>NC_140581.1:872728617-874089255 GCF_964204655.1 Triturus cristatus
GGCAGCAGCGACGGCGGGAGAGAGACGCTGCGGGTTCCTGGGAACTGAGGCACACTCGGGTAGGTTGTGTAGATTGCCCAAACTGTGACCAGGTTTCTGGCTCGTCCCCCGCTCTGCCGAGGGCAGGGTCCGTTATGTAGCGCCTCCGGGCGCGCTGTCAGCGTGATTCCCGTTCCGGTCCCAAGGGAACCTGGGAAATGTAGTTCCAGCGGGCGCTCCCCCCACACAGCGGTCGCGGCAGCAGCGACGGCGGGAGAGAGACGCTGCGGGTTCCTGGGAGCTGAGGCACACTCGGGTAGGTTCTGTAGATTGCCCAAACTGTGACCAGGTTTCTGGCTCGTCCCCCGCTCTGCCGAGGGCAGGGTCCGTTATGTAGCGCCTCCGGGCGCGCTGTCAGCGTGATTCCCGTTCCGGTCCCAGGGGAACCTGGGAAATGTAGTTCCAGCGGGCGCTCCCCCCACACAGCGGTCGCGGCAGCAGCGACGGCGGTAGAGAGACGCTGCGGGTTCCTGGGAACTGAGGCACACTCGGGTAGGTTGTGTAGATTGCCCAAACTGTGACCAGGTTTCTGGCTCGTCCCCTGCTCTGCCGAGGGCAGGGTCCGTTATGTAGTGCCTCCGGGCGCGCTGTCAGCGTGATTCCCGTTCCGGTCCCAGGGGAACCTGGGAAATGTAGTTCCAGCGGGCGCTCCCCCCACACAGCGGTCACGGCAGCAGCGACGGCGGGAGAGAGACGCTGCGGGTTCCTGGGAACTGAGGCACACTCGGGTAGGTTGTGTAGATTGCCCAAACTGTGACCAGGTTTCTGGCTCGTCCCCCGCTCTGCCGAGGGCAGGGTCCGTTATGTAGCGCCTCCGGGCGCGCTGTCAGCGTGATTCCCGTTCCGGTCCCAAGGGAACCTGGGAAATGTAGTTCCAGCGGGCGCTCCCCCCACACAGCGGTCGCGGCAGTAGCGACGGCGGGAGAGAGACGCTGCGGGTTCCTGGGAACTGAGGCACACTCGGGTAGGTTGTGTAGATTGCCCAAACTGTGACCAGGTTTCTGGCTCGTCCCCCCTGTTAGTAGATTGTCACACCAATGTAAAAAACCAATAGAGAGGCTTGCCGAAGAGAGAGAATGCATCATTTTAACGGAAGAAAGGAAGTAACGTACTATAAAGATTCCTGTGGGAAAGTGTACCTCAGATTGTTCACAAGATAGGTGACCTGTCCTGCATTCGTGGTATGCTGCATGCTGTTTTGATTCCTGATTCTGTGGCTGGTGAAACCTGCTATCCTGAAAGAGACTTTCCTAGAGACCTTACACATCATCTGCTGGTGAGGCTGCTTTGCTATACCCTAACGGCTGTGGGGTTAGCTTTTCAGACTAATTGCACACTGTGTATTAGTATTCCATTTTCGGAAGTGAACTGTGTTTCGCTGATGTTTTTCTCTCTCTCTCACTCCTCTATATCTGATGTTCTGATGTTTTCATAATTGAGCTGTATGAATATTGTGATTCTAATCCTTATTTTTATGAACCACATTATGACATTCTAACTTGTATTTGTGCTTGACTATTCATTTTATGACATAGCAAGAAAAACTAATGAGAAAAGAATAGTGTTTGTCTTTATTACTGAGTTATTTGGATATGTTTATAATCACCAATGTTTAGCGTATTTCTTCATTGCAGGTCCTCGTGGAGAAATAGCATTTCGTCTTTCATTATTTAGTCCCTTTTAGCTCTACCAAAGATTCATCGGAGGACCTTTGATATTGCTAACTGAGTGATAATGACTTATCGGCCCATCATTAGAGTTACGTTTCCGATTATTGTATAGTGGTTGGTGTGGATAGGTAAGCTGACAAAAATCCCCCAACGCTTCCGCTGCATCATATCCAAGTGGGCTAAGGGCTAATTTACCATATTATCCTTCTAAGTTTGGAAACATAAGTATAATATAAAGTGCTTCAGTAGTTGAATATGATGATTAAGCAGTCACGCTGTAGCCTTTGATTTTCCTCCCAAAAACTGTTACATTTGAGCCCAGTGGTGTCTTGTTGTGGGGCAAGTTTTCAAGTTGTCCCAGGTATGGTGGAAGTTTTTCACAAAGTCCATAACTTTCGGAAACAGTGCTACTAAGAAGATAACTTGTTTAATCTTGGCGCTGGCTTCTAAGACTCCAGTTAACCTTCACATTCACTAGAAATACTGAGTACCATCTATAGTACTCACATTTTTCAAAGCATGCAACATCTTCCTTTGTCTCAGGACTTTTCACACTAACACTCAGGAGGTAAGATCCTCAGCAGGATTCACTTATGATACATTGAACCCCATTAGCCATATGTGTGGGGACAGGCATTCACGGTCTGTTGTAAAATTGTGGCAGCAGAAGTTTGGACTGAAGATGAGACAACTCGACAGACAGGCAGCAATTCATCAATGCAGCTACCAAAGATCATTTCCTTGGAGTGGGTTAAGCCCTTTGGTTTAAAAGGTAAAGCATTAAGTGACTGGTGGGAGATCTAGCCAATTCTATTAGAATTTGTAGTGGTTTCCCTTTATGTTTTTCAGCAATGTGATTGACTTTAATTATTTGGTACAAGTTGCATCACAACTATCACAGAATTCCATGCACCGAGTGTCCCAAATGGTAAATCCTTGTCCCAAACTTGCAGTACTCTCGTGTTTTAGTTCATCTTCTGAACATTGACCAAGGCCTCCTGTAGGACATGACTCCAGTGAATTTCCTTAGTCTTTCTTCTGAATAGATAAAGGTACTACAATTTTGAAACAAGCATGTATGAACCACATAGCACAACCTAAGGGACTCATTTCCCCCATCTTGGATATTATGTAACCAGTACTTTGAATTGGCAGATAGAGGCCTAGGTCTCATCAAAATGTGAAGTCCGCAAGATTACAGACAGTTTAGACATTTCATTGGGAGTCACTGAAACTGAATACAGTTTATATCTTATAACTGTTATAAGGGTATTTTCTAACCAGAAATTAAAGTAGTCACTTGTCCCTTTAGCCGATATAACCTCTATGCTGTATTAGAAATTGGGTCACCAGCACCCTCACCAAATAGAGACCACAATACTAGTCAGGGTAAGTCACAACACATCCTAAATTATCCTCTGCTCACCCTCTGGTAGCTTGGCACTGAGCAGTCAGGCTAAACAAACGTGACAGGCAATGTGTAAAGTATTTGTGACACTTCATAAAACACAATGAAAACACCACAAAAAGACTCCACTTCAGGTTAGAAAAATAGATTAGGATTTTAGAAAAAAAAAAAGACAAAAACGACAAAACTCCATCCAGTAGAAGTCAAAGATATGAATTTGAAAAGATCAAATGCAAAATATAAGGCTCAAAGTGTTAACTGGTCTTGCTGGACCAGGACAAGTCAAGAGTTCAGGCTTCCCATGATAGAGCACAGGCCGTATACAGGATCCACGCAGGGCCTGCTGAGCAAGGGAACCTTAATCCTTAAACCTTAACCCTTGTCTCAACGTGAAATGCATCGCTGATCTCCACTTAGTTGACTTGTTGCGGCGCATTTGTCCACTCAACTGCTGCAAAGGGTTGGGTCTGTGAGCGAAAAGTCAGCTCCGAAGTGCAGTGGATCCAAATGCAATTCGTTGGGTTTCTCCACACGGTAGAGGCGATGCATCGATTTTCTCCATGCAGTGGTCGTGATGTGTCGGTTCCGGAGAAGTGGTTCCGAGTTCGGTGCAGAGGTTCTGAGTGTGATGCAACGATCTGATTCCCGCAACAGCTGGGATGCATCAATTCTGCTATCACAGCAGAAGAGGATGCGTCGGTTCCACTGGAGCAAACCCCTTGGTCCCCTTCCAAGGGTCCAGGACTGGGATGACACCACTTGGCAGGACAGGACAGAATAGCAGGCAAATGAGCCCATAGGTTGGAACAGGTGAGTTCTAAGTTTTCTGTCTCCCTGAAACGTGGGCAACAGGAGGCAAGCCAGCAAGCCCCTGGAGTCACTCTGGGTTCAAGTGATGCAGGTCTAGTCCTTCTCCCCCAGGCAGGGGAACAGAATCCAGCAAATCATTAGTCCAGCAGAGTGTCAGTCCTTTCAGCATCACAGGAGTTCTTCTTCCTGGCGGAGTAATAACAGGTCCAGAAGTGTACCGTTTTGGTAGTGCCAGAGGTCCAGTACTTATATCCCCGGTGCCTTTGAAGTGGGGGAGACTTCAAAGAAAGCTTTAAGGTGCACAGCGTCCCTCCCATCATGCATTGGCTCCAGACACACTACTGGGTAATCAATCTTGTGTGGGCACAGAACCTAGCCCTTTAAGGTGTGAGTGTCAGATCCTCCCTCTCAGCCTACTTCAGGATGGTCCATCTGCATGCAGATGACCACTCAGGCACACCTATCCTTCCTTCGTGTGTGACTGTCTAGAGGGAATGCAGGAAGCCAGCTGTCACGTATCCCAAACCTGTATTCCAGAGACAGACAGAAGGCACCAAATGGCTAAAGTAAGTGGATAAAGTAAGTAAATGCAAACTTTCTAAAAGTGGCCTTTGCTAAACTGGAATTTCAAATCTAACTGCATCATAAGTTGTGATTTTAAATTGTGAGTTCAGTGACACTAAACTTGGAAAGTCTATCTCTTTATAATTGAGAGTTACACTTAAAAAGGTGTAATAGGCTAGTTCCGATGTTATCCTGTGGGAGAGATAGGCTTTGCAGTCATGAAAATGAAATGAGGAGTTTTTTTACTACCAGAACATGTTAAGTTTAAACATACATGTTCTGCCTTTTAATTACAGTGCACCCTGCCCTTTGGGTTATATACAGCCTACCTGAGAATTGTCATATATATATAAAAAAGGAAGGTTTAAGTCTGGCAGGATGGTTTACTTGCCAGGTCGAAATGGCAGTGTGAAACTGCACACACAGGCTCCGCAGTGGGAGGCTAGAGCCATGGTTAAGGGGATATGTATGTGGGTGGTACAATCAGTGCTGCAGGCCCACTAGTAGCATTCATTTAATTTACAGGCCCTGGGCACATGAAGTGCCCTGTTCTAGGTACTTTTAAGTAAATTATTTATGCCAATTGAGGATGAACCAATCGTACCATGTTTAGGGGTGAGATCACAAACACTTTAGCACTGGTTAGCAGTGGGAAAGTGTAAATAGTCCTAAAGACAGCATAAATGAGATCAGAAAAATGGAGGAGAAGCAGGCAAAAAGCTAGGGGAAGACCACTCTATGGCAGTCAGGTCTAACATGTTGCAAATGTAGGCGTGACAGCATTTTTTACTCAAATGTTAAAAAAGACTCATTACAGTATATATTGTAGGAAGTGTGCCCAGTATCTGCAGCAGTCAGGAAAACACAGAACTATATTCTCCATTCTTGCCTGCGGGTGGGCAAATCATAAATATTATACTTACATGATATTTGCAAAATATTATGGAAAACCTCCAAATCGGGCTTAACGTCTTGAATGCATTTATGATTAGTTAAATAACACACTAGTGCAAAGGAGGAAAATTAAAAAGAAATGCTTAGAATGGACAATACGCAACTATGGAAAATAATAAATATAGCATATCCTAAATGGTGACAAAACGAAAAAGCAAAAATGTAGGGCAATGCACCACTTATATTGAGAAGATAGAACATTAGAGCACCTTGGCTCCAGTTGTAAGCAGCGATCTTACCCCATGAATAGTCATGATGCAAATGAACTGCATGAGGGATTTACCATCAGAGGGAGGTCTGCAGATCTGAAGGAGACAGTAGGCCATTGGCAACACATAAACACCATATCAGATAAATTTTAACATGGATCATAGTCGCATTTTCCTCATAGGGTTTAGTGCATATTAATTCCTGCTAGTAAGGGGTTGGTCACTGAAAGTGATGCACATCTTTGATAATTGATACATCCCTAATGTTGGTACTAAGTCAATATTCTAATACAGTATTGGAACTGCCTGTGTACCTAAGGTCCACTGACATAACTAAATGCTGCATTTGCGCTTATTTCTGAGTTGAATACAGACACTCGTTTTTCAGTAGTGTTAGAAATCGGGTCTCTAGTTGGCAGAGGTATGCACCCTGTCCAAGTTAGGACCACAATCCTTGTCAGGGTAAGTCACAACACACCCTAAATAATCCTGTGCTCACCCTCTGGTAGCTTGGCACAGAGCAGTCAGGCTGAATTTAAGAGGCAATGTGCATTGGTGGATCACTTAAACCAGCAACACAGTGAAAACACCACAAAAAGACTCCACACTAGGTTAGAAAAATAGATCAAGCAAGGAGCGCCTATAGACTTAATTGGTCACACTGGTCAAGAGTTCAGGCCGTCAGCAATCATACACTCTGCAATGTAAAAAGAATGCAATACGTAACGCAACAATCAGGCACTTTGCAAGGTAAAATAATGCAATGCGTAGTACAACCACCAGTTATGTCGTTATGCATAAATAAGGCAATGCGCAATACACTAATCAGGTAATTCATTATGCAGGAATAATGCAATGCGCAATACGCTAATCAGGTAGTTTGTTATGCAGAAATAATGCCATGCGTCATACACTAATCAGGTAGTTCATTATGCAGGAATAATGCAATGCGTAATACTCTAATCAGGTACTCTGTTATGCAGAAATTGAATAATGCGCAATACACTCAAGCCCTGATCATTGGGCCTTAGGCGGTCTCTCCGCCTCTCCTTCTGATTTGCAGTCAGCCGCTCAACAGTTGCCCCCAACACGGGTATGATGTAATCCAAAAGTGCATCTCCGCAATCCAGCCCCCGTACAGCCACTCCCTTGGCAATATGGGCCGCGATACGAGCTGAAACAGAGGATCATGCTGCCAACACGAGAGAGAGGTCAAGAGCTTCTCCCTCTGAGCCCGCGCCCCGCCCCAGGAGTCGACACACGTAACCAGGGGGGCGCGAACTCACTCTCCTCTCCTCCTCCAGCGGCTGGGCCTCCAATGCAACTTTGTGAATTTTCATCGGCGGTCTCGGGCCGGCAACTCAGCTCCTCCGGGACTGCTGGTCCGGGTCTCTACAGTTACGAAGATCTCAGGCTGCCTCAGAGCACACGCATACAGCATCGCTGAGTCTTCCTTAAGCTTTGGGTGCACGATCACTGGGCACTCCACACACAGGTCTCAGGCTGCACGAAGATCATGCGCACAGCGTTGCTGAGACTCACTTTAACTCTGGTGCACACCATAACAGGCAAATCCTCACGAAGGTCTCACGGTGCTCAACGCACACACACACAGCGTTGATGAGACTCACTTGGATTCCAGTGCACACGATAACAAGGCAAATCCTCACAAAGGTCTCACGGTGCCCAACGCACCCGCACAAAGCGTCATTGAGACTCACTTGGATTCCGGTGCACACCATCACTGGACAATACTCACAAAGGGGTTCAGGCTGCACAAAGCACACGCACACCGCATCGCTGATCCTTGCTTGGACTCCAGGTGCCCACAATCACAGGGAATGCCTTACGAGGGTCTCAGGCTGCAACAAGCACGCACACACAGTGCCGCTGAGACTCTCTTGGAAACTTTTGTGTTCCCGTGTTTCCGCAACAGGGAGCCAGCTCACCTCGGGCCCCTTCTCAATCGCTCAGCAGATGGGCCAATTGTTTTATAGCAGCAACCCAGGCCTCTTCACCTCTAGGGGCTACTCCCCCCCTACACTCCAGATGCAGGTCAGCCTGTTGCTGTCTCAGCTTCTCCCCTGGGTCAAGACATTCCCCAGATCCTATCGCTTTCAAATCCAGACAGTCAATCCACAGCCAGGCAGACACACACAGAAATGTTAGAGCAGAAAAACTCAGCCACTTCTAAAAGAGTGGCTATTAAACACACAAAGCAAAAACCACCTTCATAAAAAGATGTGTTATTACATTGTAAGTTCAGGCATACTAAACTTCACCTTCCCATCTTAAGCCTTTGGGAAGATAGGCTGGAAAACATATTACACAGCCTCCCCATTCTGTCCTATGGGCAAGATGGCCTTTCAACAGTAAAAAGCGAAATGGAGATTATTTCACTGTCAGGACATGGCACACACCTTAGTACATGTCCTACCTTTTACATGCACTGCACCCTGTCCAGGGGTTACCCTAGACCTACCATAGGGGTCTCTTAGGTGCATAGAAAGGGATGGGTAAGGTCTGGCAAGTGAGTGCACTTGACAGAACAACAGGGCACAAACTACTTGTGTGGGTGGCACAAATAGTGCTGCAGGTCCACTAGTAGCATTTGGATTACCACAACAAATGGAGGTGCACTGAACATAAAATAGAGAGTCCAAAGTGTTTTTCTGTTTCTTTGTTTGACTTTTATTTCATAGCTGATAAAAACACAACAACAGCCAACCCGTTTCGTTCCTTTAAAGACAAATTTTAACTGAACTTCTTCAGGGCTGTACGGTAGCTTCAAATGGTTGTGTAAGGCGGAAAGTCTTAATTTGCAAAAGTAGACGCTCAATTTTTGAACAGCGAAATATCGATCAATCACCTTGATACGTGATTCCTGCTCTCTCTCCGATTCACAGGTCGGTGAATCGGAGAGAGAGCAGAAATCACGTATCAAGGTGATTGATCGATATTTCGCTGTTCAAAAATTGAGCGTCTACTTTTGCAAATTAAGACTTTCCGCCTTACACAACCATTTGAAGCTACCGTACAGCCCTGAAGAAGTTCAGTTAAAATTTGTCTTTAAAGGAAAGAAACGCGTTGGCTGTTGTTGTGTTTTTATCAGCTATGAAATAAAAGTCAAACAAAGAAACAGAAAAACACTTTGGACTCTCTATTTTATGTTCAGTGCACCTCCATTTGTTGAGAATAAATTGTCAAAGATTCTGTTCTGAGGCACCACTAGGTGAATGGTGCTGGAGTTATTGTGCACTACCAGCCAGATAAGGCAGCAGCTTTATTAAAAGTGAGGTGCTACTATTTAAGTCCATCACCTTTGGTTGCTTTTGATATCAACATTTGGATTACCAGTCCTGGCACACATAGTGCACTTTAGTAGGGACTTTACTAGAAAGGGAAACATACCAATCATGGACAAGTAATTACCATTACACTATGTACAGGGAGCACTTGCACTTTGAGACTGATCAGCAGTGGCTAAATGTCCAAAGCATCTAAGTTGGCAACACCATGTCAGAAAAAAGGTCTAGGGGGAAAGCAAAAAGTTTAGGGACTTTACCCAAAAAGGGCCAAGTCCTACCGGGAGGTAGGAGCGTTTTGGTCTGTACAACTCAAAACTGGCACAGGCTTCCTTTGGAAATTAAATCAACCCTCTCTCTCTAGAGTTTCCGTAAGCTTTTAAAAACTTGGCTTATCAGTAAATCGTAACTCTGTTCTCTATGTTTCTCTATCTCTGGGTGCAGAGACACCTCCGGGTATTTGTTTGCTCTCTACAAAACTCAAATCAAATCTGTGATCGGATGTATCAGATATATTTTGAGGCCTGTGATATCTCATGCACAAATAATGTGACTTCATAAGCCATATGTTAAAATGATCACATCTACCTTATTTTACTCATTCATAACTTAATGTTAATTAAAATTTAAATATAAAATGCGTCACATTAGTCTCAAACAAATCCGAAGTGCCACAATCTGAGCCGAAGATATGATTTAGTCTATGCACACAACAGACCATACCACTATTTACCAAACTTGTTCTTTCTACTCCTCTGAAGACAATGTTGATCTTGAAATACTTTGATAAGGAGGACCATTACTGATCATTTAAGAAGATGCTTTGCTTTTAGAGCACCTCAGAAATAAATTGACCTTCATTACAACATACGCGGATATTTGCATTACTACATTCCAGGTGGTTAGAATCTTCGTTTCTGTATGGGTTTTTGTTGTTTTGGTTTTATATAGCACAAATTTGACCCAAAGATAGCAGAGAGCTTTACATGAGTAGCAGTTGAATTACAGATGGATACATTCATTTTTAGACACATGGAGATTAAGTGATTTGCCCAGAATCACTGGATGCTTGAGCCTCCTGCCAGACTCGAACCTGATTCCCCAGCTTCAAAGACGGACGGTCTAGCCGTTAAGTCACATCCTTTCATTTCTGCACATATATTAACCTATTATGATTGAAGCCCCACTGAATTGGAAATAATGATGTGGATTTGGAAGTACCCCAGTACATTTTACACAGGATTCCCATTACCCTGGTGTTCAATGCAGACATTTTCCCCCTGCAGTGGTAAATATCTGTGAGGTGGCCTCTGTAGGACAGTGGGGAGAAAGTGGAACGGGAAAGGTGGGCGATGGAAGTAGGGGATGTTGACTAGCATGGAGTAGTATTACATGCCACCCCGTTAGGCCTGTCACCTTTGGGGTTGTTTTCCTTCAAACGTTTTGCCTTTCTCCTCCATTGTTGCTGACATCGTTTTAGCTGGCCTTAGGACTCTGATCACTTTATAACTGCTGACCCTTGCTAACATGCATGTGGTCCCTACTTAAAACTTGGTAACAATGGCTTATCCCCAATTGGCATATTTAATTTACTTGTAAGTCCCTAATAAAGGGGTACTGCATATATACCCAGCCAGGCCCTGTAAATTAAATGCAACTAGAGACCCTGCTAACAAAGAGAAACATGGGTTGGGCCAATATCACATCAGCAAGGCTAGGCCACTAACAATATAACAACAATTGAATTGCCAATGCTGACAATCCCTTTAATACAGTCCCTTGCTTTGTGGGAGCGCAAATTACTTACTGCCACCACCATTCATTTTTTCATATTCTGGAATATTCATAAATACTTTTTGTATCAAAAACTCATAGACAGCTGACCAAAATACATGAAAAACAATACCAGCACATTTGTTTTTAATCACATTAATAACTCACAAAACATTTAGCGCAAATCATAATTTACACTTATGAAAAACATCAACAACCTAGTCAAACCTGTGTGTAGTCCTAAATGACCTTGTATCCTGGTTCTGACTTGAATATCCCACTCTGAGAGCCACACTAATGTAATCATTCACCTAGCTCCTATCAGTTGGGCAAACCCAGAAGCGTGACAAAAATAACTAGAATTCAATGAATGATGCCAGGGATATATTCTTTACATCATTTCAACCTAATCATGTTCCCTGTATATAATAAAAACTAGAGGGCCTGCAGCACTGATTGTGCCACCCACTAAAGTAGACCTTTACACATGGCTCACATCTGCCATTGCAGCCTGTGTGAGTGGTTTTTATAAACTGCCATTTCTACCTGGCAAAATAAACCTTTTCTTCATTCCCTGAAGCGAGAGTTCTCCTGATGCAAAGGACTCAACATCAACCTTGCAGCCTGCATTGGAACCGCCACCTGTGCAAAGCTTTCCTGGCGCAGGCCCTTGCACCATAAATCTCCCATTGATGGAAGCCTCAATGACCATGCATATTCTTATATCGCAGCCTCGCAGCTCCTCTGAACTGACGCATCTCCTGCACTGCGTGATGCATCCCTGACAGTGGACATCACATCACATGCCCTCATCGATGGGCCCCTCGATGACAACACGCCACCAAACACCGCAGCTCCTCAGAGCCTACGCATCTCCTCTGCTGTGCGACACATCCTTGGCACTGTATGTCGCAATGCTCCACAACCAGCATCTAAGGTATTCTGTTCTGCGGGCCACACTGGGTCCCTGTGGATGGCCTGTGCTCCATGCGGTCAGCCTGAACTTGTGACTCTGCCAAGTCTACCTTGACCAGTTGGCATTTTGTACTTTTTGGGGCAATTTTCACTGAATCAGCATACCCCCGGGTTTACTGACTGGATTTTTGTAATTTGGTCTTGATTTATTTATAAAAAATGACTCTACTTTCCTAAACTGGTGTAGAATCCTTTTGTTCTGTGTTTTCACAGTGTTACTGTTTGAAGTGCTGCACAAGTACTTTACACATTGCCTCTGAGTTAAGCCTGACAGCCCTGTACCAAGCTACCCGAGGGATGAGCACAGGTTCATTTAGAGCTTGTTGTGACTTCACCCTGACACGGATTGTGGTTTCTGCTTTCACACCCCACAACCAGTAACCCAATATCTTACACCCCCCCCCCCATACTTAAGCTTTACAGATTTTGACATGGAGAGTGTGAATAACAAAGTTAATCTCAGAGCTACCAAATTAAAAGCCCCAAAGTCACATTTGTTTCTGATTACTTCTATAGGAGGGCTCCTAAGATGCCCTAATAGAGACCGTACATTGACGAAACAAAGCAGTCTCTAAGTCATCAATGCCAGACTGCTTACCTCATTAGCATATATGAATATGCAAACTAGGCAAAGAAGGCTAAAGCACGCTTCTTTTTTACCCAATTTATGTGTGTCTCGAGGATTCAATTTAATTACGTTATATTTTCTGATTGCACTCTGTCAAATTTGGAGCCAATTTGCACATCTCTGTGCAGGTGCAGCTGACATCCCACAGATGCCCGCACGTCCTTCTCCTCCTCAAACGCCAGGGCAGCATACTCCTGTTCTATAAATAAGTGACGCGTTGTGTTCCTTTGATGCCAGTAGGGAAACCCTGCACCCACCACGTGCAATGACGTGCTCTGTGTTTCGACTGATAGTTTGTAAAGCTTTCGCATGTCTAATTGGAATTCGTCCTCCTTTGCCTTCTTTCCACCCACTCAGCAGCAGCACTATTATACACGCCAAGCCGCCTTCATACTTGTAGATGGGGCTCAGCACTGCCAGGTAAACTCAGTGGGGAGCAAACCTAACGCGGTGCAGGAGCTTTCCGAGCACCACGGCACCTGGTGGCGGGCACCCCAGGACTGGTCGAAAGGCATGCTCAAATGGAAGGAATATTTCACAAATACAATATTTTGGAATATTACCTTTCCGTTGGATGCTCCACCTAGCACACCTGCACTCTTAGGTGCTAATGTGACACACAGTCATCATATGACCCTTTTTCCTAACCCTAGCTCAGATTTGTGTTACTTGTAAACACTGGTATGCATGTAACACCAATGAATTGATAGTTTGACAGCATTTAGGAACCAGCATTTCTTCCATGCAGTAAAGTGTGACAACATATATATGTATATTATTGTATTCCTGAATGGAACATGACAGGTTGACTACATCATGGTTATATATGAGCTCAGATTCAAAAATAGGTGGCTATGTGGGCAGAAATTTGAGGTGGCCGGAATTTTCTTTTCTGGTATTTATTTTCACATAAATATCAACCTAGTATGAGTTAAACTCCACTCAAGTGTGGACACAAATTTACGGAGTGGAATTCTACATGGAGTTCCCAAATCAGTGGATGTTGGTTTGTGGTATCATCATAGGATAATATACCTATAGATCCACAATAGCAGGTTGTATCAATTATCAAAGAGGTAAGTGACATCATTTTGAATGTATTCCATGGCATTGGCTCCTATGGTATCATAGAAATGCAAGGTAGCTTAATAGATTATTATATCCCACAGTTACAGGTAATTGCTCCTCCATGTAAACATTAATATTGAAATCCCAGGTGGATAGCCGTGCACTTCTCGTGATGGATGTAGGTATAGAACCAAAAACTTGAAAAGAGTTGAATATTTGCTTAAAGATCTGTAACAACTTTCCCAAAACATAGTAAACGAAATGCCCTTAATACTTTCCTTAAGGAGGAACTGTGTAAGAGCAGGGATCCAATCAGAACTCTTGAATGAATGAATAATAATAACAAAGATGCAAACATGATCAAATGAAGCATTGCTTCTTTGACAGGGGGCGTGGGATATAGAAGAAGGAGAAAATCTAGATTGAGGAACCACACTACCTTAATTGAGGTGAAAGTATGGCATGTAATACAAGTCGAAGAGATGGGGGCAAATATGACGAAATAAACAAGGGCAATTGATGGTGATGATTTTAAAATTAAGTTTAACTTATATGTGTATCCATAACTATGTTTACATACTATTTAGTCTAAATAAATGTATACTCAAACTGAAAAGATGAAATTAATTAGTGCTGAAGGAGAAGAGTTTTTAGGAGGAACCATAGAAGTCATAATTGTAACCCATCAATGAATTCCATAGACTAGATGACTGATTTTTTTAATACTTTAGTAGGCGCCCTTCCTATAAATTACACCCCGCTCCTCACAAACCTCCCCTCTATTTCTATGCGAGTTCTCCCATTTCCTATTACAATGGAAGTCTTCGCTCCTTATGAAGTGTTTTCACTTAAAGCATACCACTTTCAAGCTTGGGAAAGAGACTGGGTTGTTCTTATGGCGTTAAAACTGCTCCAAATAAGACAAGGTTCCAGGCATATCCCCTGTGTCCAAAATTAATTTTGAAAGTGTATTGTTGACCAAGCTCAAGTTAGATGCAGCGGAGGTTCCGGCGTTTTTTATTTGATAATAACGGTCCGAAATGTATCCTGCAATAATGTCTAGATTGTCCATGGACAATAATACTACCAAAGGCATCGGGGTTTACAGGCAGCCAAAGCAGTGGCAAGTACTGTACAATACTTTGTTCTGTGGAGAATGTGAAGGGGACATAGCTGGACTTCTAGAATTTAGTATAGTATGTTCTAAAACTTCACAAATGTCGCTAGTATCACTAAGTTGAAGCAGCTAAAAATTTGGCATGTGAAAAAAATCTTTTGTAAATTGGACATTTTGCTGGGGAAAGCGAGCAGAACCTATTCTGCGTGATTCCAGCGAAATCACAAAGAATAGACCCAAACAGACCGCACAACTGCCTAAAATGCGGGACTCCGCAAGCAGTCTCACTTGGAATCGCACTAATATACAGTCTTATTGGGAGTCAGTTCACAAGACATTGGGAGACATGGCTGACTTGGCCCTTATCCCCACACCGGAGGTGGCCTTACTGGGTTATGTTGCCGATTTTCCTAAGGGTATTCGGAAATTTGTCGCCCTCAGTCTGTTGCTGGTGAAAAGAGAAATTGCCATTAACTGGGGACGTAAATCCACTCCCGCATTAAAAAATTGGTTAAATAGCTTGACATACTGCAACGTTATTAGTGATCTGTATGCTAGCACACTGCCACGTGCCTCACACCCAAAAGATATCCGGGGTCCACTCAAGAACTATGCGGCCACGGACGGCTCGGCATCCACTACACAACTAGAGCAGGGCAGGGGTCCTACCGGGGTGGGTTAATAAACTGCTTAACTATCCATACGACAATTGTTGAGACCTTAATTAACAAATTCATATATGTCTGATTTTCCAGGGTACAATCTTATTATGGAGTAAACTGTATACGGATACGGGAGATGGGGAATCGTGCGAGCGCCTGTTATGGTTAATTTGGGCATATTTCTGTAATTGGAGTACCTACAGATCAATGTTTTTTGGCTTCACATTTATTTATTTTCCGACTATCCTTATGCTGTAGCAGATATCACAGCGAGCACTCATGTTCTTCGATATTATATGTTTCAAAATGGTAAATAAAAATAAAAAAATATATAGTACATTGGACTCCTTCCGATGTGAGTCAGATTGCTACATTTAAATGAGGTATATTTGGTAGTTGAAAGTCGACAGACCTATTCACAAGATTAACGTCTTAAATATACTCCCTTAAGAATACTAGTAAACCTCCAAAACATTTTCTACTTTTCAAGAAATCACAAAGAAGCAGATTAACATTTTTAGCGCAGCAAGCAAAAATGCGGTGCTGTGTCGCCTCACAAGAGTCAGAGAGAAACAGCGCTACAGGTACTAAGATAAAAAACAACACTTGATGGACAGAATGCAGAACAATGTCATACATTCACCCCAGTACAGAGATCTGGGCCTAAATCCATCGTATTTTTGCTCACCCTGCCATTCCAGTTTGAACCCAGCCATATGCAAATCAGTCTTGACCCTGTGCCTCATGGGAACAGTCCAGCCCGAACTGCCAAGCCAGGTCCTCCCTGGACTGGAAAGAAGCATTCTAGGACCGGTTTCGGGGTTTCACCCCTCTTCAGCCAGGATAGCTTGATTCCAGTGGCATGAAGATATGGCAGTCTTTTTCTTTGCCCCAGCGCTGGAGCACATTAGGCTGTCATGATGACCCAACGCCCACACCCTAACTTTATAGAGCAAGGGAGTGTGATTCTGTCAAGCATAATTTTCTTATGGAAGGAAAGTGTTCCAGTGCAAAAACTATGGTTGAAATCTTTTTTTTAAACTTTGTATGTGCCCTCTTCAGTTCATCACACATACAAAGTTGGAAAATATGTAGATTTTTAAAGATGCTTTACTGTAAAATTGCAGAATGTGCCTGTATCATGGTGAAGTTGGGTCAGATTTGTAAAAGCTGTAAATCAACTGTATATGATCATGTCCTCTTTCGTTTCAAAGGAGTAATAATAATGTAACAGAGGTAGTTTTGAGGTTTAATCCTATAGGTGGTAAGGGAGTTTTCTTTCACTTTGATATAACAAGTCTGGTATACAGTGGCGCCTTTTATTTCCCTTGATGTATCAGTTTTTTGTAAGTACATATCGTTGCCTGCTCAGAACTAGTTGTGGGTTTAAATAAACTGCTTGAAATACAGGTTTTATACTGACACCTACATGTGCACATTTTAGTTGCTGGATATCACTGGCACCTGACTTCTGACGGCCCTTCAACCACCTGGGAACAGGGTTCACCACCCACTGGTTGCCAGACTTTGTGCCCTCCTCCTCTGCCCACAGCTTCTCCTCAATGTTATGTTATGTCATGTTACTGCAATTTGTATAGCGCAACAGCTGCCCCAGCAAAGGGGCGTCCCGGCGCTGACAGCAGAGCAACTGACACGGAGGGAGGAGTCTAAAGCAGTTTATTATTTTTGAGTCCTGAAACAATGCTGTTAGGCTGAGAACTTCATAAGCACTTTTTGAACTCTCTAGATGCAGTGATAGAACCAGACAGGTGTTGAAAATCAGTGGCACCTGACTGTTGGTGCCAATCAACCACCTAGGATCACAGCCCATTGATTGGCAGCCTTTTTGCCCCTTCCCTCACCCAACCACCACCACTCTAAAACTTCACATGAAGTAAAACAATGTGCTGGTTCAGGTCCTGCAACAATGCTGTTACACTGAATCCCTCAGCAGCATTTCTTGAACTTTGTGATTGCTGAATGGGGACAAGATGAGTGCCAAAGATCAGAGCCATCTCAATAGTGGTGCTTTTCAATCACTTATGACTGACATTCACAGTCCATTATTTTCCAGTCTTTTTAGCCCTCCCCCGTCTGGCCCAACGCTTCTCTATTGCTTCATTTGGATAAAAGCACTGTCAATCTGTGTCCTGAAATAACTTTTTTTACATTGATGATTTTTATGAGTTTCATAATGTAAGGGTCAGCCTGGCAAAGAATTGACACAATAAATCATTGTCATCATATTTGTCTTAGAGGAAGAAATTCAACGTACTACTCCAATTGACTAACATTCGAAATTTGTTTTTTAAGCTCTTTATTTATTGTGGTTTCAGAGGACTGACATTCGATATTTATTCTGTTTCTCACTTTGGTTTGTTAAAACTATCTGTATTATGATTTGATAGGACTTTTTATCAAGAAAGTAGAGATATGTCTCTATGACTGAAGATGAAAGTTAGCAAATTGTCTGCAGTGATTGCAAACAAAATGAATTCGGGAGTGAGTGGGGTTGATTCAGAACATTTGTAACTCACTTTTTGGGAGTTCACTAAAATCCAAGGAGTTGGCAGTGACTTCTACCCAAAAAATTATATTATCCCATTTGTACCGCAAATACCCTTACTTTACATCATCAGATTGTCCACAGAATGGACATCTGCAGGCATAACAAACTAAGGGCCTTATTTATGAGAAGTGTCGCATCGCTGCGAACTTCTCACTGCACCCTTCTTGCAACACCATCAAAGCGTCATATTTACTGTATGATACATAATGTCGCAAGGAATGACAGATACATCAGAATTACTGACGTATCTGTCAACGCAAAACTGACGCATTGCTTGAGTTGTATCCAAAGCGTGACGCAACTTTAGCAATGTTCCTTTCACATAGGGCAAGCCCCATGTGAAAGGCCATGCGTCAGTCTTACGCCTGCCATGAAGCAGGCGTAAGATATTAAGGCAGTAGCGTCCTAGAAGTGTCGCACTCAAATCAGATAGATTTCAATGCGCTACTTTCTACAAGGTTTTTTGCAGGGTAATGCCTACGCTGCATACATTATACCTGGTGCAGATATAATGTGATGCAGGTGTTTACAAAGTGATTCATCTACCTAGTTGTCACTTTGTAAATAGGGCGCAACCTGGTGCATTTTTTATGCCGCCGGTGCGTCACAAAAAGTGACGCACCGGCAACGCAAAAGTGTTGCAAGGGCTCATAAATAAGTCCCTAAGCACTTGTGTCATCTCCCCAATACCCCATTTTCCCACTTATACCCCTCATCTATAACTAAAAACCACAAATATTGTGGTTATCGCCCATAGGTAAGTGGAGAAAACAGTTGTCTGTCTGCACATAGTTACTCAACTATTCTTGGCTTCTAAATGGCTCGAAATCTAAAATAGTTTTATTAATCCTGCATTGTGTGCATAGCATCCTTAAAGGCAACAAGCGAGGTAGAAAAATATGAATATTTTCCTCTTGCAATCATGTTTATTCCTGAATGATTAAAGGACAGGTCTTGTAGCTTTGACATTTCATTTGATAAGCACCTCTTCACTTCGAAATCTGAGTTAAAATAAGCTAATGGTCCCATAATGGGTTCGTGTTGAAAAACAAGATACATACAATATATCCCATGTGCATAGATGTAAAAAAATGCATTTTAAAATACACATTTGCATTGTTTGATAGTAGAAGTTGAATTGATTATAAGGATTGAATCAATAGTTGCAAAGCTTATGAAAGACAGCAATTAGGGAATCATGAAAATGTCCATTTTCTCCTAAATGCATTGCATATATCATCAAACATGATATTACATATGTATGACACAATGATTTAATCAGTCCCATTCCAAATTGTTATTCATGGACTCCATTGGGCACAATACTATTGTTACTATGCCTTCGCTGATATCAGCAGTTTCAGAGGGTGTCTACTTGTGTCAAACTTAAAATGGGCTCTTTCATGATATGAATAAATAATTTCACTTGTTTGGAAAAATGTTCTTAAATACCAGCACCAGAGTGTTCCGAAAAATAAAAATTCCAGTCTCAAATCACGACTGCGACCTTCTAGAGTCAAGAAAGGGCAAACGTTGGGATGTTCGATCCTTCACACCAAGATGTATTCCTAGTGACAAGTCAATAGATTGGTCTTCCTTGGGTGTTTTCTTTCTACAGTGTAGTCTATTATTTCATATGAACCACAGCTTACCTCTGTGTGAATGCCAATGCAGATTATTACATTTACTGTCCAATGTATCAAGTCAGAAGAAAGTGAAAATATCAATAACAAAAACATAGGGTATGGAGTAGAATTTCAAATGAAATAACTTGTCCATTAAATCTACCTAAACATCAATTAATTAAACCCTGCATATGTTTCCCTAAACCAGCTATACGAAAGTAGATTATTATTTGGGGTGACAATTGCCCCTCCTAAAAAAATAATAACATTAACTTGTCAGGTTGAACCCCAAAGTTCAACTCCCTGGTAGCTATGGGATAGAGCATATGGTATTTATGTGGTACCAAAACAATAATATAGTCAAAACACCGAACAAAATGCAAACTGAATTAGAAAAATAGAGTACATTTTAATAAACAAAATTAAATTAAAATGGCGCAAATCCAATAGAGAGAACCAGATATGTAAGTTTTTAAAGTTTTAAGTGAACATTGCACAAAAAAACTGGTAAGCGTCACTGACAGTCTATGGCTGAGGTAGACTGGGACCCATGTGCAATTTGGCCTACTGCGATTGAGCATGGAATGAATACACCAACTAGGATCAACCTGGTAGGAGGTTTTACCTTGGAAATTAGTCTTTGAATTGAAAGTCAAAAATCTTTCAGCGGGGCACAATGCTGTATTTTATTAAGACCCAACTTTTCAAAGATAGAAGTCCAGTTGCACATAGCCATACGTCCCAGAACCTCAGACAGAGCACATAGGGGCCAAGACTCACTTCAGCAGAGGTCACCATTAGGGTCCTGTCCAGGTCTAGTTGTAACTGGTTTGGCGGGCACTTTAAGAAAATACTTCTTGCAGCTTGTTGTGTCCCTGTAGCCAAGCTGAAGGTCAGCCAAATTGTAGTGTTCATGCTATCTGTGGTCATGTTCTAGTTTAGAGTGTTATTGCTCTACTAGGGTTCTAGGTTCTATGATGGGTGGTAGCTCATTAGCGGTTGGGGACTGTCTTGTGTGGTTGTATAAGCTGTCCTCTCTGATGGTAATAAATCTACCTGGAATCCACCTGATGTGAATCCTGTGCTTACTTCACAAATGACCCTTGGAATCTACTTCCTGATCCAATCCTCTTCTGATCTTCCAATCGGTCCAGCAAGCGTTCTGAGGAGGGTTTCTTTAGTTGTCACATTTAAGATTGGCACTACTCAGTGGAACAAAGTTACTCATGGAAACTCTCTCACCAATGGAGAAAAAATTTCAGGGGGCAAATATGTCTGCTCTTGCAGCACACCCTGGTCGCCTTACTGCAAAATATCCAACATTTCACCCAGGGCTTTAAGTGGGCCGGGTCTCACCGGGTCTGAGCGCCAGCAGTGTTTTTAAGGGGGCCTCGAAACAGGTCTCTATCGGGCTCTGTTTTGTGCCCTGGCACAGGCGGTCCATTTTTTTCCGGACTGCAGTTACGGCATGACGTCATGCCTGGTGAGCGTTGTAGGGGAAGGCAAATCCTTTAAAGAGAGTCATTTTCTCTCTGGATTTCCATTCTCTTTTTGAAACTCAGGAGCAGCAACATCGTTGTGGTGTCAGCAGGGCTTTAAGTGGAAGCTTTTACAATATTATATACAACAAGCCATAGTTGCTGCCTATTATCCTATGCTACAAACAACCATTGATAAAGCCAATAGTTCTGCCTTGTTGTAGGTTTGATGTTACTTGTATCATATATGTGGATACAATGACAGAAACAGCAAAATACAAGTCAAGCGGCACACTATGCTAAGCACAGATTTTTAGCTTATGTTCTTTAAGCCATGCCCTTAATTACATTGGCCATGCCCCTTTGAAAGACCCCCCCAGTTTTTTCAGCCCACTTAAAGCCCTGATTGTACCTCACTTCCAAAATCGAAGATTGGGGAACCTTTCCTCCCTTGTGTACAGTAATTGTGTCCACCCAGAGGCTTGGTCCCCTGTTTCCATTCCAAAACAGTTCTGGGGTAGCTTCCTTCCCAGAAGATTCACCACCAGCCTAGCTAGTGTGGGCCTTGGGGACAAAGACCTTCCCTTCTTCAGGTCTCGGCTTGCAATAATATATGAATGGTCAGGCCTCTCCGGTGTCATTTGCAAGTTATTGAAGTTCCGGGTTCCATCCCAACTGTCCTTGGCCTGATAGGGATCACATGCCCCTTACCCTGTCCACCCTGTCTTCATGCCTACGCAATTGTTCTGCGCTGGGAGCAGTTTTCAGACCTCCTTAAGGCCAAGCACTTGCTGGACAGCTGCAGGCAGGCTAATTCAAATTAGCCCCACGAGCGCCAGGCAGGGAAATGTAACTTCCTGAAAGTTACTTTTAATAAATATTTGTTAAAAAGATAACTTCACCTATCAGTTGAACTTTTAAGGAATATGAAAGATAGATCTTTTTTTTTGAAAACCAATTTTATTGATTTTCAAGAAGAGAAAAAGAAATAAACACAAACAGTACAGCATGTCAGGCAGAATTATAACATATGGATTTTGGCATACAGTGCAGGTATAACAAAGTACAGTGTAGTTGCTCTCCCTCCTGGGGGCAGAACAAGTCAGTCCCACAGATCTAAAGGTGGCGATCAGTCCAGCATATCTAGCCATTTGTCCCAGACTTTTCGGTGTCTGACGGGACAGCCCCAGGCCTCAAACAACGGGAGCTCCTGCGCGGCACACCAATCCACTCCCCGACGCCATTTAGCCAAAGTGGGCGAGACAGGGTTCTTCCTTGCTGCTGCTATGTCGCGCTTGGCTTCCACTAATGCGGTACCCAGGAATGTCTTGTCCGCCCTGGACCCGTCCAACCTGTCAGTGATGCCCAGTAAAATTTTTAGGGGGTTGTGTGGCACCTCCCATCCCAATACCTCCATAAGTTCGGCTTCCAGGGTGCTCCAGTAGGGGGCAATATGTGGGCATGACCATACTATATGAAAGAAATCTGCAGGATCTGAGCCACACCTCGGAAAAGCCGGGGTGGGAATTAGGCCCACTTTGTGTAGGAGACTGGGGGCGAGGTAGGAGGTGTGCAGATAGTAGAGCTGGACCATCTCTCCAGTCCTCATCCTCCAGTGGACCCAGCCATGCCTCTCATCTAAGTCTCAAGCGGTCAAGAGATATGGGACCGTTTTTAGTCAGAGATCGGTATATACCGAGACCCCACCTTTTCCAAGGTTGCCCATCATGGCCTGGGCTTAAGGGGACTGTGCTCTGGTAGTGAAGTGCCAGACCTGATATGTGTCCTTGCTAATATAGCGATAAAATTATCGCCGCTTTTCGGCCGAAAACGGCCACAAAAGCGGCAACAATTTTATATTGCCGCCTTGTAGAAATGCTCCCTAATAATCTGGCATACATTGTCAAGGTGACCAGATGTGGTAAACTCCTAGTTATTAGGAATAACAATCTTTGCACAAACAACGGATCAGAATTTTAGTGCCAGCTTGTCAACAGGACCTAAGATCTGAGTGTTCAAACAATGAGTTCACTACTAGCTGTTGCTTCAGTCACCTGATGTAGATCTCTCAGGAATTCAGGGGTGTAGGAATTTCTGATGATTGAGTGCCATATGCAGAGCTAAATTAATTCAATACATGTTAAAGCTTTCATAATTCGAAAACCAGCTTTCACAATAGAAACCAATCCTTTTTGCTTCTTTTGTAAGAAGGAATGCCATTATGTACATCCCTGCACTTAAAACTGTATTAACAATGTAACTTTCTTAACAAAGAGAGGTTTAAAGAAACCTCTTTGGTTCTGTAATTGCATTTTACAATCCTAGGAATAACTGACTTTGCTATGCTGACTTTCGCATATTTTTAGTTTCTAGTCAATACAATTACATTCTACAAACATTTCAAAACCAATGAAAACCATAATAAACATGATTACAATATTTGTCTTGTCAGCATGAGCTACTATTAGATGCTAAAAATAACTTCGGAGACTCATCATACATTTATGAACCTAGTCCAGTTCACATTTGTATCCATGACAACCGAAGTTTATATTTTGAACTCCAAGACATTGTTCCACTACAGCTTACATGAATTACATTTTACGGGTTTCCATCCTGAAGTCCTGTGTTTAAGACAGTGAGCTACACAAACATTTTATAATACTAAATGGACAGGCAGCTACCTCTAGTAAAGTCCAACAGTAATTATCACCTGCTTCGAGTGCCCAGAGACCAGATCAATAGTAGTTTAAATGCGCAATTAGGGTGACAATAAGTATTGAATACTAATCTTTTTTATGACAGATTTTAGCTGCAAATGCTTAATTAATACCATTGCACTTGAAACGATTCAATATGTCATTTGGAAGTGTGTTTATTAATGTGAATTAGTTGTGCCACATTTTCATGACCACACAATTTTGTACTAATATTAATTATGTTCTGACCCTGTTCAAATCGCTCCTGCTCATTTCCCCTCCCATCAAGCCCCTTGTGTGTCTTCTCTCATCATAGTCCTTGCAGAGCAAGAGAAACTGTAACATAACTGGTTATTTTCCTCAGAGTGCATATATTGAGAAGGAACTTTTGTTCCTAAAGTAACAAGTACCTAAGGTCTTTTATACTGTAGTGTCGATGTGGCTTAGCAAGAAAAAGTTGTTCAAATAATTTTCGATATTGTGGTGTGTATCTTCTGACAGAGAAAGTGTAGAAGCTGCTAGAGGATATCTTAAACGTGGGTTAGCCTTATCTGTAATCATGCCATTGTGAGACCATCTGGGCCGGACTGGGAACTGAAACCGGCCCTGACAAACTGCTCTGCTGCCCCCCCCCCCCGAACTCTGCCCCCCCACAACCCCCTCCCAGAGGGGTAGGGGAGTTGCAGCCGAGCAGTTTCCCAGAGCCGGTTTTGGCTGTTTTGTTACAGGGGGCTTTCCACTGGTAACTAAAACGGCCCCCCAGGGACCCAAAACCGGCCCCCACCCTGGCGGCCCACAGGGGAAATGCCCGGTGCCCGCTACAGCGAGTCCGGCCCTGGAGACCATAGACTTTGCTTATTAATTGTACTGAAGATATAGATAAAAACCCATGGTTTTGGGTGTGAGCAAGATGACTTTCCTTTTTTACCATATATTTTGTCCAATTAATTATATATATTCAAGATATTTTTCCTGTACCTCTAAGCATGCTGTCCATTCCCATATGATTTTGCTTTTCATTTGAGACTTAAAATATTTCTGATTTCTTACTATGTACTTTGTTATTGAGCCTTCATGGCATTTAACTTTTACTCTGTGCTGCCTGATTTTTAGATATTGTAATAAAACTGTTTAACCTTTTCTGATCTAGAACTGAGTTACTGAGTAGTCCTGGTTATTTATTTTTGCTTCTCTGCTAAACTAAAGTTAAGCTTGACATCGACAAGGGGGTACTTTATCGCACAATCAGTGGGGGAGATGAACTACCGAAGGTAAAAAAAATTGGTGTAATCTGAGTTTCGAGGTGTCTAAATTTTGGGGTTCAGGGTTCTGCTCCCACAGTATCATATGCTACATAAGTGTAACAATTATTAATATTTATTACTGGTAATTCAGATTTCCATGTCTGTATATGAGCCAGCTACTTTGCTATATTTCAAAACACAGCTCACCAAAGAGTGATGCTCAAATGTTTATAGCACTTTCACAGTCTCACATCTAGCAAGCAACTGCACCAATTTTTGACCTTGTTGCCCGTTTCTCTGTAATCACACCAACAGGTAGTCATATTAGTTAACTTATCTATCTATCTATCTATCTATCTATCTATCTATCTATCTATCTATCTATCTATCTATCTATCTATCTATCTATCTATCTATCTATCTATCTATCTATCTATCTATCTATCTATCTATCTATCTATCTATCTATCTATCTATCTATCTATCTATCTATCTATCTATCTATTAGAATTCTACTGTCTTTTTATAGTGTCCTTTATAAATATTCACTTGATGTTTAATTTTAAATAGAGAATTAATGTTTAAACAGCCTGAGCAATATACGCCAATGTCTCAGCCTCAAATTGTCTGAAATGCATCAGACCACCTTCAGGACAAATTATCATATTGCATATTAGCGTACCCCAACATTAGACCTTCAGGAATCTATAATAAAGGTCTTGCACAACATTTGGCCATATAGAATGAAACCCTCATGCATTCCCCGAAGACCAATACAATGTGCACTCCCAAGTGAAACATAATGCAAATAACCAAAATTCAACTTTTGAATGATCTGGACAGGAAACCTGCTTACATCATAAATAACCAGCCGACCACAGCTGTTCTTCCTTGAACAAATGCCCACCAAATAAGATCTGACATGATTTTATTTATCTGGTATCCTGCACCGTTGTATACATGAACAGGGGAACCCCACACTGTACCTCTAAGGAGTACATTTCTACAGTACCTCTATTTTTTTGTTTGCATTCAGCCATCAATTGCTGTTGTCATCTGCATGGAGTTCATAAATCATCCTGATCAATGAAACAGGGGGCTTTACTGTCCAGATTTATCTGTTCCTATGCCCAGCTATTTATCCACTGTTTACCACTGAGACTTACTGTAAAAAATGGAGTCTTAGTTAAGGGCGTTGAGAACCCGTCTCAAATAATAATCACAATCCTTGTCAGGGTGAACCACAAAAATGACTAAATAAAACCTGTGCTTAACCCTCTGGTAACTTGGAACAAAGCAGTACGGCTTAATTTAGAGAGAATATGTAAATTGTTTATGCAGGACTCAAACAGTAATAAAGTGAAAAACCAAACAAGAAAAATCCCAAACCAATTTAGAATAAGTGTGTTACTTTTGATAAAAAGAATGACACCAAAATTACAAACATCCAATAAGTAGAACTAGAGATATGCATTTTTAGTTTGAATTAAAAATAGCTCCAAAAAGCACAAAGTGCTATTCCAGTTATCTAGTCCTGCTAGACCAGGTTAAAGTCCAAAGTTAGGGGCACCATGATGGAGAGCTGGTCAGATACAGGGACCAGGTTTGCCCTGATGGAAAAGTTCTCAGGGGTGACCCTACTCACTTTACCACTTTTGCAGCACTTCCTGTGTGTTTTACTGTAACCTATCCCACAGTAGCCCTCTTTCCCTGAACCTAAAATGGCAGAACCCTTCTTCCCCTGGTCAGAGCTCCTTGTGTTCCCCAAGAGGTATGGCTAAGGAAATTAGCAAACCTTCCCTTGTACTCACTCCGAACCAGTTCCGGAGCAGCTCCACCCTCTCACAGGGTTTGGGGCCAATCTGACTAGGAAGACAAAGAGAGGGAGGCTTAGGTGTGAGCTACATCTGCAAGTGACAGGGTTGGCATCATTTGAAGCCCAGGAAGGGGTTGGGCACAGCCTCTCAGGCCATGCTACTCGAGGACAGGAAATACCTTCCCATACCAAAGTCTTTTTCCATTGCCTGGAACAATCAACACTTCACCACAGAAGTGTCATCCAGCAGTCAGGTAGCACTGGACATTGCCAGAAAGACCCTCTTGGCTTTGGCAGAGAACTGACAACTTTCTAAAAGTGTAATTTTAAACTAGTAATATAACATCCAACTAGACCATTAATTTAGATTTTAAATTACCATTCAAAAGAGTTCTTATTCCACCATCATCAAAGTACCCAAGCAGAGTTTATGATTGTGGACTGTGTGCTGCAGGAATTCTGGAAGGCAAGAAAAAAAAGTATTTCAATACTATTTGTTATTTGAACATAGAAGTAATTTTCCCATTTTAAATTTAGTACTGCCAGATTTATGTGATTGAATATCTAATAGGACATGTTTCAATAGATATATGGAGTCCGATATTGTTTCGTGAAATGCAGTATGCCTATTCTGGTTTATCACATATGATATGGCTTCTTTTCTCAGCGCTGGTAGATTATCATGAAAATGCAATATTTAAAAAACTTATTTAGTAAAATAAGGAACCCTTGTTGAGATTTATTCCCAAATTATATTTGTGTATTATTTATAAATTTGGCTTTCCTTTTGGATCAACAGCGTTCGTGATTTTTATACATACAGGTTCCTTTTGAAGTTTCAGGGTTGCAATATTCTGTGGTTTTTCAGACAATTTATGTTACTATTTGTAATTGCATGTCATAGATAAGCCTGCCACTCTCTCCACTGCTAACTGCACCACACCAAATATGGTTCCAAATAAACATTGGCGCATACCTAGATCCACATACAACTGGAGAATGGTCTCGAATATTGAATATTGAGTGTCACAGTCAAGTTTTACACTGAATAGCGAACCCTTTGAAGGACATTATATGTCCTTTAGTTGATTCAGCGCAAACATCTAAATCTTTGCAGATAACTTTGAATGCTGCCCACTGCTTGATTGGGCATAACCTATTATAGTGACAAAAGTAAAGAACTGCATATATGTTTTGATGTTGCCCATCCTTCATTCCACAGATTTCAGAAGTTGTATAAGGCACACACCTATAGTCTTCATGCAGAGGGTTAGCAAGCATTTCTCCACAAAGCACTGTGGTGTTTTATCAAGTGGCCTGATACTTTTCTGAAGTGGGAAGAACGAGAACTGAAAATATAGAAGTTTCAGGATCAGGTAGCCAAATTATCCCTCTAACACCCAGCTGCCACTGAGACCACACCAGTCACCCTCCTGTAAGTGTGACCAAGTCCACTCTCTGCATGCAGAGCTGCAGATATGCCCATTGAGATCTCCATAACTGCTAGCAATTTTAAGGGAGATGTTGTTTGCATGGCTTAACGTGCAGAGGGGTATCCTCAAGTCTAGGTTTTGAGCAAGAGACCCCAGCTTTAATTTATTTACAGAATCATATTTAGTTCTCAATTTCTTGAATGCCCTGTAAAAGGCTATTCAATGATTTAATGGCATTCCCAGAGAATACACAGCTGACTTTTCATGTCCCAGCAAAAGCAGTCAAAGGCAAAATATGCTGCTTACTGAAGCTTTTCCTACTCCTATATGATAGTAAAACATTAAAGAACTTTGAACAAATAAATCAGGATAAAAATGTAGGTCAAAAGAAATCCAATTATGTGACCAATTTTGCATTTCAAAGTGGAGTGCAATTAAAAATAATGTTGTTGCATATGGAGTACTTTTATAAATGCCACCTATAAATAATAATGTGCTTTTTCATTTGAATATACCCATGAATGTTTCTAGAATGTGTTTATCATTGTGCATGCAACTACGTCTATCATTGTGCATGCAACTTTCATTGCATAGTGACATTTTCTCATCTAGCAAAAGAATGGTCTAATTACTTACTGATAATCTACATTACCCTTTGTCTTTGTCACAGTCGTTATCTATGAGGTGTCCTGGACTGACAGGAGTGAAAGACCTGTAAGTATGCTGCTAGCTGACCTTGCCCACCCACCTGGGCACTATAAATGGCTAGCTTGCCCAACATTCTTCTTGACATTGCCAATTCTAAATGAAGGACTGCTGTCGGAGGTGGGTGGGCATGTTGTAAAGACTGCAAGAGAGGATGATATGCACAAAGGATATTGCTGATCACCTGTAAGTAATTAGGTCATTATCCCTGCATCCATCATCTTCATCCCAGTCATTACTTATGAGGAATACCAAATTAATCCGATCTTCAATAGTATGAAAAAAAAACATACAATAGACCTTATATTGCAGCATAGGATTCTTTAATTGCTGATCACCAAAGACTCAACAATAAAAGTATATTTTCGGACAGGACAGAACTCAAGACCGTCAGTTTAAAATAGCAACCTTACAACCAGATTTAAAAAAGTACCGGGTGAAGCACAAGTTGATATGATCCAAATCTCAGAAATAGAGACTCCCTGAAGTTCTGACCAAGAATCGGTACCCCTCTGGTAGATCTACCCTAATAGGATCAGAAAGCACTGTTCCAGACAGAAATTAAGCCAAAGACACAGTAGGTCTGATCCAGTGACTAATAAAAATAAAGGCCTTGTGGCTTTGTCTAGTATTCCCACAAGTGAAAAAAAATATATCAGACTAATTAAAAGCTTTAGATGCATTTAAATAAATCAGATTTGCTCTCTTAACATGCGGAGCATGATGGAGGGCTTCCTCTTGAGAAGGAGAGAGAGAAAAGGAAAGAAGCTTATCCCTATTGGCTACAAAAGCAAAGTCAAGATAAAAATATATTAGGCTTCAGAATAAAAGCATCTTATCACATTCTGACAAAGTGAGGACTGCATAAAAGAGCCAGAAGATCACTGATTATAGGGGCAATTTCAAATCCACAGAACCAAGAGGTTTAAAGGAAATTTCTGAAGAGACCTCAAATCTAAAGATATATTTGCGGTTGAGTGGAAGAATATAATGTACAAATATGTAGATAATGGAAAAAACTAACCCTGGGCGTAGTTCGCGAAGTTGCACTACGCGAAGCTACGCAAAGTGCACTTCACACTACGCGAGCTACGCGTAGCACTTCGCCAACTGCGTAGTACCCTGTTCGCACTGTGCAAGATGTCGTTTTTCAGTGATTGCACAGTGTGGACAAGCATCCGGCACTGTGCAATCATTCAAAACGGCATCTTGCACAGTGCGAGCTGTAGTTTTCTGCTGCTCGAGTAGATTTTTACTCGAGCGGCAGATTGCTCAACGTGGACTGGTAGTTTCTCATCGCGAGCGGTCGCGAGCATACGCGACCACTCGCAATGAGAAACCTGACCTCCTCGCGTTGAGAATCTCGCCGGGATGTTCATTTTACATGCTCGCGATCGGCAACTTGATGTTTCTGATCGCGAACAAGGAAAAAGTCTCGCCGGAATGTCATTTTGCTTGCTCGCGGTCGCCAACTTGATGTTGAGGACCGCGAGCAAGCAAAAAATGACCGCTGCATACGCAATGCTACGCTACGCATGTTTGCACTGTGCTACGTGCAATTCGCGTAGTGTGAAGTAGCGCAAACTTCGCAAACTACGCAAGCGTAGCGTAGTGCTTTGCCCAGGCTTAGAAAAAGCTCGCAGAAATCTAGTAGATAGAAAATCATTCCTATGTCTTTTCCCAGAGTTCACAGAAACTAATTGCTGCCTATAGAGCTTTCAAATGTGAAACTTCTAGTTTGCTCTCAACCCCTGCTTATGGAAATGGAAGAAGAGAAGCCAGATAAAATAGGACATGGGAAAGAGATATAAACATACAGGCCTTCTAAAAATTGTCCCAATGCCTGTAGTAAGCTTTTAATGTGGAATGGCACCTGGGTTGCTTAATGGCATCCGCTAGGCCTCTGTTTTGCAGCCAAATCCTTTTCAAACTACTTACTGAGAGGGATGGGCATTAAAGAGGAAACACATTGGAACATGAAAAGGAGAGGGATGAATGGGAAGTTTCCAGGGTAGACATAGAGACATAGAATGAATGTTTTGGAACCAGGATTTATCTGACCAAAAAGATAAAAACATTATTGCTGTGGATGCCTGTCCCTCAATTCGAGACATAAGTTGAGGCATAAGAGTAGTTAGATTAAAGTCACAAAAAAGTGTTGACAAGGCCATAGTGAATAGACAGCATCCACTCATTAACCGCATGCATGCTCATGACGAGCTGGGCTCGTCATAACGGCTGCGCTCCGCCCACGTGCAATTGATTCCTCACCTGTGCGGGAGAATCAAACAGCGGGCGGGGTCGTGACGAGCTCAGCGTGTCATGAGCACAGCTCCACTGTGCCTCATGATGAGCTGGGCTCGTCACGAGCACCGCGGCGCCGCGCGCCCCCCGCGCCTTTGGGGAATTACCCCTGCGGCGAAGGGGTTACGGCCCTGGCACGGAAGATAGGAAAATAATTTAGAAAGTTGTGCATTGTCTGGGGAGGCAAAAAAGATCTAGGAATAGCCTCTCATACCTCTGACTTATTGTGTAGAAGATCTCCGAAGTTAGTGTCAGATTTTGGGAAGAGTGAAAGATTGTGCTCAGTCTGGCCACTTGGATAGTTACCTGGCTATTATTAATTTGAAAAGCTCTGAGATACTGCAGGTAAACGTCCCCCCAAGAACCCAGCTGTAGTGCCCAAGAATTGTAAAACTTGGATTGCAGTATTCTGTCCTTGTTCACTTGTCTTGTACTGAAAGATCTAGTAGTGTAGCTACTCATCCTTTTAGTCTGGCATCACTTGTTACTTCAGGGCAAGACTGGGATGGTCAGGGAAACCCCTGGCAGGCTTCTCCGACTTAACCTGCAACTGAAGAAGAGCTACAAATGAGGAGGCAATTAGACTATTTTTTTAGAACTGTTTAGACACAGGCCTTCCATACCTAAGAAGATGAGTGAGAAGATAATGTAGATGAAGATGAGCACATGGGACCAGAAATAGAAATGATTCCATTTTATCGCTTGCCAATGTCTGCACAAGTTTTCAAGTGCAAAGAATAGTTATAGTGACACAATACCGAGTGAGGGAAATATAGATCTTTCCCATGACGAGCTGAAATACTTGATTCAGCCTCCAACTGACCACTCAAGACCATTTTCGGTATAGTCAGGTACACCGGTTGTTATTGAGGGACGAGGCTTTACTCTGTTGACCAGAATGCTTTGCAAATAGCTTGCCACTATGTGTTCTTGCATTGCAAGCCTGATGCTGACAAGGGTCTTTTCTGGATGGCCGCTGAAAGCAGGACTTTATGGAAAACTAAGAGGAAGATGGTTGTCTAAGAAAAGAGAAGGTACATTTCTTATCCTTGAGTAACTTATGAGATTTCTGTTCCAGTTCAGTACCATAGAGATTCGCTCCCTCAAAAGAGCAGATGGGATGCTACGGACGTCAGAGTCGAGTCAGTGGGTTCATAGGGGAACAGAATGGGGAGATGTTATTGTTATGTTTATAGTTTATTTATTGTTTTACATTTTTAAGTATTGAACTTGTATTTTTTTTAAAGTTACCTTTTTAAATGAAAGATTTACTGTAAAAAAGGATTTTTTGCATGTCATAAATGCTAAATGTTTGACTATAATAGAACATAATTTATTAGTATTTTTAATATTGAAATGATGTTAAATTATGTATATGTATTTAGAATATGTTTTACCTTTGTGTATATGTGTAGTTATTGTATGTATATATTGTGTTAATTTTTCATTCAATTTTATTATTTTAATAATTTTTTATGCATTTGTAATACAAATGATAATTAAATGTCTACGTTATTAGTTTGTACTTTTTATAATACTTTCTAATGTTATTGAAGATGTTTTGGACTAAAAGGTTATACGTTGCAAATGTTTCACTTATTTTATTATGAATATGTTTTTAATTATATATAATGATTACATATTTTATTTCTTTTTACATGATGTACATATTTGTATGTTTAATTTTATATTGGTTTATGTTTATTGTTTTGAGTCGTTATGTAAATTGATAATATCTATTTTTTCTTTGCTGTGGTTTGAGAATTAATAGTAAATTGCCCTTTTTTAGGCAGCTGTGTATAAATTAGGTTTTATGTTAGTGTTAAGATATGGTTTATATCTGTGTGAATGGTGAAGGCCACATTTGAAAAGTTCCATCCATCATCCACTTTTTACTTTGGCTGAGTTTCAGAAGGTTATTTCCAGTTGAAAAATATGATTATTCTTCTGTTGTTATCGTGATTGTGTAGGAGGAAGGGTTCATTGTTATGTGTAGTGGTTAGATGTTCTGGAATTTGCATATCTCTGTATCATCTAGAAGCACCAGGTGTTTGACTTGAGGATTTTTTGGTAGAGGATATTCGATTTTTATTGGTAGCTGACCTGTAACATGTGCTTGCCGCTTTAAACCTTAAAGTATGTACCTTACTGTAATCTATGTTACATTTAGGGGGTGAGGGGTAGTTGTGTTCTTTGAAGATAATTACAATAACTTTTTCAAAATAGCCCTGGCGTAAAAGTTTCGGTGCTTGTTCTAACCTGACTGTAGGTAGAACCCATGTACAAAAGCAATTCTTTGCCTTTCTGTGATGTAATATATGTGGCTTTTTCTGCCATTCTGCCTGAAAGTAGCAAAAGAATGTATTATTTTTGTCAAAAATGTTTATTTTGTTTGCTAGTATAATTTAAACACGCTTGCAAATGTTTTATATTTTATACTTACATAGGTGCTGTTGATTTGAGTTGCACTGTAAGCAGCACCCGCAGCAATGTGAAAAATGCATGTTGTGCATTTGCATGCACAACGTGGCAGGCACCGTGCGGTGACTGCCACCTTGTGCATGCACATGCAGGGGGGTACCATAGATACCCCCAACATCCTGGAGGCCAATTGTGAACACCGCATGCCTTCCCATGCCATGGAAAGGCTGCTCTCCGCCTGCATTGTAATATGGAGGCACCGCCACCATATTAAACGAGTTTTCTGCCCGGTCGCTGAGACGACCGGCGGAAAAGCGGCGGACGGTCTTCCCGTTCGCCGCGGACCCCTCATCCATCCTAATGTGGCGGGGTGTCATTCTTGGCAGGATGACGGGCGGATCGCCCCCGCCGGCCTGGCGGTATTACCGCCCGCCAGTCAGGGGTAATCCGCCCGCCATCCTAGTGAGCCCCTAAGTTATGAAAGTGCCTTTGTGCAGGTTTATGAGTATGGAGTTGGAGGTTTCGGTGTGCAGTTCTTCACTTTTGCTAATGTGTTGTTTTTTTATCTAAAGATTAATATACAGGATAATAGAGAGAGTTTAGTAATTTTTATAATTTTGTTTTGAAATTATGCTAGGTTACATTGTAGTTAATTTAATGTTTACATTTACTTGTGAAGTGCTGTATTATTCTGTTAAAGTCTTTATTCTGGATTGTCATCATTTAGTCCAACAGAGTGTTGCTTTCTTGCAGTTGGTAAGTTTTTCCTGTGAAAAATTGGGAGGTTTGTGCTCTTTTTATATTGTTCCCTTTTTATAGTGTTCACTCCATAATCTGCTGCCGGTGTTTGGGAACATTCTAGAGAAATACATCGACCTGCATCTCTCTAAGCATCTAGAGGATAACTTGCTTCTAGATTACTGTAAAAACGGATTGCGTCCTAAGTATAGCACAGAGTTGGTGCACTAGTAGTCACAGAGGAGGTCAAACAAATCCTAGACAAGGGAGGAACGGCAGCCATCATCCTCCTCGACTTGAGTGCAGCTTTTGACACGGTCAACCACCAGACACTGGCAGTGAGACTGAGAGGAATTGGCATAGGGGGTACTGCTCTCGGATGGCTTTTGTCATTTCTAAGAGAAAGATTGTTCATTATCCGGGTACCCCCTTGTTACTTTGAGGCTGTTGCTCTGAAGTGTTGGGTTCCACAGGGTTCTGCACTCAGCTCTATATGTTTTTATATCTATCTATTGTCAAGGAATTGGAGTGTCCATTGTCTCTTATTCTGACGATATGCAGCTTGTCTCCTCCCTCACCCCAATTAAGGGTTCACAACTTCAGTTAGGCCCATGCCTTTGAGAAAGTGGCCCACTGGATGGCAGGCCGCTCATTAAAACTAAATGGATGCAAATCTGAACGAATGGTACTGGGAAATAATCCACCTTCAGTGGCACTGTTGAGCTGACCTAACTGTCTAGGGACTGTACTCATTCCATCATCCCCTATAAAAAATTTGAGAATGTAGCTGGACAGTTGTCTGTCAATGGAAATCCAAGCCAAAAAACTGACCAGGTTCCTGCTTCACCATATTGAGGACCCTGAGGAATGTTCTGGATCACCCACCCATCCCTTGTAGAAGAATGGTAGTCCAGGCATTGATTTCTTCATGCCTGGACTATTGTAACACTTCATACCTTGGCTCCCCAAAAGCAGTCAAAAAAAATCTGGAAGTGCTGCCGAATGCTGCAGTCAGAACCATTTCAAAGATACCTAAAGGTTCCACAGCCAAGAAAGCCCTGACCTCTTTACACTGGCACCTGGTGGTACATAGAATCAAATTCAAAGCACTATGGGGCCGATTAGGAAAGTCCACCCACCGCCCTAGCGGTGCTGTGACCAGATGCCAGTGGTGTGGCGGTCCCGCACTGGCAATTAGGACGCCACCGCCATCGTGGTGGTGGCATCCTCTATTCCCAGCATTGTGGCGGGTGGTGCTCACAGCACCGCTCGCCACAATGCTGGGAATGCACGTTGTGCATTGTCATGCAGAAGGTGACAGGCACCGCGCGGTGCCTGCCACCTTGTCCATGACAATGTAGGGGGGTACCATGGGTACCCCCCATGTGCACACCCCACCCGCCCAATCACCTGGGGGCCCGTTGCCTGTAAGCAAAATCCGTCTGGTTTTCCATGGCGGGGTCTCCGCCATGGAAAGCCCTGCACCGCTGTCTATACTAACATGGATGGTGGTGTCTAGCAGACACCACCACCATATCTAGCCCCTTTTCTGCCCGGTCAACTGGTCCACCAGCGGAAAACCGGCGGACGGTCTTTCCGTCCGCCGGGGTCCCCCCCACCATACTAATATGGCGGGGGAAATGGGTGGGAGGGCGGAGGGAAATGTCGGGTGGATCGCCACCGCCATGCGGGTGGTGGCGATCTGCCCGACATCATAATCATCCCCTATGTCTGACCCATAGGGCAATGAATGGGAAGTGTCCCCGAATGATTAGAGCTCTACTGCCTGCCTACATTTTAAGCAGGACTTTTAGATCCTCGAACATGGGTCTTCTAACAGTTCCACTCATTCAGAAGGCCACATGGGGGTGAGCTATTTCTCCCATCTGTCCCCCTAACTGTGGAATACATTGCCAATCAGTTTAAGAACTGAGTCGGATGAGGCCAAGTTTAGAAAATATCCTAAAACTTGGCTACATCCCAATTAATTAGGGCCCAACGGCAGTTCAGTTGGTGCATGGTTTTGACTTAGGGTAGTTATGCACTTTATAAGTCAAGATAAGATGAGATAATTTTATATTTTTATTAGTTTGCCTATTTTACAGTACATTATATTGGCTACTTTGTGTGCAGTTTGATTTTTTTTTCTGATACTACCTTGTTTGGTGTGCACTAATTAGTGTTTCTATTTTAATTTTTAATGTGTGTTCTACTATTTCTTTTCTTGTAATAATGTTTGATTTTAAAAATGTGTTTATTTGTAATAATAAATGTATTGTGAATAGAAATGGTTTATATGTGAATATTTTATGGTTGATGTAGTAATGTATTATTAATGTTCTGTGTAGTTTGGTTACTTATTGGTGTTTTGTATTTTAATTAAAAAACGGAGTTTATGATTTAAAATATATTTTTTTGTGCTATTATTGTATTTGATCGTTTGTGTTTTAATATTTGTGTTTTCAGTATTTTTAAATTTAGATATTTTTTACCACAATATTTTTGATCGCGATGTTTGTGGGTTTTTTGGTTAAGTATGGGATGGCGTATTTTTATTATTTTGATGATATTTTGATGCATGCATTGTTTTCCACGATGTTCTGTCATGGAACGCTTATCTAACTACTTGTTCTGATGAAGGATTAAGGCATCTACTGGAAATCCCAAATTATTGCCAATGTTCTTGAGAATTTCTGACAAAGGGGGTCATTATGAGTTTGGACTTCCATCCGCGGTGATGGTGTGGCTACTGTCCCACCAGTGGTCAGACCGCAGTATTATGAGTTTGACAGTTGGACCGCCATAAGACCACTGCTACCATTGCAGCACCGACAAGCGTATTACGAGATTCCTCACTGCCACAGTTTTCAAGGCGGTGACCCCACCTTGAAAAACATGGCTGTGAGGAAACTAAGGTGCTTCAGGGCCTCGGGTGCATGCAGGGGGGCACATGGGGTGCCTCCCTGTCTGTATTTACTCCCTGTTCCTGCATGGGAGGAAATGCACAACATTGTGCATTCCGGTCCGTGCAGGAATGGGCTGTGGCACTCCCAAAGAAGTAATACAACAAGTCAAACTGTAAGTCTCAAGAATAATCCCCCAAAGAAGTGCCTTTCTAAGGCTCTCCTATGAGCCTTAGAAAGGCCTGGCATTGGGACCACCGCTGCAGGACTGCCCGGCCTGTATTCCATTCAGAATATGGTGGACAGGCTGACTACTGGTCTGGCAGTCTTGGAGTAGGAGGGCGCTGGCATGGCAGCCCGCTCCAAGTCCACTAAACTTGTGACCAGGCCCAAAGTCTCTTTCTCAATATATTTTTCCCTCAGAGCAAAAAAGATTCCTCAATATTCTCAACATTGGAGTTTTATGAATGGGAAAGGGAATCCTTATTATTTCTGATCTGGGGAAAAGAGGTTCAGGGAGTTCCATACAATATCTCAAAATATATTCTGTACATTACATCTTTAAAATCTTCCTGATTATGTCCTTTAGACTTCCCCCTGGACTGCTTTCTGGGAGTGAGTGGAAGGAGAGCAGGAGGCAGAGGACGAGGAGTTCTCCAAATAATGCCTTCTGACTACATCAATCTGAATGATTTGAATTTGGATATAGAATAATATAAATACATGATTTAAACAACAACAAGTTGTGAATAATGATCATTCATTACCATGGCAGGATATCACAATAAGAGAGTGATACCAGTGGATTAAAAGGAGGCCCCATGGGCCCCCAAACAGCGTGTGCTATTGGTGAGACACAATACTGGAAAGTAAATGTGCTTGGATATTCGGCTATATTTAGCCATAGTTTAATGATAGATAATTACTATAAAACAGAGTAGCCAAAGCATACCAAAATTGCAACAGTCACACAAACAACTTACCAGGCCCACTTACCAACATTTCTATAAGGAAAATGCTCTAAGCAAAGACGTTATTTTAAAACAAATATAATACTCCTAATATGGGGTTCTATTAGGATGGCGGACGGAAAATCTCCCCGACCGCCATGTTAGCGGAAAAAGACCACCCGCAAGGACCGCGGTATTAACGCCGGTCCAATTAGGATGCACTGCCATTGAAATCTGACCGTGGCAGTCAGATTCTGGCAATTAACATTGCGGCGGTTGCTGCTGCCAGCAGCACTGCCGCGGTGTGAAAAGGATCATGTCATGCATGTCACTGCACTGCGTGGCAGACACTGCACAGTGCCTGCCACCTGGTACAGGGACATGTAGGTAGGGGGGTACACCCAGTGCACCCACACCCCCTCAACACATTGGGAGTCCGCAATGGGCCCCCGGAGACATTCTCCACATGCCTTTCCATGGCGGTTCTACCGCTGTGGAAAGGCTGGCTACCGCCGGCATCATAATCATGCCGGTGGAGCCTGGCCCTGCACCAGCATAATTGTGGCGGTCCAGTTCTGCCCGCTAGGCATGCGTGCGGACTGGTACCGGCGGAAAAGTGGCGGGCGGAGATTCTCACCGCCGCGGTCGTCATCGCCATGCTAATGGGACCGGCAGTTTTCAGAGTTGTGATTGCGGGCGGATGTCCGCCATCCTAATAGACCCCATAGTCTTTATTAATTAACCAATATATATATTGTCTCTTTTCGCCCTATTGTCTCTTCCATAGGGAGTGTTAGTGAACACATCTCGAAGTATGTGGACCATTTCCTGAGGGAATATGTCATATCCCTTCCTAGTTATTTGAGGGATACGAAGGACTTTCTTGGCAAAATTGAGGAATTGACCTGGGAGCCCACCTACCTCTTTATCGTGCTGGATGTCCAGTCCCTGTACACAATAATCAATCACCAACAGGGGATGGAAGCCTGTGAGTACTTTTTGAGGCAGAGACCGATCAGATACAGGGAACACAGCCGTATGATTATGGAAATGATCGATTTTTGTCTCAAAAATAACATTTTTTCTTTCAATGGCGCCCTCTACAGGCAGGTAAACGGTACTGCCATGGGTTCTTGCTTTGCTCCCAGTTTCGCCAATCTATTCATGGGCTTCTGGGAGCAAGAAATAACAGCTAGCAGGACCCTGGAAACCGATTTCCGTAAAGTTGTCATGTGGCGTCGCTACATTGATGACTTGTTCATCGTCTGGAATGGTACCAGAGGTGAAGCTGAGGAATTTATCTCGAAACTGAATACCAACAGTTACAACATTGTTCTGTCTGGGAGTATTAATGACATCAAAACTGACTTCCTTGACGTAGGACTGGAGGTAGTACAGAACAAAATATGCACTACTCTCTTTCGGAAAGCTACAGCGGGTAATAGCATCCTGCATGCCCTCAGCAGCCACCCTGATACTCTCAAATGGAGTATACCCTATGGGGAGCTGCTGAGGGCAAAGAGAAATTGCAACAATCCCGATGCATACTTAGCAGAGAGGGATAACATTGTCAGCCGGTTCCAAGCTAGAGGCTATCCCAATTGGGTTCTCAAAAAAGCAAAAGAACGCGCGGAAGGGATTGATAGGGTAGACACCCTCAAAGATAGAGTAGAGAGTACCACCGACGATACTTCTGATGTGGTCCGGGTGATCCTCACATACAATTCTGATGCACATAAAATCAAACGCATCTTCGCAAAACATTGGGATATCCTAAAGTCAGATGGGGTGGTTGGCAATCTGGTTCCTGACAGGCCCAGTATCACCTACAGGAGGGATAAGAACATCAGGGACATAGTAGTCAGAAATGATATCACTGACCGCACCACTAACACTGGCCATGGCCTCATGGGATTTTTCCCATGTGGCCACTGTAAAGCCTGCAGAAACAGCACATTCAAAGACAAACTGACATATGGTGGGGTGTCCAAGAAAATCACGCAATTTCTCACATGTAGTACCTGTTTCGTGATTTATGCAATTGAGTGTACGTGTGGACTCTGGTACATAGGGAGTCCCACATGTCCTGCCAAAAAGAGGGTGATGGAGCATCTGAGGGCCATTACCAATAATGACCCCAAATACCCCGTTGCTCGTCACTTTTTCTCCAAACACGGTTCCAACAATAACGACATGAGTTACTGTATTTTGGAGCATATACCTAAGAATCCCAGAGGTGGGGACAGAACTCTTCACCTCAGACAACGTGAATCTAGGTATATTATTGATTTCCAAACAAAGAGCCCAGGTGGATTGAACATGGATGAGGAAATGTCAATCCACCTAAAACAATGAGGAACCTTATAACTGTAATCACATCTAGCTAACATTGATATGTCTTAACTGCTCCTTTACCCTTCCAGCATACCGTGTTCTTATGCTCACTCTTGTACAGCTAATTTTAGTTGTTTTGTCTTTTAACAGTCTCTTTTTCGATGTGTATGCTATGCTATGCAATACTTCTTTATTGTGTTAATCTTATGAGCTATGTTATTCGTTGCACTGACATGTTCATTTTTTGTATCATTTACAGGAGAGAAGGAAGGAGCCCTTCACTTTGACTCACCGGCACGGGCATCCTACCCTTTTACTCCATGACTTCACTCTTCACTTGCTCATCACCTCAATCCTTTCCACTGACGGTTCCTCGTTAAAGCACATGTGCACGCTCATTGGCTAAAGTTAAGTCCTATTGATCTAGTCATCACGTACACATTTTATGTTTGTAGAGCTATACTATTGCAATATTATGTTTCGGTTCTCGTCTATTAGCGCTTGACATAAACATTACTAGGTAGTTGCCTGGGCATTTGCCCGGAGATTGTTATTCACATGACCCCCGTTTTTAGCTCACGCATTTTTCGTATTAGTAATTGGGGGCATCATTGCCATGGCAACCACCCTTTTTCGTTTAAAACTACCCGTAATTTTTCTTTAGTCCAGCAGTGCAGCCACAAGGACGTTCCGCACTTGTGTAGACACGCCATATTGCATCATTGATTAACCTTTTTAACTTTGTATTTCGGATTTATTCAGAGTATGCAATGTTTCCATTTGTACCAATACGGTTTGTACCACTCTAAGATGGCCGCTGCCTTGGCTCTAATTCTTTCCAATGTGATGACAGTGCAATTTCTATGCTTTATTAGGACTGTTGGGTAACACATTTTCACACGTGATCAAGGCTTGTCGTCGAAACGCGTAGTGTGAATTAAACTCTTGGATTATTTACCTCGTTGATTTACCTGTTTATTACTGAGAGCGCACGAACATTCATTTCGTTGTGTGTGGATATATATATATACAAATTATATAAAAAATAAATAAAAACATAATTAAAAACATAGCATGATTAGTGAACAAATGAATAATTATCAATGTAAACCATTGTCATTTGTTTATTACTTAATTAAATTACCATACATCCCTCACAAAACTACCAGTCCACACTTAAAATATACAGAAATAAATGTAACACAATTACCAATCAAATATATGTTAATTAATAATGTAAAAATTAATTATTAATTCATTAATTAATGATTAACTTCCCACCCACTGTCCCAACAATCCTAGCAGTCCACATTTAATACATAACTTAAAAAATACAAATACACAATGTATGTATTTATTAATCGATCAAATAATTAATGATACAATCATAATTAATTATTAATGACTCCTTACTTAGAAAGCTTCCCACCCCATACCCCTACAAACCTAACAACCCAAACCTAATATATACTTACAGAATACAACTATTACACATTTTACATATTACTCAATTAATTATGAATTAATAATACATTATTATTTAATTATCAATGAATTATTACTTGAATAACTTCTCATCATATACACCTACAAAATCCAGTAGACTACACCTAACATATAACTTAAAAAATACAATAATTACACAATGTACCTATTATTAATCAATTAATTAATTGATAATGCATTATTAATTGTTAATTAATCAGTACTTAAATAACTTCCCACCTTATACCCCTACAAATCCAACAGCCCACACCAAATGTATTAAAAAACAATATTTAATACACACTTTACATAATTTATAATCAATTCAATAATAAATAATGAATTATGGTTAATTATTATTCATTATATTTAATTAACATCCCACCCTTCACCCCTACAAACCTAGCAACCCGCTATGACAATATAAATTACTATTAGCAATTAAATAAAAAATGTATACATCACATCCTATATAAAACATTTCATTAAAAAGTATGCAATCAATAATAACACATATCATTATTATATGAATTAAAACTCATAAAGATAATTAAAAAAAAAAAAATTTAAACTAGATTATTGAAAACAATATTAAATCAACGATATTATTAAAAACTATATTACTTGCGTGTAAAATCAATATTCTTGACAACAACATTTCTGCATCTTGATATTTTAGTATCACAATATTTTTTCTCCGATATTTCAGCAACTCAATATTTCTAATCCGATATTTATTCTAAACACCCCTGGCAGAGCAAATCTAATATCACTAACCTGCATAGAGCCTTGATGTGCAACATATTTTCTGTTTGTCTCAACTCTGAGTGATTGTAGTGGTGTGCAAAGTGAATTTACTTAGCATAGAAGTTTTGTCTCTTGTCCTAACTAGGATGTTGGTCGGTAAGCCTCCAACCGCTCATCAGAGGATTACCAACCGACTTTCTTGGTTTGATTCCGACCGCTATATTACGGTTGCTGCGGTCAGAATTCAAACCGGCCACTGTGCCCCCTGTAAATCCCTGCACCGTGTGACAGGCCCAGTGACTCAGTTTTCTCTATGGGAGCTTGTGCTGTGCCGATATTCGACTGCAGCCCAAGCTGCCATAGGGAAATGGGAGTCTGCGACCGCATATGAATTGCAGTTTTGGACCGCTGAACTGAGGTCGGTCGGTTCCAAAACTGCAGGGATGTTGGTCGGAGGCAACTCTGACAGCCATCCTATTAGGCCCAAAGTCTCGATTTGTGGCATTGAAGAAGGTTACATAGCTTTACTGTGTACCAGCTCTTTTGCTGAAGGAACATTTTTTCTCATTGCCAGATACTTTCACCACATAGAAAGATAATTTCTGCTCTAATCAACTCCAGCCAAGCTAGAAAATGGTTTCAGAGTATTTATGTGAAATCTGTACAGGATAAAACACTTGGTTCTTAATAATGAGCGCCTCGGAGGGGTAGCTGGTATGTATCCCACTCATTACAATTTGATTACCATGTATGGTAAAATCTGACCAACTTATACATACATGCTCTATTGTTTGCATGGGGTTTGTTAATAGAGGCATTTGTGATCGAATCCTAACTGTCCTTGCAATGTATGTTGAAGGGAACTATTTTGGTAAACCTAGGTAAGGGTATGTGTGGCATACATTTTTGTAAAAGCTTGGATGTTCACTTATAAGTGGTAAAGCAAACAACTATTGAGTCTTTGTAATGGAACCGATTCCATACAACGTCACCAAGTGCGTAATAAACTAATTTATGTACTCCTAAATAATTCAAGAATTCTGTTATCTTGTTTGCATTTCTGTACTTTTACGGTCAATACAAAAGGTCGGTTGTTAGTATTATGCACACTACATTAAACTATTTTAAAAAACTGTGCATTTATGCAACATATTTCAAATACTTTTTCTGTGTTGTAGATTGACAAGTTTTAGGCAGCCTGCACGTTTCAAAATTAATTGGAATATGTGCCTTTGTATTTCGTAACATTACTGCGTTACAAATTCCCCCCCCTTTGAGACTAAATCGATTTCTAAACACGTCCATTGTCTTGTCTGGGACGTTTCATCAATCCTCTGGATGGAGGCCAAATGCCTCACAGGCATGTCTGTCTATTGTATTGTGCTCAGCTCACACAATTTGGTTTGTCATTAAATCCAGTTTATTCAAATACCTTTAAACCTACATTCTGAGACATGGAGGCTTTTGCTTTTTTCTTCCAAATCAGGTTTTAGAGTTCAAGCAAAAAGTATAAATCAGTGTATCTGTTCGATTGTACAGAAAATAGATCACACCTGCTTCTGGTGGTCGATGTTTGCCTGCTATATGTGATGACTATGGCGAAAAAGAGAAATCTCCCTAAATTATCTTCAAATAGATTTTGGGCCTGGAAAGTATAAAATTATAATAGTAGTTTTAAGGAAACTGCTTCCAGCCATTTGCAGTTCGGCATGCGGCAGAAACCCAGCTGTGGAGACTATTCAGAAATGGCCGCAGTGGGAGAGCACAGAAGAGTGCCCCGCGATTCATGAATCACCAGGAGCTCTTACAGCAGGACACACTCGGTAAATTCCTGGCCACGCATCAGAATATTGAACAATTTGAAAGGAATCCTGAGCGTATAATATACCTGCAGCTCGGTATGTGTTTGACTTCAGAAAGTTAAAAATATTCTCAGAGGAGAAAAGCACATCAGGTGAAACAGCAGGGACTGTTTCTGGCACTTCAATGACTCAAGATTCCCTACAGCAATGTGTCTTGAAGAAATGTATATTTCCATGTGTTCCTTTTTGCTCTTTGGTATCCTAGGAAAAATATCTATCTATCTATCTATCTATCTATCTATCTATCTATCTATCTATCTATCTATCTATCTATCTATCTATCTATCTATCTATCTATCTATCTATCTATCTATCTATCTATCTATCTATCTATCTATCTATCTATCTATCTATCTATCTATCTATCTATCTATCTATCTATCTATCTATCCATCCATCCATCCATCCATCCATCCATCCATCCATCCATCCATCCATCCATCCATCCATCCATCCATCCATCCATCCATCCATCCATCCATCCATCCATCCATCCATCTATCTATCTATCTATCTATCTATCTATCTATCTATCTATCTATCTATCTATCTATCTATCTATCTATCTATCTATCTATCTATCTATCTATCCATCTATATATATAAATATATAAATATATATATATTTATATTCACTGATAAAACTAAAGGTCACAGTGTCGTTATAGTTATGCTGACCTTTTTTACCCATACAAAACCATACAAATTCAGCAGCTATAGTTATACTTATGGTAAGAAACTATGACTCGTTGCCTTAAGTTACTTAATGACACCAGTAATAGTTTCTTCACATAAGTATAACTATAAGTATAACTATAACTGCTCAATTTCTATGGTTTTGTATGGGTAAAAAGTCAGCGTAACTATAATGACCCTGTAACCATTGGTTTTATCAGTGAATCTCAATGGTTTTTCTTTCTGCTGAGGCCAAAGTTCATGAATGAACTGCGGAGAGTAAATTGTGCCAGTAGGTAATATATATATATTAAGGAGTCCACAATTGAATTTACCCACTTGGGATAAGCAAACGTTGGAATATTGTTTTAAATTTGCTATCTAGGACTCGAATAAAATGAATTGACAGCTTACAGGGTACAATGTAAAGTGACCAATTTGGTCCTACATACAGGAAAATGCCCCAAATTGTATTGACACTTGTCTGTAAATGAATTATTTTGAAGTGCAAATAGCAAGGATTGCTTTTTATTTTAGCAAAAAGCATGGTATATTTCCTAGTGAAATCAAGAATTCAATCATCAAAGGTGAGCAGATATGGACTCAGAAAATGTAAATAGCACTGAGATAAATGACTTCTATGTCTACTACGCTGAATGTGGTGACGTAAGTGCCTTTAAGTAAACATGCTAGATGGATAAGACACTACGGGGCTGATTACGATCTCGTCGGTTTCACTTCCGCCTACTTCCAATTTAGTTGGTCAGAAGTGAAACTGGCCGGTCATTCCGACTCAAGGAGCCTTTCGGCCAGTTGGAGATCGGCCCGTAATCCATATGGATGGTGTTTTACACTGTCCAGATTACAATGCTCGGTTTCCGGCAGGCTTTTCATGTTGGTCTTTCTGCTATGGAAAGCCTGATGGAAAGTGAGTATAGGGGCCCCTAGCAGGTCGACTTCTGTTTGCGGCCTCCAGTTGGGGGCCAAAGGGGCCCCCTGAGGTGCCTGCTACGTGGTGCAGGGATGAACACAACCTCCCATTTCCCTCTGGGAGCTTGTGCAATTGGCAGTTTATGGCTGTAGCAAAAGCTCTCATAGGGAAATGGGAGTATGCGACCACACCATATGTGGTCCCATTAAAATTAAATGGTTGAGACTGCTGTCCAGAGATTGGTCGGACCCATATCCGCGACGGTGTCGGGTGGACGCAACTACGCCTCAACATCGTGATAAGCCCCTTAGTGAGCAAGGTGGCAAAGTCGCCAAAACGCGTCAAGCTTTCTGCAAAATAAACATTTCCTAACAGATTCCAAGATTGTTGGTGCCAGTTTTGGAGGATATCTGGTGGATGCAGTAGCAGGAGTGAAATCTATCTATCTATCTATCTATCTATCTATCTATCTATCTATCTATCTATCTATCTATCTATCTATCTATCTATCTATCTATCTATCTATCTATCTATCTATCTATCTATCTATCTATCCATCCATCCATCCATCCATCCATCCATCCATCCATCCATCCATCCATCCATCCATCCATCCATCCATCCATCCATCCATCCATCCATCCATCTATCTATCTATCTATCTATCTATCTATCTATCTATCTATCTATCTATCTATCTATCTATCTATCTATCTATCTATCCATCTATATATATAAATATATAAATATATATATATTTATATTCACTGATAAAACTAAAGGTCACAGTGTCGTTATAGTTATGCTGACCTTTTTACCCATACAAAACCATACAAATTCAGCAGATATAGTTATACTTATGGTAAGAAACTATGACTCGTTGCCTTAAGTTACTTAATGACACCAGTAATAGTTTCTTCACATAAGTATAACTATAAGTATAACTATAACTGCTCAATTTCTATGGTTTTGTATGGGTAAAAAGTCAGCGTAACTATAATGACCCTGTAACCATTGGTTTTATCAGTGAATCTCAATGGTTTTTCTTTCTGCTGAGGCCAAAGTTCATGAATGAACTGCGGAGAGTAAATTGTGCCAGTAGGTAATATATATATATTAAGGAGTCCACAATTGAATTTACCCACTTGGGATAAGCAAACGTTGGAATATTGTTTTAAATTTGCTATCTAGGACTCGAATAAAATGAATTGACAGCTTACAGGGTACAATGTAAAGTGACCAATTTGGTCCTACATACAGGAAAATGCCCCAAATTGTATTGACACTTGTCTATAAATGAATTATTTTGAAGTGCAAATAGCAAGGATTGCTTTTTATTTTAGCAAAAAGCATGGTATATTTCCTAGTGAAATCAAGAATTCAATCATCAAAGGTGAGCAGATATGGACTCAGAAAATGTAAATAGCACTGAGATAAATGACTTCTATGTCTACTACGCTGAATGTGGTGACGTAAGTGCCTTTAAGTAAACATGCTAGATGGATAAGACACTACGGGGCTGATTACGATCTCGTCGGTTTCACTTCCGCCTACTTCCAATTTAGTTGGTCAGAAGTGAAACTGGCCGGTCATTCCGACTCAAGGAGCCTTTCGGCCAGTTGGAGATCGGCCCGTAATCCATATGGATGGTGTTTTACACTGTCCAGATTACAATGCTCGGTTTCCGGCAGGCTTTTCATGTTGGTCTTTCTGCTATGGAAAGCCTGATGGAAAGTGAGTATAGGGGCCCCTAGCAGGTCGACTTCTGTTTGCGGCCTCCAGTTGGGGGCCAAAGGGGCCCCCTGAGGTGCCTGCTACGTGGTGCAGGGATGAACACAACCTCCCATTTCCCTCTGGGAGCTTGTGCAATTGGCAGTTTATGGCTGTAGCAAAAGCTCTCATAGGGAAATGGGAGTATGCGACCACACCATATGTGGTCCCATTAAAATTAAATGGTTGAGACTGCTGTCCAGAGATTGGTCGGACCCATATCCGCGACGGTGTCGGGTGGACGCAACTACGCCTCAACATCGTGATAAGCCCCTTAGTGAGCAAGGTGGCAAAGTCGCCAAAACGCGTCAAGCTTTCTGCAAACTAAACATTTCCTAACAGATTCCAAGATTGTTGGTGCCAGTTTTGGAGGATATCTGGTGGATGCAGTAGCAGGAGTGAAATCTATCTATCTATCTATCTATCTATCTATCTATCTATCTATCTATCTATCTATCTATCTATCTATCTATCTATCTATCTATCTATCTATCTATCTATCTATCTATCTATCTATCTATCTATCTATCTATCTATCTATCTATCTATCTATCTATCTATCTATCTATCTATCCATCCATCCATCCATCCATCCATCCATCCATCCATCCATCCATCCATCCATCCATCCATCCATCCATCCATCCATCCATCCATCCATCCATCCATCCATCCATCTATCTATCTATCTATCTATCTATCTATCTATCTATCTATCTATCTATCTATCTATCTATCTATCTATCTATCTATCTATCTATCTATCTATCTCTCTCTATATATATATATTACCTACTGGCAGTCGCAAGTAGGTAGTTATAGTTAGGACCTATTTTCCTTAGGAAATCCGCAACATTCTATTTGAAATAACGTTGGCGCCGATTGACTAATCTTTGCGAAATATTCCAAACTTTTGGCCAAAACGCGTCAAGCTTTCTGCAAACTAAACATTTCCTAACAGATTCCAAGAGTGTTGGTGCCAGTTTTGGAGGATATCTGGTGGATGCAGTAGCAGGAGTGAAATTTATCTATCTATCTATCTATCTATCTATCTATCTATCTATCTATCTATCTATCTATCTATCTATCTATCTATCTATCTATCTATCTATCTATCTATCTATCTATCTATCTATCTATCTATCTATCTATCTATCTATCTATCTATCTATCTATCTATCTATATATATATTCACTGAAAAAACCATAGGTTTCACACATGTTATAGTTAGCTGTACATTTCACTCGTAAAAAAACAATGAAATTCCCCCGTTATAGTTAGTGCAGGCAACTATAACTCACGCGACCGCAATCTTCTGCTGATGACATATGTGTCTTTATGAAAAAAAAATATTTGTAATATATGTATAGCTAAAATTTAATGGAAGAAGACATGGGCAAATAAGTGTCTAAATACAGTATTAGCATCAGCAGAGGATTGCGGTCGCGTGAGTTATAGTTGCCTGCACTAACTATAACGGGGGAATTTCATTGGTTTTTTACGAGTGAAATGTACAGCTAACTATAACATGTGTGAAACCTATGGTTTTTTCAGTGAATTTGCAAGGTTTTTTAAATGCTAATTCCTAACTATAACGTGTGTGAAACCTATGGTTTTTTCAGTGAATTTGTACGTTTTTTTAAATGCTAAGTTACTTTACGCCATTTGTGGCGTGCGCGCCCACTTAACGCAGTTCGTTCCGTGCGCGCACAGTGAGCACGCGGTGCGCTTTGCGCACCGCGTGGCCCACGTTACGCTAGATGGGCCATGGACGCACGATGCGCTTCGCGCACCGTGCGCACATGGAGGTCATATGATGAGCATCGTTGTGACAGGTAAAATATATGTTTTGTTTATCTCTGATGAGCCATGCACAAAAGGTCCCCTTCGGGCACCTTTTGCACACGGGGTGGGGAGAATGTGGATATTTTTTTATTTTTATTATTATTTCTTACCGTACGCGTACGGTAAGCGTAATCGGCGAAATTGTCGAAAAAATTAAAATTGCCTTTTTTCACTTGGGGGATCGTTGGGGACTCCCTCGACATGGCTAGGTGCTTGGGAGCCGTGTAAACAGCCCCTTTACATGATTTGCACTTTGTTTTTCAACCCCCTGTCAGAGTGCGAGAGAGAAAATGGCGGCCGCCGCTTCCTGGTTTCGACCGATTCGAATGTTTACTAAGATCTAAGGGCCAATCAGAATCGCGCTCGCGCACGCCACCGTACGCGTATGGTAAGCGCACCGTACGCTGGCTCAGATATATATATTGATTTAAAGGCTATTTTCTCAGAATCTACTGAACAGATTTACACCAAACCTACAAAAGGCACTTCCTTGACCTGAGGACTACCTCTCTGCCAAATTTCAAGTAATTCAGTTCAGCCGTTCGGGCTGTAGCTCGGACTAAAGGTCCTATGGAAAAATGCATGGGAAAAACGCGTTTTGGGACCCCCCTTTTATCTCAGCCCCCGCTTGACGAATCCCCCCGAGACTTTCAGGGTAGGAGCGGAGCGTAGCGCCCCATTAGTTTTGAAAATTTCGCGAGGACCATATAGTTAAACCGCTGAGTGCGGCTCCAATGGCTTTTTTAACAGAGATATTCTTACCCTGGTCCAGCATGCCCCTGAAAAGCACTAAGCAAGCCCACTATGGGCGGGAACTTTACCATAAAGCATGCTGGTCCTCTCCAATTGACTTTATCAATGCAGTGGCCCAGGAAGAAGAGGATAAATCCTCGAAACGCGTCGGCCTGAAACTGTAATTCCGGACTGTTTTTGCTGGTAGCTAACTTTAATAAACCCTTGGTTTACAACAGCAGCGTGTGCCTCCGGATATGCTTGGGCATTTTGAGGATGAATATATATATATATATATATATATATTATCTACTGGCGGTCGCCAGTAGATAGTTATAGTTAGGACCGTGTTTCCATAGGAAATCCGCAACATTCTATTTGGAATAACTTTGGCGCCGGTTGACGAATCCAAAATAGGTGGGGCGCTCCGCTCCACTCCTACCCTGAAAGTCTCGGGGGGATTCGTCAAGCGGGGGCTGAGAAAAAAGGGGGGTCCCAAAATGCGTTTTCCCCATGCAATTTTCCATAGGGACCTTTAGTCCAAGGTACAGCCCGAACGGCTGAACAGAATTACTTGAAATTTGGCAGAGAGGTAGTCCTCAGGTCAGGCATGTGCCTTTTGCAGGTCTGGTGTCAATCTGTTCAGTAGTTCCTGAGAAAGTCAAAAGTAAAATCATATATATATGTGGGCGGAGCCTAACCACACATCTCATCCTGAGATCTGATTGGCTGTCAGCACTTCATCCAAGAAGTGTTGGCAGCCATCTTGGGACCAATATACATGATAGCACCTCATTAAAAAGCATTGCAGTTAATAGAAGGTTTTAAGACTTTAGTTACATTATAAATCATTTGTTGATGGTACCATACTCATTTTAGGAATTGTGGTATGTTCTAAGGTGATTCACCATGTGAAAAAGCCTTCTGCTGGGATATCATGATTGAGAGAAAAATATTTTCTCATGCTTTTCCCACAGAGGTTTGGAAGGTGATCTATAAGCTAAACTGAGAGCTTATTTTCTGTAAATTCACATTATCTTTCTCAGTCATGTGAGAGTGTAGTCTGACATTCTCAGTAAAACATGTACATCCAACAAGGGCAGAGACTGTCAGTTGATTCCTTTGTGTTCTACTGCAGCTTCCCAGAGTGTTCCAAAGAACAACTAGAGCGCTAACAGTCCTACTTATGATAAACGTATGGCACACCTGAAGCCATCTTGCTTGGATTAAAGTGGTAACTCTTAAAACATTTAATTTAAAAAGGAACAAAATGAGGGGGTTCATTTTTCCATAAAAAGTATGATTAGTGCTGCAGAAAGAAAAATTAGGGCACATTTTGAGTGACTTCTCAAATCCTCTTCTATTTCCTTAAAAAATTCTGACATGCAGACTGAAACATGCTCTTTCAATACCAGCAGCAGTTTTCCCTTGTGAGCAGTAGCTTTACTACAGTGATCTAATGAGCAAAAAGAGTGCTAACATTCTGAATTTATGGCAAATGTTTGACACATCTGAATGCCTTTGGAATCAAAGTAAAAAACTGAAAGTATTTCCTACTGAGGAGACTGCAGTAAATGAGGAAATTAGGAAACTTCATAATAAATAAGTCTCCCAAGATGGCCACCAGAGACAAAAGAGCCCAAATGTAGCCCAAATATCACCCAGATGTAGCCCAAGTATAGCCCAATGACAGAATGTCCCAGAGTGTTGTTAAAAACAACTAGAGCGCTTACTGTCTTCATTATGACAAAAGTATGGCACACCTGAAGCCATCTTGATTGGAATAAACTGGTAACACTTAAAACATTTAATTTAAAAAGGAACACAATGAGGGGGTTCATTTTGCCATAGAAATTATGATTAATGCTGAAGAAAGAAAATGAGGGCACATTTTGAGTGACTTCTCAAATCCTCTTCTATTTCATTAAAAAATTCTGACATGCAGACTGAAACATGCACTTTTAATACCAGGAGCAGACTTCCATGGTGAACAGTAGTTTTACTACAGTGATCTAATGAGCAACTAGAGTGCTAACTTTCAGAATGTATGGCAAATGTGTGACATATCTCAATACCTTCATGATGGAATCAAAGTAAAAAACTGAAAGCATTTCCTACTGAGGAGACGGCAGTACATGAGGAAATTAGGAAACTTCATAACAAATAAATCTCCCAAGATGGCCACCGGAGACAAAAGAGCCCAAATGTAGCCCAAAATCACCCAGATGTAGCCCAAATATAGCCCAATGACAGAAGTGTGCAAAACACTTATTATTTGGGTTTTTGCAGTGTTATATAGTGCAGACTTGTCAGGTATTGGAGTGCTTTACATGAGCATTGGTTACATCACACAAGAACAAATTCATTTTGGTTGTAGACATAGGGAGACTAAGTGATTTGACCAGAATCACAGAATGTCGAGCTGAAGCAGAAACTCCAACCTGGTTCCCCAGTTGCAAAGTCTGCAGTTCTGGAAGTAACACCACATCCTCTCCCCTAAGTGCAACATTTAATCAAGTGGTCAACTGGATAAAAAAACATAAAGATAACAAATAATTTAAAAGTGCTTTGTCGCTATTTGAAAACTCAGAAAATATGTCCTTATTTTAGTCTTTTAGAGCACTAACCATAATTTTGATGCCAATAAGACCCTCTCATATATGTAATTTCTAAAGGAAATGCTCTAGGTATTACAGTTTTGATTACATCAAGATGACGTCAGGCGTTCCACACTTTTGTAATAAATATAGAATGTTAGCAATCTAGTTGTTCATTAGCATACTGTTGAGAGGCAGAGGCCAGGGGCACGGACTCTGAAAATTGAAGGCAGGTAGGAGGGTGCAAAGGCAACAATTTAACCACACTGAGCAGGCAGGAAGGGCCGTGGCAGCACAACAGACTATGGAGGGCAGTGGAAAGGGGGGCAGGGGCAACAAACCAACAATACAAGACTTGCAAGAGAGGCTGTGGCAATGTAATAGACCATTGTGGGCAGAAGGAAGAGGCAATGGTAGTACAACCATACATGCCAACAGACCCGATTCAGCCAGGAAACGTCCAATGTTTTTAAGCTCAAATGGGCTTTATTTGATCTGTCTCCTGTCTACAATCTCCTCTTTTTCAATGTAACTCAAAGGGGAAAATCAATACCCCAGTTTTTTTTCAAAATCTCCCTCTTACCAAGTTCAAAATGTTCGCAAGTATGGTACATTGGATCATGGAAGGAAATGGGGTAGGGACATGGACTTGGATAACGGAGGACAGGAGGGACATGGAGAGGTGCACCAGACTGACCCTGCAGGGCAGGCATCAGGGTTTGCAGCAGCACAATACACCACACAGGGCATGCGGGACGGGAGTGCAGCACAACAATCCATAGAAAGCAAGAGGGAGGGGACAGGACCATGCACATGGACAACAGAGAACAGAGGGGCAAGAGGCAATGGTAGCTAGCTGACCATAATGGACAGACAGGAGAGAAAGCTGCAGCATAACAGACCATAAAGGGCAGGAGGGACGGATCAGGGGCATTACAATGGAACAGACAAGCCAGGAGGGAGGGAGTAGGGGTCTGCACATGTAAACAGAGGGCTGGGGGCAAGGGGGCAGGGCAGGAGCAGCAAGATAGCCATGGAGGTCAGGCAGGATGGGCACTAGAACAAGACACACCATGAAGAGCAACAGTGAGACTGTGATGGCATACACACAGACCATGGAGGGAAGGTGGGAGGGGGTCAGGGGCAGCTAACTGACCACACAGGGATGGTGGGAGGGGCCATGGCAGCACAGAAGACCATGCATGGCAAGTGGGAGGGTTAGTGGCAGCACAATGGCTATGATGGGCAAGACGGAGGGTGCAGGGGCATGCACAAAGGATGATGGAGGATAGAAGGGAGGGTCAGGACCTGTGCACAGACAAGAAAGTTCAGGGGAAGGGGCCTCACAACAGACCGCACGGGGCAGGCAGGAGGAGCAGCTGCAGCACTACAGACTAGGGATGGTAGAAGGGTGTGGCAGTACAATGGACCATGTAGGACAGGAGGAAGAGGATAGGGGCATGGCATGTGGACAGGCAGGGTGGAGGTGGCAGGGACAGGTTACAGTCATCTGACAATGCTAGGCAGGTGGGAGGGGAGTGGCAGCTCAACAGAACACTCAGAGTAGATAGGAGTGGCAGGTCCATGGAACATGGTGGGCAAAAAGGATGGAGCAGGGGCATGCACAAAGACATCGGAGGGCAGGGGGAAGGAGAATAGGGGCAGCAAGCTAAGCACAGAGTTTAAGCAGGAGGTCAATGATGGGGCATAGAATTGGGCAATGGAGGGCAGGAGGAGGGGACTGGTACATCATACTAAATTGAGGGCAGTGGCAGCACATCAGACCATGCATGGCAGGAGGGAGGAGGCAAGTCCATGGATTCACACAACAGAGGATAGGGAGGAGGGGGATGGGGCAGCAAGCTAACTGTTCAGAGAAGGCGGGTATTAGGAACTTTATTGTTTTTAAAACGTGTGTCTGTGCGAACTACTTAAAATATGAACAAGTATGCAGCATAATCTCACTTTTATTCACGAAGAAGAGGACGTTTGTGACTGTGACTCCGGGCTCACTTGGCAGAAACACCCCCTGACCCTCCACCCCCTATCGCAAAATGTAATGCCCGTGAAAAGGGTAGGTGAACACAGTGTTATATAAAACATAGTCCTGAGAGCACAATTGAAAATGAAAACTAGATATAGTGTATGGTATAAACTATGCACCAAAAAGTGTGATATAAGATGAACCGGGCGTGAAATATAATATGCAATACATTGTGCGAAATGACAGATTCATTGGAGAGCGCGAGATAGCACAGGCACTAGCGCGTGCTATGCGATGTGCGCCTTGGAGTGTAATATGCACAGGGCAGTGTTGTGTAACCTAACTAGTCTCTAAAGTTGTAATATAAAATATGTGCTGGGGAGTGTAACGTTGCATATGCACTGTGACAAAGATATGGATCCCAGATTGTAATATGTATGGCATAGCACTGTGCGTTATAACATAGGCATCGAGGAAGGCACGTTAGATGGGGCAATATAACCCGTGCGAAGACAAGTGTGGCATGACATTTTCACAGGGTGGTGTTACAGTGCACATGGGCTACAGAGTGTCATAGCATATGCACTAGCTGGTGGAATACAACACAGAGGTGTGTGGCACTTGGCAGGCAATGGTGGGTGTAACACAGCATTGGGCTCTGCCAGGAGCGCGCTGTGACTCTCAAGTGATGTTCGTCCCCTTTCCAGAGAGTAAAATAAAAAGTATTACACATCCGGCAGTGGATGTGTGTTTTATTAACCGTGAGGGGGGTTTCTTACATAATTTTGGTCGAATTTTTGTCGAATCCCCTTTGAATGGCTTGGTGTGCATGTGTATTAAATGTGCCCGTCAATAGCTACCCATGTTTGTATAAATAAACGACAAGGGTGTCTACCGGGATTAGGCACGGTAGGGCATCAGACATGTCAGAGCTTCACTAGTGGTGTAAATACATTCCACGTGGATTTATTGTATGCATAGTCGCCTTTTAATGAATATCACTCAAATCGTCATGGTGATAGGTACGTACGGTTTGTCCAGCATGTCCTAGGTGTGTCTATAAATATATATTTTTTAAAATAATAAAAAACAGTGGCCGGCCCTGGGGATTAGGGTCAAAAAAATATAATTAGGAGACAGGCCCTGGGGGATGGGGTCATCAGGGCCAAGAAATTAGAATAAGAAGGGGAACCACACAGCCCCCCTTCTTAAAAAATTAAAATAAATAAAAGACTGCCATCGTGCCGGAGGCCGTGCCCCCTCCTTGCAGCACTCTGCAAACGCGCCCCCTGGCGAGTTGTAAGTTGGGGAATTAATTCCTCTTCAATACTGAGGGTCCCTGAGGGCCAACTAGCCCAACAGGCATCTCCAGTATGCGCCAGGGAGCTGCGCTGCAGACAGGTGTTCTGAGGCCAAGCCCCTTTTTACACCTCTCTGCAACGCAGCTCTGTGGCGGTTACTGGAGGTACCTAGTGGTCTAGTTTGACCCTAGGGACCCTTAGGATTCAAGGGGACTTAATTTCTCAACTTAGAACAGCCACAGGGCGCGTTTACACAGTGGTGAAGGGAGGGGAAGGGGGCCTGAGGTGACGTGTGCAAACACGCACTATGGCACGTTTTAAATTGGGGATATAATTTCCCTTCAATACTGAGGGCCCCTGGGGGCTAACTAGCCCACCAAGTGCTTCCAGTAAGCGCCACTGAGCTGCATTGCAGAGAGGTGGTCCAGGCTGTGCCACTTTTTACACCTCTGTGCAACGCAGCTCTGTGGCACCTACTGGAGGTACCTAGTGGGCTAGTTGGATCCTAGGGACCCTCAGGATTCAAATGAACTTAAACTCCCAACTAAAAACGGACACAGGGCGTGTTTACACAGTGGTGAAGGGAGGGGACGGGGCCTGAGTTAACGTGTGCAAAAACGCCATGTGGCCTGTTTTAAGAGGTAGTTTTAATCCCCCTGCCCTATTATATACTAGGGGCTTACAGAGGAGGTCATGCTAATCACAGGGGGACCCCAACGCATAATGTTCCCTAGTGTATGTAGGTGTTTTCACTCTATTCTAAGTGTCTTTTAACATAGCACTGGCTCTAGGACTGGTTAGTCAGACTCAGTTACCACCAGTATCCGTCTGAAAAAGTTGAGGGTACAGGATGATTTTGCAACAAGGATTCTTTCTGCTCTTCTTTTTGTTCTTTCTGCACGTTATCCTTCTTCCTGCACTTTTCTTCGTCTTTGAGGACTTCTGTTGCTTCTTTCTGCACTTCTTTTTTTTCTTTCTGTGCAATTTTTCTTCTTTCTTCACATGTCCTATCTCTGTAGGCATAGTTAGAAATTAGCATTTAAAAAACCTTTGAAATTCACAGAAAAAACCATAGGTTTCAGGCACGTTATAGTTAGGAATTAGCATTTAAAAAACCTCAGAAATTCACTGAAAAAACCATAGGTTTCAGGGGTGTTATAGTTAGCTGGACTTTTCACTTGTACAAAACCATTGAAATTCCCCCGTTATAGTTAGTTCAGCTAACTATAACTCGCGCGCCCGCAATGCACTGCTGATGACGTCACATATTACATCACTCATGACATGGTCAGTGACATCACTCATGACATCACTGATGACATCTCAAATGACATCACTGATGACATCACTGATGACATCATGCTTGTGATAGAGTGGCAGACCTCCTCTCACCCTAATATAACCTTTGATACACACATTCAAAAATAGAGACTAAAATTTTCAAAACAATGGACATACCAATACCAGTTACAACAACCTCTTCAGTAATTCTAAGATCCACATACACATCCACTCATTCACCAACACTCCTATACAGTCACTCATACATGTACTCACTCATCATATGTACTCATACACCTATACATCCTGTTACACAATGCCACTCATCCATAGAGTTACTCACACACATAGTCACTCATGCTAATAAAGAATCAAACATACATTTACTTGCATATACAGTTATACACACACCACCACACTTACTTATACGGAAACTTACACATACTTAGTCTTTTAAACAATCACTTATAGAAACACATACTTATTCATACAGGAACTCTTTCAATCTCTCACTCTCACATATACTCACTTATATACACCAATAGTCACATAAACTAGTTTAAAACATATGTAGTTACTCATAAAGACACTATTGAGACAGCCATTCACTCCCTAACACACCCATACACACATTCATCCACCCATACAGTCCTGCACACATGCTGTCTTCAACACATACAAACAGTGAGTAACTCATTCATGCACCTATGCACTACGTAATACCCCCCACCGAACCATGCAGACACTCAGACTGATACTCAAAAAACCAACTAATAACCTATATAGACACCCATGTAGCTACTCACCAACCCATGCAGCCACTTATACACAAAGTGAGAGACTGATACAGATATTTACATATTTAAACATTACTCACTAAGCCATGTATTCACTATGATACACTGAATCAGTCAGTTACACAATCAATTTTTCAAAAACAAATCATCCATTTAGACACTTATATACCCATTTATTCTTCCATCGACCTTGAGATATACATATATAAAACATATTTAATTTTCAGAAAAACAGACATTCACTGGATGATGTCATCAGTGATGTCATCAGTGATGTCATTTGAGATGTCATCAGTGATGTCATGAGTGATGTCACTGACCATGTCATGAGTGATGTAATATGTGACGTCATCAGCAGTGCATTGCGGGCGCGCGAGTTATAGTTAGCTGAACTAACTATAACGGGGGAATTTCAATGGTTTTGTACAAGTGAAAAGTCCAGCTAACTATAACACCCCTGAAACCTATGGTTTTTTCAGTGAATTTCTGAGTTTTTTTAAATGCTAATTCCTAACTATAACGTGCCTGAAACCTATGGTTTTTTCTGTGAATATATATATATTTACTATACTATGTATACATGTGAAAATGTCTTGGTCCGCCTGTTTGCCTCGGTGGCACGGAAAAAATGGGTGGAACTAACGTCAGCACACCGACAAGGTCCTCTCATGGCTCCGATGATGTCATACGGTGTCGCCTGCGGAGCCGTGCTATTATGACGTCCTCGTCGATGTGGGAGAGCTAGGAAAGAAGTTCCATGGAATGCTGGTGCAGGGGATATTCACCTAAGTGTTCAGGCTAGTCCTTTGGGAGCAACTGTTTATGTTGCCACTCCAGACACTGAAACCAGTGATCCAAGGGCAGAGACCCTGCAGATGGCACACGAGGGGGGGTGCCCAGTCGTGTGCACCGGGGGGCAGCGAAATGGTTAAAGAAGGGTTAAAGTAACGTTATAGTTACGTGAATATGTCAGAGACAACATTAACGGTATCAACTAAAAAATATACACAAATTTATCAATTATAGTTAATAGAGCTACCTATAACTTGCGCACCCGCCATGCACTGCTTGTAAACACACATATTACATCACACATGACATGTTCTATGACATCATTTATGACCGCACTGATGACATCTCAAATGATATCATTGATGACATCACTGTTGCGGTCAATTCTCCAGGAGACAGCAGACCTCACGCTGCGCTCTGCCTTTGCCATTCACATGATAAGGTGGGCCTTTGGGCCCTGGGGACCCTATCCAGGGCAAAAACAAGAAAAAAGGGGAGGGGGCCAAGCCTTATTGTCCCCCTGGGATCCCATGACAAGGGGCAATACAAATAAAAAAGGAGAGAGGGACATGTGGTGCCCTCCTGAGCCTCATTAGACCCCGGGGACCCCATCTCCCAGGACCTTGTATATTTTGAAGGGGAGGGGGGCTACGTGGCCCCTTCCCGTAGCCTCTTTACGCTCTGGGGACCACATCCCCAGAACCATTTTTTATTTTTAAAGAAGAGGGGGCACATGCCCCCCTCCACGAACCTATAATGACCCTTGGGAATCCACCCCCCAGGGCCTGATGTATATATTAAAAGGGGAGGGAGGCCTTGTGGGATTTGTTTCACTGCCTGCATAAGTGAGGGCAGGGAAACAGATCAAAGTTTGCTTCCAGCTGGTGAAAACATTTTCAAAGCTTTTCGACAAATTTCTGCCCGGGGGTGCTGGGCTCCATGGGACCTGTGATGGCTCAGGGAGAGGGGCCATGCTGCTCCTACTCTTTTAGAGAAAGTTTGTCCCCCAAGGTGGGCTCCCCAGGGCCTGTGTTAGCTCAATCAAGGGGGCCACGTGGCCCCACTCTCCTTTTTTGTTAATTTTGGCCTCGGTGGGCTTGCTTGGACTTGTGCTGGGTTTGGCTGTGGAGGTGCATGACCCCTCGCCTTTTTGAATAATTTTGGCCCCGGAGGTGGGCTCCCTAGGGCCTATAATGGCTCAGGGTGGGGGCTGCATGCCCCCTCCCCTTAATAAAAGAAAGTGGCCTGGTCGCCATCTTTTTTTCAATCACGTGGGAGTCCTGTAGGATCACGACAGAAACTGCTGATTGTTTTTGTTTTGGCCCTATGGGGGTCACTCTGGATCTCCCCCATGGGGCCTAATGGGGGTAGGGTATCCCCCCACTTATATATATATATATTTTTTCACATGTTCCTGACAGGGGAATAAGTCCCTGCATCCTCTAATGGCTATCAGCAACATTGTTCTCACTTTGTTGGCAGCCAATCCGAGCGCTCACTCCCACGGGAGTCTGACTCCCATGGGAGCGAGATGACCCAAGGGAAATAGAGCTCCCTGGACCAATCAGAACACTCTATGTTTTGAATTGCTGCTACCACAAGAGTCTCTTGAGCCTCTTGCAGACCCAACCATCCAGAAATCTATATTTTTTTTAACCTTAATTTCTCAAAACCTACTGAATGCATTCACACCAAATCACAGAAACCACAATCTAGCGTCCAGCCAAATTTGGTGCAATTCCGTTCAGCAGTTTTTGCTGCAGCCCTGACTAAAGAAGTCTAAGGAAAAAGAAAGGGGAATTTGCGTTTTAGGACCCCCCCTTTTTTCTCGTCCCACTTGATGGATCACCCAGAACCTTTCCATGCACACACTTGTCACCTTTTTGGGAAGTTTGTGGAGATTTGTCAAATGATGCCAAATTGCTTAGTAACACAAAAAACTGCAGTCTGGAACTGAAAATTTTCAATTTAAACATAACATTTTAAACTAGAAAAACATGGAAATTCACCATTTATAGTTAACTGATGTTAACTGAAGTAACTATAACTTGTGCCATGGAATGTTAGGTGACACACACCAACATGTAATATGTTGTGTATTCACAAACTTGTATTGGTCATCCCTATCCTGAACATGAAGTAAACTCCTATTCAAGGTCTGAATGGGGTGAGGCTATCCACAAATAAAGGGGCATATCAGCAAGGGTCGGAGTTAAAATTATCACCGCTTTAGCGTCCGTTTACGGACGAAAAGCGGCGATAATTTTAACGCCCTATTAGCAAGGACACGCTAACGCGTAAGTCCATGCTTCTTCGCACTTTCCCTTAATACCCAGCTTTGCATCTCTAATAAGATGCAAAGTGGTTGTTCCTCCCCAGAAGAACATTTCTCCTATTATCAAGCCTCACGCAAAGCAGCATAGCTACAAGAAAAGTAGCGATAACCTCTGTTATCGCTACTTTCCTTATGCCTGCTTTGAAACTGACTTAGCCATGATATCCTATGGAAGGTGGATATCATTGCTAAGTATGTGTAGCCCTATCAGCAAGCTATCACCAAAAGTTGTGCGATTATCGCTGGATTTCGCTTTGGAGATAAGCGTTGCTGATAGCACGCTATATCCGCGATAAAATTCAGAGTTGGCTGGTGATAATTATCCTCATGCTAAGTGCGCTTAGCGATAATTATCGCCGGCCCTTGCTGATATGCCCCATAGAGTGTTAGGGAAGAGTTTTCTCAAGTGGGAAAAAACCCTTTCTAGGAAGATAAAATAAAACAGTTAAAAAGTGCAAATGCACTTTTGCTCACCGGCACGTGTTTAAATGTACATTTATGAACGTGTATAGGCTTATGATTGTGAGTAATCCTGGTAGATCGTTTTTTGTGACTCAGGCTCACTGTTTTTACATTATAATCATATTTTAAAGGCCAAAGAAATTACACGCCATTAACAATTTTCCATCCCGCTTATTTTTCTTCTCCCGCTCCAAGATGATTTCTCTCTCAAGGAATCTAAATCATGAGGTGTAAAGAGGAAGGCCGGGGCCATTAACTCTGTTTCATCTGCAGGCATAATGTATCACTGCCTGCTTCCGCAGCAATCAGAAACAAAATGTCCGTGTCAAATGACTCCGGTTTATGATTATCGATCTGCGTTTTGGGTTCCTTTTTGTGTGTGCTGCATTGCTTCTTTAATGAAGTTACTCCCACTGCATTAGTAAGTGCCAAGCACTTTACAAACAGCACATTTGTAGATGTAATTTCTTTCTGCATGGATCATTTCTCTCAGAGGAGTACACCGAGGCAGACATTGATTGATACAGCCATGTTGCAGTTTGCAAACAATTGTGTTAGAATTATTTGAATGAGTCGTGAAGTTAATTATGAAGTGCAGAAAAAAACATCAACAATTATTTTGTTGTATTTGAGATGGGATGAGTTGTGCAGTTGTCTGGGTTTGCCATGGCATCCTCTCTAGATGCCATGGTTAAAAGAGAAAACCTAAGTTGGCATCAAAAGTGACATGCCACTTTGGTGCACAATTTGAGAAGTTTGCTCAAAGTGAAATGACCCACATCCCAGTTTACATAGGTAATCAGGATTCATTTAACAAAGTCGTGGTGCACCATTGGTGGCTTGGTATGTGTAACACGGAAATCCTCAGGGAAAAAAGTGCATTTAAAGGCTGTGAATAAGCAATCACCTTTACAATCATATAAGTAAAAATAAAGAACTGTCAGTGCCCCACTAAATACAAATAAAATATAAAAAATAGAATAAGAAAATCAGAACACAATATAAGGAAACAGATAAGCGGTTCAAATGTAGGCATACGACATGTAGCACCAGAAGCATTTAATGTAAAATTGCCTTTCATTCTAAATGATAGATTATTTAGAATGATGAAAAATAAGTGCAGCAAAAACAAATGTTTACATGCATTGCAGCACACATCAGTGAAACTGGAACAGTAATCACATATCTCACTAATGAAAATGAATGGGGAGGCATATACCATTAAATTCAATGGCAAGAGCAAAGTGATAATACCATGATGCATCAACAGCAATTAGGAGGGGATGCAGCAGCAGAATTTACAGGATGTAGGATGTCTATTGCATTTGGCGGAGCGTTGTGATATGCATTCGGCGTAGTGTTATATTATGCATTCAGCATAGTGTTGTTGTGATATCCATTTGGCGGAGTGTTATGATATGCATTCAGGATAGTGTTGTGATATTTCCCTGGATGATGTGTATGAATAAGAAAATAAGGGCCCATACTCTTGTGATTGTATTCTTCGAGTGTGGGTTTTCCAGTGTCCCACTCTTGAAGAATTTACACTCATTGGTACATCCAATGCACTATCACTCTACTTGTGAGTGAGCATTAGGTGAAGATCATTCCATTTACAGTGCTTCTTCCTCATCTCCTCTCCCCTGTTTCCTCTGGTTCTCCTTTTGTTGCTTGTTTTTGACCTTGGAAGTCAGACAGCAATTTTAAGTGACCTAAGCAAGCAAGATTTGCAACATATTCATCTTTGGGCAGAAAGAAATTGCAAGATATTGCAAATAAATCAGCGAATATCCACAAATTTAGCAACATGAAGAGTCAAGTACTTAAAAGTAAAGTACAAACCATTGAACACAGTCATACATAGCTTCCGATATTTTGTCACAGTGCTAATGTTTCTCATTACTCTAAACATGTTCAGATGGTGCTTATAGACCCTGTTCCAAATGGTCGGCATTCCATATATATAATTCTTTCCAAAAAAAAGTGTATCAATCACAGGTCTTTCATGGGATGTTTTGTCTGTCAAGTGCGGACTGAGAAAAAGTAGGGTCCCAAAAATGCTATTTCCATAGCAATTTTTCAACAGCATTACAGTGAAAACGGCTGAAAGAAATGACTCCAAATTTGGCAGAATGCTAGATCTTTACCTAGAGAGCATCCTTTTATTTTCATTTGGTTTAAATCCATTTAATAGTTTTTGAGAAATTAAGGTTCAAAATGCACATATCTGGATGGTTGTCTTTGCGGGAATCTAGCAGGAGTCCCACTTGCATGCAAGTTAAAAAAGAAATAGAGTGATATGATTATCCGAGGGTTCTTTTTTTCCTGTCAGCTGCCTGGCTTCTATGAAAGCACAAAGCTTCTGTGAGTGCCACAGGAGCTTGAGGTCTGATTGGCTGGACGCAAAATGAATAGAAATGTTGCAGTCCCCATGCAATTACATGCGCACAGGGACCCAGTCCCCAAGTCCAGAAAATGACAAAATTAGGAAAAAGGAGGCAGGGAAGACATGCCCTGACTCCCTTGACCTTGCAGGAATATTTTTGGGGGGATTGCTGCAATCCCATGGGACTCTTGTGGGAGCCTGCAAGACCTCCTTACTAATGAGAGAGTCCAGTAGGACCAAAAAACAATAAAATAATAAGAAGGTTGGTTGTCCCAAGGGGCAGACCAGGCACTGGGGCCAACTCCAAACAATGAACAGTTAAATTCAGTACAGTGTCTGGGGATGGTCAGGTCCTGCGGCCAACCATATGCTGTGCATGGCCAAAGGCCCTGTGAGGGAGGGATTCGGCCACCTGCTGAGAATTGGAAGCAAGGCCTGAGACCGTTGCTGGAGGGGTGAAAACCCACGGGGGAAGTGAGCCAGGACCTGGAGGTAACCTCAAACTGTGCATGGCTAAAGCCATATGCCCGCAGGCAGTTCGCATAATTACGTATGGGAATAAAATCTTAGTTTACAGTAGAAAACTGTTAATTCACAGAAAAATCCAAAGGTTAAAGTAACATTATAGTTAGGCATGCTAATAATATCTAACTTTACATTTTAAAAAAACCTTAGAAATTCACTAAAATAAAAGGTTAAAGTGACATTATGACTGTTAAGTAAACCATTGACCATGTTCAATGTAAGAGATGACCAATACAAGTTTTTGAATACACAACATATTACATGTTGGTATAACTTTCTATGGCATCCTGTGGCTTGAGCTCGAACGGGAGTATATTTACTCCAACAAAACTGACACCATAACAGAATATTTGTACAAGAGTGAAATTATTTTAGTAGTGAAAACTCATGTTTTGTGAATATCATACTTAAATGTACCCAGAGTTCTGAATTCAATTTCACACCTATGTTGAACTTGGGTGCACAAATGGTTTCATGAATAAGGCCCAATACAGCAGGTAACATATTCACCATATATATACAAAGATGTTAACTTTCCTTCACTGTGCCAATAGATAAGACAGCAGATTTTTTAATGATCATTGTGATTATGCAAACCTGCCTTGCTTGGGAGCACCTGCATGCCCTGAGTGGAATTATGCGTGTAAAAATTAAGTGGCAGCATGTCCAACAACCTACGACCTTGAGAAAGGAATACTGCATATTCCAAGATTCAAATATTAACTTCATTAGATGCTCTTGTGCAATCAAGCATCTAACCAGTTCATGTCAGTGTGAAAAAGACATCCTTTTTGCCCTGATCACCTCATGTTTTTGACTGAAACTGGTGGTAACTGACTCTGATTGTGCCCTGGGCTCTGCTAACCAGGCCCAGGGCTAGTGCTCTGTGTAAAATGTATATGGTACTTAGGTGTAATTCCAATTCGATTGACAACCTATCTGTAAGCCTCTAGTTTATGGTAGGGCATGTAGGTTTAGATGGTCAGCACATTTAATGCACTTAAGTGTGCACTGCTGTGTGGCCTGCTGTCATTTTAAAACGCAGCCCCACTTTGCAAGCTGTTTTTAAAATAAAAGTATGTCCAAATCCGATTTTGGAATTCAAGATAATTTCTATTGGATTTTTGCAATAAATCAAGGCAGGACTGGCCTACAAACATGTACAGAAGATTTTAATGAAAAAGTCAGAGAGCGGATGCAACAGAGGAACTTGCAGCCTGTCCTGAATCACCTACACCCCAATGTTACATTTATTATAACTAGTGCAGAAAAGAAGTTATAGAACTTGCTTTTCTGATGTGCCGTAATCCAGCATTCTAGCAGTCTCTCCTAATTGGACAGTCTTTGACAGGCTGAGCCAAACTGCTCTGATGAAGTGTGAAGTGGCCTGCATAGAGAAAAAGGGCAGAAAGTTTTCAGTGCACTTGATGAACTATGTCATACACATGGTTTATCTGACTGTTGGCAATTGAAGAACCCAAATAATCCAGGCTACACCTTCTTCTCAAACCCACATCTCAAATTTGCAAGATTGGATTACATATTTGCTTCACATGATTTAGCAATACATAGCTCCATTGATCGACTACCTAAAGTGTTGTCCGATCACAACCCTTTAACTATTTGTCTTGACACCTGTAAAATAGAATCTAAACACAATCGGTGGACTTTTGAAAGGGCACTTCTGTTAAATGCAGAATATTGTAAAGTTATAGATTCCCGAATTTCTAGAAAATAATCTTGGCAGCGCATCACTTGAAATTGTTTGGGACACCCTCAAGGCAGGTATTAGAGGAGAAACTCTGAGATTCTCTATTAAAAATAACCTAGAAGAAAAGCAAAAATTAAAAAATCTACAAAATGAATTAGCCGAAAAAGAAGAAGAACTTATTACGGCTATCCAGGTTAATAATAATATTGAAAAGGCAATCAGGGATGTAGCCATTTCCAAAAATTTAATAATAGAAGTGTTCTCTAATAAAGCAGCTAGGAAAGCTACCCATTATAAACAAAAAATCTATGAGATGGGGGAAAATATTGGTCATCATCTTGCAATTCGGGCTAGACAAGAACAAACCGATAGTAACATTAAAGAAATTAACGATCCGATTAAAGGCCTCACTCAAGATCCTAGAGAAATAAGAGACTGCTTTAAAAGATACTATTCGGATCTCTATACAGAAACTTGTAAAAACCAATCCCAAATTGATGATTACCTGGATACGGTTATATGGACTGAGCTTTCCGAATCCGACAGAAATAGTCTAGCTGAGGCTCCGCAATGGATCGAAATATTGCTATCTATTAATAGTCTTCCCCCGGGCAAAGCAAGTGGGTTTGATGGAATCCCCTCTGAATTTTATGCTAGATTTAGCAAACAGTTAAAAGGGATACTTACAATGTTGATGTCCCAGGTCTTTAATGGCGGACGGCCACCAGGATCCTGGGCACTAGCGAAAATAATTGTATTTCCTAAGAAAAATAAAGACCCAACTGAACTAGGGGCTTATCGCCCAATAACCCTAATCAACAACGATTCCAAAATCTACTCTAAATTACTTGCCAGTCGGATTGCCCCACTTATACATAAAATCATTTCGGGTCGGCAACATGGATTTGTTCCTGGCAGATCTACCATCGATCATATACAGAGGGTTATCACACTCTTTGACATTACCGAGGTGACAGGAGACCCTATGGCACTGATATTACTAGACGCTGAAAAAGCGTTCGATAGGGTCTCCTGGCAATTTCTATGGACAGCTATGTCAAAGTGTGGAATAGGGGAAACCTTCATCAATGCAATTCGTATGATGTATCTTAATCCAGAAGCAGCTGTGATGATTAATGGTAATACATCAGAAAATTTTAAAATAACAAGAGGAACAAGGCAGGGTTGTCCCTGCTCTCCTTTGCTTTTCGCTATATACATAGACCCTTTTATTCGGAAACTAGAATCAAATGTCGCAATAACACCGGTGAGAACGCCTCATGGGGACACAAAAACATTAGCATATGCTGATGATATTGCCCTAACCACAACCAATCCCACCAATGCAATACATTTAATTGAAACAGAGGCTAAACACTTTGGCGAAATCTCAGGTTATAAATTAAATGAAAATAAAACTCAGATAGTTATTAATAATCAAATTAATTGTGCTGATGAAAGGATTGTTGAAAATGCAATCTATTTGGGGGTAAACATGACAGCTAATCTCAACAATCTAGTTAATTTAAATTTGAAACCACTTTTGAAACAAACAAGCTCATCACTGAGGAGATTACATAATTTACATCTAACAATTATTGGAAGGAGTAATTTAATAAAAATGGTATTTTTTCCTAAATTCTTATATTTTTTTAGAAGCATCTGCTTAATTTTTGACCAACATATTTTTAAAGAACTGGATTATATATTTTCTAGCTTCATTTGGGGATACAGTAGATCACGAAGAGCAATGAAATTCATCAATTTACCAAAAGATAGAGGTGGTCTCGCCTTGCCTAACTCTAAGGTATATTGGTGGGCTTGTACACTCAATTATTGCAGAAAGCTCCTAATCCCAAATCCATCTCTGAATTTTGCAGGTAGAATTTCTACCCCACAAGAACTTATCTTGGGGACCGCTTCGGGAGACCATCTATGGCGTTTGACCTACGACTGTCACTTTAAAAAGGTTCGGTTCAAAACCCTTAAAGGAATTTACACAGTATGGTGTAACGTACGTAAATTATTGGGGATTGGTAGATTTTCATACTATACTACAATTGATGGTAATCAAAACCTCCCCACAATTTTTACAGATTCATGTATGAAACGCTGGGTTACATTAGGAATTATAAAACTTGGTTTACTCTTTAATATATCTGGGCTTAATACATTCGAAACACTAAAGAACAAATTCCAATTAGACCATCGTGATTTTTATAAATATTTGCAGGTTAGAGATTTTTTGATGAAAAAAGGGGGCGGTAATTCAGCTTTCCAGACAATACCAATTATAGATACCATTATAAAGAATAATACAATTAAAATTGGTGAAATATACAATAACTTAATCACTAATCTGCCTGATGATCTTGACAAACATTTTCAGATTTGGCAGGATAAATTAGATATTTCTAACAACTCAATTCGGTTGGCATTTAATCTTTCGCAATCAATTTTAATTTCAACAAAATTACAGGCTCAATATTACAAGACTTTCTTTCAGCTATATTACACCCCCAAAAAAATATCAAAATGGAGCCATGGAAAGGGGACGAAATGTCCAAGATGTGCGTTTCTCGAAGCGGACCTAATGCATATGCTTGCTACTTGTAATGAACTCTCTGCTATTAGACAGGATATCTCGATCTTCCTTTCAAAAATTATTAAAAAAGATATTGAAATAACAAATGCAGAAATAGTTTTGGGTGTCGTGGAGGATTCCCGACCGATTAGAACAAGGGGATTTATATTTATTTCAATGTCAATATTGAGAATTTGTCTTGCATCGGCCTGGTTAGATCCACAACCACCCTCATTCCATCAATGGCGGGCTCGTCTACTTGCTACTTATAGCTTTGAAATTGCAATCTATAAATGTAAGGGTTTGAATAAAAAAAAGAAAGGCCTAGCTATTTGGGATCCACTAAGAACCTGGATTCAAGATGCTGTATAACTAAGATCAAATGAAGCTGTATTTATTTCTGTAAAAATGTATGTTTATGCAAACCAACTGTAAAGCCTGTAACCTGTCGGGTGGGGGGTGGGGGTCCAGGGTCATGTCTTAAAAATTCAATAAAGATTGTTTAAAAAAAAAAAAAGAAAAAGGGCACCTGGTGGGAGGGAATCTGCAGCTGCACAGCAAAAGGCGGAGTAACCAAACTGGTCTTCAAAGAGGAAATGACGGTTATGACAGGACACAGGCTCACCCCCACTTCCTGAACCCCCGCCAGACAGGAGCTCCAGTAATGGAAATAGCAGAGGGGCTGGAAGAGGGGTGTTAGGGAAAGTTAGCCACTCCATTGGGTTGGCTTACCCAGATCTTAACCTCCAGGAGGGAGCTTCTCCATTATGGATTTTGTCGAACAGTGCTTTCTGGGTCAAGAATATGCCACACTTTGGAGGAAGCAGCCATACTTCTATGTGGCATCCTGTACTCCATTGGTCAGGGGTGCCCCCCATTGCTTATCACCCAAGAACACTGGATAAATATGGGAGAGCTGTACAGCAACTTAGAACCCTAACTGTAACTACAAGAAGAAGAAGGACTGCCCTGATGAACACCTGGACTGCACTGAGAGGACTGCACCCTTAAGAACTTCACCTGCTTTGCTCTTTGCTCTTTGGTCTTTAGCCAATAAGGACTTTCCCTTGGTTTGAAAAGTGAAGGAGTGGACTACCTGAAAGCAAAAGGTTAAAAGAGCTGCACCTGCATCATCTCCAGCAAGAAGAAACCAGCAGACCACAATCAGCTGGACTTTAAAGGATTTGGCCAGGTGCGTTTTGGGAGACATAGTCCCAACATCCTAAGGAGCACCCAAGAGGTTCCAAAACCTTGGATTGCTGTTGTGGACACTTTGGAACCCCAAAAAGTCCTTCTGGAAGATAAACTAGAAGTTTGAAGACCTCTGGAGGATTTTTGGAAAAAAACTTCATAAGTGGACCGACCCGTCATAGAAATTCAAGCTGCCGTCGTCGAACCGCAACCTGGCCTGGTTTTAAGTTAATCCCACTGAAACCTCTGGAACTCAAGACATCCAGTATTTCACCGAGGCCGCGCGATGAACCAAGTCGCCTTTGTTGACTCGAAACCTGGCCTGATAAGGTGCTTCACTCGACAACGAGAGAAAATGCTAAAACAATCTTGACCAGGCTCTTTCACTCAGTGTATCCGACCCATGCTCCATCACGGTTGGCCTCAAATTTGAACTTATTTGGAAGTATTTAATATTTAAAAATTCATATCTCCAGTTCTCTACATTGGATTCTTGTCGTTTTGGTTTCATTTAAAATCAAAAAATATTTCTTATATTTTGAAATTGCTGTTGGATTTTTATTGTGTGTTGTGTCTTACTTATTTAATGTATTGGTGTTTTTAAATGCTTTACACACCTGTCTCCAAATGTAAGCCTGCCGGCTCGCAGCCAGCTACCAAGGGTTGAGCAAGAGAATAATTTATTGAGACCTTGACTGGGTCTTATATTGTGACTGTGGCCTTATTACTAGTGGTAGGTACCTACTTTCTCTACTATAATAAACCACATTCGAACAGTAAGGGACATTGTGTGATGATCGCAATTAGAGAAATACAATGTTTGGAAACTGGCAAGGGGCTTCAATATGGAAATAGTATCATGAATACTGCCAGATGTGTCTGGCAATTAAAACCAGCTGAAAATACCTTCCAATACAGAAGGGAAACCACAGTCCAGCAATAACATGTTCTCTACTAAGTTGTTGGCTGTAGTAAAATTCTCTCTCCTTCTGTAATGCACAACTTATTTCCACAGATGCGCAAATGCTTTGATTTTTAGTTGTGCGGTTTATTTAAGAATTATAATGCATGGTTCACACCAACAAAAGAATTGTGAAAAATATGAGGGATGTTAAATTCAATCCACATAGCTTGTTCAAAAACATGTCTTCATATGTTTAGAATAAGCTTGGGCGGGTAACTATGCCCCGCCAGTGGAATTTACCTAGTTTTGCCTACTCCGCGTTCTGTTGCGAACACGGGGTTCAGGCAGAACTACGACTCCGTGGCAGAGTGTAGTTAGTTGGCCCCTCCACCCTCCCAAAGTAATTAAAAGCAATTAAAATGGCACTTACCTGCCCCGTAGCTGCCTCCTCCTCGACATGGCCGCTCTCCTGCCTCCTCCTCGCCATCCTTCTTCACTGATAACCCCTACGTTGTACGTAGGGGTTGTACCTAGGGGTTGCGAGTATGGGTACGTTGTACCCATACTCACACATTTTAGGTGTTCCATGCATTTTTGCAAGGCCACCTCCAAACACTCAGACTTTCAGGCTCCTAACACTGCAATGCTGCTGGATTTTCCAAAAATCTATGTAACCTTTATTCTACACAATTTCTCCCTCTATTATTCCTAAAGCTGTGATGTTAAATGTATAATTGTAAGAGTATCACTTGTTATAAAGTATTAATTTGTGCAGAAATGTAAACCTTTTGCTTTTATTAAGTGGTAATGATATTATTATTGGCGCGGATAAGGTCCGCAGTTTGCATCACGCTCCAGTTCACCAGATACTGAGAATGGAGGAAGGCTGTACTCCTAGAATTTGGCGTTGTCTTTCTCCGAAGCCTCCACTTTCATATCTGAGGCCATTTAATGTATTACTCTGACCTGTAAATATTCTTTCTTTACAAATCATGTTATAGGTTTTCGCGTAGGTACTATCCTGTCCATGGGTGTAATGCTACATTTTCAACACAAATGGGGTGGATTGGGTTCAACTGGGTGGCTCTTAGAGAAAGACGAATGTACCCCAATCGGACTTCCCAACTTCTGCTAAGGTTAGGCGCAGGAGACATTTTAATGCGATGCAACCTTCCATAGACAAGGCCAGATTTCAGCCATATTACCCACAACATTTTATAGGATCAAACACAGAGTGACTACATACAATATCCACGTACAAACAAAACATATAGGAATAAAACGTTCTATCTGAACTCCCTAGACATAAAAGCACAATTTGACTTTTGAATGTTAATAGCATTTCAATTGTTGAAACGACTAAAGTCTTCAAATACAAAAAATATAAGTATACCGTCGCCATTTTGACTTTCCCATATCTATCTGCCCAACACCTTTCTCTGCACTAAAACGTGATTAAGGAAGTATGAGTTTCTTTATATATTCTTTTCATAGTGTTGGTAAAATAGCCTTCCAGTCCTATTTCCATATCTCGACGCATGTGTAAGTCAAATCCCTAGAACATTTTAGGTGTCCCTGTGGTATAATACAACATCTTCTCAATACAACATACATTTGTTAGCAATGTATGCCATCTTACCTGAATAAAGGCAGAGGACACTTGGAAAGATTCAGTTTTAGAGACAACACACAAGCAAAAGCTAGTTTAATTGTTTTCCTAAAGCAACAGAAGCATCCCTGGACACGCCTGTTGATTGATGGGCTCACAGTTTCGCTGTAGTTGAGAGCTCGGTCCTGTAAAACTCCTATTTGTGTTAGTGGACTGACTTGTTTTCTGTTGCACCTAGGATGAAAAGTGAATCTATGCAATATACCACATTAAGAACCTGATGTGATCTTTAGAGGGAGAAGGATATCACCCGCTCCCACCATGTCCCTTCTACCAAAGCACTGGCACCTTCCCTTCTGCCTGAATAAGAGGTGAGGAGAGGGATGGCAGTACCACGTAAGCACCCACCACTGGTCAGCTGGAACCCACCACAGTTTGATTGGGGGACAGTTATTGTGGCCATGTGCTTCCTTTAATACGTTTCAGAGACTGCTTTTTACTCTAATAGTGTCACAACCCTTGGAGTGACCTTTTCTGGCCACAACAGCTCGGCCCCACCTCCAAGCCAGCCCCAGTTGTAAAGAGTCTAGGCATAAAAATTGACGCCAAGCTCTCCATGTCCCACCAGGTTCTTACCGTGATGGGAACATGTGTGGGCCTACTAAGAGAGCTACGGAGACTTGCCCCCCTTCTTTCATCCACGGCACTTCGTATGGTATTGTCAGCAACAATCATCTCACGCCTAGACTATGGGAATTCTCTGTATATTGGCCTTCCAGAGAACCTGCTAACAAAGCTCCAGGTAATCATGAGCGATGCTGCAAGACTAATTTTCAGGCTCCCAAGGCGAGCTCACGCCACCACCTTATTGCAGCAGCTCCACTGGCTCCCGATCAAGCAGAGAACCAGGTTCAATGGCCTATGTATTGCCTACAAAGCCATCTACGGTCTGGCCCCAGCATATATTAAGGAACGCCTGGTAAAGGCTCCCTTTGGTCTTCGGATACAGGTTTACTGATCTGACCCCGCTTCAACCTCACCTTCAAAGGGGGCAGAGCCTTCTCTACAACCATTCCTCAACTCTGGAACAAGCAGACCCCAGACCTTCGGAAAGAACCAGTCCTCCTCCCATTCAGGAAGGAACTAAAAACACTCCATTTTATTGAAGCCTGGGGCACATACTAGGCCAAATTGGATGCACACCCCTGCAGATGTGGCAAAGTTGAGCTCTCTCTCATAGCGCTTAGAGACCAGTAGGTGATTACGCGCTCTAGAAGTCCCAATTAACAATAACAATAACATGCATGTACATGTGTTTTGGAACACTTGGGTAGCCATAATCTAAGGGACTTCACATGATGCACAGATGTAGGGAATACCTGAGATTTCCACAATACAATGCCAAGTATGGAATGCAAAAGCATGAGGGTCAGTGCAGGCCACTGGAGTGTGCGAGCCCATTTTGTGGCCTGCAGCCATGAGTGCTGACAGATGGTGCATTAGGACTCCGGGGTGCAATAGAACAGCATGTCAATAGCACCACACCACACTGGGGTCCTGCACTTCCTTTACGCTGTAATTGAGAAAAACCTGCTGGGGACAATATTGGGGATTTGGGCGCCCAGACTATTTGTGACCTAATGCGTTTGGGTAGGAGGCGGCAGCATACTAAATAGTTTTGTAAAATTAGGAATGGACAAAATTTATATTACACTGGCGTAATTTGTATGAGTCATGACATTTCTATCTTTACGCCATTACACAACTCACAGTAAAAACGTACTGTGAACATGTCATTTGCCATAAAAAAATTACCACAAGCGCAAAGTAGCAACAGAACACGAGTGGCAATTGTTGAAAGGCGCTTTTGTCTAAACGCATCCTTGCGCCAAAAATTGTTACAAGGATGCATTTTGTGCTAAAATATAGCATCAAATAACAGATTTGCAATTCACGCAATTATGTGCAATCTCCACATAATTTCGCTGAAATTGAGGGTACGATAGTAAAAATAAATTATGAAAATGTTGCACATCCCCGCGTAAAATGTTATTTTTAACTCTATTATGTTATGTCGATTTGTATGGCACAACCTATCACCTGTGGGGGTATCCAGGTGCAGGAGCAAATGGGGTTGTACAGAGGCATTCTATACATCCATATCATACCCTTTCTAGTCTTTACCACCATGCTAAACTGAAAGGACTATCTCTTTGTTCAGCATAAGAACTTCAATAGCTGCTACGGAACTTTTAAGGGTTTATAGAATGAATTGCCCAAATATATAATTTGTTTAGGACTCCTCTTAAAGTCATTGATAGGAATTTGATTCATGATACATGCTACAGCGCAATATCAATTTTATTGATGCTGACTTAGCATATTAAACAGAGAGAAATGTCAATGAGTCATCAGGTTTGCAGCAAAGAGAATAATGTCATCCATATGAGTAGCAGGGTTAATCTTCTGTTGTCTATGGGTATAGTTTCAAAATTCTCAACTTAAAATTTTCCGCAGCTCTGATTTTATTTAAAAAAGAGACCTAGTTAACGAGCTTATAAACCCTCAACATAGAATTGTGATGGCAGGATCTCTTCACTTTTGTGCTGTAGGCCACCTTCAGTTGAATCAAATGTTTGCGAACACACTCAGGACTGGAAGACACACTAGCATTTTTCTCTAACTTTGTCTTTCAAGACTCTTTGAGGATCCTTTACAGTGCCTACCTTTTTTAGACTACGAAACACATCCTTTCTCCCACAACAACTACTTATAAGTTTGTTACTGATCATCACTGAGAAAGATTTGACTTTAAGGGCCTCATGTAGGTAGCCAAATACCGGTCGGTAACGGCCGATTTTCGGTAATTATACCGTTACCGACCGGTATTTTGGCTATTGGTATGTAGGGGGACAAGTTTTGGCTTCGGAATTTACCGAATCGGTAAAATTACCGATTCGGTAATAATACCGAATCGGTAATGTTACCGAATCGGTAACTATTCCGAATCGGTAATTTTACCGATTCGGTAAATTCCGAAGCCAAAATCGAGATGTAGGGGGAGTGTGTGGGTGTGTTTTAGAGTCGGTATTTACCACCAACTTAAAGTTGGTGGTAAATAATTAATGTGTGTGTTTAAGCATTTTTACGCGCGTAGCAGTGTGCAATGTGGCATACATACATGCCCTTAGGGCATGTATGTGTGCCACATGTGCACACATGGCCGAATCAGGGGTGCAACAGGGTGTCAATGTGACACCCTGCCACCCTTTCATGTGTTCCCCCCATTACCGAATCTGTATTTACCGATTCGGCAATGAGGCATACCTTCCCATCATTTCTGCGGGCCTTTGGGCCTCTCTTTCTGTAAACCAAAAGCTCCCATTTCCCAACATTTATAAATTTACTGAACCACTCATATTCTGACGGAGGTGTGGGATCTAGCCAGACAGATGCTAAACATAATCTGAGTGTAGCCATAGAGATAAAAAATAATTTCTGCTCTGACAACGTCATGTTCACATCGACTACTCCCAATATAATGGCCTGAGATGATAATTGAAGCGTACAATGAAACAATACCTCTAGCCGTTGTTTGACTTTGTTTAACAGAGGAGTTAGAATAGGACAAGAGGAAAACATATGAATAATATCAACGGCGAACTCCCCACATCTGGGACAGTTAACTCCCGAGATCCCACCCCATTGATGTATACGCTGTGGAGTTATATACAAATTATGCCAGGTTTTAAAACATTGGACCTGGAGATTTGACGATAAAGTAGCAATATAACTAAGCCGTAATGACTCTTCGCAGACCTCCTGTCCGGCATGCAATCCAATATACCATCGACCAAAATGTTTATGCAGATCATCTTTCCTTTTTTCATTAATTATTTTATAGATTGAGGATATAGTGGAGTGCCCACCTATAAGAACCTCCAATAATGGGAAAGAGATCCAGCTAACAGTTTTCCGAGAAAAAAAGTCCCGGATCTGTAAAAACTTAAAAAAATGTTTATTATTAAGCTTAAATTTCTGTTTTAAATAGTCAAATGTCCTTACCCCACTGTCCGAAACTAAATCCCCCAGTTTGCTAACTCCTTGGGTCCTCCATTCTTCGAAAAACCCATCAGAAAAAATTTGAGGTAAAAGAGTATTTCTATTGACTGGTGTATATATATGTATTCTTCCTATATTAAATAGTTTCCGGATAGCTGTCCAAACTTTAAAGGCAGCAAGTAAACCCTTAAACCTCACACGTTTGAAATAAGCAAAATCTATGTACCTCAATAAAACCCCTAGAACTTCTTCTCCATACACTAATTTATAGATTGATTGTTCCGAATCTTCGAAATCTGGACAGTCGAGCAGTACAGAGATATGTCTCAAAGTAATAGCCCAATAATACATCTGGAAACTGGGAACAGACCAGCCTCCCCTTTCTCTTGGTAGTGTCATAAATTTAAAAGCTCGTCTAGGTCTTTTCCCTGCCCATAAAAACCATGAGACTATACGTTCTATTTTTTTAAACCATATCGGTTCGAACAGTACAGGGATAGCTCTAAAAAGATACAATATCTTCGGTAGAAAGAGCATTTTAACAACATTGCATCTCCCCATAAGAGTTAAATGAAGATTATTCATCCTACGGCTATCTTTTTCTATCTTGCACAAGATCGGCTTGAGATTAATCTCAACGGTCTCTTCTGGATTTGAGCTTATCAGAATTCCGAGATATTTTGCAGTATCAGTGACCCTAGGATCCGCCAATAAAATCTTGTCGTTACAGACAATCTGGGTTTTCGAGTCATTAAGATGATAACCTGACAGTCTGCCAAATTGAATTGTTAGTTTTTGTATTTCTAGCAATGCCTGTTCAGGAAAATCTGTTAGAATGGCCAAATCATCTGCATAGCCCAGTATTTTGGATTCGCCACCCTTGGATCTAACTGGGCTAATCAGATTATTTAAAAGAATTTTTTTTATTAAAGGGTCAATATAAATGGCAAATAATAAAGGGGAACAGGGACAACCTTGTCGAGTACCTCTGGAGATCTTGATAGTTCCTGACTGGCTTCCTAGGATTGATATTTGAGCTGTAGGTTGTCTATACATGATCTGTATTGCTGCAATAAATCCTTCTCCAAATCCATAATGTCTCAAAACCGCCCATAAAAAGGGCCAGGAGACCCTATCAAAGGCCTTCTCCGCATCCAGCAGGATTAAGGCCATAGGGTCCCCTGAAACCTTTGTAAAATCAAACAACGTAATTGTGCGCCGAATATGATTGATTGTTTCCCGTCCTGGGACAAAACCATGTTGATTTACTGAAACCAGTGTCTTAATCACCCCAGAAAACCTCCTTGCCAACACTTTTGCGTAAATTTTTATGTCACTATTAATAAGCGTAATTGGGCGGTATGATCCCATATCCGTTGGGTTTTTATCCTTCTTTAAAAATGTAATGATTCGGGCTCTCTGCCAGGACTCAGGAGACGATTCTCCCTTCTGTACTATCCTGAATAGAGCCAACATAACCGGAGTGAGTTGAGGCCGGAATATCTTATAAAATTCTCCTGGCAAATAATCAGGGCCAACAGCTTTCCCCGCCGGGATAGAATCTATAGCTTGGAAAAGCTCTTCCATACTGATTTCGGCATCTAATAGATCACGCTTTTCTGGTGATAGTGTATCAACACCTATCCCCCGCAGATATTCTTGTATATCCAGCTGAAGCATGTCATTATTGCTGATGTCTTCACTATACAGTCGTTGATAGAACTTTTGGAAAGCACGCAGAATGTCCCCATCACCAGACACCAGACCAACATCTGGATCCTGGATATTTTTGATACGTGTAGCAGTTTCCTTCTCCTTAATTCTAGAGGCTAACAGATGCCCTACCCGCTCACTATTTTCAAACATTTTAGATTTCCAAATTAAAAATTTACTAGCTGCCTTAGCCTGAGAGAACTCAATTATAGCTGATTTAACTAAAATAATCCGAGTTTGAGCAGAATCACAATCTCCACCCATCTGAATCTGAGTAACTAAATTCTGCTCAGCTTCTGCCAGTTCTATATATAGTTGTTGCAGTTTCACCTTTTCCTTCCTTTGAGATTCCCAACCGAACCGAGTAGTCTCACCCCTCACCCCTGCCTTTAGCGTATCCCATACATTCTGAATACCTGTGCTGCCCATATTTTCTTCCAGGAATCTAGTGATCCATAAAGACATATTATCAATATACTCCCTATCTTGAAGCAAAGCACGATTAAACGTCCATATATGAGTTTGAGTCTTACGGATTAGTGTATCTAATTCAAACAGAAGAGGATTGTGATCCGACATTACTCGCGGGAATTTGATAACTCCAGAACCATACAGTAAAACAGGTGAGACAAAAAAATAATCCAGTCTTGAGCACATTTTGTGTGGTGCAGAATAGTATGTAAAGCCAGGGTCATCCGGATTAAAAAAGGCCCAAGCATCCATTAGACCATGCAGATCTATTAGGTGCTGTAAAGCACGGAAAACCCTTGGCTTTCTCCCAGCATATTCAACCCCTGTTTTGTTTAATGTCCCGCACTGTATATTAATGTTCAGATCTCCACATATAATAAGCGGGGATGGCCATGCCACTAACTCTAAGCTCAGCCAGTTAACTAAATCAGGGTCATCCAGCACTGGGCCATAGATAGAACAGAGTGTAAATTTTTTGCCCTGAAAATTACCATAAACTATTACCCAGCGACCCAGATTATCCGCTGAGGAACGGATAATATTAACCTTTCCTGGTTTAGCTAAAATTGCAACACCCCTAGTCTTGGCCTCAAATTTAGTCCAGGATAGAAGCTGGAATCCCTCCATCTCCAAAATTTTGTGCCGGGTGGCTTCAACATGCGTTTCCTGTAGGCAGAGAACATCAGCCTGCAGGAAGCGGAGATCCTCCCTAATCCGGCGTCGTTTAGACGGATTATTCAGTCCACATATATTTATTGATACAATTCTCAGGTTAGCCATACCAAATAAAGTACTTTCCAATAGCCATTTATTAACTCTTTATATAAATTCAAATTCAAATTTAATTGATTTATCAAAAAATAAGTTTCTACCTTCTCCCCAACCAAATCTCCATCCGCAGCCCCTCCCTCTACAACCCGCCCCCCCCAAAATAAAGGCAAATAGGTCAATAGACCCATGTGATGGCTTCCAATCCCACAGTGCCCACAGGTCGCTCCCGATCTCTAAGGTAATCCAATAAGCAGAAAGGAAAAACCCACCAAACCTAGCTATCTGATAGGATCCTACCCCTCCCCAAGCTCCTTGAGATATTCTTCAGCCTTTATCTCCGATATAAATACCCGTGTTCTGCCAGAAAAAATTACTTTTAATCGTGCAGGATTCATTAAGAACACCGTGCACCCTTTCTTTTGGAAAGGAGTGATCAATAAGCGAAGTCGCCACCTCCTTTCTACTGTCGTGTGACAGAAATCTGGGCGAACAAAAAAGGTGTGCCCTTCTGCGGATCTTTTAGCATCCGGACGAGCCTTCTCAAAAATAGCTTGTCTCAGGAGAAAATTACCAAAAAAAATCAAAATTGCTCTTGGTTTAGCTCCCAATTCTGTGTTTTTTTTCAACATAAGGGGGAACCGGTGAGCTCTCTGTATTTCTATGTCCCATGACCAATGTGATAATTCAGGGAAGGCAGCGTTAAACAATTTTACAACAAAACCTCTAATATCCCCTCCCTCCGAATTCTCCTCAATTCCTAACAGTCTAAGGTTATTTCTTCGAAGTCTGTTCTCGGAGTCTTCCAGTTTCCACATTATATCATCAAGTCTGCCATCATTTGTTGTGATTTTCAAATCAGTCTTTTGTAACCCCGCCTCAAGATCAACAATTCTCTCCTCTAGCACCGTTGTCCTGGCAATAGCCTCAGAACATGCTTTTGTATTTCTTCGAATTGCACCCTGGATCTTCATCATAGCAAGTTGAGCCCTTTTATGCTCTTGTCGGGCTTCCCCTTGTATAGATTTGAGCAAGGCATAAATCGCGGCATTAGACGGAGGGGAAGATTCACCTTGATCTTCTCTTTTTTCCTTTCTGTGAGCAGAGGGTGCTTCTAGCCCAGCTAGACTCATAGCTGCTTGTGTATAATCCCATTGGAGATTACTACCGGCTTCAGAGCCATCACTGACATCAACCTCTAGGTCTTGCTTGAGAGCAGTCTTAGAGTTATTGCACCGAATAGAGGCCTTCTTTGATGTGCCCGCTGTACTTGGAGGGCTGCCTAACTCACTGCTTGAGGTTGAGTTATCACTTACAGACCCTCTCTCAGATCCCAAATCCGAATCCGACTCTTCTGGTACGGAAAAAAAGCTATCCCCATCCATCAGTTCTAACAAGGAGTCCTTATTTTTTCCTTGCCTCCCTCCAATGGGGGTTTGAAAAATATTAGAAGTCACAGCTAAGTCGCTTAAGCCGGTTGGCTTCCCTCCACTTACATCATCATTTATCTGAGGGGAAATAGCCTTTGATACTTCCAATGAAAATCCAGAGTTGGGCAAATCTACCAAATCTACCAAATCTACCTCCGTCTCTGCCACCCTTTCACTGTTTTCAGCCTCCTGATCAATAGAACCTTCTTTAGCCTCTATTAACACGCCCGCGGGGTCAATTACAGATACTGATGGAATCTGTATCTGTATCTGTTTTTTAGCCACCGTATTTTTCCCCGCAAACATCCCGGGTACTATAAGCGTTTTCACATGATCAAGATGGTCTGTAGCGGAGGGTGTCGTTCCCACCTGATTCGGAGCTTTAGCCTTAGAATTGCCGTAAGGAGGTTTCTCAGCAGTTTTGTCCACTATATCTCCCTGCTTCCCCCTACACGGGGCGGTTTTGCTGCCACTCACCGCTGACGTCCTTCCAGCTGATCCGCTTGATCCGGTTAATTTTCCCGGCTTCTCCACCTTGTCCGTGGACTCCGCTCTATCAGCGGCCGGAGCTCTCCTTCCCCCATTAGGAGCGCCGGTCGGCTGAAGCTCTCCTGTCTTCTTCACCGCTGAGGAACCTCCACCCTTGCGAGCAGGCATCCCAATAATCAAGGCAGCCTCGTCCCTCGCCTCTGCTGCGAGCCACACCCGCCAAGCCCTCAGGTGTGCGCGGCCCAAGAAGGCAGACACCGCCCGCAACCAGGACCGTCGGACGCCGAAAACGGTAAGCATATGTCTTTTGCCCACCTAGTTTTTTTCCTATTCGGCTCTGGAGTGATATATTTTTCCCGAAGGTCCGAAAGTCGGGGTTGAGCGTTATAAATATAAATCCAACCGGCTTGTTTTCTTTAAATCAAATACCGGTATCTGCTATTCAGCATCAGCATCAGCAGACTGGGAGCGACCTGCACTCGGCACCTAACCGGTCGCCATCTTGCCTGATCGTTGCAGTCTGTGTTTCAAGTGTCTCTGAGCTCAGTAATAATCAGGTCTTTCCTCCCTGATCCAGCTTCAATACAGGAGGTGGAGACAGCATTGACAGGCCAGACACAACCTAATCAGGTGCTAGTGAAAACTACTTCCACCACTCTAAATGCAGAAATGTCCAGTCAACCTGGCCGTGAGTCACCCGTGAAAGGCAGGGCACCCCTCGACCCCCCTTGTGACTGTCTAGAGTGAATTCACCTCCCAGGATGTGTCACTCCAAACCCAGATATTGAATACACAAACAGGTAGAGGTACACACGATGACTAAACAAGAAAATGCCCACTGTCTGAAAGTGGCATTTTCAAACACACAATTTAAAAACCACCTTCACTAAAAGGTGTGTTATTAAGTTTGGAGTTCAGAGAGTCTAAACTCCAAATCTCTAGCTTTTCCCAATTGAAAAGGTATACTTGTAAAATGTTACAAGGCAGCTCCAATTATAGCCAATGTGAGAGATAGTCCATGCAATAGTGAAAAACAAAATGCACAGTATTTCACTATCCGGATATGTAACAGACCACTAAATGTCATACCTTTTACATACACTGCACCATGACCATGGGGGCACCTAGCGCCTACCTTAGGGGTGACTAACATGTATTAAAAACAAAGGGTTAGACCTGGCAACTGGCTGCGATTGGCAGGTCGACATGGCAGTTAAAACTGGGTGCAGGGACTGCAGTGGCAGGTCTGAATCACATTTGAAGAATGCTACTTGTGTGGTTGGCACAATCAGTGCTACAGGCCCACTAGTAGCATTTGAGTTACAGGCCCTGGCACCCTCAGTGCACTTTACTAGGGACTTACAAAGTAAATCAAATATGCCAATCCTGGATAACCGATCATAATTACAATGTACATATGGAGCACTTGCACTTTGACACTGATCAGCAGTGGCAAAGTGCCCAAAGCATCTAAGCCTCCCAAAACAAAATCCAGCACACAGTTAAAAATGAAAGAGGTAGAGGCAAAAAGTAAGGGAAAACGAGGCTAAGGATGCCAAGTCTAACAAGTTCTTTTCATATTTTAAAATTCACATTGGTAAATTGACTAACATTTTTTCATACTAGCTTGCGTCTTCAGAAGTATTACAGCAACTTACCCTCTTGCTTGATCACTTTGCGGGCTAGATGTTCAAAAAGACAGGTTGCAAATAGTTGTCCCAAATTGCAGATCAACTATTTGTGACCTGTGTATGATTTTGCCATGAAACGTCCAGTTACAGGGCAAGGGGGGGTCACAGAATGACCTACCTACTGATTATTATATAAATAGGTCGTTATTTGTAACACCCTGTGACTGACTGCAAACAAAGGGATGGTGACCTGCAGGGAACAGGAGACTACCATCCCTCTGCTTGAATTTTCAAACAAGATTTTTTTGAAAAGCAGTCCGTGCTTCTTAAAGGAAGCAGTGCTTCTTTAAAAAATACATATTATCTTTAAGGAACCAATGCTGCTTTAAAAAAACAAATATTTCCTTTAAGGAACCAGTTCTCCGTAAAAAAAAAAAAAAATATATATATATATATATATATATATATATATATATATATATATATATATATATATATATATATATATATATATATATATATATATATATTCACTTAAAAAACCATAGGTTTCACACATGTTATAGTTAGCTGGGCATTTCACTCATGAAAAACCATTGAAATTTCCACATTATAGTTAGTGCAGGCAACTATAACTCACGCAACCGCAATCCTCTGCTGATGACGTCAGATATTACATCACTGATAACATATGTGTTTTTCTGAAAAAAAAATATTTGTAATATATGTATAGCTAAAAATTAATGGAAGAAGACATGGGTAAATAAGTGTCTAAATACAGTATTAGCATCAACAGAGGATTGCGGTCGCGTGAGTTATAGTTGCCTGCACTAACTATAACGTGGAAATTTCAATGGTTTTTCACGAGTGAAATGCCCAGCTAACTATAACATGTGTGAAACCTATGGTTTTTTAAGTGAATTTGCAAGGTTTTTTAAATGCTAATTCCTAACTATAACGTGTGTGAAACCTATGGTTTTTTCAGTGAATTTGTACGGTTTTTTAAATGCTAATTTATGTATTTATTTATTTAAAGTTTTTTCACCGTGCGCGTACCGTGCGCGCACGGTGCACTTCGCGCAGCGTGCGCGCTCTGTGGGCGCATGGTGCGCTTCGCGCACCGCGCGCCCACGTTACGTAGTTTGCGGAATTTTTCAGTTTCTACCGTGCGCGTACGCTACGCGCACTCCGCGATTTTTCGTAAAAAAATTAAAATACATTTTTGCCCTTGGGGGTCCTTCTGGGACCCCCTGACCAAGGCTAGGGGGTCAGGAACTGTCCAGCCTGCCCCCTTTTCACGTTATCCACCTTTGTTTTTCACCCCCTCAGACTGCGAGAGACAAAATGGCGGCCGACACTTCCTGGTTTCGACCGATTCGAATGTTTACTAAGATCTAACAACCAATCAGAATCGCGCTCGCGCACGGCAGCGTGCGCGTACGGTAAGCTTACGGTACGCGCTCGGAGCGCGCCTATACATATATATATTGATTTAAATGCTATTTTCTCAGGAAATACTGAACAGATTTACACCAGACCTGCAAAAGGCACATCCCTGACCTGAGGACTACCTCTCTGCCAAATTTCAAGTAATTCTGTTCAGCCGTTCGGGCTGCAGCTTGGACTAAAGGTCCTATGGAAAAATACATGGGGAAAACGCGTTTTGGGACCCCCCTTTTTCTCAGCCCCCGCTTGACGAATCCCCCCGAGACTTTCAGGGAAGGAGCGGAGCGGGGCGCCCCACCTATTTTGAAAATTTCACGAGAATTCGTCAATCGGCGCCAAAGTTATTCAAAATAGAATGTTGCAGATTTCCTATGGAAACACGGTCCTAACTATAACTATCTACTGGCGACCGCCAGTAGATAATATATATATATATATTATCTACTGGCGGTCACCAGTAGATAGTTATAGTTAGGACCGAGTTCCCATAGGAAATCTGAAAATTCTATTTTGAATAACTTTGGCGCCGGTTGACTTATCTTCGTGAATTTTTCAAAACTAATGGGGCGCTCCGCTCAGCTCCTACCCTGAAAGTCTCGGGGTGATTCGTCAAGCGGGGGCTGAGAAAAAAGGGGGGTCCCAAAATGCGTTTTCCCCATGCATTTTCCCATAGGACCTTTAGTCGAAGGTACAGCCCGAACGGCTGAACAGAATTACTTGAAATTTGGCAAAGAGGTAGTCCTCAGGTCAGGCATGTGCCTTTTGCATATATGGTGTCAATCTGTTCAGTAGTTCCTGAGAAAATTGCAGTTAAAAGTACATCTATATGCGCGCACTGTGCTCGCATGGGGCGCGCACCAAATGTCCGCGAGCGTAATTCTGATTGGTGGTTAGATGTCAGTCAACATTCCAATCGGTCGAAATCAGGAAGTGTCGGACACCATTTTGTGTGTGACAGTGAAAAAGAAAGGTGGAGAACGTGAAAAGGGGGCAGGGTAGAGAGTTCCTGACCCCCTAGACTTTGTCAGGGGGTCCCTGAATGACCCCGAAGGGTGAAAAAAACATTTTATTTTTTTTCAAAAAATCGCACGGTGTGCGCACGGTGCGCGCATGGTGAAAAACCCTTTAAAAAAAAAAGAAAAAAGCATTTTAAACTGTTTATAAGTTTATAGAAGATATTAACTATGCTGTTCAACTTTACCCAAATAAAAAAAAAAAAGAGCTGAGCCATTCCATATTACAGGATACAGTCAATCTATAACTATATACATAGGTAGTTTATTGTAAAATAAATATATAAAAAATATAATAATACATACATAAATTAGCATTTAAAAAACCTTACAAATTCACTAAAAAAACGTAGGTTTCACACACGTTATAGTTAGAAATTAGCATTTAAAAAACCTTGCAAATTCACTTAAAAACCATAGGTTTCACACACGTTATAGTTAGGAATTAGCATTTAAAAAACCTTGCAAATTCACTGAAAAAACCATAGGTTTCACACATGTTATAGTTAGCTGGACATTTCACTCGTAAAAAACCATTGAAATTCCCCCGTTATAGTTAGTTCAGCTAACTATAACTTGCGCGACCGCAATCTACTGCTGATGACGTCACATATTACATCACTCATGACATGGTCAGTGACATCACTCATGACATCACTGATGACATCTCAAATGACATCACTGATGACATCACTGATGACATCATCCAGTGAATATGTGTCTTTCTGAAAAATAAATATTTTTTATATGTATATCTAAAGGTTAATGGAAGAATAAATGGGTAAATAAGTGTCTAAATGGATGTTTTTTTTTGTAAAATTAATTGTATAACTGACTTATTAACAGTATCTTAGTGAATACAGTGATGTAATATGTGACGTCATCAGCAGTGGATTGTGGTCGCGCGAGTTATAGTTAGCTGAACTAACTATAACGGGGGAATTTCAATGGTTTTGTACGAGTGAAATGTCCAGCTAACTATAACATGTGTGAAACCTATGGTTTTTTCAGTGAATATATATATACATATATATATATATATATATATATATATATATATATATATATATATATATATATATATATATATATATATATTACCTACTGGCGGTCGCCAGTAGGTAGTTATAGTTAGGACCCCTTTTCCATAGGAAATCCGCAACATTCTATTTTGAATAACTTTGGCGCCGGTTGACGAATCCTTGCGAATTTCTCAAAATAGGTGGGGCGCTACGCTCCGCTCCTACCCTGAAAGTCTCGGGGGGATTCGTCAAGCGGGAGCTGAGATAAAAGGGGGGTCCCAAAACGCGTTTTTCCCATGCATTTTTCCATAGGACCTTTAGACAGGGCTACAGCCCGAACGGCTGAACAGAATTACTAGAAATTTGGCAGAGAGGTAGTCCCTAGGTCAAGGAAGTGCCTTTTGTAGGTTTGGTGTAAATCTGTTCAGTAGATTCTGAGAAAATAGCCTTTAAATCAATATATATATCTGAGCCAGCTTACGGTACGCTTACCGTAAGCTTACCGTACGCGTACGGTGGCGTGCGCGAGCGCGATTCTGATTGGCTGTTACATCTAAGTAAACATTCGAATCGGTCGAAACCAGGAAGCGGCGGCCGCCATTTTCTCTCTCGCACTCTGAGGGGGGGCTGTAAACAAAGGCAAAAAACATATAAAGGGGCTGTTTAGACAGCGCCCATGCACATAGCCATGTTAGTTGAGTCCTCAAAGATCCCCTAAGGCCAAAAACGGTAAATTTGTATTTTTTGAAAATTTAGCCGAACACGCTTACCGTACGCGTACGGTGTGCTTACGCTAAAAATTTTAATTAAAAAAAAAAAACACTCTCTGTGCATGGCGTATTATTGTCATCACTTACAAATTAAATTTAACAGATTACCTATCACAAGGAAGCGCATAATATGTCCTCCATGTGCGCACGGTGCGCTACGCGCACCGCGTGCCCACCTTGCGTGTACGGCACTAACTGCGTAAAGTGGGCGCGCGGTGCGCGAAGCGCACCGCGTGCTCACTGTGCGCGCACGGTGCGCGAAGCGCACCGTGCGCGCACGGAACGAACTGCGTTAAGTGGGCGTGCACGCCACGAATGGCGTAAAGTAACTTAGCATTTAAAAAAACGTACAAATTCACTGAAAAAACCATAGGTTTTACACACGTTATAGTTAGGAATTAGCATTTAAAAAACCTTGCAAATTCACTGAAAAAACCATAGGTTTCACACATGTTATAGTTAGCGGAAATTTTACTGATAAAAAACCAATGAAATTCCCCCGTTATAGTTAGTGCAGGCAACTATAACTCACGCGACCGCAATCATCTGCTGATGACATATGTGTCTTTATGAAAAAAAAATATTTGTAATATATGTATAGCTAAAAATTTATGGAAGAAGACATGGGCAAATAAGTGTCTAAATACAGTATTAGCATCAGCAGAAGATTGCGGTCGCGTGAGTTATAGTTGCCTGCACTAACTATAACGGGGGAATTTCATTGGTTTTTTATCAGTAAAATTTCCGCTAACTATAACATGTGTGAAACCTATGGTTTTTTCAGTGAATATATATATATATATATTACCTACTGGCGGTTGCCAGAAGGTAGTTATAGTTAGGACCTATTTTCCGTAGGAAATCCGCAACATTCTATTTGGAATAACTTTGGCGCCCGTTGACGAATCTTCGCTAAATATTTAAAACTTTTGGCCAGCTCCGGTCCGCTCCTATCCTGAAAGTGGCGGGATGATTGTGTAGCAGGGGCTGAGAAAAAAGGGGGGTCCCAAAACGTGTTTTCCCCATGCAATTTCCCATAGGACCTTTAGCCGCAGCTACAGCCCGAACTGCTGAACGGAATTACACCAAATTTGGCAGAAAGGTAGACCTTGGTTCAGAGTCGTGCCTTTTGCTTAAATGGTGTAAATCCGTTCAGTAGTTCCTGAGAAAATCAAAAGGAAAATCACATATATATCTGGGCGGAGCCTAACCACACATCTCATCGTGAGATCTGATTGGCTGTCAACACTTCATCAAAGAAGTGTTGGCAGCCATCTTGGGACCAATATACATGATAAGCACCTCATTAAAAAGCATTGCAGTTAATAGAAGGTTTTAAGACTTTAGTTACATTATAAATCACTTGTTGATGGTACCATACTCATTTTAGGAATTGTGGTATGTTCTAAGGTGATTTTACCATTTAAAAAAGCCTTCTGCTGGGGTATCATGAATCATGTTTGAGAGAAAACTATTTTCTCATGCTTTTCCCACAGAGGTTTGGAAGGTGATCTATAAGCTAAACTGAGAGCATAATTTCTGTAAATTCACATTATCTTTCTCAGTCATGTGAGAATGAAGTCTGACATTCTCAGTAAAACATGTACATCCAACAAGGGCAGAGACTGTCAGTTGATTCATTTGTGTTCTACTGCAGCTTCCCAGAGTGTTCCAAAGAACAACTAGAGCGCTAACAGTCCTACTTATGATAAACTTATGGCACACCTGAAGCCATCTTGATTGGAATAAAGCGGTAACTCTTAAAACATAGTAGAGAGTGAGTATTAGAGTAGTAGAGAGTGAGTAGTAGAGTAGTAGAGAGTGAGTGGTAGAGAGTGAGTAGTAGAGAGTAGTAGCGAGTGAGTAGTAGAGAGCGAGTAGTTTAATTTAAAAGGAACACAATTAGGGGGTTCATTTTGCCATAGAAAGTATGATTAGTGCTGCAGAAAGAAAAATGAGGGCACATTTTGAGTGACTTCTCAAATCCTCTTATATTTCATTAAAAGATTTTGACATGCAGACTGAAACATGCACTTTTAATACCAGCAGCAGACTTACCTGGTGAGCAGTAGCTTTACTACAGTGATCAAATGAGCAATTAGAGTGCTAACATTCTTAATTTATGGCAAATGTGTGACACATCTGAATGCCTTCTTGATGGAATCAAAGTAAAAAACTGAAAGTATTCCTACTGAGGAGACAGTAGTAAATGAGGAAATTAGGAAACTTCGTAACAAATAAGTCAACCAAGATGGCCACCAGAGATAAAAGAGCCCAAATGTAGCACAAATATCATCCAGATGTAGCCCAAGTATAGCCCCATGACAGAATGTCCCAGAGTGTTTTAAAGAACAACTAGAGCACTAACAGTCTTACTTATGACAAAAGTATGGCACACCTCAAGCCATCTTGATTGGAATAAAGTGGTAACACTTAAAACATTTAATTTGCAAAGGAACAAAATGAGGGGGTTCATTTTGCCATAGAAGTTATGATTAGTGCTGCAGAAATAAAAATATAGGGCATATTTTGACTTCTCAAATCCTCTTCTATTTCATAAAAAATTCTGACATGCAGACTGAAACATGCACTTTGAATACCAGCAGCAGACTTCCCTGGTGAGCAGTAGCTTTACTACAGTAATCTAATGAGCAACTAGAGTGCTACCATTCAGAATGTATGGCAAATGTGTGATACATCTGAATGCCTTCTTGATGGAATAAAAAGTAAAAAATCATTGAAAATGCCATAGGTCTTGCCCTCGTTTAAGTTAAAGCAATTCTGTTTGTAATTAGGTGGCTTTTTAGCTTTGCTTTTATTAGTGTTTTTCAAACTTTCATGTACATAACATGCATATATGTATATGTATGCATGCATTTATATTTGTATTTATATAGATATGCAGATTATATATATGTGTATATATGTATGTATATATATATACACACATAAATATATATAAATGCATATGCATATATATGCATATATATATGTGAATATGTGTGCGTGTAGAGAGAGGTAGAGAGAGGTAGAGAGGTAGAGAGGTAGAGGTGTAGAGGCAGAGAGGTAGAGGTAGAGAGGAAGAGAGTAGTAGAGAGAGAGGTAGAGAGAGGTAGAGAGGTAGAAAGTAGAGGATGAGTAGTAGAGAGTAGAGAGTAAGTAGTAGACAGTAGTAGAGAGTAGTAGAGAGAGTAGCAGAGAGTGAGTAGGAGAGAGTAGTAGAGTGAGTAGTAGAGAGTGAGTAGTAGAGAGTAGTAGAGAGTGGGTAATAGAGAGTGAGTAGTAGAGAGTAGAAGAGAGTAGTAGAGAGTGAGTAGTAGAGTGAGTAGTAGAGAGTAGTAGAGAGTGAGTAGTAGAGAGTAGTAGAGAGTGAGTAGTGGAGAGTGAGTAGCAGAGAGAGAGTAGTAGAGAGTAGTAGAGAATGAGTAGTAGAGTGAGTAGTAGAGAGTAGTAGAGAGTAGTAGAGAGTGAGTAGTAGAGAGTAGTAGAGAGTGAGTAGTAGAGAGTAAATAGTACAGTAAGTAGTAGAGAGTAGTAGAGAGTAGTAGAGAGAGAGTAGTAGAGAGAGTAGTAGAGAGTAGTAGAGAGTGAGTAGTAGAGAGTAGTAGAGAGTAGTAGAGAGAGAGCAGTAGAGAGTGAGTAGTAGAGAGTGAGTAGTAGAGAGTAGTAGAGAGTGAGTAGTAGAGAAGTAGAGAGTGAGTAGTAGAGAGTTAGTAGAGAGTGAGTAGTAGAGAGTAGTGGAGTAGTAGAGAGTGATTAGTAGAGTGAGTAGTAGGGAGTAGTAGAGAGTGAGTAGTAGAGTGAGTAGTAGAGAACAAGTAGTAGAGAGTGTGTAGTAGAGAGTGTGTAGTAGAGAGTGAACAGTAGAGAGTGAGTACTAGAGAGAGTAGTAGAGAGTGAGTAGTAGAGAGTGTGTAGTAGAGAGTAGTAGAGTAGTAGAGAGTGAGAAGTAGAGAGTGAGCAGTAAAGAGTGAGTAGTAGAGAGAGTAGTAGAGAGCAAGTAGTAGAGAGTGTGTAGTAGAGAGTGTGTAGTAGAGAGTGAGTAGTAGAGAGTAGTAGAGAGTGAGTAGTAGAGAGTAGTAGAGAGTGAGTAGTAGAGAGTGTGTAGTAGAGAGTAGTAGAGTAGTAGAGAGTGAGTAGTAGAGAGTGAGTAGTACAGAGAGTAGTAGAGAGTGAGTAGTAGAGAGAGTAGTAGAGAGTAGTAGAGTAGCAGAGAGTGAGTAGTCGAGTGAGTAGTAGAGAGTAGTGGAGAGCGAGTAGTAGAGTGTGAGTAGTGGAGAGTGAGTAGTAGAGAGTGAGTAGTGGAGAGAGAGTAGTAGAGAGTGAGTAGCAGAGAGTAGTAGAGTGAGTAGTAGAGAGTGAGTAGTAGAGAGAGAGTAGTAGAGAGTAGTAGAGAGTAAGTAGTAGAGTAGTAGAGAGTGAGTGGTAGAGAGTAGCAGAGTGAGTAGTAGAGAGTGAGTAGTGGAGAGTGATTATGAGAGAGTAGTAAAGAGTGAGTAGTAGAGAGTGAGTAGTAGAGAGTGAGTAGTAGAGAGTAGTAGAGTGAGTAGTAGAGGGGGAGTAGTAGAGAGAGAGTAGTAGAGAGTAGTAGAGAGTGAGTATTAGAGTAGTAGAGAGTGAGTAGTAGAGTAGTAGAGAGTGAGTAGTAGAGAGTAGTAGAGAGTGAGTAGTAGAGAGTGAGTAGTAGAGAGTAGTAGCGAGTGAGTAGTAGAGAGTGAGTAGTTTAATTTAAAAGGAACTCAATGAGGGGGTTCATTTTGCCATAGAAATTATGATTAGTGCGGAAAAAAGAAAAATTAGGGCACATTTTGAGTGACTTCTCAAATCCACTTCTATGTCATTAAAAAATTATGACATGCAGACTGAAACATGCACTTTCAATACCAGCAGCAGACTTCCCTGGTGAGCAGTAGCTTTACTACAGTGATCTAATAAGCAACTAGAGTGCTAACATTCCGAATTTATGGCAAATGTGTGACACATCTGAATGCCTTCTTGATGGAATCAAAGTAAAAAACCTGAAAGTATTTCCTACTGAGGAGACTGTAGTAAATAAGGAAATTAGGAAACTTCAGGACAAATAAGTCTCCCAAGATGGCCACCAGAGACAAAAGAGCCCAAATGTAGCACAAATATCATCCAGATGTAGCCCAAGTATAGCCCAATGACAGAGTGTCCCAGAGTGTTCTAAAGAACAACTAGAGTGCTAACAGTCTTATGACAAAAGTATGGCACACCTGAAGCCATCTTGATTGGAATAAAGTGTTAACACTTAAAACATTTAAATCGCAAAGAACAAAATGAGGGGGTTCATTTTGCCATAGAAATTATGATTAGTGCTGCAGAAAGAAAAATTAGGGCACATTTTGACTTTTCAAATCCTCTTCTATTTCATTAAAATTCTGACATGCAGACTGAAACATGCACTTTGAATACCAGCAGCACACTTCTCTGGTGAGCAGTAGCTTTACTACAGTGATCTAATGAGCAACTAGAGTGCTACCATTCAGAATTTATGGCAAATGTGTGACACATCTAAATGCCCTCTTGATGGAACCAAAGTAAACAAGCATTGAAAATGCAATAGGTTTTGCCCTCGTTTAAGTTAAAGCAATTCTGTTTGTAATTAGGTGGCTTTTTAGCTTTGCTTGTATTAGTGTTTTTTCAAACCTTCATGCACATAACATGCATATGTATGCATATATGTATATGTATGCATGCATTTATATTTATAAAGATATGCAGATTATATATATATGTTTATATATGTATATATATACACATACATATATATAAATGCATATGCATATATATATGTGCATATGTGTGTGTGTAGAGAGAGGTAGAGAGAGGCAGAGAGGTAGAGGTGTAGAGGTAGAGAGGTAGAAGTAGAGAGGTAGAGAGTAGTAGAGAGAGAGGTAGAGAGAGATAGAGACGTAGAGAGTAGAGAGCGAGTAATAGAGAGCAGAGAGTGAGTAGTAGAGAGCAGTAGAGAGTAGTAGAGAGAGTAGCAGAGAGTGAGTAGTAGAGAGTAGTAGAGTGAGTAGTAGAGTGAGTAGTAGAGAGTAGTAGAGAGTGAGTAGTAGAGAGTAGTAGAGAGTGAGTAGTAGAGAGAGAGTAGTAGAGAGTGAGTAGCAGAGAGAGAGTATTAGAGTGTAGTAGAGAGTGAGTAGTAGGGTGAGTAGTAGAGATTAGTAGAGAGAGTGTAGTAGAGAGTGAGTAGTAGAGGGTAGTAGAGAGTGAGTAGTAGAGAGTGATTAGTTGAGTGAGTAGTAGAGTAGTAAAGAGTGAGTAGTAGAGAGTAGTAGAGAGAGAGTAGTAGAGAGTAGTAGAGGGTAGTAGAGAGTGAGTAGTAGAGAGTGAGTAGTAGAGAGAGAGTACTAGAGAGTAGTAGAGTAGTAGAGAGTGTGTAGTAGAGTGAGTAGTAGAGAGTAGTGGAGTGGTAGAGAGTGAGTAGTAGAGTGAGTAGTAGAGAGTAGTAGAGAGTGAGTAGTAGAGTGAGTACTAGAGAGTAGTAGAGAGCGAGTAGTAGAGAGCAAGTAGTAGAGAGTGTGTAGTAGAGAGTGAGTAGTAGAGAGTAGTAGAGAGTGAATAGTAGAGAGAGTAGTAGAGAGTGAGAAGGAGAGAGAGTGAGAGAGAGTAGTAGAGTAGTAGAGAATGAGTAATAGAGTGAGTAGTAGAGTAGTTGAGAGTGACTAGTAGAGAGTGAGTAGTGGAGAGTGAGCAGTAGAGAGTAGTAGAGAGTGAGTAGTACAGAGTGAGTAGTACAGAGTGAGTAGTAGAGAGTAGTAGAGTGAGTAGTAGAGAGTGAGTAGTAGGGAGTGAGTAGTAGAGAGAGAGTAATAGAGAGTGAGTAGTAGAGAGAGAGTAGTAGAGAGTGAGTAGTAGAGTAGTAGAGAGTGAGTGGTAGAGAGTAGGAGAGAGTAGTAGAGTGAGTAGTAGAGAATAGTAGAGAGTGAGTAGTAGAGTAGTAGAGAGTGAGTAGTAGAGAGAATAGTAGAGAGTAGTAGAGTAGTAGAGAGTGAGTAGTAGAGAGTAGTACAGAGCGAGTAGTAAAGAGTGAGGAGTGGAGAGTGAGTAGCAGAGAGTGAGTAGTAGAGAGTGAGTAGTAGAGAGTGAGTAATAGAGAGTAGTAGAGTGAGTAGTAGAGAGAGAGAGAGACTAGTAGAGAGTGAGTAGCAGAGAGTGAGTAGTAGAGAGTGAGTGGTAGAGAGTAGTAGAGAGTAGTAGAGAGTGAGTGGTAGGGAGTGAATAGTAGAGTAGTAGTAGTAGAGAGTAGTAGAGAGATAGTAGTAGAGAGAGAGTGGTAGAGAGAGTAGTAGAGAGTGAGTAGTAGAGAGTAGTAGCGAGTGAGTAGTAGAGAGTGAATAGTAGAGAGTGAGTAGTAGAGAGTAGTAGAGAGTGAGTAGTAGAGAGAGAGTAGTAGAGAGTAGTAGAGGGTAGTAGAGAGTGAGTAATAGAGAGTGAGTAGTAGAGAGAGAGTACTAGAGAGTAGTAGAGTAGTAGAGAGTGAGTAGTAGAGAGTGAGTAGTAGAGAGTAGTGGAGTGGTAGAGAGTGAGTAGTAGAGTGAGTAGTAGAGAGTAGTAGAGAGTGAGTAGTAGAGTGAGTACTAGAGAGTAGTAGAGAGCGAGTAGTAGAGAGCAAGTAGTAGAGAGTGTGTAGTAGAGAGTGAGTAGTAGAGAGTAGTAGAGAGTGAATAGTATAGAGAGTAGTAGAGAGTGAGAAGGAGAGAGAGTAAGAGAGAGTAGTAGAGTAGTAGAGAATGAGTAGTAGAGTGAGTAGTAGAGTAGTTGAGAGCGAGTAGTAGAGAGTGAGTAGTGGAGAGTGAGCAGTAGAGAGTAGTAGAGAGTGAGTAGTAGAGAGTGAGTAGTACAGAGTGAGTAGTACAGAGTAGTAGATAGTAGTAGAGTGAGTAGTAGAGAGTGAGTAGTAGGGAGTGAGTAGTAGAGAGAGAGTAGTAGAGAGTGAGTAGTAGAGAGAGAGAGTAGTAGAGAGTGAGTGGTAGAGAGTAGGAGAGAGTAGTAGAGTGAGTAGTAGAGAATAGTAGAGAGTGAGTAGTAGAGTAGTAGAGAGTGAGTAGTAGAGAGTGAGTAGTAGAGAGAATAGTAGAGAGTAGTAGAGTAGTAGAGAGTGAGTAGTAGAGAGTAGTACAGAGCGAGTAGTAAAGAGTGAGTAGTGGAGAGTGAGTAGCAGAGAGTGAGTAGTAGAGAGTGAGTAGTAGAGAGAGAGTGGTAGAGAGAGTAGTAGAGAGTGAGTAGTAGAGAGTAGTAGCGAGTGAGTAGTAGAGAGTGAATAGTAGAGAGTGAGTAGTAGAGAGTAGTAGAGAGGGAGTAGTAGAGAGTGAGTAGTAGAGAGAGAGTAGTAGACAGTAGTAGAGAGTGAGTAGTAGAGTAGTAGAGAGTGAGTGGTAGAGAGTAGTAGAGTGAGTAGCAGAGAATAGTAGAGAGTGAGTAGTAGAGAGTGAATAGTAGAGAGTAGTAGAGAGTGAGTAGTAGAGAGAGTAGTAGTAGAGAGTGAGTAATAGAGAGTAGTAGAGAGTGAGTAGTAGAGAGTGAGTAGTAGAGAGTGAGTAGTAGAGAGTGAGTAGTAGAGAGTAGTAGCGAGTGAGTAGTAGAGAGTAGTAGAGTAGTAGAGAGTGAGTAGTAGAGAGTAGTAGGGAGTGAGTAGTAGAGAGTGATAAGTAGAGAGTGAGTAGTAGAGTAGTAGAGAGTAGTCAGTCAGTGTCTGTCAGTGTCAGTTAGTCAGTCAGTGTCAGTCAATCAGTGTCAGTCAGTGTCAGTCAATCAGTGTCAGTTAGTGTCAGTCAATCAGTGTCAGTCAGTGTCAGTCAGCCAGTGTCAGTCAGTCAGTCAGTCAGTTAATCAGTGTCAGTCAGTCAGTTTCAGTCAATCAGTGTCAGTCAATCACTGTCAGTCAGTGTCAGTCAATCAGTGTCAGTCAGTGTCAGTCAGTCAGTGTCAGTCAGTCAGTGTCAGCTAGAGCAGCTCTGCTGACCTGATTCTCTGGCTCTAAAGCAGCTCTGATGACCTGGTTCTCTCCCTCTAAAGCAGCTCTGCTGACCTGGTTTCTCTGGCTCTACAGCAGGTCTGCTGACCTGGTTCTCTGGCTCTAGAGCAGCTCTGCTGACCTAGTTCTTATGCTACAGAGCAGCTCTGCTGATCTGGTTCTCTGGCTCTACAACAGCTCTGCTGACCTGGTTGTCTGGCTCTAAAGCAGCTCTGCTGACCCGGTTCTATGGCTCTAAAGCAGTTCTGCTGACATGGTTCTCTGGCTCTAGAGCAGCTCTGCTGACCTGGTTCTCTCCCTCTAGAGCAGCTCTGCTGACCTGGTTCTCTCCTTCTAAAGCAGCTCTACTGACCTGGTTTCTCTGGCTCCACAGCAGCTCTGCTGACCTGGTTCTAGAGCAGCTCTGCTGACCTGGTTCTTAGGCTCTAGAGCAGCTCTGCTGACCTGGTTCTCTGGCTCTAAAGCAGCTCTGCTGACCTGGTTCTATGGCTCTAAAGCAGCTCTGCTGACTTGGTTCTCTGGCTCTAAAGCAGCTCTGCTGGCCTGGTTCTCTCCCTCTAAAGCAGCTCTACTTTACCTGGTTTCTCTGGCTCCACAGCAGCTCTGCTGACCTGGTTCTCTGGCTCTAGAGCAGCTCTGCTGACCTGGTTCTTAGACTCTAGAGCAGCTCTGCTGACCTGGTTCTCTGGCTCTAAAGCAGCTCTGCTGACCTAGTTCTTAGGCTCTAGAGCAGCTCTGCTCACCTGGTTCTCTGGCTCTACAGCAGCTCTGCTGACCTGGTTTCCTGCACTCACGATGCACGCACCCGACTTCGCGAAAATATATTTAAAAATAATATAAGTTTATAATAAGTACAAATATATTATTTTTATGAATATCTTACATAATCTCTTGCCCTAATATGTATATTAAAGACACATACATATCATTTTTGAACATAATTTCTTTTTGCGGGAGTCGCGCATCCAGCGTGCCCCAGCACGTATATGACATCACGCAGGACTCGCAACCGCGCAAACATCTCGTACCATAATGCGCATGTGTCGCAAATGCGCGGGAGCAGGAGTCACGGACTGGTCGCATACTAATCGCGCACATCACGTGATATTAAATGTATATGATGTAACTGAAAAACACGCAGCCATCGCACACCATACGCGGATCCTTCATGACTTTTCTAAAATGGCGGCTAGAATGCGCGCACCCACCGTGATGTGTACACTTTGAGTGCGCGACTCCGAAGAAAATTGGAATTTTCTTTTTTAAAGAAAGTAATATAAATATATTAAAATAAAAAATGAAAACAAGAAAATTAATCAATATTTCAGTTGTAATTAAAAAACTTTTTTTTGTGCAGTTTTCAGAAAAATATATAATGTTATTTAATGAATAAAATATTTATAAATAAATAGTTAAAAAACTGTAGAAAATCAGTACAAAAAATAGGTATAACTACTATCACACAGAAAAAAACATAGGTTTCAGAGACGTTATAGTTAGATATTAGCATTTAAAAAACCTTAGGAATTCACAGAAAAAAACATAGGTTTCAGGGGTGTTATGGTTAGCTGGCCATTTCACTCGTACAAAACCATAGAAATTCCTCCGTTATAGTTAGTTCTGCTAACTATACCTCGCGCGCCCGCAATGCACTGCTGATGATGTCACCTATTGCATTATTCATGACATGGTCAGTGACATCACTAATGACATCACTGAAGACACCTCAAATGACATGGCCAGCTAACTATAACACCCTGAAACCTATGTTTTTTCTGTGAATATATATATATATATATATATATATATATATATATATATATATATATATATATATATATATATATATTCCCATACGCTGCCACAGTTGAAGGTGCACTCAGTAACAGGCGAACCCAGCCTTGTTGGTAGAGTCCTTTATTTGGCGTCAAACTGGCAACAGCGCTGAATATTTCATAAGCCCCAACGCGTTTCGAAGCTCCTTCTGCTCCTTGCTCACGGGGCGGTTACAGCGTGCAGACGTAGAGGAAACGGGTCCCGATTTGTCAATTTCTATTCTCCAATCGGCTGACGTCATTCTCAGACTTCTGGGACTCGTAATCCTTCTACCACAATACGACCCATATTGGGTTCTGCCTTCTGTGAAATCATATCATGCCCTTGGATAGGGCCTTCAGTTCAGAGCCAGTAAATAAATGCACAGAACCTGTCACTCTGCAATTCGGCTTCCGTGAATCGCGAAGCCTGCAGCCCACAATTCATCCAAGTGGTGGTGCTACCTTCCCGACCTGGCTCGGCCGGTGATATGTTCCCATACGCTGCCACAGTTGAAGGTGCACTCAGTAACAGGCGAACCCAGCCTTGTTGGTAGAGTCCTTTATTTGGCGTCAAACTGGCAACAGCGCTGAATATTTCATAAGCCCCAACGCGTTTCGAAGCTCCTTCTGCTCCTTGCTCACGGGGCGGTTACAGTGTGCAGACGTAGAGGAAACGGGTCCCGATTTGTCAATTTCTATTCTCCAATCGGCTGACGTCATTCTCAGACTTCTGGGACTCGTAATCCTTCTACCACAATACGACCCATATTGGGTTCTGCCTTCTGTGAAATCATATCATGCCCTTGGATAGGGCCTTCAGTTCAGAGCCAGTAAATAAATGCACAGAACCTGTCACTCTGCAATTCGGCTTCCGTGAATCGCGAAGCCTGCAGCCCACAATTCATCCAAGTGGCGGTGCTACCTTCCTGACCTGGCTCGGCCGGTGATATGTTCCCATACGCTGCCACAGTTGAAGGTGCACTCAGTAACAGGCGAACCCAGCCTTCTATATATATATATTCACTTAAAAAACCATAGGTTTCACGCATGTTATAGTTAGGTGGATATTTCACTCGTAAAAAACCAATGAAATTCCCCCGTTATAGTTAGTTCAGATAACTATAACTCTCGCACCCGCAATCCACTGCTGATGACGTCACATATTACATCACTCATGATATGGTCAGTGGCATCACTCATGACATCACTGATGACATAATCCTTGTGATAGAGTGGCGGCCGCGCGAGTTATAGTTATCTGAACTAACTATAACGGGGGAATTTCATTGGTTTTTTATGAGTGAAATATCCACCTAACTATAACATGTGTGAAACCTATGGTTTTTTAAGTGAATTTGCAAGGTTTTTTAAATGCTAATTCCTAACTATAACGTGTGTGAAACCTATGGTTTTTTCAGTGAATTTGTACGGTTTTTTAAATGCTAAGTTATGTATGTATTATTATTTTTTTTATATATTTATTTTACAATAAACTACGTATTAAAAAAATTAAAACATTTTTATTTTATTTTTTTTTGGTTTTTCAACGTGCGCGCACCTTGGACTAAAGGTCCCTATGGAAAATTGCATGGGGAAAATGCATTTTGGGACCCCCCTTTTTTCTCAGCCCCCGCTTGATGAATCCCCCCGAGACTTTCAGGGTAGGAGCGGAGCGGAGCGCCCCACCTATTTTGAACATTTCGCGAGGATTCGTCAACCGGCGCCAAAGCTATTCCAAATAGAATGTTGCGGATTTCCTATGGAAACACGGTCCTAACTATAACTATCTACTGGTGACCGCCAGTAGATAATATATATGTGTGTATATATATATATATATATATATATATATATATATCTATATATATCTATATATATATATATATATATATCTATATATATATATATATATATATATATATATATATTACCTACTGGCGGTCGCCAGTAGGTAGTTATAGTTAGGACCCTGTTTCCATAGGAAATCCGCAACATTCTATTTTGAATAACTTTGGCGCCGGTCGACGAATCCTCGCGAATTTCTCAAAATAGGTGGGGCGCTATGCTCCGCTCCTACCCTGAAAGTCTCGGGGGGGATTCATCAAGCGGGGGCTGAGATAAAAGGGGGGTCCGCAATCTTCTGCTGATGACATATGTGTCTTTATGAAAAAAAAATATTTGTAATATATGTATAGCTAAAAATTTATGGAAGAAGACATGGGCAAATAAGTGTCTAATACAGTATTAGCATCAGCAGAGGATTGCGGTCGCGTGAGTTATAGTTGCCTGCACTAACTATAACGGGGGAATTTCATTGGTTTTTTATCAGTAAAATTTCCGCTAACTATAACATGTCTGAAACCTATGGTTTTTTCAGTGAATATATATATATATATATATATATATATTTTTTTTTAGGGGAAGCAGACAGTGGTCCTGTGATCCCATGGACCACAGCCTTCCACCCTCTGATTTCAAAAACACATGATTCCCAAAGGGTAGATTCTCCTTTGTGACTCCACCACTTCCTTTGCGGAGCTATTAACATTGCAATGGTCTGCAACCACAATTACAATCACAAGCCAGTGACACATATCATGCCATTAGAAGGGGGGTATTCCTTTCACACACCTTTCTAATTGCAATACTGAATGACTCACAAAACCCCTTTTGTGATTCGGAAAGATGCTTCGGAATTGTGCAATGGGTTTAGTAAATACTAACATGTCATGCTGCAATTGCAAACCCTGTGATTTTAGCAGATTGTAGAGCTTGTGATTGGTCAACTGCCCTCCCTTTAAGTTTTTTTACAGCCCGGATAGTGAGATCCAATCCTCAGAGAAGTTCCTTTAAATAAGCTTTCTCCACTCTAAGCTGAATCTAGTTCTTCTGCTTGTTTGATGCAAGTTTCTATTCATGGGTTCCCATATTGTACACAATGTATGGTGTGCTGCCTAGTCTCCAAGCTGAAAAGTGGTGCTTTCAATTTGCTAACTTCTAGGGCACGGAAGGGACTTACCTAAACGAGAGATATCTACATTCCAGAGGGAGCCATAATCTAAAGAAGCCTTTCCCGCTGCTGCTCCAGAAGTGTGACATTTTCACCGTAAAAATGTTTGTATACTTGATTTAGTTGATTTCGGTATCTTTTTCTTGTTCCCTGGAAACATACGTCCTTGGCTTAATTATTATATATTGCTTTTCAGTAATATCCTGTCAGGGGAAATCTTTTTATCTTTCTCTTATATGATTTTCAAATTATCATCTTATTTTTATTCTACTGTCTTATTTTTCAGTTGCGTTTTTTTTTAAAATGTTGGCATGTTTGGTGGTGGAGTTATAGATAATGTAAAAATAAAATAAATACAGCCTAGTATTTTTCCCTTATTTAATAGAGCGCTTTCTCACGTTTTGGGTACCTCAAGACAATCTCTAAAGCAGCTCTTCTTTAAAAACTTTGTCCTGGTGCTTTAATGTATTTGCTTCTCAATAAAATCAGCCCAATCGATTCCATCATAAAAACAACATTCACAATTATTTTAGAAATATGTCTGTCCTATTAATCGTCCTGGATTGTTTTGTATCCTCCAACTCTACATCCTCCTAAACACCTTTGTTTGAAGAGACAGTTCGCTTTTTCTAGTTCACACTTTTTTTACCAGCCATCCTTTCCAAAAACTAGTCCAGCTCTGGTATGATATACAAGGTGTGTGCCTTCTGCTACAAGGATTGCATCTTATATTCATATGTTGTCCTCCGAAGCTGACATTACTGCCATGCAAAGCTTGTTCAAGAGTGAAATAATCTGATTTGCCAAAAGGGGGCTAGAGGGGTTAAATGAACATTGTTTATCCCGCTAGGTACACATTTAGAGGAATCCACGTCAGATAAAATGATGTGCAGTGTCTTAATTTTGGAAGGATTTACATAGCCAGTGGTTATCCTAAAAATTTGGCATGACTCCGACTAATGATAAATAGCCGAAGAAGCAAGAGCATTAGGAAGCTTAAGTCCAGATGCAGCCAAATTAGTTTTCTAAAAGACCTCTGCTGAAGGCAAGACTTTTTCTCTTTTATGGCAGCTGGGGGGGAAATGGTGGCATTATAGCAGGATTATTTCTTGAAGTGGGCCATGCAGTATTTTTACAGCATGTCACTGTGAATCAGATCATAAAGTACCTTTGAAAAATTTAAAAATGTTTCCAGACGCCAAGGAGGTATATTAGTACATATCTACTTCAAAGGCAAGTGCTGTAGGCATCTGCCTGAAACTAAAATCCACTTTGAATCTCAAACTTCTTGACTTGTCTTTAAATATTTAAATAAATGAATGAGCTTAGAGAATCACAGCCTCACAAGTGAAACGCTTTCATGTTCACACAGTCTTATTTTGCATCCTCGGGAAGCTAGACTATTTCTGAAAAGCAGTGTTGTGGTTACAAACTGCTGAAAAAAATAATGGGAATCAATGGTGCATTTACAGCATAATTTTCCCATGAAAACATTTGTCTTATAGCAGTTCTCATTATCATTTGCTATTTTTATGATTATAATGACTTTGGCATATTCATTTATTTATTTGGCATAGAACATGTTTATTATTAGTAATCTTTCTAAAACTGTTGTTTTATGATTAAAAACGTTCCTTTAAAATGTTAGTCATGTTGTGAATGTGAGTCGAGACAGATCTTGTAAATATGATAACACCTTCAGTGGAACTAAACATGATTGTGTTCATAGACATCATATACAGCCAATGGCGATGGCTCGGGGGAGCCGCACAGATGGCAGCTGCGCTGGTCCGACACATCCGGGGCAGGGAGCAGCTGCGCTGTGCACTGCCGTCCTGCAACATCAAGGCCAGCGATTGGCTGCAGGCCAGGTTAGGACCCGGAAGTCGTTGGTTTTGACTTCCGAAGCATGTGTCCATTTGGTTTGCGAAGCCCTGCCCAAGAAAGGGGGCGCGAGGCGGCGGTCGAGTATTTTACTCCAGATTGCCGGCCTCAGCAGACGCTTCCCTCTCCTCATCCCGCTGTTCTCTACCCCAGTGGTTCAGCGTGCTCCGCTCGCCATATTACTCTGCATTACTTGATCTACAGCAGCACTGCCATTTCCATCCGGGGGCTGTGCAGGTTAGAATGTGGCTCACCTGCCCCGGGCATTTTGAGCTTAGTGGCGGCCTAGGCCGGGGTCGGCTTTTGCTGCAGGTGAGGAGGGCAGCAGTGGTGTGGGGTTATTTATGGGAGAACTCTTGGGCCCATGGTAGGCAGTAGGTTGCCTGTTGGTTCGTGGGTCCTGCAGGAGACTGCCTAGTGGTGCAGTCTGTGGCATTTTTGAGGGGAGCTGGTCAAAAGGGGCAATTTGAAGTGGTTTTAAACTATGTACTTTAACTTTGGGCTCCTTGTCTTGGATTTTTAGGTCTGCACTGGTCTTTTGTGCTCTGGCATTTGTTGGGACTTGCTTGGTAGGCAGCTTTGTTGTGGTGCCCTGGTGGAGGCATTTTGGTGGAGCGTCTGACTGGTAGTCATACTTTGTTGGGAATAATAGCGAGGACCTGGGTCTTTCATTTGGTGGACAGCAATTATGTCAACAGTACAGAAAGGTGTGAAACGCTCCAGGATAGAGGTGTTCTTGAAGGCCTTGATTCGTAAGGTGGATGGTTTGGATGGTGAGGTTGCTGCTTTGAGGGTGCAACCTTTGTAGGTTTTGACTCTGGAGGAGCAGGTGGGAAGACCTCATAGGGCAGGGGTACCTCCTATGGCTTTCTGTGCCAAACCTGGCCAGGCACAGGGTAAGCAAAAGAGAGCATGGCACATTCAGCCAGTGACTGCCACTGAGTCATCAAGTGCTCCAGAACTCACTGTGTTGGGGGATTTCCAGGAGGTTGACCACAAGGCCCAGTGGGACTGGCCAAAGTACAGCGCAAGAGTCAGTCACAGAAGTAATAGGCCCGACGACAGGTGGGGTATAGTCCAGAATGGGGTGGGTTGTGCTGCTGTGGGGGTTGCGCCGGTTGCGGTACAGGCGCAATTGGATTTGGTGAAAAATTTGGCTAGTTTGTTGCCTTGGCTCATTAGTGTTGGGATGTTGTCGGGTCCTTCGATGGGAAGGGCACCAGCGGGCACTGGTGATGTGGGTGACCTGGAAAAGGCCAGATGATTGGTAGCTCACTTGGGTGGGGGGGGCTCAAGTGACTCACAGGCCTCCCGCAGTCGTGGGGGGCTTAGCGGGGGGCAGTAGCAAGGGGATTCAAGAGGCAAAGGAGAGTGCCGTCATTGGGGGACAGCATGCCCCGAGTTTATCCAGCAATGGTGATGATTCCACCAGCTAAGGCAGCGGGGCATACAGGTAAAGGCCCCAAATTGATTAATTGAATTAGAGGTTTTTCGACTCATCAGACCATATTGGCAGAGTGAGTTGGTAACTCACTAGTTACCAGAATAGGATTGTGTGTGTGCATGATGAGTATGGTGGGGAGGGTTGGAAGGAGTATGACAAGGAGTTTAGGAGGGCTAAGGCTTCCAACCCAGAGATGACATGGGACCAGATTAAACTGATCACCTGACTGCACCACATGAAACACTCCCTGGCCACACTAATGGCAGGCACTCCTTTCAGGCAAGATCAGGGGCTCGGCGCAGGTCGGCGGGAGGAGCAAAAAAGGGAGCCTGTTCGGGTTTCAATTGGCTCACTTCTACCAGACCAGCAGGTACTTGTAGGTTCAAGCACTGCTGCTCCTTCTGTGGGTTGGTTTCACCCCCCCCCCCCGAATCCGAGTGCTTTAAAAAATCCAGAGACAGAAATGGCAAGAAACAGATGTGATCATCTGGTTTTAGAGAAGGCTTCCTCACTGGTTATCTTCTCTGCAATGGTTCTATGGCTTAATAAGTGCAATAATAAAGTGGCCGTCAGATATTGTTTGAGGGCTTCAAGGATGGTTTCAGGATTGCGGCAGTGGGTTATGTGGGCTCCCCCTACTGTAAAAATCATCAGTCGCTCAGAGCTAACACAGAGGTCACCAGGGCTAAAGTCCTGAAAGAGGCAGGTCTTGGCAGGGTGGCGGGCCCTTCGAAGCACCCACCTAGGTGGGTTTTGTGTGTTCCTCGCTTGGGCTTGTCCCAAAGAAAGAGCAGGAGGAGTATAGACCTATCCATGTCATGTTGGCAACCAGAGGGCAGTCAGTAAATGAGGCTATCGATGGGACTCGTTCAAAAACGCCCCCCCCCCCCTCCTGATCAGGCAATCCAATTGCTGCAAGACCTGGGACCTGGATCTTTGCTAGCTACATCCGTCATTGAATCTGCCTTTGACATGCAGCCTGTGCATCCACAGGACTTTCACCTGCAAGGTTTCCAATTTGAGGGTGCATTTTATTTTGACAAATGTATGCTGATGGGCTTCACAGTTTCTTGTTCTTCTCTTGAAATGTTCAGCACCTTCGTGCTATGGGTCTTCTGGCACAGGTGGGGCCATAGTTGGGTACTACATTACCTGGATGATTTCCTCTTCTTGGGGCCACCTGGGTCGGGGTACTGCATCGAAGCACTGTATATTTTCAAGGATCTGATGCACAACTCGGGTGTCTTTGGCACCGGGCAAGACAGTGCGGTCCACCACCACTACTGAATTTCTGGGAATAGAGTTGGATTCAGTGGCAGGGGTCTCTAGACTTCCTGTGGAGAAGTTCAACACATTCTCCCAAGCCTTGAGAGCATGTCTGGAGGCTAAGACAGTCACTTTGCATCAATTGCAGGTCTTAGTGGGGCATCTGAACTTCGCCTTCTTGATTATACTCATGGGCCGCCCCTTTTCTCACTCCATCTCCCAGGTCATGTCTGGACTGATGGTTAATCACCATCATACCAGGCTATCGACTGGCCTCAGGCAAGATATGCGAATCTGGGAGTCCTTTCTGATAGACTTTAATGGGTCGGTTTTGTGGCCAAGGAGCCCCCCCAGCTTGGTCAGTCTTGGACCTGGGAATATTAATTGCCAATGTACAAACAATGGATGTCCACAAGCTGCAACACCCAGCCAAAGTCCTTCTTGTTCCTGGCCACCAGTTCATCCACCCAGAAAGCACCATAAAAGGCAAGGGTAAATGCTGCCTTAAGCAGACTCTTTTCCCCCAAGGGCCCTGTTAGAACCGGCGGTCTCTAGTTGGCAGAGGTATACACTTCTGACAAATAGGGACCTACCAACTCTAGTCAGGGAAAGGGGATTACACACTCAGATAACCCCTGCTACCCCCTTGGTAGCTTGGCAGAGCAGACAGGCTTATCTCAGAGGCAGTGTGTTAAGCATTTATGACCACATACAGTAATAAAGTGAATACACTACAGATGGACACGACACAGAAGTTATTATAAAAATAGTATTTTTATATAAGGCTTAGCACAAGACCAAACAACGACAAAAATATACCACAGTCTTAATAAATACTCTTTGGAAGGAAAATTAATAGTTCAAGTAAGGTTTCTTCTTGGCAAATAGTTCTTTAGCAAAGTATTCTTCTGAGCACAGTTCTTTGGCAACAATGTAACCCCCACAGGAGTCACACGACGTCGAGTCTACAAGATTCCCAAGGTTCGGCGTCGACCGCGAGGAGCGCTACGTCGAGCCTGGAGTCGCAACAGACCCCACAAGTACAGTACCTTGAGAAACGAAGAAAACGAGGATCCACGGCGTCGAGATGTCGGCGGCGAGGTCGGCGTCGATCGTGCCTCGGAGTCGGGTCAATCCGCAGCGGTGTCGAGGGATGTCGGGCCGGAGCAGCGCTCACGGCGTCGAGAAGGGCGTCGAGTCGATGCGATCAGCAGCGGCGTCGGGACGGGGTCGCTTGGAGGTGGAGCCGATACTCACTCCTCACTGGCGTTGATACCGGCGTCGAGACGGGGTCACTTGGAGCCGGGGCCGATACCCACTGCTCACTGGCGTTGCTGCTGGCGTCGAGACTGCAGATTTTCCCTTGTGTACTGGAAACAACACTTTCCAGCAATTCAGCAATTGGTGAAGTCCTTTGGCCCTGTGACTTCAGCAGGAGACTGGCACTCTTCCAGCCCTTGGAGATTTCCTAGCAAGTGTTCAGAGAGTACACACCAAGTTCCTCTCTCCTTGTTCCTTGGCAAAACTAAAGAAGCAGCTTTCAGGTTCCTCCACAGCAAAACAGCACTCTGGCAGAAAGGGGAGGCAAGTCCTTAGATCAGCAGGCTTCTTGTCCTTGGTACAGGTTTCCTTGTCAGAAGTGATCTGAGTTCTTGGTTCAGGGGTCCTTCTCTTATTCTCTTTTTCCCTTTGTTCCCTTTGTCCAAGCAGGGAGATTCCCACCATCTCAGGTGTGTTGTGGGTGTTGCCAGGCAGAGGCACCTGGCCCATTCACTGAGCAGGGCAGAGTCCTCAGCCGCCCAGCAGGAGGCGGAGCCAGTATTGTCACTGGCAGGAGCAGGGCTATCAGTCGCCCAGCAGGAGGTGGAGCCGGTATTGTGTCAGGCAGGGCAGGCTACTCTTCCCTCACTCTATGTGTAAACGCCCCATTCACCCCACACTGACTCATTCAGACCTCTGGAGCCACCCAGCCCCTGACACACACACCAAACCAGCAGAGACCGGTAGATAGTTGGACAAGAAAATAGCCACTTTCTAAAAGTGCTATTTTCAAACATAGAATTTAAAAACCATCCATCCTAAAGGGTGTGTTATTAAATTCTGAGTTCAGGGATACTAAACTCGACTCGCTACCATGCTCCCTGAGTCAGATAGATTATAATGGAGTTAATAATCCGTCTGCCCAGTCTGGCCTATGGGAGGCAGGTAGCCCTTCAATAGTGAAAAACGAAAATGGCTGTAATTCACTATTAGGTCATGCCACACACATCAGGGCATGACCTACCTTTTACCAACAATGCACCCTGCCCTAGGGCCTACCATAGAGGTGTCTGAAATGTGGCAAAGTGAAGGTTTAGAGACTGGCAAGTAGGTTTCCTTACCAAGTCGACATGGCAGTCAGGGACTGCACGCAGGCGCTGCGGTGGCAGGCCTCAGACACATTTTACACGCTGCTTCTGTGGGTGGCACAACCGGTGCTGCAAGCCCACCAGCAGCAGTTAACTTACACGCCCTTGGCACACGCAGTGCACTAGACTAGGGTCTGAACAGTAAGTCAACCAAGCCAATCATGGTAACACCAATCAATGTAACAATTTAACATAGGGAGCACTTGCACTGTGGCACTGATCAGCAGTGGCACAGTGCCCAAAGCAATAATCCAGCAAAAACATCGTAAACAGAGGAGGCAAACAGAAAAAAAATGGAGGAGAGACTCATGCCAATGATGCCAGGTCTAACACGTGTCCCCTCCAGCTGAAATGTGGGGAGAACTACCCTTCACCCAGGGAGTCCTCATCACTAAGGCGGAAAAATCTGGACAGACCATCAGCATTGGCGTGATCTGTACCAGGGCGGTGTTCCACCGTAAAGTCCACCCCCTGTAGGGAAATGGACCACCTCAACAGTTTTGGGTTCTCACCCCTCATCTGCATTAACCATCTGAGGGGCCTGTGGTCTGTCTGAACCCGGAAGTGAGTCCCAAACAGGTAGGGTCTTAGCTTCTTCAGCGCCCAGACCACAGCAAATGCCTCACGTTCTATCGCACTCCACCTTTGTTCCCTGGGAAGTAACCTCCGGCTGATGAAGGCTACAGGTAAGTCTCGGCCATCCTCATTCATCTGTGCTAGAACAGCCCCCACACCATGCTCTGAAGCGTCTGTCTGGACAATGAATTATTTTGAAAAGTCGGGTGCCTGGAGGACCGGTGCTGTACACATTGCAGTTTTCAGGGTGTCAAAGGCGTTCTGACAGGCGTCAGTCCAGATCACAAGTCTCGGCTGCTTCCTGGAAGTCAGCGAGGTCAAGGGGTGCACAATGTTGCCATACCCCTTGACAAACCTCCTGTAGTAACCCGTGAGACCCAAGAAGGCTCTCACCTGAGTCTGGGTTTTGGGCGGTTCGCAAGCCAGGATGGTATCTATCTTGGGTTGCAGGGGGGCCACCTTGCCGCTCCCTACTTGGTGCCCCAAGTACACCACTGAACCCTGCCCAATCTGGCACTTACTAGCCTTGATTGTGAGGCCTGCTCTGCGCAGGGCCAACAACACTTCCTGGAGGTGGCGCAAGTGTTCCTCCCAGCTGGCGCTGAACACTGCTATATCGTCCAGGTAGGCGGCGCTGAAATCTTCCAGCCCGGCCAATACCTGGTTAACCAACCTCTGGAATGTGGCAGGGGCATTCTTCATCCCAAAGGGCATCACACGGAACTGGTAGTGCCCATCTGGTGTGGAGAATGCAGACCTCTCTTTTGCCCCATCAGTCAAGGCGATCTGCCAGTACCCAGACGTTAGATCAAACGTACTAAGGTACCGGGCAGCCCCCAACCGATCGATGAGCTCATCAGCTCTGGGGATGGGGTGCGCGTCAGTCTTGGTGACCGAATTGAGTCCTCGGTAATCCACACAGAACCGAAGTTCTGGTGAAGCACCAGGCGCGGCAGCCTTTGGGACCAAGACCACTGGGCTGGCCCAAGGACTGCTAGAGGACTCAACCACCCCTAAGGCAAACATCTTGGAGACCTCCTCCTTGATATATGCTCTGACCTTTTCAGTCACCCTGTAGGCCTTGTGCCTCACAGGAGTGCTGTCCCCAGTGTCCACATCATGGACACACCACTGAGTGACACCAGGGATTAAGGAGAACAGATCAGGGAATTGTACCAACAGATGGCGACAATCTTGCTGCTGCTCAGGGGTCAGTGTGTCAGAGAGGACAACACCATCCACTGACCCATCTTTTTCTTTTGCACACAGGAGGTCAGGAAGAGGCTCACTCTCCTCCTCCATCCCAGCATCTGTGGCAAGGAGCATGCCCACTTCGGACCTTTCCAAGTGGGGCTTTAACCGGTTGACATGCAGGACCCTTAAGGGGTTCCTGGGAGACTTCAAGTCCACCAAGTAGGTGACATCGCTCTTTTTCTCCACAACCTCAAATGGTCCGGTCCACCTGTCCTTGAGCGCACAAGGTTCCACAGGGGCCATGACCCAAACTTTCTGACCAGGTTGAAGCTCAACCAGAGTGGCATTCTGATCGTACCACCGCTTCATCTCTTCCTGGCTGGCCTCCAGATTTGCCTGAGCAAGATCTCTGAAGCGCCGAGTCTGGTTCCTAAAGGCCAGCATGTAACTATATACATCCTGGGGAGGTTTCCTGGGAGATTGCTCCCAGCCTTCTTTGACCAGACTCAAAGGTCCTCTTACCGGGTGACCATACAAAAGCTCAAAGGGGCTGAACCCTAGAGACTTTTGTGGCACCTCACGGTAAGCAAACAGCAGGCATGGCAAGAGGACGTCCCATTTACGCCTCATTGGTTCTTCAAGACCCATGATCATGCCTTTTAGGGTCCGGTTGAATCTCTCAACCAGCCCATTCCCTTGAGGGTGGTAAGGAGTGGTAAACTTGTAGGTTACCCCACACTCCTTCCACAGAGACTTCATATAATTCGAAATGAAGTTGGTGCCCCGGTCTGACACCACCTCTCTGGGGAACCCCATGCGGGAGAAAACACCCATCAGTGCCCGTCCCACCACGGGGGCCGTCACTGTTCGGAGAGGGATGGCTTCCGGGTACCGGGTGGCATGGTCCACCAAGACCAGGATAAACCTGTTGCCCATGGCTGTCTTGGGGTCCAGTGGCCCCACAATGTCAATTCCCACTCGCTCAAAGGGGGTACTGACGACGGGAAAAGGTTGGAGGGGAGCCTTCTGCTTCCACCCACTTTTCCCACTTGCCTGGCAAGTTTGACAGGTCCTACAATGGATATCTGAATCCCTTCTCATCTGGGGCCAATAAAAATGGGTGACAAGCCTGTCATAGGTCTTGTCCTGCCCCAGATGTCCAGCTAACGGAACGTCATGAGCCAACCCCAGTAGGAAGGCTCTGAAGCGCTGGGGTACCACCAGCACACGGGCTGACCCAGGTTCAGCAGCCTTAGGCTCACTATACAGGAGGTCGTTCTCCCAGTAGACCCAATGTGATCCTGACTGATCACCTGTCGTTTGGGCTGAGGCCTGCTGCCTCATACCCACAAGAGAAAGGCACACTTTCTGTTCAGCACAAAATTCCTCCCTGGAGGGACCACCATCCTGCTGCCAATGGGTCAGCTCGGGCAGGTCTCCCAGTTCGGCCACTTGTTCTCCTGTCGGTTCCAGGGCATCCCCCTCAGGGTCTGCTCCCTCCTGGACCGCGGGAACGATGGGGGACGGTTTCCCGCGCCCCCTGCCTCTTCTCTTCACGGTTGGGACCTGGGCCATACTTTCAGGCTCCAGGGCCCCATCAACACCCTTACTGACTGACATGGACCGGGTGGTCGCACACACCCACTCAGGCAGACCCAACATTTCCAGATGCGATTTTCTCTCCACCTTAGCCCAAGGGGAGTCCTCCAAATCATTGCCCAAGAGACAATCAACAGGCATGGCGGGCCTCACAGCAACCTGAAGAGTACCTGAGACCCCCCCCACTCAAAGGGAACTTGAGCTACCTCACACTGACTCTGTGAGTTGTCAGCAGCTACAACGGGGTAGAATGCATGAGGGACCACCTGCTCTCTGGACACCAAGTGACACTTGACAGCTGTCACACTCGCTCCGGTGTCTCTGAGAGCTTACACCCTATGGCCATTAATGGTCACCCACTGCCTATATTTCTTAGTGTTACTAGGCAGAGGGGTTGGAGGGACCATTTCCACGTCTCCTAAAGAGACCAGGGACATTTCTGCGGGACCCCACCCACCGGGGGCACCCATCTCATCCCCTCCCAGGGCTACACTCGCTACCTAACGAGGGGGTGCACGCGGCGGTGCATTCGAATCCTTCATGGGACACTGGGGATCATAATAACAGTGTCCCACCTGCTTACAGGCATAGCAGGTCATGGGGCCCCTGTGAACAGGTTTACCTGTCGGGGCCTCTGGCTTCTTTACAGGGGGAGGCTGGGAACCCTTCCCTTGGTTCCCTTGGGGACTACTTTGGGGCCCTTTCTGAAACTCCCTCTGTTTACCCCTGTCCCCCCCACTCTTCTGCTGGGGACCCTGCCCACCTTTGGCTGAGTCTCCCACTGGACCCTTGTGGACCCTGGTACTGACCCAGCGGTCCGCCTCCTCAGCAAGTTTTCTAGGGTTAGATAGCTTGCTATCAACAAGGTGCTGGCGTAGCTCTGGAAAACAGTTATTAGACAAGTGCTCCCAAGCAAACAAATCATAAAGAGCATCATAACTATCAACCTTGCTACCCTTTATCCAACCATCCATGGTTCTGCAGAAAAAAGACACATATTCAACCCACGTAGTACCAGGCAACTTCTTACATTCTCTAAAGGTTTGTCTGTACTTTTCTGGAGTTAGGCCATATCTCAGCATTAAAGCATCTTTCATATGAGTATAAGACATCCTATCCTCAGCAGGAAGGCTCAACAAGGTATCTCTCCCCTCGTTTGTAAAGCGGCTCCACAACCCCGTTCCCCAAACCTTCTCAGGGACCCGGTGGGCCAATAATGCTAACTCATATGCTTTAAACCATTGGCTAATATCTTCATTCTTACTGTAATCTTTGATCACATCTTTAGGAAAATAAAACCTACTTTCTGCAGGCACAGATGGAGTGCTGCCACCAGAGGGATTCAACTCTAAACTCTTAGTTTTAAGCTCCATCTCCCTCACCATCTTCTCACGTTCAAACGCTAATTTCTCTCTCTCAAAATCTAATCTTTTGCTCTCCATTTCAGCTTCTCTCTTGCTTCTTGCATTCTCTAATTCCAACTGCCCTCCTAATTTAAGTTTTGCCATTTCTAACTTGTACCCCCTCTCCTTCTCCCTGTCTTCTAATTCTTCGGGGGGAAAGGCTGCTAGAGGACGCACTACTGCCTGGAGATGACACTGGCCCACCTGTGGGCTCTTCCTCTTCCTCTTCTTCTTCCTCTTCCGGTACCACCACCGGATCAGAGGGATTTCTGGCCTCTAACCAGGCCTTCAGCGCTTTGAGGAAGCCCTCTTTCTTTGAGACACCTGTGGTCGGAACTTTAAACTGCTTGCAAAATCCCTTTAGATCTTTTAGCGTGTAGGAATCTATCTTCTCCTTATCAAATTCCCCCACAACAATCTCCACAGGTGTAGCAGCTCTGGCATTCTCCATGGTCAAAACTGGCAGTGTTTAAGAAAATAAGCTCCAGGAAAGCGGAGAACAAAAATAGAATATCCTACCAACAGACTGTGGCTGCGTTATGGTCTGCTTTCACTATGTAGCGTACACTAATCACTGCACATGAGTCATAAATGCAAAGTTCAAATCCTCACCGCTGACCACCAATGTTAGAACCGGCGGTCTCTAGTTGGCAGAGGTATACACTTCTGACAAATAGGGACCTACCAACTCTAGTCAGGGAAAGGGGATTACACACTCAGATAACCCCTGCTACCCCCTTGGTAGCTTGGCAGAGCAGACAGGCTTATCTCAGAGGCAGTGTGTTAAGCATTTATGACCACATACAGTAATAAAGTGAATACACTACAGATGGACACGACACAGAAGTTATTATAAAAATAGTATTTTTATATAAGGCTTAGTACAAGACCAAACAACGACAAAAATATACCACAGTCTTAATAAATACTCTTTGGAAGGAAAATTAATAGTTCAAGTAAGGTTTCTTCTTGGCAAATAGTTCTTTAGCAAAGTATTCTTCTGAGCACAGTTCTTTGGCAACAATGTAACCCCCACAGGAGTCACACGACGTCGAGTCTACAAGATTCCCAAGGTTCGGCGTCGACCGCGAGGAGCGCTACGTCGAGCCTGGAGTCGCAACAGACCCCACAAGTACAGTACCTTGAGAAACGAAGAAAACGAGGATCCACGGCGTCGAGATGTCGGCGGCGAGGTCGGCGTCGATCGTGCCTCGGAGTCGGGTCAATCCGCAGCGGTGTCGAGGGATGTTGGGCCGGAGCAGCGCTCACGGCGTCGAGAAGGGCGTCGAGTCGATGCGATCAGCAGCGGCATCGGGACGGGGTCGCTTGGAGGTGGAGCCGATACTCACTCCTCACTGGCGTTGATACCGGCGTCGAGACGGGGTCACTTGGAGCCGGGGCCGATACCCACTGCTCACTGGCGTTGCTGCTGGCGTCGAGACTGCAGATTTTCCCTTGTGTACTGGAAACAACACTTTCCAGCAATTCAGCAATTGTTGAAGTCCTTTGGCCCTGTGACTTCAGCAGGAGACTGGCACTCTTCCAGCCCTTGGAGATTTCCTAGCAAGTGTTCAGAGAGTACACACCAAGTTCCTCTCTCCTTGTTCCTTGGCAAAACTAAAGAAGCAGCTTTCAGGTTCCTCCACAGCAAAACAGCACTCTGGCAGAAAGGGGAGGCAAGTCCTTAGATCAGCAGGCTTCTTGTCCTTGGTACAGGTTTCCTTGTCAGAAGTGATCTGAGTTCTTGGTTCAGGGGTCCTTCTCTTATACCCCTTTTTCGCTTTGTTCCCTTTGTCCAAGCAGGGAGATTCCCACCATCTCAGGTTTGTTGTGGGTGTTGCCAGGCAGAGGCACCTGGCCCATTCACTGAGCAGGGCAGAGTCCTCAGCCGCCCAGCAGGAGGCGGAGCCAGTATTGTCACTGGCAGGAGCAGGGCTATCAGTCGCCCAGCAGGAGGTGGAGCCGGTATTGTGTCAGGCAGGGCAGGCTACTCTTCCCTCACTCTATGTGTAAACGCCCCATTCACCCCACACTGACTCATTCAGACCTCTGGAGCCACCCAGCCCCTGACACACACACCAAACCAGCAGAGACCGGTAGATAGTTGGACAAGAAAATAGCCACTTTCTAAAAGTGCTATTTTCAAACATAGAATTTAAAAACCATCCATCCTAAAGGGTGTGTTATTAAATTCTGAGTTCAGGGATACTAAACTCGACTCGCTACCATGCTCCCTGAGTCAGATAGATTATAATGGAGTTAATAATCCGTCTGCCCAGTCTGGCCTATGGGAGGCAGGTAGCCCTTCAATAGTGAAAAACGAAAATGGCTGTAATTCACTATTAGGTCATGCCACACACATCAGGGCATGACTACCTTTTACCAACAATGCACCCTGCCCTAGGGCCTACCATAGAGGTGTCTGAAATGTGGCAAAGTGAAGGTTTAGAGACTGGCAAGTAGGTTTCCTTACCAAGTCGACATGGCAGTCAGGGACTGCACGCAGGCGCTGCGGTGGCAGGCCTGAGACACATTTTACACGCTGCTTCTGTGGGTGGCACAACCGGTGCTGCAAGCCCACCAGCAGCAGTTAACTTACACGCCCTTGGCACACGCAGTGCACTAGACTAGGGTCTGAACAGTAAGTCAACCAAGCCAATCATGGTAACACCAATCAATGTAACAATTTAACATAGGGAGCACTTGCACTGTGGCACTGATCAGCAGTGGCACAGTGTCCAAAGCAATAATCCAGCAAAAACATCGTAAACAGAGGAGGCAAACCGAAAAAAAATGGAGGAGAGACTCATGCCAATGATGCCAGGACTAACAGGCCCACAGACCGCTCCCAATGAATCCAGTATTGCTGCAAATTTGCCCCCGTCAATGGGATGCCTGTTATCTAGCTTAAAACCTTCCAGTTGCCCCATTCCTTCCTCGCCCTCTGAAATAGGAAGGACCTTGTACCATCAGGGTACCCCAGCATCTTTGCAAAAAAGGAAATCGCCGCTATGTGATGCCTTGCAGTGGCCACCGGACGTACCTCTCCACGCAGGGCCCTCAAGAAACCCATACTTGAATCTAAGACCCATTCCCCCCACACCCTAAGAAGTCACTGTAAGGTCTGAGCACCCTTTCGTAAGCCCCCCTGGTCCTGGGGCAAAGCTGGCTGCCACAAGGTCAGTTAAGTTGGAGCACCAGTCTGCCTCAGACTCCGCTCCTGGGTGATGGAACCTAAAAGCCTGCATCTTGAAATGAGACAATGCATCAGCTGCGTGGTTCAAGATGCCTAGTACATGCTTGTCCCTAAATAACACATTCAGCCTCAGGCATGCCAAAACAATCTCCTTCAGAAGCTGCAGAATCATCTTGCACTTTGCAGATTGTTGATTATTGCACTCCACCACACCCATGATGTCAGACCAGAACACAACTGGTTGTGGAATTGATCCAGCCAAATAAAGAGGGCCACCCAAATGGGAACAACTCCAGGAAGCCCATATTGCTTACAAGTCCTGCCTGCACCCACTGCTGGGGCCACTGCTGCGCATACCAAGCTGAACCTAAATTGGATCCAAAACCCTCACTCCCTGCCACATCTGTGAACAGACCTGGCTCCTCGCTGCTGAAGGGTTCAAATCCCGGTGGGTCCACTCAGCTTTCCATCCATCTAAGGTCGATAAAAATGAGTACCAAAAATCTATATGTATATGCAGCCTCACAAAACACTTGTAGCAATCTGAAGACAATCTACCAATCCTCAGCACCGCTGCACCGGGGAGCCCCATTGCTGCCGCTGCTGTGGCCACCCCAATCCTAAAGGAGTGAGACCCAAACTCCAAAGAATTGCAGCCTGCCACCCATAGGGCCCGGTTAAGGATTCTGCAGAATTGGCACCTGGTAAAGGGGGTCCCATCAGCGTGGACCAGTGAGGGGCCCCCACACCCTGTCTGCAGCAAGACAAAAGCACCTTCAGATTCTCAACTGGGCAGCATGCGTTACACTGGGCTCTTTTCAGCAAGATAACATAACATAACACATGTATTTGTAAAACACACGTTCATCCAGAGTTCTCTTGGCGCTGGATAACAGAGGTTCATTGTTGCACAACTCAATGGTTCTCATTTTTAAATATTATGCCTGAGAAAGAGATAAGATTCCTAACTGTCCATCTCTGTGCTGTGGAGGGCGTTATATGTAAATTCAATGCTGTGAGCATGTCAGTAAGAGTGTAAAAAAGATTTGTAGGGCAGTACAGTAAAATAACGCGCAATAATGTATGTAAACATGGCAAGAGCCCATTAGAATCCATTCCCATCTAGAGAAAAGAACAAAGAACCAAACCGATGTTTCAAATGTTCTCCTGAAAATGAAAACGGTGATAATACAAAGCAAGGAACATTTCCTGTGACAATGGACTGAACTCATTATTTCCGCCTGTCCAAAGTCACAATTTTCTTCTCTGTTGATGGAATGACTGAAACAGAACGATAATGAACAACTCGTGTGGAGAACATTATGAGATGACAAACTTGCATTTTGAGTTCAATGAGAGATGACAGGTATGATTATAACTGTGGATGAAGGATGACCCATATCTCCCAGATAGAAAAAAGTTATTATGTTAATGGCAAATATTTGATTTAGGCACAGACTGAGGACTATGGGCACGATTCACAAAGATTTTTCTGTGAGTAGCTGTGACTTACCTATGCCCTAGGTGTCAATGACTCTACAGTATCAAGGGCTAATTAATAAAGTATTCTCTGGGAGTATCCTACATCTGACATAGGTGGCAATTAATCCATAGTGTCCAGGCATAACTCACAAATCTTTTTTTCCCAGTAGTTTACCCCTAGATATCTATGGCTTATTAAGAAATCTTTTTCTGTGAGTTGCCTTGTCTCATTCTTCGCCAAAGTGTGAATTATTCCTAAATATTCAGGTCTGATTATGTTATGTTATGTTCTGTTAGGCTGACTTGTAGAGCGCACAGCTGCCCCAGCAAAGGGGCGTCCCGGAGATAAAAGCAGTAAAAGGCCGCTGACAGCAAGGAGCCCATCATGATGAACGAAAGAAAAAGGCCAGAGGGCCAGTAAGAGCCACATAGACAGACAGAAGGACGTGGACTACAAAACCTAAAAAGAAAGGAAAAGATGTGTCTTCAGTGCTTTTCGAAATGTCAGGTAGTTATCCATACTCCAGATGTGTACAGGAAGGGCATTCCACAGTTTAGCTGCCAGTGTACGAAAGGAGCGCCCAACGGAGTGAGCCTTCCTGATCCGGGGGACAACTGCCAGGTGTTGACCTGCTGAGCGAAGATGACGAGTAGGAATGTAGGTGGAAAGCAGCCCAGCTAAAATGCCAGGTGCAGGGGAATTCAGAATCCTGAACGCAAAGCAGAGGGACTTGAACTCAACCCGTTTCGCCACCGCCAGCCAATGAAGCTGACAAATGGCGGTGGAGGTGGGGCAGCTTCTAGGCATGCCAAGAAGAGTTCTGGCAGCTACATTTTGGACTCTTTGCAGTCTAAGAATCTCCATCTTATTGGCCCCCAGGTAGAGCGACCTGGCATAGCCCAGTCTCGACAACACAGATGCCTGGACAATCATCTGTCAGATGGAAGGGTCAAAGAAACCCAGCAAAGGTTTAAGCCCACACAGATTACAAAAACATGTTGCCGCCGCCTTCTTATTCTGGATTTGAAAGCTGAGGGCCGAATCAACCTAGACCCCAAGGTTTTTCACCACCTGTTTGGGGGCGGGAGCAAAGCCCAGAGTGGTGGGCCATCACTGTTCACTCCATAGCTCAAGATCTTTCCCAAGCAGCAAGACCTCATACTTGCTGGCGTTGAGCTGGAGACAGTTGGCAGTCATCCACCCTGCGACGTCTACAAGACCGCTCCGAAATTTTGCAGCATCGTTCAAACAGTCATCGGAGAGGGCGACTACTATTTGTGTATCATCAGCATATGATACTATAGTCAGCCCTCTCCTCTTGGCTACCGCAGCTAGGGGCTGAACATACAGGTTGAAAAGCGTTGGACTTAATGCAGAGCCCTGCAGCACTCCCTGTTTGATAGGATGGATTCTGGAGGTGCAAGGGGGGACCGACACCTGGAAGGACCTATCCGAAAGAAAGGAGATAGACTAATCCAGGGTGAGGCCCGTTATGCCAGCCTCCTTCAACCTCCATCTCAGAATCTGGTGAGAGACCTATCAAATGCGGCACTGAGATCCAATAGGATCAGTGCGCAGGTATGTCCCTCATCCAGTGCTGCTCTCAAATGTTCAGTCACAGCTAGGAGGGCTGACTCTGTGCTAAGTCCCAGGCGAAACCCGCACTGGGAGGACTCCAGTATGTTATTATCCTTCAGGTAGCCTGACAAGATGGAATTAATATAGGCTTCGGAGATCTTAGATGCCCAAGGAAGCAGGGAGATAGGGTGAAAGTTCTCCGGTTTAGCGGGCTCAAGGGTGGGCTTTTTTAATAGCGGCATTACCCTAGCCTGCTTCCATAGCCTAGGAACCGTAGCCATAGACAGGGACATGTTGATAACCTGGCCCAGAGGTGTGAGAAGCACGGGAAGCAGTCTCATAAGATGGTCAGGCTTCATAGGGTCAGCCAGGGAGGCAGAATTACCCTTCCTGCAGAGTACATATGTTGTGTCCTCAGTGATTGGCGGGAAAGTGGCCAGTGTGAGGGTGGAAGGGGGTACATTCCCAAAGTCAGAGCCCATAGTAACCTGAGGAAAGGTCTTATATATGTTAGCAAACGTATTTATAAAGAAGGTGGCAAGGTCCTCACAATGTTCGTCTGACTTGATGGCAGACGTCATAGGTGCCCCAGCATTTTTAAGATTTTTAAGAATAGAAAAAATCCTCTTAAAGGGATTAAGGATGTTTCTGACCTCATCAACAAAATGTGCTGCCCGTGCTTTCTGGACAGCCCTATGGTATTTCTTAATGGCTGACTGATAGCAACTCTTCAAGATGGAATCAAAGTCTCGCCTCCATGCCCGCTCCATCCGCTCCGCTTACATGCTTTACGCATATTGGTGAGGTCGTTGTTTTACCATGAGTTGGATTTAGTGCCATGACACTTAGATTGTTTGGCAGGGATCATGTCATCCAGAGGATGCTGTAGCCAATCAGATAGTGCTTCACTGGCGGCATCTGGGTCTTCCGGCCAGATAGGCACGCTCGAGGAGCTGAGATGATCAAAGTTTAGTTTGTGCGAGGGGCGACTGAGTGACAGCTTCTGAGGTGACTTTCGAGAGGGCACAACCCAGGAAAGCATCATAGGAATCAGGTAATGGTCAGACCAACATATTGGAATAAGGTTTAAGACAGAAAGACGTGAAAGATTGGAAAAGGCTGGGTCAAGTAGGTGGCCAGCAGAGTGGGTGGAACCATGTACTAATTGGTGCAGCTGGCAGGCTACTAGGTCAGCTGAGATGTTGACTTCTTCTGAGCCATGGGGATTCTCAAGATGTAGACTTAAGTCACCAATGACAGAAAAGTTGGCGTACCTCATGACCAGAGAGCCCATTATGTCAACCAGTGCAGCCCTGCATTCCTTCGAAGGGCCTGGGGGCGGTATACCAGTATGCCAGACATGGTATAGTTGGAATTAAAAGAAATCCCAAACCGTCCACACTCACAACCTGTTACGATTTCCTTAACAAGTGTACAGGTATAGCATGATTTTAAAACAACTGCCACACCGCCACCTCTAGTCTCCCAATTAATTAGCAAAAGGTTTCCTGTGGGTACTTCTGTTTGACTCCTGTCTCAGGTGAGAATTACTCCACAATGTCCAAGGCTGATTCACAAAACGTTTTTTGTGAGTAGTGTGACTTAACTCCTGTCCTAGGTGAGACTTAATCCACAATGTCCAAACCTAATTAACAAAACATTCCCAGAAAAGAATGTGTTGCGACTCGATTTCTGGGTGATCTTTCTTATCTCATATTGAGTCTTAAAACAGTGGGCCATATGCTGTTTGTTGAAAGGCAGAGTTCGAATATAAAGCTTTGTCTTCTGTCAAGTTGTTGCTTATTCTTTTAACATGTAGATTGGTGTCTACTTTTCTTTCTCTGATTGCAAATTGAGAGGGATTGATAAAATAAACTATGTTACAATCTTCCTTGGGTACAGGGAGTGTGAAAAGAAAGGTGTTAAGATGTAATTTTTCTCTAACTCATAACAACATTTAAATAGCTGCAAATGAATTGTACAAATTGTTAAAACTATATCAGAAGTTAGGACGCTTCAACGAAACACATTTTTTTAAATTCTGAAGTATGATGGAAACAAAGATTTTAATATGATCAAAACAAATCAAGGCACTTTACTTAGTGATGCCCTAATGACAAACATTTGTGAAACATGATTTCCATACATTATCATTTGTTTGCTATACAGTTTAGTTAGTAGAACTGTATGTCTCTGCAAATTAATTGGCCATTTCAATGGAAAATGTGCTGTCTGCAAATGACACTATGCATTAGTACAATAGGTGAGACCGTGTCCTTCAAAATACTGTACTGGTTAAATACCACACCCTTACCACTATCCTGCTGAATGGGTGTAGCTCATTTGCTACACGTATTCCAAGTGTGACAAGGCGTGGGCGGAATGTTCCATTCAGCCAATGGAATTGTTGGAGTTTTGGGTACTCCGTGTTACTCTTTTAGGCAGGGTTCTGGTCAAATTCCGCCAATCACCAAGTAGCGGAATTTAACCCGCAAGGCTCTAAAATATGCAAGCTGGTGAGCATGAGCGAGATTTGGCATCCTCTAGCGCTATTTTTTAACGTGGGAGGTCACCGGCATTCACAAGCGGTCAGAAGGGTGCCTTTCAAGTAGATTTGCTGATGCTCAGGTTGATTTTCAACTCAAGCGGCAGCAAAATCAACTTGAATGGCAAGGCACTCTTGTGCAAGGCATAGTGCTGTTCGTGCTGATTTTCAGAACTGCTGGTGCTACCGGCGCTAAATTGCAGCACAACTGAGTTTTTCTGTAACTTTGCAGAATTCCCTAAACTGAAACTCTGCGAGTTCTGTCCTCCCCCTAGTTGTGACTCTTTTATTTGTTACATTTCTTGACTTCAGTGATGTCATGTTGATGGCAGCACACTCACTCTCACTGTTAAGACAATATTTTTCAAAGTTTACATATATATTATGTCAAAAAGTCACTTTTTTCTGACTTTTACAAACTTCGCTTATAAGTGAAATGTAAATAAATATTATTTTTGCAGTAGAAATTTGAGATTTGTTTTTGCCAGTGAATTCTTGGCTTAAAAGTGGTTTGTGATATTTTCTCCACAAAACTGTATTCTGTAGAATTTGTATGGTACAACATAAACTTTGCATGCTTTGCAATGTTCAAACTTTTGCACATTTGCATCCAGAAAATGCTTATACTCAGCAAGGACTGTTTGCACCAAACTTTAGATCAGGCCTTTTGGACCTGGACCTTTTTTGCAGGGTCTCACCCATTTTTTTCCCTTCTGTTGCTGAACCCATAATTTGGTGACATTAGGACTCTAGTAAATAGTAATATATGTACCCAGGGCCTGTAAATTAAATGCTGCTAGTGGGCCTACAGCATTGGATGCACAAACCACTGGAGTAGCCTTTAAAAAACCTCCTGAAGCCAATAGTGCAGTTTTAAACTGCCATTTTGACCGGGCAAAACAAAACCTATTGCCAGGCCTACACATTTATTTTTAATATGTAAAAGTCACTTTTAAAGCAGACTCTAAATGCCCGCAGGGTAGAGTGCATGGTATTTAAAATACAGAACATGTGTGTTTAGGTTTACATGTCCCGTAGTGAAAAACAACTAAAGTCGGTTTCCACTACTGTGAGGCCTATCTCTCCCATTGACTAACACTCAATTACTTTATTACATTTAATAAGTGATAACATTTGCTTTGGAAAAGATAGAAACAGGGTGTTTGCACTTAAACTTAAATGAATTGTAATTTAAAATCCTCTTTATTGGTAAAGTCGGATTTTAAGTCACAATTCTGAAAATGCCACTTTTAGAAAGTTGACATCTTCTTGTCTTAACCATTTGTGCCTTCTGAAAGGGTCCTGGGTCACATGACTGTGAATGCCTCTGCAGTTAAGGTTTAAGCATTCCTTCCAGACAGTGATGGAAAGGTGATTAGGTGTGGAAAGGATGGGCAATCCTGCCAAGATACTAAAGGCCGGAGCTGTATGCAGCCCCACTTACATATGAAAGAGCTTTGCCTTCATCACACACAGAGGAACCTGACACTAGTCTTTTGTCACCTTAGCTTGACAGGGGAAGGGAAGAACTTTCCAGAATCAGATGTGGGGGCAGTACATGGGATTGCCCCCACTTCAAAGGCTATCACTAGGAATAAATAGTGGACCTCCTGAACCACTCTTCAGTGCACTCCTGGACCTGCGAACACTACAAGAAGAAGGATTGCCTTGGTCCCCAGAGAACTGCCCTTCTGCCTAATGCCTGCCTTGTTTCCCAGAGGGCTACCATGCTGCTAAAGCACTGCCTTGATCCCCAGTGGACTGCCCTGCTGCTTTAGACTTGCCTTGTCCCCAAGAGGACTGTCCAATTGCTTAAGATCTGCCGCTGAGAAGGATGGCTGGCCTTGCTCCCTTTATTTTACACTACCTGAGTGACTCCAAAGGTCAGTTGGCTGACCTCCTGTTCTGAACTACAGGGACACAACAATCTCCAGAGGCCTCCCTGCAACTGCCCAGATGGTCTGCTGTAGATCTAATTGCACGGAGCTGCAAATGGACCTGCCTGAGCCCTGCTGGTCTCTGCTAGAGGAAGTCCTTGATCCCCAGGAGGTGCCTCCCCAGGTCTTGGACCCTTGGCTGGCCTCAGAATGCACGCTTCTTAAAGAAAGGGCAAAGACCAGACCATTTGTGAACGGGTCCTCTCCCACCAAGACTTTGCCACCTGAGACATCTGCCAAAGTAAAGCTCTGGTGAACCTGATTCCTCATGCTACAGTTACCGCCAGTGACGACCGGCAATGCGAGATCTGACAGCAACGACAGCCTGCAGTGACCGCCAACATGAAGTTCCAGTAACAACAATCTGCAATGCCCAACCGGATCTTCACGCAACAGTGATGACCACCCTAGATGCCAGGCTTGCTCTTCATGCTAAAGCGACAATCATTTGCTACACTCTCCCTGCTCCCACGGCCTTCTCCACTGTGAACTGGGCTCTTTGCTCCAAACTTTGGGAAATGCAAATATAACAATTGATGGACAGAATGCAGAACAATGTCATACATTCACCCCAGTACAGAGATCTGGGCCTAAATCCATCGTTTTTTTTGCTCACCATGCCATTCCAGTTTGAACCCAGCCATATGCAAATCAGTCTTGACCCTGTGCCCCATGGGAACAGTCCAGCCCGAACTGCCAAGCCAGGTCCTCCCTGGACTGGAAACAAGCATCCTAGGACCGGTTTCGGGCTTTCAGCCCTCATCAGCCAGGATAGCTTGATTCCAGTGGCATGGAGAGCAAGGGACTCACGATTTGCATATGGCCATGTCTAAACTGGGGTGGTGTAGTGGGCAAAAGAACGATGGATTTAACCCAGATCTCTTGACTGGGGGAGAATGTCTGCATTGTCAGCATTCCGTCCATCATTTGTTTGTTGTAACGCTTTTCGCCCTAAGTGGGATGGGTATTCCCAGACGTGGGACCCGTGCTCACTACGCCACTGGAGTCAAGCTATCCTGGCTGATGACGGCTGATAGCCAGAAACCGGTCCTAGGATGCTTGATTCCGGTCCAGGGAAGACATGGCTTGGCAGTTCGGGCTGGACTGTTCCCATGAGGCACAGGGTCAAGACTGATTTGCATATGGCCATGTCTAAACTGGGGTGGTGTAGTGGGCAAAAGAACGATGGATTTAACCCAGATCTCTTGACTGGGGGAGAATGTCTGCATTGTCAGCATTCCGTCCATCATTTGTTTGTTGTAACGCTTTTCGCCCTAAGTGGGATGGGTATTCCCAGACGTGGGACCCGTGCTCACTACGCCACTGGAGTCAAGCTATCCTGGCTGATGACGGCTGATAGCCAGAAACCGGTCCTAGGATGCTTGATTCCGGTCCAGGGAAGACATGGCTTGGCAGTTCGGGCTGGACTGTTCCCATGAGGCACAGGGTCAAGACTGATTTGCATATGGCCATGTCTAAACTGGGGTGGTGTAGTGGGCAAAAGAACGATGGATTTAACCCAGATCTCTTGACTGGGGGAGAATGTCTGCATTGTCAGCATTCCGTCCATCATTTGTTTGTTGTAACGCCAAACTTTGGGAAGGCACATTTTTAGCAGGACTAACCTGGTCCCTGTATCAAGCCTATGTTTCATCGCGGCTGGTCTGAACTTGTGACTTCCCACAGTGTAGCATGACCAGATGGCCACGATTGGCGTTTTGTGCTTTTAGGTGTATATCTACCTAAAATCTTTAATGTGCATATCGCTGGTTCCAGTGATTGGATTTTTGTCATTCTGGTATCATTTTATTGAAGAAAATGTACTCTATTTTTCGAAAATGCTTTGGGATTTTTCTTGTGTTATGTTTTTGCTTTATTAGTGATTGTGTGCTGCATAAATACTTTACACTTTTCTTCTAAGTGGAGCCTAACTGATTTCTTGACAAGCTATCAGAGGTTTAAGCACAGGTTAATTTAGTGACTTTTGTGGATCACCCCGACAAGGATAGTGGTGGTTGCCTGAGTGGGGCTTCCACCCCCTTCAGCCAATAACTTGATTTCTTACCCACCTGTGATAGTGTATCATCTTAACCTTACCCTCCTGTCTTGCTGGCAGGTCCTTAGTGAAAGTAGGTATTTTTACTGTTCTTCTTTTTTCTTAACACAGTAGCCACAAAATAGACTTGGTTTCCAAAGATGTCTGTTCTCTTTGCTGAACGTCAGTCAAGTGGGCAAGGCTATATTTTCTCCAGGTCTCTACATCATTTTCTTTCTTTTTTGAGCTTTTGTTTGGACAATACGTTCATTATACTCTCACAGTTTGTTTGTATGGTTTGGTGATCCTTGATCATCTTGCATCACCCTCATTTAAATATTGAACTCAGATCATACAATACAAGAATGAGACAATGTTAGTTTACTGTTAAAATGTATTGTATCCATAGCATGTATACATACGTCGACCACTTTAGTCCTCTACAACGTACAAGGGTTTTTGAAAATTAGCCAAGAAAAGTACGAAAGGGGGACAGAGAGAGAGAGAGAGAAATGGTGAGAAAGATGGTTGACAGTGGCGAGGGAGTAATCAATAGAAAAAAAGAGGATGATGAAGAAAAGGAGAAGATAACAAGCAAGATAAAGAAGTGAGAGATGAAAAGTGTAATTGATAAGAATCGAACGATAGAATAAAATTAATAGGGTTACATAGACAGAGCTATTGAAGTGGGAGTGACATCTAAGACAAGCATATGTTCCATATTACTATTAAGATGTTAAAAACACACTGCAATGTGATCTGAATAGTATCTGGTCATTGCACTTTAAAGAAAAATTGTGTAACAGAGCAATGACATTACTATTCAATGTTTTAATCCCAAAAAGTGCTTAAGAGACATATTTGCTGAGAACGGTGAGAGTACGAAAGCGACCTGACTTGCTACAGTCTGATTTCCATTCGTAGCACTATCAAAGCAGACAGCATGGGGATATGTCCCTGCTGCACTGAATACACTTTCAGTTCTTAAGAATCGTTCCAGCGTCCACTGAGGTGCTCAGAAGGAGCTGTGCATTACGTTTGCAGCAATAGTTACTGTACATGTGGCGTTGGAAGGGCACAGTATGAGAACATTTCACCCACAGCCTTCCTTGGCTGTGCCATGGAGTAATTGCTTCTTCTCTCAATAGACACTGTTGTCTTCTCTGTGGGACATTATACTGGAATTTGAGTAATTATCTTGTGAGACATTCTGGAAGTAATAATATGATGCTTGGATAAAAAAAATCACAAATGCACGTTTTGTCAGCAAATATGGCGACGAAACAGAGGTAATGAACGCGGTACCTCAATATTTGTGCCATTTAGGACCTGGGATGGGGGTTAGTGGGGAACACGTTTATGTCATTACTCTGGAGAGTGACATACTAAAGATTGTCTAAGCTCATGCATGGTTCCCTGTCAATTGTATATTTTCTAAAAGTCAGATCAAACCTAGCCATTTCTTTGAAACTTGGCAACGAAAAGTTAAAACAAGTCCTACAAATTTGAGTTCAATGAATTACTCTATAAGCCAATGATCAACCAGTCAATGAATTTTACTCCAAACTTTATAATGCCTTCATATGTATTGTACATATCTTTCCCTGGTTGGAGTTAAAATGTGTTGAGGATTTAAATGACCAATCAACACATTTCTCATAGAGCTGCCTCACCACAGTATGCCTATATGAATAATAGACCATCTGACAGTGATGTACGTGTGACTATAAAATAACAGGGCAGGGCAATGTGGAGATAGCTGGGCTACTTTCGTTTTGAGCTTCTGACTAGCAGAGGATAGGGGGTGTTGTCACCGGATGTAAATACTTGCTGCAGAGATGCCCCCAAGGATGCCAATAAATTGCGCCCTGTTTTCCTTAAAAAACAAAGGAAACACAAGAAGAGGTTTAGGCCCTGGTGAACGTGCTCCTTCTATGCTGAAACAGATTGGAAGAATAAGTACCAACCTCTTCAGAGTCCCTGAGACTCGCCTGTCCTTCTTAAGGTGGTGAGACAGGGTTCTATATTGAAAATGGAATACAGGGATCTATAAGGAGTGAGGCTGTTCAAGTGCAGGGATAGAGCTAAACTGAGACCTGAAGCACTCTGGTAGGTGCATGAGAAGCATAGTGAAAATGAACCAGCACAGAACAAAACAGCCTTTGGGACTCAGGCCTTTATAGCTGGAGTGGTGGGTTACTGAACTCTGAAAATTAGGGTCAACAATGTGACACGTTAATTTGGAATACATGATCTACAGTGGTCCATGACCTGGCAAAGACTGTGTGAAGAGAGGTCCCATCCTGGAAAGGAGCTGATACTGGATTAGTCTAAGTGGTATGTCAGTTATTGAGCCATTGACCATGTGCAAAAACATACAGTGGCATATTATCTACAAACTGCAATAAATATTGCAAAATGCGTTTAGGGCGTTTTACATTATCGCCCTCTATAGCAGAAATACATCGCCGGGTCAGCGGCGTATTAGCAACACTTTGCTAACAGGCAAAGTACAATCCAGCGATAGACTACGATAATCCTCATTAGCATGTGAAATCCAGCGGTGACTTCACAGCGCTAATGAAAAGCTTGGTAATAGGGGAGTGTGTACTTAACTATACAATCCACCTCCCATAGGTAATAATGGTAAGTCAGATTTTATTCAGGTGTTAGGATCATGCATTAATGGGGGCTTAGCGCACCTTTTCTCATCGCTACGCGGGTCCGGGGCAGCGTTGCTAATACAGCGAAGTTGTGTTTGTGAAGTTTTTCAATGTAGTAATTGTAAGGAACGCCTACTTTGCATCTTATTAGCAATGTATATCGCTAAGATGAGTAGCGTTGGGAAATCGGCAGCTAACATGCGCTGATGCATTTCAGCGCGGCCTTGTTAATTGGGCAATAAGAATATCGCCGCTTTAGCTGCAAAAAGTGCCGCTAAAGCGGCGATACTGCCCTTGATAATATGCCCCACAGAGTGATAAAAAAAATAGAAGTCCAATTCGATTAGCAGAGGAGCAAGATAGTTCATAAATATATTGGGGGACCAAATCCAGTCTTAAACTCAAGATAAAGCTGGCAACAGCATAATGACTGGGACAACTTCACTAACCCCCTAACAACAAAGGTGTTCAGAATCTCTGAGACAATCATGTGTGATATTGAGTGTTTCATATTAGAATTTCTTCCCCTTTGAGTTGCGGGCGTGGATAACATGTCTATAAATTGAAATTACATATACATCCGAAAATGTTGAACATTAATAAACCTACTATGATAGTGGAACATTTTGTCCCATCTAGACACCAAGAATCCAATCTTAGAATCTAAGGCATCAAAATAAATAACTTAAAGCTATGGATGGAACAGTCAACAGAGTTTGACAATGTGAGGATATTACTTTGAAGCTCTTAATGAAAACTCAGAACTACCAGGAGGAAATGTGCAGCCTGATCCAATAAGTTTGTTTGCTCTTTTTCTCTTCCTTCCTCCTTTGTTTTCAAACAGAACATCATCTAATGGATTTTGTCTCCCAATGACTGCTTATTGTACATGATCACAGTACTGTACTCTTTAACTAGATAATTATTTTTTCATCCAGTTCCCTCCCTACCCGAAAATGTATAATACTGAATGTCATTTGAGACACTTTTATTAGATAAATGCACCTAACTGGTTGAGCTCACCATGGTGAACATCAATAAAACAAGAAGAAGAAGTGCTCAATGGTGCACCACACCTTTGCTGATGCTCTACACAGGACTGGCAATGGTGTCACTTCCTGGATAGTAGCCTTTGGAGGACAGGTGTACGGGACAACAGCATGGTCCCAAAGTCGAAACAATAGTAAACTTGAAGCAAAGGATGCAACAGGATCCCATTAGTCAATCAACAAATGCTAAAGTAGTTTGATAAACAGAATTCAGAAGAGAATTACATTCTCCGGAATGAGTGGTGTAATAGATCGTGGCGAAGCAGTTAGAAACCTGAATGGCCAGAGGCAGTAAATAGTTAACAACCTTTGCAGTGGCAGACTGGGGGGTATATTTACAAGGTGCTAGCGCCACCAGAACCTCACTTTTTGTGACGATCCGGGTGCGCTATGCCCTGCTCCATAGTTACAAAGTGGTGTTCAGCCTTAACGCTGCCTTGTAAATACGGCTCCTTTACATGCATCACTTAGCATGAACGGGGCATGGAATGGGTGTTGCTGTGGGCATTCCAGCATAAAACCCTTTGGTTTATTTTACGCTACTCCAGATTTACAAGGATGTGTAAATCTTTGGCAGCGCAAAAAACTAGTGCCATGCAAGAGCAGGCATTAGAATGGCCAAACGAAAATAAATACTTTTTATTTCTCCTCGTTTTTGCTTTTTTTATGTGAACTGCATTCTGCAGCACACATAGAAAGAGCAAAACACCACAAATGATTGTTTATGTGCAGGAAGATGTCCCTTCCTGCACATAAACAATCACTAAATAATGACAATTTGCTACTTATACGTTTGCTGCATTCTGCAGCACACATAGAAGTAACAAATGACCATTATTGATTGTTTATGTGCAGGAAGAGAGACTTCTTGCACATAAGCAATCATTCCCTGCAACGCAGGCCCCCTTGCTCTATAGCTAGACAGCTAATTTTAGCGCCAGAGCAAGGGAAAACAAAGGGATGCATCGTAGTGTCGTAAATATGGCGCATCCCTGCCTTTTGGAAATGTCAAAGCCCGGTGCTGCCAAATTTGACTGAGCTCTGTGCTCCATTTCCTTGCACATATGCCACTATGTCTGTGGGTCATTCGTTTAAACCATTATTAAGCCTTTCTATATTATTTTTTCCAGTCTAATTCATTTTCTTATTTGCTGGTGATAGATGCATGTAAATATCTGCCAGAGCTATCGTCAAAAAAAACCGCAGGTTTTATTCATACTTATTTTTACAAATGCTATCTGTAATATTCATCTGGGATAGTTACTTATGATATTTTACTATGTTTAATTTCAAGAACCTACTGAATTTTTGTTCCTTAATAATACCATCCTTATTTTTAGGTCTCGCCTAGCGACGCAGCGCATGCGTTCCTCGGTTGCAAGATCTATTGTCGTCGGTTGTGCCTCCGAAGCGGGGTGGAAGCTCCACCAAGGCTTTGCATTGGCGCGCGTCAAAAATGCACGCTTTTGATTGGAAGGAAGGCATGTTTGTTCCCTCCCTTTTTCCTGTTTGCTGTGCCTGCCTGGACAGGAGGTGTGCACGTGCACGGCGTCTCTTGAGCCCATAATCCGATGTTATCCTACTTGATTACTTTCTAATTGTTTTATTTCTTTATCATTGTTTTTTGTCGCTGTTTTAGTTGTTTTTTATTGTTCATTTCTCTCTTTTGTTTCACTTTGATTTGGTTGAGACTTGACTTCTTAATTTTCCAATCTTTTTCATTTGTTTTATTTACTACTGAGCGTGGGGACACCACGCTCGGTTTGGCAGCATCCCTGTTTATATATAGCAGAACTGTTCCGCAAGAGGCCCGCGAACAGTAGGGATGGCGCTCAGGAGGCCGGCACAATAGCGGCACAGTGAGTACAGGCGAGGGGGAGGATCTCGGTAGGGTGAGGGGGGCGATGTTACCACAGTGCACTGGGGGCAGGGCTAGTGTCATAGGCACTAAGGAAGCTCACAGTGAGTACAGGCGAGGGAGGGCTAGTTTCCCAAGTGCTCAGGATATCAACAGAGCAGCAGTACAATGGGTGAAGATGGGGGTACTCATGAAGGGGGGTTGCGGATGTTACGACCGGGCAGTGGGTGCGCGGGTATAGTTTTAATAGGGCCAAGAAATTGCAGCGCCTGTCAAACCAGCAGAGTGATCTTGGACAAGAACTCTTCCCTATCTCTGTTTCTCTTTCCACCCTCCACAGAGATCTGCGGGAGTGTGTTTCACTTACAGAGGTGTGCATGTGTCATTTACACAATACACACAGTTTACCCATGTCTCTTTAACCCTCGCACCCATGTATGTGCCCTTCTGCTATATTAAAATGTCCCCCTCATCCCCTCTCCTTCACTATAACAGAAGGGTGGAGTGTGTTTTCTCCCTATGACTGTATCTTTGTCGCGCAGTTTTACCCCGGATGAGCTTTGCTTGGCATCCCTCTCTGTCTCTGCAAGCCTCTCTCTCACACAGGCCCCTGTGTGTGCATGTCTCTCTCGCAGAGCGCTAACCACGTCTCTTTAACCATGTCTGTCCTCTAACACAGCTGCCAAACACTAACACTCTCCCAATAAAAGTTCTGCCTCCATGCTGAGAAGTGCTGGGACTCCCCCACTAAAAGTATTTCCTTAGTTGTGAGAGTGCAAGTACTCTCCCTCTCCAATAAAAAAAATGCGGGTATACAGTACCTCTGGACACCTGCCCATTTAAATAACTACTTGTATTGCATCCCCTTCTATTGCTGCACGTGCACATTGACCCTGAACCTTGATACTTGCCCAGCACCCTACTTTTGGCTCCTGCACTCTCTCTCATACAGTTTTGTGTCTCGCCCAGAGCATTCCCTGCAGGCTTCCCCTGCTCATGCCCTATTTCTGCATCTGCAGCGCTCCATCTGTCCATCCACTCCTGTTTACCCTGCATCCTGATCCCTCCTTCTCTCTTTGCTCCTACGGGTCCATCTATTGGCCCCTGCACAGTCTTTGCTGAAGTATCTAGTGCCACCGATTTCTTTCTTTGCATCTGCACTCCTAACTGTACGTCTGAGCTCTGCTCCCCCTTCCAATCCGTGTACCCATCTCTCCCTACACATGTCTCTTTCAAGTCTCAGTCTGCCTCCAGCCTTCCTTCTCTGTTCCTTCGCTCCTCCCTCACGGTTCAAGGCCCCTCCAGCTGCTCCCTACTGCCTCTCTGTGCACTCCTCTCGCTATGGACGCCTTAGCGCTCCTTATTTATTGTTTGCAGTTTTATATAGCACAACTTTTTGCCTGTGGGGAGTAGAGCGCTTTACATGAGAAGCAGATTTTTATGTTTTTAACAACACGTTGCACTTACAGGCCCATGGGGTGTGTCGATACCTCTGACAGTCCTCTGGGGTGTCTCACTACTTCTGGAAGACCTCTAGGGTGTCTCAATCACTCTGACAGAGCTGCGTTTTTCAGAGTCTGTGCCAGATCTAGGTTAATTGTTTTTGTAGCGCGTTTGCAAGACGCTGGATGCTTCGAAGACCTACAGCCTAACCAAGCAATGTTTTGTGGAAGGTTGGGCTCCTTAAATGTGGGCCATTTTTTGGGGGCTGCCTTGGCCTAATTTTGGTCCCAATCTGACCCTGCCTACAGCTGAACAAGAAGGGCTAGGTTTGGATATGCGGGGGCGGGTCCCACCTTGTAGTGCCTTGTAGGGGGTGTGTAGTGCTTTCCTCACCCTCAAGTGCTTGTGCAAGCAGCTACTCAGTTTATGGTGCATGGCGGGGACGGTGCTGTTGGGAGGCGTGGCCTGAGAGGAGTGAGTTTGGTGTTGTGTGTGAGGTTAGGTGTCTCACGCCTTAGTGGCTTGTACCACCAGTTCTGCGTGAAGTGTGAGAGGAAGGACCACGGTTGTGTACAGATCAGGACATATTGTATCCTGCGAGAGAGCCATTGCGCTTTAGAAACAATCAGCGCTTTGTGGCTTCTTGTTATTCTAGATGGTTCCTGGTTACCCTGCGCACACACTGTGTGATACTGGGAACTCTGTTGGTCATATTATCCAAGTGCCCTGGGAGTGTGAGAGGCACGTGCTTCACGGCCTTCATGTACATGGGTGCGTGGCACTGCAACTGTGGGGACTCTAAATACCACCCCAGTGTTTTTATACTTACTAATGAGCATGCGCACACTAAATGCCACAAAGTGAGCAAACTATGTAAACCAGCAGATAAAGTTATCTCAATCGGGGACCTTAGTCTGTGGCTGGAACAATGCTACAGGCGTTCCCTTTCATTCTAAACAAAACATAGAGGTCCTTAAACTACACTTGGACCAATTCCTGGTGATCGGTCCTGTCTCTTAGTATCACCACCTTCACGGAGAGGCCTTTAGGTTCTGGCTAGAGTTGAGGTCCAGCGTTGGTGTCCACTTGGACTCTGGAGTCCAGAGGATCAGATGAACCTTTCAGGCACTTCTCTTGTGCTGTTACCAAAAGATATGATCTCAGAATGTCACAAGGTATTTCACCTACATGTTAGCTTATTCTATACTTTCCGGTTGATGGTATGGTAAGGTAAGGTATGCTATTCTGGCGATGTGTTGTCTTCCTGCACCCCACCTAGGCTGAGGGAAACGTCTTTGGGTCCCAACTCTCTCCAAGTAAAACAAGCGTTTGCATTGCAATAGGTCTCACATTTATGAGAGTTTGAGCTATTGGCATTGTAAACGACAATGCCTTTTACTTACGTCTGAAAACCAAAGCCAACGGACCTTTTAGACATTCAAGGGTATCTCAGGGATATCTCTGCTCCTCTACTTTCTGAAGGAGACAGGGATGCACTCGACGCACCCTTGACTTCCGAAGAGATAGCTACAGCATTTAATAGTCTTCCGTTGTGTAAAGCCGCGGGACCTGATCAGATCCCCATTGAATTTTATAAAGCATTTCAAGGGGTAATTCGTTCTGTTCTGGTAGATACAATACTGCAGGCTCAATCAGGAAACTCCGTACCAAGTTCTTGGGCAGGCGCTGATATAGTGGTGATACTGAAAAAAGGTAAATCACCTTTAGAACCAGGGTCTTATAAACCTATAACCCTTATGAATTTGGATGCTTAAATTTTCTCTAAGGCAATGGCTCTTAGATTCTGTAAGATTATAGGGCAGTTGGCAAATCCTACTCAACATGGTTTAATCCCAGGAAGGGACACTACACAGCATGTCCGGAAGGTAATCACCCTCTTCAATGCCATGGAAGTCTCAGGAGACCCTATGGCGGTTATGCTTCTGGATGCAGAAAAAGCATTTAATCGGGTCTCCTGGCACTATCTTTGGACGGTCTTGGGCTGGTGTGGTATTGGGGAGGGATTTATTAAGACTATCCAGGCTCTTTACCAATCCCCTATAGCTCGACTCAGAATCAACGGAGGGTACACGGCGTCCTTGCAGATTAAGCGTGGCACTCGGCAAGGGTGTCCGTGTTTGCCGCTGTTGTTTGCAGTATATATTGACCCGTTGATCCGCAAATTGGAAGCATACGATAAGATCCCCCCGATAAGGGTTCAGGGCCACGTTTTTAAAACCCTGGCATATGAGGACGATGTGTCTATAGTGACTCCTTCTCCTACCAGCGCTATACTTGAAGTGGAAGTGGAGGCCGCAGCATTTGGCCAGATCTCGGGTTATGCGTTAAATGGTCCTAAGACCCAGATTATTAAGAATGGTCGAGCAGAATGTAATGATGCACGTGTCGTTGATTCTGCTGTATATTTGGGGATTAGTATCTCGGCAAATCTGGATAAGATTGTCGAGAGAAATATCGAACCCATAATCGTTAAAGCCAAAAAAGACCTGGACAGAATGCACAACCTCCATCTTTCCTTAGTTGGGCGCTCTAATGTTGTGAAAATGATAATTTTGCCCAAGTTTCTCTATTTATTTAGGACCATACGATTGATATTTGAGGTTAAATAGTTCATGGAGTTGGAGACCAGGAGGGCCCTCCGCTTCATGTCTCTTCCTAGGGCCAGGGGAGGTTGGGCGGTTCCTGATTGTAAGATGTACTACTGGGCAGCAGCCCTCCAGTGTATGTGTGGGCTGCTAGGGAAGGATGTGTCAGACCCACAGGTTAAGTTAGGCTCTACCGATATATATGCTATACTTTTCGGCGAGGAGGCAGAGAGCTGTTTTTGTTTTTATCCCAGCTATTTCAAAAGAACTAGATTTAAGACACTGATGGCAGCCTATAAAATCTGTGCGTCATTTTGTACAAATATGGGCTTGGCAGATTCAATGCATATACTCGGATGGATAGGAATGTTTCTCTCCAGGGGGAAATATTTGCAGATTCCGTTATGGCTAAATGGGGACGAAGGGGACTCTGGAAATTTGGTGATCTGATGGGGTCTAATGGAGTTCTCCAGTTCTCTGATATACAGGGGGTGTATGGTATCGATAAAAATTATTTTTTCAAGTATTTGCAGGTCCGGAGTTATTTAGCTAACAAGCAGGGAGGCTCCGCTGGGTTTTGTAAAAATAGGATATTGGATGTTATTGAGGTTGGTGCAGAGTGTACTATTCGAAGGTTCTACACCGGAGCTTTCTGCTTCGAAGGATGATGATCTGGAAAAATATCGGGAAAAGTGGGCAGATAAGCTCGGGGTAGACCAGGATTGTTTCCAAGACTCTCGAAAGTTCGGACGGACTATACTTTGTTCTGCAGGGCTACAAGCCCAACAATACAAAACAATGTATTCTCTGTATCACACACCTGCAAGGATAGCTCAGTGGGGGGGACCATAGGTATTATGTGTCCACGGTGTGATAGTTTAGATGCAGATATAATTCACATTTTTTCATCTTGTCCTCAACTTCAGCCATTACATAGAGCTATTGAATCTTTTTTGGATAAAACTTTAGGAATCAGCGTTTCCCTTACGCCAGCTTGGATTATTCTTGGGTAAGCGGGGTAGATGGGCAATGTCCGTTACACTATTTTTTATTTATGGCCATGTCGGTTCTACGAATGTGTGTTGCATCAGCATGGTTAGATAAGGCAGCTCCAACCTTTCAACAGAGGGTGGCTAGGCTGCTCTCTGTGTACAATTTAGAGAAAGGGATTTATGCGAGGAAGGGTAAAAAGGGGAGAATTTTGGGGAAACGCATTTGGGAACCTATCGTGAGTTGGAAGGAGAATGTGTAAAATTTTAATTTATGTTAATTCCTTTTTGTTAGCTCCATGATTATTTTGTTCATCTCGGATGAGTGGTTGTTCTATGTGTAAATAACTTGAATTGTTGTGCGGTAAGAGAAAAATCTAGTAAAAAAAAAAAAGAAAACTTGCAAGTGGTGCAGAAACACCTTACGAGAAGCAAGGCTGGCAGTAAAAGAGGATCGCTTACTGCCAGCCTTGTTTGTGATAAGCAATGACTATAAGTACAGCGCATGTGTTTAAGCACCGCTTGCATGGTTTCAAAACACATTAATAAAAGGCATTGTCATTTACAATGCCAATAGCTCTAACGCTCGCAAATGCGAGACCTATTGCATTGCAAGTGCTTGTTATTTTTTACTGAGTAAATTGATTGGTTTGGTAGTGGGAGGGAGTCCCCCGACCGAAGTGCAAACTACAAAGTTGAAGTCGAACAGGGAAATGCAAACAAAATCCCGCTTGAAGCGTGTTTCTTTGTTTCTCCTTGGACGATTTAATGCGGGTTTTAAATGTTACACTCAGCGGCCTTGATGCCTTAACACCAGCAAGTGTGTTTGTTAATTAAAATGTCATCCTATTGCAAACATTTTCCTTTCTAAACAAAATATGCAGCCGTGGGATTCGAATGAGCAAACAGATGAATGTCTGAAACCATTATATATGCCTGTTCAATACGCTTTTAATGCTGTCTTATTTATATAGAGATCCCTTCCTTATTTCAATATGCATTTTTGTGCATTTGCCGAAATCATTGGTTTTAAATCAATGCCTTTTAAATTGCGAAATATCTCATTGGTGTGTATCTGAGATCATGCATTACTGGAAAGACTTGGGGCCAGACATAGGTCCTGGTGTGCTAAAAGACAGGTCGCAAAACTGGTTGCAAACTGCATGCTGACTTTTGTGACCAAGCTTCAATCTTGTATTGCATGATATGTACTAATAGGTTACATCACAAAAACACCACTTGCAGCAGGTTGCAGAATAATCTGTCTAATAAATATTAATTAGGAAACTTGCAACTTAAAACCTCCTGTTACTGGCTAAAACCACAGGGATGGTGGAGTGTATGGAACAGCAGGCCACCATTCAGGTACTCATTTTCCCATGTCGAAAATATTTTTTTGAAAGCAGCCAGTGTTACTTAAAGGAACAAGTGCAGCATTTATTTGTAATTCTTGTTTGGGAAACAATCAAGGATAGCAGGCAGTGGTCCCATGATCTACTCAATGCTCCACCGAGACGGCAAACAGCATTTAAAAGGGGGAAGGTGTCAACTACCACCTTCTTCACTACAGAATCACATTTAGGAAGGGACACCCCTTCCACGGCCCTTTCACACATTTTTACGACTCCCAAAATGGGTTTAGTAAAAAAGAAAATTGCAGTTTTGCCTTGCAAACCCTGTGAGTTTGTGAATTACAGGGTTTGCTATTAGAAATAGACTTTGTCCCTTAGGTTATATGTCCAGTGCATCTAGACATTCCACACTATGGTCTCGGTGGTGATATAGCCAAGATTCTTGATCGAAGAATGTGTTTCAATCACCTTTCCTGTGCGTGCAGTTACTAAAACTAGCCATGTTGCCACCATCAATTGTAACATGAAATGCAGATTTGTGAAAGTGCCTTACATGAGAGGACCCGTGAAAAAGTTAGATTCAAAATGCTTACAGGCTCCTGGTACTGAAACCTCTGGCTAGGTTGGTATAGGCATTTCTAAATACATTATTTGTTCTAACTTTGATTAATGTGAACGTTTGAACATAAATTTGTTTTTGAAGACTCTAAAAAATATGATGATTTTATCAATACATTTCTTTTAAATTATGTTCACAAGAATATGTATAGATTGTTAATTCATCCAACTCTACTACACATTAACACCTCTGGGCCTGACTTAAATATTGATGTCCATATATTTATGAACCTTTTTGGGAAGCCTGGGAGTTAAACTTACTTGAGCCCTGCTGAGGAAGTCAATAGACCTTAATGAACCAGGAGAAAAATCCTTTGCGGGGTCTATGATATGCCTGCAGTCTCCAAGTCTAGCACGTGGCACCGCTTTCTGTTCTGACTCACCACACAATTCCCCTTTGAAATATGTAAAAGGAAAAAACAAAAACTAGCAATCCCTTTCTACCAGCAAAGGTCTCTGCTTTCAAGGGCGATGATCCTCACAGGGAAAAATCATCAACTGCACCCACAACTTAGGAGGTAACTCCATGCACACATAACATGACCATGAATAGCACCTCCTGTTGTCGTCATTAGCTGCAGAGTTAGTCTTCCATGCTGAATAGCACTGTATAATATTAGGGTGTGTAGGCCATCTTGAAATGGGGCACAATTAATTATTTTAATCTTGCAGTGGTGTCCAGCATGGATCGACGGTGGTGGGGTGAAGGGGTAAGCAGCTGTAAGAAAAAAAGAAAAAGAAAAAACGTACTCTCTCACTGCTTGCTCGCCGCATCTCTCCTCTTAGGCCTTCGCTCTGGCCCGAACAGGAAGCACAACCAGACTCACCATAGCCAATCACAACACCGCAATGCAGCGTTGTGATTAGTCTGAGATCTGTGGTTCGGCGCTCAGCCAGGGAATGGGAGCCTGGGCATGTTCTCCACCCATGCTGCAATACATCCTGGGTGGAGAGAACATGCAAAGTGTGCATTAATGTTTGGGCAGCCCGAGACGACTGGCTAAACATGCATGCGCACTTACAAAGTGTGCTCACCACTCCCCTGCTCCTGTCGTCGGAGCAGCCCTGACCCACCCTGCAAAGCTGCCGCAGCAGGAATAAGTAAAATGATATTAACATTGAGTTATCATTTTATTTTTCCTTTATTTCACTGCTAATAATCTGTTGGGCGACCCCTCACCACCTTAGCGGAGGAGCCATCACTGTAAACAAGACTTGTATCATCTTTACACTTTATTAAAAAGAATGACATAACTTTGGCACATGACATTTTGCTATTCTTACTTTTGTTTGTTCTATTTTCTGTATTTTGATTGTGCTTAAACGGAGGGAGCTATGCACTTTGGTGCTCTCTGGATGGCTTAGAAGTTGTATGCAGAAATGAAACATGCAATTTTTGGCTAAAAGAAACATTGGTTAATATGACCTCCAATCTTATCGGTTCCTGGTACAAGTGCTCTTTGCACCTCAAGCTGTACTGTGCGAGGAGCTGACACACTGCAGGAACACTGTGACAGGACCTCTCACTTATGTCCGAGAGCCAGCTCCATGGTGCCCATTAGAGATACAAATTCAGGTGTAAGTTTAAAAGGCACAGGGAGGAGCACTAAAAGAACGGCCTTCCTACTGAAAGCAAACCTCTCCTTAAATAGAAGCCAGGGGTTCCTTGCAGCAGATGTCATGCAGTCCATTTTTTGTGCAGAGCCACTTGCGCTCTTGCCCTGACTGTGACAGCACCATCCCTTCTTGCAAGCTTGACAATACCCTTGAATATTTCCGCCACAACACCCATTGCTTTTTGATGCTGCCCCATATTCACAAGGCTGGTGCAGCGCCAAAAGCTAATACCAGGGAATACCTCATCTTAGACTGGCAATTTGAGGAGAAATTATTAATTTCTCCTCATTTTTTGCTCTTTCAATGTGTGTGTGCTGCATCTGTTGCACACATGGAAAGAGCACATCACCCTTCAAGATTGTTTATGTGCAGGAAGGTGCCCCTACCTGCACATAAACAATCGCCTCTGCAGCACAGGCACCCGTGCTGCATGGCAGCAGGGTGCCTGCGCTGGAGCTAGCCAGCTTTATTCGCGCCAGCGCTAGGGGAAACACAAGGGTACACCATATTTTTGTAAATACGGTGCATCCCTGGGTTTTAAAAATGTCAGTGCACGGCGTTACCAATTTTGCCGTAACACCACGCACCGACATTTTGTTGTGAATATCCCCCCATGAGTATATGAGTTCGCTCCTGCTCCTTTTTGCGTTCTTCATTGTCTGCAGAGCATTTGATAACTATTTCAGTTAGTGAATACATTCCAGAGAGAGCTCTTTTATGGCTGAGAGGGCACCCGCCCAGTCTGATGTGGGCCCACTTTGGGCACAATGTAATTCGTTTTGACAACCACTGTTAAATGTTTCTTAGTTCATCTAGATTGTGAAGAACCGAAATATCTGTACCAGGATATAAGCTTGTGGCATGCAGTTCACATAGATTTCAGCAGTGGTTGTTTACCTCACTCGGCCATTTTGCCTTCTCTAAAAGAAACCTTCTTGGGGAAGCTAAGTTCACTTAGGGTTTGTGAAGTTTTCGGCAGGAAAATGTGTCATCGCAACTGTGCGCCTCAGTGGCGTAACAGAGGCGCCCTCAGCTCCCGCGGTGCTGGGAGGCCCCTGACCTGCAGGGGACCCTCTCAGCACAGTACCCTGACATGAGAGCTCCTGATTGAGACAGGAGGTGGACCCCTCCATGTACCTTGCAGAGGGCACCCCTCAAGTTTCGGTATACCTGCAGGTATTTGAGTAAGCAGTGGGTACAAAATAAAAATAACCAAATAAGTGACTTTACATTAAAATAGCATGCTGGATGCTGCGAGCCCAATGCCTGGGCATTTTTTTCATGCTTGCCCATTTGGTAAATGCATTCCTGATAGTAAGGCCAATTACTTAAAGCAATGTTGTTGGCTCAGTAGCTTAACTACATCATGCTGATGTGTCACGAAATAACAGCTTACTATTACTCATTGGGGCTGGAGGCATGCCTCGACTACCAAGGAGTCATTTTGATGAGTGCCCTTCATATTTTAATTCCCGCCTTTCAGTTCTAAGTCCAAAGTATAAGGGTGGATGAGCAATTATGGTGGCGCTGGAGCTACCCGCAAAGCCAGCCGCCATGATTTACAGCACCGATGCAGGCCAGCAGATACATCACACTGGCATCTTTCTTAACCGTGTATAAGCAAGCATCACGTTGACACGGACAAATAGGTGTGTTGGTTAAAAGTGATTTGCATTTTACTTTCATTCTAAGGGAAATGCTAAGTGTTCACTTGGCCCCCTTTCCGTCGGATATTAAAAGATATCCTTCACAGACAAGTTAGAGACGTGGGTCCAAAGGAGGAAACTGGCACTGCAACCTGCTGATGCTCTCTGTGGCTAATTTTCATATTGCTTTCTTTCCAATTTAGTCACCTTACACTCTCATACCTTTGGGTCTGTTCTCTCCGTTCTGACTTCACCTCACTCATTGCACGCTTTTATCCTTCCCTTCTTGTCAAAGTGTTAACGCTTTCTAGGGTGGCGGCAGTGCTTAATATATATAAAAATAAGTGCCAGGGCCCTCCTCAAGAGGCCACCTCCGATTGCACCGCCATTGTCACTGCTAGCACTGCCAATTACAGTATCCTACCATCACACTCCTACAAGTTTGACAATTCTGACTACTCTAGGCCCCCAAAGCTGTAAGAATAGGTTTGGCGGCACACATTAGTCATTTTTAATGTATATTGAATTAGTAAACAACTGTTGTGCTCATCTTTAAATTAGACAGACAGCGCCACCATGTGGCAGACTCTTGTTAGTGCCGGTGTTGACAATTTGGTGTCGATACTGGGCACTAGAAACCACCGGCTGAAATTAAGCACTGGGTGGCCGGAAGGAGCATGACGCCTTATTATAAATTAAGATGAATAGTACAGAGAGGCATTAGAGCGTCTTTGTAACAGTGAAGGGAAGAAGTAATCCACGCCAGTATGAATGTGAGAGTAGGTTCACTTTATTTAGAAATGCTCTATTCCTTGCATCTCTACAGATAATAAATTCAACCGACTGATGGAGCGCGATGGTGCTCTTTAAATTGTAGGGGTGCATTATAATCACGAGTAGGTTGCACCTGCATTTATGTTTGTCGTATTAACATGTGGTTAGAAAACGTGGGTGTTTATGGCAATTGTGAAAGAGAAATGTTAGATTCATTATGTGCCATGCAAACAAATAACTTGGCAGTTGGGCCTTTGAATAATGTAAGCATTAGCATGGAGCAATAACGAAAATGCTCATGTAAATGTAATGCATAGATTTAAACGTGCACCACATTGAAAGCTGCACATGAATGTGGGTAATGGAGAATAAATGCGTAGAATGTTGTAGGTTGCTCATAATGATTTGCACTAAAGTGCTTCTGTAATGTGATAGTAGGAAATGGATTTATAAACATTGCTCATGTGTAATTCGGAGGCCCTGTGTGCCTTATTCTTATGTTGGACGATTTCTGTAGGCCTGAAATGTATTTTCCCTGATGGTTCTAGTAGAGGAGGTATATTGAAACCCATGTGCATGTTGGATTTGTTCTTTCTCACGTTTCTGTTGCAGGTGGAGAAACTTGCCATTGTCAGTTAGACTAACACCTTTTGTTTTATGAGTTAGGCCTGGAGAGGAAAAGATACTTTTCACGTAGGAATGTTGATAATTGAGAGACGGTGATCTTTCACGCTGGACGAGGCCTGGGAATCAAGGTCACCAAGCCAGGAGTTGGGAATCTTAGGAACTAACGCAAAATCACCTATGAGGAGTGTTAAGCAGGATGGGGTGATTCTGATGCAACAGTGGGCATGCTCTGTGTTTTTGCATTTTGAATTAGGGACAATGCCCGAGGGGGGAGTCAGGAGAAGGGCTGAGAAGATTGAAGGAGAGAGTGGAGCATCGAAGAAAGAGCTCTGTAGCTTGGCTACTTAACCCATACAACATGATGTACTTCTTAGGAAGTCTTCATGTGCTGACACCTTTTTCTGATCTTGCCTGGGGAATGCTAAGTAGGGATGTCACAATAGTTGTAGTGTAGGGATAGACTAATGCTATGCAGATCTTGATGTAGGGGCAATCATTGCAGGTGTTCTGTTCCTGGAGATTGTCTTTCTTTTCTTTTTTCAAAGATTCAATCTTGATCGTAGGTTTGGATTTGTATTAGTTCCTTGGTATTTCTACAACCTCGTCCTGAGGTGTTTGTATGTCCAGTTATTTTTGGATTTGTAATAAACCCACTAACTTGAACTTCGGAGTCAGTGATTCTTCAGAGTCATGCCTAGATCTAAAGTTAACTAGATTGTAAAATGAATAGTTTCTCCCCTCTACACTTCTCAGCAGGCAACAAAGGTTCATCGACCGAGGGTTCCAGAGAAAATTTGCAGGGTGGAATCCCACCTCATCACATCAAAACCTAGAATGTTTGATTATGAAAGTTTCAAGTGCAAGGTAAGGCGCGACCAAGGATGGGAAAGGAGAATAATAAGAAGGGGGGGAATAAAGGTAAGCGTATTACATTTGCTAAGATATGCATTATATATAACAGTCATGCAATGGTTATTAGAACACGCCTGGTTTGCACTGTAGCAACTAAAGTCTTCACTGGCAAAATGCTTGAAAATAAAGTTAAAATCAAGTAAACGTTTGTTGCCAGTTGTTTCCAGAACATGCTCAATTGGTATTAAATTTGCACTAATTTTAGCAAGGTTCTGTTATAGCGGGTGATCTAACATGATAGACTTGAAGAGAGTGTGGGGGTATATTGTCCGAAGAGTAACGATTCGGATTCTTATTGATTGGTGAGTTTATGCGTATTTTAGGGCAAAAGAAAGGATGCTTAGGCGCTCAAAGAACTAATACCAGTTCCTCTGTAAACATGGGTTTATAGGCAAATTGTGAATCCGAGCTGTGCAGGCCTGCCCACTCTGGATTTCTTTTTCCGTGCAGATTTCGGCAGGTAAAATTTGGTGTGAACATGGGGGCGAGGGGAAGTATGTGGGGGGGGCATAGCTTGATCAGTGAGAATGCGGGGTTTAAGTTTCAGATTTTCCAACATTCACGCCAGCATATAATGTTAAAATATGTTGTACGACAAGCAGGGTGCACGGAATGGGCCTAAGGGGCATTGGAAGCGGAGTGGAATGCGGATTGGTGGGCACACTCGATGAGAGAAAACACAATATTTTGTAAAATATAACCAACATTTTTGAGAAATATCAAAACAGAGGTAGACAAAGTGTGTGTGTGTCTTTTTGTATGTAAAAATTCCTGGTGAAATCCAACGCACATCTCACCATACCCAACTGAAAGCACCTGTCCCCAACTATATATGAAAAAATACATTTATTAGTGGGGTGTAACGCCCCAAACATCCCCCCAAAGCTACACCCCTGCTCATATCAAGAGAGAAGAGCAAATAGCATAACAGCTGAGATTTCCACAGGTGCTTGCCAATTTCATCGCTCAAAAAAATGAGGCCCGCCCCTTCAGAATGTGATAAGGGGCCCCATGAGTCCCACACATCTCACAGATATTTATTGGCTGTGGGCTGAATGGGGTCCCTCTGAAAGTTTGCCTCTCCACCCCATAGTGGCTGTAGGGGCTTGCGTAATGCCCTTGTTGTTTGCACCTAGCTGATTTCTGCTTTCATGGGTCCAGATTTACTGTCCTTCATGCAACCGAGTGCTGCATGAAAAATGCAGCACAACGCTGTGCATAAGCCAGAAAATAGCACAACACCAGGATTAGTAAGAGTCACCTCCTCTCCTAATCTGAGTGTTCTGTGGGATTCTCTGCTGCACAGTGTTCCGCAAAGGTGATCCAGAATTATCTAGCCTCTGTTGTACTTGAGGTACACCCTTCAACTACCAACTCCTGTGTGTAGACAACTGCATAGCAGTCAGACAAGCAAGATGTGTGCTTTATGGTAAGGCACACATATTACAGGCGGTATAGCAGGTGATATACCGCTTGCCTGCCCCTGCTTACACGTGGTGTTAGGATTTGGGGTAGAGCATGATCACGCCACTTTAGCAAGTCTGGCTTTGCACCATAAAAACATGGGTTTTGTGCTGGCCAACCCCCCTTGCATTCATTAAAACAGACATGGAGCGAAGACTTCAGCGTAAAATAGCTTTTGTATTTGAAGTTAATCCTTTGCTGGTGTTTGTGTTTGTTTGCTGTGCACCAGCACGGGCAATGGCAGTAATCGTCCCAGCAGCTGCACTAGCTAGATTGCACTGGAAACGGTTTTCTATTCAGTGAGTGGAAACCCATTATCTGAATTTGTATTGGTTTTTCGCCACATTCTCCACCTAGCCTTTATCTCTAGGACACACAGCGCCTTCTCAAAGCCTTCTTTACAACTCTAACATCTTGTGCTGATAACAGCCTTCCGTGGCGTATTACTGGACGGAAAAATACAGGTTCTGTAGCAAAACATTGTCTTTCGGAAACATGTAGAAGAACCAAAATATGAAATCACACACGATGGAATGGAATCAAAGCAGCTTTTGAAAAGAAGCGCCATGTTCTAGGTGTCAGGTGGTAAAAAGAAACTATGAATTAACAGAACACCAGGGAGAACCATGCGGCTCCCGCCGGGTTGCAGGTGACATGACAGGTCTTTGGAAACAACCATTGTTAAACACCCTCAGACACTTATAAATGGATGTAAACAGCCAAACATGGCCGACACGTTTTGTTCGGAAATAGTGTAGACGTTCTGATGGAAAATCAACAACAATTCCAAATTAGGTGGTGCTAATAAAGTTTAGGGGTACATCACCCGGAATTTTCATCTGTGATTATAAATTCTGAGTACATTTAATTAGAATATAATGTTAATGACTGTTTTTGCAAGCAGTGTTTAAAACTTATTTTTGCAGGGAAAGCTTAAGGCAAACTGGAGGATGCACGTGAGTAGAGCAATGACACAACTGCTCTAAAATGCATTTCCAGATATAAGGGCAGTTTGTCACCGCCCACAATTCCTGTTGTTGGTCGTGGTAAAGAAATAGTGCAAAGAAAAAGAAAACAATTGTGCTACATTTTGTAAAAATTTGAATAGTGTCCAGCATCGTTTGTTTACTGATATGCCCATATGTAATTATCGCTGTACCTTCCTGTCCACATCTGCTTGTTGCCAGTTCAGGGAGCCTACATTGTTATGCCTCTATTTTCATGGTTATAATTGTCTATTTTTCTGGTATTTCAGAATTTTCCTGTATTTCCCCTTTTATTGCATTGAAATCTGGGTGTTTGCACTGTGCACTGGATAAATGGCTCATAATCAGGCCTCAAACACGTGCTCTGTTTAAAACGTCAGCCTTTTTTTTATTCAACTGTTAGTGAACAAACCTTTTGCACTGTCAATAGGAATGCAAATATGGAGTAGTATGGAGGAATATCTGCAACAAAAATACAGTGATATAAAATGTCGCCCCCAAAAATATTGCAGACACAAATGTGGACTTTACGTAATTTGCATATACAGTAGAAAAATATAAAATAGAAAATATTATCTAAAAATAGGTAACGTTGATTTAATTTTATATATTAAACATTATATTAACTTTAAAAAGTATATCAATCTGAAAACATATTACATAAAAAATATATATAATATAAATATATTAAATCACTTTTATCACGTACAAAAAAAAATAAGATATATACTTTAAAATGCTTGTAAAAAAATATTACTCATAATATATAAATAAAATAAAAGTATGATTTAAACATTTCCCAAAATCATGTGGTCTAAAGCCAGGGTTAACCATTTTCCTATCTGTGCACCACACAGTCGAATTTGCTATCTCTACAGGGAAAACCACCCAGGATCATGAGAAGTTCAGGACACTTTTGAAAACTTAGGGCCCAATTCACAGCAGTAATCTGAGACAAAATCCTAAATTTACTTTTTTTGGTATTCACAAAAGGCATTTAGTAGTAGTAAAGTTAGGATTTTGTCTTAAGTCTGTCTTAAGTCTGTCTTAAGCCTGTCTTAAGTCAAACTTAAGACGAAATCCTAACTTTACTACTACTAAATGCCTTGTGTGAATACCAAAAGTAGTAAGTTTAGGATTTTGTCTCAGATTAGTTCTGTGAATCAGCCATGTAGCTCTTCAGCCTTCCTTAGTTCCCTTCCAGATTATAATTCTCCAGATGTTGGCTCATTAAATCCTTTCTCAGCACTCAGACACCCATTGGGTATTTGTAAAGCTTTACGAGTACTGCTTCAATAGTTCATTAATTCAATAACAAAATAGAAAAGACTGGTAATAACTAACAATAATTAAAACACTGTATATTAAGAATTACAGATTATTATTAAAATTAAAAAATGATGTTTGAGGTAAAATATTAGTCCAAAAATGAGAATGACAGAATTGGAAAAAAGTAAGGTAAAATAACTTTTAAAATTCAAACACGCAAAATAAATCTTTAAAAAACATTTAGGGCCCGACTCACAGAACTAACTTAAGACAAAATCCTAAACTTACTACCATTTTCGTATTCACAGAAGGCACTTACTCATTTTGGTATTCACAGAAGACACTTACTCACTTCGGTATTCACAGAAGTTAGGAGTCCTAACTTTAGGACTCCTAAATGCCTTTTGTGAATACCGAAAGTCTTAAAATTAGGATTTTTCTCACTTTAGGAGTCCTAAAGTTAGGAGTCCTAACTTTACTACTACTAAACTGAGAAAAATCCTAATTTTAAGGCTTTCGGTATTCACAGAAGGCATTTAGGAGTCCTAAAGTTAGGAGTCCTAACTTTACTACTACTAAATTGAGAACAATTCTAATTTTAAGACTTTCAGTATTCACAGACGGCATTTAGGAGTCCTAAAGTTAGGAGTCCTAACTATACTACTACTTAACTGAGAAAAATCCTAATTTTAAGACTTTCGGTATTCACAAAAGGCATTTAGGAGTCCTAAAGTTAGGACTCCTAACTTCTGTGAATACCGAAATGAGTAAGTGCTTTCTGTGAATACCAAAATGAGTAAGTGCCTTCTGTGAATTCCAAAATGGTAGTAAGTTTAGGATTTTGTCTTAAGTTAGTTCTGTGAATCGGGCCCTAGATGTGTAGAGGTCAAATCCACTTCTGCCACTTATAATTAAGATAACTAAGAAACTAAGAAACAATAGGGAAAGTGTTGGACTTTGGAGGGGCCAGATCCAGGGCCGGACTGAGAACTCAAAGCAGCCTTGGCAAATTTTGTCAGACAATCCTCTGTACGGTGCGTAGCGAGCGAGAGCAGCAAGCAAGTCAGACTACTGCAAAGGGGTGTTGGGGGGGTGTTCTCTCTCCAAGAAAAGTTCGGGAAAAAAAATACAAAAAGAGTGCATTCTGCAACAATTTAATTACATATTCAATTGTATTATAGCCTTATAGCCCGCCGTAGCGGTCTATACCAGCTATTGAAGGCCCACTCCTGCGTTAAAGGCCCAAGCCGAAGGCGAGGGACTTTAACAAGGGACAGGATTTTAATAGCCGGTATAGCCCTGCTAGAAGGGCTAGAAGGCTATTAGAACATTCTGCCACTAGAGGGCAGAATGTTCTAACAAATAAAACAAAGGCTTCTCGAAGCTCAAGGGGATTTAAATCCCCTCGAGCTTCGAGAAGCCTTTGTAAATCATTGGAATGTTGCTCTACGGGCCTTTACCGGCCTGTAGAAGCAGGGAGCACTCCATTGTCTGCAATGGAGCTCCCAACATTCCAATGTTCTTTTAGAGCACAGTGTATAATGACCTTACAGTGCACCAGGATATGACAATCTTGTTAGGGCCCTTCAATGATTCCCTCTTTATTATCCTCCAACAATGTCCCTCATCTTTCCATAGCTCTCCTCACATGCTTTTCATTTGTTTTATAGCGCCTCTCATATCAGTGTAGGGAGTCGGAACACTTTAAATCATGCACATATACAGAGACAATGAATCATACATGTGCAAATCAGTGTTTGGAAAATATTACTTAAGACAAAAGGGAATAAAAGTGTAGGATTTACATGTCATCCATATTGGTAGGCATTTTTTAAGAGTGCTTGGTCTGGAGATGCTGAAAAACAGAATTCCAAATGTAACACAGTGGTTGGATTTACTAACAAATTTATTTCTACCCATACAAATTCATTTTAGCAACATTAGGATAATGAAAGACTGGGGGTGGGCGGGAAATTCAGCTATGCCGGTTGAGTTTGCAGAGTTTTGCCCACTCTGCTTTACGTGAGTATGACGGAGTTCCAGCCAAACTCCACCGAGTGCCTCATGGTGGAGTTATGTCTTGCGCGCAGCTCATCAAAGTTAAGTTGGCGAGCCAGAATTTGCATCCCCTAGTGTGATTTTCGGGGCTAGAACACCTCCCGATGAAATTTTCTCAGTAAAGAATGGTCACAGCAGGTCAAGACCGTTCACAATGAGAAAGTTGCAGCTCGAGTAAAATCCACTCGATAGGCAGAAAGAAGCAGCACCCTCTGGTGCACTGTGCGATGCCATTCATGATGATTTTACAGCGCTGGACAAGCTCCCAACACTAAAAATCAGCGTGATGTGCAGAATTAGGCCCGCTCTAGAAAATCCACAGAATCTTGCAGAGTTTTTATCTAACTCCATGGAATTAAGTGGAGTAAAACTCCGCAAGCTACAACCAACCCTAGAAAAAAATAACCTGTACCATGAAGTTTGCATGCACCTCTTTAATGGCAGTTCATAGCTCACTGTGCTAGATTATTTATGAATTTTAAGCAATTAATGGAGCTCTGTGACAAAATCAGTAACCCACTGAGCTATGCACATTAGCTATGTATGGTACATTTTCTTTGCAGCAGGCATTTGAATCCTCTGGACTGCATTAGATGAGTCAAAACTAACGATAGACAAAACTCGGATCTCTCTCCAGCAGGTATACCACCAGAGATGTCAATCTTGACACTTTTACTTTTATTGTTGCCTGAAAACTGCTGGGTATACAAGAAACTCTGCAGTAAGAGCGAGAAATACGTTGTTATGGTGGACAGTCCTGCTGATTTTGTTTCTGGACGTCGATATTGCAGCACTGCTGCAAAACCGGCCCCCAGGAACAAAACCAGCCTCCCTTCCCCCCAGGCTCCTGGGGAAACACCCAACACCCAGTACGGCCAGTCCAGCCTTGACCAGATCTACTATTCCCAATCCAATGTAAGCAACAATAAGGAAAGGGTTGGACTTTGATTAAGTCATATTTACTTTTCCCATTCCCACTCCCACCTAAGCAACAGCAGGGAAAAAGCTGGACTTTGAAGGGTTTGGATTTAATATTCCCGCTCTAACCTGAGCAAAAGTAGGGAAGTAATTGGTAAAATTAGCACCCTTCACTTGGGTTAATATAGAGCCAATTATTTAAAGTGCTTAGAAGTATGATATGAACAGCTATGAAGTCAGTTATTTTTAATTCTAGCGGTCAAGGCTTACTACTGAAAATGATCATGGGACAGTAAAGTACATAAAAACTTATGTTAAAAGAGAAGTGTAAATCCAGCTAATCCATTTTTATTGAACATTTTTACAGTTGGAAATGTCTAGTATAGTCAGCCTCGAGCTTGCATAGGTCCTGAATAAACAAATGTGCTCAGCATGACAGCAATCTGCATCTAATGTAAAAAAAAATTCCAGCTATGAAACAATGAAATATTGCTTGAAAAAAAAACGTGAACTATAATATGCATAATTTATGTCGGGAATAGTGGTTCTAGATGCATGTGTTTTTGTATCCACTAACATATACTCTTGCACATGCAGAAAGTACACATCGTAATGTCAGTCCTTATAACCGTGGCAACACACTTATGTTTATCTTTCCTACGCTACTTTGGGATATAAAATGCAACGAGTATAGTATATAACATGAATCACGTTAGAAACCAGTGTTGGATTCTGCTTTTTACATATTCAAAGCATAATTATTACTGTTCCCCTTTCTATGAAAATCACATATCCTGCTAAAAAGGCACATTTTGGTGACCACTGTAGATTATAAAAGCAGATAGTTTTGAGCAATGCACTGCAAACGTTTTGTGAATAGCAACTGAGTAAAGACGCTATGAGTGTTTAATTCATTTGTCTTGTATGTTTCTAAACCTTTCCTCTCTCGCTTCCCTGGGAACGGTCACTATCTTAATCCAGGTTGAAGACTACAGAATATGTACATGTTGACTACACCTCTGTAGCATAAAAGCATGTTGTGAATTATTGCACAAAAAATCAAGTCTTATTGGACAAGAAATGTTTTCTTTCTTTCTTTCTTTCTTTCTTTCTTTCTTTCTTTCTTTCTTTCTTTCATTTTCTTTCTTTCTTTCTTTCTTTCTTCCTTTCTTTCTTTTTTGTAACATGCACTTACTGTTGAAATTACTGCTTTAGAAGGGAAAGGACAGAGGGGGAAGGAGTACATCAAACTGGAGAGCAGGTGGACTACAGCTATAAATTAACTTATAGTAGACTCATAAAATAAGTATGAATTAAAGAATTTACTTTCTGGAGACTATCAGACCCTCTTTTTATTTCTCAGGAATACATTGAGGGATAATAGAATAATTTTAAATAGTGCCAGCCCTACTCTACTAGAAGGACATCATTATGATGAAGAATAGTTAATTGCTGCTGCAGTGCTGTCGCTGAAAGGGGTAGCCTGCAGAACTGAACATGCTTAAGCACAGGGTAGTCGAGAAAAAAACAATATTACTACTGATGCCACACAGCAGGCAATTCAATATATCATGTTGGCGTTAAGACTCTGTACACTTTACTACTGCTAGCCAGTGCTAAAGTGCTTGTGCTCTCTCCCTAAAATGTTTTAAAATTGTCTTACACCTGATTGGCATATTTAAATTCCTAATAAGTCCCTAGTAAAGTGGTATACTATATTCCCAGGGCCTGTAAATGAAATGCTACTGGAGGGTCTACTGCACCTATTGTGCCACCCACCTAAATAGCCCTTTAAAACATGTTCCAGCTATACGATTGCAGCCTGAATGTAGTTCTAAACTGCCAATTTGACTTTCCAAAACACACCTCTTGCCAAGCCTTAAACTTCCTTTTTCTACAAATGAGTCACCCCTAAGGTAGGCCCTAAGGGGCCCAAGGTGCATTGGAATTAAAAGGTTTGGCATTTACTTTTAAGTTTTACATGTCCTGGCAGTAAAAAACTTACAAATGTGTTTATTACTACTGTGAAGCCTACTTCTCCCACAGAATAACTTTGGGTTGCTTTATTACCTTTATTAAGTACTAACTTTTGATTGAGAACAGGTAAAATGTTCATGTTGAGTGTCTGAGACATTTTAATTTCAAACCATCTTTAATGGTAAAGTTGGATTTTAAATTGCACTTTAAAAATGCCACTTTTAGAAAGTTGACATTTTTCTGCCCTAACTATTTGGTGCCTGTAGCATGTTCCTGGCTCACATGACTGGTTGTATATGACAGTTGGACTTTCCTATTCCCTCCAGACAGCCACACAATAGAGGAATTCGGTGAACCTAGATGGGCCATCACTGGCAGAATAGGTTGGAGCTTGGCACAGCCCCACTTGCAACTGAATAGGCTGTAAACTGCTTTTACACAAAGGACTTGCCACCACTGCATTGTTCATGCAACCAACTTGAAGCCAGGCTAGGGGAAGCAGGAAACTTCAAGCACTTCAAAGAGAATTCTCTAGAAACTTCTCCTACTTCTAAGAAGGCATCAGGTATAAACATATGACCCTCAGGCCCACTCTTTAGTTCCCTTTCTGAACCTGCGGAAGCTCACTCAGAGGATTGCCTGCTGCTGTCACCTGCTGTGTACTTCAGAAGACTGCTTTGCTGCACCCTTCAGGACTGCTTTGGAGACTGAAGCTTGACTTTAACCTCAGAGTCCTGCCCTGCTGTTTGAGCCCTGTTCCATTTCTTGAATGCAGGACTACTGGAGTGACTCCAAGGGCTACTTGGCTGGCCTCCTGATCAAAGCCTCAGTGACAGAAAAGGCTCTAACCATCTTGAACCAGTCCTTCCCCCCAAGTGGTACCCTCCAGTCCTGTATCCTTGGAGGTGGTATTAAAGGTGTCCAGATTGCCAAAACCCAAAACATGGGAAAATATGTAGCTAAAAACTGCTCTGAGAACCGAGAGAAGACTGGGACCAACCTGCTCATCTACCCCTCCATAGTGCACCATTGGTTGACCTGATTTTAGCGCCGGCGCTTAGGAAAGAGGAGGAGAGTGCCTTATTTCTTTAAATATGGCGCTCTCCTTCTCTCTCCTTTTCACGCAGCACAGCACATCACAGCATTTGTGGCTCCTGCACTGCGCTGTGTGAACATGTGGTGAATCTGGCCCTGTGTGCATCTGTGTACAAAACTATTTAAGAATAAGGCCCACCTGTAGGAAATCTTCTTGCTTCTGAGAATGAGGGCTTGCAATAGGAGAGGCAATCATATCATTCTTTTTTCCCCAAATAATGTGATAAATCACCCCGGGCCGGACTGGCCATACCGGGCATTGAGCATTTCTAAGGGGACTGATTTTGCAGTGATGGGGGCCTGTTTTGTTACTTGGGGCCAGTTTTGCAGCGGTGCTGCAATATCGGCCACCAGTAACAAAATTGCTTGACACTTGTACCTTCCCCTCGGGCTGGTCCAACAAAATTGGCAGAGATGCTTTGGGTTTCCAATACGGCTCTGAAATCACATCTTCTTCATTCTTATTTACATTTCCTACTGGCAATTGTATTAAAAGAAAAATAAGCTATAGCATATTGTGAACTTGAAGAAAGTCAGCATGATCGTTAATGCACCCCTAAGTGGAAAAAAGGCAGAAGCTCTTCTGGACAATGGCAGGGAGTTAGCATCCAGCAAGGCATTTCATAGACTATCCACAAACATCCACAGATTATATAATCCTTCAGAGATAGACAGTCCCTTCCATATCTCCCTCATACACAAAAAGTGTTGCATTCCTAGTCAATATACTGGATATGTTTATGTTGTACCAGGTTAAATGGCAATGTAAGTCCTGGGAAGGTTGCAAGCCTTCACAATTATACAACAGCTCTTAGGGAAAGGAACAGCTTGACCCACTGCCTGTGATGTTTGTTCTCTCCCACATTAACAACGACCTTGATGCCTGGTTCTGAGACACTCCTGTGATAGCATAGAGAATCTAACTGTAAAAACCTAAGCCAGCTGGACATCCCTCTCAGGATCTAAGTAGAGATTTGTCCACCTGTGATTCTCTGACATACAGACAGGGCCGGACTGGAAACCGAAACCGGCCCTGGCAAACTGCTCAGCCTCCCCCCCCTCTGAGGGCCGATATTGCTGGTCCCCGGTAGCAAAAATGTCCCTCAAGGGTCCAAAACCGGCCCACACCCTGGCGGACCACCGGGGAAACGCCCGGAGCCCGCTACTGCCAGTCCGGCCCTGCATACAGAAGCAGAGAATCACAGGGAGCAACGTATAGATCACAGCTGTATTTTAGTACAGCAGCCACGGCAACAACCTGGAGTGGGAGCTGGCTAGAAACTCTTTCCAAAGTGTCCTTACAGGGCAGCCAAACTGGTTTTTGAATCAAAGGCTGCAGAGGAGCAACCTTTGGCATAATTGGTTGTACTTTAACATGGAATCTTTTTCTACATCCTGCCATGGAGAGCACCCTTTACTTATAATGGAAACAGTGAACAACATTCTTAGCATTACTATATATGATTTGAGAAGTGCTCACTAAATAAGGTTGATTTGAGAAGTGTTCATTATGTCAGGTTATTGTCTATGCTCAAAAAGAGATAAGCATAAGTCATGCATGTCTATGTACTTTCACCCTGATGCCCATATCAGAGAAACTTATCTCAGCATTTGGCAGTAGGTGCCTTTCGAGGTTGACCTTTAACATGTTGCATTGGGACTTAGAATGTCGTAAAACTACACAATACTAAACGTCCACTCTCATATGGTCACAGATCACTACATGTTCTGTGTTAGAACCGGGATTCCCTAGTTGGCCGAGGTAGGTACCTTAGGCCAAGTAGGGACCCTCGCTTCCACATCAGGGAAAGGAAGGACACCTTCTCAGATAACCCCTGCTCACCCCCTTGGTAGCTTGGTACGAGCAGCCAGGCTTATCTTCAAGGCAAATGTGTAAAGTATTTGCAACCACACTACCAGTGACCCAATGGTGACACCACAAAAGGACTCCACACGAGTTTCATTTAAAAACAAGTATAAGTTTATATAGAAAGATATACAATGAGACCACACGATAAGAATCCAACATATGCGTATTTGTAATATACTTCCTCGCCGATTATTAGGCTAGCCATCTCTTGTAAGTTCTGGTGGTATTAATGAGCAATTCTAGGGGATCCTATGCAGTCCTTATGCAATGCTATGCAGTTTGTAATGCAAGAATCAGGCACTTTGCAATGTAAAAAGAATGCAGTTCATGATGCAAACTAATGCAAGGCGTAATACAACAATCAGGCAGTTTGTTATGCAGAAATAATGCAATGCGTAATGCAACAATCAGGTAGTTCATTCTGCAAACTAATGCAATGTGTAATACAACAATCAGGCAGTTCGTTCTGCAGAAATAATGCAATGCGTAATGCAAAACTTCAGGTAGTTCGTTCTGCAAACTAAAGCAATGCGTAAAACACTCCAGCACCGATCACGGTGCTCCAGATGGTCTCTCCGCCCCTCGTACTGACTCACGGTCAGTTTCCGTCAACATATGCCCCCAACACGGATCTGGTGTAAACCACAGTGCAGCTCCATGCTCCGGCCCCGGTACTGCCACTCCTTGGCATGTACGGGCCGCGATACGAGCTAGAACAGAAGCTCACGATACAAGAAGGGGAGAGGCCAAGAGCATCTCTCTCTGAGCCCGCACCCCGCCTCAGGCTCCGACACACGTTACCTGGGGGGTGCGACTTCGCTCTCCTCTACGCCTCTCGCGACTTGGTTGATTCAGGGCCAATGACAACAACGAAGATCTCAGGCTGCAATAGGGCACACGCACACAGCATGGCTTAGACTCCCTTGAGCCTCAGGTGTGCACTGTCACAGGGCGATCCTCAAGAAGGTCTCAGGCTGCACGAAGCACATGCACACAGCGTCACTGAGACTCACTTGAGTTCCGGGTACACACGATCACAGAGCAATCCTCACAAAGGTCTCAGGCTGCACAAAGCACACGCACACAGTGTCACTGAGACTCACTTGGACTCCGGGTGCACACGATCACAGGGCAATCCTCAAGAAGGTCTCAGGCTGCACAAAGCACACGCACACAGTGTCGCTGAGACTCACTTGGACTCCTGGTGCCCCCGATCACAGGGAAATTCTTCAGAGGGTCTCAGGCTGCAAAAAGCACACGCACACAGCGTCGCTGAGATACACTTGAACTTCTGGTGTGCACGATCACAGGGCAACCCTCACGAAAGTCTCAGGCTGCACGAAGCACACGCACACAGCGTAGCTGAGATTCACTTGGACTCCGGGTGCACACAATCGCAGGACAATCCTCACAAAGGGCTCAGGTTGCAAGAAGCACATGCACACAGCGTCGCTGAGACCCGCTTGGACTCCAGGTGCCCACGAGCACAAGGCATGGCTTACAAAGGTCTCAGGCTGCTCAAAGCACACGCACACGTCAAGACTGAGACACTTCTGGAAACTTTTGTGTTCCTGAGTTTCCACAACAGGGAGCCAGCTCATCCGTGGGCCTTGGGGTTAAGTTACTTCAGGACACAGCACAGCAAAGTCCTTTCAAGCAGGGGGACACAGCTCACAGCAAAGTCCCTTTAGCCTCTCCTTGGTTAAAGCAGCAAACTGCAGGCCAATCCCAGAACACACAGCAAGGGTCAGTCCTTTCCCTCAATCTATTCACCTGTTTCTTCCTTGGCAGAGGTTCCTCTTGACCACAAAGTAGTGTCAATCCTTTTCAGTCTTGTTCAATCCAATTCCAAAGTTCAGGGGTTTCAGCTCTCATAGTAATATCCCTCAAAGTCTGTGAAGTCTTTGTGTTCAGGGGGGCACTGACCCCTAGCCAAACCAGTTCTGGGTGTCTCCCTGCCAGTGACACCTTCTTCCTTTGATAGTGGTGGTCTGGATCCTTAATCACACAGCAGGGGATAGAGCCATTGTTTTATGGCTGCAGCCCAGGCCTCTTCACCTCTAGGGGCTACTCCTCCCACCTACACTCCAGATGCAGGTCAGCCTGTTGCCGTCTCACCTCATCCCCTGGGTTAAGACACTCCCCAGATCCTATCATGTTCAGATCCAGACAGTCAATCCACAACCAGGCAGAGACACAGAAATGTTAGAGCACAAAAACCCAGCCACTTCTAAAAGAGTGGTTTCTAAACACACAATGCAAAAACAACCTTCACAAAAAGATGTGTTATTGAGTTGTGAGTTCAGGCATACTAAACTTCACCTCACCATCTTAAGCCTTTGGGAAGATAGGCTGGAAACATATTACACAGCCTTCCCCATTCTGTCCTATGGGCAAGTTTGCCTTTCAACAGTGAAAAATGAAATGGAGAGTATTTTACTGTTAGGACATGGTACACACTTTAGTGCATGTCCTACCTTTTACATACACTGCACCCTGCCCAGCGGGGTACCTTGGACCTATCATAGGGGTGTCTGATGTGCTTAGAAAGAGTAAGGCTTGGCAAGTGGGTGCACTTGTCAGGACAACATGGCAGTTTAACAAACTGTGCGCTGGCACTGCAGTGGCAGGCCTGAGTTCTCTCTTTAAGGCTACTTGTGTGGGTGGCACAATTCGTGCTGCAGGCCCACTAGTAGCATTTGCATTACAATCCCTGGCACACATAGTGCACTTTACTAGGGACTTTACTAGTAAGGCAAATATACCAATCATGGACAACCAATTACCATTACACTTTACAAAGGGAGCACTTGCACTTTGACACTTATCAACAGTGGCAAAGTGCCCAAAGCATCTAAGCTGGCAACACCATCAGAAAAAAGGTCTAGGGGAAAAGCAAAAAGTTTAAGAAACTTTAGCCAAAAAGGGCCAAGTCCAACAGTCTGCGTAACATAGACCTTCCACGGTGTCACGAGACAGACTAGGAGTGGATGTGGAATGGCTCTGCTCACCCATTGCACATTGAAGACAAGTTGTGTGACTGAATGTTAAGCTGTTTCAACAACAGTGTGGAAGAGATTATTCTGCTGCATACAATAAAAGGTGATTCCAAACACCGAGGGCCTCATTTACAAAAAAGTGCCGCAGAGCTGCAACGCAATCCCTTTGCCTGCGCCACGCTACAGCACATTCAAAGTACAGGGATGCAACATATTTCCAATAATATGTTGTATCCCTGTGCTTTCCCCTGCGCTGGCAGACAATTGACTGGAATGCGTCGACGCAGGCACCCTTGCACCATGGAGCAAGGATGCCTGCGTCACAGGGATGATTGTTTATGTGCAGGAAAGGACACCTTCCTGCATATAAACAATCAGAAGAGGTGATTCCTCCTTCTATGTGTGTGCAGAATACAGCACGCATAGAAAGGGGAAAAATGAGGAGAAATTAATACATTTCTCCTCGTTGCGCCTCCCTATGCCTCGCCTCGGGAGGCGTAGCATGCAGACTCATTTCCAGGTTTACAATTTTTCGTAAATCTGGAAATGTGTCAGGTTCCATGGGTGTTGCGTGCAGTCGCTGCTGGCATGACTTGTGGGTAGGGGGGGTGCAAAGGGAGGAGGGTTTAATTTAATAATAATTAAAATTAAACTTACCTTCACTTCCGGTCCCTGCGTCGCGTCTGCTCTCTGCGCCTAATGCCTTACAGGAAGCAGGCCGCCTCCTTCTCCTCCCCTAAGCCAATCACAACACTGCAATGGCAGCGTTGTGATTGGCTAGGATGCTGACGCCACAGGCGTCTTTGGGGAGGCCATTTTCCCCTATGTAGGCTGCACGCAGCCTCCATAGAGAAAATGCAGAGAGTGCATGTCTGGTTTGGTCGGCCCTGGGGCCCACAACAGTGGGTAAGCCACACCTCCCTTGCCTGGAGCAGGAACACCCACCTGCACGCCCCCAATCAGGCATACCCTTCTGCTTTCTCACAGTGCAAGAAGCAGAAACATAAAATGGTATTTGAAATACCATTTTATGTTTCTGCTACTCACACTGCGAAGAAAGCAGTGGGGCGACGCTCCTCCGCCCATGTGGAGGAGCCTCCCCTGGTTGCGTAGGAACAGCCACAGCAACACTCGCAGAATGCCCCTTTCACGCAAAGTGCTGTGTGTAAAGGGGCCATATTTACAAGGACAGGAAAAGCCAGGCAGGGTGGCTCTTCCTGTCCTTGTAAATATGGGGCAGCAAAACGCGCCACCGATGCGTCACAAATAGTGATGCACCAGCGACAGAAGGGGCTTGTAAATAAGCACCTGAGTGTGCCAAAATGAGTAATTGACAATAAATTATTGATGGTTGTCTTTACTAGCCACATTTATTAGTGCAGTGTTTAGTTTTGGTTTTATGAACACAGCTTGAGGCATGCATCTGCCAATCCTACTGAAGCTACAAGAATAAACATTTACTTGCATTGCTGGAGCAGCCAATGTCATGCTTCGGGACTGGAATTTCGCCCCTGCACAGTGTCACTCTGATGGCATCCAAAATATTGATTCATGCACCATTAAAAAGAAATACACTCTTCACAAAAATCGTGTGAGCCAAGAAATGCATTGCGTGACTAATGAGGCTCTGTTCTCTCCCACATCCCATCACCGCTATTTATTTTATAGGATTTGTGTGTGTCTACAGGACGTCTAAGCACTGACTGAAGATACCTTGGGGGAGCGGAGTCGATGAACAAAAGTAAAACTGTTACTTCAGGAATGTTTTTTCTATAATGCCATGTCGGATACTTAAAACACTTCAAAGCAGTAGTCATAAAAAGTCATCATGGACAGGAAATATATGTTTCTTTTGTTTACCATAAATCCAAGTGCATACTGGAAAGTGGCCCGCATCACATGCAACTCATTCGGGCAAATTCTGGCGTTTTATCAATGAAACGATGCATAGTAGTGGTGCTTTTACTGTTATAAAAAGGGTTTAAAAAGGGCACCATGTCGAATGCTGGTGCAATAAAATACAAGACTATCTGAAGATGTCGCACAGAAGAAAGATCCCTTGCAGCTATATAGCTGGGTCTACATTTGAGTTGTACATGTGTACATTCGTTCCCTTCTGTCTACATGGACGCCTCTACAAGCCATTTTAAATATGGTATCTATACACTCACAAGCAGCTACCTGATCATTAGCAAATCCCTCAGTTGCATTAGAATAAAAGTTTGATAATGCAAAGGAAAAATATAGGAATGTGGACAGCTTACACATTTCATGGTCAATTTGAGACCCCTCTGACATCCCCCTGTGTCCCGCTACCTCTCCCTGACCCCTAAAGCGCTCGGAGTCCCCATTGTACATGGTTTTGCTCTGTTTTATCCTGTGCCCCCATTATGCATCCAGCCTTGTTCTCCCTATTTGTACTTTATTCAGTGCTCTCTTGATGCACAATGCTCAGTGCTCTCCGGCTACACAGCACATGTGCTATAATGTGGCACCTCACCTTATGTTCCCTGAGACACACCACCGAGTGCTCCCCTGAGGCAGAGCACTCAAATCTCCCGAGACACATCACTCAGTACTCCCGTGAGACACATCACTCAGTACTCCCGTGAGACACATCACTCAGTACTCCCGTGAGACACATCACTCAGTATTCCCCTGAGGTAGCTCATCCAGTGCTGTACATCAATATTACCACCATGATGCATTTCATCCTTGTCACCACTCATCACATCATCCTGCTGTCCTCTGATGTACATCACCCTGTGCTTGTGGTGAAGAGTTATTTCTTACTTTTGGTCTATGTACTTCGATGTCTGGGTTTCGCTGATTTCTGTGCATGTGTACCTGTATGTTTGTTGGTCTGTGTGCATGGATTCCGTATGTCTGTTGAGCATTACGAAAGTGAATGTGCATAGGAGTGTTAGATTATGCACCTACTCTATGTGTGACCATGTTGTGTGTGCCTTTGTGTGCATGCACTTTACAAAAGCAAAACATATTGCCTTTGGCATTTCTCCTTTCAAGCTGGGCTACCTTCAGGTCCATGTTGCAAACGATAAGAGGCACATACTGCTTGATTTTTTTTAAAGTATTTTCCATCAAAACCCCACTGGTTGTGAACTGGACTGCTTGTTATGGCTTTGTCCCATTTGTCTTATGTAGACTGTCTTTGTCTCATGCAAAATATGAAGACTACAAATGCATCTTTGCAGCTGAAACAGGACAGAATGTATGTGTATTGACAAACTGATTGCTTGCTAACCATATAATGCAACATATCTTTACTATCCAGAATGGAACTTGCAGATGGAAGGAAAGTAAACATGTCACTCCTTTCCCACCTTAGTTAACTGTAGCATACTTGTTTTTATATTTTACTGGTTGATTAGGGTTTCCACTAAGTGGGGTAAGGCTGTGGTCTCCGGTCGCCACTCAGGGCCCTATTACAACTTTGGTGGTCCGGCGCCGAGTCTGCCCTGCCGCTAAACCGCCAAAGCCGTAGTTAGACTGCCTGCCAGACTAGGAGTTTCCTCCTGTCTAGTGGGCTAGTTTTTGGGGTTCCCACGACAGTGCCTCAGAAAATGGGCTCCGCAATGGGATCACCAAAAACTGTAAAGTCCAGGCCGTGCATGAACTGGGGAGCATGCACACAGAGGAGCACATGTTGTGCCCCGTGTGCATCCTCATGGAAAATATACATTGCATGCCATTACAATGCAGTCGTTACAACAACCGCGTTGTTAGAACGCATACCATTACACCGCAAGCCATTACTACGACTTGCTGTAGGGGGCACTCTGGACTTAGGAATAGTATTATTTACTATTCCTACTCCAGTTTGTGCAACAGCAGGGAAGGTGTTGAATTCTAAGTCCAAAACAAGTGTGACCCATACAGCAAGTCGTAGTAATGGTATGTGAGGTAACAACACGGTCATTGTAACGACCGTGCTGTAATGGTACCACGTTGTGGAGACAGCGTTGTAAACGCTGTTTCCCATCCTTATGCTGAGAAGGCATGGGTATGCATAAGCAGTGTTTTATGGAGGAGGAACCTCCATGACACTGCCGGTGGAGAGGAAACTCGTGATATGCTTGGCGGGACCATTGAAGCCTCCTGACCCTCATGGGATGGCGGTTCTCTGGCAGCTGCGGTGGGGCAATGGCGGTCCCACCACCCTAGTCATAATAGGGCAGTTGGTCCGTGAACCTCCAAACTCGTGATAGGGCCCTCAGTGGTGGTGGTTCAAAATAGTTGCCAAATAGTTGCACCAGGCCAGAAAACGCCCTTTTACAGTTTACGAAGGCACACCACAGGAGGCAGAAGGTTTTATTGGCTAGAACCCTGAATACCCATGCACTAACAGTGCCACATCCTCTAGAAATGTGGATTGTTGTTTCCTCCTCCTAGGAGGTCCTTGGCCACCAGCACCACTCTTATCCAGGTGGTCTTCTACAGCATCCATCATCCCTGTGCCTCAATGAACCAACCAGCCTTGTCAAGATAATCCACCTTAAGATGGTCACAAAAGAACATAATTGGGACAATCCATCGTCTTCTGATTACTACAGGTAGGGAGCATGCTGTTTGCTCTTAACATAAACAGGAGCCACAGCTGGATGGTGAATTGCAGCAAATTGCAGTGTATGTATTTACCAGCGTTCATGTATTCCCCTAAAAAAAGGGATAGTGCATAACTTGAGCCATAGTACTCAGATCGTGGCCTGTGTTTCAGCTCTTTGTTATGTTCAGGACGCGAGTCATTGTAAATCTAATGGCGCTTTATTCTCAAGAGTCGCTGTGGTTACAAGTGATGACCTCTTCACTGATAGGATGAATTGAATGTACCCTTTACATCAATAATGCTAATTGAAGAGGTTTGGAAAGGTCATAATATGCCCATTAGCCGCGGATTGGACAGCATGGGAAATCTTGAGCATTTTAAATCATGCACGAAGACAATTTTTTACTACTAGGTTCTTTTTTTGCTTGTTTTCGTGCCTTGGCACAGTATACGAGATGGATAGTTCCAAGCTCAATGTCTAAATGTGGGACTTCCTGCGTAAAAGGGCTATGCGCTAATTGATCCCACTGTGCACTTCAGAGAGTGAGGTCTGCTTCTGACAATGTGATGAAACAGACAGCAGGAGGCATTTTAAAGATGCTGTGATGAATTTTACTTGTTTAGTTCACTTGAAAAAAAATGTATAGTGCATTTCTGCAGTAAAAATCTTTGACACAATGCCCTGGAAAATCCTAGCACAATGTTTAACATATTATTACAATGCAAAATATATTTGCCCATCTAAAAAGATATTTTGTGGCTACAATGCCACGGATTCACTCAAAAACATAGGGTACGCAACCGCAAAACAACTTTTCAAAATGTCTCAAAGCCCATTTATGAGTTGGAAAAGTCTTTCTGGCTCGTAAAGGGCTTTTGCCATCATCTATGAATCTCAAATATAAGAGCTGTGTAAGAGGTGCCCCTCTCCTGTTTGGTATTCCCATTGGATTGTACAAATGATTTGTGATTGTAATTGCAATTACAAACCATTGGTCAGTTACAGACCACCAAATTGGGGTGATAACTGATTCACATAGGCGAAGCTGGCTTCTTCTGGGACAGATTCCCCTTTGGCACAGCTTGCACTTTGGGAATCGTGTTAATTTGAGCTGCTCCCCTGATGTATTCAAAACACGAAACACATTTAAAAAAACATTACCTGTACCTTTATTGGTCTCAGGCTGCTTTAAAACATGTATACAAATGTATTGAAGGTATGTTTCCTAACCCCTGTAGACCACTTTTGGACGTTGCCCTTTCTGCAGGGTCATTCCCTAACTGTTTGCCTTCCTTCTTCAAATTCTTTTGCTGAATTCATTTTTGTTGGCCTTAGTACTCTGTGAACTTTACCACTGCTAACCAGTGCTGAAGTGCTTGTGCTCCATCCTTAAAACATATTAGATTGCCTTATACTCAATTGTCATATTTAATTTTCACTACCTGTGCCCAGGGCTTGTAAATTAAATGCCACTAGAGACCCTGTAGCACTGATTGTGCTACCCACTTAAGTAGTCCTATAAACATGTCTAAGGCCTGCCATTGCAGAGCTGGTGTGTGCAGTATGTGTGCAGTGTAGTTTTAAACTGCCATGTCAATCTGGCAAAATATACCTTTTGCCAGGCCCAAACCTTCCTTTTTAATACAGATAAGTCACCTCTTGTGTAGACACTGGATAGCTCTGAGGGTGGGGTGTGATATATGTAAAACTTTGGACATGTACTTTTATGCTTAACATGTCCTAGTTGTGAAAATCAATACATTTGTTTTTCACTACGGTAAGGCCTGCTTCTCCCACAGGATAACATTGGAGTTATTTTAATTTATAAGTGTAATTTCCAAATGGGAAGAGGCTAACCATGATGTTTCGGGTCTCTCAAATCACAATTTAAAATCCTAATGGATCGTTAAGTCAGATTTTAAGTTGCAATTCTGAAAATGCCACTTTTAGAAAATTGGCATATTCTTGCTTTAGCCTTTTTGTGCCTACAGCCTGTCTCTGAGTCACATGGCTGTGTGTAGTTAGGAGCTGGGCTTGTGGATTCCTCATAGGCAGCCACACACAATGGGGAGGTTAGGTGTTACTGGATGGGCCATCGCTGATAGGATGGGAGGAAGTAGCTGGGCCCAGCCCCACTTACACTTCATAAGGATGTGTTCTGTCTCCACACAAAGGGCTGCATACCCCTTGTAGTTAGGCTGGTGTCAGGGCCAGGAAGTCAGGGCATTTATGATCTTCAAAGTCATGCCTCTAGAAGCTTCTCCCACTTCAAAGGCAGAACTGTGTGTAAATTCTGGACCTCAGACACCAACTATTCAGTACACTTCTGGACAAGTGAATACTCTGCCTGGAAGGACTAATGTGCTGCTGATAAGATTGCCACTCTGCTGGACTGCTACTCTGAAGGAGCTAATGCCCTCCTGTGCTGACCTGCTATCTGCTGCCTCCTGCCTGGGATGGAAGAACTGTACCTGCAACCTCATCTTGAACCCAGGACCCCAGAGTGACTCCAAAGGCTAGTATGCTGGCCTTCCGATCTGACCCTCAGGGACATAAAAGGCTCCCCAAACAGCTCTTGGACCCAGCTGCAGTGAGTTCCTGAGCCACAAGTGGTGCCACTCCGTTCCTGATCCCTTGGTGTGACTCAGCAAGCTTAAATCAAACTTTTGGGCTCTTTGCGACCGCAAACGGGCCCATTCGCACTGAAACCGCACTGCTCACACTGAAAATCAGGGCAAAGCACCGCAAGCCTGTCTCTTCACATTGCCGCATTGACTGCTCGGGGAAGACCACCAGCACAAAGCTCCAACCCGCCCGTTCACAACACCCAGCCATTTCTTCATGCCATGCCAACAGCCTCCCGTGACGCTCTCCTTGCAGCCCTCCCCAAAGTGAATTGGACTATTGCCATAAAACTTGAGAAGGTAAACCTTCAGCTGGAGTAATCTGGGACTGTATCCAACCTACACTCCATCGTGGTCAGCCTGAAATTTTGAATTTGACCCGGTGGAGCAAGACCAATAGCCACAATTGGCGTCTTGTGCTTTTAGGCACTATTTTACACTTTATTCTTTAAAAATGCATAACTCCGGTTCTACTGATTGGATGTTTGTCGTTTTGGTCTTATTTTATTTAATAAATTAAGCATCATTTTTTTGCTTGGTGTGGCACATTTTTGTGTGGTGTTTTACCACTGTGTTACTGTTTGAAGTGTTGCACAAATACTTTACATATTTCCTCTAAGTTAGGCCTGACTGCTCTTTGCCATGCTACCAGAGGGTTAACCACGCATTAATTTGTGGTTTGTTTGGGCCTAATCATGACAAGGATTGTGGCTACTGTTTGACCAGGACTCACATCCCAGTCAACTAACAGCCACATTTCTCACAACCACCATCCCTGAATTTGCAGCCCACCATGAGTAGTCAAAAAGTGCAACCTGCCTAATTAATAAACATTATGCTGACAATTTGTTAGCCCCTGGGACTAAAATTTGTGATGAGACCTACTAGTACACCAGTTGCTTTGCAGATTGCATTACCATTTGCAAACTAGTCTGTGTGCAAATTACACAACCCTGATTGGGAATTGTACTTCAGGCCTATAGGTTTCAAAAGAGAATTCTGGGCCATGTCATATGTGTTCACTCATGGCATGATGGTGCTTACATTTAAGTCAGAAAATCACTGAATTGGAATATGGGCTACAATCATAACTGATCGGAATCAGTGATTGCCTCTCTATGCTTCTGAGCTGTGCGTTCTGCATTACATCCAAACGCTCAGAGAAATTCTGAGTTAAATGTGTGCACCTTAGAAATAAAAATTGCATGAAAACAGTTGAACAGCTGTGCCTTGTACAAACACACACCTTCATGATATGGTCTTAAATCTGCAGGGTGCAATTATGCTGTGCGCAGACCTGTGCAGCAGAGGTAAAGTGAGCAGTTTCCTGCCACATCCTCTCAGTTCGATGGGAGCTGTTCTTGTGCATTAACATGCTTCACAGTTCACTGACTGATGCACTAGTGGACTTTCATCACTTTCATCACTTGCACGTGTGCAAGCAAATACAAGTTTAAAATTCTAATCAAATCCTTACTCCTCTAGAACCCCGAAAATCTACTTTCATATTTTAAATGAAAGTGATTCAAAATATATAGTTTTGAGTCTTAAATGTATTAATTTGTTGTCACACTCATCCCCCTTTGCTAGGCATTCATCACTCTACGCTTGCTACCATGCCCCCCTTCTGGTCTTCTTTTCACCCCTTTCTTGTTTTGTACTGTTCCTTGTTAATGACAGCGCCATCACACCTGTTTTTTCTTTTTTTTACAGCAGCTACCACACAGAGGCTCTTCCCATTCCCCCTTACTTCCTGGCCTCGCCCTCTCCTACAAGGCTTCTTCCTGCTTTGTCTTTTTTCATTTTTCTACCGCCTTGTCTCTCTATTTGATTCACATTGTCTGTAATTCGAACCAAACTGGGGCTGAAATCCTTAATTTCTGTTAGTACTGCTCTGTGCATGACTCACTTACATTCCCCTCATTTTGAAATACGTTCGCCCACTATCAAACCTAAACTTAACAACACTTGTTGTTTTCATTGTATGTATTTCCACACTGGAATGACATTTCCTTTACTGAACATGTTTTGAAACATCAAATTAATGAAAATTCATTACTCATAAGCATTTTTAAAGAGAATTTAATATTTCATGCCACATCTTCAGACACCCATTCACAAACAAACTAAAAAAAATGGTGTTCCTGCCCTCATCTTACACAAAACATCTTGTGGTACACTCATGAGAAGGTAACACTCTCCTTCTTCAAATTGTTCCTCTCAATACTATCATACCAGTCACTTCTTTCAATCTAGACTGGTCGGACCATCTCGACATGTGTGTTCATGCAACCCCAATCAAGCTTCAAAGTACGGTCGAGCTAAGCCATTCCGTGGCCATAATACCTACAGGGCAATACGTGCTCACGCAGCGCACGACAGTAGCCATCTGACTATTCAATTTTCCAGAATATTACACATGGAGCATTTTAAGGTTGACGTCATCCGACCTGCATTGCCTCAGATCATGGGTGCCTTGGGTACTGTTTCTGTAACATGGCCCTACATGCCCCAGCAGCAGTAGGACCTGGAGTCTTAATTGGCGAATACAGCAATCGCCCCATTTATCTAAGCCACAATGGAAAATGCCTCTCATGCATACCATAGTTTAATGCATTCCCTCAGAAATGCTCACGTGAATCATATTAATCCATTCAGATCTGTCTGTGATGAAGCAACGTCTTTGTCTCTGACGCGCCATACTTATAACAGCCCTCGGGCCACAGAATAACATAGCTGACTAGAATGCAATCATTCTCTTCATGCTAATTAGCTACTGTCATATATATTTATAGATATTTCATATGAAGTGTTTGATGATTAAATGCACGCTTGGGAGAGCACTGTTGTTTGTGGATGATGAACGAGCTGTGCATATAGTGACCCGTAATCAGCCATTTTGAATTTTTTGACAAACTCTTTTCATCGCCTGACTCAGTTGCTCTCACATCCTAATTGTGGCCAATTCCTGTCCAATGGTATTGGTCAGGCTGGAAGAATTGATCGGTCTGGATGATTCATATCTCATGTTGAATGCTTGCCAGTCAAAAATATAGGAAAACTGCCATCCATTCAATAATGTTGAGAACCAATTCCATTGCTTCCTGCAGGCAAATATTAAGAACATTTGTAATCAATATTTTACTGCTCTAAAGCACAGAAACCATTTCCATATTGACCAGCAGAGCTGACCTTCTGAGCCCCAATTCAATAAATACTGTTTGTCACGTGAATACAAAAAAACAGGTTTGACCTCCAGCAATAAACAAACCCAAGGGATATTCAATATGTCAATCAGGAACCATCAGCAATTAACTGAGGTGTAGAAAAAAGCCCCTAAACGTCGCTCTCCTTCAGACTCTCTGGCGATGGAGCGCCCGCGCCACAGTTGGTTACCTCGCTCTTTGTTGGAACTCGGTGGCTGTAGACTGACTCTGTGTGAGTCATTTTTTATTGTAACTTTTTCTCCAGTCCATTCCTAATCAATGATTATGGATCACAATGATTAACCATCACTAGGCACCAACGGACCTACGGTAAGTCACGTCTTTTGCTACTGATTTTTAAATGCCGTCCAACTCTCTTGTCTTCATCTTTGAATCAATAACCGCCCGCCTCATTCAAATTCAGCTTGTGTTCTCAACTCGACCAATAGCCCTGATGTTGACCTCCGAATCCATCTGAGGTCAAAACACAGTTGAATAAAATACAATATGTCTCAAAAGACCACATCTTCCCATGAATCCTCTCCAGTCACGAGTCATTTGTTATATTTGCATACACACATCACTCTTTCACGTTTGCTACACTGTGTGATCGCTATTTCTTGAGCACTCTATTGTTGCTAATGAATGAGGGGACACTGTAATCATTTTAATGCAGGATATGTATTGATTATGGAATTTTTGGCTGGGCTTCTTTGATAATTAACATCCTCGCGGATTAATCAGGCATCCACCAAATTCATTACTACTTCTTCAAAATACTCCCACAGTGAAGCCCTGTTTTCTGTGCCTCAGTTTCTAACTCAGCACATTCCCTGTGCTGTATGACGAGTGATGGGATGGATGTGTCCTAACGGGGTCCTCACACTGTGCTGGTGTCATTAGTGCCTGTGCCCCATGCTATGGGGATCCTGCACTTTCCCCCCATTGCAGAAGCATCACTTTCTACTTCTGCATAAATTAAAATCTCTAAGCATAACATATCCTCCAGTGGGTAAGGATTTTCCTCTTCTAGCTCTGTGCATTATCTTTCTTCCCGTGCCCAGATATTTTATTTGAAGAAGCAAGATTTCCCACAGTGCACCATGAATCAAATCCGCACCCTTGACTATTGACTGGCGGGCATTATTTCCTTCAAAGTAACACACACAGCATCTTTGCTTGGTTTACTAAGCAGGATTACATGCGTCCCTCAGACCTTCTACTACTGTGAGTTAAACTAATCACAGGCATTCAGCATGCATTAGAACTAGCGGCGGCTCCTCTGCTATGGCGGAGGAGCGTTGCCCCTCTCGCCAGCACTTGATGTAAAAATAAAACAGGTTTAAAACCCGTTTTATTATAGTTTTATTTAGCTTCGAGCGGGGCGAGTGTTATGATAGGCAAGAGGGGGAGTGGCGAGGTCTACCTACACTGCGCATGTGTTTTTTGGCCAGAGGTCTCAGGCCGGCCGAAAACCACATTCGCAGTGACCCCTCTCCAGCCCCAGCTGCATTGCTGGGGCTGGAGAGAGGAGGCACAGACCCCCAGTCTGTCCAGGAGCTCACATCATCGGCACTCAGGCCAATCCCGAAGCTGCTCTCATCTGCAGCGGCGGAGAGGAGCAGAAGAGCGCGAGGCGGGAGGGCAGCAGGTAAGTTTAATTTTGTATTCGTTTGCCCACCCCCGCCTTGTTTGTGAATTATTTTTTAATCCGCGTTGTCCCCGTTACACCCCTTTTCCACGGCTCCCTCCCTCCTCCGCCAGTAGGAGCTCCTCCTGATTAGAACAGTGCCAGCTAACATCAAGCTCAAAACACGCTTCTTAACTTTGGTTCGGCACAAACTTTTCCCTTCAGTATATGAACCTGCTTGAGCGGAGACTTTCACATTGCATCAGCACAAAACTGTTGGAGTCCCAGGAAATGGCGCCCGAGGCGTCTCCACCAGTGCGAGTGAGCACTAATTGGATGATTCTAATCAAAGAGTGCTGCGGGATCAGATGCGGCAGTCACCCAGCACCCCCCTCAGAAGGATGAAACGATGATGCACAATGGAAATCTGAGAAATAAATTTGCAGAGTATCTACAGAGTTATTGTAGCTAAATCTCCCAATCTGTGAATGCTGATTGTGTCTCATGTAATGAGAATAGTGCAAGACACTCAAGAAACAAGGCTATTTGTCACATATATAATAATTAAGGCTCCCTGTTTTCCCTTTTTAGTGATTTTTACAAATAAATACAGACAGAAAACATTTATTTTCTTGTCTGTATTTATTTTTAAATTGGGAAATTGGGTTGCTTTTCGAGTAATTCTAAATTCTGTCTGCAAAGACTGCCAGGCCAACAGCTGTGTGAATTGATAGGTGAGGGGATTTAAAAAGAAAGGAATCTTAGTATAGAGGCTTTAACACCAGTAGATAGGCACAAGGTTGATACTGAAATCTGCATATTTTCATATATGTGCATTGATTGATCTTCTGCGGGTGTTCATATCACTGACATCTGGCAGGCATTCAAGCATGAGTGCATATTTATTGGTTAAATAAATATGGAAATATACTAATTTCAGCTTCATTTTTCCAAAAACCCCAAAATAAATATGGATAAATAAAGATAAAAGTAGCAAAAAATAAATATGGATAAATACAGACGGAAATGTCCAAAAAATAAATACCATAAAACCGGAAGCCCTAAAAATAATATATTCTGTGAGAGTAAAAGTCGACTGCCTCAAATATTGAGTAAATATAAACGTTATTTCTGAAAATGGAATGCTTTGAAGCAAATGGCATGCAAATAGCATTTCTTCTCACTAGGATGTATTTATTCATCGTTATAGAGTGCTTTATAGAACTGATTTGACCCTTGTGCAAGTGTCACCTCCTTGTTGAGTGTAGTTTGTCAGTGTGATGGTTACATTGTTAAGTGTAAAGTGAGCATTTGTAAAAACTCCTATTCGAACAGATGCTTCGCTCAGATAACGAGCAGTGGTGGCCCGTGCAGGTAAGCGGGGTGGGCGGGGTTGGGGGGTGTAAGTGACAAATGACAAAATAGTGAAATTAAACTACAACAAAAAACATTTTCCTTGCGCTTGCCGCATCGCCGACTCGGTGATGTGACGAGCGCAAGGTAATTAGCTTTATTTATTTATTTTCACTATCCCGTCGTTTGTCACTTCCAACCCCCGCACGCATACCTGCATGGGCGGCCACTGATAGTGAGTCAACTGGATAACATCCTCCTTAAAGTTTTCTGAATCTCAGCTACTGTTGGCAACCCCGCAAAACACCCACTGACGGACTTAAAGATGCTGGGGCAGATTTACAAGCCCCTTGCAAAAGTGGCACAAGGGGCTTGTAAATCTGCCCCGCTGAGTACACACTAGGGGGCAGATTTACAAGTCCCTTGCGCCACTTTTGCTTCACTTTTAACATGGGAAAAGTGACGCAAAAGTGGCGCAATGGGCTTGTAAACCTGCCCTTAGGTACAAAGGTAGAGATAGGAAATTTCATAAATGGCTCAGAAGGCAATAGATTATGCAATCATCTCTCATTACGCGCTAAGAAGAGCAGCTATATCAGAAAGACAGTGATGAAAAGTCACTGTCAGGCTACTGGGAGAGATCAGCCAGAGTCTTGATGTGAGAAGTGGGTGTGGACATATGAAACTGAAGCAGAAGATTCTGAAAAGTTTTAATAAGGAAAATCTTCGGTGACCTTTGGTACTTTGGCCAGAACAGCAATGCAGGTTTCAAAAACAATTTGAGGAGTTGTGCATAACAATCCGTATAATCAACAATACAGATATGGAAATGAAAACCTGAAAGCATCATACCAAGTCTGAGCAAAATGAAAAAAAAGGTTAATAAGAGAAATATGTCACAGAAATGTAGAAAATCGAAGAAAAAAAATGTTGGGAAAAAGAAAATGGCCACGTTGAAATCAAATGCAAAATCCATTGCATTGAAACAGTCAATGGCTAATGGAGTAATAGTCGAAACATTTTGGCTTCGTGATTGCTTGTTTTGGGTTGCTATGTTTTTTTAAAAACCTTAATTGTTGAGGAAGCTGCCTGACCCTTGCCAACAAAAAAAACAGTGACTAAAAGCAAACATAATTTTTGGGGTCTGAAAAAGCATGTTTGTCATTGTAGACAATGGCGTACAAGGATACTATATCATGTGCAGATGTGCTTGTTGTGAAAGAGCAGAATGCCAATCACTTACAGTGTGAAGTGGACTTACTATACTGTATATTACATTGGGCAGAAGAAAAATGTGAATGACATATCAACAGGCCAATGGATGAAGATGTCTGGCAGAAAACCCATGCTAGTATATTCTACATATAATTGTAGCAAAATCAAATGGTCTTGACTTACGTCAGACCTAAAACAGCTCAGACCGTGAGAATATACCCATTGATTGATTTAATCAAGGTAAATTATACATTGTGGGTCCCTACACTGCTGAAAAATCATCAATGATGTCATAATGAAAAGATCTGACTCAAGCATGTGAAAAACATTTGAGCCTTTTTATGCTTTTTGTGCTTCCAAAGCAAGGAGACAGATAGAATATGCCTAATAAAGGTCAATATACCTCTCACAGGCAGCATCCAACTAAATAGGAGTCTGACTAGTGAAGCGGTGTCTGTTATTTGGTCTACAGGCAAGTGCAAGATGTAGTTTTGGCATGGATATTTAATATTCTTATTTAACATTGGTTATTGCAGCTACAACTAAAATCATATAGCTATTTTTTTTTTAAAGTGGAGGGTCTCTATTATAATAAAATGTATATAAATTTGAAATAATCTATTATGAATGTAGTGCTCCCAATAACTTTGCACCGCAAATCAAGGCATACAAAATAATAGTCCCTTGATTGATAGTTTTATATCTGATCTATGGCCACAAATTTGATTTCTTTGGCGTGCAAAATGTCTAATCCCTGAACAGATTTTTCGTAGAGATTTCTGTCAATGTGCACAAAGGCCATGGCAAACCTAATGTCAGCAATGTTCATGTTCATCTAATAATGAATAAGCTGAAAGAAGGAGTTCTCCTTGACTTTTAAAGAAGTCAAAAATAAAGAAAGCCATATTTATGAATCATCAGCATATATGTTAAATCCCTACACCTGCAGAGCTCAGTAATCAATGCAACAGCCAAAAATAGAAGTAAAAGGTGAGAACACAGAACCGTGTGAGACACCACAGAAAATCTGTTTCTTTCATTGAGGCACAGAATCCCATCATTACTCTGAATGGATAGTTTGTCAAAAGTACACAAAACTGTTCCTGCTGGTCTGGGCCCTTCCTCACAACCTGCTTGCTCATAATGGGATTATTTATTTGGAAATGGAAACGCCTACCAAAATAACAAATCTACTTAGGCAGGTCATAACACAATTCTGAGAGAATCTCTGATCCATCTGTCATATCTATGACACAAGCAACAGGCAACCCTCAGAGCAGTGTGTGTTAAAGTCAAGCAGTATCAACAATAATATTCCCATACAAATTTAGAAACATAGAGAAACAGTTAAAGAATTAAAAGACACCAAGACCTTTTACATAGGTTAAGGGGAACTGGAAATGTGCATTTTTCAGGTTTTAAGGCTAAAAGTGGAAAGAAAACATAAAGACCCAATTAAATGCCACTGTTCATGTTTAACCAGGACCTAGACTTGATTTCAGGCCCATGCTGATGGAGCGAAGATTGGATACACCATGCCATCCTGGTTCAAGAATTTACCTTCTCTAAGTCTCTGAATTGGGAATTAAAATCTTTCAGTGGGCATTATACAAGGCTGTGACACGTACGAGTCCCTCAAAGTCAGATAAGTATCAAACTCAGTGGGTTTTTAAGCCACTGAGGTTGCTTTGTGGATCTGATAAATTTGCTAACTTGCCATAGTCAAAGGTTTTACTTTCAGATGTAGTCACTTTTTGGAAGTCAAAATCCCCCATTGGTGCAAGAATGGAAGCTATAGGCAGGCAGGGCTCCACAAGGCTGTATACCTTTACCACAAAGTCCCGCTGAACCAGTTTTCAGCACATCAAAAAGCTCTTAGCAGGCCAAACAGGGTTTTCTTGCCTGCCTTGGGTGCAACCTCTATGGGCAAGCCTCAGCACGTTTTCTGATCTCTATGAGCCGTTAAAAAATGAATAAGTCTCAACTTTTTTACATTTGATGGTAAGTTACTTCTGGCCAGTCCTGCAGCCCCTGGCTCTTCAGAGCAGGCTTCCAGGCATCAAGTCTCCCTCCAGCCAGGTCTTCTGCAGGGTCTAGACCTCTGTGGTCAGCTGGGCCCCTTGGAGCCAGGATTCCTTCTGCTTTTTCTGTTCCTGAAGCAGGCAATCAGTAGGCCAACCACTTAACCCTTGGTGAGCAATTCCAGTCTGTAGATACCAACAGGATTAGGAAGTCATTGAGTCCATGAGTGAGGTTTTTATTTCAGTGAGAACTAGGAATTCTTCTTCCAGCAGGGGGCCTTCTTGAGACAGATACCTCCCAGGTTGAGGGAATGTTCAAAGTAGGTTTTAGATAAGGTACCAGATTTGTTGTGTGCAGTGTCGAATTATGCGACCCAATCCAAACTGTTTTCTCACAGTCCCCACCTCCTTTTACAGGACTACCTCAATTCCTTATTGTACAATTACCAGGAGCCCCTGTTTAATTATGGAAAAACCCTTCACCCACCAGGCAATCCTGTCTTTAGCTCCTTGGTCACAACCCTATTTTGACAGTATCTTAACTATTCTCTCCTCTACTGTGACTGGAGGCTGGCTGTCTACGAGGGTCCAGGGAAAGAATAAATCTTCTCTGTCATCTCAATGTCAAACCAGGTAGACTTATAGCTGTGCTGTCTTCTGTCAGTTTTCTGTTAGCTCCCAAGTAGCTAATCTCTGCTAAATGATCAGCAATTAATATGCATTTGCTCTTTCTAGGCTCCTAGGCAGACTACATTGCTTTGAGCGAGAGTCATTAAATCCCCCAGCCAAAATGTTCATTTCTTTTCTGGAGGGGGCTGAGTGACAAAACTGGATTTAGGCCACTTTTGTCTCAGGCAGAGAGAAGTAAAGAGACAATTTTACTTAAATGATCAAAACGCTGTTTTCACCGTTAATCAGATTTTAAACATTAAGTAAAAAATGTATTTGAAGCATTTTTCTTGCATTTTCCCAGGAGAAGATAGAAATGAATGATGATAATCCCATCTAGGCCTGTTCATGGAAAAGTCTAGCAAAGCCTACACAGTAAAGTAGCTTCTTGGTTTATATTCCAGTATGTAGTGTGCCCTATTTATATATATTAATGCAATGCTCTGGGTGCTTACACAGTATAATTTAGGGGTGCCTTATGAATATATAAATATAGATTTTTCCTATGTTGCAATAAACTCTTTTCCTAGCCCTATGTGAATGTACTGCATTTAAACTGAAGCCCAGTCAGTGCATAGCGGTGCTCCTGGCAGACAATTAGTTTTATCATACATGTGGGTGGTATAAAAACACATTGCAGCCAACATTTGACAGCTAACCTCCATCTCATAGGTGCATTATCTGTGCCATCTAGAATAGTGTTATAGGTCAGTTAAATTTACCAAATGAATGAAACCAATATTACCAATACTATCTTCGGGCCAGAGCACACACATGGTGGCACTGATTACCAGTGTCATAGTGCAGAGAGTTTTAGTACCAGTAAGGCACACGCTCCCGAAAATGGTGAAAAACCTGGGGCAACCATGCGGACAATTCAAATTTACTATACTGTCTCAGAGACCAATGCTTCTTTCAAAGTCTTAAATTTAAAAAAGTCACAGTTGACTTTAGCACCACAAATCCCATCTGTTGATCTGGTATCCTTGGAAGTCAGTGAATATGCATTTCTATAGGTAGGAGTTTATTATGTGTTCTCAAATTTTCTGTAAAAACTGGAGGTATATGATGATCAGAAAAGCTGATAGAGGATGATTAAAATACAAAGGGTTTTATATTGTCTATCCATCAAACCTTTATCAGTTGGATTTGGTTTTATATTGCGGTGCATAATGCAACGTTGAGGGAAATGTCCTCAATTTCATGCAGAACCATGGATCAATGTTTAAATGTCAACTCTTAGGAGGGTAAGTAACATACAAGATATGTTTCCAACACCATGGTTTGCTGCAGGGATAACAAATAGATGTGTTCTTTTTCTTTGCATACCATCGCTATCTACGTACAGTGTTGATATCTGCTAATTTCCTCGTCTGCAAGCCATAGGCGAAGTCCATAATTAGGAGACAAGGGCAATTAACAACTATAAACACCTGACAGTACAAGTGCAAAAACTCCTTAGCAATTTCAGTCTTCGCATTAGAAAGAGTGCTAAAATAGGTTAACAACCAGGCAGTTGCTACTAATGTAAGACAAGAAAGTTATTTTCACTACTGCATGGCCATGCCAAGTATTTTATATCCTGAAGTGGAAAACGGAATATTAGCTCAACATTTCTTGCCACTCTCCATATTATAGCCTTATAGCCCGCCGTAGCGGGCTATACCGGCATTAAAGGCCCGTTGCAGCGTTAAAGGCCCGAGCCGAAGGCGAGGGACTTTAACAAAAGCAGCGGGACTTTAATAGCGGTATAGCCCTGCTACGAAGGGCTATAAGGCTATTAGAACATTCTGCCACTAGAGGGCAGAATGTTCTAACAAATTAAACAAAGGCTTCTCGAAGCTCGAGGAGATTTAAATCCCCTCGAGCTTCCAGAGGCTTTTGTAAAACATTGGAATGTTGCTCTGCGGGCCTTTACTGGCCCGTAGAAGCACGGAGCACTCCATTGTCTACAATGGAGTGCTCCACATTCCAATGTTCTAATAATTCATCAAGCACACTGATTTCTTTTAATTTGATCCCTGGCACGGGGAGGGTGTTCTAGTTATAAATTTCCTTTACAAACATTAGTTTCAGAATTATACAGCTTAATTACCTGTGGGGAATTCAAAGAACAAAACACCCATAACTGTTTGTAGGATGCAGGGTGTGTAAGCACAACAGTGTGAACAAAATTGAAATCTATGTTGCCTGGTTGACTTTCATTAGCAATTTTTTGTTAAGTATGGACGCACATTTTAAGTTGATTTTTTTTTGATTTTTTAATTTACGTTGATTTGTTAAATGTTTTAGCTTACTAATTCATCTTCTCGAACTTATCATGTCATGCTTATCATACTAATGGTTAACCCTAATGGTCACCTTAATGTGGTTCTGGTCCTCCATGTAAGCAGTAGCGTAGCAAAGATGACATGGGCCCTGATGACGGCTGTGGAGGTAGTAAAATACAATAATTATCAGGGCTCAAAGGCCCTACATGGCTCTGGGGCCAAGTGCATGTGCACCAGTTGCACCAATGGCTACGCCTCTGCATTGAAGTCTTAATTGCAATGTTTAAACACTGTATATATTTGCCCAACTTTTTTCCTAGAGTTTATTTATTGTGGTTCTCATGTTTAGTTCTTTTCTATGCGTGTCCCTTATCATAGGAACCTCCTTGTACTTCAGACCTTCATCACCTAATTTTACATTTATTTTCACGTTTGGCCTCCTTAGTCCTGCTCCAGGTGCCAAGGCACCTCAAAGTCTGTGCGTGATCACTTTGGGGCTGTTTCATGATCCTGTTTTGCTTCACCTCATACAGTTACTTGAAAATCTCAGAGTCAGTGCATGTTTTGCTGACAACAGAGCTCTGGAGCAATATCATGATCCAATTCTCCACTCTGCGTGACGCAGAAGGAGTCTGTGCACTTCTTTTTTCCCATTTTCAGCACATACATTAATTCTAGAAATCTCCAAATTAGTGCACACACTAGCAGACTAAGGAGCTAGGGAACACAAGGCAATAATTGATCCAAGGCTTACTGGCAATAACAGAAGCCCTAACTCATATTTTTTAGAGTTAATATACGCGCTGTAGATGGAAAAAGAAACACACCTATCCTTTCTGCATTGGCACAGCGCAAAGAAAGGGATCATGATACGGGCCCTGCTGGTTGCAGCCAATACACTAACGAGGAGATAATTTGAGCTAGTATCTGTACTGTAGACATGAAAAAACACCCACACACCTTCTGCACCAGTACAGCACATAAAACAGTACCCAGGAACATAGGGTGTGTGGAACAGAGATCTCCAAACCATCACTGTCATTGAAATGGCAAAGTAGATGAAAATAGTATTGAATTTAAAAGGTATCTCTGCACCATATAAGAGCCATCCAATCCTTTGTTTATTCTGGGCCTGTTTTCTGTAAGAGGGTAGAGGAGGAGGGGGTGTATACAAGCTCTGCAAAGTTTCATAGAGTCGTGTGTCTGAGCTATGACGGCTGCTAATCCAAGTGGAAACCTGGCCACAGACACTGCTACCACGATTGGAGGCCCCTGGATCCAACTACACACCAGAATCCATTTATGAGGGGGTGTCATTTTTTTTTTTTTTTTGAAAAAACCTTTATTATTTGCAGTTGCTTCATCTTACAAAGTACGGTCACCATCCAGGCGGCGAATCAGTGAAACAAAGCGCACGTTTCCTGATGGTGAAACACAGCCATTCAGCTGGCAACCCGGGGGTCCGGCGGCGTTGTGCAGGTTAACGTGTATACAGGAACGAGATGCGTACATTGTCAAAACAACAGATACATGGGGTTTTTTCCTTTTTCCGGTGTAGTTTTGTGGTGTCCCTGATGTGTGTTGTCAGCAATAGAGGATGGCGCTGTGGTCCAGCCCACTCCGCGGCTGTGCCGGTGGCTACCTAGGCCCTGATCTGGATTCTTACAGGACATCACTATTACCCCAAAATGGAAAGGCCTCCGGGCAGCCTAGCGTCAGCGTCGTGCTCATAGTGTAAGCTGAAGCGCGACAAAGATGCTGTGGTATAGCTCACTGCGACATATCTGACAGCGTGTAGGCCCGGCGAGTCTAGTGTGCAGCTTCGTAGCTCATGGTTATGAGTGTGCTACGCGGTGCGCATCCGTCCCACCAGCGCTGCGCCCCCCCAGCCGCCAAGCGTCGGCGCAAATCCGGCATGGCACAGAGTGCGCCCAGGGCAAGAGTTTGCCGTATTCTCCGGGCGCATCCGCCCCAGGCGTGGAGCTCGTGTCTACAACACCTTGTCATTTGTAAGCGGGGGCTCGCTAGGGAGGGCAGCCCCCCGGGGGCGCCGCGCGACGCATCCATCGTTAGTTATCCGTGGTGAAATGAGGATTCGATCTGGGAACTTAACCCATATATAAACTACTCCCCATGTATGTGCGGCAATAAAGGGGTGTCAAGGTTAGGGTCGTAAACTCAGGTAGGGGCAAGGGGAAGGGGGGAGGAGGGAGGAGGAGATCATTCTGCGATCGAGCAGGGGGGCCATCATCCGCCAAGCGGAGCCCAGTGGGACCGCGCAGCGCGCGCGGGGAGCCGCAGGCCAGGGGGGGGGGAAGAGGGCCGTTGAGAGGGCAATAGGTCTAGGGCTGCCGCCCTTCCACTAGTAGGGGAGTGATAAGCCCCAGAGATTCAAGTTATCCCTCGGTCCTGGCAGGCCCTCTGGAACGCTGCGAGAAGGTTATCCCAAAGCTGGGCGATGGGGAACTTCCGGAGCCCTGCAGTCTCCTCACGAAGAAGCACCGCGCTTTCCGCCTGCGCCCAATTGGTAAAGGAGGCCCTCCAATGTCGGATGTGTGGGGGGGCGGTTGCCTTCCAATGCTTGGTGAGCAAGCGTTTGGCCGTTATAAGGCCCATATCCCAAAAGCGTGCCTGTACTTTGTTGTCTTTCGTTCGCCTATAGAGCCCTAGTGTGCTTGCTTCCCATGTGCGCGGGAGTTGTCCGTCAGCGCCGCGCGCGAGCAGTGTTAGTACGTCGTCCCAGTACGGCTGTAGAGTAGGGCAGTGCCAAAGCATGTGTAAGAGGTCCGCTCCCGGCAGCAAGCATCGCTGGCAGGTCGCATCTGTCCGCGCAAAGTATCTGTTGATTTTGTCGGGCGTGAGGTATGCGCGCTGCAATATGTAGTATTGTATAATTTTGAATCGGGGATTGCGCGGGACTGTGGTCGGGCCGGCCAATATCAGCGCCCATTCCTTATCTGTCCAGTCTCTTCCCCTATCTGCCGCCCAGCGTTCCCTTAGCGTTAATGTGGATGGTTGCAAGTGCGCCTGCAGTGCCTGCGCCAGCCAGTGCATAATGTGTGCGCCATTCCCCATTACATGTAGGTATTGTATAAAGGTATGCACCGGAGGCTCTGCTGCCAAGTCTCCCCAGGAAGTAGTGAGTGTGTGCAAGAGGGAGGCGTGTAGGAGGAACTGGCCCGCCGGGAGAGTCGTGTCGTCAGCCAGGTTTGCGAACGTGAGCAGATCGCCATCTGCATACAGATCGCTCAGCGTGTCTACCCCCGCCTGTTCCCAGCTAGCCAAGTGGGCCTCTGTGAGCGGCCCCGTCGGGCCAGGCATACCCAAGAGCGGTATGCTCGGAGCGTAGGGCGTAGTTGCGCGTGTGAGACGTAGGCACCTCAGGAAACATCTGCGCGCCACTGCTAAGTAGATCTGGGAAGGGCAGGTCGTGCGGGTTATCGGGTGGAACAGCGTATTAATTTGTGTGCGTGACCAGGCAGCGGCGTGTGAGGCAGTGTCCTCAAGCTGCCTGCCACTCAGCCATCCCGCCACCCACTGCATTTGTGCCGCGAGATAGTACAATTCCAGATTAGGGACTGCCAGCCCTCCGGAATCCGTGGGCATGTATAGCTTAGCCAGCGCCACTCGCGGTCGCCCCTTGTTCCAGATGAGGCTACGCAGTAGTACCTCTAATTCTCGGAAGAGCTTGGTAGGAACATACAGAGGCATGTTCACGAAATAGTAGAGTAGGCGAGGCAGCACAATCATTTTGGTCAGGGCCACGCGGCTGGGCACGTTAAGGGGAAAAGTGTTCCAGAAGCCGATTTGTGCTCGGACAGAAGCAATCGCTCGACAGAGGTTTCCCTCCAGAATATCAGCCGGGGTTCTGTAGATCCGTATCCCTAGGTAGCGGAAGGTGGTGGGATGCCATTGCAGTCTGTCCCCTCCCAGCCGGATGTCGCATTCAGGCGTGTCCGGGCCGAAGGGATATGCCCCTGATTTGGCCCAATTAACTCTCAGGCCCGACATTCTCTCGAAGGTGTGGAATATGTCAGTGAGGGAGGCGGGGATGGCGGTTCTGTCCCTGACGTAGAGTAGCAAATCATCTGCATACAGCGACACCGCATGTATACCATCCACCAACGGGATTCCCCACTCCAGTCCGTGTGTCCTGAGAATCGCGGCCAGCGGCTCCATGGCCAGCGAAAACAGTAGTGGAGACAGTGGGCAGCCCTGGCGGGTGCCCCTGCGGACTCAGATGGCAGCTGAGAGGAGGCGGCCCGTGCGGACTCGGACTGTCGGTTTGGCATAAAGCAGGTCTATCATGGCTCGGTATCCCCCCCCAGTTGATACTTCTCTGTGACTGCCCGCAGGTACGGCCACTCAACTGAATCGAAAGCTTTCTCCAGATCCAGTATCAGGCATCCCGCTCTCGGCCACTGATGCGTAGCGTATTCCTGTACTCTGAAGAGGCGGCGTATGTTGTGGGAAGTGTGGCGTGTGGGGACAAATCCATTTTGGTCTCGGTGCACCAGGGTGGGTACATGGGGGGCCAATCGCCTAGCCAATGCAGAAGCCAGGATTTTATAATCCGTATTCAGTAGCACCAGTGGGCGGTAAGAGCCCACTTGCGTGCTATCCTTGCCCGGTTTTAGAATAGAGACTAGCGTGGCCTCATTTAACGTAGGGGGCAGAGTGGCATCCTCCGCTGCCGCGTTGTACATTCTCAGCAGTTCTGGGACGAGAATGTCCGAGCCTGCCTTGTACAGCTCCGCCGGTAGCCCATCCGGGCCCGGCGTTTTGCCGTTTGACAGATTAAAGATGGCTTCCCGGAGCTCGTCTGGCTCCAGTGGGGCGCCCAGCTCGTCCTGTTGCACAATAGTTAGTTGCGGCAGTGGCAGAGGGGAGAGGTAGTCGGCTATATCAGGGTAGGGGACTGTTAAGCGGGAGCGATACAGCTCGTCGTAGTGGGCAGCGAAGACATCGTGTACACCAAGTTGTGTGTATATCAGCCCCCCCCCCCCGCCCGCACAGCCACCACCGGGGTCGAGCGGGTTTCTTGAGAGATCAGCCACGCTAAGAGTTTGCCAGGTCTGTCGCCAAGGTGATGCGTTCGTGCCGAGTGCGCGGCATAATTGACGTTTCGGAGTCGCTTTAAGAGGTGTGCATGTTCCGCGCGGGCCTCGTGCAGCGGGTCCTCGTCACCGTCCACAGCCCCCTCCTCCCTCGTCAATAGGTCCGACTCCAGCCTAGTGAGGTCCCTTTCCAATTGGTGCCGCACGTGTCCCTGTGCATGCAAGCAGTGCCCCCGGAGTACTACCTTGAAGGCGTCCCACTCCACCTGTGGAGTTGATGCCGTGCCATCATTCTCCTCAAAGTATTGCGCGGCGCGTGTAAGCAAGGTATCTCGGAAAGCCGCGTCCAGCAACAACGCAGGTTGCAGACGCCATGTGGGTACCGGAGGGTGCGGGCACGCCCAGGCTATGGACATGAAGTGTGGGTTGTGGTCTGAGTGCGTGCGGCCCATGTATTGTGTGTCCGTCACGTGGGGCAGAAGGGCAGTAGATGCCATGAATCGGTCTAGTCGGACATGTAAGTCGTGAGCGCCAGAGTAGTAGGAATACGTCCGTGTCCCCGGGTTGCGCAATCGCCAGACATCGTGTAGATCCCATTGCGTGGCCCATTCTAGTAGTGCCTTCGTGGCTCCCCGTGTAGAGGCATTAGCGGGGGGTGGGAAAGAGCGATCCAATGTGGTATCTAGAGTGCAATTATAATCACCCCCTATTATCCACGATGTTGCATGCCAAGTTGCCATGATCGCCGATAGCCGCGCTAGGAAGCTTCCCTGTTCTACATTGGGGGAATAGAGGGACACCAGCGTGAGAAGCTGGCCATCCAGCCTGCCCTGCGCAGCCGCATATCTGCCCTCCCGATCTACTACTACTTCCGTGGCTTCCCAAGGAGTCCCAGGGCGGACCCATATCAGTGTTCCGCGAGCGTAGGAGGAGTATTCCGTTGCATACAGCTGCCCTCGCCATCTACGGCGTAGCGCCCGCACCTCGGCTCCGTTCAAATGAGTTTCCTGGAGCAGCGCTATGTTGATTTTATGTCGCTTTAGGTATGAGTATATATGATAACGTCTGGCCGGTGTGTGCATTCCCCTGACATTCCAGGTGCATAACTGGACATTAGCCATAGCGGTCACATGTATGCGCGCCACCTCCCCTCCCCCAAGGCGCGGCCCCTAGCTCAAGGGTCCCCCAGCCCCAGCAGCCCGCTCCTGCCGAGCAGTCGTGATAAGTGTCGTGTGTGCAGTGCCATGATCTCCAATAGGGTAGGGGGGTAAGGAAGAGGGGGAATACATAAAGCCTTAACATGGCAACAAGTTCCAAAATACCAAAAGGTCGGCTGCACAACAGGTTGCCGTCCAAACACTCAAGTGAGCTTGCAAACTATACAGTCTAATGGGGTTCTTGTGGTTTATAGTCTAACAGTAATCAAAAACAGTGCAGTCTTGGAGGTTTCCAGCCTCTCTCCCGGGTGTGGTATGCAAGCCTCCGCTGGCCGGCGGACATCCAGTGTCTATTGTTCAATGCCGTGGCAGCCGTGCGCCCAGATATCAGCCAAGTGCGGGCAAAAGTACCAAGGGGGGGGGGGCGGGTCCCTCTCCAACCAGTTCATGGTGCAGCGGGCTGGCTACAAAACGCTGTGGGGCACGCCCGTGTCCCTGCAACTTGTGTTGGTGATTCACGTGTGTATGAGTAGAAAATGTACTTACAGTGGCCAGCTCCGTGTTCGAGCTTCCCAGAGCAGCAACAGCGTGGGCGCCAGCAGGTCCAAGGCAATCCCACGGACAAGTGGGGCAGCTGCACAGGAACTCAAGTGGGCTCTTGCCACGCGGCAGGTGACGGTCTGCTCCGTCAGCCAAAGAGATCCACCGTCTGCGGCGTGACCTCCGGGGGCCCCCCAGAGCTCTGCGTATCCGGGATGCCGTAAATCGCCTCATCGTCCGTGGAAGACGCTGCCGGGCTAGCGCCCAGGCGGAGCGATGGCGCCGGGGAGTTGCTGAGTGCCGCCACCCTGCGCAAGGCGTCCTGCTGTTCCTGGTGGACTAGGGCCGCCGGCGGGGAGTGGCTTACCGCTTCTCGGGCCAGCGGTGGCGTAGGTGATCTTCGACGGCGTCGCCTCCCCGGCCCCCTGGGCCTCATCGCCGCGGCAGCTCCCGGCGCTCTTCGCGGCGCGTCGGGCATTCCTCCATCCAGCCAGGCCTCCGCTTCCTCAGAGCTCGCGAAGAAATGCGTTTTGTCACGTACCACCACCCGTAGCTTGGCAGGGAAAAGTAACGAGTACTTGAGGCCCGCTTCGCGCAGTCTTCTTTTTACAGCCAGGAAGGAATGTCTCTCTCTCTGCACCCGTGCTGTGTAGTCCGGGAAGAACATCACCGCAGCGTTGTCTATGATGATTACCCCCAGGTTCCTGGCTTCTCGTAGTATGGCGTCCCGGTCTCGGTAGTTGAGCACTCGAAGGAGAAACGGCCGGGGGTGAGAACCCGGGGGGAGCGGCCGCGTGGGCACACGGTGGGCCCTCTCCACCACAAAGTAGGGGGAAAGCGCGCCATCTGGCAGCAGGTCTCGTAGCCAGTCCTCTACCTTGCGGGCGGGATCCGCTCCTTCCCATCTCTCCGGGATGCCCACTAGGCGGATGTTGTTTCTTCGTGCCCGGCCTTCCGCATCTTCAGCCCTACCCTCCAATAGTTCCATTCTGTTAAGGAGGTCTTGCACCTTTGTGTCCGTCTGTACCGCCCTTGGTTCGATCACTGCTACAGCGTCTTCCAGGGTCTTAGTACGATCTTGTAGCTTTTTGTGATCGGCTCGGAGGTGGGTCAAATCTATCGCCACGCTGTCAATTCTGGTCTCCAGAGAGGTGCGCATCTGTTGGAGCGACTCCTCCATCCGCTCCATGACCGCCAGGACACTGTCCAACTGCGCCGCTACCTGCTCGGCGTCCATCCCGTGTGCCGTCTTCACCTGGTTTCCCCTCGCCGCTGCAGTTCCCGGCCCAGTGCGTGTTCGCGCCCCTCTAGGCATGGAGCTGGCGGCGTGTGCAAGGCAGGGTCTCCTGTAGGCGTGAGGCGGGGGCCCGTCGCGTGCGGCAAGTCACCCCTGCATCTCCGGGGTTGTCGTTGCGGGCCTTGCGTCGCCGCCAAGCGCCAGGGCTCGGCGTTCCGGATCGCCGGGTCACATGCACTGCATCCCAGCCGTCGCGGGTCCAATGTCTCCGAGCAGACCGCTGCACGGACGTCTGAGGGTACCCTCCAAAGGGTCAGGACGTGCTCGCGTCGCTTGTCCACTCCGTGCTCATAGTTCGCTGCCGCAGCGGACTGAGGCGCAGAACCGGTGCTGCACTGGTCTATGGGGTTCGGGTCCGCACCCGGCAGCGTTCTCTGGATCTTCAGGCAGCGGCAACAAGCGCCGCAGGCCGCAGCAATGTCGCGTCTCCTGTCTGGGGCGAGTCCGCTTGCAGTGTCCGGAGGCGGGCAGGAGATCAATAGGGTAGAGGCCAGACCCCAGTGTAGCAGTAGCTAGGCCAGAGCGGGGGGGGGGCGAGTCTTCTGCGTCCCGGTGCAGATCCCGGGATCCTTATCGCCGTTTTGGTTCTCCGCCCCTCCCCAGAGGCAGCGTGGCCCTGCAGCAAGTCGTGGGCATGTACTTATGGGCAATAGTGGCTAGGCCTCATCGTCTCTTCGGTTGCGCCCCGCCGCTCCCAGGGCCCCCATCCATTAACTCCATGTGTGTGGAGCGCTGCAGCCGATGTCCACGCGGCCGCTCCAGGTCGCTCCCGGCTCGTCCGTGGGGGAGGGGCGGGGGGGGGTCTCCAGGTGCCCCCTATCGCTATGCCCGCTCCGTGTGGGCTCCTCCGTGATGGTCGCGGGCTCCTTCGCGGTGCCGCGAGGCGTCCTCCGCAGGCCGCAGCTCAAGGCCCGGGGTGGTATACAAAGCCGCGGGCCCGCGTAGTCCGCGTCCCCAGGCGCAGGCTCAGCAGTGCGGTCGCAGGCTCGCCGTCGGTGTCGGTGCGGGGCTCCACCACCGATCGGCCTCAAAATCGGCCAGTGCAGGCAGCAGGTGCCGGAACAGGTCCGCCGGCAGCAGCGGGCCGCGGAGAGGATTTTGCAGCGGAGAAACGACCCAGGATAGGGAGGCTCAGATGGGAGCTCTTCCCGGGCACATCCGCTCTCATTGCGCGGTAAGCCACGCCCCCCTATGAGGGGGTGTCATACGCCATATACCCTACCTGGAGCTACGCCCATGACAGGACCATGATGCGCACCATGGTATATCTGCTCCGTTTTTCACTCTCTCTAACTTTTAAAGTAATTTGATTGCACACTTGTGAAATGGGATTGATTGCAATGATCAAAATATATTTCCATACAAATAAAAAACTGCAGAGGTCATTTCATTTACAAATCCTCAATTTAAACAAATGTAGGTCCTCTTATGGACTAAGGATTGAATGAGAGGCAATATAGAAACACAAGTGAATCCGGTACAGTACCAAATAAATCACATATACATATTTAATGTCTTCCGTCTTTTATTTTTCTTGTACAACTTCGTAAAAGCAACCAGCCAACGCGTTTCGCCCAAAACATGGGCTTCTTCAGGGCTGTAGTGACATGCAATACAAAATCACATTTAAAATCAGACAATGCAGAAAAAAGAACACAAAGACGTTCTTTGAGAGAAATAATACAAAAATGATAAACTAGCAGAGAGAAATAGAGAAAGACCCAAATGTCTTGAACCAATGGTTATGTGAGCAAACCACATTTCAAAAACACGTGTGATATAAAGTAAGAGAGCTTAGACTTAGATTTTTTCACCTGTGAAAAAAAAGAAAAAGAAAAAACCAATATAAGATTGTGAGTGATCTTGGATCAAAACGATAAAAAGAGTCAAAGTAAAAAAGAAAAAGAGAAGAAGAAGAGAAAAAAATCTAAATGTCATGAAGACCACGACTACACCACAAATACAGTAACTATTAAGGCTTACCAAAAGGGTATGAGTATAGGATATATCCTCTGTCGAACGAGTCAGCAAATAAAAGAGCATCAAATCTGTCGAGCTAAATTCAGACAGAAAAGTTTGTTGTAAATACACCTTCATAGCTGCCAAGACAAGAAAGGCACAAACTGAAAGTGCCAATAAATCAAAATGAACATACCTAAAGTATCAAGAAAATGAGGTTCAATGAGCAAGAATAACCGATCAATATCCGTTTTGAGACTGATCTGTTGAAAAAAACAGTCTTAAATTAATTAGCAATCTTTCAGAAAACAGAAAATGTCTGTCAAGTTGCGAGCAAACCATTACGCCCTTCTTAAACCAAGAACCCTCCTGTAGGGTATATCTCACTATGTTATACTATCCTAAACTCATGTCCTCAGGAAAGATCATTTAAAGGTAAAAAAACACAACAAAACAGAAAAAGAAAAAGAAAAAAAGGTAGGAAAAAGGCTGCCAACCTCTAGAGCCAGACTTCATAAAGACCAATACTACAAAAAACAATTATTAGGAAACACAGGCCAATAGAATCTCTAGCATACCATATGAAAAACGGAGCAAGTAGTTCCGTGGAATCACACTATATGGTGAAATGTTGAGTAATGACCCGACCTACCATAATTAATAACACTTTCATGTGAGGACAGTCCAAAAGACGCCACAATGCACCCAACGCCCACACCCCAGGTGTAAAAAACAACCAACCGCGACCAACAATTGACCCACATCTGTTGTGTTAAAGTCTGTGTCAACACAGCAATTCTCGACAAGTAACGCAAAATTCACGGAAACTCACCATTACTAGTTGAGCCGCACACATGTTAGGGCGACACCACCATAATCCCTATGTTAGTAGTTAAAACTTGAAAGAAAGCTCGGCAACCGATTCGGAATAAACCGAGGGGATGTCAATACCAATCATCGAAGTATCCCGACTAAATAAAAGTTACTTACTGAATGTCAGTATTAGCCACATTCAGAAGCCGTTTCCATAGGCGGCGTCCCGTACCAAATCTTGGTAGAAAAACGAAAGGTATGGTTTTCCGCTTCAGAGCTATTTAAAACATCGGCAAATACCGGCCCGCCAAACCGGAAGTGATTATGTCAAAACACTTCCGGAATCAAAAACATGAGCAAATGTAAACAAAAATTACCCCCAAAGCTGCGCTGGGGGTACGCACCGTACATACACGGGTGGGGGTACGACTCGAACGTACAGGGGTGTACATACACGGGGAGTACGACACGTACAGTGGTGTACATACACGGGGGGGTTCGACACGTACAGGGGTGTACATACACGGGGGGTTCGACACGTACAGGGGTGTACATACACGGGTGGGTTCGACACGTACAGGGGTGTACATACACGGGGGGGTTCGACACGTACAGGGGTGTACATACACGGGGGTTCGACACGTACAGGGGTGTACATACACGGGGGGTTCGACACGTACAGGGGTGTACATACACGGGGGGGTTCGACACGTACAGGGGTGTACATACACGGGGGGTTCGACACGTACAGGGCTGTACATACACGGGAAGTACGACACGTACAGGGGTGTACATACACGGGGGGGTTCGACACGTACAGGGGTGTACATACACGGGGGAGTACGACACGTACAGGGGTGTACATACACGGGTGGGGGTATGACTCGAACATACGGGGGCTGGGGGGGGTACGACTCAGACATACGGGGGCTGGGGGGGATCGGCACGTACGTACGGGTGCTGGGGGGGTCAGCGCGTACATACGGGGGCTGGGGGGGGTCGGTGCGTACGTACGGGTGCTGGGGGGGTCGGCGCGTACATACGGGGGCTGGGGGGGGTTGGCGCATACGTACGGGGGCAGGGGGGGGTCGGCGCGTACATACGGGGGCTGGGGGTGGTCGGCGCGTACGTATGGGTGCTGGGGGGGTCGGCGTGTACATACGGGGGCTGGGGGGGGTCGGCGCGTACGTACGGGGGCGGGGGGGGTACGGCGCGTACCGGGCCACCTACTCTGGTCGTTTCGCGACGTACTTCGCTTTTCCGGCACTTTTTGGGTGCCGTGAAAATATTGCCGTCCGGACTGCTGTCGGTTCGAATCGTACTTCCTGGGTCGTGATACGCTGCCTGAAAGCATCCCGACGTCACGTCGCAGCATTCCTGGATCACATTCGTATGTATATTTTCGTCGGTCGGTGTTTTTTGCGATTCGTACGGAAATGGTGTTTCCGTGCGAATCGTAATTCCATGTTTGTAAAGTTTTACGACCGGGTACGAGTCGGACGGAGAAAACGCTCCGACCGACGGTTCGTACCCGGTTTTTACAGGATCGTAATCGGCACCTTAGTGTGGTTCCACGGAACTACTTGCTCCGTTTTTCATATGGTATGCTAGAGATTCTATTGGCCTGTGTTTCCTAATAATTGTTTTTTGTAGTATTGGTCTTTATGAAGTCTGGCTCTAGAGGTTGGCAGCCTTTTTCCTTCCTTTTTTTCTTTTTCTTTTTCTGTTTTGTTGTGTTTTTTTACCTTTAAATGATCTTTCCTGAGGACATGAGTTTAGGATAGTATAACATAGTGAGATATACCCCACAGGAGGGTTCTTGGTTTAAGAAGGGCGTAATGGTTTGCTGGCAACTTGACAGACATTTTCTGTTTTCTGAAAGATTGCTAATTAATTTAAGACTGTTTTTTTCAACAGATCAGACTCAAAACGGATATTGATCGGTTATTCTTGCTCATTGAACCTCATTTTCTCGATACTTTAGGTATGTTCATTTTGATTTATTGGCACTTTCAGTCTGTGCCTTTCTTGTCTTGGCAGCTATGAAGGTGTATTTACAACAAACTTTTCTGTCTGAATTTAGCTCAACAGATTTGATGCTCTTTTATTTGCTTACTCGTTCGACAGAGGATATATGCTTTACTCATACCCTTTTGGTAAGCCTTAATAGTTACTGTATTTGCGGTGTAGTCGTGGTCTTCATGAAATTTAGATTTTTTTCTCTTCTTCTTCTCTTTTTCTTTTTTACTTTGACTCTTTTTATCGTTTTGATCCAAGATCACTCACAATCTTATATTCGTTTTTTCTTTTTTTTTTTTTTCACAGGTGAAAAAATCTAAGTCTAAGCTCTCTTACTTTATATCACACGTGTTTTTGAAATGTGGTTTGCTCACATAACCATTGGTTCAAGACATTTGGGTCTTTCTCTATTTCTCTCTGGTAGTTTATCATTTTTGTATTATTACTCTCAAAGAACGTCTTTGTGTTCTTTTTTCTGCATTGTCTGATTTTAAATGTGATTTTGTATTGTATGTCACTACAGCCCTGAAGAAGCCCATGTTTTGGGCGACGCGCGTTGGCTGGTTGCTTTTACGAAGTTGTACAAGAAAAATAAAAGACGGAAGACATTAAATATGTATATGTGATTTATTTGGTACTGTACCGGATTCACTTGTGTTTCTATATTGTCTCTCATTCAATCCTTTCTCAAGCATTTATTTACATTCTACAAGCAGCAGAACGTTTGAGGTGGGCAATATTACATATTGTTAGTGACTGATTCTGGTGGTGCAGTCTTCTTTGACCCGGCTGCTTTTTCTTCCTTTTTGTCTTTATTTCTCTTATGGACTAAGATCACTTCAACGAAAGGATTTTTTTCCTGAAGTATCGGCTTGGTTTTGGAAGTTGATTCTCTGGCTGAAGCAGTGACCATGAAAGATTAATCCAAGAGCCAGACTACTGTCTGAATACATAAGTGTATCTGTCACTTTAAGTCATGTTCTCCTATTCTCACTGAGCTATGATTCATTGCTGAATTTTTGGCCAAGTCCTAAGAGCTCATCCTTCCAAATGTTTTAGTCTCTAGAACTTCTTGCTAGTGATGAAAACCAAAAAAGTAATGGGTGTATTGGATAAGGAGACATCGATTAATGACATTTTTTTCAAATCAAAATCATGAAAATTTAAACTTTTCATTCATTATACAGTAATTGACTCATACTATGCATATAGAATTATTATCGCATTTATTAGAAAGATAAAACGTGCACAATAAATTAATGGTTACAATCACAGTCTTCACATTTTTAGATCATGCCGCACGGCAATGCATGCGCACTGTTGCTTCCGACAATCTATTGTTCTTAAAACAAAAAAATATATTTAAAGTGACTTTAAGCCCATTACTTACTAGTGGTTTGCTGCTTCATCACTCTCATTTCCTGAACCCTCATTATTCAGCGCGTGCAAGTGTCACTTCCTCTTTGTGTGTGTTTATCATTTCAATAAAATATGGACCAAGTCCTAATTAATTCTTTTATTGGGGTCCTACGGCTGGGTGCACTTTGGAGATGAGGTACTTTTTCTTTTAGTTCTTCTCCCATCGTCGAGGCTCCCCATCTGCCCTCCTTCCTCAGCTTGCTCTGTTGTTGCTTGCTTATTCAATTTGCAACCACATGCACAGCACACCACCAAATATTGCGTATACGTTTGTTTACTGTAACTTATGTTTGAATTTGGCGCTTCCTTCTAAGCTTTCTGACTGCTCGGGGCTCCAGACCATGCACCTTTGCTCCCGCATCTGGACACAGCCAGCTGTGCATGCTTTTGTGCAAAGTGCAGGGCAGCACGGGGTGGAGTTTGCACGGAAGGAGTGTCGAGGTGCACAGAAGAGGATCTGACCAAGTAAGGTGTGAACGGGTCCCTGTGCTGCCACTCTTCATGGAGAAGCCTCGCTGTGTGCCCACTGCCCCAGAGATGCTTGCATAAGCACACTGCATTTAATGATTAACCCAGTCTGTCCCTTCACTACGTCTATATCAAGGATAGTTTATATTATTCTACCCAGTCCATCACCCGTCAATTGTATTATTCTTTTCAGCCCATTTTATATCCTGCTTAAGGGGCAATTCTGTGCATCTTATTTCTCCCCTTAACTGTCAACAAATTAAGGGCAGATCTACATTCACACTCTAATGACGGTGGGTCACTGTCCTTTGTAGCCCATATCCTCTATGAGCAGTCACAGCTTTGCAGATACCCTGTACTGAATGCCCTCTCTCGACGGGAAGGGCATGCAGCGAGGGGCGGCTCCTCCGTTTGACCGGAAGAGTGTCGCTCCACAAAGAAACAACCCATGCCAGCGCTGAAAAATAAAATGGTAGTAACGTTTATTTGTTACCATTTTATTTTTCAGCATCCGACATGTCCTGAACTGAGGAACAGGATGGGGCGGGGCAAGAGCTGCCTTGTGGCAGCAGGGAGCTGTGCGCTTTCAAATGTGAATATTTCTTTGGCAGGAGGCTTGCGATGGCCAGCCAGACATGTGCATTTTAAACTTCTCTAACCTAGCTGTCTTAGACAGCTGGGTTAAAGAAAATGCAGGCTTCCAGTACTCTTGAGAGCGATGAGTGAGGCCGCTCCCTCCAATCGTGGCGCTGCTCTCATGATGGTAAGATGCCCCCTGAAAAATGACAAACTCCCTAGTGTTCAGCTGACTAGTATGCACCAACCTGCCACACACAAACCTGTTTCTGACCCCCTCAGGTGGGAGCCCTTGTGCTCTCGTGGGTCAGGAACAAGGCCTGCTTGGGATGGAGGTGCTGCTCACCTACCTCCAAGCAGGAACAGCATTCAGGGCGGTGAGCCTCAAAGAAATCCTGCCCTTTGTTATGCTGACCAAGGCCTCTCTAGCTAGTGGAGATGCCCACCCCATTGACCAAGTCCCACCTTTTGGTGGCATAGTCGACAGGAAAATTAGTAATCAGGAGAGGTGTGTGTGTCCCTCTGCCAGGACCACCCCTAAGGTGCCCTGGACCAAGGTGATCCCCCTCCTTAGAAAATCCTCCAACTTGAATGGAAGGATTCTATCCAATCAGGGAGGGGACATACTAAGGTTGTAGTCACCCTAAAAGGCAAGTAGCCCATTGGCTACCAGCTGCTATTAACTGCATTGCCCCTAAATACAGTATTTAGGGGCACCCCTGAACCTTGAAACTCAGATTCCTGCAACCTACGAAGAAGGACGAAGAAGAAAACATGCAGCAAAGCTTGAAGACGACGACTGACTTTTCCCCAGCCCTACCGGCCTGTCTCCAGCTTAAAGAGCCTGCGAAGATAACAACGCCCGTCCTGTGGCCAGCGACTTCCCAAAACTCCAGGAAGACTGCCACTCTTCAACAAAGGCCATCTGTCCCAAGGACAGAGGCCCTGTCCAGAAAGCTTCAACTTCAAGGACTCTGGATCCAGACGGACCCGCGACCCCTGCCCACTCTGCACCCGATGCCCACGGCCCAAGTCTCAGTGGCTTACCTGTCCAGTGATGTTTCCACAGCGATCCTGACCTCGAATCTAGCATTGGCTGACCTCTCCTGGACTCCACGAAGATGCCTGTAGCCTCATCTTGAAAGGTCTCCCTGACCGCAACCGACTTCGGTAAAGAAAATCTGACACTAAAGGCCACTCCTGCATCCTCTTTTCCAACTTTGTGGAGCCCAGCCGATGGTGCCCAGCTCTCCTTTGACATCTCAACTTACCTGCCCTGCCTGTGGTCACCTTCATCCAGCCTCCTGGTCCGAGTCTGCAGCCTCTTTGTGCGACCGAAATTCCAGCATTTGGCACCCTCCACTGATTTGCACCCTGCACCCGGCCACCCCTGTGACGCTGGTGGTGTAAGGTTGGTGCTACCGTGTGCTCCCCCATGCTTGCTTTAAATCCCGGGCCTGTGCCCAGAGAGCACAGGCACCTGCATGCAAACCACACTTCTTGTAGGAGGCCCCAGTCTCCAGTGACTAACATTGGGCCCAGTGGCTTCTGCAGTGCCCCATTGGGCCCAGTGCCACTGGTGGTGCAGTACCTACCTTGATCTGACCCTTGTCCAGTGTTAGTCCAAGCTCCTGAAGATTGGACATGTAAGTCGAATACTTACCTGTAAACGCATGTAACTGTTTTCCTACCATAAGATTTGATTGCATTTCTGCCTATTATACTAAATACCCATCTTTTACATTTGGTAAGTTTGCTACTGTTTGATTGACATTGCCAAAGTATTTTTATACCACTGTAAAGTATTTGACTGCCTTTACAAAGCCATAGCTACTGCATTTGAAAAGTGTTACTATTCTTAAAATTGTTACTTACCTGCAACAGAGTTCCTCTTGGTTCTAAAATAAAATAACAACGTAATAACTCTTTATGCAAAACAATTGATCTTGGATTCAGGCCTTGAGTGTGAGTACAACAAATGCTTAACACGGCCCTCTGATAAGGTAACTTCTCAACAACACTACCACAGATAGAAGTTTTAGTATTATCTACTTTAGCCTCTGTAAGCCTCTGGGGATCCACTGGACTCTGTGCACACTATACCTTACTTTGGTAAGATACATACAGAGCCAGCTTCCTACTTCCCCTACTTCAAAGGCACATTTGAGGATAAGTACTGGACCACTGACACCACCAAATCACAAATTTGCTGAAACCAAGGACATGCTGCCTGGAAGAAGAGCTGCTGAGTTGTAGGAGGGACTGCCACTTTGCTAACTGTGTTTCTGTTTTGACCTACTGCCAGCTGATTGCTGTGCTATAGGAGGGACTGCCACTTTGCTACCTGGTCTGCTGTGTTGGCCAGTTGACTGCTGCTTCTTGCCAGGGAGTGAGAGGGACTGGACCTGCTCTGTACCTCCTTGAACCCAAGTTTCTCCTGACTTGCCTCATGTTCTCTGAAACGTCAGGCTCGTAAAAGACTTCTTGCAATTCCACTGGTGCTGCTGAACTCTGCCATCTGTGAGTCCTACTCTTGCCTGAGGTGTCACCACTGCGCTGATCAGAACCGACGCAGTGCCATCCGATCCTGACGCAATGCTGAACCGAGGACATCCCTGCGTGGCTCGAGGGTGACGCATCGACCTAACTGTGAGGTTTGATGACGGCGGAGCACCGACCTGAGGTCCCGACTGCACGGCTCGGCGATGGCACAGCACCGGTCCAAAGACAGTGCCGCGAGGCACGACTTCCACTCATCGACCTGACTGCGTGAACCTGAACCGATGCATCGAGGCTTCAATGTCCCTGCTTGCTCCATCCAAGGTACTTTTTCAGAGGGACCTGTGCGGGTCCTGTAGCAGGCCTGGCCTCCTTTGCGGTCAGCCTGGAACTTTGGATTTACCCAGTTCTAGCACAACCTCCAGTAACCTTTTAGCGCTATTGACTTCAATTCACTGGTTTTGCATTTAATCTTTCAAAATTCATATCTCAAGTGCAACTTATTGGATTATTGTCATTTTGGTCTTGATTTACTAGTATGTTTGTGATGTTATCACTGTGTTACTGTAATTTAAGATCTGCAAAAATACTTTACACGTTGCTTCTTATGTTAAGCCAGACAGCTCTGTGCAAAGCTACCAGAGGGTGAGCACAGGTTAATTTAAGTTGTGTATCTGACTTACACTGACTAGGATTTCTAATTTCTAATTTAAAGCATTTTTAAAGCGCAGCGTACACCATGCGGTTTCTTGGCGCTAATTGGATTGTATAGGATTGTGGCTCCTGCTTGGACAGGGAATATTCTCTGTGAACCAGAAACCTTAATTTCTAACAGGTAGTAACAATGATTGAGCATTAAAATTATAGTACCCTACTTAACTATTAATTGTGTCTGATGGTTGAAACCCCTTTGCTACCAAAACTAATATTTCACAGCTAACTGTTGCTTCCCATAGTGAGTCAATGTCGAAATGAAAGCTCTTGATAATTAAACAAGCCTCCAGTTTGACCTAATCATGGGTTGTAGAGACACCATACAGTAATTGTCCTAGAATTACCCAGTTTCCACTGAGTTTGCTCTTTCTTTTAGAATAGGTTTGAAAATCACAAACATCGATAGTCCCGGGGGAAGGGTGATGGGGTAAGAAGACAGTGAACACCAATGAAGGTGTAATGTTGTTACTAACTATTGTTTACTTTGTATTTCATATCCAGTTTTAAATCGTATACATTTTGTTTAAAAGTCAGGTGTACTGATGTTCCTTTCCTGTGTATGTGTAGAGGAGGGGTGTGCATAATAATCTATGACTTGCATAGATTTCCATGCATGCTCATTGTAAAATCCCTAACATTCAGAAATAAATGCAAGTCATAGTGATACATCTAGAAGACCTCGAAGTTCTGACATAGAGTCATCATAAGAGGAAAACAATTTGGTGCTAATTTCCTATTTACTTATAATGAGGGTTCACATTTTATGATATTTCCTTTATTGAGATTTCCATCTGTATTTATCCATACTTATTTTTTAGTTATTTTATCTGTGGTTATCAATATTTGTTTTGGGTTTTGTGGAAAAAATTAAGTTGCAGTTTGTATTTTGCTGCATATATTAAACTGATAACTGTATGATCATCATTGAATGCTAAATGGAGTTTGAAGTTGCATGTACCCATACAGGATTCAGCAATAGAACTGTATGAAAACATGAGCATTGTAGCGTACACTCTTCCTTAGCCGGAAAACGTCCCCCAATTTTTAATTCCCGAGCTATCAGTCTGGACAGCTATTGACTATGTAGTTTTGGCGGACAGCACTGAGAATCATTCAATATGTTTGCCATTTTTATCTACATTTGAAAATATATACAGACAGGAAAAAGATGCTGTCTGCCTGCATTTGTAAAATCAAGTAAAACAGAACACTTGGGGCCTTGTTTATATTTGGTACATCATGTTATGCGTATGCAGTGTTCCATATGGTTCCCTTGTTCAACTACAAGGGCATTGCATGTAAATATCTGTAATACATTCAAAAACGGTTTAGTAAATAGAAGATAGTTTCCTGAAACAAAATTATAAATAACATTTACAAAATGCTAATTTTAAATCTGCTTGAAGGCAGCTTAACAGGCTTTGCTAAATGGGATTTGATAGGGATAGAAATGTTAGGAGATGTTTGGAGAGGGGGAGTGTATAACACTTTCAAAGAGCTGCAGCAGGATTATTCAATGGGCCATGGAGAATGGCTGCGATACCTGCGACTAGGCCATGCGCTTAGAAAACCGATTAGGGATGGGGAGACAATAATAGAGGTCGGCCCATTGGAAGATCGAGTACTCGGGGGCAAGATGGCGGCCGGAGCTTCGGTCGAGTGAGCTGGGTTGAACGCTCCCTGCTGATGGTGCTCCCCTACTTACATTTTCTACGGCGAAGACCGACTCTTCTGGTTTCGATATGCAGAACTTCTGGATTAGATGTGTATAAGAGGTGATGATTTTGCTCACGCAGCTTCTCTCCTGATTCCGACGCGCAGAAGTAACTGGCGTCCTGGAGCCGTTGGAGCTCTTCACTATTGCGCTCGGCGCTCTCTCATCATCCTTTCTTCTTAGGTCGTCGGTATTCCCCAGACAACCAGTGGAAAGATGCCGCCCAAGTTAACTACCAAAGCCACTCCAAGGAGCAGCAATCTCCGCAACACTCAGCCTACAGTGGGCATTGACATCTCAGGAAATCCGGGGGGGGGTCTGAAGACGCATAAATCCCCCCATGAAGGCCTCACTGATTTGGCGAAGACATCCACCGGTAAAACCCCCTCCGCTTCTATAAATCTTGTTAAGAATACAGCCCCCTTGTTTTTGAAACGCTCTGTGAAGAACACGGCGCAAAACACTTCCAAGCTTGTCAGTCCTGGGTTACCTTCCGAGGCATCTTTAATCCCCCCTTGGCTGTGCATAATGTGACTCATTCTCTTGTTCAAAATAACGGGGGGGGTATTAATCTCTAAAGATGCAGCACCCGCGGAAGTTATGACGGACCATCAGCCGGTTTCTGACGCACCGGCAGGATGTATTATGGGATCTGGAGTCCCTACTGGTTCTGCAGTTTCTCCTTGCAGGGCTACAGAAACGCTGGGTGCTATCCTGGAGAGTGGGACAATCGGGGCAGGACTTGCGGCCGATGGCAGCGGGAGAACTGAACCCAGCCAAGATACTGAAGCATTGGATAATTTTTTTTCACTTTCAGACGCATCATCGACCTCGGATGATGACGATGATGATATTACTAGTAGAGACTGGGCTGAGTATGAGGCAGGATCTGCCAGCCAGGGTGAGATAGATGACTGCTTAATGGGGGGTTATATGAATCTGGCCCCACTTGATGGCACAATTCGGAAATGTAAACCTTTAAGCAGACAAGAAACGTCTGAAAATCCCGTGCCCTCTAAAAATACCTCTGACCTCCTGGGGGAGAACTTGGCCTGGGATTATTCGTTTTCCACCGCACATCCACTGGAAGTTGGTAATGATGGGACAACGGGGGCCTCGGCCTCCATCGACTCTTCAGTTCCTATGAAACCAATTACTCTGGAAATGATCTACGACACGATGCTGTCACACAGGGCTGAGACGAGACTTGAGAACGCCAGAACGCAGGGGGCTTGCCGCAAGCTGCAAAATGCAATCAGACGTGTTAGTAAGACTTGTTCTGAAATTGGCACTAGAGTAGGGGAGACAGAAGCACGTATTTCTATCCTGGAAGATGAAGCTGCAATACAGAAAGGAGAGGTCAACGAGCTAAGGGCTCAAAAAGAAGATGCTGCTTGGAAACTCTCTGAGTTGGAAAATCGGATGAGACGCAACAACCTACGGGTCCTGGGCATTCCAGAGGGGGTAGAAAGGGGCGATACGAGACAATTTATCATCCAGTTATTCGTAGAGGCCTTCCCCGAACTTTCTAAATGGGACTGGGAGATCGAGATCCAAAGAGCCCACCGTTTTCCTTTTCACAGCAAACCGCAAGCTCCTCGTCCTGGATCAGAGACTGTCTACTCCCGTGCCATCTTGATTTCTATTAATAATTTTCTTGCACGAGAAGCTGTTTATAGTCTAGCAAGACCTAACCAGAAGAGATCTGCCAAAGGTGTCAATTTTTTCGTTACACCCGACTTTCGCCATGAGACAGTTGTGCGGAGGTGGCAGCTCCGCCAACTAATACCGCACTTTCAAGCCAAAGGGGGTCAAGCGTTCCTTCTTAATCCCGCAAAGCTAAAAACTGTGTTTCATGGCCAGAATAAGTTTTTTTCTTCTGAAGTTCAAGCTAAGGAGTATTTACATTCAATTAAGTCTGGCTCTTGAACTGGGTATGGCACAAGCGGGTGTTTGTTAGGTTTTCCCCGTACCTTGTCTTTTTAGTGCTATGTTTACTCTCTAGAGGAGCACGACAGGGAGCGTCTCCAGCTCCCCATCACAGGGACCTACGTCCCATTGCCTTAGATCAGGGAGGGCGTGGCGGGTGGGGGGCGGGGGGGAGGGTTTTGGGGGGTATATTAAAAAAAAACAATTTTTTTTGTTCCACAGATCATGTTCAGACTTATTTTTCTTTATTGTCACTGTTTATTTTCTGTTTTATCGAGAAGGTTTTATTTATTGGTAACCTAGAACATGCTGGCTTATGGCTAATAAGGGGATTAGAATAGGTACATACAATGTTTGCGGCCTCAACAATTACGATAAACGTAAGAAGATTCAAGCAGAATTGAAAATTACTATTCCTGATATTATTTGTATGCAGGAAACGCATATTTCTTGGTCTCATAGGCAGAAATTAGCCGATTTAGGATATTCCATACTTGCTACTTCTAAACAGTCTGATACGAAGCGTGGGGTGGCTATTCTAGCACGACCTTCCCTAGTTCCTCCAGGGCGCTCCTCGGTTGATATCTCAGGCCGGTGGGCAATCTTTGAATGTTTAGTGGGGGGGACAAGATTCACTTTATGCACTGTATATGGCCCTAATCTAGATGAACCAGATATTTTTAATTTTCTAAATGGGGAACTTGCTCTCTGGCCCTTACCACTAATACTCTGTGGAGATTTGAATATTAATCTAACTGGCAATTGGGCATGTTCTTCCTGTGTTTATAAAGGCCGCAAACTCAAAGTTTTTCAAGCTCTTAAGAATTTAGTTCAGGACCATGGTTTGGCAGATGTTTGGAACACGATTTAGCCACAGGATCCTGGGTATACTTTTTTTTCTTCACCTCATAACAAACTGTTCCGATTAGACTATTTTTTTGTGCCAGCTGCTTGGGCTCCTAGCACTCAAATTCAAATCTTTCCGAGACTTTTGTCTGATCATGCCCCTGTAGTCATCTCTCTCTGTAATGTTGCTACCATTAGAGGCGCCAAGGCCTTTTATTTCGACAGGAAACTGTTATACGACCCCTTATTTTTGGTTCACATGAAAAAATGGATTCAGGATTTTTTTTGGTGTAATCGTGGTTCTGCCTCCCCTGCGGGGGTATGGGATGCCTTTAAGGCCTGTTTCAGGGGTGAGGTTCTTAGCTTTGGTCTGTTTGCACAAAAATCACTTAAACAAAAAATGCTAGAGCTCTTCTCTCACCTGAGGAAAGCTGAATTGGATCTAGCTATTCAGCTACGGGCAGCAACTGATCCTAAGGCAAGTCTAGATAAACTTGCACAATGCAAGGCCAATATCAACCTTGTATGGGCGCAGGAGATCGCGCTCAAACACCATCTTTATAGGAGACAACTTTATGAATTTGGTGAATCTTCAGGGAGATTCTTGGCTCAAAGAATACGTGCAAAAAGCCAAGCTTCAAGGATCAACGCCATTTATGATGCTCAAGGTATATTAGTTCATGAACCCCAGACTATGGTGAAGGTCTTCCATCACTTTTATTCTGAGCTATATGCCCTATCGAACACTGGGGATCTTCCTATCGATCTGGGGCTACCTGCTTTGCCTTGGGAACAGGTGGATTCGGTGGATGTCGAGAGAATGGATAGGGCAGTATCAATCGAAGAAATTATGTTTAAGCGTTATTTAAAATGCCCTCGGGCAAGGCCGCTGGGCCAGATTCTCTCCCTATGGAGGTTTATAAAGTATTTTTTTCTGAATTGCAGGAAGATATGCTGAATGCCTTCGAGGCGGCCAGGCAGGGATCTCCCCCCCATTCTTGGGATGAATCACATATTGTTATATTTCCTAAAAAAGGGAAGCCTACTGACCAACCGGGGTCTTACCGCCCGATTTCCTTGGTTAATTGCGACGGAAAATTGTATGCTAAGCTTCTTGCCAATCAAATGGCTCCGCTAGTTGCTGAACTGGTTTCACCGCTGCAACACGGGTTTGTCCCCGGCCGAGGTACAGTTGACCATGTTGGCCGGGTTGTTGCTCTCCTCAACGTCGCGCAGGTCGTGTCCAGATCTCTGGGTCTCGTCCTGCTCGACGCCGAGAAGGCCTTTGACCGGGTTTCATGGGGGTTTCTTTGGGGGATAATGATGCGCATGGGATTCGGTGCTGGGTTTATACGTGCTCTTCAGGTGTTTTATCAGGCCCCTGCAGCAAGGATATGCGCAATGGGAATCAGATTGGTGGTGGTTCAGATCTGCAGGGGGACCCGGCAGGGATGTCCCTGCTCTCCTCTCCTTTTTGTTTCTATATTAATCCCTTTGTGAAAATGTTGGAGCTAAATGCCCAAATTCCCCCTTTTATAGCTCAGAACTTGCCTTATACTGTCCTTGCTTATGCGGACGATATTACTGTTGCTACCTCCAATCTGGAGGTCGCTCTGCCAGTTATTGAATATCTCGCGATTTCCTTCGGCAGATACTCTGGCTATAAGCTAAACACCGCCAAGACTCAATGTCTCTGTATGAATTTAGCCACAGTGCCTGATCCTAGGGTAGTGGAAGAAGTGGTGTACCTTGGAATTAAGATCAGATCCAACTTGGATGACTTGATTTCAGTCAATTGGAATGATATTTTGGATAAAACCAAATCCACTTTGGAATCTTGGCAGAGTCTACACCTTACTCTTGTGGGCAGATCCAATCTCTTAAAGATGGTTATCCTACCAAGAGTACTTTATTTCTTCTGTGCTGTCCCTCTATTAGTTTCCAAGCCTCAGATCCAACAGCTTCAATCCCTATGTGAAAAATATATCTGGCTCCAGGGAGAATTCGGAGAGCTTCCCGCTGGATGACATTACCATTTGATCGTGGGGGCTGGGGAATCCCGGATTTTGCGTTATACCAAATGTCTTGTTTACTTTTGAAGATGCGCATCCTTCTTACGGGGGAAGAGGTTGGTAATTTAGCAGAAGCACCATTAATCTATCAAATGGCTCTTGGTAGTTATGCTAAGAAGTGTTTGCAAATTGAGGTTGATGGTAGCTATTACAAACGCACCCGCTTCAAAATACTTTCCTCCGCTTTCTCTGCTTGGAAAACTCTTAAAAAGATGTTCCATATCTCCAAATATACAATTTATACTCCTCTTGTTGCACCACATCTTTTACCTTCTATTTTCTGTGATTCAGTTGTTCGTCAATGGTATTCTAAACGGATTTTTCGGTTAGGGGCTTTCGTTTCCGCAGGGGGAGTTTGTCTTTCTTTTGACGAATTTAAAAAGAAATTTGATTTAGCCAATAATCAATTTTTTTAATTTCTTCAGATTTGGGACTTCCTCCATAAACACACTTCTCATCTTGTCTCCATTCGTATTATTGATGCTATAAGCTCTCAATTACGAATAGGTTCCATTTACCATATTTTATTGGATTCCAGAGCAGATGATTTGGATAAAACCAATGTGAAGTGGAGAACTCGGTTAGCATCTCCTTCTATTCATGTCGAAGATTCTATCAGGATCGCTCACAAGACTTTGCACTCTGCCTCACTAAAAGCTCAGCACTTTAAAACTATGTTCAATTTATACCGCACTCCCACGGTCATCATGAAATGGGGCAACTCTTCTCAATTCCCTAAATCTGGGGAATGCTTTAGCTGCCAAGCAAGCAATGCCGATATTGTACATGTTTTTTATTCCTGCCCTTCTCTACGTCTTTTCTTTAATCAAATTGAAAGTTTTTTGTCTCATATCTTAGGCAAACCTGTCTCTGTTTCTTCAAGTTTGATCTTATTAGGGACTGGAGGAGATCTATCGGAGGGACAATCTTTATGTAATTATGGTTATTTTTTGTTTATTATAGCTGCTGTAACACGACTGACTATTGCAACTGCTTGGTTACAACCTGAGGCTCCGAGCTTTGATCTATGGCGGGCCAAATTATTTAATTTGTATAATTTGGAAATTAGCATGTATAGGTTGAAAAAACCACGTAAGAGCAAATTTGGTATTGCTATTTAGCAACCGTTAATTGATCATCTCACTGATTAACTTTTTCTTGTGTTTTTTTTCTTTCTCTTCTCTGTTTTTTTTTCTCAATCTTTTTAATGTGTTATTGTAAAACTTAATTGTGTTATTACCTTTTTGTGGATGTCTGTGGAACATTAATAAAAATAAATAATAAAAAAAAAAGACGATCGAGTACTCACAAGGCAGATACGGGACAAGAAAATCTCTATATTTTATAAAAAAATAATCAACAATGCTCCGGACCCCACGGCCGCTCTTAGACTAGCATGGGAATATGTTGTTAGTACTTTTGAGGATGAGTAATGGGTGGAAGTACTCCAAGGTCGGAGGCATGTTGTGATCCGGGCCAGATTCAGGCTCATCCAATTAAAATTTTTACATAGAGTATCTTACACCAGGTCAGTGCTTTCTCGAATGGGTAGGTGTGCAGACATGTGTTGCCATAGGGGATGTCGGTTGGAGGTATCCTTTTACCACCTCCTGTGGGAGTGCCCTAGCATTCGTGAATTTTGGAGAAAGGTTGCCCGAGAAAAGTCGGAGGTGGTGGGGCTTGAGGTTACGCTGGACCCCAAATGGTTCCTCCTAATTATGGAAGCAAATGAGGACCGGCCTTGACATGTGAAAACTTGGTTGGGATGGGCAACAATAGTAGCCAAGCGAAATATCGCTAGGAAGTGGGGGGCTACATCTACCCCCATGCTGAAGGAATGGGGAAATGACCTTGATTGGTGTTGGCGAGCCGAGACAGTGATCTACAAAAGTAGAGGGTGCTCCAAGAAAGGAGAGAAAATCTGGGAAGCATGGAGGGTACACAGGGGACTCTGAAAGGGAGGTGGGGAATGGTTGTACAGCTTATGAATAGAGACTCTCAAAGGCGGACAATTAAAGTAAATTTGAATGTACAAAAGATTGAAGTGACTATTGGTATACTCTTTGTATGTACTAACAGGTCATGGTTTAATACAAAGATTTACCAACATTTTTTGTTTTTTTAAATCTGCCTCTTAAATCCACAAAGGCTCCAGGCGAATAGAATGGAATCTGGTATCATACTTATCCAGATGAGGAATAATCTGCAAAGTTACCTGTTTTACAAACAACCGATTAAAGCTTTCGGTTCTTTCTGGGGCACTCCATTCCTATGATCCTAAGCAGGAGTGATCTAGGAATGGTCTGTGCCTGTTCTCAATTTTTAAACCCATGAGTTCCCCCGCTTCCTGTGTCTGAATTAGTTTAACGACCGGAACCAAGTTTAAATTTGTAATCCAAAGGATGCATATTTTCTACTGGTTAAATTATGTCCACACTAGAAAGTGGCTGTACTCATCTATGTACCTATTTACTCACCGGGTGAAACACAATATATTTCTGTACACATCTCCCCAGAGAGAAACCTCATTCTTCATAGCACCAGCAATGATGGGAGGTTAGTTCCACAGAAGCGTCTTGAAAAAATAAATTAACTGTTTCCTTGACAGAAGTACATTTGCATGCATTTTCAGGATGGGGGCCTTCTTGTTAGTGAATACCCACCAGCCTTCAAGTTTGTAGGTAAAAACAACTTGTCCCGGCGAACCCACCAAGGAACAACCGAAAAGATGAGGGACTTATTTATGGGCCCATGCGTTACTTTTGCGCAGCCGGTGCGTCACTTTTTGTGACGCACTAGTGGCGTAAAAAATGCACCATGTTGCGTCATATTTACAAAGTGACGCATCTAGGTAGATGCTTCACTTTGCAAACCCCGGCTCCATAATATACCTGCGCCAGGTATAATGTATGCAGGGGAGCGTTCCGGCGCAAGAAAGGGTCGCAGAAGTGAAGCAGTGAAAACTATGAGATTTCACTGCGCCACTTCTAGGACGCAAATGCGTCAATATCTTAAGCCTTTAACATGTGACTTGCCCATGTGTAAATGACCCATTGCTGGAGTTGTGTCACTTTTGTAACACACTCCAGCAATGCGTCATTTTTGCACCTACAGATACGTCAGAAATACTGACGTATCTGTAACTCCTTGCGACATGATGCATCATACCGTAAATATGACACATCATTGCTATCACAAGGAGGGCGCAATGAAAAGTGTTGCATCGCTGTTTTCACGCAGCGATGCGTCACTTTTTATAAATGAGATCCTGGGTTTGTAACTGGAGATGCCCTCACTGAAATTCCATCAAAACAAGTGCACCTTATATGCAAAAAAACACATTTAACCCAAAGGTTAAATTCCAAACCTGGTGGCAGTTTAGGCCTTAGATTTGCATTTTACAGTATGTTGTGACCACCCACGAGAATCAACTCGTGGCACGCGTCATCATCGGGTCGGTACTCCAAATGCCTAGTGTGTCAGAGGAAGCATTTCTAAGTGTGAGGCTTGATGGGACCTTTGCGTAATATCGGTAAAATGACCTCTAATTACTCTAAATTTTGTTTCAGTAGTCAGGTTAAGATCAGAACCAGAGGGAGATGTAAACTGGGATTAAATCAGTGGTCCTTATATCTAGAATGAATCGCTGTCTACATGTTTCAGCCACCCAGGTCCAGCCGGGTCACGTGGCTTTCATCCAGGGTACCTGCCCGGTGGTCCAAGCTACTGATCCCTCCATGCCATGGAGGAATGCAGGATCTGATGATGAAGCATGCCACTGGTAGATTCTAGTGGATGAGGGTCTCTTAAAAAGCATTTCGAGATTTCAGGTTCATGTAGGCTACTCTGGACTCCACTCTCTTGAGATTTCTCCATTTCATAATACTCTTCTTTAACCCCTTGCATGGTTATGACGAGCCCAGCTCGTCATGAGGCACAGTGGAGCTGTGCTCATGATGAGCTGGGCTCGTCATAACGGCTGTGCGCCGCCCACACGCGATTGATTCCCCGCCTGTGCGGGAGAATCAATCAGTGGGCGGAGTCGTGACGAGCCCAGCTCGTCATGAGCACAGCTCCACTGTGCCTCATGACGAGCTGGGCTCGTCATGAGCACTGCGGTGCCGCGCGCCCCCCCGTGCCGTGGGGGAATTACCCCCGCTGTGAAGGGGTTAAGGTGACCCAAGTCTTTGCTTCTTCATGAGATTTACTTTCTCGAAAGGCTGAGGAGAGCACAGACATTATTTAGCCCAAACTCAGTACCATTAAACTCAGTCATATTTGTAAAGATAACACAGCGAGCTGTCACTTTCCTAAATAAACTAGTGACCTGCGGTTTATCTCGTGAACCCATTGAGCCAGCTCATTGCAGTGTGTATGTGGTGTTTCTGCTGTGTGTAATAAAACTCTCCTTTGCTCTAGTTGTCCCTCCTTTCTTCCCTCATTTTCCAAAACGTTCAATCGTCCATCATTCTATCTCGTTTTTCCTTAAGGTCGCTCTATATCTTTTGTCTACAAATATTTACCCAAAACTCAAACATGCCTTTGAGATTCGGTGAGTAACCTTTGCCCATGCAAACAGGTAGATTCAGAAGTTTGATTGGTTTCTGAAGGGCTAGAAATCATCTGAAATTTGAAGAAGGATTGTTTAAAGTACTTTATGGCTCTGGGACAGTATTACAGAGAGTGCCCCGGGGGTGCAATGTGCATTTGTGCTCGCTTTGCGTGCCCCCTGGTCACATTGGTATTGCAGAAGGGGTCGCAGACACTTGTGTGGCCTGTTCTGTAATACCGATAGCGCTGGTGCACATAAAGCACCAGCGCCATTTGCACGGGCATTCCCTCATTTGGATGGGGGCGTGCCCCATGCAAAAGAGGGGATCCCTTTGCCTCTGTGCCCACGCCGTATTGCAAATGCAGGCGCAGAGACAAAGAAGCTGACAGGAGGCACACTGACAATGCTCCACCTAAAGGGTGGTGCACTGTCAGTGCGCCCCCTGGTGGTAGCCCTCTGCCGGAGGTAAAGTGGGTTCTATGGACCCCTACACATCCCCCAGCAGGCGGGTGCAGTCACTGACTGCACCCGCCTGCAAGGGGATCTATAATCCCCTTTAAATGTGCAGGTGGGTTGCCGTCTGCACTGTGAAAACACAAGCAGCTTCAAAGTAGCCGCTCCGTTGCTCACAGGAATGCGCTGCCTTGGGGGCATCGTGAGTTTGCGGCTGCCATGGGTGCATCGCTTTCCCTGTAGTATGGCGCACCTTTCCTGTTTGCGCCCGGTGGATCTGTTTTAAGGTGCGACGGGTAAAAACAGGGAAAGTGCGCCCTAATACATATTATGGCCCCTGATTGGTTAAACTACTGTGAAGCTCTCACCAAAAATGTTTGTTAGTCTCTATATTGAATTCCGGTCTGTAAGAGCAACATAAAGAAAAACAAGACGTGTATATCAAACTTTGGAACTTTGGAGTCTCCATTATTCTGTAAGAACACAAGTTAGTTTATCTGCTGCATCTCTTAATACCCAGAAATTAGAGAGAGATGCAAAAATGTATTATATTAATGTATCTGTCTTCCATAAACGAAAGCATTCTCCATCCAACTCCATTAAATTGGCCTCTATGGTGATAATGGTCCAGATTCACATTGTCTTTGAAATAATGAGGAAAGCTTAGGCCCCCAACAACTGTGATAGCCATAATAAATGCAAGAAGCCTTCATTGGGAGCATCATGTGCTCTTGCAGAAATGAGACTGCAGCAACATGTAAGTCCTAGGGCCTGCAATAGGAGTGCATACATGTGTGTTAGTTTGGTGCTAATACATTTTTTAGGAACACCCGCAAATTCCGAAAATTGTTAATAATCATACAGAATGTCCATTCTTTTTCCACCCTAAAAAACAACGAATGATACTCCTGCAAAAGTAGAAACTTAATACACTCACAAGGTTGAATGGGCTGTAGAACACCTCCCTATTTACTGGGATGAAGGGCCCATTTATTCTTACGTCTGCCTTACATGTGTGAATGGCCAGATTTACCAAAGTAAGAATCCACAATATATCCCAATGAATGTTTACAGGAAAACCACAATCAAGGGGTGGGAGAGGTTATTCCAAGACATAATATTTCTGAGTATTTTCAAGCTCCGTTATGGCTAATTTCCATCTTTGAAATGACTGGAGATGTATTCCTGTAAAGGCAAGAGTAAATTTCCTTCCAGAGTGGGAAGGAAAAGAGAACTCCTCAAAACGTCACGAGGAGAGAGAGTGAAAGGGGTTTCTCTATGTGAAATATAATATTTTCCTTATGGAGAAAAATAAAATAATTATGCCAAGGAATCCTGAGACTGGCACTTCAGCAGGCGAAATTGCACAACATGTACAATTATGGTAGCATAATGGACAATGCACAGGCAGCCAGGATTTCACCGTTTCTTCAAATAGGGCTGGAAAGCTACAAAATGTGTAACTTACCAAGAGCAACCATAAATGTATATAGGGGTGGCTACTCCTAGGGAGCGGAGGAGCGTCGCCCCACCTGCTGCGAGTGCAGCAATAGAGCACAATTAAATAAGATGGCATGTCAGTGACATTTTATTTATTTGCCACTGCACCGGCTCGCACTGTGTACAGTACAGTGGTGGGGGCAAATGCAGGATGGCAGCACTGGTCTATAGTGCGCATGTTGGATCAGCCGGCTGTCTACAGCCGTCCTATGCGACATGGGCACTATAGACCCAGCAATCCAAAGGCTGTGAAACAGCCTGGGGATTGCTGGGACAATACCCCAGCCTCAAAATGAGTGCTGGGCAAGCCTGCTCCCACCAATCTTGGAGCTGCTTTCACAGCATGAGAGCAGCTCCATGATTTGTTGGCGATGCGTTACACAACCAGGAAGGAAGTCCTCCCTTTTCCTGCTGTGGAAAGCTAAGAGAAGCACCACCGGTCGTGCTCCTGAATTTATGGTGAGTTGAACGCCTTTCTGCCTCACCATTTCTTATTCACGGTAGCCGCCACTGAATTTAGAATGTTCTTTAGTGAAATTTGCTCAATGACTCGCTAACCTAAACATGGTTTTTCCTCTCTGGGATGTCGTCTACGTGTAGGTATGTGTACTCCAATAACTACAAGAAAGTAGGTAATATTTGGAATTCAGACATGAACTCTTTGTGGAGAAAGGCCATCAGTGAGAAATCCCAATAGAAGTAGGGGAAAACATATTCTTGCTGGAATGTCTGACAGCTTTGTGAATCGTCTTATGTGACCCCCTAAATCTACCTTAAAAACCTTTTCTACAGTTTTATTTCACATTTAGCTTAACATACCTTCCTTGCATTGATTTTGAAAGCAAGCAGAGAAATACTTTATGAAAGACGTCTGTGAAAACTCTTCGAATAATCCTTTTCTAATCCGGTGGCAAATATTCCAAAAACAACGGGGACGTAGAATTATTTGCAGCTTGTTTGCAAAATGCCTAGGAATGCTAATCAGGGACGTATTCATTACTTATGGCTTACATTACTATTAATATTAACCAGCTAAACACTGGGTATTATTGCAAAAAATAAATACACGCTCCAAATTAATCTGAAACGTATTATGTGCTTTTAGGTACAAACATTAATAAACAGGCACTCAGTTCCAATGTTGCACAGCACTGCATATTAAGTTCTGCAAATGAATGTCTGACCTACGATCAGTCATCTTAAATTAAATGGGTTAGGTACTTCTATGAATTGCAAATGGTGTAAATGATATCCAAATGGCTTAGGTGCTTCTATGAAATGCAAATGGTGAGTGGAAGCAGTTTTCTGTAAGGAACACAGAGAGGAAGAACAAAAGAGTGGAGGGGGGATTGCTTATTTTACTAATTTCTGCTGAATTTCTGTGGTGAGGATTCGTGGTGAATCTGCAACCATGCTATTTCAATTACTGAGCACCAACATACTGAATCTGGTCCACAAGTAGAGACAGAAAGTGAAAGCAATGGAGGCAGTAAAAGAGTAAGATGGAGGAGATGGCACGACTTAGAGGAAGGTATGAGAGGGCTAGAGAAATGATTGGCAAGAGAAATAAAGATGAAAAAAAGAGAGAGGTGAATGTGGGGAAAGAGAGAAAGAGAACTGCTGTGTTTTCCTTTTGCCAAGTGTACATGTTAACTTATTTAAAAGCTGCTCCTTAGATCAGAAACCACAGAGATGTCCTACAAATGCTTCTGAATTGCCTACTCCCGATCACCCCTGACTTGGCACAGATTGAAGAGGGACACTAGCTCCATGCACCTCTGAGGGACAGCCATCTGTTGGCAGAAAATGCATGAATACATCCCAGACTGTGACACTGTCAAAGAATAAACAACGGAAACACGAAATGTCTAAAGGTCATACAATCAAATCATGATTGAATTGAATGTTGGGAAAATTTAAATGTACAAGGAAGAGAAATTAAAACATAAAAATGTTTTTTGTTTATTAACCCTTATGCACGCTTTTACTTTCGTCGTCTATACCATCAATCTACAGATTTATCAGACATATCTGACAAAGAAGCAAGATGCCTAGCTGATTGAGACAGTTTCCGGACACTCTTTCTGTTGCAATTGTATTTCTTCTCCCGCACATGGAGATGTGCAGTCACAAGCCTGCTCCACTCATCCATCAAATTGCTCAGGAAACAGTGACAGCCGATGGAGCCTGTGAGTGCCCAGAAATCACTAGTGAGACATTTCACTCTGGTTTATTAAATATTAATTCCCTGTTTGGTGTCCTCTTCTGTTGCATTTTATGCAAGCGGCCATAACAGGTGACTAAAATATACATCACTGCCTGGGTTGCAGAAAACTCTCGCATTCGACATTTTACAAGCTGTAAGAGGCCGCATCTGTCAATATTGATTCCTTGACATGCTTCAGGGAGATACGAGCCGCACAGCCTTGAATGCGCGACGGCTTAGAGTACACAGGACTGCAATGTATCTGTTGACAGTATATCATGCAGCAGTGACGTGGCTTACTTCAGCCTTGTGGTGAAGACGAGCAATCATGCATAGAGGTTGCCACAAATCTAGTCAGTGTTCAGTATCTCAACATTGCATCAAGGACTTTAGAAGGTGTGCATTGACAAAAAGGAGAAACCTATTCACCCTGTGTCGCCTTTAATCCGGGGGTGGGTGGGGGCTTGTAGCATTTAATTCACTAGGAACCATATTTGCCGCAAGGGACCACGAGTCGGGATCCGTAGCTTAATAGTTCAAAGCTGAACTAACTAGAAAAATAGGCGTTGAAAGCTCAGTTTATTTATTAATGTATTTATTTATTTATGAACGTTTAGTAATGCTCTAATGTTGCCCCCTTGTGGTCATTTCTGGGCACTGCAGGGGTTGTGACTGGACCTTAGAACATTATAGACAATAGTTGCTGTGAAGGGTAGTTAGAGTCTGTAAGAAATTGGGTTACTGGTTGAGGGTGGGTGAAACCCTACTCAAGCAGGAACCACAGTCCTTGCCAGGGTGAAGTCACAAGCAAACTCCAAATGAACCCGTGCTCTACCCTCTGGTAGCTTGGTAGCAATGTGTAAAGTATTTATTCAGCAGTTCGCACAGTAATACAGTGAAAACACAACACAAGAAGAATCCCACACCATATTTGGAAAAATACAGCATTTTTTAATAAATAAATCAAGGCTAAAACAACAAAAATGCAATCAGTAGAACCAGAGACATGCAATTTTAAAGATCTTAGTGAAAATTGTGCAAATAAGTTCAAAGGGTCAACTGTGGTTACCTGGTCACGCTACACCAGGATAAAGTCAAGAGTACAGGCAACCGCAATTAAGCATGGGCTAGCAACAGGGACCCAGGAAGGCCCGCTGAACAAGAGTACCTTAAATCCTGGTTGCAAAGTGATATGGAGCGAGTCCTGTGTCAAGGATGCAGCAGAGGTGATGCAAGGTCCAGGCGAGGAAATGTACTGCTCAATGGAAGTTCTGGTGGGCGGTTTTGGGTGAGGCAATGTCCTTGCGCAAAGATGAGTCATACAGCTGTGGTTCTACTAGGCTACGGTAGGCAGTGTGAAGTATTTGCATCGGAGCAGTCCATGGAGCAGAGGCAATGAGTTGGTTCTGAGGGTGATGCGTAGAGCAGCAGAGGCAATGCACTGGTTCTGCAGGAGATGCACTGCACCCTATAGGAGATGCATTGGTACTGTTGGATCCAGTGATGGGCTGTTAGAGCACCTTCAGGCCCACTTCTTAGGGTCAAGGACAGGGATGGCACCACTTGGGAGGTTAGGACTCACAGATGGCAGAGTCGAGGTGCTGGGATCAAGCTTCTGGGAAGCCTGTTTTGTCCCTGAGGCTTTTGATCAGGAGGCCAGCCAAATAGTCCTTGGAGTCACTTTGGAGTCCTGGGTTTAGAGATGCAGGTCCAGTCCTTCTCATCCAAGAAAGAGGGCAGAAGGGCGGCAGGTCAGCACAGCAGACAGCAGTTCTTCAGGGTGGAGGTTCAGTCTTTTCAGCAGCACAGCAGTCCTTCTTCCTGGCGGATCCACAGGACCAGAAGTGTACTAAAGAGTTGGGATGTGAGGTCCAATATTTATACCTGATGCCCACTTTGAAATAGGAGAAACTTCGAAAGGTTTTCACCTCCCCAAGAGGTGCTTGGAATTTCATGCCTCCCTGCCTGGCCCCAGGGTGTCTGGGGTCACAATAAATGTGTCAAATCCCTTTGTAACTCTGCTCAGTCAGAGCATTTGTGATGTGCAAGTGTGGTAGATAACAGCTCCTCACCCATCAAGCCCGAGATGGCCCATCCTGCCATCACCAATTTTTCCTTTGTCTCACTGTCTGGGAGCATTATACAAAGACCAACTGCCAGCTACACCTGGTCATGTGACCCAGGATTAGGCTGCAGGCACCAAACTATTATGACAAGAAAATGCCAACCTTCTAAAAGTGGTATTTTAAGAATTGTGACACAAAAACCGACTTTACCATTAAAAGGGGCTTTTTTACAATTCTTTTGACACCTACACCCACCAGTGTACCTGCTCTCAATTGAAAGTTATCACTTATTAAATGTAAGAAGGTAACCTAATGTTATCCTATGAGAAAGGTGGGCTTGGTGCAGTGAAAAACGAATTTAAGTGTTTTTCACTACAAGGCCATGTAAAACATAAAAATACTTGTCCAACATTTTAAATACACTGCACCCTGCCATCTAATATGTTCAGGGTCTACCCTAGGGGTGACTTATATGTATTAAAAAGGAAAGTCCGGGTCTGGCAAAAGTGGAATGGCAGTTTAAAAACTGTACACTCAGCCTGCAATGGCAGGCTGAGACTGGTTTAAAGGGCTACTTAATTTGGTGGCATAATCAGTGCAGCACGCTCATTAATTTATTTTTTATTTATTTTTTACTTGTACCAATACGTCTCTCTTATTGACAACACCGTACAAAAATTATAACTCCCAGGCAGGAACATATAAGACATTCTTTGTTGACTCACATTTATTCGCCAAGTGTTTCTAAATGTAATAAGGGACTGGTTATATATGTTTTGTTATGTTTTTATATATTACACCTGTTGACTTTGTTGTTTTATGATTTGTCTGTTATGTACTTTTCACAGTGTTTGTTACATATGATTGCAAACAAAAAGAAGTGTTGCCCGACAAGATGACATAATCAAAATGTACGAATCTTGTTCTCCTTAAAGTAAAAAAAGAAAAGTGAAATAAATCACACAGGCTTCTGAATTAAGGACATAGGCTCATTTTGTTTAAATTGAGCTATCTAGATACTTTGTGTGTTTATAAATTTGAAGGGGTCCAATCTAGGTAGCGTACGGACCTAAGCATCCTTTGGTTTACCAGCACTCTCATTAGTAGCATTTCATTTACAGACCCCGGGTATATCTAGTACCACTTTACCGGTGGCTGATAAGTAAATTAAATGTGCCAATTGGGTTTAAGACAATTTCACCATGTTTGGAGGAGAGAGCACAAGCACTTTTGCACTGGTTAGCAGTGGTAAAGTGTGCAGAGTGCCAAATGCTAATAAAAACGGGTTCAGAAAACAGGAGAGTAAAGGCAAAAAGTTTGAGAATGAACCTGCAGAAAGGGGCAAGTCCAACAGAGTCCAAATCCATGTGGGATTATTTTTTGACAGTCAATTTGAAATTTGCTGCCGTCATAGGGCAAATTGTGCTTGGCCATTGTTAGAGAGTTTGAAAAGAAAAGCCATGTGAAACAATAACGACGTTTTTCATATAGAAAATCGTATGGCAATTGTGCCAGTTGTATACTCTTTAAATAACAGGTGTTACTAGAACCCAATTCAGTTGTACTCATTCTAAAAGAATGGAAGACTTATCTCAGATTGCCAAAATTCACACATGTGACCTGCAGATTGCTGCAAATGTCAGCAGTGAGTGTTGAACTCAATGAGCCAACTTGGTAACTAAAGATGAGAAAAAACATGAACTTTTGAAATAAAAAATGAGCTTCTTCAGATTCACTTTCCATTATATCTAATAGATTAAAAGAATTAATTGATCAGTCAAGGGCACAAAAATCCATACTACTGAAAGAGTCTCAAAAATGGATTATTCCATTCACAAAGTTCTGATGCGGGCAACCATCTTAATTTTTATTTCAAATGCTCATTCATCTATATTTTAGTGAGTGTCAAGAAACCTTACAGCTTGGAATTTAAAATCAAATATGAAATATTAACTGTTGCAGATGCAATTGCATCAGTAAGAGGTTTGGCCAATCTCTGCTTTTGGGGGTCTCCAAATAAATTGTTTATTCCTAACTATCTGCATGACCTCAAATGTATTATTAATATGCATCCAATCAGTCTTATATTAATCTCCAAAATGTCCATACCTTGAGGAGAGTGTCAACCTACTTCCTTCCGTATCATCATAATTTCTATGTCATTTTGCAAATTCAACTAATTGTCACATTAACCAAATAAGTTTTCTTTACAGTTTAATCTAGAGACCTGAGATTTACCCATAACCCAGCTTGTTCACTTTTCCCCTCCTTCTAGGAATAACTGCCTAGTTTATGTCGATTGAAGGATTGCTGGAGAGAGCTATGTAACAAAGAGAAACAGAGCCCTAATTTTCAGAAATAAGACGTACATACTGCCTCACCCATCTTCTGGTGAGGCAATGGTGAATTCAAAGGTTATTCTTAAAACTGATACTATAGAGTGTATGAAAATCAACAATTGGTATGGAAAACCTGGCATATAAAAGATTTTGTAAAGGAAACCATTACATCTTTGGTAGTCAATGACAAAAATAAAATACAAACATGGAGCAACTAATACAAGTTGGACATTAGCTGAAAGTGAAAGATGTAAAATAGATTATTGCAGTTTATAGGCCAGCTCATCTATATAAATAGCTGCAGAAAAACGCATTTAATCACTATGGATTTTTTCACGTTTGGACTACCCAGTTTTAGGCATTTTCTGTGATTGAGTCTCCCTAACTCAGTCTCACTCAAGGTAAATCCTGTCAACATGGACTGAGAATGCTAGCCACCAGTGTCCACCTGTTAAGATAAGGCCCACTGCTGCATAGCTAGGGTTAGAGGCTCTGGACTGGTTATACGTTAACAGGTGAGCATAAGCACACTTGTGCGGGGGCTAAGCATGAGACCACAGTCTAACTCAGTGTCATATCTGCACACAGGTAGTCGGTAATAGTGTACATCTGTAATATTTACCAAAATGTCTTTGTGCTTTATGGATTTACACATTCTAGACAAAATCTGCACCACACCACAATTTCGACCTACGTAGACCTAAAATATGTACTCAGAGTCCAGGCCAACTTCATTGTAACTGCACTCCTCTCCGCACTTCGAGAATTTTCATATTTCCTTGGTTTGGCTCAGAAGCATATTCCAGGTATTTGTACCCCTATTGGGCCACGTTAATTACTCTACTTGCCAGCAGGAGGATCAAAGGCCTCTCTACACAATATAGCCATTTGTTGGTGCATGGCTGAATTCCTGGGAAAGGATGGGGTGGGAAAGAAGCATGCATGTGTTAATTAGCTCTTCACACTACACCTAGGCAGGGCAAGCCCACAGAATCAAAGGCGGAAGACCAGGCCTCTAAAGCCAAATACAGGATGGCTTCCCCTTTAAGGTTTTAGTGGGAAGGGATCAGGCTGTGTTAGCTGGGGATGGGTAGACACTCTAAAGGAAGGTCATTCCATAGAGCACTTCAAGACTTCATGTTTAACTGTCCCAGAACACTGTGCAGGAGGGTTGAGGCAGAGGTAGAGTAGTGATGCAGCACCTTAGGAGTGGGCAGAGGCATCTGCCTTGCAGAACTTTACACCTCCACTTAAATACCCCTATACAAAGGATAGACGGCTGAGAACTCACTGGATCTGGGACAGATGATGGCAAAAGAATGACAAGCTGGAAGGAGAAGCTATCTGACACCACTGCAAGCATGGACTTAAGGACTTTGCTTCCAACTGGCACCCTCGGATTAGGGGTGTTTCTCCCTTAAACCATCTAACGGACTGTGAGAGATGAACTTGCTTGGATGAAACCTGAAGGGTTCCTGTGGATTTTCTGTGGGCTGGCACTGTAGATGGGCAGCCTCTATCAGGGAGAGGTGACTGACACTCAGGTGCCTTGCAAGACAGCCAAATCCATGACGTCTGGGAATGGGTCAGGGAGGGTATTCTGCTGGAGGGCTCTGGAGGGGCTTCAGAGGAAGCCCCCTTGTGAAGGAAGGTAGCAGGAGCCCAGACAGAGTACAGGTCCAATAAAAGGAGCATTAAAAACCTAGAACTCAGAGTGAAAGATAAACTTTGGCTAGGAGGCCTTAAGAAAAGTAGGAAGAACTAAATGACACCAATATCAAGCAAATTAGCCCAATGGAGCTGGAGAAAACCGCAGCTGAAGCTTATTCACCAGAGGAATTAGGTGGGAACTGGAGGTCTGCCATATTTCGTAAAAACACCATGAGGAGGGCCCAAGCTCCAGTGAATGATGCAACTTCTACTGTTTTAATGAGGAAGCTGTATTCTTGGGGAAGCCTCCCAAGAGAGAACCTTGCCCCCAAGACCCTCTTCCCCAGGGGGCTACCCAAAACAGTGTTGCGTCACAGCGCACTTATCATCCAGGTAATTTGGGGCCCAATTCCCAGGGACCGAACCACTGACCACTGCAGCGAGAGAGTGCCATGTGCGCACAGGGAGTCAGAAGGGGCTGCAGGAGTTCTGGGGTTCACACTCTGGACCTCAATGGATATTGGTAGACAGTGGCGGATGGCACCAGGGCACCTGTTAAAAATGAAAACTCTGTGCAAGACCACATTCAAAAGTCTTCATTCAGGGGTGAAGCTGCTCATCAAAAATGTGCACTCTCAGGCATCAAAGGAGTGCCCTAGAACCTCCTGGGGTGCTTGAGGATTTTCATATTTCTGTGGTGCCCTAGGATGGGCAGCGTCATCACCAATGGTGGTAGATGGTGTTGTGGGGGGTTGTTAGATGTGCAGCAACCTTCTAGGATTGTTTCCTGAAAGTTGCTGTAAGTCTTCTGAAGCTTGTGCTTTTGTACATAGGCTCTGAAATGTGATGATTCTTCATGGTTGGTCTTATGGCTGCAGTGACACCATATAAAATGGTTACAAATATTCTTACACACATTACATTGATTTAATGATCATTTAATGATAATGACGATCTTGAAATGTTATATGAAGGTTAGGAAATGCTTTACTGACCACCTCAACATTAACAATGAGTCACGACAAGCTTTGAAAGGCTCTTGTAAGATGGTGCTAGTGGTGTTGTTTTGGTTTATTACGCCATATTGCTGCTTTTAGCAATGTGATGATACTCTTCATTTTTATAACTATACCACATCTAGTTGTGTCTAGCATGAGTGGGGGTATTGCGGCTATGATTATAGAGGTTAGGGCTTGTTATTGGTGTAGCATGTTATGAGGGTTTCACCATAGGTATTTTCATCTGCCTGTAGATATTTGTAAATTAATGCGTAGTATTCAGTAATATGTGTGTAATAAACTGGTTTTCTTTCCCTGAGTAGGCCTTGGACTGCTCTGCTTCACAACGCTGAGAGAATCAAATGCCACAGTGGGGTACTTGGTTCCCATTGAAGGGAAGGTTATGGCCCTATTACTTGGGAAGGACTCACATCCTTTGCTGCCAATAACACTTTTTTTTTTTTTTTTACAATAACCAAATCAACCAGTCAAAGATAGAAGTTGTATGAACCCAGGAGAAATTTTGTTTATGTTCATTGTATAAAAGTTAGACTGTTGGGCAAGAAATGGCTGCATTGAAACATCGCCAGCCACTTTGGTTGACAGAATAAGAAGAGTTAGATGACAGTCATTTTGGTTGACAGAATGATGGTGGTTAGATGATGGCCATTTTGCTTAACAGAATAAAAGTTGCTTTTTTATGACATACACATGGCCCAAGAGCATAACAATAGAAACAGTTGACTTTTATTTTAACGTTTTGAAGGAAGAAAGGATTAATTATCACAGGACGATGAGCAAGAGTCAGAATCAAGCCTGGTTCCCCAGCTTCCAAAGCCAGCAGCTCTAATTACTAGGCCACATTCCTGCCCTCTGATTGCTATCTTTAACATAGCTGTGGAGGCCATTTTGTTGACAGGCAAAAAGGTAACTTATCAGAGGGCACTAGATGAAATGAAATAGTGACTTATATTGGAAACGTAGGGAAGAAAAAGGATAAAATAATAGTTTTGAACATTTGAGGCAGGGCACTGATTTTACAGAGAGTGCAATTACTCCTGTAAGTTATTCATTTGGCACTTGTAAAAAAAAAAAAAACGTCTTTGAGCCTCTTGCGTCACGCCGAGATGCGCGTTGGAGGAGAAGAAAGAGTACAGGCAAACCAGTGGAAATCTGCAAAGCTCTCAGGGCACCCATTAAAACTGCAGGGAACAGCAGCCGAGCCGGCGAAGGATCTCGCGCATCAGGTTTTTGACCTTTCGCGGCTTCTGTAGACAAACAACGGTTGGAAATATTTGAAAACCTCTCCTTGCACGGTATAGCAAGCACGCTTTGGCGTGCACAGATACACAGCAGCATATTGCACGAATGTGTTATACATCAGTATTTGCATAAAACACAGATTGTTTTTCAGCTAAGGGTTGATCCCCTGCTCGCAGCTGACAGTTCTCTGCGAGTAAGTAAATATAACCAGTGACACGATGCAGTTCACGGAATGTGTTTAAAGGTACCGCGGCTCCCATGGGTTGGGTGCATGTCTGCTTCAATTGAGCACTTAGTGCTCTGATGTCTGTGCTGCACTGCAGGCTTTTATATGTACAATGAAATAACAATATGCCTAGTGACTGTGAGTAATGGCTTTCTTAGTGATACTGTATATACTGTTTGCACCTGTGCATTTTTTATCAGCATTAGGAGAGCCTGTGGAACGGCATTCAATAACAGTCTAACAGACCAAACCTGGGGCACTCCTCAACACCATGGAATGAAACAAACTAACATAGTAGATAGGAATGCCACAGTTAATATATGTTATTTGAAGAGTTGCATTTGCTGGCAAGAAGAATTTTAGGTTAGAACCTCATATACCAGGGCTTCCCAATCTTTTTAGGACCACAACACAATTTTTTGAGCAACAAACTTTTGCGCCCCACCTACCTTTAACAGACATTGGGTGGGCGATTTTTCACTGTAAGTAAAGCATTGTGTGGCAGCCCACTGTCACTTCCAGACATCACATTTTCCATTGAAATTACCACTAAATTTGCACAGTTATGCCAATAAATCTATATAGCTCACGAATGATAATGTGTGTAAATCAAGTTTCTGTGAATTTATATCATTTGTGCATCACCAAGTGTCTTGATTAATGTCGATCATATTAAAATCTCTGTCTACAGCACACTTCAGAATTTCAAAAAACATTTGCTTAGATTTTGCTTCACACTAACTGCTTGAAGTTCATTACAGGTATTTACAATTTGTTGAGTGCTGCAAAAAAACATTATTCTACAGCCTTTGTTGGCACAACCTGTTCTCCGGCAAGACTGTCACATATTTCACTTTAAAAACTCCTCTCACAGTCAGAGAAAGAGAAGTAAATGCCAATCCACAAGTACAAAGAATCAGTAGCAGTTTATCAGAAGATATAGCCGGACACTTGACCTCTGTCTTTAAAGCATTGACAAATGTGATAAGATAAACACAACATTTAAAGGCATCTTTATTTATTGCATTTGCTTGTGACCCACAGTTTGGGAAAGGTTGTCCTGGAGAATGAGTGAACGTCAACTTTTGACAATTCAAATAGTGCAACAAATGCACTTTTTTATGTAAGTTAAAGTATATAAATGTTACAGAAGTCAGGAAATTCAATCTTACATGCAAGTAATTGATGCTAATGAACCTAAATCTCGAATTCAGTTGTATTGCAATGCAATCAATACAGCATACATAGCAGTTTCTATCTGCAATGCCTAATGTGATTTATGGTATGGAGGGGCAGGGTTAGTACATTATGAAACATTTTACATATCTAATCTAAACTTGACCGGTTTGCTTCCACTGATATTGCATGATCAGTATATTTGCATGGGTGCTGGGTACATTATTTATTGTGCATCCTGGACCATGTAGGCTCTCTGAGAACACATTTGCTAAGAGGGCTTGAGTGAGATACAAAGCCTTTAGTTCCCAACTCATGCTTTTATCGAATGTATCAATCTATAGTATATTAGACATAATTAATCCCAGGAAGTGAGCCATCACTTCAAGAGAATTGTGTGCAAAGAGTTTGAAGGAGGCCAAAGCTATGTATCTCAATAGAACACCTGAACCTTCTGCCACAGCTGGGAGTGTGAGTTTTCGGGTTGTGAGCTCGCGCATATCAAAAGTACACACTTTAGCGGGGACCTAAAACTTACATTATTTTACCTTTCTGCTCATATTCGAAGAACCTTGACTGTAAAGTGTCAGTAAGTAGTCTGGCCTTAGCCCTCTCTTGGGTGGTAACATCAATTGCAAGTGCTGACTGTAAAACACAGGAGCAAGGCAGCACAGGTGGCAGTGCTTAATTTGTAAATAAAAGTCAAATTGCCAATCACGCAATTCATAAGGCCTAATGGGACAGGTTATCACTTATCGGAAATGACCCAGAAAAAATGTAATCTATATGCATTTTACGAGTTAATTTAGGGGGTGCCTAGTCTCTAATAAAAAAAAACCCCTTAGAGTAAACTTACTAGAAGCCACCACTTTCCAGCAAGGGTGCTCCTATCCTGACAAAACGTTTCTTCCCCCAGCCAAAACCCATCCACGTGCAACATGGGCTTTTGGAGTTTGCAGAATATCAGGTCATTAGATCTCAAGTGACCGATGCATAAATTAATAAACAGGGACATATCATTCTGCGTCACTTTAACGAAGATGGCAGTAGAAATGGATGGAGTTTTGGAGAGAGGATATTCTATTTTAAATATTACTGTACATTGCACAAGATGTAGAAAAGTGTCCCTTTCTTGCGTCTCTTCTGTGATACTAAATTCACCTGAACACTTGCAGTTATGGTGCATTTGTGTAAAAAAGGCGGTACTGGACGGGGGGTGTATCTCATTCTTATGTGCTTCCCTCATTTCGGACCTCAGTCAAATGAATGCCAGCTCCTGCCACGTTCAGTATTAAAAACACTCCCATGGCTGCATGTTTGAATGACACCTGACATATGAGGTGAGCTGAGTAAGAAGGATTTCATGGATCCTTCAAGCTTCTCTAAGATGAGAGGGTTGTCAAAGATTGAGCGGGCCATCTGGCATCCCCTCATCTCTAGGGATGAAGAAGACTGGCACATAAACTTATATAGAGGCAATGTCAGCTGCTATAAGGGCATTCTGTAACACTCTGGCCTATGGTGTCTTTCTTGTACTGGACTGTGTCTCTTCCCCTAAGCCAGAGTTTGCTGTATCTACAGATGATGGAACTCTGTTTCTTTGGGAGATAATCCCACACCACACTGACAAGAACTTGCATGATTGCCTTCAAATGAATATGATTATAACAGCATGGCAGTATATGTCTCTCAGAACCCCGTTTAGAGGGCCACATGGTACACAGAGGTTACTGGGCCCAATGTGGTGGTTGAGGCCTTTTACTCCTGATGTCCCGGGGCCCAACCTACTTTGGATCCTGAGCAACTGGGCCAAGTCCCCCTTCTGCAGCTGACTCTTAGTGGTAGCTTTTGACGAGTAGTCAAAGGCTCCCTCGGTGGTGGTGGGGGTTGGGGGGTGATGGGTACATACAGGTTAATGAATGTGACTCATAACTCAAAGTGCACACAGTAATGTCAATAAATCAATGCCCAGTCATATATTTGCTTTTATAGAAAAGAAGTACTTTATTTTTAACTGTACTCATTCAAAGAAATAATGACATTCGTAGGCAACAACACCCTCCCCTTGAGGTCAGGCCTCTAGTATTCGTTCGGCAAATCCTTGTCCCTCCCTCTTCCTTGTAACTTGGTCGGGGTTATTCCAGATTATCTGGTGGCTACATCCAGGGATTTCTCACTAGTAGAACGTACTCAAGAGTTTCCCTGCAATTCTTTAAGAATTATTCAAACGTTTCTATGGTGCGACAGCTCCATCAGCACTGAGTCCTCCAGGGTACAACAGGCCCAATTTAAATCTTACCCACTCCTGCAGCATGGAAGCATTCACCATTTCAGTGAGCGCCCTGACTACGGGCACTTGTAAGTCCTGATCCTGTTTGTATAGGTTTGGTTTCTTGCAGTACACGTGGCAGCACCTGGCAGGCACAGGTGTTCTCTCCCGAGCTGTGCTGCCAGCTTTTCCAATTCATTTGGGAATGCTCCAACCTGACAACGACGCTGTGGACCAATCTTCTCCACACAGCATTCTATCCTCCAGCTCCCAACTAGCGTGGGTGCATTGTTTTCCGAGGCGTCCTTCACAATCCTCATGGTTAGTCGGGGCAGATCTCGATGAGTAGGCTCAACCAGCTGGTCGCAGCCTCTGTCTTCTCATGGGTGATAGCCTGAACTTCCTAGCAAACCTGGTATTTGCGCACGTGCAACAGCTCAATCGGTGCATAGCTGTATCTTCACATTGCACTGAGGGAGTCCTCTCAGCAGGGCTCCCCACTGGGCCATGCTCCCTCCAACTCTTTCCACTTCCTCCTAGGGACACTGGTCTTGGCAAGCAGGAGCGTGCTAGAGCTCCAGGCTTACGGGCAGGTGGTCTTGGCTTCCCAGGGTGATCTCCCCTTACTCAGAAGGGAGACTAGCAAGCCTTTGACCCCAGTCCTTCTCACAGCAGAAGTCTTGCAGAGCTCCCCCTTCTCACAAAGCTCATCTGAATGCTTGGCAGATGACAAATGTTCGGGTCTTAACCTCTTTTTATAGTCTATTTTCAGACACCAAATGTGATTTAGTGTCTGAGTCTTTGGAGATTTATGTTGAGGTTCTGCTTCTTCTGAACTGAACACTTTTCTTTCTCTTCTTTCCTCTCAAAGGGCTGTCTGTCACAGCACGATAACTCGAAAGCTGATTGCCACACAACACAGGCCATGGGAGTGCCCAGCGTTCACATCTGGATGTCAGCCACTGTGATAAATGCATTAAAACGGTTAATCCCGGGCCCTTAGCCCTACTCTTTATGATTCCCTTATGATACTATCTTCTTCTTGAGATATGTCCAGGCCCCTTCCTTGTGATTTCTCACTGAATCAAGAGCAACTTTTTTAAGTGCAATGGGGGAGTCTATGTTTCCCTTCCTCCAGGGTGTCCCACCCAGCTCACAGGAATGCAACAGTACATACATCTGTCTGTAGGGATTCCTCTATTCCTCATTTAAGCCTTCCTGTCAAAACTTTCTCTCACCAGAACTACCAACTCAGAACGGCCTTTAAAAGGGCTGCATTTTAGCCCCTCTCTTGTTCTCTCTATATATTTCAGATATTTCAGAGCATCTTCATCCAACAGAGGGGCTCCTGCCATAGTTGGGGAAGCAACCAATGACACATGTGGCCTACACAAGTGATTTGATAACACTCTCAATGACCTCTCAATCAGTAGATTTCATTAAATTAGTAGATATGTAGAGTCCTTCTTTCCACCCTTTGAGGGTATCCAATCACTGTCAGGGTACAATTAATTAGGCAAATAGCCAGGTCTTCTGGGACTTTTGTTACGCTGGAAGAGATGGGGAAGTCCGTAGATTAAACGTTAGCTTGTACAACGTCTTCGCTGCTATGTAGGAGAAGAAGCAACCTCCGCATCTACTATGTCAGATGCAGGGGTGAGGGTTAGAGAAAGGGATGTGGAACAGAGGTGTCTGGTGAGCTGATGGAAGTTCAGGCGGTGTATCAAGTTGGCAGGTCCACAGTTGTGTAGGGCCTTGTGTTCATGGGTCAGGAGCTTGAGCTTGCATCTTTTCTGTACAGGGAGCCAGTTGAGTTCCCCAAGGTAGGGGTTGATGTGGGTACGTCTAGGCAGATCCAGGACCAATCAGGCTGTGGTGTGCTGTGTAGCCTGTCGTCATTAGAGGAAGTGAGCTGCAATCCCTGCGTAGAAAGTGTTGCAGTAGTCCGGTCGGCTGGAGGTGACGGCCTGGGTGATGGTGTGTCTTGAGATTTGGGGTAGCCAGTTGAAAATCTTGCGAAGCATGAGGAGGATGAAGAAGATGGAGGAGGAGATGGATTTGACCTGAGTCGTCATGGCTAGCTTGTTGTCTAGAATGATGCCTAGGCTCCTAGCATTGTCATTGGTTGGAGGTGTATGTCCGAGTACGGAGGGCCACCAGGATGCGTCCCTTGGGGAGCTTTTGCTTCCAAAAATCGGTACCTCTGGCTTGGCCATGTTGTCCTTCATCCACTTGGTGACTTCTGACATACAGTTGTGGAAGTTGGCCTCGGGGTGTCTTTAGAGAGGGAGAGGATGAGTTGTGTGTTGTCGGCGTAGGATATGATATTGAGTCTCTGGGTTTTGGCAATGCTGAGCAGAGGTGTCATGCAAATGTTGAAGAGGGTGGGGCTGAGACTTTCGCATTCTTCTGGTGAGTAAAGAGGCGATCCATCTGAGAGCGGCTCCCTGGATGCCTATGTTGTTCAGCCTTGTGACGAGTGTGTTGTGGGAGATTATATCAAAGGCTGCTGAGAGGTCTTAGCCGATAAGAGCCACTGTCTCTCCTTGGTCCAGTAGGTTTCGATGACATCAGTATCCATGATGAGGGCTGTGTCTGTGCTGTGGTTGCTGGGGAATCCAGTTGGGAGGAGTTGAGTTGGAGGTTCCATTTCAGATGTGAGGAGAGTTGTGGGTTGATAGCATTTTCTAATACTTTGGTCAGGAGAAGGTAGATTGGTCGGTAGTTGTTGAGTTTGCTGGGGTCTGCCGATGGTTTATTTAGTAGATCGTTGACTTCTGCATGTTTCCAATCCCTGGGGAAGTCTTCCGGGGAAGGTGGCCTTAGCACTTGAGTTATTGAACAAGGTGGTGGGTACGTGGTTGATTCTGGCTTTGCCTACGTTGAAAATGTGGTGAGGGCATGGGTTGGTTGGAATCCATGAGTGGACCAAGTTTATGATGGAGGCGCTGTCTGGATCCATTTGGTTAGTTGGATATCTGTGGTTGTAATGGGGTCACAGTGTTGGTTTGAAGATCAACATTATCAACTAACGAGTCTATATAATAAAAATGTACAGAATAGCCTTACAATCTGCTGCTCAGGAAGAAATTTGCTTTGGGAAACGATGTAGACAAAAAACATGTACAATTGGGAACCACAAAATCAGAAAAATAAACTGTTACGCGTATTTCGGAATAAATATTGATAAATCATTAACTTGGTCTCAGCATATTGCTTTTAAGAAAGTAAAAGCTGGCATGGTCACTAAAGCAGTAAAAAGGTTTGCGAAGACCCATGGAGGGAGAATGATGGGCCAATCAATAATTGTTCTAAGCATTAAAATTATCTCCTGACTATTGTATGCATCATCAGTCTTCAGTGACAAGACAATATCAGAATCAAATGTAATCTATATGCAAAATATTCAATCTTTGCTTGACCTATGCAAGTCAACCCACCAATGCAAATTACATTTGGAATTTAATTTGAAGTCTTTATTCATCCATCATTTGACAGCTAAAAAGAACTATATCTGTAAATGGAATGTATGATGTTACAACGCAAACATTTATAACACATGCCTTTACAACGCAGTTTTTACATCGCAACATCCATTACAATGCATTATTTTACATCGCATGCCATTACAACACATTTTTAGAAAGTACATTTAAAACGCATTCCATTACATTGCATTATACCATTACAACTCATACCATTACTTTACATTTAAGGTACGTGTTGGATAGTGTAGGGGTAAAAATTACTATTCTAACTCCAGTGGGTGCAACAGTAGGTAAGTGTTGGATCGTGTAGGGGTAAAAATTACTATTCTAACTCCTGTAAGTGCAACAGTAGAGTAAGTGTTGGATAGTGTGGGGTAAAAATTACTATTCTAACTCCAGTGAATGCAACAGTAGGGTAAGTGTTGGATAGTGTAGGGGTACTATGCGTTGTAATGGTATGCGTTGTAATGACATGCAACGTAATGTCTGCGTTGTAGTTACATGCGTTATAATGACATGCGTTGTAGTGACATGCGATGTAATGGCTGCGTTGTAATGACATGTAAATGTAAAGGACGTTGCGTTGTAATGACTGCGTTGTAAAGGCAGTGCGATGTAATGACTGCGTTGTAAAGGTTGTTTGCCCTGTAAATGTAGTAGCACAAGGATATATACATTCAAAGGCCTAATACTGGATGAATTGAAATCCAGATCATCAAGGAGAAGGGGACTGCACCTGGCATTATTAAACAGAACAATGATATCACACAAATTATCACAATTGGGTGAGTTGGTGACAATGTCTAAGAATCCGCGAAAGACACTGATTAGGATAACCCAGAAGAGAAATAGCGGTGAAGAAGGTCTGTACTCAATGTTATGTTATGTTATGTTATATGACATTTCTATAGCGCACGGCTACTCCGACAGAGTGTCCCGGCGCTTTTCACTTGCAGCACAGCGAGAATAACATAACAACACAAACAACAAGGAAAAAACCGAAGAAAAGAAGAAAACAACCTACAAATTAAAAAGCCAGGTCTTCAGGCTCTTCCTGAACAACAACAAACTAGACGTGCTGCGTAAGCCCAGAGGCAGCAAGTTCCAGAGCAGGGGGGCTTTCAAACTAAAAGAGCGCCCCCCAGTGCGAGCTTTCTTTACCCGTGGCACCAAGGCCAGGTGTAGAGCTTCTGATCGTAAAGAGCGGGCAGGGCGATAAAAAGTCAACCTCCGCTGCAAGTACTTTGCCCCTGTGCCGTACAAAGCTTTATGCATCAGGGTCAAGGTTTTAAACATAATCCGTTTCCGGATAGGCAGCCAATGCAGCGCCTGCAACTCTGCTGTATAGCATACTTAATTGACCTTTGACTCTTACTTTACCTCAGACCATCATATATCAACTCTAAACAACAATAGAAAGGAAATATTTACCTTTTAGACTCCATTGCTTCAATTTGAAAGATCAAGGAACACGTGTCTAATAGGCATTAAGGGGTGCAGGCTGTGTGGCTATAAAGCCAAAGCAATTGAACATATTATGTGCAACTGCCCAAAGCTACTTGATCTTCGAAACAAACATTTATGGCCATTAGAGACGCTGAAATATGGACAACTAAGGAGGCAGTAAAACTTTGTTTTAGCTCACAATGTAACTTTTTTACTAGTAATCTTATGGTTTTTATTAGATCATACGTATTGCTATCTTAAACAAATTGCACAAGCAAATTTCTGTGATGAATTTGATGTAATTCAATTATGAAAATTGGTGTATTTTTTGTTTTCCGTATTTAACAGATGATTTGGTTTCATGAGAATGTATTTATTGTTACATGATTTTATTGTAATCTTTTGATTAATGCAATAAACTTACCTACCTACCTACTTCAGAAACACAGTGTACACATATTGGTATGATTGTACTACAATCAGAATGGCATCATAGTGACCTTGGTGCAAATGAACATTGATAATATTGTGCGTAAGAGGTACTGAACTGTTACATAATTTCACATTTTTACTTTGATTGGCACTTGAAATTGTCATTCTAAATTCGTAAAATATTGTAAACATTTACAAATATGTACATTTAAATTGTAAATGACTATCTGCTGATATTTTTCATATGTAATTTATGCAATGTTTGTAAAATGTAAGTCAACTTTATATTTTTCACTCATATAGAGAACATCCATCTGTAACACACACGATTTAAGTGCATTCTGCACTATGTATTTTTTTTCTTTTTAAAAAGTAATGCAAGCCATTTATCCTGTGATACAGCTACCTTGTAATTCAATCATTCAGGGAAATATCATGCAATATGTAAAACTTGTTTTAAAATGTAAGTATATCTGCTAACAATAAGAATAAAGAGTTGAAACACATAGGCCTGTAAATTGTTTTATTAAATAAATAAGGATTTAATATGGCTTTTTTTTATTTGCAATTGTAAAATAGAAGAGATATGCTCACTTTCACATTTGCATTATCTTGCGGCCAAACTTAAACCGAATTTGGGACATTTGGCAGAAAAATGTATGGCTATACAATTACTAACAAGAATCCCTACCCCATTCCTAAAGCAATTGACTGCTGTTTGACTTCTTGTTGAGTTAAACCCCTGCTTGAGGAGTTCAGCCACCTTCATTTAGTCATAGACACAATTGCAAGTTGGAGCTGTTGTGCTTATTGGATGGGTACATCTCTGTGCTGAGTGAGTGGTGCTGAGAGAACCCACTCCTTAATTTCTATCGTTAATGCATTGTGGAGTGTAGGGGATCAAAAGAAAATATTCGAATACCATTCGACTGTATGTTACAGGCAGCGCCTTATTCCACACCAAGTGCATTGAGAGGAAGTGAAATTAAGAGAGGCACAGTGAAAGGACAAAGGGAAGTGAAGACAATAACAATTTTAAGAGAAGGAAAGTTGGATGGAGATGGTTGGGAATGAAGAAAGTCATTTTGCTGGATCTAAATAAATGCCTTTATCGGGTCCCTAAAAATAGGCATCCCAAAGTAGATGTTATTTTGTAAGGCTCTGCTAGTTACCCCAAGTAATACATCAGTTATGACATGTTCTATGGCAGCATAGATTAAACAACTGTGCTTGGCGAGGGCGCGAGTTATAGTTATCTTAACTCACAAGTTATATTTAGTTGCGATAACTATAGTCAAGTCAAGTCAGAGAATTTATATAGCGCACTACATACCCAGAGGGTCTCAAGGCGCTAAGGAGGGGGGGGAGGATTACTTGTCAAATATCCACGTTTTAAGTTGCTTTCTGAAAGCTAGGTGGTTCTGGGTAAGGCGAAGGTGAGTGGGGAGTGAGTTCCATGTTTTAGCAGCCAGGTAAGAGAAGGATCTGCCTCCCATGGTGGTCTTGTTGATGCGAGGTACGGTGGCGAGGGCTTGGCTGGAGGAACGTAGTTGGCGGGAGGGGGTGTAGAAGGACAGTCTTGAGTTGAGGCATTCTGGTCCGATGTCGTAGAGTGATTTGTGTGCGTGGGTTAGCAGTCGGAAAGTGATTCTCTTATTGACGGGTAGCCAGTGGAGGTCTTTCAGGTGACCAGAGATGTGTTCGTTGCGTGGGATGTCTAATATGATTCTGGCTGAGGCGTTTTGGATTCGTTGGAGTTTCTATTGGAGTTTAGCGGTAGTGCCTGCGTAGAGGGTGTTTCCGTAGTCCAGTCGGCTCGTGACTAGAGCATGGGTGACTGTTTTCCTGGTTTCGGTGGGGATCCATCGAAATGTTTTTTTGAGCATGCGAAGAATGTTGAAGCAAGATGAGGATACGGCGCTGACTTGTCTGTTCATTGAAAGTGAAGAATCCAGGATAACGCCTAGGTTCCGTGCGTGGTCTGTCGGGATGGGTGCTTTTCCAAGGGCTTCCGGCCACCAAGAGTCGTCCCATGCAGAGGGGGATGTACCTAGGATGAGGACTTCTGTTTTATCTGAGTTCAGTTTTAGACGGCTGTGTTTCATCCATTCAGCAACTTCTTTCATTCCTTCGTGTAGGTTAGTTTTGGCGGTGCTGGGGTCCTTGGTGAGAGAAAGGATCAGTTGAGTGTCGTCCGCGTAAGAGATGATGTTGAGGTTGTGTTGGCGGGCGATGGTCGCGAGGGGGCTCATGTATACGTTGAAGAGGGTGGGGCTGAGAGAGGATCCTTGTGGTACGCCACAGATGACTTCGGTGGCCTCGGACTTGAATGGTGGAAGGCGGACTCTCTGGGTTCTTCCGGTGAGGAACAAAGTGATCCATTCAAGTGTTTTTCCATGTATTCCGATGTTGGTGAGGCGTTGTAAAAGGGTGCTGTGGCAGACTGTGTCGAATGCAGCAGAGAGGTCGAGGAGGATGAGGGCGACTGTGTCTCCATTGTCCAGTAGAGTTCGAATGTCGTCTGTTGCTGCGATGAGGGCGGTCTCAGTGCTGTGTTTTGCTCGGAAGCCAGATTGTGAGGAGTCGAGGGATTTGTTGGCTTCGAGGAAAGCGGCGAGCTGGTTGTTGACGGCTTTCTCGATTACTTTGGCCGGGAATGGAAGGAGCGAGATGGGGCGGTAATTTTTGAGTTCGGTGGGGTCCGCTGTGGGTTTTTTCAGAAGGGCGGTGAGTTCAGCGTGTTTCCAGGTTTCCGGAAAGGTGGCGGAGTTGAAGGAGCAGTTGATGACGTCTCGGAGGTGCGGTGCTATGACGGAATCTGCTTTGTTGAAGATGTGGTGAGGGCATGGGTCTGTGGGGGATCCTGAGTGGATGGAGTTCATTAGGCGGATGGTGTCCTCAGTGGAGATTGGGTTCCAGTCGTTAAGGGTGTTCGCGGGGGGAGAGTGTTCAGCATGTGGTTGGGTGGGTTGGGCTCCGGGTTGGTTGTCGAAGCTGTTGTGGATGTCTGCAATCTTGTTATGGAAGAATGAGGCTAGGGAGTCGCAGAGGGCTTGAGAGGGGGTGATGTCGTTGGAGTTGGCCGAGGGATTGGAAAACTCCTTGACGATGTTGAAAAGTTCCTTGCTGTTGTGGGCGTTGTTGTCAAGTCGATCCTTGAATGCTGTTTTCTTGGCCTTTCGGATTAGTTGGTGGTGAGTGCGGGTGGCGTTTTTGAAGGCGTCCTTGGTGCTGGTGGTTGGGTCTTTTTTCCACGCTTTTTCAAGGGTGCGGCAGAGTTTCTTGGACTTCTTAAGATCATCGTTGAACCATGAGGCCTTCTTGTTGCCAGGTTTGCTTTGACGTTTTTTCAGTGGTGCTAAGGTGTCGGCGGTGTTGGATAGCCATAGGGTGAAGTTGGCGGCGGCTAGGTTTGGGTCCGAGGAGTGGGCTGGGGTGTTTAGAAGGAGCGATGAGGAGATCTGGTCGGTGGTGATTTTGTTCCAGTTTCTTTGCAGAGTCGGTTGGAGGTGGTTGGTGGGTTTGGGCTTGTTGTAGGTGAAGTGAACGCAGCTGTGGTCAGTCCAGAGGAGATCCGTAGTGTGGCTGAAGGAGACATGATTGCTGGAGGAGAAGATGGGGTCGAGTGTGTGACCTGCGATGTGGGTGGGGGAAGTGACCAGTTGTTTAAGTCCGAGGTTGGCGAGGTTGTCCAGGAGGGTGGTGGTGTTGCGGTCTTTGATCTTTTCAAGGTGAAAGTTGAGGTCTCCCAGAAGGATGTATTCTTTGGAGGGGATCGCGTGTGGAGTGATGAAGTCCGTGATGTCTTCACTGAATTTTGCGCGGGGTCCTGGTGGTCTGTAGAGGAGGGTGCCTCTGAGTGTGGTCTTGGGGTCGATGTGGATCTGGAAGTGAAGGTGTTCGGAGTTGGCGAGGTTGGCGTCAGAGCTGGTTGAGATGCGGATTGATTTCTTATGGACGATAGCGATTCCTCCTCCTGTGTGGCTGGTACGGTCTTTGCGAGTGATCTTATAGTCTTCAGGGATGGCAATGGTGATGTCTGGGGCGGAGGAAGCGTTCATCCATGTTTCCGTTAGGAAGGCGACGTCCGGGGAGGTGGTGTCTAGTAGATTCCATAGGTCAATGGCGTGTCTGTGGACAGATCGGGTGTTGAGAAGGATGCATTGTAGGTGGTTGGGGTCGGGAATCTGTGGTGTGGTTGTAGCGGAGATGTTGTCGGTGCCGATGAATTTGCAGGAGTAGCAAGAGAAAGGTCCATGGGTGTGTCCAGGAGCGGCTTGGACGCAGTTGGGGGCGCGACCGGGATTAAGGGCTAGGAGGGTGGCGGCATCGTAGGTAATGCGGGAGGGCTGGGCAGCGTGAGGGGCAGGGGGTCTGGCGCTGGGCGCGGTCCAGGCGCGGACGGGCGTAGACGGGCTTACCTTTGGCGCACCTTCGGCGCGGGTTGGGCGCGATCGCTGCGCGTGAACGCTGCGCGCGGGAACTGTTGTCATATATGGGTAGTGGAGGGGGAGGGGCGAGGGCGTCTCAGCTGGGAGGCGGAGCGGGCTAGAGATCAGCACAACAACAACAACACAGGCAAAATGGAGGCGGAGGGGGGAGCCCAGCGGAAATGCGCAAATGCTGAAAAAGCGGCGCTTTTAAAGTACAGAAATGCAAAATGTTCAGCGCGGCAACCAGGCACACAGCAGGCAGCAATAATGAGGCAAATGAGCAGATAGGCAGCCAAGCAACGATACCGACTGATGCAGGAAGACACTGGGGAGCGACCACTCAGCCCAAGGGACAGGAGCGAGTCACGGCGCTTTCCGGTGTTGGAGCGCTGTTCTGGTCAGTGGGAGGGCGTCTCAGCTGGGAGGCGGGGCGGGCTAGAGATCAGCACAACAACAACACAGGCAAAATGGAGGCGGAGGGGGGAGCCCAGCGGAAATGCGCAAATGCTGAAAAAGCAGCGCTTTTAAAGTACAGAAATGCAAAATGTTCAGCGCGGCAACCAGGCACACAGCAGGCAGCAATAATGAGGCAAATGAGCAGATAGGCAGCCAAGCAACGATACCGACTGATGCAGGAAGACACTGGGGAGCGACCACTCAGCCCAAGGGACAGGAGCGGAATTTCAGCAGTATGTTTTAGCTGACATTTTCAGCTAACTATAACATCCCTTTAACCTTAGTTTTTTCAGTGAATATATACATGTTTTATATACATATAAATACAAATACAAATATATACATATATAGTGAGTTTAAAAAGTAAAAATAAACCCTCTTGGAAGCATGTGAGGCTAGTACAATGCTATTTGACGACATAGCAAATGCTAAAATATAGAATTCCCTTATGGAAAAGAATGTAATCTGGGATATGAAAAATCTATATTTTTTTCCCATGGTGTATGTGTACTTTACGTGAAACTTTGTACATTATCAAAAATACAGTTCTCCTGTGTCTCGAGTCGTTTTTCTCCTCGAGGATAGACCTCGAATACCAGGGTCAAGCCAGACACAGGCAGGAGACTTTTTCCAGGAGAGAATATATTGTCTTGTTCGGAGAATTGCCTCTCAGACAGACATTTTCTTCTAGAACCATTTTCACACGGGCAAAAATCACTTAAAACTTTGCGTGTGTAAAATGCTAAAAATATTGAACATTTTGATTAGCAGAACATTTTGGGAATGCTGCTGTAAAAATAACTTATCACAAGCCTAACACACATAAAATGAAAAACAAATAATCACGTTGCATCATGTTTTCTAATGAATAATTTGAGCTTGAGCCTATGTTTTCAAGATATTTTTCCGTGCTAGTATAAATTTGCTGTGGAAAGAAATATTTGGTTATAAAGGATCTGAGCTCTAGGGCTCGGTGTTATTCAAAGTAACAGTATAAAACTAAAACTGAATAACCACAAGGGACAAAAACATATGTAAATATGCAGGAGAAATTGGAATGCATATCCTCCAGTCTCAAAACAAATGTGTGTCACGATGAATATTTTCAGAGGAATACTGTAAATTAAATATTCAGTACATACATTAGGTGCTGCCTTGGAGTGATGCTGGTTGTTAAATCAGAGAGAACATATAAATGGTCACAAATAATAGCGGAGCTTAAAATGTCTGTGAAATATGCAAGAAGACATCTTACATTAGCAACCAGAAACTAAAATGCATCTGTTCTTTCGAATATGTGAGGACCAGAACGGGAGGAAAATCCTTCTCCTACCTCAAAGCCAAGGCCTGGAACAACCTCCCACTCGACCTCCGTCAAACCCCCACACTGCCCCAGTTCAGGAAGTACCTCTAGACCTGGCATTTCGGATGACCCCAGTACTCAACGGAACCGCCCCCCAAGCGCCTTGAGACCCTCGCGGGTGAGTAGCTGCGCTTTACCAACCCTGATTGATTGATTGATTGATTGATTGATTGATTGATACATGTCTCCATCCATGGGAAGAAATTAAAAATGACTGCTTGGTTGATGGAGTATGTCTGGAGACAATGTTATTCAACTCCCTGTTTAAGAATTGATACAGTACAAAGGCGCCCGGTATTCACGATTCTGGAGGTGGAAGTGTGGGTTTATAAGTTCCTGAATAGGATTAAAGCACTAGATATGTATTTCTGGAAGACAGTTGTTATTACTAATTTTTTTTAAATGAATTTCTATCTGGGTTCACTCACTGATGAGGCATCCTTGTGCCCCTTTTTGTAATCCAACTGATCTGTACCAGTAAGTTAAAAGAGAAGATAAAGACTTTGGAACTGATTTAGAGTTTGGCGAATGGGTTACTCTGTCATAAATGTGACAGCTATCCCATCTACCTTATTACAAGTGCATTATATGCTATTGCACTTGAAAGAGTACCCGTCCACCAAACTCTAAATCAGGGACATTGAATATAGTGGAGATTTGTTATGGAGGGATAAATGGAACAAGCACCTATAATCATGATATTGTTGAAATTAACTAGGATATCAATTTAATTGATCTGTATTTGATGTGACAATGCCAACTCATGGCTTTCCCTCTCATGAGTATGCCCCCTCCGCAGACTCATCCATGGTAATAAATAGCATATTAAACTCTGTGCATCAGTGTGTGTTACTGGCAGGAACTGCGTGCAGCTTCTTGTCTATTCGCTGCAGCTGGCTCCAGAATAGTGTAGGGAAGAAGCAGAGTAAAAAGAAAATGACCCATGCACTTCAAATGTACTGCCAGGAGCGCTGCCCCACTGCTCTGCGAGCAGTGTAAAAAGGAACACTAAAACGATAATAACTAACGTTATTATCATTTTAGTTTTCCTTCTTGCTCAGGTGCGGGCGGGCGGGACAGGCTGACTAGTGCAGGGGGCAGGGGAGGAGTCTGAAGCACACTTTAAAGTGCGCGCGACGGTTTGAACGGCCCAAGAGGGGCCGGTCAACCCGTGATGCACACTTTGCAACTACCCCACCAGGCTGCATTACACTCAAGGTGGGGAACATGCAAAACCTCCAAGCCCCTGTCTGAGCACCGATCCACAGTGCTCAGATCAATCACAACGCTGCTTAAGGTAGCATTGTGATTGGACAGGGGATTCTGGAAGGCTGGGAGCGTCCTGTTCCGGCCCAGAGGAGATGGAGCAGAGGCGGCAGCACCCAGCAGCACGCAGGGAAGTCAGTTTATTTGTATTTCTTTTATACCCCCCTCTGCTTTCCCCCCGCAACCCTCCCGCCCCAACACCCATGCTTAGTAGAGGCCTCTACTTTGTACTTCAGTATCATTAGACCAAAAGTTAGCAGCAAGTTAGCACTTAAAGTAATGCCATATCTTATCCTAACCTTTACTTTTATTTTCAAAGAAAATAACCCACTTGCCTTAATTGTACCACACTACCATATGATTTCATGTGTATCCTGGAGTATTTGCAGCTGCAACAAAACATGTTGTGGGCTCGCAGCGTCCTCTACACCCTTGTGTAAGTGCAAGGGCACACATTAGATATGCTGGGCACTCTTCTGTATGTGCCTCAATACAGCTGTCTTTCAGAAACAGCCCTTTTTGTACCAAGGTTTTGATAACTAAGTGTGCTTCACACTAGGGATAACATTATCTGCTGGCTTTTTCAGAATGGGGTGTTCTCCTTTCTGCGGTGGGACACTGAGAGCTTCCCTCTACTAACCAGCACTTTGCATGTTGTGGGATGGCGTTTGCAGGAGGTGCATGGGGGGATTCATTGGAGTCATGGTTGAATGGTGCAGCATTAGGTGGTTGTGGAGTCGCATGTGTGTGGGACAGGGACGCCTTGCAGGGTGGCATTGGGGATGGAGTGGGAGGCTGGGTGAGTCATGTAGTCATAAATAAATAACTGCAAAGCGCTCTGATACCCCTAACTAGCACTATATTGAACTCAAGATAATTAAAATTATTATAATATATACACACACATATTACCTACTGGTGGTCACCAGTAGCTAGTTATAGCTAGGACCTAGTTTCCATAGGAAACGTGTTTTTTGACATGCCTATATCTCTGTCGCAGTTTGACGAATCTTCATGAAACTTTAAAAAAAAAGTGTGATTGTTCTTAGCGCATAGTAAATTTTGGGACAATCTGCCAAGCAGGTGCTGAGAAAAAGGAGTGGTTTAAAAAATTGTGTTAACTATGCTAATTCTCATGGGAAATTTAGACATGACTACAGCCTGAACCGCTGAACGGAAATACACCAAATTTGGCAGAGAGGTAGCTGATGGTCCAGAATGTGACCTTTTTGTAAATTGATGTAAATCTATTCTGTAGTTTGGTAGGCATTAAAGAATTTTTTTTTTAGATATCTAGGGCAATGAAGGCTCTGCGAACCCTCCCTGCTGAGATTTGATTGACTGTCAACCCTTCAACCAGGAAGTATTGCAGCCATGCTGGGACTCATCTTCAGCTGAGTTCTTGAGATAAGGTTAAAAAAAGGAAAAGGGGGCATGGTAGAAATACCCTGACCCCTTAGCTGTGGTGGTGAGGTCCCAGAGGGACTCAGCCAGGCAAAAAAGTATTCTTTATAATTCTTTTGCAAAAAATTGCAACAGATACATGACTCTGGATAGAATAATAAAAAAATTAAAATCAAATGCGGGCTCCCGTGCCTTTTTGGGAAACCCCTCGGGTGGGCCAGGTCCTGGGGGGCATTGTTTAAGTGAAGGTGGGGGCACAAGGGCATCCCTTCTGAGGCTCATGGAGTCCCAGGGACCACCACCTCCCCAGGGCTTTATTTTTTTTAAAAGGAGGAGAGCACACAGACCCCCCCCCTGAGGCTTTCTAAGCCCCGGGAACCACCATCTTCCCAGGGTTAAGCAAATACTAATGGGGGGCTGCACGGAACCCCCAAGCCCCGGGGACCACCACCTCCCCGGGTTAAATAACAGTTAATGTGGGGGCCCTGTTTCCCATTTATCTCCAGTAAGTACCACATAGTACTTAGGGGTCTTCAGAGGCCACGCCCCCTTTCTTCACCACTCTGGAAATGCGCCTCCTGGCGTACTGATGGTTGGGGGATGAAGTCCCCTTGGCTCCAGAGGGTTCTTGAGGGGCAACAAGTCTTCCTGTTACCTTCAATAAGGCCCATACAGTGGGATTGCTGAGCAGTCCTTGGAGGCCATGCTCCCTTTCGCCACCACTCTGCAAATGTGCCTTCTGGCGCACTGCTGGCTGGGGGATGAAGTCCCCTTGGCTCCAGAGGACCGTTGAGGGCCAACTTCCCCTCCTGTTACCTCCAGTGAGTCCCACACAGTGCGATTGCTTAGAGGTCTTCGGAGGCCCTTTTTCCACCACTCTGCAAACGCTCCTCCTAGTGCACTACTGGTTGGGGGATAAAGTCCACTTTACTCCTGAGGGTCCTTGGGTGGGGCCATTCCTGCTGCCAATTGGCAGCAGGAACATCTTACTTTAAACCTAAAGTGCGTATGTCTGATTGGACGGCCGTCTTGCGATGGTCAGCCCAACATGCACACTTCAGCTTACACCAATACCAGCTGTAAAACAGCCCGGCAGACTGCAGACACAGGCTCCTACTCTGAAAAGTAGCTCTGTATCAGCCTGCCCCGACCAATCACCGCGCTACTCTCATGCTGAAAACATTGGTTAGGGTTTATTGGCCCTTTACTTCAGAGACAGGCTCTGTGGTTTCAAAAGTGGAGTGCTTTCCATGAAGACACCAACCAGATGGTGGTCCCACATCTCCGATGTTTTCCCTGCACCTGAAATGTAAGTATTCATTTATTTAATTAAAAAGTACAGTTAAACTAATTTGATGGGGTTTGGTGCAGGGAGCTATTAAGTTGTTGCTAAGCTTGCCGTGAGCCCTGAGACCTGCTGCCCTTTGCCCTACCACTTACACATGACACTAGCCGCTACTAGACAAGGGCTGGAGTGTTATCCCGTGCACGTTTTGAGTAGTTACACTGGGATATGTCTAATATACAAAAAAAAATTCATATTGCTATTTTGGTAGAAGTCACATCGTAAAATATGGATGGTTTATTGAGGATTCACTGCCTATCTTTGTTTCACAAAACATTTAAACCATAAAGAACCTTGATTAAACAAGGATCCCAATAAGTGCACACATTTTAGGCCCAGGGAGCAGTAGGAAAACATCGAATTTCCAATGGTCGGCTCCTTTGCACTGAAGTGGTTGCAGTGATTCCCACTGCAAACACCCCCCATTGAAGTAAAGGAGATGTATCATTAGCACATGATGCGTCTATTTTTGTTGAATTGCATGCTGCAATACTTTTTTATTAATTCCTTTGTACTTCCTTTGTAGTTTTTGGTAGTTATTCTTTGTAGAAAAACGCTTTTAATAAACTCAAAGGTGCATGATCTTTGAAACAGGTTCACAGTGAAATGTTTTGTCATTTAAACCTGGGTGAGGGGCATCATGCTGGCTGTAAAACTTGGATAACTATGTCAGGCATTCATTGCACATGCATGATTCGTGGAGACTTGGGCTGCAAATGGCCACAGTAGAAACATGACATGTGGGCTTCCCTCCCATGGAGCCAGAAAAAGACTCAACACCACAGGAGGTGAAACAATAGCTTTTTTTCGTAAAAAATAATTTCTTTCTTCGCATACCTGCACACACAGAAGAACGCCTGAAAGCTTTGTCCTGAGAAGGGCGAGCTGTGTTCATGTAATCAGTGCTCAGTGTTAAGCTCGCCTTGGACACGCCCCGCGACCTGTCAGACAGGCTGTGATATTTTAATCCTCCACAGAGAGAGGCCAGCGCTGGCTTTTTCATCAGCAGTAATGCAAAGGTATCAATTATACAGCAGTGATGAATGAAAGCCCGACTCCACTGTGCTATATGAAGGTGCGATTTCATCTGGGGATTCTCGCTGGCGGATATCAGCAGGGCCCCCAAGATGAAGGAACAGCTTTAATTATGCAAAGTAGGTCATACATCATCTTTATTACACCGCGAAAATAGAACATCTTTTCTCGGGCATGTTGAAGTTGTTCATGAGATTTGCTTTAGTGTTGTTTGGGCATGTTTTCTTTTTGCAAGCATTGGTGATCACGTGTTTATAGACAGCACTGAGGCTAGAAATGTGCTTAAGTGGGGCAGAGTGTAACGCATGACCTGGTGCCAACGTACAGAAGCTGTGAGGTGCCTACACAAAACTGATTTAAATTTGACCTTAGATAGCGCAAAGATTCACTGACAAATAAGGGGCAGATTTACAATAAACTAACGAGGCATAGTGCAGCAGGTCATTCTGCTGCGCCATGCTGCGTTAGTTTGGAAAGCACAGCGATGCGACATATTTACAACAATATGTGGAATCTCTGTGCTTCTCCCTGCGCTGGTGCACAAACTGCTGCCATGCGCCGGTGAAGGCACCCTTGCACCATGCCTGCGTCGTGGAAAGATGGTTTCTGTTCAGGAAGGGAACCCCTCCTGAACAAAAACAATCATTAGAGGGATTTCCTCTTTCAATGTGTGCTGCAGAATGCAGCACGCATAGAACCAGGAAACAAAAACGAGGAGAAATGAATACATTTCTCCTCGTTGCGCCTCCCTACGCCTCCACAGGGGAGGTGTAGCATTCACAAACATTTCCAGATTTACGATTCCTCATAAGTCTGGAAATGTGTCTCGTTCCATGGGTGTTGCGTGGGAACACCCACAGCAACACCCATGGAATGCCCCTTTCACGCAAAGTGCTGCCTGTTAAGGGGCCATATTTACAAGGACAGGAAAAGCCACGCAGTGTGGCTTTTCCTGTCCTTGTAAATATGGGGCAGTATATTGCGCTGCCAGTGCGTCACAAAAAGTGACATACTGGCAGCACAAGGCGCTTTTAAATCGCACCCTCAATTCCTTTGTGCTAAAGCACAAAGCCAATGAGTATCAGAGATATAAGAAATAGTAGCGTTTTCACAGCCTTTCTAATGGTCTTGTTTGTCTAAAGTTCTACCTGGAGAACATTAGAAAGCTTGTGACTCAAGAAAGTAAGGGCCCTATCACTGCTCCAAAATTTGTTTTTATCTGTGGAGTGTAGAAGAGAGAGAAGATGAACAAAGGGATCTGAAAGGCACATTCTGGTGGAGCCACTTGCCCATCAGAGACCTTTTCTACAGTACTCTTTGTGCATGAGACAACAATTCCCTTAAGAAGGAACAGAACAATCTTTCTAAGCCATAATATGGATGGAGGAAGCAGGATGTGGAAATTATTTTGGTCTTCTCTCTGCAAGGAGAGGCTCCTTGAAAACCGCTCCCAGCAATGTTATTGAAGACGCTGTGATGATGGTGGGGGGGGACTTCTCATGGAGTGCCCAAAGAACTATCCAATCAAACTTTCCCTTTAGGCAGGTGAATCAAGGCCACCTTATTGGATTGAGTCTGAGAATCTTATGGCTCATCAAATGTTGCATGGCCTGAAGAAACTCATGAAAATGTGGTGCCATAACACAGCTGGGGCAAAAGTCCAGTTAACATTGAGCTAACTCCTCCTTCAAATGTGTGAGAGGCAACTTGCCACAAACATCTCCGTCAGCTTTCATGAGGTAGGTAAAAGGGTTAAGGGATTATATTTCACAACATCAGCAATGCTCTAATTTAGTGGTGGCTCCTTCGCCATGGTGCAATGGTGGAGGAACGTCACCCCCACTGCCAGCAGCCTCAAAACTTAGGTAAAATAGGTTTATTATCGTTTTATTTTTCAAGTTCTAAGGGTTCGAGTCTCGGGGTGGGGCCATCTTTGGGGCAGTCATGGAGTGGGAGAGGTGGGCACTGCTGTCAGTGCACATGTGGGTTTTGGCCGGCCGTCTTAGGGCAGCCATACCGACATGCACACCGAGATGTCTCCAACCCGAGCTGTGTTGACGGGTTTGAAACCGCAGGCACAGGCTCCCAGTTTCCCTGGGAGTGCAAACCCAGGGTGCTCAGGCCAATCCTGATGCTGATCTCATGCTGCCAGCAGCATGAGAGCAGAGTCTGGATTCGCCGCAAGGGAGTCTGGGAGCCTGTGCTGCAGGGAAGCAAGAGAGGAGCAGAAGAGTGGCGACATAGTCCCGCCACTCTGCCCTGACAGCAGCCTCTACTTCTGTAATTACTTTTTCTTTTACCAGGGGAGATGCTACCGCAGTTTTTCATTGTGTAGACACTGGTCTGGAGAAGAGAGATCTAGTGATCAGATTTGCAACAGGAAGCATAGGAGTCCTCTAGGTACTAAGAATCAAAACTCAACACCTGCTTGATCATGTGTTGATTATTAATATCTAGTGCTACAGTACAGGAAAGATCACGAACAGGCACAGTTTCATGAGAATAAAGTATTTCATAGTTGATTTTAGTCACTTTCATTTTTCATAAGATGTTATTAATTTTATGAACGAAATAACCGTGCTAATCCATCACAAAACATATATGGCAGAGTCTATCGATTTATTCACGACCTAAATGATAGCGGTGAAAAGGCCTTCGACTCTCCATGAGCCGAAGATTATAGTTTTTTCTCATTTAATTTTCCGCACTAGCCTACGTGGTTGCTGCTTATTTATAGCTGGATTCAAAAGTTGTTATCGTCAGAAATAACACATTACTGGCAAAATATTTTTGACATGGGGAACCCGTCAAAGTCACCAGTGTCACTGATTTTATTTGCATTGTGATTGCGCCTCTTGCCATATTATTCCGGAAGCCAGGAAATATATGACATCCAGTTATGGCTATTTCGCCCATTGAATTGTACCGAGATGAACCTATGAATATTCAAGAGACCTTTCTTTGACACCATACCACAGATCACCAATAAACAAAAGAGAGATCACGTTGTTCAAAGCAGCAATTTCAGTTATACATTTGTCTTTACAATTAAAGTATGGTTCACACCCGAAAAATGTAAGAAGTAAACTTTTTGGAAGATGCAATAGACATGGTATGTTCTCAATCATACTATTTTGAACGTAAACAATATGCGGATACAGTGGAATTGCATGTCTCTTTCTATACTAGATCGAAATACTCAAATTTAAATTTGCATTCTATCCTTTTTTGTACTTTATTTTTTTTATTAATCTTCATGTTATCTTCCATTGAACTGTTTTCGGAAGCCTGAAGTGAGGCTAACATTTTTTATTCAGCAGCTAGACTAGTGAGACTCAGCCTGCAAATATTAAAATGTCCTTTGAGACAGAAGTCGGGTATTTCCGCCCTCTTTCTGTTTTACAAGCTACTTTTTATTTCAGTTCCTATGTTATTACTGTATTAGAAGGCAATCAATCAATCATATCACTTGTAAAGCGCACTACTTACCCGTGAGGGTCTCAAGGCACTGGGGGTGGGGGGTGCTGCTACTGCTGAAGAGGTAGGTCTTGAGGAGTCTTCTGAAGGTCAGCAGGTCTTGGGTCTGCCGTAGGTGGGTGGGGAGGGTATCCAGGTCTTGGCGGCGAGGTGGGAGAAAGGCACAAAGCACTTAGACAATGCATTCATTAATCGCTTGCCGATAGCAAAATATTTGGATTTTTTTAAAATTCCACTATGCCTTCTCAATCTCTGCTTTGGAATTTTCGACTCTTGGCACACTAGGTGATAATTTTTCCATTAAAAATGGAACTCAGTCTTCGATTTTTTTAAGTTGGGGCGTTTTTCCATTTATGTTATTGAAAGAAGTTCTCTCAATGGATAACTGCCGATGAGAGGGTTAAGTTGTGTTTTCCCAGTGAAGAAGAATGCTTCGCTCTCAGCCCTGGCATAGCCACCATGCAGAGTTAGTGAAGTACTTCACAGAGGTTAGTGTGGGGCTGACCTAACCTTAACCGAATTACTTAGATTATGTTTTCATAACTCTGCCTCAGTCCAAGGAAGTCATCTGCACAGAATGCTGTTTGATAGCATATGGCCTATTAATTATACTCCTGCTTATCTGCATAAAATTAGTAACAGAGCTTGCCCTAGATGCGCTGGCACGCACGTCAGAACAGAAGCTGGTTACATATGTTTTGGACCTTCAGCTTTTTGCTAAAATATCAGCAGGCAATGTTTTGTTTTCTTCATTTATTTATATCTTTGGAGTTAATAATTCCGTTTGCAAAAACAGCATTATTGGGGCATATTCACAAGGGGATGCCTCCACCAGAACGTCTCTTTTAACGACGTTCTGCTGGTGATTTGCCCTTTTCCTTATTTACTTAACGTGGCTTAACACCGCCTTGTAAATAAGGCTCACTAGGGCATATTTACGAAGAAGTGATGGAGCACAGCACGCTGCCACTTCTGAAACACAGGGCTGCACCGTATTTACAACAATATGGTGCAGCCCTGCGTTTCCCCCTGCGCTGGCGTTAATAGCCTAGCATTAACTCAGGCACCCTGGGCCTGTATTGTGGGGAATGATTGTTTATGTGCAGGAAGGTGTCCCTTACTGCACATAAACAATCTTAAATGGCGATTTGTAACTTCTATGTGTGTTGCTTTGTGCTTTGTGCAGCACTTATAGAAGTTGCAACTCATCATTTTTAAAATTATAGTTTAAGTGAAGGAAGGGACATCTTCCTGTACATAACAATCATGCATGGCGTTTTCCTGTTTTTATGTTTGCTGCACAATGTGCACACATTAACCTGTTCAGTGCTCATGACAAGCTCAGCTCGTCATGAGTCACAGTGGAGCTGTGCTCATGACGAGCTGAGCTCGTCATATCTGCTGCGGCCCACCAACGCGCGATGAATTCCCCGTGGAGAATTAATGAGTGGGTGGGGTTGTGCCGAGCTCAGCTCGTCATGAGCACAGCTCCACTGTGAGTCATGACGAGCTGAGCTCATCACGAGCACAGCGGCGCCGTGGTCCCCCCCGCACCGCGGGGGAATTACCCCCGCAGGGAAGGGGTTAAAACTGCAAAAACGAGGAGAAATAAAGCATTTCTCCTCGTTGCACCCTATTTAGACCAGGTTTTCCCTGGTCTTCATTTTGGCGCTGCCCCATATTCACTCCACTCTTGTAAATATGGGGCAGCGTCAAAATCAATGGGTGCTGCGGCAGAACACCCACCGCAACACCAATTGCCCACCCCTTTCACACTAAGTATAGCATGAAAGGGTGCTTTATTTTGAAGAAAGCATTAAGTCACCTTAAGTAACTTAATGCTGCCTGGTAAATTAGGCAAAGCATGTATCGCCACCACAACGTCAAAAAAACTATCATTCTGGTGGGCATAGGGACTTGTAAATATGCTCTATTGTGTCTTATTGAAGGTGTAGTACCAGAGTGGAAATCGAAGATTCAAGAATTTGTGTTTATCGCGATGCTCGGTGAAGACTTTGTTATAACAGTGAATGGGGAGACATTTGATCCTCCTGATCTGTTTTAAAAAGATTGGCAAAATATATGCTATGGAACATTTCTGTCACCCTCAGAATTTATTGTTACAACAATTTCAAAAATATGGTAAGCCTATGATACTTTTAATCAATGGAAACGTATTTTTTAATCCTAATTATTATTAATTGATAATTTTCTGACCAATTGTTGAAACTGAATTTAGTAGCAGTGGAACCTTTATAATTGATTATCTGCTTTCCATAAGGTTTTGGTGAAATGTGTGATTATTTTTTTTAGTTTCCTTGAAGCTTTCATAATGTATGATAAATACTTTTTTCTATTTTCTTGCATCATAGAATAATAACAAATAAAGAAAAAAATGTGTGCCTTTTAAGATGTTTGAAGATCATTCCTGATCATCGCCCTAATGGTGGAGGACTAATGACTAATGTAACAATTCTATCCATCATTTAGCCATCGCTCTACTACTCAGCCTTTTGCTGATGAGCCTGCTTGCATGCAGTTGTCTATCTGCATCCAGTATTCCAGGTATTTTCATCCCCGTAAATGGAGTAGTTCCATCATCCATCTCCACAGAGAGTAACATCACTGCATTTTGCTGCATCCATCTCCCCTTAAAGTTGCGTCACTGGTTTTTCACAAACACCATCTTTCAAATAAAAAGGCAGGCAAGCAACTTCATTCCCATCATCTGTTCCCCCAGGAAATGTTATCACTGCATTTCCAAGCTATCTATCTGCACAGCAGGTAACATCACTGGTTCCCTGCCAAAAATATCTGTAATGGAAGAAACCATGCAAGACAACTCAATTTTGCATTATCCATCTCCAAAGGAAGTGACATCATTGGTGTGAGTAATGGGGTTGTTGGTTGACTGGGGTGTGAGCTCTGGTCAGGCAACAGCCACACTCCCTTGCATGGTGAATCACAAAAATTCTCTGTTAGACCTGGCATCTTTGGCATGGTTTCCCCTGACTTTTTGCCTCTACCTCCTGTATTTTTGATGCTGTGCTGGATATTGTTTTTGCTGGCTTAGATGCTTTGGGCACTTTGCCACTGCTGATCAGTGTCTTAAGTGCAAGTGTTCCCTGTGTATATTGTTGTTACAATTGGTTCTCCATGATTGGCATATTTGATATGCTGGTGAGCCCATAGTAAAGTGCACTGCAGAGTGCCAGGGCCTGTAAATCAAATGCTACTAGTTGGCCTGCAGCACTGATTGTGCCACCCACATGAGTAGCTCTGAAAAGGTAACTCAGACCTGCCACTGCAGTGTGTGTGCGCAGTTGTTAACTGCCATGTCGAGTTGACAAGTGCACTCACTTGGCAGGCCCTAACCTTCCCTTTTCTTACATGTAAGGCACCCCTATGGTAGGCCCAAGGTACCCCCCTGGGCAGGGTGCAGTGTATGTGAAACGTAGGGTATCTGCTGGTGTGTGTGAAATGTCCTGATAGTGAAATACTGCTAATTTTGTTATTCACTATTGAAAGGCTATCTTGCCCATAGAATGGGAATGCTTTGTAATATCTTGCAAGCATAAATTCCCATTGGGAAAAGATAGAGAACTAAAGTTTAAGCTCTCTGAACACAGAATTTAATAACACATCTTTTAGTAACGATGGTTTTTAAATTGTGTGTTTGAAGACGTCACCTTTAGAAAGTCGGCATTTTCTTGTTTAACCATTCTGTGTGCTTCTGCCTGTTTGTGTATTGACTGTCTGGTTTTGGAGTGACAGGGGCTGGGGATGTGCATTCACTATAGACAGCCACTGGGGTAATGGAGGTGTGCCTGAACCTTCCTGGAAGACACAGAGCTGAGCTGAAGAGACCTTGACTGAATTTAGAGTAGTGGGAGGAGATTTCTACCCACTTGAATAGGGCCTGTCTACCTTGCACAATGCTGTCTCCACCCCCTGTGGTCATACTGCACCAGTGAGGACAGAACTGGTTTGGAATGGGCTCAGAGACCCTTGCACAAAGAGAACAAAGACATTTTGGGGTATAAGTATTAGACCTAAAACACCTTAACTTGAGACTACTTCTGGAATCAAGAGCAACCTTTGCCAAGGAGAAGAGCTGGAGAAACTGAGGAGAAGTTCTTCCCCTTTGCTGTGTGTGGTATGGGGTTGGCCTGCAGTAACTGTTTCTGCTAAGGAAAGGGGAAGAACTTTGATGTGTGCTGTGTCCCCCTTCTTGAGGAAGATCTCCAAGGACTTGAGTAGAGCTTGCCTCCTGTTCTGAAGTCTCACGAACACAAATACTTCACCCCCAGCTCCCCTGAATTTCCTTGCTGGGAGTTCTGACCTGCCAAGAGGTGCCTGTGACTGTGTTGGGCCTCTAGAGGTTGTTCCTTCTGTTTGGGACCTGGAAAAGCAACGCAACTACATGAAAATCGACGCATCTCTCTTCTTGTGGCTGTTTTTCTGACACAGCACCTCTGTGCGAGAAGAATCTCCACGCATCACCGCTGCTGCCAAAACTGATGCAGCGTCTGTCGCTGCTGCAAGAACCAATGCATTGAGGGATCGTGGCTGAAGAAACCGACACAGCACTGCTTGACGCCGCCTCACCGATCACCGAAGCATCCTGGATTTCCATGCATCATACCTGTGAGGTCTCAGGAACTGATACATCTCTTTGTTTTTCTACGCTTCCCATCTCTGTGGCTGTTTGGCCTTGTGAATTTTGTTGCAACTACAGGTACTTTGAGAGAAAACACGCATCCATAGTTTTCTATGGGCCAACTTGTTTGAAACCTTTTTAAAGTCATATTCTTATTACATGTATGTTGGATTTTTGTTGTTTTGGTCTTGTTGAGTTTAGATAAAGATCCTTAATTTTTCTAAACTGATGTGGTGTCCATTTGTGGTGATAACACTGTATTACTGTGTGTTTTCAGTACAGATACTTTACACACTGCCTTTGGGATAAGTCTGTCTGCTCATGCCAAGATACACAGGTGGTGACCAGTGGTTATCTAAAGTGTGTATCCCCCTTACCCCGACTAGAAGCAAGGGTCTATATTTGGACAAAGGTACCTACCTCTGCCAACTAGAGACCCCCATTTCTAAGAGTCCGTAGATTAACCTGTGCTTAACCCTGGGTAGCTTGGCATACAAGAAGTCAAGCCTAACTTACAGGCAATGTGTGAAGTATTTATGCAGCACAAGCAGTAATAAAGTGAAACCACAACACAAGAAAAACCCCAAGCCAAACTAGAAAAATCGATTATATTTTAATAAATAATATGACACCAAAATGATAAAAATCTGAAGATATTGATTTTTAAAGAATTAAGTGACAATAGCGGCACAAAGTGCCAACAAATTATATCTGGTCACGCTGGACCGGGATAAAGACAAAAGTTCAGGCCGAAGGTGATGGAGCATGGACAAGCTACAAGGACCAGGCTTGGCCTGCTAAGCAAAAGTACCTTAGTCTGGGCTGCGTTGACATCGCAGATGTGGAGCGCAGAGTAGACAAGGCACTACTCCAGTGTCGATCCAAGTGGCAATGTGCTGGTCCTGGTTGCACAGCAGTGGTGATGTGTTGGCTCTGATGAGCAGGTTGCTGCGATGTGGAGTTTCAGTGTCGTCGGTGAAGCTGTCATCAACGGGGATGATGGGGGCCTTGCTTTGAGCAGAGTGTTTAGTTGTGGTGGTTCCAAAGGCAAGGCAGGGTCTCTGAACCACGTAATATCAGCAATGTGCTGGTCTGATTCCTACAACTAGGGCAATGCACCAGTTCCTATACACGCAGTAGCGGAAGTGTGTTGGTGCTGACCCACGCAGTGGTGGTAATGCTTCAGTTCTGTTCTCCGCAGCAGAGATGATGCATCGGTTTGCTTGCAGAAAACACCTTAGGCCAACTTCCAAGGGTCTAGGACTGGGTTGCAACACTTGGCAGGGCAGGCTCACAGATGGCAGAGTCCAGATGAAAACACTGGATAGTTGGAAGTCTTTTATGTCCCTAAGACTTCAGCCAACTAGCCCTTGGAGTCACTCTGGGTTCTGGAGACAAGTCCAGCCCTTCTCACCCAGGCAAGGAGGGCAGCAGGCACCAGGTAAGTACAGAAAGAAAGCATTCTTCCAGAGCAGGAGTCCAGCAGAGTGTCAGACCTTCAGCAGCACAGCAGTTCTTCCTGGCAGAGTATACACAGGTCCACAAGTGTACTGAAGTGGTAGGGTCTGAGGTCCAGTTCTTATACATGGTTGTGCCTTTGAAGTTGGGGAGACTTTAAAGAAGTCTTGCTGTGGAGTACTTCACGCACTATACATTGCTGACCATTTATTACAGGTTTGATGCTCTCCACATCACAGAAACATGGTTCTCAGCCACCTCCGTACTAATCCTACATGGGCTTCTTACACTGTCTACCCTGCTTCTCTTGCAGATAAGCTCACCATCTCTGAGAGCTTTCAGCACAACAGCAGCCAGGACATCATCAGATTGGAGATTAAAAAGTGTAAAAAATAAAATACAAGGCAGCACCGAGGATCTGGAACAACAACTTCATATCAATCATGACCATCCCAATGCTGCTCTCAAGTCGAGTTTTAAACAAAATGTTATTCCAATAATTTTTAAGAAATGCATCCATTTTATGAACATGATGCGTACTTTTATATTGTAAGGTTTTAATTTACCAACAATAAAGTTTTTTACACATGCTGCTCAAATTTAGAAAAAAGTTGAAGACACACTTCAAAGAACAATATGGAGTAACTATACACTTTTGCTCCAGCAACCCAGCTATTTCTCCTATCATTCATCGAATGTAGGCTTTCCTTTGACCCTTTACAGTGCCCTGCTGTTTTTGCATTACGTAGACACTATACAAATACCACATACATATATACATACATACAATGCTACAAGGAACAATTTTAATAAGTGCCAGGAACAGATCCTGGGAATAAAGACTCAGTCTGTTCTGCATACTCCTTCTGCAAAAGGTACTTTTTTTGATTTGGGGACCTTCACCTTGACTTGTGGTTGCCTGACCTTTCCTGTCTGTGCTGACATCCTATTGCTGGTTGACCAATTGTTGTCAGGATCAAGAGCTCATTGACCTCAAGGAAAATTACATTGTGATCTGTTTTTCCTACGTTAGCTGTAATAATGCTCCATGGACGACAGCCATTTATACAGTACCATTAAGACTAGCAATAATAGTACAGAAAAACGTTGTGCACATTTATAAAAATTTGTAGGTGATACCTTCCTCTACTGATTTAAACTCAAAAGCTGAAGACAATATTTGAAGAAAGGCTTATAGAATATTCAGAATTGCACTAGGGAAATGCCCTAAAGTAAAAACGATGCATTTTTTTCTCATCTTCATTTCCAGCTCATTCAGGGAGCCGTCAAATGAATGTACTTATTGATTTTGCACTTTATGTTGTGCCAACATGATGGAGTTCAGAAAATCAGAGCACAATGCATACACTCTATTATTAGGGTGATGAAAGTAGTTGGTTAAATGTTGCCAATTGCTGGGGGTCGTGTGATCCAGCATTAGCCAGTGATCATCAGTACATTTCATGAATGTTTAGGTGAAAACTTTTAGCAGTGGGGGTATGCAGGGGAATAGATGTGAATACTTTTTAATCAACCGAGCACATCTGCAATCATCCTTCCAGCACTGTTTGGTGTTATGTGTGTGGGTGATGATCTTGTGCTCTGCACTTGTTCCTGAACCTGCATTGACTATTTAGGAAGTCTATATCTTGTAATTGAAAATGAAGCTTACGTAGGAATGGGTAAACATCCTTTACCACGAATGTGTTATATCGCATGCCATTACCCTGCATTTTTTACTCCATGAAATCTTTTACAACACAGGGCTTTGCACCGTAAACCATTACAGCGAATTCCCCAAAGCAACGCCCTGATGGAGTTAGAATAATAAATTGCCTTGTAATGGGGAATGCGTTCTAATGGATTGCGTTGTAAAGCCCTGTGTTGTAAAAGATTTCACGGAGTAAAAAATGCGGGGTAATGCCATATGGTAATGGTAATGGTAATGGTAATGGTAAACGCCTGCAGACTAAAATGTCCTATTCGTAGGAATGATTTCTCAAAAGATAAGCAATGGATTTGGAACTCCTTATGGTCTAAGTTGCACACTGTTTCCCGCTTTGCCAGTACCACAGAGACTTTGTACTTTTTCTACAATAGACTTTTTTTCACCCCCTCCGATTTACATAATTTCAAATTAACTGACTCTAAAAAATGCTGGTCGTGCCCCTATGCCGATAGTGATTTTTTGCATATGTTCTTTCACTGCCCGTTAGTTAAATCCCTTTGGTCTCGTATTTGGTCAAAATTAAATGAACTATTAGCTACTGACCACCCCTTTGATATTGTCCATATCTTTCTTGGTGGTGCTGCACCTATATGGAATGTTCACTGCAATGTGCGCAAGTTTATAGATCGGTATATAGCCGTTTCTCTACAGATAATTACAACCAATTGGAAAGACACTTCAAAGATTTCATATAATGCCTGGTGGAACTTATTGTGCCATCACCATAGGTTTGATCGTGCTTTTGCTACTACTGTTCCTCTTTTGATCAAAAAAGATTTGCTATGGTTGCCTTTAACCAATTTTCTCTCTCACATTGTCTCTTGAATATCCTGTTTTTGTACCCTACTTTATTCTTGATTAGCATCCAGTTTTTTTATATATACATTTATTACTTTATGTTAATTACAAGATATTTACTCTGTATATTGATTGCCTTTCTCCCTTCCTTCCCTTACCTTCTTTCCTCCCCCTCCTCTTGTCCCTCCCTGCCCATTAAACATAATACCTTTAAAAAGCTTTTTCCATAAGTATATTCCCTATTTCCCTTATGGCACTTGTTAATCTTGTAAGAATTCAATTTTCTTTTTCTATTGTTATATTTCACTGCCCAATGATTCGCTGTTGTACTGATGTTTTACTTGGATTATTATATTCAATAAAGCTTTCTAAACTAAAGATAAGCAATGGAGATAAAGAAAAAGAAGCTCAGGGATTAATCCTATATAATTTGTTCATGAGGATCCTTGGACCCGCTCTCCCCAAAGAAACAGGGCTGCTTTAAGAAAGTGCTAACCAATCTTTTCTGTCAAGTTTTGCTCTGTATAGGACTATTCCACTGCTAAACATAAGTAGAGTGTGTGTATAACATAAATTGTGCATCGGATTACCTTATGTGACTTGCTTAGCTTTTCTGTAAAGCCATCCTCATTGGAAAATACACTCATGGCATGGACGTTGAATGTCATTTGTGTACCGCAGTGTGTATCTTTCCATACCACCCACATAAATAACAACAATACATGGCTGCCAGGAGCACTACTTTGCTTTGGCTGGGTTACAATTAAAAGTACTACACATGGGAAGGGAAAGTGCCTTTGCCATGTGAGAATACCTATTTTTATACATTAATAAGTTACTTTTAAAATGTGCCTTGTAAAATCATTTATGAAAATTGGCACATTACATATTTAAAATAAGTGCCCTCACAGTGACTGCATGTTTAGTAACTGTTTTTACTGTGTGAATTGTATTCTTAAAAACTATTATTTTGAGTCTCTGCTTGGAAAATGCTACCAAATGAATCCATGTTATTTATCTCTCAGTTTGCAAAATATGATTTGATATTGAAATCAGATTTGTATAACTATGAATAAATGTACTTTCGGCTGCCTAAGCCCGAACTGGCCAAGAAAAATACATATTCTGGGCTGGAAATAACCATCCTAAGTAACATAGGACAATAACCTGGCCTCTGGATCTATGAAGAAATGGGGATTGGAATAAGCCAACTGTGAGCAAACACAAGCAGTTGCTATAACAGAGAACAGCCTTAACGCTCACTTTGTGGTTGGAAAATACCAAGTCTGTCTGCTGCCATTCATTTCCAGAGCCTTCCTAGACCCCTTGACACCAATCCCAGCAAAGGGTGAACCAGTTTGGACCCTGATAGGGGGGAGGATATCTTATCTAAATAGGGAATGGTTTTAGAGTGGGCCAGAGATGCTCTTGGCAGAAGAAGGGTTCAGTTATTTTACATTTGGGGCTTCTGGGGATTTTACCCTGGGACGTAGGGGGAAAGGTGGCAATGGAAAGTATGCATGGGGTGAGAAAGTAGAAAAGGTTGCGTAGGAAAAATTCTCCAGTTACTGGTTGGTGCACTTGATAAGACTGCACCTCGATCCCACCCGCACAGAACATTCCTCAACCAGGCAAGACAAGGATCTCGATTAGAAAGGAAACTCCTGATTCTGAATCGTGTTGGCTCATCACTGAAGCTGCTCTCCAAGCATCAGGTGTCTGACATCATGTTTGCTTGTTCCAGGGACACACAAAGCAGAAGGACTATTCCCTATCCAACATCCATTCTTTTGTGGTCGTCCTGAAATTGCACCTAGGTACTGGTCAATTGTGAACTGTTACTACTGAATTACACTTTATGTTTTCTAGGTACTTTTTGGTTTAAAACTCGAAAGAATCATATATCTGAGCCCTTATTATTTAATTGTAATCATTTTGCATCTTTTACTCATTCAATTATTTTAAATTTTTCTAAATTGGTTTGGGAATTTTTATCTTGTTGTTTTGTTCACTTTAACATTGTTGCTACTGTTTAAAGTTCACATATATTGCTCTGGGGAATATCTGCTGCTTTTGTCATAGTTACCAAGGGATGTGCAGAGAGGTTTTCTTTTGGTCTAACCAGATTGTGTTTATTAAGTTAGTAAAGGTCCCACCGTGCCAAATGAATATTCTAATTTTGGACAATTAATGTAGGATTGAAAAAAGAAACTCGAAGGAGTGATTAGGGAAGCCACTGCTCTCCTACCAATACCCAATCCTTGCAAGCCATTCAATGGGAATGAGAATACATTTGATATTACTCACCAGTAATCCTAAAATGTATTCTAAAAATGTGTGAACGGGGTTTCCAATGCATTCATATACTTTAAAGAGAACCTACTAATTTCATAATCCTACTATCTCAAGTCGTTGACTTCCTTTTGACATTTAAAAACAGTCAAAATACATTCACATGATAACATTATCTAAGTGTGGCTACACAACATGATGTTTTCATACTTAAGACTGTGGCAGCTACTGTGGAACTAAAGCACCCTGAGAATTGCTCTGTCTAAACTTTACTGGGGAGTTTACGAAGATGGGATAGCCGTTCCAGACATTTGGTGGTATTGTTGGACTGCACACCTGGTCTTAGTCAATGACTGTGTCTTTGCAGACCACCGGCAGCCATCTGTGAGATGCAACAGGGTACTTATGGGGTGGGGGACACATAACAGCTCCACCAGATTGAGTGCTCACTGGGTACACCCCACTGTAAATTCCTGCAGACTACCCAAGGTATGGGGACTATCGGGCATTCAGAGCAGTGACTTAATAAGGATTAGTACCTTAAAAGATGTGTGTATAGGCACAAACATGAAGTAGTTCTAAGTGAGGAATACATGATGCCCGAGGGGGAGCGCTTCCGCTACTTGTGCCTTCAGCATACCTATCTGAGGAATCCTGGATGGCACTAAGATACCGGATGCCAATCCACTGGAAGATAGAATACTTGATGAGGAGCCCATGAGACACCAGGCAGTATCACTGATCTATGGAAAGCTCATGAACAGCCTCTCAAATGATCTAGAAGCTCTAAAGAGACCATTGGGATGGGATCTTGGTGAGTTCTCTGATGATGAATGGACTGAGGCAACCTCTGGATCTAGAGAGGGGGAGATTAAGGTGGGACTTTGTCTTTTTCAATTAAATGTCCTGAATAAAATATTCTACACCAGTGTACTGCTGGGTAGGGGGATAGAGGGGATAGTGATTAATGCCTCCGGGGTTGTGGGCAAAGTGGAACTATTTTGCACACAATACCTTGGACTGTCTTGTCCTACAGTCATACTGGAGGAGAGTGGCACACACCCTGGCAATGATCACAGGGCTGACACTGGGCCAGAAGGAAAGTTTTGAATTGTAATCATGCGGGGCCACCATGAGAGTCATAGAAACAAGTGCCTATTTTACAATTTAAGATTGGTGAAAGCCTGGCACAAGTATAGGGTTCTTTGATACTGTCTTGAAATGATGGAATACAGACATGGACTGGTGGATGGGACTCAAACGAATTGTGTATGAAGCAAGAGGTTGCCTGCATAAACTTCAGAAAGTCTGGGGCCCGCGGAAGTGCTACCGAGACCTACTGTAGTTTTACGTATGTGATGTCTCATTGGCATATATACCATCCCGCAGTGCCCTCAGGGAAAATTTGGTATTCATATTATTACACTACCTGTATAGCTGATTTCTGAAATCTATGTATCATTAGGAATGACGGCCCACCAGCATCACATTTTGCTAGAGTTAAAGTTGATTGCCTTTTTTGCATTTAAAAAAAAAGTCTATTAGAATCCTTGTGATATAATTATCTATTGGCGCATACCACCAGGATAGCTTCTCCAAAGTCTTTACCAATGACAAAAAGAGATGACCCTGTTATTCCGTTTCAGTTTCATACTTATACAAATTCACATAAACGACAAAGGTATATTTCCTATAAATGTGGCCATTGTGGATTATACACAATATAAAGTTATTTGAACACCTATTCTGAAATTTGGTACACACAAAAACAATTTACGAGCGTAAACTCACATTATCTATTCACAAAATCAAAGTTAACACTGAAATAGGCTAACTCGTGTAATATTACTGCGTTTTGTAATTTTACGTGTGCACAAATCTGCTCCAAAGGGGGAGGGGGGTCTGGGTATTCTAAAGTGGGAATTCCTGGGTAAGTAGGAAAATAACAACACACCTAAGAGTGGTAACGGACATTATCCTCCCAAAGTCTCCCAAATACATTCGGAGATTTACTGCTCTCAAAGTCCTCATATTAGAAAGCTGTTTCTCTTCGTTTCCCTTGGCTATCTCTTTAACCCTTTCAGCGCTCATGACGGAACCACTCCGTCATGAGCCACGGGTGCCGTGTGCTCATGACGGAGTGGTTCCGTCATGCTGCGGCCGTTGGCCGCCGCTCCTCCCACGCTGCGCTGATTCCCCGCCTGTGCGGGTGATTAGCGCAGTGGGCGGAGTCATGACGGAACCACTCCGTCATGAGCACAGCTCAACCGTGGCTCATGACGGCGTGGCTCCGTCATGAGCACAGCGCCACCGCGCTGCCCCCAAACCCCCCCAGCGCTGCGGCGGAATTCCCGCTGCAGCCAAGGGGTTAAGGCCTGTTGAGGTAAATCCACTTCCTTGACATCAATATGCCCCTCTTCCTCTACCCACCTGGCGTATTTACTGTTACATGCCAGTAACTGACTAACACAAGTGAATTCCAGAAATACTTTTAGGAATCTGTGACAGTCACAGCTTCCCAACAGGACTTTATGCAGGAATTGATGAATTACTTGTTAGTTAAAAAAAAGGAAAATTAACAAAACCATAGGTGTGGGGAGTGTGGAAGTGCTTTTCACGTTTTTTGAAGAATTGCCTCTTGTGATGTGTCACTCCTCTTACGTCCTTCAGATAAGAGCTATATGTGTCAAGAGTGCCCTTTAGTGCTGAGTAGATTGCACTGCACGTGGGCTTGGCTCCTAGACTGGTAAATTGGAATATTTGAAAGAAAGCTGCATTACCTCAGGGAGTCTTGGGTTGGGTCTTCCCAAAGGGAGTCTTGCGACAGTTTGATAAAATTGTTTGTGACAACTACGGTATGCACCAAGGGCTAAATGTACGAAGTTATTCAGCATTTCTTAACTGACTGAATTGCTATTTCATTAAAAAATGCTAAATAGCCTTTTCCCCTGTACAAAGGCCATTTGGGAACTTCAAGATGCGATTTCTACCCAGTAGAAATCGCATTTTGCGACACCCAAATAGGAAATCCCAAATAGGGATTTCCTATTTTCGATTTCCAATGCACATGTACAAAGCATTTCCTAAATGCGAATTGGGCATTTAGGAATTGGTATTACCATCAACTGAAAGTCGATGGTAACCATGTGCAATTTAAAAAAAGCACTCCAAAATGCTTTTTTAAAAATGCAATGAAGTGTACACATGCACCATTTTTTTGAGGGTGCATCAAGAGGGGGCCTTAGGCCGAACGTCACCCTTGATTTAGCATTTCCTAATTTGAGATTTCCTCTTAGGAAATTAGGAAACGCAAAACCATTCGTACCTATGGGCCTTTAGGTCCATAGGGATGAATGTGTTTTTATTACCTAAAGAGCTACTATTTCCTAATAGCTATTCCTGCTATGTAGGAATCACTATTAGGGAATCTCTATTTTTGTAAATACCATTTTCCATTAGCTAAATAGCGATTTCTAAGGGGTCGCTATTTAGAAAATGCAAAACGTAAACAGTGTTGTAACTAGATGTACTGCTACCCGGGGCGGCCCGAAGTCTGCCGTACATGTGCAGGTAAGAGCGGAGGTTGCGGCCGACTGATGACTTGTTCCGGGAGTGTGGGGGTGACGGGCAGCTTGTTTTCGTGGCTGGGGGTTGGTGGTAGTCTACAGACACGACTCCCGCCCCCCTCTAGCTAAGCCATGGATGCAAAATAAGTATTTTGTACATCTGGCCCCATCTTCTTGAGTTGGGAGGGTGTGAGATTTTGACACACCAAGTCCTGAGTCGTTGCTTTAAGACTTGTGGCATAGCTCTTTAAATCCTTGAACTGACCATCTGCTAGCGCTTTTCAGTACATAGAGTAGACCACTCTTCTCAGCGGACCTCACTGGTCCTAAAACAATGCCTGAACAGATTACCAAAGGCCAGGAATAATTCTCATGGTACCATTTGTGAGTTGGTGCAGGTAAGAGAAATTTACTCCATCCTAATGTCTTTGTATGAATTTAAATGTGTTCATCGATCCCAACTAGTGCCTTACGTTGACCAGACACCTCCATGCTTTGCGCCATTCTGGAGATTTGTCTCCCTCAGAACAGCCATATTCTTATCCATTTTCTTACCAACGTAGGGTCTGACTCACAAAGGCAAATTTACACATTTGCGTAAGTTTACTCTTTTTCAGTATTCACAAAACTGAAATGTTAATAGTAAATTTACGGTTTTGTAGAAAAAAATAACAGTTTTACAAATACTGAAAAAGAATAAACGTACACAAATGGGTAAGTGTACCTTTGTGAATCAGCACCATAGACTTTCATGGACCTCTAGAACATACTTTTATCTATTCCTGTCCCTAAAACCTCTCTAGATTAGTAGCTTATTTTATCCCCAGTTGTTTTATGTGTGCTTAATTTGTATTCTAGCTAGTCATTAATTAATAGATTTTAGCATATAGAAATCATTTGCCTGGACATCACATTATGTATCTGTTAATCTGTTTTGAACTATGTATGTTGACTTATACCTCTTAGTATTACTTACTAGTTTATAGCGTATAACTGTTCAATTTCCCATACGATAAGTCAGTTGTAGCTTTAAGAGACCTTGGTTTGCCCCTGTGTATGAGTAGCTGTTTATTGGTGAGGTTTGATCTCATGCATAAAGTGCTTTTAGTCTTTGCTTTCACTTTCACCTTTTTCACATTAGTTACCTGACCACTGTTGTCATTACATAGCATTAGAACACTTGATAATGGCTTCGAGAGTAAACAAAATGTATTAGGCATAAAGGGTGGGCAACACATTCCAAAAATATAATTTAGACATATAGTCTGCTACTTTTGCATTCCAAACCTCAAAAATCAGTACCAAAACTATTGGACATATTTGCAACTATGGAGCTCCTTCTATTCGTCATACAATGACTCAAGTCAGAAGATTATGGAACAAAAATATTCTTACCAGAATGGCACCTGGCATACAAATTGAGTCATAAACATTGTTTACCTAATTACTTATACAAAATGGCACAATATTCTTTGCTAACAATGGGCTTCATATTTCTTACAAAGATTTTCTGACATACAACCATCTCATGGGGCAAATTCAAATCCCCATTTGGAGGATAGGTTTTTAATGAGGGCAGAAATATATTTGTATCCAAATCCTTATAAAAATGTCTGAAATACTGAATATGAACCCCGACCGAAAATGAAACAAACCACAAAATGATATGGTAAGATGGAAGGAGTTAATTCTAAATATATTAACATTACTACAAAAAAATGCCAAATCTTCCAAAGTTATCTTGCAATGACAACAAACTCAAAGTCAACAGACTAAAGTCATATATGGGTTTGGGGACCAATAAGGAAACCTAAATGAGTGCCAAAGTGATTAAAAATATCGAGCATTAAGAAATATTTAACTTACCCAATATAAAAACATTTCTCAGTGAACCTGTAATAGCATTTAATGCCCTCATAAGAGTTTGTATCCAGAAACTTTTAAATGGTAGTTAATAAAGCTGTCCGCTTTAATGTTGAGATTATTCTCCATTTACGTATCGCTAGGGATTGTCTGACTAAAAATATATTCAAGGTTGAAACTGCTAGATTGTGAAATTTGTGGGTCAGTTCTGTGCATTGCTGGCAAATTCGACACCAACAGTCAAAGAGAATCGAAAATACGTACTTTCCTAGACACCCAAGACAAATTATTTGGCCCAAAAACAATTTGGAGTTATTTCTACAGAAATGCATTAAATTCAGGTTCGGCACTCAAGAACATACATTTTATAATGAGGCACATTAATCCTTGGTTGGCACCTGGAGAAAATAGGTCCCTACCCCTTGTTTTTCCTAATATATAGCAGAAATAGGGTTCCATCGGCATCTCCACCACTGAGCCCCAGTTCCATTACACCTCCTGCACTAAAATGTACTGTGCCCAGGCAGCATGCTCAGGCATTCTCAATCACTTCCTTGGCTTGGGCTGTTTCAGCCCACTACACATTTAGACCTATGTCAGGGGTTGCATTTCTTCCAGCAGCGGCTCGTGCAGGTAAGAGCGGTGAGGCAGTGGGGAGGGGTGGGGGGAACACGACAGACGACGAGGACAAAATAATTATTTATTTCATTTTCCCTCGTAGTCGTCTGTCGAGTCCCCCGCCTGCCCTACCGCTCTTACATGCACAAGCCGCTCCTGTTTTCCACTGTTGTGTCCTAGCACAGAGGGATGCATATTTTGTTTGCACAATTTGATCATACGGACCAAACGATTGAACTGATTTTGGCCTTATCCTGGTAAATCTTCCCAATTTCGTAAAGGGTTTTTCCAGCTCCAAAGGTGATACAGCTATTTTCTCCCTGGGAACAAAGCCCCCTCACTAATAAATGTAGTGTAATGTCAAATGCACTCATTAGAATAGGGTAGATGTTATTTGTTTAGGGCTCCACATCAACTAAATGAGCTTTGCCTAGAGTGTACATTTGTGCTGTCCATTGCAGTTTCAAAGAAAGCTGAGTGGTCCTGCAGTCACCTGATAACTGTGCCCAGTCAATAGAGGCTCAGCACTGGGACACTATCATACTAGCTGGCGTTCTCTTATGTTTGTGTCTAGTGCAGGTATTAGATCCCTCAGCATGTTAGCAGAGCCAAACAAATGGCTTTATCCCTCCCCCTTATTCCACCTCTACCCCACCCTCGGTTACTATATAAAACCAGTGTTTATGCTTTAAGCACTGTACACTTAAAAGGTTACCTTCAAATCGTTATACTGTGCAAAAAGGAAGTCAATCTCTACAGAATACCACCATCTCATCTTCACTGGATGCACTGGCTGACCATTGAATAAATAGTAACATTCAAAAATGTAATACTTGTTTACATTAGCCAACTAAATACCAAAATCAGAGGTGAAGCTTGGGACAATGTTATCTGTATCTGGCTCTAATCTCTGAATTCAGATTTGTTTATCACTTCGGGATGTGAAATATGAAACATAATCAACCGCAGCAAAAAATGCATATCCTATGTTCAAATATTTTTTAATTTGCTTGTCACGTTTTCTTTCTTGCTTCTATACTTTCTTTGTCACAGACTCCTCTCTTTCCTGCTAGGTTTTTCAATCATCCAGAAGTCTTTTGGGGCAACAGTGTTCTATTTAATTAATAATTTATGATACCTGCAACCTTCCACGCTACACTCACATAACCCCACACCAAATGAGCACTCTTCAAACTCATTCAAATATGCAAAGTCTTACACAAGCTTGGCCCAACATACCTAAACAACTGCAAAAACATCCACAAATCTACCTCTGCTCAGCCAGACTCCTGCTATTCCTCCCACATGCACAGAACAACATCTGGCAGTCGTTCCAGCTCCTACCTCACTTCTAATGTCTGGAGCGACCTGCCCCTGCAAATCGAAGCCTCCTCCTCAGTTCTTGAATTCCAAAAGAAACTTAACACCTGACTCTTCACCTAGCCCCGAACCTGGCTCATGCCATACAGTGCCTGCTTCAGTGCCAGGAGACCCTCCAAGGTGGGCTGTGCGGTATACAAATTCACATAACATAACATAAGGTAACATAACTGATAGTTTCAACACATCATAGTATTTTCACAGCCATAAAATGTAGTGTGGTTGCTTACAAATTTCTCACAACCATCCAGCCTGTCGCCAGCTCAAATAATGTATGACATTTTCGTGAGTAATGCAGTATTTGCACATCCCTGCAAATCAATGGCATTTAAAACAAGCATTGAAAATGCAATAGGTCGCGCCTTTGATTAAGTTAAAGCCATTTGCTTTGCCATTGGTATTGTAAAGCAAAGCAAATGGCTTTAACTTAATGAAAGGCGAGACCTATTGCATTTTTAATGCTTGTTTTAGGACTTGTGCCCTGTATATCTATAACTAAATGCTAGCACTGGTCAGAGCAGTGCCAATACGTAGTCCTATTTCTATGTCACCTTTGGACAATTGCCTAAAAACGCGCCTCTCCAGCAGTCTCGCTTCAACGCAGGGTGATTTAGAGCAGAGCTGAGGTGAGTTACACACACACAGGAAAGGAAAACCTTTCTTCTTTAGTTCAGAGTGCGGCCTATTCAGCCTAATGTGAACATTATGCAAAGTCTTTGCTATAGCAACAGCCTGCATGAACTCCAATAACCCTCGGCTGTCTGCTGCTTTGAAACACATGGAGATGGGGGAGGAGCAGGGTCGAATTTTGCCCTACACAGTCCCCGCTGCTATGATTGGCACGGACCATTAGCGCTGTTTACACATGTCACATGCTGGTCCTGGAGGGGGCAGGCTTTGACAGATCAGAGTCATTGCCTTACTCTTCAGAATCTCGAGCACGTCCCCACCTCCCCGACGCTAGATTAATGGCCGGGGGCGCCTACTGATGACAGTAAGGGGCGTCCTTCCATGCCACCAGAGTAAACTTGATAAGAAGGGGGTGGCACACGTCCAGTGTGTACTGTACACCGTGCGGATCCTCCTACGCAGGAACTTAACGTGGGAAGAACGTGAGCTCCACTTCCCATGGGCTTACACCGGGGAAAGAGTGCTACATGAAAACGAGTTCAGAACTGTAGTAGTGCAAGTAGCTGTGTGTCCCCAATGCCCAACCGCAGGTAGATTATCAGGCAGTGATTAGGCGTTTGTGTGATTGACCGAGGCGCCTACGATGATATCATAATATTATTTATATTATAGTTCAAACTCAAAGGCTTCCATGGACTTTGTGTAGCGCTCACTATTGCTGTACCACGCGGTTGCTTTGGTTTATCTTGACTCTATGTAGCCTCTCACATTTCAGTAGTGTAAATCCGATTACAATCCGCAAACTGGTGTGAAAAGTAGTGGATCGAGCATTTTAAAGAGATTTTGAGTCTCACCGCTTCAAATGGAATGGATTCCCATTAAAACAAACAGCATGCGCTGCCCACCCCTCGTGCACACCGGCTCCTTGAGCATGCGCCGCTGCCATGTTTAGGTCAGGCAGCGGTGCGCCAGACAAATAAAAAGTCCGAACAATGCGGACTAAAACTGTAGTTGGATGGCTGCTGCTTCTGGACTACACGGAAGTCAGTTGGGCCACTGAAAAACAAGGTAAGAAACACTAAGCCAACACTAAGCCAATGGCAAGCAGCAAGAGAAACTACCGGCTGCTTGCCAACATATAGAGATTACTTTAGGTCTCGCTGAGACAGCGCATGCAGCGCATGCGCTGTCAAGGCGAGACCTAAAAAGTGGAGCAATGTTGATACCACACACATTTATCATTGCCATGGCAGCCCAAATGAGGCACACAGTAGAACAAAGTGGCATTATCAAGAAAAGCATGTTTATATCTGTGTTCCAGATATTTATATGTCCTCAGATTGTATTGTTACTGGGATACTGCTTCAGTTCAATGAGTGGACAATGAGTATCTCCAAGATATGGTACACCTAGCTAGTCATGTGTGAAATATCCTGTCTCTAGGTGAAAAGAGCACTTTTTAATTGCCTATTTCAAAATGAATTTTCATTAAAAATGCGCTACCCGCTGTTGTAATGTTGTGGGTGTCATTTTCAGAAGCCTATAAGAGTAATTATCTTTTTAATAGGTTTTGAAATAAATAAGCGTGAATTTGTTTCACCTTTTAATTGATGAATATAAAATATGAATCTGTGTAATTTGTGTGCAAATATTTTCTCTTGCAGTCCAGATTGGCATGGGAACATTTCCTGTTTAAAACTGCCCTCCCCATGTCTTGTTAGGATAATAGGTGGGTTAAAAAATGTGTACATTTACCAGATATGTGGTGTTTTTATTTGTCGTGAAATATATGCTTATCTGATGCAGCAAGTCTGAATCGCATTTTGTGACCATCTTAAAAAGTAATGACTACATACATAACCAATAGTCTTTAAGTTATCGGGCTAGATTTATCTGACAGAAAATTACCACAATGGATAGCTCTGCTTCTTCACCCTTCATTCCTTGTACATATAGCAGCACAGCCATGCAGCCAATCATCCAGCAGTGTATTATATGTGCTTTAACAGATATGACTGCAGCATATATCAGAAGGTATAAAATACACTTGAAAAGAACATGGCTGCTCCGTGCTCTAAATTTAAGTGGTATATTCTACAAGACGCCACACCAAGTATAAGCAAAGTCTCATCAGGGACATCTTAAGGATTTTGAGGGCCCTGAGCCAAACGTATTTTGGGGGCCCCTGTTCGGAACAGCTTTGACTTTATGATCCAGTTTCTGCTCTTTCATACCCTCTTTGGACAGGTCACTGACAGTGCACAGGCACACCCGTCCAAATTCTAAATGTGTTAACATCTAATATTCAGGGATATAGATGATAATGTAACACAGCAGCAGCTCACTAATGTTACTGCAAATAATTTCTGTGACAGCCTCCCTTTTCTCATATTTCAGGTCCTGTTTTGATCTAAAAGAAACTTTTTTATGGATGTAGCATAAAACATAAACTCAACATTTTTCTGTAAAATGTGTGTAATAGACTCTCACACACCACCCACATTAAAAAATAAATTAAAGGAAAACAGTAATTAAAAAACAGCCTGTTTAGTAATTAATCAAGATGATCAGGGCAAGGCTCTCAGGCAGAACAGAGCTGCATCTATCAGCCCCCCTGTCCCCCTCAAAGGCTGAGGCCATAGGCCAGAGCCCACTTTGCCCATACCTTGAAACGTCGCTGAGCCTCATTTTCTGGAGCAGGACTGACTAATAGGCATTACTACTTCCACAGGTGTGTCGGTGATTGTGAACCCACCTCAGCCAAAGAGCATCTCAACACTGGATAAAATCCGACAATCAACAAGGTTGGTTAACCCCTTCTGTGCCACGCCCTTTCCCCCTCCTGTGCCGGGCGTTGTATTAGTGGGTGGGGTTCATGGCGAGATAGTCTTGTCATGGGCACAGCGCGACCGTGCTCCATGACGAGACTATCTCGTCATGGGCACTGAAGAGGTTAATAATCCCTTCAAAACAAGAGTCTACTTTGTTATCTAATGCACAGGCTCCAAGTTGCTCCTTTCTCCTGGGTTAAACTGCTTCACTGGTTCCTAAGGGTAATTTGTGGCTTCCAGTTCTGTTAATATTTTATAGTTTTACGTATCCTAATAGAACTCATTCAAGGATGTGTCTTTAAAAAAACCATTGCACGGCCAGGCCATAATTATTCAGGTTATAGTCTGAATTCAATTTGAAATAACTGATATTAGGACAACCCGATGCGTTGGCGCATTGCTGCCAGTCAGTGCCCGATGGACCCTGAATAGTCATGTCTGATGTTAATGGATCTTCACCATCCAGCCACTTTTCATTCAGAAGATCGTTTCACACGCAAAACCTTTGAGAAATCATAAAAATGTCAGTTGCCTTTTCCATTCACTGACTAACAACATTTATATAAAACTCAATAAATAAATTAAATATATAAACAATCTGAAAATATGTCGTCCACAAGTCAGGCCCCGGTAGAAAACCATTTTTCTAGTTGATGTTGGCTACTACTGGTTTTTGGGATACATATTTTAGAGATTAGTCTATGTGCTTAAAAGGTTTCACGTTGTAATTCCAGATATCTCCATCTGTAGATTTGAGAACGTTTTTTGAATTTGTTGAGAATTCTTGTGGCAGTGGTCGACATCCTCAAGGATGTCAATGTGTAAAACACACACCATTTCCAATAGTTGAAAAATCTGTATGAGTAAATGTGAGAAATTGAGCTACTAGTTGAGACCCTACCAAAGCAGCAACAACCATCCTTGGCAGGGTGAGACACAAGCAAACCCCAAATTAACCTGTGCTCAACCCTGTGGTAGCTTGGCACTGAGCAGTCATGCTTAGCTTAGAGGCAATGTGTAAAGTATTTATGCAGCACTTCAAACAGTAATAAAGTGAAAACACAACATGAAAAATGCTGCACCAATTTGGAAAAACAGAGCAAGATTCAATAAACAACTCAACACCAAAAATCCAATCTGTGGAACCGGAGATATGCAATTTAAAAAATGTAAATGAAAATAGCACCACAAAGCCCAAAGTGCCACTCGCGGCTTTCTGGTTGTGCAAGACCAGGAGAAAGTCACAATTTCAGGCCCACTGTGATGAAGCATGAGTCGGAGGCAAGGACCAGGCTAGTCCCATTGAAAAATTACCTTCTCAGTCCAGCGCTAAGAGTTGGTCATGGTGGGGGGGGCATTGCGCAAGAAGCAGGGAAGCATTGCGGAGGGCCTTCGATGTAGCATGAAGAGCAAGACTGGCATCACGGAGGGTCATTGCTGTAGTGGAAGGATCCTTTTGTCATCATGTAGAGTTGGGCCGGAGCTTCGCGGTGGCACTCCCCGCAAGCAGTCGATGTTGTAGCACGAAGGGTCCAGTTGACAGAACTTTGCTTTGGCAGGCAGTGCAAAGAACAACATTTTGGCACCAACAGCCCTTTTTGCGGTTGTGAATAGCCCAAACACTTCACTACAGCTTCACTGAGTCCACACCAAGGATCCAGGCCCTGAGGGGCACCCCTTGGGAGTCAAGGGCTTGCTCCGGCTAGATCTGGGTGCTAGTTCAGGTGGTTGGGTGCCTGTAATGTCCCTGGGGCTCTGAAAAGGAGACCAGCAGACTAATCCTTGTAGTCACTCTGGGAGTTCTGGATTCAGGTGCAGGTCCAATCCCTCTGACTCCAGCAGGAGGGCAACAGGCAGTGGTGGCTCCTCCGCTAAGGTGGAGGAGTGTCATCACACTGCTCAAGGAGCAGTGTAAATGAAAAAATAAAATGATAATAACTGTTGTCATTTTATTTTTTGTATCGTCATGCGTGGGTGGGGTGGGGCGGTGCAGGGCTTGGATTCCCTGACATTGGAGAGGAGGAGTGGTTGTGCACTCTGTAAAGTGCGCATGACTGTTTGACCGTCCCTGTCAGGCCGGCTAAACAGTCATGCGCACTTCGCATGTTTTCCATGCAGGCTGCATTACAGCCTGCATGGAGAATATGCCCAGGCCCCCATTCCCTGGCTGAGCACCAAACCACGGTGCACAGACCAATCACAACGCTGCCTGGGTGCTTCCATGAAGAGGCTCACTCGGCGTGGGAGAGATGGAGGAGATACGTGGTGACATCAGGTTAGTGATTTTTTTTATTCTAACACCCCCGCACCTTACCGTCCACCACGGCAAAAGGGCAGCAGTCCAGCAAGGCTGCAGTCTATCCATGCAGTAGCCCAGCAGGGCAGCTGTCCAGCAAATTGGCAGTTCTTTCAGCAGCACAGCAGTCCTTCCTGGCACAGTCTTCACAGGTCCAGAAGCATTCTGAAGAGTTGGTGTTTGAGGTCCAATATTTATTCTTCATGCCTCCTGTGATGCTGGAGAAGTTTCTAGAGGTTTCCCTTTGAAGTTCAAGGTTTTCTGCCTTCCCTGCCCAGGTTCCAGACAAACTGCAGGGGGTACACAGCCCTTTGTGTGGAGGCAGGACACTGCCTATTCAAGTGTAGGTAGAGTTGTGCCCAGCTCTGCCCTCCCATCCTGCCAGTGATTGCCCATCCAGGCACACCAAAGCCCTCTATTGCCAACTACAGCTAGTCCTGTGACCCATTGACAGGCAGGATGCAGGCACTAAACATCTAAGGGAGGAAAATGTCAACTTTCTAAAAGTGGCCTGTTCAAAATTGTGATTTAAAATCTGATTTTACCATAAGATAGGATTTTTCATTACAATTCCATAGACACCAAACATGAACTGGTTATGTGTTCACATTTGGTAGTTAGAGCTTATGAATGTAATATGGTAACTCCAATGTTATCTTATGGGAGAGGTAGGTGTTGCAGTAGTGAAAAATAAATGTATGAGTTTTTCATTACGAGGACATGTAAAATGCAAAAGTACATGTCTAACTTTTTAAATACACTGCACCCTGCCATCTGGGGTGTCCAGGACCTACTCTGGAGGACTTATATGTGATAAATGGGAAGTTTTAGGTCTGGCAAAAGTTTATTTTGCCAGATTGAAATGGAAGTTTTAAACTGAACATGCTGGCTGCAATGGCAGACCTGAGACATGTTTCAAAGGGCTACTTAAATGAGTAACACAATCAGTGATACAGGCTCACCAGTAGCATTTAATTTATAGGCACCGGGCACAGGTAGCACCACTTTTCTACAGAAATATAACAAAATTAAATATGCCAATTGGATAGAAACCAACTCTACCATGTTTTAAGCAGAGAGCACATGCACTTTAGCATGAGTTAGAAGTGGTTAAGTGCACAGAGTCCTAAGACATCAAAAATGAGATCATCAAAACAGGAAAGTGGGAGACAAAAAGTTAGGAGGAACCCCACACCAAGGATGCCAGGTCTAACACTTAATGAATCACAAATGTGCCCTCTAAGATGCAGCTTTTTTGTTATTGTAAGAAATTGGGTTATTGGTTGAGGAGGCTGGATGCCCCTCTCAGGCATCAACCACAGTCAGGGTGAACCAAAGAAGCTATTAAATTAACCTGTATTTAATCCTCCGGTAGGTTGGCGCAAAAGCAGTCAGGCTTAATGTAAAGGTAATGTGTGAAAATACGTAAAGTATTTATGCATTACAATGAAATAAAGTGAAAATACAATACAAGAAAAATCCCAAACCAATTCAGAAAAGTAGAGTGTGCTTCAATAAGTATAATGATACCAGAACAAAAAAAATGTCAATCATTAGAACCGGAGATATTACATTTAAAAATGTTGGCGTAAAAATAGTGCCTAAAAACACAAAGAGCCACTCACCATCTCCTAATCACACTAAACCGGGGATAGTCACACGTTCAGGCCAACAGTGATGAAGTGGAGGTCGAATACAGGGACCAGGTTAGTCCTGCTGAGCCCATCCACAGTGGAGAAGGCTGGAGGGGCATATAGAGTGTCATTGAGGGTGGTTACTGTGGCACAAAGAGCAAGCTTTGCATTGCAGACTTCTGTCTCTGTAGCACGAAGAGCCGGTCGGACATCGCTGACAGTTATTGCTGTAGCTTTACGTTGAAGGTCACTGTGGGCTATCATTGACAGTCGTCGCTGGTGGCTACTGTAGCTCGAAGAGCAGGTTTCACTGTCGTGAGCTGCAGAGTCTCGGTGCAAACCAGCCCGTTCACAGTTGCAAGGAGCTCAAACTTCAGGATTTTCACCTTTTCTTTGGGAAAAGTACACTCTGACACCTGTCAAAGGTCCAGGGCCTGAGAAGACACTTTTTGGGGATCAGGGACCCCCTCCAGTAGAGGCCAGCAGGGCTCAGGCAGGTTCAGACAGGCCCAGTGCAGCAGATTTGCTGGGCAGTTACAGGGAGGCCTTTGGAACTTCTGTTTCTCTGTAGCTCACACAGGAGGTCAACCAACCGATCCTTGGAGTCACTGAGGTTAGCCTGGAATGGAGGCAAGCAAGTCCAGGCTTCCTTCTCAGACAGCAGGGCAGTTCTCTGGCAGCAGGGCAGTCCTTCTTCTGTAATGTTCACAGGTCCAGGAGTGTTCTGAAGAGTGGCTCTGGAGGTCCCATAGTTTTATTTGGTGCCAGACTTTATGTGGGGGTACTCCCTGTCGTACCCTATACATCTGGTTCTGACATGTTCTTCCCCTTCCCCTGTCATGGCTCCAAACTGCTTGGGGTGACAAAAGCCAGTGCAGTCCTGGTGTCATATTCATTTCTGTGTACAGGAGGCATAGCCCTTTGAAATGTAAGTGTGGGCATAATACAGCTTCTTCCCCAGTCAACCTGTCAGGATGGCCCATCATGTCTAAACCTAAGTTCCGTTTGTGTTACTGTCTTGAAGTAATGCACAAACCCCAGCAGCAGAGCTACTAATAGTCAGGTGATCCAGGACACTGGTAAAAGGCACAAATGGTTCAGACAAGAAAATGCCAACTTTCTAAGAGTGGCATTTCAGAGTTTTGAATTAAAATTTAACTTTACCATTGAAGAATGTTTTCAATTACAATTATTTTGAGTGTAAACAGCATATCTCTATCTGCTCCAAATCCAGAGTTAGCACTTAAATGTATTAAGAGAACCCAGTGTTAGTCAATTGGAGTGACAGGCCTTTCAACAGTGAAAACGTCTTTATGAGTTTTTCACTGCCAAAACATGCAAGAATTAAGTACACGTCCTGCTTATTAAATGCAATGTACCCTGTCCTTTGAGCACTTAGGGTCTACCTTACAGGTGACCTATAAGTAATAAAAAGGAAGGTTTAGGCCTGGAAAAAGTTTAATTTGATGAGATCAAAATGGCAGCTTAAAACTGTGTTTCAGGCTGCTGTGTCTGGCTTGAGACATGTTTTAAAAGGCTATATTAGTTGGTGGCACAATGAGTGCAGCAAGTCACTTAGTAGAATTTAATTTACAGGCCCTGGGTACAGGTATTACCATATACTAGGGACTGTCAAGTAAATTAAATGTACCAATCAGGTAGATACTAATTGCACCTTAGGAAGAGAGCACAAGCACTTTACCACTGGCTAGCAGGGAAAAAGTGCATGGAGTCCAATAGCAAACAAAAACTGGTTCAGCAACAGAAGGAAAAATGCTGGGGATGACCATGTAACAGGGTTCAGGTCCAACCGTTCTATTGGAATAACATGTGAGGGGAGAGTCACTCTTCTTGAGCCTACCGCCCCACCCCACGCCCGCCCTCCGTTAGTTCACTCCTAGTTTCAAAATCGAGGGCATAAGTTACAGCAGCTTATGTGTACAAAGCAAACATCCACAAGACTGCCCCACATGATAGAGAGCACCCCAAGACAGCACTGTATGCTATTTCTATGCAGATATCTACTTGACTCCCATAAATCTCTAATGTTGCTTTAGAATGATCTGTACCATGCCGTCAGTTAGTTAATCATGTTCTTGGAATGTAAAAAACTCAATAACAAGGATTTAAAGAAATTAAAGTAAAGATAATGCACGCTGCAGACACTGGTTAAGTGGTATGATTTACTGGATGTTAAGGGTAACTTATTTGTTTCAATAACATAGTGCTTTTTTTCTTATGGAGGACGCTGTGCTTTTAAAACACAGCTGATAGTGTGAATGGGTTAAGCAAGCATGGTTTGAGTTTCATTTGTCTTTCCCCTCCCTCATTCACCACATATAAAATAGACATAGAAGGGCAACAGTATGAGGAATATGATTAACATAAAGCTTTGAGCCATCTGTAACAAATTATTAATTCTCACAGGCTCTCCCTGTTGTTTGAACAGCACATCCGAGTCAATTGACACTATGCATTAATAGTTGGTCACATCACATTACCATATGCTTCAATGTATTTATGGAGCATATCCCTTTATATTTGTCTAGAGTGAATCATATTATCAAAAGCATCCCATAACATAGCATATTGCACATTCGAAATGCATTGGCTATTGCAATACTCACTCACTTTCAAATTTACTCTATTCTCCCTCACTAAACTCACTCTCTCAATAATTCATTCTCACTAATATTCACTCCCACTCACTGTTACTAACATACAAAATACTCATACTCACTGGTTCTCACTCACAAACACACTCACACAAAATCACCCTTTCACACTCACTGACTCGGGGCCCTGGTGCATCTGCTGCAATATGGATAACTACACCTGACTTGCTTCCTCACCCTCCTCAAAATCTCCATCCACTCACACCTTCTAATGTACTCACTCTCTTTCACTCATTCCCTTGCACTCACTTTCACTTATTCATACACTCTCTCATACTTGCATTCTCACTTTCCCTTTCATTGACACTCTCATACACATGCACTGACACACAATCGCATTCACTCTCAATCACTCAACAAACACATACACACTGTGAGAAATTGGGTTATTGATTGCTTGGGTGTGAGCCCTTGTCAAGCAACAACCACATTCCTTGTCAGGGTACGGTGCAAGCAACCCCCAAATGAACCTGTGTTCAACCCCCTGGTAGCTTGGAACAGAGCAGTCAGGCTTAACTTAGGCAATATGTAAAGTATTTGTACAACACTTCACACAGCATAAAAGTGAAAACACCACACAAAAAGGATCCTACTTGAAGTTAGAGGAATAGAGTAAATCTTAATAAATAAAACAAGACCAAAAGAACTAAAATCCAATCAGTAGCACCAGAAATCTGATTTTTTAAAGAATTAATTGAAAATAGCAAACAAAAAGCACAGAGCTTCAAGTCGGAATATCTGTTTGCACTGGACCAGGTAAACGTCACACTTTCCGTCTGACCACGATGTAGCGCAGGCCAGATACGGTTACCAAGTTGAGCCCACTGAAGTTTAACTTCTCAGGTTCGTGCCAAAAGTCCTGTTCTTGTTGAAGAGGGTTGTGAGAAGCAGGGATAAGTACAACCAGAGTTATGGATTTTAGAAGCAAAAACAAATCAGTACAAATATATACTGCAAAAACGTTAGCACTGCGGTCAATGTAAAAATGACTAGTGACAATCGGTCACTTGGAGGTCAAGTTACATGGACAGCACTGTGGGTTAAGGTGCTGCGGATCCAAGGTCCAAGCCACAACAGTCAGTTCAATTTTACCCTTGAGAGGCTTGGGTGCAGAGTTGTCCTTGCTGTCCTGGTGCTGAAGCTTGAGCCATGGAGGAGCTGGTTTTACTGCTTGGAAGGTGCTGGTGGGAAAACAGGTTCAAAAAGTCGACAAAAGGGCCAATGCTGTCAGTCGAAGGTGCTGCGGAGTTCCTCCTTGTTGCAGTGTTGAGTAAAGGGGTCTGTTGCTGGACCAGCCACCAACAAGCCTTGACAGCAGTAGGGTTAGCAATATGTTATTTGGATGTCTGGAGGTTTGGTGAGGAACGGTAGCCACCTGAAACTTGCTGGAGGTCAGGACTACATTTCTCACAATGCACTGGGCCATTTTACTTTTGGGCGATCTCTCAGAGGGCCTGATGACCAGCGATTCTTTGGTTGTGATAATGTGTTTTTACCTGTGGGCTGTAGGGGACAAGTACAACTAGTCCAAGGGAGTCTGGAGGTGCCTTTGGCTCTCAAAGGAGTCTCTCTCTCTGGGGGAACAGGTCTTTGGTCCAGGACAAACTGAAATCGTACAATATCAGGATGGTTGCCACAGGTGCAGAGTATCATGCCTTTGTTTCCTGTAGGTCCTTTTGACTCAGACTCGGATCTTCTCTGTATCCACTATTACAATTCAAATCAGAACTGAGGTTCTGGTGCCAGGGCTGCCCCTTAAATCCTAGATTTTGGGGTGTTAGGGGGTGTGAGTGCAAGTAGCCAATGGGCTACTAGCCTCAATAACTAATCTGCCCCTGATGTGACCACATCCAAGGCGGTTGGGGGGTGTCATCTTTTCTAACCAGAACCCTCTATTCTGCCACTTTAAAAAAATGGCAGAATCTTTCTTTAGCAGTACAGGCCAGGCAGCCCACCCTAGAGGTGTGCCTAGCCTTCTGTGGGTGTGCACCTCCTGACTGCATAATTTTCCCAGCTGCCCAGGTGCAAATGTGCCTGGGGCAGGTGGAGGGCTGCTTCCTCCTTTGGGAGGCAGCCTGGTTGCATATCATAGGCGGTGTACGTTTTGAAGCTCACCTCCTTGATGTGTCACTTCACTTGCCATCCTGTCAGGGAGGGAGGTTTCACCTCCTTCCCCTCCATTAAACACCTGGGAGAGTTTACATCTCCCAGCAGGGGGTCAGATTCCTGTCTTGGCAACAGCAGCTGTGGGCTGGCAGCCAGAACACAGGAAAGGCTGGTGCAACCAGGTGGGTAACCTTTAAGGTAGCCAACTGTGTACATGCCACATTGACCTCGATACAAGAATCATGTCTGGGATGAAGAGGTACGTTGTTTCATACCAAACATGACATATTTCAGCAGTACCATAATTAAGCTGGCGACCTCGAGTTTGCCCCGATGCCGGCCCATGTTATCTTAAGGACTGCGATCACTTATAGTACCATTTTAATGGAAAAGGCCACTATAGGGATAAATAAGCTTTCCCTTATATGTCCACACCTTTAATATATTGCACCCTGGCTCCTGGGCTCAGATACCATTTACCAGGGACTTATAAGAGTGCTAAAGTCCTTGCCAATAAGGGTTACCAGTTCACATGTATCAGTTTTAGGGAGAGAGCTCTGGTACTGTGGCCTTGTTAGCAGGACCTGGTGCACTTTCAGTGTCATAACCGTCAGCATAAGAGCAACAATTTCAGAGTGACCATACAAAAAGAGCACTTTCCTACATGGGGGTTATCCAGCCCTTTGTGTGGGGACAGGACAGAGCCTATTTAAGAGTAAGTGGGGCTGGAACAAGGGCGTAGCAAAGCCCCCGCTATGCCAGCTTAAGCAGGGCTGCTGGGACAGATTAAATCCTTTTATGTCCCTTCTTAACTTTCACCTCTCTGGTTTGCAGGTCATTGCAAGGCAGAAGAAAAGACCGGTAGATTCTTGAAGAATAAATTACAGTAGTACAACTGTTGGATGGGGAAGGAATGGGGAGCTCAAAAAAGCTTAAAATGGTGACAAAATGTAAGAAAAATGTTTTGAATATAAAATTAAAAAGTAAGTTAGAGGGAAATACAGTGAAATAGATGCAATGAAGGAAACAAGAATGCAAATAAGAAAAGAAAGAAGGGAAGTTAGAAGCACGTAGGATGAAGTATTGGCACAAAAGAATAATGGAAAGGAGGAGAGAAAGATGGAAAGGGAAAAAGAATAAGAGGGCGGTGAAAAGGAGGGAAGTCGAAAAAAGGGATGGTAAAAACGAAGCATAAAAAGAAAGACAAATGAGAGGAGGGAAAGAAAGAAAAGAAAGCAGAAAATAGAATGAAATAATAGTATGAAGAAATGAGAGACAAGTGGAACGGCAGTGAAAGAGAAGAAAATAAAGAATTGACAAATGGAAGGAATTCAAGAAGAAAGATGGATGAGAGAAGGGGCAAAGAAAGGACAGGAAGATGATACCAAGAAAGGAAGGAAAAGGAATTTGTTTGAAATCTGAAGTGCCTCATGCGACTCATACCAATGCGCATCCGGTGCTGTGCCCATATTGCCTGGGCATGACCGAAACATTGTGTACTGATCGGGGCACCTCAACCTATTGTGAGGCTCATCTGTGTTACTCCCCATTCATCGATTGTTCCCTTTTTGATCCTCATAGCAGCGGACCAACTGCCCTATACACACCTGGCCACTCCCAAAGACATCTTGGCGCCAGGCAGTAGCGAGAGAGATTGACTGAGTTGGAGGAACGGTTCCAAGACAGTTCGGAAGCGAGTCAAGAGACTGCTTGACTCCTTTGTGTTTTAAGACCTGTGGGTGAAGTTCCCCAGTAAATGCTAAACTCTCCCTTGTTTACGTCTGCCTCCTAATTAAACAGCTACATATTCCCACTTGCTTCCTGAGGACCCACACTAATTGTGACTTCGGCTGGGAGACGAGGTTGGTTATCTTCCTTCCAGTGGTATAGTACAATTGTGGTGAACTACAGGATGGAGGGAGGTTTGGGCCACAGAGTCTGCAGAGTGTGAAGCATTGACCTGCTGGGTACCAGTGATACCTCATTAGGTTGCTGAGTGCGTATGTGTGTAAGAGCGTTCCGAACGGGCTGACTGATACCTATCTCACTGCCTAGCGGTGTGGAATGTGTGTGAGTGAGACTGATTGTGTGCAGACTGCCTGCGATTCATGACACTGGCCGGCAGTGCATCTTCATCAGTTGATTCTATGCCAAAAGCATAATGAATTTGACAATGGGTTTTCCTGCAACACTCTGGCCCGTGGTGCCTCTAAAAGGTGTTCTATTTTCGTGTAAATACCCAATTTTGATATCATGCACCACATAAGGGTTCTGTCTCTCTCAATTGTGGGTGAGGGGTAGGTTAGGAATTGTCCACAATGTTCATATAATTTATACAATTGGGCCTGGTATTGCTAGTGAGATTTCCGAATGTGTTTTATCCCCAAAAGCATATGCTGTTCATGTGATGATAATTGAACATGTGTGTTTAATATAAACGTTTTTACGTACACCCTGTGTGAAGTCTCTTTTGTGACACTCAGTGCATTTATCGAGCGTCTGATATAAGCCTGACTGCTCAGTGCCAAGCTAGCCAAGGGTGAGCATGGGTGTACAGTGAGTGCAATCACCTGCCCTTGACAGGAGCGCTAGGTTCTGCCAGGCTGGGGGCATCCCTTCAGCCAACCAGACACTGACGGTTCCAACCACCAGCTCAGCCACATAGTCATTCATCCATCCAGTCATGCGTACCTTTTAGACATTCTCACACTCTCAACCATGTTTAATAGTCGCATCCCCATCCTCACATTTCGTTAAACTATCTTCACACATTCATTCATTCACTTAATTATTCATTCTCACACTCCCATCCCTTTATTCAGCCTCTCTCTCTCGCATCACCACCCATCTTCGTGATTCCAAGCCTGTCCATCTATCTGCACGTGCTGGTTCAGCTAACATCCTGGCACGTGCTGTTGCGCCGATGGAGTGTGCATTGTAGAAGCGAACATTCTAGGCTCCTTTATTCCACCTTCTTCGTTTGACTTTAAACAGTCGGCGGCATGGCGGAGACGCCTGCTTCCCTACGCATGGCTTCAAGTCAAAAATGCACAAAAGTAAAATAGTAGTTCATAGAAAATCCTAATACGAAGGAAACCTGAGGATCCAAACGCATTGGCTTAAAAACTGGTCAGTGTAGAGAAATTGAGAAAAATCAGTGAGAATCCTTTTCATTTGCATCCACCACCATCTAGTGGTTAAAGGCAGAAATAGATAAAAGAAATTGGTCTTTGAAAATGTTCTATTAAAGCTTTGCAAGTCTATTGTTAACTGTTAAAAACAATAGTGTGTTTAAGTTACATTTTAGTGTGTTTAAGTTACATTTCAGAAGCATATTTTTAAAAACGTGTACGCCAATAAAAACAATCATGTTTTAACCAAAAATTATAGCTTCAGGTTGTGCTAAATTGTAGAATAATTGGTGCAAAAACGATTGAGCACATTCTCTTTGCTCAATTTTACGACTTTCTATTAATGGAAGAAGCAATTACATTTAATTTGGGCCCATATTGCATATTGCAAAGGTACTAAAGGAAGCTGTGATTCCCTATGCGGCACAAAAATAGTTCGGGAAATGTGCACTTTTCTCAGTGTAAAAGCAAGTTTGCTCCAATTTTCTTTAAGGGAGCATTTCGAAGGTGGATCAGTGCAAGCCCCCATAGATTTTGAAACAAAGCCTGATTTATTAAGGTAATCAGACAAGGCTTTGTGTCAAGAACAATTCCAACTGATATCAGAGCAAACAAGTAGAAATGGATTGATTTCCCCCCAAACATTGCAATTGTCTGTACATGGGAATTCGTACTGAAAGAGCATGCTGCCAGTACGAACCCTATGATACACACCACACACTCGCTCTGCACCATTTAGAAAAAAGCTGTCCTATTTTGTCTTTTTTGACTTGTGGATTATTTTTGTGGAAAAACCGTTTTTTACATTAGGGGAAACACTCAACTAGGACCCATTAGCCTTTTGAAGATATGGGACTATGGGGCAGATTAATGTTGCACTTGCGCCACTTTTGCGCCTCCGTTGCGTCACTTTTGTGACGCAGCAGCGGCGCAAATCCTGCGCCATGGTGCGGGGTATTTACAACGTGACGCATCTGGGAGATGCGTCACGTTGTAAAGCCCTGCGCCACATGTAGGCGTTCCAGGGCAGGTGGGGGCGTTCCGGCGCAGGAACGCCTCCTAAAAGTGGCTGAGTGAAATCTACAAGATTTCACTCAGTCACTTTTGAGCCCATGCTACGTCAAAACCCTGCGCCTGCTTGAAGCAGGCGTAAGGATTGACGCAGCATTGTGCAGATAGGGCCTCCCAGAGCATTGCTGGAGCTGCGTCGCGCTTTCGAAGCAACTCCAGCAATGCGCCACTTTTACGGCACAGATGCGTGACGCATCTGTGCCGTTTTTGCCCCATGGTGCGCCGCATTTATAATATTTATGATGGCGGAGCTGGGGCGCAAAATAACTGGCGCATCCCTGCTGATATGCAGGGATGCGCCAGTTATTATAAATCTGCCCCTATATCTCATAAAGCGAGCACAGGATGCACTAGTTTAAGAAAAGCCTCTGGCACAAGTTTGGGTTGACTGGTGCTTTAAATAGTTGAAGAGCTGGATCAGTGGTTTTTCACCTACTTATAAAGTGGTAAATGGCTGTTTGTCATTGTAACTTTAAAGGAACATGCTGAACTTGCCTGAAAATTTAGCAGCATTAGTTTGGCATCTCTAAAGTAAACAATAAAACATAACAAAATAACATAACACAAACAAATAAAGACACAACTTCAACATAACAGGGCATAACACAACAAAACTGTCAAAACAAAAGGCCACATAACAACTAGAGTACAACATAACAGTAACACAATGTATGAATGAAGCACAGAAAAACTACCTCAGAATCAACACCACGCACCACTATCAAAATAAACTGTAGCAAATTTGCACAAATATTCTTGTCCTACATTACCATGCCGGCAAATCTGCTTTCATAATACAGGGGTAACACTACCTTATTTACCACCGCGGACATGTAATAGAGCTCGTCAAAATGTTTTGTGAACCTGTCCATGATTCCCACAGATAGACACTCGTCTGATTTAAGGAATATTGCTTTCCCAAAGTGTGCTTATCGAGCCCTCAAATAATGGCTCTCTGGAATCATGCTACATCTTCTTCAGTTCAACTCTCAGGACTGTTTTAATTTTTGAAAAAGTTTCACAGTCTAAAAACAATTATTTAATGGCCAAAGCCACAACATCTATCCAACCTTCTGCAGTCAACCAAGGTCTACTTCCCTTAGTTGCTTGCTGCACCATAGATCCATGAGGGTAATAAATCAGTGTTATGGACAGTCTGGGCTAAAGGTTTGTGCCCTGTGATTGGATGAATTGAAGGCTTTTACCAGAGAGTACAGCATTCCAAAATAAACTTATATCAAAAAGTAATACCCAAATATTGAAAGGTATTGACAGAGTTAAGGGTGCTGCCCTTAGCCTGCAATGATTTGGTCTTTGTGTTGACCATGAGTTGTTGTGCCTCGGTTTATGTTATCCATGCACTCTACTTGACTACTGATCCAAGACTGCAAACCATTAGCGATCCCAATCACTACAACGGTACCATCTGCATAAAGCAGTGTGGGAATAAGCTTCCTCTTTATTCTGTGTATCAGGTTCATAGGTTGTCTTAAGTGTGATGTCATGTTATTTTATGTGTATTTGTAGACCACTCTGTCATCTGGAGGGGAATCCTGGCAATGAAGGAAAGCAAATTCTGTAAGTAGTACTTAGCTAGTAGAATTCTGTAAGAAATGTGGTTGCTGGTTGACTGCAGTGTGAACCCTGGTCAAGCAGCAACCACACTCCTTGTCAGAGTGAGGAGCAAGCCAGCCCTAAATTAACCATTCCTCCACCTTCAGGTAACTTGGCACAAAGCAATCAGGCTTAACTCTGAGGCAATGTGTGAAGTATTTGTGCAACATTTTAAACAGTTACACAGTGAAAACGCACCACAAAAGGATCCCACACCAGTTTAGGAAAATAAAGTAGTTTTTAATAAACAAAACAAGACTCTGAATATAGTGGCAAAAAACACACAGCGCCAACTATGGAATCTAGTCATGCCGAACCAAGACAAAGTCGTAAGTTCAGGCTCACTGCGATGGAGCATGGGCCGACTACAGGGACCCCGTTAAGCCCGCTGACCAAAGTACCTTAAATCCTGGTTTGAGGAGTGTTGTAAAGGGTCCACATCGATGAGTTGATTCCGATGTGTGGCAAGGCTGTGGTGGGAGGTTCTGCATCATCATTGAGGATCCCGTCAACAAGGCTTACGATGCAATGTCTGGAATTGAGGATGAATGGCGCTGTCTGGGCAATGTGTCAGTTCTGGGAAGCTACAAGGCTATGATACAGAGAACATTGTCTTTATTGAGGCTGCCATCGGCAAAGGATGTGAGGGCTTTCTCTGAGGATGCATCACGCAGGGGCGGTTCTAATGAGCCAACAGGCTGCAATGTGGGTCTTTGCAACAGAACCGATTTGTGCAGTAGCAGCGTTGCGTCAGTTCTTCTTGGGGTTGTGCCGCATAGCAGATGAGTTGCATTAATTCTGCTGGATTCACAGAGGCTGGCAGAGTACCTTAGACTCACTTCCAAGGGTCCAGGACTGGGGTGGCACCACTTGCTAAGGTAGACTCACAGATGGCAGAGTCCAGGTGCTGGGTCGAGGTTGTTGGAGCCTTCTATCCCTGTGTCCCTGAGGCTCAAGTCAGGAGGCCAGTCAACTAACCCTTGAAGTCACTCTGGGGTCATGGGCTTAACAGATGCAAATCCAGTCTTTCTCACCCAGGAAAGAAGGCAGCAGACAACATGTCAGCACAGCAGGTCAGCTGTTCCTTCAAAGCAGCAGTCTATCAGAGTGGCAGTCCTTTCAGCAGCACAGCAGTCCTTCTTCCTGGCAGAGTATCCACAGGTCAAGAAGTGTAATGAATAAGTGGTATCTCAGGCCCAGTATTTATACAGAGTCACCTTCTGCTGGAAGGTGGGAGAGGAGTGTACCTAGCAGAGTATGGGTCCTTGGATTCCAGTTTCATTCAGCTGTTGGGTGAGGATGGGGAGGATACTGTGTTAAAAGCCACGGAGAGGCCCAGGAGGATGAGGGCTATGATGTCTCCTCTGTCCATGATCCTACAGATGTCGTCTGTTTCAGCGATGAGAGATGCTTCTTTGCTGTGATTAGGTCTAAAACTGAATTGAGTGGTGCAAGGAAAAGGTGTTCATTTAGATGGTTGGCTAGGCACCTGTTTATCAGCTTCTCCTGGACTTTGGTCGGGTATGGTAGCAGGAAGGTGAGTCTGCAGCTGGTTAACCTTATCAGGTCAATGGAGAGTGTCTTGAGGAGGGGGAGTACTGTGGCATGTTTCAAGGCATCTGGGTATGTGGCTGTTGTTGTGATGGAGGTGTTCTGGATCAGGGTGAGGGCTGAGTAGTTGGGTTGTAGTCCTTTGATGAAGACTTGGTGGGGGAAAGGGTTTGATGGGGCCCCGAAGTGGAGGGACTGCATGATGGAAGTGGATTCTTCAGTGGCAATGGAGGACTTGGTCGTCAGTGTGGTTTCTTTGGTTGAGATGGGGAGTTGCATTAATCTACAGTAAGAAATGAAGCAGTGTCAGGACAAATCCTTTACGTTCACCTCTCATAGATGAAAAGTCATGTGAGCACTCAATGAAGGAGAACAATGCTGGCTGGTTAAACTCTCATTAATGACATCATTCTCCACAATTTAGTGTGAGTAATGCAAGCAAATGCAAACTTAAGTCCATGAAAGCTAGTTATAGAGAGCCTTTTTGGAGAAATTGGAGCTTAGATGTTAACAAATCATGATTTAAGCATAGTTTTAAGGTGCCCACTCCTGCCAAAACCCATACTAAGCACTTATCAAAATTCCACTCTTCTCTGCCCATGTCAAAAGCTTTAAAGGATCCTACTTAATGCTTCACAGTAGAATCAATAGGTGAGATAGAATGATAACACACACTCGGGCTCATTATGTCACCACATTTGATAAGAAAAAGGATTATGATAGATTGCCCTTTGGTGTTTAGTATGTTTTTTTATATTGCATAATTAAAAAACCTGGCAAACAAAGGGCTACAGAGATCAACATTAAATCTATAAAGGGTTATAGGGATCCCATAAAGGCCATGGAACTTGTTACTCCAGCTGGACTGGCTAGCTACCACTACTTCGGACAGGTTAAATATCAGGGCATCCTCAAATGTTTTTTTATATTGCATAATTAAAAAACCTGGCGAACAAAGGCCTCCAGAGATCAACATTAAATCTATAAAGGGTTATAGGGATCCCATAAAGGCCAGGGAACTTGTTACTCCAGCTGGACTGGCTAGTTACCACTACTTTGGTCAGGGTAAATATCAGAGCATCATTGAATGGATACTACCACTTTCCCTTGTGTACTAGAGGTTCAGTGATTGGCCAACAATCACATTATTTCAGTGTGTAGTATGGAATTCAAACCCTGGTCCCAGATTTAAAAGTAGGAAATGTAGCCACTGAACCAAATGTAAAGTTTTTTTTCTACTTTCTCTCTTGTTAAATGTTTTTCTATGTCTCACTTCATTGAGCTACCAGCAGGGCTCAGGCATATGAATAATGTAAGGATTTGGTTTGAATTTCCCAGAGAATGTGATACAGCACATACATTTTTCTTCTGGCCTTCTATGTTGTGATATTTTAATGACTGTGGGGATGGAAACTGTGCTAGAGTGGTTGGTTTTACATTGTTTGTGAGCACAACTATAAGCATCAGAAAGCTAAGAATAAAACTAGACATGTACATGAAACCACTTGAGAGCTCTGCCACAGGCACTGATGGGCAGCCGTAGTGCCACGTGCTGCCCCTTTACGTGTGATACCTGCGGCCAGGCACATTTTGAAGAACTTTTCCACTTGGGTCACCTGTTTGAATCTGATCCAGATTCTCATTTAATTAGTGATTTGCTTGGTAACATGTGCTAAATTGAGCTGGTGGATGTATCCTGTTCCCTTGCAAGAATTTCAGGATCCCACAACCCATTGCCACAACTGATTGTAATTAGCACTCCCTATGGCAATCACCTGGATATGGATGAAGCTGAAACTAACCTTCTCTGCATAGGCAGACTGCCCTGCTCTGGTGTGGAGGAGCCAGCACTCCCTTGTACGAATTTAAATCCTATGCTCTCATTCTGGACATTTTAACAAACCATAGGGAGTGCTGCCATTGGGTGGCAACCAGCCGGATTCTGGTTCTGGCAGCTATTCCTATTCAGGAACCATGCCCTCTCCACTTCTATTGATCTATTCCCACGGTGTCTGGGAGCAGTGTATCAATGCCTGGACACGTACACCAGAGCCCCAGCACTCAGCAGGGCCAGACTGGGACCAGCAATCGCGGGGTGTGCTAGTAAAAAGCACATTTCTTGCTTTTGTTACAGGGGGCGCCAATATTGCAAAACCGGCCTCCAGTGACAAAACCAGCCCCTGCGGCCACAAAACCGGCCCCCACTCCTCCGGCCATCCGGGGAAATGCCTGGTGCCCACTATGGCCAGTCCGGCCCTGGCATTCAGTGATTTTTTCACCATGCAGAAGCCTGGTATAGAAAAGCAGGGCTATTTTTTCCACTTCAATAAGGATCTGCTACAAATGCCTCTGTTGATGGACAATCGCTAATTTGTCTGCGATGTGGCCTGGCTTTTAGCATGTCTTACAGGTCAACCGCAGCACATTTGCAGTCTTGAGTCTAGCCACAGCAGCCCCTCGGGAGAAACAAAGATACACACAGCTTCAAACAGCTTACAACTCCACAAGTGGGATCAATACCCACGAAATAGCCTGAGATTTATAAGTATTTCTGATTTTCTCAACTTCTGAATACTATGTAAGGGATACAAGTCTATGGGCCATATTATCAAGAACGGCGATAACATTATCGAGCGGCGATAAAGGGCTTGATAATATGCCCTTGTGAATTCCAATAGAAGCTCAGGTTTGATGTACTTCACACTAGAACCTGGGCTTCTTTTGGAATTCACAAAGCGGCGATAATGTTATCTCCCGTTCTTGATAATATGGCCCTATGTGTGCTAAGTTCTGAGAGAGAAAACGTTTAGCTGAATGCGCAAAGATTCACACATATGCCTGGCCGATTACATGTAGCTCTTTAAAGCCGGTCCATAAATCATTGAGCTATTTTGTCAGCATTGTAACTAGCATTGGGCTAGATTTTCATATATACTAATTATATGTGCTGTACCTATGACTTTCGTGTAACATGAAATGAGTTACATTTATAGAAAGTTTGCATTACGCAACTTTATGTCATTTTTCATGTGAGAGATTAGTTCATGCAGAGAATGTCTTGTTGAGAAGACCTTTTTTTTGCTCAAGCCCCACTCCTACTTGTATGATGCGTGACTTTTTGTGCTTGTGAAAATAAATCACACAAGACCCTAGCAAACAGATTTTGCTCTAGTAATTTAATGAAAGATGTATGGGATTTGGTACATTTCCATTAAACCATTGACGTTTAAAACACATGTAATAGTTTTGTTTGACACCCAGTAGGTTATACGAGGATCTATGCAACAAGTGCTTTAACACTTTGAGCTATCTCATATAGAATACAAATTTGGCAGCTAATTTTAGTTGTGCTGTGCAAACACATTTCGCATGAAACTCACATACAAAGACAAAAAAGCATGTTGATTCAGGTTGCCAATGTGTTTCATAGGATTTTTCTTCAAAATACAGGAGCCAGAGCAGGGGTATTCACAAATACAGGCCACCCAACTCTTCCACATTATACACCTGCCTTCCTAGTCCAGTGCTTTCAAACTGAGACAAGCATTTGTATATCCAATTGGTCTATACTTTTATTAGGGAAAGTGCTTCTATATTGATGGGTGAGCGTGTGTGTTTTTCTGAAGAGATTTATGGATCAGCCAGTCAGTGAATGCAGAGGTTGCATAAACAGTTGGATGAATGTTTGTGGACGGGCAATTTTAATTCACTAGGTGAACGTAGATACATTGCAGAAGACAGGGCAGTGAAGGTTGAAAGCGTTAGAGTGAGTGCGTGTTTTAATGTGTATAGCAGCCCTCCTTGTTTACCGGAGAACAAAGGGTGCCACTTCCGAGTGCACCACCCATTGCCGCTGTCAGTTCTATCAATTGCAGTAACAACCAAATTACCAACCATACTAATCATACTCGTTCAAGTGTGACATTTCTGACTATTCCAGGTCCCCAAACCTCCAAGAATGGCTTTGGCGGCAGGTATTAGTAATTTTTTTTGTAGATTGAATTGATAAACAACTTCTGTTGTGCTGGTATCGTAATTTGACAAACAGCTCCACCATGTGGCAGACTGTCATAAGTGCCAGTGTTGGAAATTAAGTGTCCAGCACCGGAAACCATCTGCTCAAATTAAGCACTGGTCTTTTCACGCGTGCCACATGAAGGTCATGCAAAAGTTAATTCGGTAGTACTAGATATGTGTTTATGCAGCCATTTTTTGGGAGCAACAGTCTTTTGTACATTATAGGGCGTTTTCGTGAATGATAGACCATGTACAAGTAAGTCAAGATTTACACAATAACATTACATTTTGCGTATTTAAAATTGCGAAATTACCCAATTGCACACATATACTAGGCATAGAGATCTATAGTGATTTGCCAACAATGGCATGACTTTCAGTCAAGTGTCTAGGTTGGAATTCAAACCCTGGTCCCAGATTTCACAGTAGGAAATTTAGCCACTTGACCACATGCAAATTTTCTTTCAGTTTTTTTGCTTCTAAAATATTTCTCCATTTCTACAACACCGGTGCTTCTTTATGATAGTCCACTGAATGGTGGTGCTGTATGTTCATTTTTCAGGTGAACACATCAACAGAGTTTTTAACAATTCCTGTGGGTTGTTCCAGTGTCTGTTTCTTCCTCAAATTTCCTTTCAGCCACAGGAAATCACTTATTTTTTTAAATACCTTTTTATGGTGTTACGCTAGTGTAATGTTTTAGAGGGCTGTTAGGCGATTCTTACTTTTTGTGACACCGTTGTGTTTTTAGGTCGAGCCTGGGCAGTGCATGCGCTGCTCTACGAGCCATGCTTTATTGGAGTATCTACTTGTAGCTCCGCCCACTCTCTGCCCATATTTGTCATTGGCTTATGTCATTGCGCTTCTTTTAATGCTGGCTTCTGATTTGTTATTAGGCTTGTTAGTCCCTCCTTGGTACCGCCTTCTCTTCATTTGTAACCTCCCATGAGGACTGGCCCTTTTACTCTGGTTGTTACACGGTACGTCTTCTTTAGTCTGTAAGTACTATTTTCTTTCATGAGTTTCTCTTACTGCAGGAGGGCAGGAGGGTCTCTCGTGCGCAGTTTTGACAACCAGCTTGTTTATTTACCTTGTAGCAAATGGGGAGCTCTTCAGGGACCATGGGAGACAAAAAGGGGCAACACAGCGATGCCTTCAAGCATTTTGAATGCAATAAGTCTCGCATTTGTGAGAGTTTAAGCTATTGGCATTGTAAATGACAATGCATTTTATTTATGTTTTAAAAACCAAAACATAAATAAAAGGCTTGCAATGCCAATAGCACAAACACGTGTAAATGCAAGACCTATTGCACTGCAGATGCTTGTTAATGTATTGTGTGTGCTTTTATGTATTTTTTTCCATGATCAAAGAAAGCTATTGATTGATTGAATTCTATAAGGAGTAATATTACCACTGCATCCACTCTTACAGCTTTAGCTTGTCTTGAATAGTCCACATTTTCACACTTGTAGGAGAGTGGTGGTTAGTAGTTTCGTTTGTTTTGGAATTAAGCAGTGAATAGTGGGGTGGTGCAAATTGAAGTGGCCTCCTGAAAAATACTGTGAGCCCCAACACTAACGCTTTTACAAAAAAAGCATTTGTTGCACCATGTAGCTGACGTGAAAAGAATGCCAACGAGTATTCAGAAAACGAAGGGGAGGAGGGCCAGTAGTCACATATGCATTACTGGGTATGCAGCACCCCTTATCCTCATCCAGGCCTGCGGGGAAACAGAATGGGGGAAGAAGTGGTGCATTCTCAATGCTTCCAGAGGCTGTTTAATGCACCAGAGGGATAAATGCTAGATCTGCTGGTATTTTGAAGGGTTGCTTGATTACCTATTTCCTGGCTTTGGACAGGGATGCCTGGTATTTTAAAAAGAAGAAGTTGAAAGCGCTTTGAAACTCACATACAGCGGTTTCACTTGTGTTTCTTTTTAAATATTGCAATTATTACAATTGTCAACGAGGACCGTTCATATGATGAGGTTACAAAATGCTTAAATTGTTCTATTCGAATAGCTCTGAAATGCCACCAGCAGCTCATTAGCTGCAAGGTTCAAAATGGATGCCTTTCTTCACCACAAATGCTCCGGGCTTCTCTAATAAGTGATGGATGCTTCAGACAAGCAATGGTTAGAATGGCTTTCGGAAACTAACCAATGGCTGAAGGGGGGTGAACCAAAGCCCCTCTCTATTCATGTCTAAAGATCTCTGCCTGCATGGACATACACATTGGACGTGGTTCACTAAGAGCACAAGCCCTCTTGCTCAGCACTGACCAGCACCATTTTCTTACATTGCCAGCAAATACAAAAATCTTCAAATAATGTTCTTTTTTCACTTTACTGTGTTTTTAAGATGCCACAACATGTGTTCTATCACCTCCTTTCAAGTGGGATGAAGTATCACAATCTAAGAGTACTTTTCTACTTCAGACCGAATGTGATTTTCAGCCATATCCAAAAAGCTCACCTTCTGCCTTAGAGGACACCAGTAGGACACCAATGCTACCACCAGGCCGGAGTGACATATATGGCTAAAACCTACTAAATACAACACGTCGGTGATGTCTGATCCCAAAATGTGGCAGATAACAGTAGTCAATCCCATCATCCATAAGAATTCTGAAATGGCCACGAGACGACATGTCTCCCATTTGTGTTTCATTTCATTGAACAATAAAAGCAACAACGTGAAGATAATTGTACAGTCATTGACTTTCTGCTAATGCTTTCTTCAACCAATGCACAATCAGTAAGTGCTCGTCATATAAAGACCTGACTGGTAAAAAAGGAAATAGATGTTCTAATTATTTCTGTGATATTTGGCACCTGAATCTTTTTTGCCACAACTGAGAACTAGAATGCTCAAGACATAAGAGTAGTAGTTTTAATAATTTGGAGATAATCCCGGCCAAATCAGGTCCCACTGTTATATTTGAATGTTTATTAGTCAATTCACTGCAATTCAAATTTCCTTATTCGATCTTCCGAGGACAGATCATAAAAGATACACACAATAATAGATAAAAAAGACAAACTACATTATAATCAACACATGTTAAAAAGAAAAAGCAGCCACATTGTTCTTTCAAAAATATAAGCACAGATATCTTGATATACAATAAATAAAATAACAGCGCAAGAAGGCTAATTACGCAGCAGATAAAGTGATGGTGCAACAGTACTGGATCCAAAAGTAGCAGCAAAGAGGCAAATGAGTAAAAAAATATATAAAAATTAGCATCAACGATAAGCATTTAAAAATCATTTCCAGAGTGGTAATTGATAAAAAGAGCACTAGGAAAAATTTTGTGACAATAAGTAGTGGGAATTAGTATCAACAATATACATTTAAAAAGACATTTCAAATACAGTGATTACTGGAGTCACTAAAGGGCTTTTGTATCAAAACAGCATACTGTTTCTCTTGGCTAAAGTGCTTTTTTAGAAAACTCGCAACTGCAAAGCAGACGTTACAATCATTGAGTTGCTGTAGAAAATAGAAGGCCGCTTTACACTTAGAAAATGTATGTCTGCGCAGTAGCGGTAATAGGAACTACCTAGTAAAAGGGAGACAAAATTGACAGAAAAAGACAAAATGTAAAATAGTTTGACTCGATTGCTCATCACATGGATAGATAGCTACATTTTCAGTAGAATATTGACCTAGAGGGAAACATATCATCCACGAAACGACCCCAACCTGAATCTTGTCATCAGGATTCTTTCATAGACATTGGTCACGTATAATAAATACGAGGCAATTAAAGGGGACGCTTGAATGAGGCAATAATCTCTAACCAAGGGTTTAATCACTTCCGTTAGTTCCCTGGAAGATTGCGTGTGCTTACAAAAGCTATCCATATCCCACTTTCTGTCCCCTTTACCAATTGATTCTGGGTGCTCAAACAATGAGGCACAACCAAGTGCCGAAAAGCAAGTTTTAATACATTGGAACCAAGGGATGGACAGGCCATGGGCACAACTTAAACAATCACTAATAACAGCCAGGTACAAATGAGCTTCTTTGTTGGACCAGATTTAGCACCAAACGGCTAAAGGGGCAGCATTAATTGTATCTTGTATATAGTCCATACCTAGATCCAGATGGAGAGAGAAATGCAGTTTTGAGGGAGGAACCCCTAGGACTCGGCAACAAAATCTGTTCTCCTCTATCTGCATTGTGTGTGCATTACAGTCCCAGATACCCATTCCATATGTTAAGATCGGCAAGCATTTGCGATTGTAGATCTCTAGTATAGGGGCAATTGGCTTTTTTCCAATAGACATTGCAACCGAGAAAGTGGTGCCTACAGCTTGTGTATATCGGGTTATTCTGTTTTTTACACACGTAAGCCACGATGCCTTCGTCAAACTCCAGGCCTAGGTAAGGGAAGGAACTAACCCTCTCTAGAAATGTACCCTCTATACTTAGACTACGGGATTTAGTATTTTGTTGGCCACATATCATTGTAAAAGTTTTCTTGTAGTTTGGCTCCTCCAAGCCCAGGTCCTTTATGAAACGGACATAGCTAACGATACGTTTTTTAAGACCATTTGCAGTCCTTGCGAGAAGGACTGCATCATCAGCATATAGCAGCGCTGGCTCAGCCTTATTCTCCACATGTGGGACGTCAGCCCCAGCCAAAACTAAAGTGTTCTCCAGATTGTTTGTACAGAGAAGGAATAAGATTGGGGCAAGGACGCAACCTTGGCGTAACCGCGCTTGATGCTGAATGGTTCAGTATATTCGCCAGCACCACCAAACATAACTGAAGCAGAAAGGTCATGATGGAGATGCCTTAAGTATGCAACCAGACCCACATCAACACCCATGTTTTCTAGGATGATCCACAACTTAGAACTGGAGACATAATCAAATGCACTTGACAGGTCCATAAATGCCAAGTGAGTGGAAGCGTCCTTGGCATATTTATATTTAGCCAAAATGAGGTGCAGAACCCATAGTGGCTAGGAGCAAGTATGCTGTTGGCATTAATCCAGTCCAATAAACGGTCCAAAACGACTCTCCCAATAATTTTAATGAAAGAATCCAGAAGAGATATCGGGCGATAGAATTTAACATCGAGCAGGTTTCCTTTTTTAATCACAGGCACAATTACAGATAAACGCCACAACTTTGGAACTCCCTCGCTGCAAACAGAATTAAAAACTGAAGTGAGGACGGGCGTCCAGAACACTGGGTCTTCCTTAAATAAATCAAGTGGAATTCCATATTAGTCAAGATAAAGTGGTATGCCACCCAGACAATAGAACTACACCTTATCTATCTCCGGCTTACAAAGCTGGAGCAGTTCGAAGTACTCACATCTATGCTCTCATATATGATGCTCAATTCACAGTAAATAGCACCGTGGGATTTCAGTTCGCAGTTTGGAAGTCAACATTATGTGTGTGCTGCGAGAACAAAGGACACCCCTGGAATGATTTAGGCTTCCAACAGGAATAGCAGCTAGAATTCTGAAACCGCAGACATTTTGTTCACAGAGAAATGCATTGAATCCCATCTCATGTGTTTTCTCTGCTACATTAATGTTATACTATGAAGCAGCAGCCCTGGGTTGCTGACAAATTGTTTTCCCGGTTGTGTTAAATTGGCATTGTCAAGGTGGCTTTAGTTTTTGAATCCATATGATTAGAAACAAATCCCCCTCGGGATCCGCTGAGTGGACCGGCGGCGATGCACAGCAGGCTGTAATGGCCTCCATACTACATGAAGAGGGATGGAGGACTTTCAAAGCCTCCCTCTATGTTTCAATTGGTCAGTGGGTAAGGTTAGATGAAATAACAGTATGCCTGCTGCTGACAACATCCTGAACCACATGCAGCAAAGGAAAGAGCGCAAAATCAAAAAGACACAGCTCAAAAACGTCAGTAAAAATAACTTTTGAGGAAATTAATGGTAGGAATTCGCAGAAACCGTAGGAACATATTTTGAGTCAACTGACAAGATTACGTTGAGTTGCATGATATTATAAGTCATGTCTGTTTCATTTTATTTTCTCCGTGCTTTATGTGTGCATGTTGCATCAGGATCCCTATATAAATATGAAAGAAGCCCAGAAGTCATAAAAAATGTAGTATGTGTGTAAATATATCATAGAGGTGGTGAGCGAGCAAGGCACTGTATTCGGCACTTGTCTTTCCAGATTAATTGTTAAAGCATTGGTAGTGCTCTGGCATTTCATACTAACTGGCAAAAGGACCAGATTTTCAGTGGGTTTCCTGAAGGGAGGCACCTGATCTCTGGTGCATCCGAAGAAGGAAGCCAGTGATGCAGGAGCAATTTTGAAAGTGGGGCTGGCGGACATTAACAACACATCAGTGAGGCTGCTGGGCATTAACGTCACATCAGTGAGGCTGCTGGACATAAACGTCACATCAGTGAGGCTGCTGGACATAAACGTCACATCAGAGAGGCTGCTGGGAATTAACGTCACATCAGTGAGGCTGCTGGACATAAACGTCACATCAGTGAGGCTGCTGGACATAAACGTCACATCAGTGAGGCTGCTGGACATAAACGTCACATCAGAGAGGCTGCTGGGAATTAACGTCACACCAGTGAGGCTGCTGGGCATTAACGTCACATCAGTGAGGCTGCTGGGCATAAATGTCACATCAGTGAGGCTGCTGGACATAAACGTCACATCAGAGAGGCTGCTGGGAATTAACGTCACTTCAGTGCGGCTGCTGGGCATGCTGGGCATTAACGCCACTTCAGTGAGGCTGCTGGGCATTAACGTCATTTCAGAGAGGCTGCTGGGCATTAACATCACTTCAGTGAGGCTGCTGGGCATGCTGGGCATTAACATCACATCAGTGAGGCTGCTGGGCATTAACGTCACATCAGTGGGGCTGCTGGACATTAACATCACATCAGTGGGGCTGCTGGACATTAACATCACATCAGTGAGGCTGCTGGGCATTAACATCACTTCAGTGAGGCTGCTGGGCATGCTGGGCATTAACATCACATCAGTGAGGCTGCTGGGCATTAACGTCACATCAGTGGGGCTGCTGGACATTAACATCACATCAGTGAGGCTGCTGGACATTAACATCACATCAGTGGGGCTGGTGGACATTAGCATCACAACAGTGGGGCTGGTGGACATTAACATCACACTAGAGAGACTGCTGGGCATTAACAGCACATCACTAAAGTCACAAGGGGTCATGGAAGGGCCAACTAGCAAGTGTCCAAAAGAAGCCTAACCTTTTTAGCAGCATAGTGGTGGAGTGGTGGAGATTCAGTAATGGAACGTTACAAATATTTGGTTAAAACATTAGGGGCAGATTTGCAAACATTTTGCATTATGAATGGGGTTCTTTTTTGTCCAGCCTTGATGCAAAATGCTATTTGTGATTCACAAAGCTATAGAAATCAAATTTGCATGGCTTTGTGTGGGGTTTTACCCAAACAGTAATGTAAGGCAGCAATGTTCTGTCTTGCATAACTTTGCGTTAGGGAGGCAGTCCATGAGTGAAGCATGTGAACTCCCATGCATCCACCCCTTGATCTTGGAGTATTCCCAGATTACTAAAGCTAGTAAGCCTGTGGTAAACACAATGCCCACAAGCATTTGCAATGGCAAGAGGTATGGCTTTATAGAAATATGAAATGGTAATGTGAATCATTACAAGTAAATAGCATTGAAATGGATATGTATTTGTGTGAAAGTAAAGATCCGTAGAGTAATATTGGTGTAGTTTAAAAGGTCAGTTGACATTTCACTGTCCAGCCAGACCTAAACATCCAGCCCTCCTCCCATCTGTGCTGCTTCCAGAGAAAAACACCATCAATTATCTAGTTATCTAAGTCACTGTAATAGCAATACATTGTTATGTGTGTGCTCCTGAAAGTTCAATCTCTGGCAGCTGAATACATTAACAAAATGATCACAGCTGTGTGAAGGGCAAGCACTTTTTTTTTGTGTGGAAACACATGACTTCTGCCTAATCAAACGTGTTCTCCTGGTTCCCACCACATGGGTGGAGCCAAAGCCACTCTCTAGTGATGCTGACATCACTGGGTGAAAATAATGTTGGCTGTACCATTTTATGGCAAGGGCTCATACATTGTGGCACTGAACAGCAGTGCATCAGTTTCTTACTGAAGGGGAAGTGCTGCATCAGTGTCTCACTGCCGCCCCCTTCATTCTTGTAGAATTGGCACCCCGGTGTGATGCGTGGGGATCAGGGATGCATTGGTTCTTGATGCGGTGGTGGCAACGACATTGCTTTGGTCTCTCCAGCTGCACAATAGGGCCTGCGTCGAAATCGGTGCGGTGATCTCAGACTTCGGTGCACAGGATTCAGCGTGTGGTGATTTCTCCAGCCGCGGGCAGGTACTGAGTCGGTTTCTTCAGTGGCACTGCAACAAGGCATTGGAAATAGGTGCAGATGCATTGCACTTCTCTTAGTTACGTCTTTTCTCCGGCTCCCAGCAGCAGGGACAACCTCCAGAGGCCTAACACAGCAACAGGCATCTCTTGGCAGGTCAGAACCCCCAACAAGGAAGTTCATGGGAGCTGGTGGTGAAGTATTTGTGTCCGTGAGACTTCAGAACAGGAGGCAAGCTCTACTTCAAGCCCTCAGAGATCTTCTACAAGCAGGATACACAGCACATAGCAAAGTCTTTGTCCTCTCCTTGTCAGAAACAGCCACTGTAGGCCAACCCCAGACAGCACTCAGCAAAGGGGCAATACTTCTTTTTCAGCTTTCCCAGCTTTTCTCCTTGGCAGAGGTTCCTCTTGATTCCAGAAGTATTCTAAAGGTCCGGGGTCTGGATCCCCATATTTGTACAGCATTTTCCTTTGTTCTCTGGTGGCAGAGAGGCTCTGTGCTCAGGCAAAACCAGTTTTTTCCTCCTGGTCCAGCTTTCTGGCAGGAGGTGGAGACCTGACTCATCCAGGAAAGACAGGACACATGTCAACCCCCCCAGTGGCTATCTACAGTGAATGCACATCCTCTGCCCCGTCACTCCAAAGCTAGGCAGTCAATCCACAAACCAGCAGAGGCACACAGGATGGCTAAGCAAGAAAACACACAATATAAAAATCATTTTTACTAAAAGATGCATTTTTATATTCTGAGTTCAGGCATACTAAACTCCATCTTTCTATCTTGTCCCAATGAGAGGTTATACTTATAAGATGTTATAAATAAACTCCTATTCTATCCTATGAGGCAGATAGCCTTTCAATAGGGAAACATGAAATACTCTGCATTTAACTCTCAGGACATGTCACACACACCGGTACATATCCTACATGTCACACACACCAGTACATATCTTACCTTTCACATATACTGCACCCTGCTCACAGGGGTACCTTGGGCCTTCCTTAGGGGTGATTTGCATGTAATAAAAGGGAAGGTTAGGGCCCGTAAAGTGGGTGCACTTGCCAGGTTGACCTGACAGTAGAGACTGAGTGCAGACACTGCAGTGGCAGGTCTAAGAACTTTGATAGGCTGCTTGTTTGAGTGGCACAATCAGTGCTGCAGGCCCACTAGTAGCATTTGATTTACAGGACCTGGGCACACACAGTGCACTGTACTAGGGTCTTAGCAGTAAATTGAATAAGTCAATCATAGAAATGCCAATAAATAAACACAATTTACAGGGAGAGCATATGCAATTTAGCACATTAGCACTGATCAGCAGTGGTAATGTGCCCAGAGTCATAAAACCAACAAAAACAGGTCAGAAACAGGAGGCCAAAAAGCAAAAAGTCTGGGGATAAACCCACAAAAAAAGCCAGGTCTAACAGCCATTTTCTCCCAGCAGGCAACATGTGGGAGCTCTATGGTGCCTACAGGAAGTCCCGGAACCTCCTAATTGTCAATGGAGACTCGCCAATGTCCACTGACCCTAAAATAGTGGACCGTTACTGGATGGTGTGTGCACTTCCATCACCAAACCCCTAACGCACCATCCAGGTTGCACTCAAATGGTGCGAGTGAGGCCCACCGCCTCTCCATGGGGTTCCTCCCATGTGTAAGCATGGAAATACCTGCTCACTGGCAGTTACTGCCAGCAAGAGCTTCCATTATTCATCACCATCCATTGTCTAATAGACAGTATTCCTCATAACTTTAGCTGTGTGTGAGATAGTCAGGCGCAGCAGCAGGTGCACAGACTCTTCAGTGGTCCACAAGAGTTTCATACCTTTTTCCTAATATGGAGACTCCTAACACTGCCATCATTTGACCTACCAATGCAGGAGCTGGTCTTCCATTTGTGCATGTCCCCAGTTGCCCCTTCTCTGTCCTTGTCACCTCCTTTCTCCTGGCTGGCAGGTACACTTCCTGAGAAGCTGGTGAGTACCGCCGATTCATGTTCGAAGTTTGACATAACACCTAAATGAATAGATTTTCACAAAGTGCGCAAAGGGACAGAATATATATTGTCTGTCTCTGAGCGGCAGCACCGTGCACAGCCCTTTAAGTCTGGAGCTCTTTCAAGTTTCTGAACGGTGTACTTGACATAAGCGTCTGCCTCTGTCCTTAGCACTGTCTGCGCACATCTTTTTTCATTCCTGTTTGCACCACTTTCATGAGTAAAATTGATGAACGTATAATATATAAGTGTTTGACCTGGCCCTTTTTGCAGGTTTATCCCCAAACTTTTTGCCTTTAGCCTCCTATTTTTCGACTTTGGTTTCATTGGCTACAGGAATCTGGGCACTTTAGCTCTGCTGATCAGTGCTAAAGTGCACAGATTCGATGCCTCGCCTCCCCCATGGTAGAAGGGAACCAGCTTCGCCTCAGCACCGATGCCTCATGTCCATGACGCCGTGCATTACCTGCTGACTTTGTTTTCCAAGGTATTGTTGTTTGGGGGTCCTTGTGACTCCCAGTCCGACCCGGCCCGTGCACCTCATGGTCGGCGCCGCACTTTGGATTTGTGCCTGCCACGATGGCGTATAGCCCAAGGGGGAGTTATTTTGTTTCTACAGTCTATTTTTGAAGTAACCGGTTTTAAAGTGATAACTTTATACATGTTTGTTGGATTTGTGTCATGTTGGTCTTGTTTGCTTAAGATACAGCTACTTTGTTTTTCTACACTGGCGTGGTGTCCATTTGTGATGTTGTCACTGGGTTACTGTGTGTTTGGAGTACAAATATTTTACACAATGACTTTGGGGATAAGCCTGTCTGCTCGTGCCAAGCTACACAGGGGATGAGCACGGGTTAGCTAAAGTGTATAACTCCCTTACCCTGACTAGAAGGAAGAGTCCCTACTTTGACAAAGGTGCATACCTCTGCCAATTAGAGATCCCCATTTTTAACTATAAGCTAAGTGTATTGTTGAGTTTTTGCTCCCGCTTTTTCGATCTTTGTGTAACATTAAAGTACCAAGTCTGTGAGTAACCAGTAAGCTTGATTATAAATACCCAGTACCTCAACCTAGCCCTTGTGTCTTAAGCCGATAACATGAGTACCGCAAATTACATTCGTTATTGACAGCACCATGGACCTGATAGACTGCGGCAGGAAATGCAGCATTAAAACACCCCAATTAAAAGTGCTCTATAAAAATAATACACTTAAAAAATGAGCAACTTAGTGTGATTCATCACAGTGTAAATATACCAGGAGAGCGGGGTGCGTAAAACAACCTGCTACAGATAAATAGCTGTGTCAGATGTCTGGATGGAGCAATCAGTCTTGTTTATCTGTCTGTAGCTGGAAAAAAAATTAGTTGGCAACAGAAACATCTGTTGCCTACTGAACACTGATGCATAACTCTTGCAGTAAGCGCTAGGCAGCATGCCTGCTCCATGAAAGAGAAAGTCTGGTAACACAGCCTAGCAGATACCTCTGTGTAGCCTAGAAGTCTCCATTCACATTTCACTTGTTGGAGTTAGGTTTCTTCTGCGGTTCTGTTATGACACCGCAGGACATGGGAGAAAGTTAAACATGAAAGCACATCCTGAGTGCAGTGATGGTATGTGATGAAACACACCATGACTTCTTCAGAGTGGCAGATGCTGGCATGTGGGTCTCAGTACAGAAAGATGTAATCTTCGGTAAGCTTCTGCAAGCAGTCGATGCAAACCACCACATATGGCACAGAACAAGGGAAATTAATTAAAATGCGCATTAATCACCACCTAAAGCACATAGGCGCTATCAGTTCATTTTTCTAAGCACTACATGCACAGCATACACAGAGGGACGCATGCCTTACAATCTGAGCTATTTGCAGAAAAACTCAGGCTGCAGAGCCAGTGCATTTCATTACTTTTACTGGAACTGAAAATGCAATGAAGCAGCTTCCTTTAAGATCCTGGTATTTTTTTTAACATGTATTTAAACACAGCTGTCTGGGGATCCATCGGGTGTGGGGGCAACTGAGAGCAGTAATCGTTAGGGTTGGCAGCAGCCGGGGAGGGAGATCAACAGAAGATTCTGGAGAGCATATGGTTTGAACGAAGATAAGGCCTGAAAGGCAGGGGTGGGAGATGCAATGGGGCGATGTCATTCTTTAAACAAATAGCACACCAGGCGCATGAGCCTCAGCCTGCTCCCCAGTGCCTGGAGAGGCACTATACAGCACGTTTGTGGGAACAATGTGTTCCTGCTTTCATTACGAATTTCGGGGCATATTATCAAGCACCGCGTTAAAATTATCGCCGCTTTAGCGGCAGAAAACTGCCGCTAAAGCGGCGATAATGGGCTAGATAATATGCCGCACAGAATTCCAATAGAATCCCATGTTGACACCTGAACATGGGCTTCTATGGGAATTGTTCAAGGGCATATTATCAAGCCCATTATCGCCACTTTAGCGGTAGTTTTCTGCCACTAAAGCAGCGATAATTTTAACGCCGGACCTTGATAATATGCCCCTACATTCTTAGAAAAACATGGCAGTTGCAGCCAAGGAGCATGTTAAAAACATAAATAGCAAAAGGCAAACAGTGTGGCACCCTGCAGATATCGCCCGAAAGCAAACTTCAAACTTAGACGTGAATCCCGTGGCCAAGAGCGTAAGCCCGGCCCCTGCAGTCCCTGCGGCGCACAGGGCTCCCCAACTCCCCACAGCCGTTTGGGGGGGAGGACAATCAGCCCAAGCCCAATGAACTTCTGTGATATATGGGAGAGTCAGGGCCCCTCATCACACTCTTCAGGCGTGCCCATCATTTTGTGTTACGCCACTGCCAGGGGCTCTCTCCATGCGCTTAGGTAGGGGCTCTGGGCAGTGCGCATAACTATAATTAGGTTGCTTTCAAGAAAGGGCAATTATAACCCTATGTCCGAGTGCAGGTTCAACTGTGGGAAACGCAGACCGTTACATTGCAGTTTCCACAGTGAGAACAAGCACCATGCTTCAGCTTCGGGAGCTTCGGCGGCTTCGGGAGGCCGTGCGCTTGTAATACACCAGTAAATGTTGCTGTACCAGCAAAAATGTGTGGCATGGCTAAATACTGAGGTCCCAAAGGCGAAACCGATTGCATTACAAATACTTATTAAATTTTACTTTTCACATGTGCCTCATACAAAAATATATATCCTTCACTGACACTCCCTTTGCTTAGCCAAATGGACACCACTCTTGTTCCAAGTTGTTGACTGACTGGCTTTTCATTGTCCCTTTTTTTGTACTCTTCATAACTATGGAACTATATTTTACTCACTTTCTGCATACCACTACTGCCACCATTATCAAAACACACTGGGGCCGATTCACAGAATTAACTTAAGACAAAATCCTAAACTTACTACTTTTGGTATTCACAGAAGTTAGGATTTAGTCTTAAGTTTGTCTTAAGACAAACTTAAGACAGACTTAAGACAGACTTAAGACTAAATCCTAACTTCTGTGAATACCAAAAGTAGTAAGTTTAGGATTTTGTCTTAAGTTAGTTCTGTGAATCGGGCCCACTGTGTCTTACTTCATATGTATTACCCTTTGGCTCAGAAAATGCAGAACAAACTCTTCTTCGTATAGCACGCAAGAGGCCAGATTTACCAATTTCTCATCCAGCGCAGTGCAGCCGCCGCAAATGCTGTGCTGTGTGAGAAGGAGAGAGCGCCAAATTTACTAAAATATGGCACGCCTCTCCCTAGCGCTGGTCCTAAAATTAGTGCCGTGCGCCACAGTGACACCTTTGCACCATGGTTCAAGGGTGTCTCTGTCACTCAAGCATAGGTTTTATACTACTTTATACCCTTCCAGTACAAAATACTATGCATAGATTGACGTAAACCATTTTCCCACTTTCTATGTGTGCTGTACAGTGCAGCACACATGCAAAGTCAGAAAAAAGCATTTCTCCTTCATAGCGCTTGGTTGAAGTGTGCGCTAATTTCTGACACTAAACCCTGTCTACCTTATTCAGTAATTTGGGTTTCGATTCAGAAACCTTGGGTGATTGCATAGGGATGCCCATGCAACACCTGTGATAGGCTCCCTTGGCACTAAGCAATGCAAAGCAGCACTATACGCTGCTTCACGTTACGGTCACGCTATTTTCAGCACTAAACAAGTTTAGCACGGGAAAGAAAATTGGGCACAAAGATTTTGCACTGATTTGCGTCACAAACACTGCGTAAAATCTTAGCAAATCTGCCCCAATGTGTATTTCAATCAAACCAGTCACTCTAAAATAGCTGCCCTACGCGCCATGATGCTCATCATACTAATTTTAATGAGTTTGTAACTACATAGGCCACTTCTCATGATCTCATCTCAGTTCAGAAGGATTATACCCCCTGCCACCTTCCCTACAAAGCCAACAAGCATTTATTTCCTTTTCACATCAGTTGAATGGCACATTCGTCACAAATCGTTCATCCCATGAATGACCACTGCAGTGCCATTTCATTCTTCAGCCATCATCAGCCTCTGCCATTAATACACCCGCTGCCACTCAGGCTTCCACGAGACGCTTTAGATGCATCAGTCTTGGTGTCACTTCCATCATGGCTCCTGGATTTCATTTCTTTCACGCACCTTATCACATCCTTGCACCATCTCCTATCCTGCTGCTGTGTAGAGAGCTCTGGTGCTCTCCGGTGCTAGGCTGGCATTTTATAAACGCTCTCAATAAAAAAAAAATAATAATAATGCGGCTAGCTGTGTGGTGAACTCCATGCACCATTGCAAGAGCTTGATTAAAAGCCGCTTCCCAATCTACATGATGTTGTTGTATTTTGTTTTATAGAAGATATTGCACTTGCGTCCCATTAGCTAATCTCCTTAATGATTCAATCAAACCACTAAACCCTCATGGGGGGTTTAAACCCCTCCAGGTCAATAATGTAGCTCCTTCCTTCACATTAGATCCTTGCACATGCACAAAGCATGCATCTTTCTAATAGCAGGTTTATGCCTAAGCAACATAATCATGCAATGTTTAAGAAGCTAATTCATATAAATCCATTCCACGTTTTCGGATTCACCTAGGATACTCTGTGGAATGCCAATACAGATAATGTTTCCCTCCATTCCATGCTGGGAAATAAAATGTTGTGCTTAGAATATACTGAAAACCACTATCTGCCAGGACTGTCCTCCATTGTTTTAGGCGCACAGACCTTTGCTGCAGTAGGTAAAAATAGTAGACGTTTATGTTACCATCATCAGGTATGAGAAAAGTTATGTAGGACATGCCCCGAACAAAACACATGAAAATACATTTTTAAAACGCATTTCAAAGGGACTACTATAACTAAATAACTGAACGGTTCAATGTGCTATACAGATTCAGTGCACATCCTAGTCCTAGAACAGATTATACATCAGGACCAACTGCTGGTCGCTAGTTTGGATCTACCAAAAACAGAATCATTGGTATAAATCAGGGTTCTCCAAAGCCGGTGGGGGGGGGGGGGGCTGGACCCATGCCAGATTTTTAAGATAACTACAATTCTATAATAGGGATATGCTAAAAGTCTGGCATGGATTTAGTCCTCCAGGATCGATGGTGGATAACCCTGGTATAAATAACAACATATTTTGTCACCTTTCGGATTGCAATCTTTCGAGCACCCTGGGTCTGTGAATAAAGAAAGACAGCAGTGCAACACTTGCTCCAGTTTCAAAGCAGACTCTTCTAAACATTACATCAACAAAGGCATAGGCGCTGAAAGTAGGGCTGCTGGGGGTGCTGCAGCACCCCCAAAATAATCACGCTGAAGTTCAGACGGTAAATGAGCAATAAGCAGTAAAGAGGCCTTTAAATAGTGTTTTCTTGCCACATTTGCTATGCTACAAAGACCAAGGTCAAATGTCAGGCTATGTTCTCTGACAAATTGCTGATTATTCTTTTAACATGGAGATTGGTGTTTACTTTTCTTTCTCTAACTGCAAAGTTAGAGGATTCTGTAAAGCAGGCTATCTGACTATCTTGCTGGGACACAGGGAGAGTAAAAGGAAAAGATATAGGATGTCAGGGTTTTTTTTACAACTTTTATAGCACAACAAGATTTAAATATGTGTAAATAAACTGTACAAATACTTCAAAACATATCAGCAAATAGGAAAACACAAACGTAATTCTGTAATTTTGAAGTGTGATGAAAACAAAGATTTAATAGGATCAAGGCAAACTAAGACACCAGTGAGACACCAATGATAAATATTTGCTACAACTCGATTTCCACACATTATTGCTTGTGCATAATAATTTTAATAGGTTTATCAGTAAAACTGCATGCCAGTGCGAATTTTGCCGACATTTCAATGGAATGAATATTTTACGTCAGTGACACTGTACTACCAAACCATGCTTTAGTGATATATTTGCAGCAGCGTTCTCCAGAATGCCCCACGGGCTACATACCACCCGCTTACCACTTTCATGCATGAATTGTGCGGCTCATTTGCTACACTTGTTCTTTATGTTTCGCGCTTGTATTTTTCACAATCTCTGGTTTCGGTGACGCAATACTGTTGCCAGCACCCCCACTCTGAAATTTTTTCCTGCACCACTGGTCAAAGGCCCACATAATATTGTACAGCTCCCGCGTTTAGAGGATGAGAGTGTTGGCCTATGTAGGAGAGGTCACAGTCTTCATGAAAGGTGTGACTGACCTCCTCCCGTGCTCACTATGCCTCTGGAGTCAAGCTATCCTGGCTGAAGAGGGGTGAAACCCCGAAACCAGTCCTAGGATGCTTGATTCCGGTCCAGGGAAAACATGGCTTGGCAGTTCGGGCTGGACTGTTCCCATGAGGCACAGGGACTGATTTGCATATGGCCATGTCTGAACTGGGGTGGCGTGGTGAGACAAAATAACGATGGATTAAACCCAGATCTGTGACTGGGGGTGAATGTTTTGCCAATGTGCAACATTCCGTCCATCATCTTGTGTGTTTTGACCTCCTACAAAGTCAAAACTATCAGACCCGAAAAGATGAACTGCTGCTAGAAATCCTGGGCTCTCCCTTTGTAGCTTGGTGCGAGCAGCAAGGTCCACCTCAGAGGTGTGTTTGCAACAACGAGCCAAACAACTACAATTCAGAGATGAAGCACCTAGAAAGTTCTAACTAACTCAATTACTAAGATGAAAAATGATAACATAGAGTCTCAAAAATGAAGATCCTACTCATGATTCAAAAGGTATTAAAAAAAAACAACTAACGCGCAGTAGCAAAGAAACAAAAAGAAATATGCTCATTTTTATTACTTGGGAAATATAATAACATATATAAATGAAAACATATATAAGGTCTAAAAAGCGAGTTTAACAGAAAGACTGCACTTTATGACAACATAATCTGCCGACATAATTTAGCATATAGAGATATTGACATAGATGACGCAGCAGAGGAAAGCATGAGGCATTTGTAAAACACTTGTTGCAGTCACATGGTATCAATTTAGTTTGCTAAACCAGTATCCAACTTTTTCCTCTCGTTACCCAGTTGTCTTCTCACCACATCTTTTGATATCAATAAAGGCACAATCAGCCATATCTGCTTTTCTCTTTTGTAACGAAATACATTTAGTAAAGCATATGATATTTGTTTAATGTGTAAATATAAATGTACATGTCATTGCTCTAGAGCAATTTAGCTAAGGCATTGTAGTGTTAAGTTTACTTTTGCGTAATTGCGTGAATTTTCAGCAAAAATTACGTAAAATTACACATAATTATGCAAAATGCAAATCTGTAATTTCTCTCTATATTTTAGTGCAAAATGCATCTTCGTATAATTTTTTGGCAGGAGGATGGATTTAACAAAATCATCATGAACAACAGCCACTCGCATTCTGTTGTTCGAATGCATTTATGTTAAATTATGGTGGCAAAATGCGCGTTTCGGTGCAATTTATTTTTACAGCGAATAGGCAAAGTAACCTAATGGCATAATTTTGCAAAATTTCCCAAATTGCACGAACGACGCTAGCGTAATTACATTTCACTCAGGCGTAGTTTACACTTGCGTGGCAGTCTAAAATTGTAAAATTATCACATGTATTTTTTTACAGTTACATTTCATGACCTTAAAATGCATGGGACCTAAACCAACTATCTCTCAACTGAAAGCTTCTGGTGGATAACTTGGTCGGCCACAGAAAATGTGGGTAATGTACATCTTATATAGCCTATTGAATTGAAGTGTCCTCCTGTTATTTGCATTCACTGAGTTTCTTTGCTAATTTATGTAGTGAATGCTCAACTCATTTATCACCCTGTTCAACAGGGTGATGAGCAAGTTGAGTAGAAATTTGGAAAATGGATACTTGTGATACAGCACTACAGACAATATATTCAGAGCATGCATAGTCAAGTGATTTCTCACTACTGTACCTGTGCCCGGAGATTCAATCACCACATGCTACCTTTTCTCATACGTCTAAATTGATGGATTTCCAATACCAGATTAATCCAGACGTTCCCTTTGGATCTAATGTCTGTAGTGTTGTATCACAAGAGTCTGATTTCTAATAAACTGTCCTGAGAATAGTCTCATGGATTGTATCCACTAAGAGAGCGAAATTCCGACCAACATCGGGTCTCTGAAATGTATATTTATTTATATATACTCTGAGTCTAGAGTTCATGGAATTATGTTTTTATACCAAGTAAGGTCACTTGCTGGACTATGTGTCCTTATAGCTGTATTTGTACTCTATATGTGACCCTACAAACTGATATTGTATTATCCTCTTCAAGGTATTAATGCTACAGATCTATAAATCTTTAAATATTTTTTTATTTGTATTTTATTGATCCCTTAATTTTTTTAAAATATTTACATTTTTAAATATAATGTTATATGGATCATAATCTAATACCAGAGTACGCCTATTTTTGTTATTTGGTTTTCGATGTATTCAATTAATTTAAACTCCCCATTATTTGAATTAATTTCACAGCAGGTTGTGTCTTGAGTGACCAGCCTGAATTGTTTAGAATATAAAATATTTAAAAATAATTCCTTTGGGAGTTCTGTGTTATTCACCCATCTCCGGTGGGAAGACTGGATTGTTCTAGTGTGTTTGCATTCATAATATCAACACGGATTGTGGCTAACTTCCCATTTGTTTTCTAAAGAGATCGTACTATGCACTAGGTCAATGTTTTGCTAGGTCTCTCTTCTTCCCCATACCTGTTTTGCTCAGAAATGCATCTCTCACTCCACTGCTTCATTGAAAAGTAGCAATTGTTTGTATTAACTAGTGTGTTTCCTGTGTGACTCTCGCTAAATCCTTCTTCAGGCGTCTATAGTGTGTTTTCTAGTTGGTGCAGTTGTGTCCTGATAGACTTCAAGACTACGGCTTGTCTGGCAGTCAAGATGCCTCTTAAGTAAATCCTAAGTGCTTTCCACACTGTAGACTGTTGGAGCACTGATCACACATTTATCTCGAAGTATTAGGTGATGGACATTTTTACTAGGAGTAAGCGAAATTCACGTTATATGTTATTGCATATTTATGCAAAATTATGGCAAATCCGTCATTTTGTGCTATTTATTCTTATGAAATGTAGAAAACTATTGTGAGAGAGGGCAACATATGCGTACTAGGTAAGGGATGTAGATATCGGATGGGACTTGCGATGACTGTGAGGAAGTTCGCCTACAAAATGTTATATTGTTGAATCTGTGAAAAATTACAATGCATATCCCGGATTCTGCCGATTAGCTTGTATGAATGTTTTTAAGCCAGTGAAATGGAAATATAAAAAAAGTATAAGTATTTGAGAAATACTACGATTGGACACATTGCGACATTGTAAAAATAATCGTATTAAGTTTGAAGTATAAAAAGGATATATGAAAAAAAGACTGTTTTATTTTCCTTTATCGGTGAAAACAATTTATTTGGACTTGATGAGAACGTGAAAGATTGGGGTTTAATTTTGAGACAATTTTTGAAAGTAAAGGATTTGTCCTCCTGTCTATATGATATGCATAACGATGTTTACCATGGTGGAATAAGGATATAAAGAATGCAATGCAGGTACATTGTTGAGCTGTAACCACTGTAATCACTGTAGGTAGTCTGTTAGGGGCTTAGATGCTCACAGGATTATGGTCACTTTAGGAATTTGTGATAATAGTGAGGGGTTGGGCAAATTTGATTAATGATCATGTATGTAAATAAGGAACATACATATATAATATTTTGTATATAAAATTTCAAAAGTAAAAATCAAAATGGAAACTTATATGTAAAAAAAACTTAAAAAGTGAAAATGTTTTTAAAATATTAAATATTGAAGTTTTGAGTAATGTATATAAGTATTTTTTAGGCCCTGATGAAATGCCTTAATAGGGACGAAATGCATTGGCAGGGTCTGTCCAAAAAATTGGAAATTGGCTTGAGAATAAAGAATATTTGAAAAAAATTCTTTAGGACAAAGATAGACTTTGATTATGATCGTCTGATAATTGATTACCGCTTAAATACCATGGACATTTGCATGAATTATCTGATAATTTGTTCCCTTCCCTCCCAATATTTTTCTACGAGTTGATATGAGTTTTGTGGGCAGTCAAAATTGTGGGAGTAGGCTCAAAGACAAGAGAATTGGCAACACTGAGCAGTGCAACCTTAAGAATCACTATTGCCACCTACTGTGTATTCTCATGAAATGTGTCCTTTCAGCAATTATTGGTGCAAAGACGCATTTGAGCTAAAGCACCACGAGCAACAGCTGCCTGCATTCTGTTGTTCCCGTGCTTTGGTGTGTAATTACGTGAAATGGTGTAATTTCAGGAATTTTGCAAACGCAAAATTCCCAAAAATATGTGACTTAACCTGGTGTTATTTAAATTTCAAGAACGCCTCATTTTTTGCAAGTCTAAAATATTTAATTAAGTAGCACCCCTGAAGGAAGGCTCCATTGCTATGAATGTGCTAAGACAACTCGTATTGGACCTCTATTGTGGCAGGTGAGTGGTCAGAAAGTGTACATGGTAGATAGGAGATATTGATATTCCAAGGCAGGAAGCCTCTAGGCAGTAACCAGTAGTTTAGCCTAGAGTGTGAGTCGCAAACTGTGGAGTAGAATGAAGAGGCTTGATTTTGTCTGCAGTGAACAAATCACATTGCTCAGGTACAACGTGTTCATAATTTGATGCACTGTTTGCCTTTCTCTAGGTTCTTTGATGCTATGAGTTGTAGTACAGTCAAGAGTTGAATGGATTGTCAAATTGAAGTCCCAGCCTCCAATGTAGTTGTATAGAGTCACATTGTCTACCCATGTGGGTCAATGTGTCTAAAATTGGTGGAGAGTAAATGGTAGGAGCATAAACAGTCATTGATTTGCATGGGACATAAACACAGGTACAATTTATTGTGAGTATTCTACCTTCTTGATTTGAGTGCACATTGATTTTCTAATGAGAATAGCCATTCAATGTGAAAAGGGGAAAATTGAAGACAATTATCTAAATAAAACTGATCTGGAAGAAACAGAGGGGGCTGTAATGGGATCTAGATCTGTTTCCTTTGAGAGGGATTCATCATCATTCTGTCAGTCAAGGTACAACAAGACCAGTCTTGCTGTCAAGGTTAATAATTAATTATTACTTGACTTTAGAAAGTAACATGGCATCGCATGAAATACTCTTAGGCGTGTAGCACTGCCAATCACCCACAGTCAATGTAAATTCTTACCTCATTAGGCAATTCTACAGCTCCGAAAGTGAATTGGTTTCTTGAACTAGAGCAATAACATACATAACTATGTTATCTTATTAACAGTGCAACATGCTGTAAGCTACATTCCTGCAGAAACTAGCATAATACAGGAGTAGGATGGCACAATAAAGGGCCAAGGTTTGGCAGTGTGCAGTATAAGGGGACAAAGTTCATTCTGTGTTATACTTTCACTCCACATCAATGCCGTGAACACAGTCTTTAGTAGAAGGGGGAATGCAACTGAAACATAATATAGGAGAAGGAAGGCACAATAAAGGACCATGGTTTGGCTGTGTGCAATAAATAGGGAACAAGGTCAGTTCTGGGTTATATTTTCATTCTACATCATTGGTGTTAACACAGTCTTCAGTAGAAGGGGGAATCCTGCGGTGAACTATATCCACCATACCTTGTTTGATGTGAGTTGTGATATCATTTTCAGCTTCCTTGGCAATACCGAAGATATGTATTTTTCCATCATGATGCAGCTTCAGTCTAGCTAAAAATAGTATTACGTATTTGACACTCTGAGGTGTTGCTCTACCTCAATAACAGAGTAACATGCCTCCTGTACTGTTGTTGTGAAGTTTGGAATAATGTGCAGTGTTGGAAGAGTTGTGCCGAAAAGTGGTCAGGGTGGCAGCCATTGATGGACGCGCTCTATGACAAAGAGGCCAGAGAACTGAGCTCCACCAACACGTCTACATGCAATATTTCTATGTATTGTTCTGGTTTCTGCACAGCTGTGGACTTCGGTAGCCAAAAGATCCTAATATTATTCTGACAGACAGGAATTTCACTCAAGTTCCTAATTTTTTGCTTTAAGTACAGACAGAACTTTTTCCATGAGTGGCAGAGTTTCAGGTGATTTCAATGTGCCACCTTCTGCTACCAAAATGTGTTGTTCAGCCAAAGCAAGCCTCATTCCATTCATCTATAGTTTATTCTGTATATGGTTGAGCCAATTTGTAAGTGAGTCGGTCTTGGAGTCTATAGCTTTCAAACGGCGTTCAATTCTGAAAAATTGCTTTCATGTCACAATTCATATCACTGGCTTTTTGTGGCAGTTGAAGAGGCTCATGGGGGCTCACCCCCAGTTGGGGGAATGAAAACCAGCGTGCTCTCTCTCAGTCTGTTTTCTACATTGTGACAATATGCTTTACAGGTACTCCTTTATTAATGTGAGTGTAGGTGCTAGGCTGTGGGCTGTGTGCTAAGCGCACTTTGTTCTGTCAGTTCAGAATCATTTTCATTTATTAAATTTGGCCCCCAGGCCTCCAAGGTACACAGCACCAATGCCTTTCATAGTCAGAAAAGCAGGCGGGTCAGGTTGTGGAGTCTTAATGGAAGGTAATAATTGATCATGAGAGTAAACCCAACCTCCAGAAGAGTCACAGTGAAAAAATTTCAATATGAACTTGCCTCAAATGGATGATGCTCAATTCTGTCAAAACATGACAGAAAACAGATTGAAACATGCCTAGGTGAAGGTCTGGCTAGCATGTCCGGTGATGGGACATGATTGGGCCAAGGCCCCATAGCTGTAAGAATGGTGTGAGATGAACGTTGCACACATGTGGCCCCCTGACCACGCAGCCAGCCCAGGATTGTGTCAAGATTGGCACAAACCAGCCACATACCAAAGTAGTTCATTGTAATGGGCACACTTGCCTGCTCTGGTGGTTCCTCCCACCTGCAACAATCTCAGGCAGGGCTCATTGTCAGATCCTATGGCACATTTTCATGCAGGCGGCTGGGAACTTGAAGGCGACGTTTCCCAGGTGCACTTGCACAACCTCAGCCACTAGATGACCAGCACAATCAAGCACACTTTTGCATCAATATTGGCTAAGTATTTCATCCCCACCTGTAAAGAGTTCCCTCGTTTAGAAACATTGGTGGTTGTGATTCTGTGATTGACAAGAAAGCCTCATTGCTTTCTTGTCAGTTTGTCAGTGTTTCTTCTTATCCAAGCTTACTCTCTTCCGGTGCAATATCAGCATCCCATTTCAGCTTCTGTGAAGGATCTGTGGCATGCCTGGGGCTAGTCACAGCATCCCATCTGCTTGAACCAAGTATGTAACTCACTTTGTCACCCTTGTATCTAATGTCTACATTGTCATCCCTTTAGAAATGTTATTTTCTTAGCCAGCCTCAGGTAGAGACCTTGATATTCATAACTTAGCCCTAGGATACAGACATTCCAAATTGTTTTGTGGGTTTACACTGAGTCTGGAGGAATAGGTCACTTTCTCTCCCTTCTTACCCTCTTTCCTATACAGCCTGGGAAATTGTTAACATCCTTGTTCCAGTGCAAAGGAGTAAGCTGACCTTTAGAGGAAGTCGGATGGATTGGCCTGGACACCCACATCCTTGAAAGACTCTTGAAACACTGTGTTTATGACGCTCAGGACCAAGATCGACCACTGACTCTTGCAGCCTGTTCAGCCTGTTTAGCCTAGTGCTGCTCTGGGGGGATGGCAATCTAAGCCGTCCTTGCCCTGAGTGGCTCTGTCTTGATCTGTTGAGTGAATATGTTCCCCCTCTGATGTCTCCGGGTCCAAGGACTGGGGAATTGAGAGAGTTCTGACAGGTAGCGTGGGGCATTTGATGCATGTTGAGATGGAAAGATAATAAAGTATTTTCAGATAAGGAAATGAGCTCCTTATTCGGGTGCCCATCTTGATTGGCAGCCTACCACACCATCCAGGCCATGACCAATGTGACTTCGTATTTGTGACAGTACAGTGTTGCCACTAAACACATGGCAATAGTGAATGATCAAAAATTCAAAATGAGGAGTGTAATTTTTCAAGTATAAACAACAGGTGTGTTTTTGCTGTATACTGCAAAGTTTACATCATGGCACCATTCAGTAAACACAATGAGTCCTTCTAGCTATACTTCAGGTTTTAGTTTACACCACAATGTTTAATTCATCTCCTCATAAACTACTGAAAAGAATTGAAAACATCCTCAAGGTAGTTGCCATTTTTCAGCACCACACTATAAATTATTGTATATTTAAACTTGGCACTGTGACACCCCCATTAATAGCATAACTGTCTAATTAGCACATAAAGCCAAATATTTGGCTTCAAATGGATCCAAACCTCACATCATAGGCATTGTTGGAGTAGGCCCTCTCGGGAGGGTCATCCCTAAACTTTTTGCCTTCGATAATCCTGTTTTTGCTGAATTCCTTTTTGCTGGTCTTTAGGACTCAGCAAACATTACCACTGCTAACCATTGCTAAAGTGCTTGTGCTCTTTAAACATGGTAAAATTGGTTTATACCAAACTGGCACATTTAATTTACTTGTGCGTCCCTGGTAAATTGGTACTACATGTTTCCATGGCATGAAAGTTAAATGCTACTAGTGGGCCTGCAGCACTGATGCTGCCACCCACTTAAGTCACCGTTTGAGCATGTCTCAGGCCTCCCACTGCAGCCTGTGTACAGTTTTAAACCGCCATTTCGACCTGGCAAAATAAGCATTTCAACAGGCCTAACCCTTCCTTTTTAATACATATGAGTCATCCCTCGTAGATCCTATACAGCCCATAAGGCAGGGTGCAGTGTATTTAAAAAGTTGGACCTGTATTTTTAAGTTCCACAAGTCCTAGTAGTAAAAACCTCTTCAATTCATGTATCACTATTGCAAGACCTCCCTCTTCCATAGAATACCACTGGGTTACCTTATTACATATAATAAGTGATAACTTTCAATTGGGAGCAAGTAGGAATTTCAAGTTTGGTGTCTAAGGTATTGTAATTTAAAACCCTTGTCACTAGTAAAGTCGAATTGTAAGTCACAATTCTAAAAATTGCACTTTTAGAAAGTTGGCATTTTCTTGTCTTAACCATTTGGTGCCTGCAGTCTGTATCTTGGGTCACGATTAGGTGTAGTTGGCATGTGGTCTTTGTGTACTGCTCCCTCACAGTGAGACTAAGGGGGATAGATTGGTAGGATGGGCCATCTCTGTTTTTAGAGGGGAAAAGTTGATACCTACAACACTTGCACAAAGACTCTTGCACTGAGGTGGGGGATGTGCGGTTCAGACGAAGAGCCAGATCTTGAGGTTCTTCCTGGATTGCGGCAGCGATAGTGATTGCCTGAGGTGCAGAGGTAAGAAGTTCCAAGTCTTTGCAGCGAGGTAGGAGAATAATCTTCCTCCAGCAGTGGTCTTGGGGATCCTTGGGATGGTGGCCAGGGCCATTTGGCAGAGCGGAGAAGTCTGGTTGGAGTGTAGAAGGAGAGGTGGTGGTTGCGGTATGCAGGTCTGGCATTGTGGAAGGCTTTCAAGGAGTGTGTGAGAAGCTTGAAGGTAATTATTTTACTGATAGAGAGCCAGTGAAGTTTTCTCAGGTGGCGGTGATGTGGCTGCTGTGTGGGATGTTCAGGATGAGTCTGCCGAGGCATTCTGGACGTTCTGCAGCTTCTTTAGGAGTTTCTGCATAGTGCTGATGTAGAGTGCATTGCCATAGTCAAGTTTGCTTCTGACAAGCGCATGGGTGACAGTTTCCCTGGACTCAGAGTGGATACACTTGAAGAACTTACAAAGCAGGCAGAGTGTGTGGAAGTGGAGAATGAAATGGCGTTAATTTGGTGGGTCATTGAGAGCGAGGAGACCACGGTGATGCAGAGGTTTTGTGCATGATCCGTGGCTGTGGGGGGGTTTCGAGTGCTGCGGGCCACCAGGAGTCATCCCAGGTGAAGGGAGTGGAGCCCAGGATGAGGGTGATGCTGATGCAGCACCGCTTCTAACGGGGAACAACCTTTACAACGCAACTTTTACAACGCACTACCTTTACAACGCATTTTTTACAACGCATAATCCATTACAACGCATGACATTACAACGCATGACACTACAACGCATTTTTAAAAACTACCTTTACAACGCATTCCATTACAACACATACTACCATTACAACGCATACCATTACAACGCATAATATTACACTACACTATCCAACACTTACCCTACTGTTGCACCCCCTGGAGTTAGAATAGTAATTTTTACCCCTATACTATCCAACACTTACCCTACTTTTGCACCCCCTGGAGTTAGAATAGTAATTTGTACCCCTATACTATCCAACACTTACCCTACTGTTGCACCCCCTGGAGTTAGAATAGTAATTTTTACCCCTATACTATCCAACACTTACCCCACTGTTGCACCCCCTGGAGTTAGAATAGTAATTTTTACCCCTATACTATCCAACACTTACCCTACTGTTGCACCCCCTGGAGTTAGAATAGTAATTTTTACCCCTATTCTATCCAACACTTACCCTACTGTTGCACCCCCTGGAGTTAGAATAGTAATTTTTACCCCTATACTATCCAACACTTACCCTACTGTTGCACCCCCTGGAGTTAGAATAGTAATTTTTACCCCTATACTATCCAACACTTACCCTACTGTTGCACCCCCTGGAGTTAGAATAGTAATTTTTACCCCTATACTATCCAACACTTACCCCACTGTTGCACCCCCTGGAGTTAGAATAGTAATTTTTACCCCTATACTATCCAACACTTACCCTACTGTTGCACCCCCTGGAGTTAGAATAGCAATTTTTACCCCTATACTATCCAACACTTACCCTACTGTTGCACCCCCTGGAGTTAGAATAGTAATTTTTACCCCTATACTATCCAACACTTACCCTACTGTTGCACCCCCTGGAGTTAGAAAAGTAACTTTTACCCCTATACTATCTAATACTTACCTTAAATGCAATTTAATATTATGCGTTGTAATGGTATGCGTTGTAAAGGTATTATGCGTTGTAATGGAAATGCGTTGTAAAGGTAGTTTTTAAAAATGCGTTGTAGTGTCATGCGTTGTAATGTCATGCGTTGTAATGGATTATGCGTTGTAAAAAATGCGTTGTAAGTGCATGCGTTGTAAAAGTGTGCGTTGTAACGTCATACATCCCTTCTAACAGTATCCCTGCCTGGCTCGATAATGATGCGGGACCTAACCGCAAGGCTCTACGATGACACAGTACCTGCATCATAAGGGGTTTGATGATGATGATGCTGGACCCAACTGCAAGGCTCGATGACACAGCACCTGCTTTGTAAGGGGTTCAATGACGAACCGGCACCCGACAACGAGGCTTGACGACAACACACCTACTCGACTGCATAGATCGGAACCAATGCATCGAGTCTTTGATGCCGATGCTTGGTCCATCCAAGGTACTTTTTCAGCGGGACCTGCGTGGGTCCTGTAGCCAGTCTGCCCTCCATTGCGGCTGGCCAGAACTTAGGATTCACCCCGGTCCGGCACAACCTCAAGTTACCCCTAAGCCCTATTTGCTTTAACACTATATTGCAGTTTATTCTTAAAAAAAGCATATCTCAAGTTCTACTGATTGGATGTTTGTGGTTTTGGTCTTGTTTTACTTATAAAATATTCTTTATTTTTCGAAACTAGTGTGGAGTCTTTTTGTGATGTTTTCACTGTGTTACTCTAAATATATTGCTGCACAAATACTTTACACATGGCCTCTTAAGTTAACCCTGACTGCTCTGTGCCACGCTAAGAGAGGGAAAACACAGGTTGATTTAGTGAATCTGACTTTCCCTGACAAGGATTGTTATCTCTACTTGGACAGGGTGAAAACCTCTGCCAAATAGAGCCCCAGTTTCTAACACATATGCAGCCTTGGACTTACCTTTGGCCACTTAATTATTCAAATGCTGTGCATGTCAGGCCACAGCGTGACCTGCTGGATGGCTTGGTCCAGGAGCAGAGCACCAAAACTTTCTTTCTACCCTGCTCGTGAGATGTATATGAGAAACCTCCTGCATACAGTTGGATTCACAATTAATCCTACAGGGAGAGGTAAAAGGAGAAGCAGCACAAAGGGATGTGCAGGGGAAGGGGCTTTAGGAGCACAAATTTCACCATACAACCTTAGGGTGTAGATACAATTGGGTGGGACCCCATCCTTGGGGTACTCCAGCTCTCAAGTACCCCAGCACTCTCTGGCATGCAACTTAGTAAAAGGGTGCCCAGTCATGCCATAATACATGGGATGACATGGGAAAACCCGGTAGACAGTCTCATTTTAGGTGGTGCAAGCACCCAGTATTATATTTAGCTGTCACCAACTCTTAATAGTGTTATGGAGTAGCCATGGCATTGGAAGCAGCCCATGTAAAAAGAAGTACCAGTTTGGGATGTATCTCTATCATCCAAAATAGTCTAACAACAACTTAAAAGAATAATTAATTAAAAAAAATATAAAAATTGAAAGTAGGTTGAGCATGAACACAAATCCAGGAACTTCTGACCTTTCTACAATACAGCACGTTATCAATAATTTATGGCCCTTTAATTTGCACACACATCCTTCACGATAATCTGAGAAAATGTAGAGAGCTAATATGTTAGAAACAACTTGAAAATGAGTGGAGTGTTTAAGACTTGGATTATGAACAGAATAAAACAAACGCGTTGCTCTTCTCTTAATGGCCATGTGCGAAAAAGGCAAATGCTTGTTAAACTAAAAATAATGAAAATTTGGTCACGAAGATTGAATCAAGGGAAAATGAGACAAAAATTGATTTTGTAGCTTGCCAGCATATCAAACGAGATCCATCAATTCTGAATTAAGTCACATAACAAACTAGGGCCATGTGAACATTTTCACAAAAAGTGGTAAACGTCTGCTGAAAAACCAAGCGAATACTCTTACAACTAAGTACATCAAAACATTGTTGGACTTGGCCCTTCTGGCCGGTTCACCCCGAAACTTTTTGCTTAATATTGTGACTTGGTTTAGTGATTTTATGGACTTCTGCGCACTTTACCGCTGTGTCCCAGGGTAAAGTGCGTGCGTGTTGTGAGGTTGGCCTGCCCTCCCATAGGAATGCATGGGGGAATGTATGTGTCCTGGTAGTTCCTGATGCGTGGGGTGTGCAGGCCCGTGTTTGGTATGTGCGGACTCGTGTGAGTGAATGCTGCGCGTTGATGTGTGCGGCGTGCATGTACCTAGTGTGGAAGTGCCACTTCTAGAAGTGGGCACTTCAGTGTGCAGTATGAAATGTGTGGCTTGTCTGGCGATTGGCTGGTGAGGTCATGTGACGGGCTAGGGAAATCCCCAGAGTCAGGAGGAGTCACTCAGTGGTGAATGGGGAGTTAGCATATTGATGGCAGGGGAGGAGTACACCTGGGTCCTGAATAGGACAGGGCTTTCCCGACACAATGCTGGCGCCGGCCCCTGTGGTGCGTCTAATGACCCTAGCCCTGCCAGTGAATAGGGAGAGGGGCTGAGCAAAACAAAGTGCTCAGGAACCTGTTGGAACTGGTTCGCCCCTTCCCTACACCTTAGACAAAGCCTTGTACTGTATAAAAAGGGGCTGTGTCCCCTTACATGTTGTTCTCTTGCAGGATCCACTTGAGGGGGGGCCTGCTGCTGCTGGGCGCCAGGAGAGACCGCCACTGGGGACTGCCTCCCTGCTGGAGGGCCCTGTGAGCTGGCTCTGGGCCCAGCCTTTGCCCCCCTGCTCTCTGAAGGAACTTTTGGTGGCTGGACGTTGCTTATAGCGCCTGGGAGCGCTTTCTGGACTTCGTAGCGCTGTGCGCGCTGTTTTCCTGGACTTTGCCATCTTTATAGCGCTGGGAGCGCTGTTTTGCTTTATAGCGCTAGGCGCGCTGTGATTCTGATAGCGGGTGCCCACCCCGCGATTCTGCCGTGTTTGACCAGGTCGGCGGGTGCCCACCCCGCCGTTGTGTTCGTTACGAGGGAGCCTACCCCTCATTGCCGCTGTGGACGAGAATCACCGCTGCAGCCCGGACCGGAAGTCAGGCGGGCTGAGGGCGGGCCTCCGGGACAACCGGAACTGAGAAGAGGAGGGCGGGAGCCTACCCCACCTCCTACCGAAGCGTCGCGGCTGCTTAACCACCGGAGCAGGCAGGAGCCTACCCTGCGCCCCGGGGTACTGAGGAGAGTGACGAGGACGGCCGGAGCTGGAGCGGAGGGGGGCGCGAGGCACATTGTCGGTGCCTGCCCCCTCCGTGTCGAGAAGCAGCCCCAGAGTCCGCCGGCACCAGAAAGAGCAGAGCGGAGACAACGCGGGAGTCCCCCAAGCAGCCGGTGAGTGTCTAGAGGGCTGGGGGACTCCGCGCATGTGCTGGGGGTGCGGGGAGCCGTGCTCACGAGCCCCGTGAGGCTCCAACAGTTGTCACATTGCTCACGAGCCCCGTGAGGCTCCAACAGTTGTCACATTGCTTCTCGAGCCCAGTGAGGCTCCAACGTTGTGGGGCATCGTTTGTTCAGAGCCGTGAAGGCTCCAACGAGCGGCAGATATTGTGCAGAGTCCAGAGGGACACCAACGACGGGGCATTGTAGTTCCGAGCCACGAGGGCTCTAGGGGACATATTTGAATGGTCAGAGCCCAGAGAGGGCTCCAGAGGCACGCAGAGTGCCTGAAGTTCGTTTCCCAGCTGCCCAGCACTTAGTGGGCAGCTGCCACGTTTAGGTGGGGGACCATTTTCGTTGTAGTCTGCGCAGCTGGCACAGCTTGACTGAATACAGAGCGTCCTAGCTTGGACAAGGCCAGTTGGCCCAGGGACTGCCACAGGTGGTGGCTCATGTGGAGTTTTGCGCTGTTGTCCCTACTTGCACCTCTGAATGTGTGTTGATGCATCATGTGCCTTGTTTTACACCTCTGAATGTTTTATGCATCCTGTGTGTTCCTTCCTTGCACCTCTGAATGTGTTTTGATGCGTCATGTGCCATTGCTTTACACCTCTGAATGTTTTAGGCATCATGTGTTTTCCTTCCCTACACCTCTGAATGTGATGCATCATGTGTAACGTTCTATTACCCCTACAGGTATTGTGATACTTAGGTGGTGGTTTGCTTTCTCCTAGTACAGGTGGTGCTAGTGAGGTTCTAGTTCCCTGCGCAGTATTCTCCTAAAGTGGTTAGGGTTGCGTAGGTGATACTTTCTTGATACCAGTAAGTACTGGTTGTGTGCTATACCTATTATTTTTGTGCTACAGTGATCTTATATATTTTTGTGCTACGTGCTAAAAAGTGCTAATTCCTGACAGTGGTCCAGGTGGCCCTGTCTTGTACATAATCCCTTGTAAATTCTGCCCGTGCCTGTCGGCACATTGTAAAGTGTGTGTTTTTATCTAATGTGTTGTGTATAATACAAAGGCTATTTTTATAGAATACCTTGTGTGGAGTTTCCTTTGTGGTGGGCCTTGGGTGTTGTTGCTGGGTGCGCGCGCAAACGCTTTACACATCGCCTCAGAGATAAGCCTGACTGCTCGTGCCAATCTACCAAGGGGGTGAGCAGGGGTTATCTTTGGCGTGTAACTTCCTTGCCCTGACTAGAGTGGTGGTTTCTGCCTGACTTTGGCGCAAGCCTTAGCCAACCAGAAATCCCAGTTCTAACATTGGTGATCAGCGGTGGGATTTGGACTTGCGTTTGCGCTGTACCGCAGCAGCGACTGGCTACACTGCAAAACTCTGCATTAGATAAATCACATTTTAAGGATTATTGTTTTGAAGTTCCTGAAGGTATCATTGCGTAATTGTGTCCAGTACATTTGTCCCCCGCCCTGCGCCCAGAGTTGGTACCTGTGTCACGTGGTGGTCAGGTTGAGGGATCAGGGGTGGTAGAAACTGCCTTACCAGTCCGAGGGGAGGGTTGTGTGTGGATGGTGTGTGTGGCACTAGACAGTGAGTGTGGGTTCTCCAGGATAGAGAGCTCACTGAAACCTTTTGTGAATTGTGTACTCCTGTGTAGCTCCGACCCCCAGGTTCCTTGTGTTAAACTCTTCTCAGGAACGTCCGCCAAAATGGAGCCTGCTTTTAACTTCTGTAGTCTGTTTAGGTACAGTAGGTTGGAGCTGGTAGGGTTCTGTGAGGAGAGGGACATAGAGGTGGGTGAATTAGATACCCAGTCCAAACTGAGGGACAACCTGATCCTTTGGCAAAAGGAGGAGTGGGAGCGAGAGCGCAGCGAGGAAGATAGGGCCCGGGCCGCACGCCGAGAGGGTGGTGGGTCTGAGGGGAGCCCTGAGGAATCTGAAGAGGAGGAGGATTACCTGACAGGGACGCCAGTAGAGAGTGAAGACCCCATAGATAGGGAGTCCCTTGCTGGGTCCAGTGTCAGGAGCAGCACCCCATCCCTTTCCCTGTCCCCAGAGGAGTGGAGAGATAGGAGGGAAGAGAGGGAGCATCAGCTGGCCATGGAGAAGCTCCGGTTAGAGCATGCCCGGGGGATGGCGCAGCTGACTATAGAAGAGAAAAAGCTGGAGACCGAGAGGGTCTTAGCGCAGGAGAGGATGGCGGAGGCTGAGAGGGCCTTCGCCAGGGAGAGATTAGCTCTGGAGGGTAAGTTGCCCCCAGAGCGCAGTGGTAGTTTTCTGGGCTCCCCAGGGAGGGTTGAGTCCAGTGGTGGCAGCAATAGAGAGACCAGTGCAGAGAGTCCCATTCCCAGTTCCCCCAGTCTGGTACCTGTTTCCCAAGAGGAGGAATGTAGGTTGAAATTCAGGGGCAGGAAGAAGCTGCCGCACCAGTCTTGGGAGAAGTTTGTGGAGGAATGTGATGAGGCACTGTTTGATTGGGTAAGGGTTAACACGAAGGAGGATTTTGACGAACTGTATGACCTGGTCATCAGAGAGCAGCTATCCAGTAGTTTTTATCCCGAGTTGTGCCAAAACCTGTTAGCATGGGGGTGCACTGATCCATGGAAGCTGGCAAAGGAAGCAGACCGATGGGAACAGGCCCCCAGTTATGATGAGGAATGGGATAGTTCTTCCCACACTAGTGACTCAAGTAGTGGTTCAGGTATCTCCCAGCCCAGCGTGGTGGAAGAGGCTCCGTGTAGCCCAGCTAGGTCCCAGGATAGCGAGGAGGGTGTAGGGCCTTACGGCCTGGCTCAGTGGAGCGGGAGTAAGTGGGTGACCGAGGGTCCCCAGACGTACAAAACCCTGCCTCAGGACTTGGATGGTTTCGTGAGGGAACACCAAGTTGGGGACCTAGGCTGTCCTGTTAGCCCATTTGAGGAGGATCACCTAGTGAGTAGAGGACCTGGAGCGCCTGTAAGCAGGGCTCCTGTGGTTCTAGAGTCTGGCAGTACCGCTCCGGTAGGGAGGGTACAGGAGTCCAGTGTGAGGAGTGGTTGGGGGATGAGTTTCCCAGTGGATGCACCAGTGGACCAGGGACTAGCCCGTTGGGCTAGATCTTCTTGGGGGGACCCGGGTGGCGCCACTTCTGTTCTGAGGGATCTTCGCGCACTGTCAGGTGGACAGGGGACGGGAGATCTGCGCCAGACAGACAGTCACACGACACATGGGTCATGTGTCAGCCTCAGGGGGATGGTGTGTAAGTCCCCAGAAGTCCTGGAGTGCCAGGCAATTATTCCACCGAAGGTTTTAGACCAGAGGTTGGGAGGCCAGGTTCAGGAGCAGCCTGACCTGAAGGGTAGGACTACTGTAACTAGTGTCCTGACCGGTTCTTCTCCCAGAGGTACCGCCCCAGTTGGTAGGGAGCAGGACTCTGGAAGGGGGTGCAGAGGGTGGGAGAGCCCACCTCTGACCCCGGTGCAACCTGAGGGGTTAAACCCTAGGTTGGGAGACCAGTTCTCAGGGAGGGGTCCTGAGCTGGTTGGTGAGTTATGTTACGGGGTCGCCTCTCAGAGGAAGAGAGGGCGGAACCCTAGGAGAAGAGGTAGGGGGAGGAGAGCCTCACCCGTGACTTTTGGTCAGCCTGAGGGTACGGACCCTAGGCTGGAGGATCAGTGGCAGTTTAGAACTGCCCTGATGAGGGGTAGAGTGGAGAATGGCTGCTATGTGCCAGGGGTTACTACCCCCCACTCTGTGGTTAGGCAAGGACCAGTGGCACCTGGGTGGCCTAGGGCCTGGTCTTGGCCGCGGACAGCTTGGGAGTACCAGTGGGGTAGCCCAGTTGGTCCGGAGAGTGGCTTGAGAAGAAACGCCATGGGTTCACCGTGGCGTAGAACAGGAGGGTGTCCCGGCAGTGGCGGGCCCGCGTCCGTGTTCTATCGCCCCAAGCAGGGAAGTCCATCACGGTGGTGATTGGTCTACCCTGCGTTTTGGCTGGAAGGGGGTTGTGTTGGACTTGGCCCTTCTGGCCGGTTCACCCCGAAACTTTTTGCTTAATATTGTGACTTGGTTTAGTGATTTTATGGACTTCTGCGCACTTTACCGCTGTGTCCCAGGGTAAAGTGCGTGCGTGTTGTGAGGTTGGCCTGCCCTCCCATAGGAATGCATGGGGGAATGTATGTGTCCTGGTAGTTCCTGATGCGTGGGGTGTGCAGGCCCGTGTTTGGTATGTGCGGACTCGTGTGAGTGAATGCTGCGCGTTGATGTGTGCGGCGTGCATGTACCTAGTGTGGAAGTGCCACTTCTAGAAGTGTAATACGTAAAGGGTAGGCCCAATAAACCCTTGAGGGCTTAGGCAGATAAATTGGTAAAGTAAGGTTGCCAACAAGGGATTTTGTTTGTGATCACTTAGTTCAATTTCTTTCTAGTTAGGTTTAGAAGTGTACTTTAAACCAATTGTACACGTAACATAAATGTTGTCAAAAAAACTATTTGCAGATAAAAGGTACACACACGGGATTTGTTTTTGTGAATAAAACACAAGTCTTTTTATATAAATCAAAGTCAAAAAGGGGGATACAGAAGGAACAATAAATTTCAAGCAATACAGCATGAAAGATGGGTTAACTTAAATCCACATTTCATCAAATAACATCTATTGCCAGATGATTTTAACAGAGACTAGTTTCATACATGAAAAGAAATCAACTGTGGTTATCTAATAATATGGAATTAGATGATGGTGTCGACGTTTCGGTCTTGGTGGCAGACGTCCGTTAGACCATCTTCAGGACAGTTAATAATTGCACAAAAGGCCCCTATATAGACACAATACAAACAATTGCATTAATTGACACATAACGATGAAAAATTCATTCTAGACTACCCGTGTGTGGAGAGTGGTCTCTTTATAAATGTTTAATCAAACAACTGATTTAATACTGCATAGCAGGAAAATTAAATTAAATATGGTCATTGCCATATTCGAGAAAGATGAATACCCATATAAAAATCATAAATCAAAAGTTCTACCATAAAGACGGTAATAGTCTTGATTAAAGGATATTTAAAGAGCTCATCTTTGCTTCATCTATTGCAAATTGTAAGTTTTTAAATAGATGTTGATCTAATCAAAGTAAAAACAATTGCTTACTTTGCAGGTTCAGAGAAACACACGTAGCTTGTTTTTCGTGTTTGTATATTCTTATCAAGGCGTATTGGTTGAGTCTATCGCCTAAATTTAAAATACATTATATTAAGTACACATCCTAGGAAATTAATAGAAGGCAAAAAGAAAAAAAGAGAGGGGTCATTGAGATGACTCCTACCTAATTGTTGACAAACTTTCTCCTACAGGGAGATTCACACAGGAGAAATCCTTGTTACTTCAAATTTCCTGTTCCAGAACTTTGTACTATAAATATAAAGTGTAAACACCATTTAGCTAGTGTATTGCTTCTAATTAAATTCATCGGATAAGACATCAAAGATTGGTCTAAAATGACTCACAAAGTATTATTTCCTGCTCAAGTAACTTAGTTGGACGAGTATTGAATATAACTCATTCACTCTAATATTAGTGATTATATCAATTACACTCGTAATGGTCTAAGTCACTATGTGGTACTTAGAGCATACAGAATTGCCAGTGCCTTACTGGTGACAAGAATCTATTATAAATGTTTCATCACTAGCGTCTGTGATGCACATATATCTCACGCTATGGAGACTCAAAAGGTACAAAATCATTATAGAGAAATAATCATAAGTGGTAGGGTCTATGTTTTGCATTTTACTTCAATGTAAGAAAGCGAGTTGGTTAAATTGGTTTGGTATAGACACACGCTAGCTGTTAAACATCGCTTATTTATCGTGGCCCACCTCAAATGAGTGTATGTCGCTAGACACGGCTGCTATCTTTGGATACCTCAGTTCAAACGGTAAGGCAGTACTGAGTGGCAGCGGATGGTTAAGCGTAGACGTGAACACAACCATTCAGTCTATCTCAAACATTATCACATGTCTACCGGTCTAGTTTGGGACAGCATAGATATTGCTAGTCAAAGATCAAACAATATGCTGAAAACATTTCTAGTTTGGGCCACCTCATGTGAACCCGCTTTAAACTAAAGGACAAACTCTGACTTTCATAGCGGTCTACTTACATTTTGAATTGTCGATTAGGCTCGAAAAAATCCGCCACAGTCGGGAACGCCTAATCTAACGGGACATAATCGGCTGTTTTTAAAGCTTACTAATTAGGGGGCGGACCTCTTGCAAATTAGCGCAGATGGTTGAATGCACTAAGTAAAAACGGCGGCCATCTTTTAAACGCGTGAAGCTCTATAAAAACGTATGGACTACATTTCTATGAGCTTTTAACAATCACCAAGGGCTTGTACATTGTTGATTATTAAGAAGTAATATCGCACTTCGAACCAAGATAGCCCTAAACTGTATGTTTAATCATGATGTAACTATGCGGTATAATATATAGTGAATCTGCCGTTTTATAAGGATAAGGGTCACAATTGCTCTTGACCCACGTAAGGACGGCAGCCATCTTTGACTGTCCAACAGTCATTGAGTCAATACAGATTTACAATGAAGTTCTCAGAACTCACCGAAGGCTGCAAGAAAACTTTTTAATTTCAACATGATAACACACTTCTGGGGATGCTGGACTAAAGCTATAAGCTTAGTTAAGATATAACTAAAGGGTCGAATAAGCTCTTAGTCGCTTATATTAACAAAAATGAGTTGCGAAAACTTATAATCTGACTATGGTAGATGTATTTTGCTAAAATCTATTTCGTTCAGAACACTGAATCGACCAATTGTCGCCTTCAGGGGGAATCAACATAAAATAGTCAAAAGACATCACCATCAAATAATTAAATACAATCCAAACATTTTCTAAAAATCTGTAACATATGTTGTACAAGACATAATATTTTCACCTTTTTAAACAGAAGTGATCAATTACATCGATCAATAAATCAAGAACATGTATATTCAAAATTATCTAACAGTATTCTGCATGAACATATTTTGACATAGATAAAATTGGCTCTAGAAAACTGTTGACGTTGAAGTTGTCAAAAAGCTAAGATGATATTTACCCAACGAAGCATAAACACAGGTAACCATGCTAGAAAATAGGTCGAGTTAATTCTACCATGGAGATAGTTAAATGTTAACATAGTTCATAATTATTATGGTTTATAAATGATAACAGGAAAAATGTGTTTAAACCCTCAATGTGGGTGAATAGACTTAGAAGTGCAAATTTCAGAAACAAAGTCATAATTATAGATCATATTGGTTATTGTAACAACCTTCATGAGAGAAATGTGTCTGTTTTATACCAGGCAAGATAGAGTATGCCATTCAGTGGCTGAATTAAGACCTTGTTTAATGTTGTCCGTACGACAAATCCAGCGATTCTCTCTCATTGTGAGGGTGTGGTCAACATTTGCTTGTCTAATTGTGGGTTTTACTACCTCAATGACCCACCAAAGCATTTCTTTTTCGGTGTGTTTCATTCTGGTGTAATGGTCTACCAAGGGTGCATTCTCAACCTTACATCTGATTCTCGACTGATGTTGCAATATTCGCTTTTTGACCATTTGCGTTGTTTTTCCTATGTATTTCAGGCCACACGGGCATTGGATACAATAGACCACATTGCTCGTGTTGCAATTTGAAAAACATTTCACTTTGAAGTTTCCACCATTCAATTCAAACGATTTGAGATTGATTGTACTTGCACAGGCTGCACAGTTACTACATTTAAAGTGACCGATAATCGGTGATAGCTGTCGCATGTTGTCCACTATATTTTGATCTTGGGTCTTGTAGGCATGGACTAGTCGGTCCTTGAGATTGGAACCTCTTTTAAAGGAAAACAACGGTTCTTTAGATAGTTCAGGAAGTGCGGCTAAGAGTGTCCAATGTTTCTTTACAATTTTTTTGATCTTATTTGTGGCTGTGCCGAAGGTGGTTACACAAACCAATTGAGGTTGATCATTTTTTTCTTTTACTTCCAGCAAAGCATTACGATCATTGTACCATGCTCTTTTGAGGGACTTTTTGAGTAGCTTGTTCGGATAACCACGTGAATGTAGTTTATCTTTCAGTTTTTTTGCTTCCAAAAAAATAGTCAGCTCTTTTGGAACAGTTCCTCCGAAGGCGGAGAAACTGCCCAAAGGGGAGTCCATCTTTTAAAGACTGGGGATGATGACTTTCATACTTTAATAAAGTATTCCGCGCAGTCGGTTTGGTAAAAAGAGTGGTGTATAATTTATTTTCCGTATCTACTCTGATCGAAATGTCTAAGAAATTCATATATTGGTTATTGCATTCCAATGTGAACTTCAAATTAGGGTTCCTTGAATTTATCCAGTCATGGAATTCAGTCAGTAGTTCTTTGGATCCTTTCCACATTAGAAAGACATCGTCAATATATCTAAGCCAACACGAGATGTTGGCTGTGAAAGGATTAGATATATTGTGGATGTGTTGCATTTCGAAATTAGACACGTAGATGTTCGCTATGTCTGGGGCATAGACTGCCCCCATCGCAACACCCTTTAGTTGTTGGTAAAATGTTTTTTCAAAAAGAAAAAAATTCTCACAGAGAGAAATTCTGATGCATTCCAAAATGAACTCTGTTGGTACTTCATGAGGTCTTGGTCTATTGTTTAGTAAATTCTCTATGATCACAAGTACATCTGTCTGTGGGATGTTCGTGTACAGACTTTCTATGTCCATTGAGACTAAGAATTCGCAGAGTGGATCAAAGGGATGGTTTTCTACAACATTGATGACTGCTGTTGTGTCCCTTATGTAGGTGGGAGTTTCTGTGGCATAAGGCCGGATAAAGAAGTCGGCATATTGTGCTAATGGCTTAAGGATTGAGTTGCATACGGAGACAATTGGTCTACCGAGAGGTGTAAGGGCATCCTTATGCACCTTCGGTAAGATATATATTACCGGCACTGTTGGAGCTTTGTTAATCAGAAACTCTGCTTCTTTGGCACTAAGCCAACCACCATCGAGACCCTTTTTGCTGAGTTCACTAATAGATTTTTCTAACCGTGGGGTTGGATTATTGGGCAATTTCTTGTAGTGTGTTGTTACAGACAGCTGTTTAATCATTTCAGTATTATATGCCTCTAGGGCCCACAGCACAATCCCTCCGCCTTTATCGGCTGGCTTTATCATTATGTCTGATAGGGATTGGAGATTTTTTAGGGCTTGATGTTCGTCATGAGTCAGATTGTATCTCACATGGCTCGAGGTCATAAAGAAATTATCTACCTCTGTGAGAATGGCATTTTCAAAAGTGATGACCTCTTTTGCTACCATTGCATTTGTTGGAAAGAAGGTTGATCGTTGATGTAAACCTGTGATGTCAGTTTCATGAGGTGAAATCTTGTTAGCAAAGTAATTTTTGAGTCTTACTGATCGAAAGAATTTGTATAACTCAAGTTTAGTTTGAAAATGGTCATTTCTGTTAGTGGGTACAAATGACCAACCAGCTGAGAGGACCGATATTTCTGATTGTGAGAGTTGATGTTTCGATAAATTGAAAATAGGAATGGTTTCAGTTGTATTTACCATTCGTAATATTGGTTCCTGGTTTGTCGAAAACCCGGGGTGTATTGATTCCGTGACCAACCCCTCCTGGGTGCTCGTTGTCGTCGCGGTTGACCCGCACCTCTCCGATCCTGTCCTAAAAAAGACTGCCTAGATGTTGAGGGCTGATCATAGGTCTGTCGATAGCTATTCTCAGATGCTAGATCACTATCAGTATCGGAGTTGGTGTCAGAAAAGGTGACTTTTTTACGCTGTTCTTGTCTTGGACCTTGGGTCGGTCCTTGTGATTGGTAAAAGTCTTTCCGTAAGTAAGGATAGGTCTTTTCTTTACTATATTTCCTTATGTCTTTATGTAATTTATCTGTTTTTTTATGAGAGTTAAATTCCTCGAATTCTTTTATGGTCAATGCAATTTTTTCTAGCAATGCTTTCGCATTCGTAATGCTAGAATCTGAGTTGATCTTGTTTTCTAGGTTTTCAATTTCCTTAGACAGCACTTTGATGTGTTTTATTGCTGTTTCTATGCTTAGCACCATCCAAGTGCGTGAGCACTTGTTTGATGCAAAGCTAAACCCTGTTTTAAAGTCTTCGTCATCAATAAAAATAATGGGTATGTTTTTTATTTGTAGTCCTGTGGGTATGATATTGGCATTCAAACAGTCAGTTAGAAATTTGGCATGGAGCTCTGTTCTAACCAGTTTCTTTTTCAATCTTTCTAATTGATTGAGCTCCGACTCATATGGTAGATGTACTATCGGCCCTTTTGTGCCAAGTAATGAGGGACCTGAGGCTATCTTTGAGACATATTCGTCTGTATAGGACAAAGTCTCTATTTCAGACATGAACAAACTCAAATTTAGATATTAAACAGAATATATGCAGATGGATTGATAGATTCTGTTAGAGCACAAAAAACCACTTTGAAAAGTGACCCTGAGCAGATATCTATCTGCACATGAACAATAATACGTAAAGGGTAGGCCCAATAAACCCTTGAGGGCTTAGGCAGATAAATTGGTAAAGTAAGGTTGCCAACAAGGGATTTTGTTTGTGATCACTTAGTTCAATTTCTTTCTAGTTAGGTTTAGAAGTGTACTTTAAACCAATTGTACACGTAACATAAATGTTGTCAAAAAAACTATTTGCAGATAAAAGGTACACACACGGGATTTGTTTTTGTGAATAAAACACAAGTCTTTTTATATAAATCAAAGTCAAAAAGGGGGGATACAGAAGGAACAATAAATTTCAAGCAATACAGCATGAAAGATGGGTTAACTTAAATCCACATTTCATCAAATAACATCTATTGCCAGATGATTTTAACAGAGACTAGTTTCATACATGAAAAGAAATCAACTGTGGTTATCTAATAATATGGAATTAGATGATGGTGTCGACGTTTCGGTCTTGGTGGCAGACGTCCGTTAGACCATCTTCAGGACAGTTAATAATTGCACAAAAGGCCCCTATATAGACACAATACAAACAATTGCATTAATTGACACATAACGATTAAAAATTCATTCTAGACTACCCGTGTGTGGAGAGTGGTCTCTTTATAAATGTTTAATCAAACAACTGATTTAATACTGCATAGCAGGAAAATTAAATTAAATATGGTCATTGCCATATTCGAGAAAGATGAATACCCATATAAAAATCATAAATCAAAAGTTCTACCATAAAGACGGTAATAGTCTTGATTAAAGGATATTTAAAGAGCTCATCTTTGCTTCATCTATTGCAAATTGTAAGTTTTTAAATAGATGTTGATCTAATCAAAGTAAAAACAATTGCTTACTTTGCAGGTTCAGAGAAACACACGTAGCTTGTTTTTCGTGTTTGTATATTCTTATCAAGGCGTATTGGTTGAGTCTATCGCCTAAATTTAAAATACATTATATTAAGTACACATCCTAGGAAATTAATAGAAGGCAAAAAGACAAAAAGAGAGGGGTCATTGAGATGACTCCTACCTAATTGTTGACAAACTTTCTCCTACAGGGAGATTCACACAGGAGAAATCCTCGTTACTTCAAATTTCCTGTTCCAGAACTTTGTACTATAAATATAAAGTGTAAACACCATTTAGCTAGTGTATTGCTTCTAATTAAATTCATCGGATAAGACATCAAAGATTGGTCTAAAATGACTCACAAAGTATCATTTCCTGCTCAAGTAACTTAGTTGGACGAGTATTGAATATAACTCAAGTGGGCACTTCAGTGTGCAGTATGAAATGTGTGGCTTGTCTGGCGATTGGCTGGTGAGGTCATGTGACGGGCTAGGGATTCCCCAGAGTCAGGAGGAGTCACCCAGTGGTGAATGGGGAGTTAGCATGCTGATGGCTGGGGAGGAGTGTACCTGGGTCCTGAATAGGACAGGGCTTTCCCCACACAATGCTGGCGCCGGCCCCTGTGGTGCGTCTAATGACCCTAGCCCTGCCAGTGAATAGGGAGAGGGGCTGAGCAAAACAAAGTGCTCAGGAACCTGTTGGAACTGGTTCGCCCCTTCCCTGCACCTTAGACAAAGCCTTGTACTGTATAAAAAGGGGCTGTGTCCCCTTACATGTTGTTCTCTTGCAGGATCCACTTGAGGGGGGGCCTGCTGCTGCTGGGCGCCAGGAGAGACCGCCACCGGGGACTGCCTCCCTGCTGGAGGGCCCTGTGAGCTGGCTCTGGGCCCAGCCTTTGCCCCCCTGCTCTCTGAAGGAACTTTTGGTGGCTGGACGTTGCTTATAGCGCCTGGGAGCGCTTTCTGGACTTCGTAGCGCTGTGCGCGCTGTTTTCCTGGACTTTGCCATCTTTATAGCGCTGGGAGCGCTGTTTTGCTTTATAGCGCTAGGCACGCTGTGATTCTGATAGCGGGTGCCCACCCCGTGATTCTGCCGTGTTTGACCAGGTCGGCGGGTGCCCACCCCTCCGTTGTGTTCGTTACGAGGGAGCCTACCCCTCATTGCCGCTGTGGACGAGAATCACCGCTGCAGCCCGGACCGGAAGTCAGGCGGGCTGAGGGCGGGCCTCCGGGACAACCGGAACTGAGAAGAGGAGGGCGGGAGCCTACCCCGCCTCCTACCGAAGCGTAGCGGCTGCTTAACCCCCGGAGCAGGCAGGAGCCTACCCTGCGCCCCGGGGTACTGAGGAGAGTGACGAGGACGGCCGGAGCTGGAGCGGAGGGGGGCGCGAGGCACATTGTCGGTGCCTGCCCCCTCCGTGTCGAGAAGCAGCCCCGGAGTCCGCCGGCACCAGAAAGAGCAGAGCGGAGACAACGCGGGAGTCCCCCAAGCAGCCGGTGAGTGTCTAGAGGGCTGGGGGACTCCGCGCATGTGCTGGGGGTGCGGGGAGCCGTGCTCACGAGCCCCGTGAGGCTCCAACAGTTGTCACATTGCTCACGAGCCCCGTGAGGCTCCAACAGTTGTCACATTGCTTCTCGAGCCCAGTGAGGCTCCAACGTTGTGGGGCATCGTTTGTTCAGAGCCGTGAAGGCTCCAACGAGCGGCAGATATTGTGCAGAGTCCAGAGGGACTCCAACGACGGGGCATTGTAGTTCCGAGCCACGAGGGCTCTAGGGGACATATTTGAATGGTCAGAGCCCAGAGAGGGCTCCAGAGGCACGCAGAGTGCCTGAAGTTCGTTTCCCAGCTGCCCAGCACTTAGTGGGCAGCTGCCACGTTTAGGTGGGGGACCATTTTCGTTGTAGTCTGCGCAGCTGGCGCAGCTTGACTGAATACAGAGCGTCCTAGCTTGGACAAGGCCAGTTGGCCCAGGGACTGCCACAGGTGGTGGCTCATGTGGAGTTTTGCGCTGTTGTCCCTACTTGCACCTCTGAATGTGTGTTGATGCATCATGTGCCTTGTTTTACACCTCTGAATGTTTTATGCATCCTGTGTGTTCCTTCCTTGCACCTCTGAATGTGTTTTGATGCGTCATGTGCCATTGCTTTACACCTCTGAATGTTTTAGGCATCATGTGTTTTCCTTCCCAACACCTCTGAATGTGATGCATCATGTGTAACGTTCTATTACCCCTACAGGTATTGTGATACTTAGGTGGTGGTTTGCTTTCTCCTAGTACAGGTGGTGCTAGTGAGGTTCTAGTTCCCTGCGCAGTATTCTCCTAAAGTGGTTAGGGTTGCGTAGGTGATACTTTCTTGATACCAGTAAGTACTGGTTGTGTGCTATACCTATTATTTTTGTGCTACAGTGATCTTATATATTTTTGTGCTACGTGCTAAAAAGTGCTAATTCCTGACAGTGGTCCAGGTGGCCCTGTCTTGTACATAATCCCTTGTAAATTCTGCCCGTGCCTGTCGGCACATTGTAAAGTGTGTGTTTTTATCTAATGTGTTATGTATAATACAAAGGCTATTTTTATAGAATACCTTGTGTGGAGTTTCCTTTGTGGTGGGCCTTGGGTGTTGTTGCTGGGTGCGCGCGCAAACGCTTTACACATCGCCTCAGAGATAAGCCTGACTGCTCGTGCCAAGCTACCAAGGGGGTGAGCAGGGGTTATCTTTGGCGTGTAACTTCCTTGCCCTGACTAGAGTGGTGGTTTCTGCCTGACTTTGGCGCAAGCCTTAGCCAACCAGAAATCCCAGTTCTAACAAACATGAATTGGCAATACAAGGTACCTGGCAAGACCCACCCAGCGACACCTACCCCACCCCTTCAAAGAGGCTTTAGCACCCACAGTCCTTGTGATAACAAGCTCCCTATCACCAGGGGCTCACGCCCGCTAGACACACTCAAAACCCATGTGTAAAAACAGCAATAAAACAGCGATCAGAGTTGCATACCATGCATCTGCACTCAAATTCATTCTTATATAAAAATAAAAACAGCAAAACTTAGAGATAGGGATAGACCATTACCAGTCCGTGAGCTAAATAGATTGACATTTTCCCTATCCAAAACTGTGCAACAAACAAAACCAGGAGAGAAAACCCCCCTAAAGCAAAGTTACCAGTTACAGCGAGTTTAAAAACTCTTTCGCTGAGACCTCTGAGTTGAAAAACCGAGTATGATCCTTATAAATGAGTTTAAGCTTTGCTGGATTTAATAAAAATACTTGCGCCCCTTTAGACTGAAATAGCAGAATAAGCTGTCGTAGCTGCCTCACAAAAAACTCAAAATCTTTCCCTGCCCTCTTTTTTATCTGGATGAGCCAACTGATAAACATCTTATCTTGCCAAAAAGCTATTAAAAGAGATCAAAAATGCTCTAGGCCTATCACAATTTTGACCAGCTCTGGGGCGGAGAACAAACAGGAAACGATGTGCTCTTTCTATTTCTCTATTCCAGTCCCACTTATTCAACTCAGGGAAGGCATCTTTGAACAAGTCAACAATAATCTTGCAAGGGTCTTGACCTTCCCGGCCTTCTGGAATTTGTAAAACTCTGAGATTTTTCCTGCGAGACCGGTTCTCCAAATCGGCCAGTTTCCACTGTGTGTCATCTTTCATAGATAGCAAAGATTCAGTCAAGGCCTTCTGTGCGACCAGTTCGTCTTCGAGACTTGAGATACAAGCCTCTGCTTTGTTAAATTTTGATGAAAAATCAGAGCAAATTTTAGCTATACTTCATACTGAATTTTGTAGCTTCCGACATAAATTCTGGACTCTCTGGCTTTCTACACGTGTCTCCTCTCTATGAGACATTATAGATTGGTAAATTAAGGCTAACAAAATATCTTCGCCAGGGTTAGTTAAACTTTCTTTCTGAAATCCATCACTATAATCTTTCTCATCTCCCATCTTGTTCGTTTTATTGTCCAGCTTTTTGCGAACTGTTCGAGGACTACCATCCAAAAGCTCGCCCGAGTCATCTAAGTAAGCGCTACTATGGTCACTACCAGTGCCATCAATTTGAGCCTTAAATATTGACTCTAAATCCTCACAAGATGAAGACGACTGATCCGAGAAAAAAAAAAACCCGGATTCTATTTCCTTTGATTTAGATTTGGAGGTTTTACCTGCTTTTGCCCCTAATTCAGACCACACTGCGATATTAGCCATTGACAATTTTGGGATAGAACTTGAGTCCGAGGCAATAAGGGCGACAGTGGCATTCTCTGAGGTTAAAACGGAAATACAACTTGAAGCATCCGGCATAGCCTGCTTTTCCTGTACATCTCCCGTATCAAGAATGCCCTCGGAAGTTTGAACAGTTACGTTAATACCCGGATCTTTGCCAGTCCCACATTGCTCTCCTGCATCATTCACCTCATTCACCTCGTTCACCTGAGGAGTATGGCTGTGTTTCCCTTTCCCTTTATCCTTGCCAGCAGTGAAAAGCTCGGGAATAGTTCTCTTACCGGCATTTTTGGCTATCACCACCACATTTGACCCCTTAGCCGCTAGTTCGCCTTTTGTATTTTTGCAGCCGGTGGACGGGGCGTTAACCAACATCTTGAGCCCCACAGCTCCGATTCCTTCTGCCACAGAATTTTCCTGAGGGCGAGCTCTCCCTCTTGCAGCCTTGGGAGGCATCATCGCTACCACTGTCTCCTCCCCTCTCGGGCTTCCGCAGCATCTCAGAATCAAGGGGCAAGCCCAGCACTGATACAGCGGGACCGCCCAGTAGTTTGAGCGTAGGCACAGGAATCTTGCTGAAATCACCGCAGCTACAATGCTCAACATACCGTGGAGGCCAGCGCTCATCAAAAAGGAGTACAAATGCACCCCAGTGAGTAGCTTTGTTCGTCCGTTCGTTTTTCCTTAAGTTTTGTGCCACAACTACATCTCCAAATCTTGCTGACGTGAGCTCCTGGGAGCGACCAGCTCACACGTCCGAGCTTGCGGACGCCATCTTGCCTCAGGTAGGTAGGGGTGCTTGGGGAGGTTTAGGGGGGGTTGGCTGGGATAAAATTTGAAAAATAATCCATAGTATTGCACATTTTTTGATTTCTGAGAATTTGATGTTTCTTTCAAAAGCACGAACAAGGGCTTGCTCCCTTTTTTAAAAACTTTCTCTCTAATGGCTAGCATGGGAATTAGAATCTGCTCCTTAAATGTATGTGGTCTTAACAACTATAACAAGAGACAAAGAGTTGCTGCTGAACTCCGTGTGATACAGCCTGATCTATTATGTATTCATGAAACACATGTACCTTGGGGGAAACGGAAATTGTTGTTAGATATGGGCTTCGTGCTTTTGGCTGCTTCACAACAAGCCTCAATGACGAGGGGGGTGGCGATACTGGCTAAACCGGCTATTCAGACCACGGGTCGAATGTTAGTGGATAAATTGGGACGCTGGGCAATTGTAGAATGTAGTCTAAGGAGTGCAAAATTCACATTATGTATCGTCTATGGCTCCATCCTTGATGAAGCCATAGTTTTGGAACTATTGAATCTAGAACTTGCACTCTGGCCGACTCCTCGGGTATTATGTGGGGATTTTAATATAAGATTGATTAATAAATAATTAAAATTTGGTGTACAAAGGTACAAAGGGAGGAAACCCAGGGTGTTTAGGGCACTGTACTATCTATTAAGGGATCATGGTTTAGTAGATGCCTGGGACTCTCTCTGAGTGTCTGCGGCTGGGTTCACGTTCTATTCTCATCCCCATCAGAAGTTAGTACGTGTCGATTATTTTTTTTATATCTCCTGCATTACTCACTGGTGCACGAATGCATATATTTCCCAGAGTTACCTCTGATCATGCACTAATAGTCTTGGAAATCCCCTCACTTGTTTTAGTTAGAGCCCCAAGAAATTTTTCCTTTGATAGGAAGCTTTTGTTGGATCGCGTTTTTAGAGATCACATGCAGGTATGGATTAATGATTTTTTTCATAATAATAGGTACTCTACATCAGTCGCGGTTCTTTTGGACACTTTTAAAGCTTGTTTCAGAGGGGGAGTCTTGAGCTTTGGGTTGTATCATCAAAATAAAGCAAAATCATAAACATAGGAATTATATACTAAATTGAAAATAGCGGAAGAACAACTTGCTCAAGGGATATCACTTCACAATGGCATTGCTGATTTACAAACTAATGCGGCTAGATGTCGGGCTAATACTGTTCTCTTATGGAATAAGGAAATAGCCCAGAAATATTTAATATATAAAAAGGAACGTCATGAGTATGGTGAGGCGGTAGGTCGATGCTTAGCTTTAAGGTTACGCTTGAAGGAGGCCTCCAATAGAATTGCTAGTCTTAAAAATGCAGCAGGAAATTGGGTTTATGATTCGCAGGAGATTCTCACAATCTTTCATAAGTTTTATACGGATTTATATGCGGACGAGAAGCTGCAGGATCCACCGAGTAATATGAGGATTTACCCTGATTTGGAGCAGGTAAATCAGGAGGAGGTAGAGATACTGGACAGCCCTATCACAGTGGAGGAGTTAGAGATGGCTATTAACAATATGGCGACCGGTAAGGCTGCGGGGCCAGATAAGCTTCCTGGGGAGGGTTATAGGACCTTTTTTCAGGATATTAAAACTGATATGCTGGCAGCCTTTCGAGCAGCACAAACTGGGCAAGCACCACAATACTGGGATTAAGCCAGTATTGTGGTATTTCGGAAGAAGAAAAAACCATCAGAGCTACTGGGTGCTTACCAACCGATTTCACTTGTCAACTGCGACGGGAAAATTTATGCTAAAATCTTGGCAAATCGGTTAGCAAAGGTTATTTCCCCACTGGTATCTTTACAGCAACAAGGCTTTATTCCCGGTCGAGGGACGATATCCCAGATTAACAAAGCATTCAATCGCTTTGCTTGGGATTTCCTGTGGGGTATTTTACATCGGATGGGGTTTGGACAGGCGTTTATTCAAGCTATACAAGTTTTATATCTATCTCCGGTGGCTAAGATATGTTCTATGGGGCTGTTATCGGATCCTATAAAAATAGCCAGAGAAACACGACAGGGGTGCCCTTGCTCTCCCCTGTTGTTTGCCCTATATACCCTTTTGTAACTATGTTAGAAAAAAACACCGTGGTGAAACCTTTTACTGCTCAGGGAATTCATTATTAGTTTTATGCTTACGCTGACAATATAGCCAATATTACATCGGATCCGGCTACGGCTATACCGGAGGTGGAGCGTCAGGCACTCGAATTTGGTGATATATCCAGCTTTAAGTTGAATATTACGAAAACGCAAATTTTGTGTACAAATAATAGAATGCCTAATGATCCAAGAGTAGTAAGGGAAGCTACATATTTAGGGATTAAGATTTGGGCTTCTAAAAAAGAGTTGGTTGAGGCTAACTGGGGGGCTATTATTGGTAGTGTTAAACAATCTTTAGAAAGATGGGAATGCCTACATCTTTCGTTGGTGGGTAGAGCCAATATCTTGAAAATGAATATACTCCCCAGGGTTCTGTACTCTTTTAGATCAGTTCCTCTAGAAGTATCGCGTGCCGAACTACAACATTTACAGGCACTATGTACTAAATTTCTGTGGGCTCCAGGAAAATCAAGACGTGCCTCACGTTTTATGACTCTTCCTAGAGAGAGGGGTGGTTAGTCGGTCCCCGACTTTACATTTTATTATTATGCCTGTCTTTTGTCCAATAAGTGGGTATTATTGTTGGGTGAAGATGTCAGCAATCTAGCAGAAGCCCTGTCAATTTATCACATGCTATTAGGAGCAGAGGTTAAGAATTGTCTGTTTAAAAAACTAGACGGTAGTTACTAGAAAAGAACACGTTTCAAAATCTTAGAGGCTGTTTTTAAGGCTTGGAAAACTATTCAAAAATAATTCTGCTTGGAGGGTTAATTTTTATACACCTACTGATGCCACGGGGATACTTCCAGCGATTTTTTGGGACCATGTGGCAATAAGTTAGAGAAGTAAGGGTATATTAAAAAATGGAGATTTTTATGAGGTAGGAGGCCTCTATCCTGCCTTCTCGGACTTTTCAACCAAATATAATCTACCCAAGACTCGTTTTTTTTAATTTTTGCAGATTCGAGATTTTCTGGGTAAACAGAATATAGTGCTGGCATCGCATAAGCTCATAGGGGCTATCAAAAGACAGGAGAAGATAGGGACTTTATATAAAATCCTTTTAACTTATAGGCTTTGGAGAAGCATAATTCTAAATTGGCCCACGGTTTGGGGGAACAGACAGTCTCCTTGGAGAAAGCTATTGCAATAGCGGGTGAAGTTTTTTTATCTGCGAATCCTAAGGTTCAATATTATAAAACTATGTTTAATCTCTATTTTACCCCAGCGAAGATGTTGAAGTGGGGGGGTAGGAACGATGGCAAATGTTTTCAGTGTGGTGTTGATAATGCCGATAGTCTTCATATTCTTTATTCCTGTGGTAAAATGGCTACATATATTGATCACATTGAAAAGTTTTTGACAGGTATTACCAGTGTGGCCATTAAAACCTCAGCTTCTATGATGTTACTAGGGATTGGTGAACATCTAGAGCAAGGAAAACCTATGTATAAGCATCGCTATTTACTTTTTATGGCCACGGCTGTAGCACGACTTTGTGTAGCCTCCTCGTGGCTATAGCCTGAAGCACCTGCATTTGAAATGTGGTGAATTCGGATTTATAGTATATTCAACTTAGAGTTTAGTTTGATTCGGCTAAAGGGCCTAGGAAACATTTTTGACCATATGAATATGTGAAAAGGATTTCTGTTAGTTAATGATATTGTTTATTGTGAAGTTTTGTTTTTTCTATGTGATACTGTGAATTAATAGGAGAAAAAAAACAAGGTACCTGGCAAAATAAGACTAAATACACTTTAAGGACGTCCATGTTGAAAGAGACTAATTTATAAAATGTAAACTTTTCTTTTTTCCTTTCTTTTTCTGTTCTCTTGTTTATGATGTTTAAAAGGGAAACCAAAAATTGGCACATCTCCTAAGAACCATGTGGTTGTATCACTCTGAGTTAATTACACAGCAGTTTTTCTCTTATGTTAGGTTTGAGATCCGTCTCCATCTACTTTAAAAAGAACTTTAATGTTTACGAGATTTGTTGCCTTGAATAGCACATAAATGTCAATTTTTTCCACATTTTATCATGATGCTATTGAAATGAATTCTGTGTTTCTTCCATATCTATTTCTATTGGTTTGCGTGTCCTTAGAAAGTAATTTAAAAAAAAAAAAAGTTTAATTCCCGGGTGGAGACAGGATTTGAGATTTGAGTTAACATCACTGAGGCACCAAAGAAGATGGCTGAAAATCTGAAGTTGAAGAACGCTCAAAAGGCTAATTTTTTCCTGCAGCAGAAATCCATTGGTAATTCAGGGAAGATGCGCTACTCGCAGACATGCGATGCTGAGCAGCAGCTGAGCTGACAAGGTACAAGAATGCCATTCAAGAATGATTTGACCTTTACCGAAATATTGTATCAATGACATGTGCAATTTCTCTGTCACTGTAATTTTGCCACCGGGTAATGCATTTGACGTCTTGGTATTGCGGCTCGCCGGCTACAGACAATTAATGTGATGTAGCAACTGAAAATGTGTGCAAAAGCTGGAAACTTCAAATTAGCAAATCCTAAAAGGATAGACGAAGATCGTATGCATCTTTTAATAGATGTTAAATACATTTATGGAAATGTAAATAAGTGGAATTTTGTTGAGAAAACAACATTGTAAATTGGTCAATATAATTGCCCAATTACAAAAATATACTATTTACTTGTTGCAAAATACTGGTCGCAATTTGCAGTTTTACGAACCTCCCTACGTAACATTAGGTTGATTCATAAAAAACAGAATCGTATTTACTTAGCGAATATTAATTAGTTAGCTTGCAAATTGCAACTCGAGCTGATTGGACACCTTCAGAGATAATGGTCTGCAGGGAGTGAAGGCCACTATGTCTGTGATTGTCAGCAAACAAAAATTTATTTTTAAAGACAGCCATTTTGTTTTGTTTTTTTAAAGGAAATAAGAATCTGTTTAAAATGAGGTGGGGAGAGAAATGTGTCAGGGTGAAGGCATTCCACTCAGAAACCTTAAAGCTGGTCTTGGCTTCCAGGGTTATTGTAAAATGAATGCAATGTCTCTTCTCGCTGATTGACTACCCCTCTTCTCTGACACCCAGAACCCTACTTCTGGCTCTGGCTATCACATGATACATCAGGAAGCACAGAACAGGAAGCTGGCCAGAATCTGACCCAGCTGACAGCATTGTCTGACTGCATTGCACCACATCATAGCGGAGTCGCGCTTACCCTGCAACCAATCCTTGTGAGATGTTTGCTATATTGCAGCACATCACCTTGTACCAAGGTGAGCAAGAACATTGCGGAAGTGCAGGGGGACACAGGTGTGACAGAAATGCCCGTGCCCCAAGAGAGGAGAAAGGAGGTTACCATGCATTTATCAGGTAGCATGCAATGTTTGTTGGTGCCCCCCATTCATGGTGGAGGTGGTGATCACCTCCACCAAGAATTCCCTCACCACCACCTTTTAACAGTGCCCCTCAAGTCTCCATTACCACTCTCTCATGCATTTAATTAGTTATATAGCACCACTCATACCAGAGTGGGGTGTCAGAGCACTTTGCATCACACAAACATTACACAGAGATAATCAATCATATGTGTTTAAATCATTGTATAGGAACTGTTACATAAGTCAGAGGACTACAAGGTGTAGGAGTGAAATGTCATCCATACTGGTAGGTAGTATAGATTAAGAGTGCTTGGTGTGGAGAAGCACAAACTCAGATTTGAAAACGGAACACCATAGTTGGAGGTTCTTTTTAATAATAGGCAGTGGTGGCCAGCACAGGTAGAAGCAGTGCAGCGGTGCGGGGGCGGGGTGGGGTGGGAGGGTGGAAGTTGACGGATTATGGAATAGGTATAATTAAATACTTAAATAATACATATTCTGCCGTCTGTCGACTTCCCCCCTGCCGTGCCCTGCCCTACCGCGCTTACCTGTGCCAGCTGCCGCTGATAATAAGAATCGATTTCTACCTAAATGAACCCTTTTTGCTACATTAATCTATGCTCTAATTTATACTTTACAGTGTGCATGCAGTTCTTTGATGACAGTTAATAATTCACCTTTCTATATTAGGATTTTAACGTATAAACTGCAAGTAACAAAAGGATGTCTCTTAGAAAAGCAGTAACCCACTGACCTATTTACATTATATGCGCTTTGTGATCTCCATGGTACACGTTCATTGCAGCAGGCATATTAACCCTCTGTGCTATTTTATGATCAGTCAAAACCTCAACTACACAATACTCCTATCCCTCTCCAGGAAAACATTAATTACTTGAGTTCTCTTGGCAGTTTTATTGTTGTCTCAACCTTTCTGGAGGCAAGGAATGCAGCAGGAAGTGCTTTTAAAACCAAAATGAGATTGTAAACTTGGTGCCCGCTTAAGTCAACACCCAGTACGGTGGCACCGGTGGCACCGCCCTAGAGCCAGTCCTGTTGAAAATGCCCACATTGGATAGAGTTAGCCCCGGGAACCTTTACCCCATTGGTTAAGGTGTCCCAATGGGTCATTTCCATCCACTAGCTTGTGCCAGACATAAATGCAGCATCTCCTGGTATTCACTTCGAGTACTCTCGGACTTGTGGAAGATCAGAAGAGGGCTGAACCTGCTGTCTGCACACATGTTTGTGGTGTCGGGCGGTCTCCGTCCGACACGAGATCGTGCATATAATTACCGGTGGCGAGGAACCGGGACTGGGCCTAATGCTGGAATAAGGTGACGGACACAGTGTGGCTGTTGTACTGGCCCCGCCGCCGTAGCCTCAGTGCTTACGTGCGTGCGTAGCCCTCTTTTATTATCTTCAAAAACCACGTGACCTGACGCGTACGCATTGGGCGTATCACGTTAGTGTCACGACATTACATTCCTCCCCAACAAACATGAAACAAAAACCAAAAACGATTCATAACCTTTCTGACAACAAGGGCTCCCTGCCCTGTGCTCATGTTTATCGCACACATTATAACATTCAAGATAAACATATGGAAGAGTCTTACGTGAGGTATTCCTTAAGACGACAGGACGGCTCCGGATTGTTCCTCAGGCTGTATTGGGATGCCCCCCGGCCCTCTGAATCTCCTGAGCATCCATCGTGCCCCTCGACAGGGGTCGCCGCCTCTTGAGACAGCTGCTCTGGACACACGACTGTGTCAGGTGACCTCCTCTGCGGAGATGACCGGGAAGCAGCAGTTTCTCCAAAATTCTCCGTAGCCACTTCCACTTCTCCATCGCCAGCGTCGACATCTTCCACCCGTTCTTCCACACGTCTGGTGTTGCTAGTGTCGCCCCTCTGGTCAGAGCCTGCTTCTCCTCGCTGCAGGTGATATCTTTTGAAATAGGATACATTTCGGGTTATTCTCTCCCTTCCGCGAGTGGCCGTAATACAAGTCCCCTTGACAGACTCCACAGTCCACGGTTCTTTCTCAAAGCTCAAACGAAATTTGCTTCCTTGAGTTCGGTTCTTGAGTAGTACGGTGTCCCCTCGACGAATGCTGGGCACAGCGGCTCTTCGCCGGGCACTGACACGAGCATGTGCTTTTCGCCTTCGGGTGTCGATGGCGCTGTCCTCGGGAGTGTCTGGTTGCCATTCCGGGTGATGGGGAATTGTGTCGGCGACTATTCTTCCCATCAACAAATGTGCAGGGGCCACCCCAGTAGTCGAGTGAGGTGTCTGGCGATAACTCTGTAAAAACGTGAAGATAGCCAGTTCTACTGAATGTGCCTTGTCATGTGCAATGCGTATCACTTTATTGAGTGTCCGGATAAATCTTTCAGCCTCCCCATTCGCTTGCGGCCAGCGGGGATGATTCGGCGATGATGTATGCCCAGCGCTTGTAGGTACGCAGCAAACTCTTGGCTCTGAAACGGAGATCCATTGTCAGTCCGTATCTCTTTTGCGAGCCCGTGAGCCGCCATGACCTTTTCGAGTTTTGGTATGACTTCGGTTGCACTGAGTGCAGACAGTATTTCCACTTCCGGATACTTCGAGTGATCATCAATGACAACTAGGGTGTGGCGCCCATCTGGAAGGCTGCCGAAATCGACACTCACTCGGGACCATGGGGCCCTCGGCCGAGGTTCCATGATGACAGGGGCTGGTCGGGGTGCCTCCCCAGTGACCTGGCACGATGGACAGATCCGAACAGTGGCCTCTACCAAGTCGTCCATTAGTGGAAACCAGACTTTCATGCGAAGCCTCGATTTAGTTTTCACCATGCCTTGGTGTCCTACATGGGCCAGGTCCACCACCCTCTGGGTTAAGGATGTTGGTATTACCAGCCGGTGTCCTCGCAGCAGGCACCCTGTGTCATCTTCAGTGAGCTCGTCCCGGATGTGGTATAGACTATTGATTACTCGTTGTGCCATGGTTGTCAAGCTCTTCCACTCCTCCTTTGCTTTGTGCCAGCTGCTGTCCCGGATGGCTCTCTTAGACCACTGTAGACATTCATCCTCGCTGGTTGCTTCTTGCAGGCTGGCCATGGAGATGGGTATGGGACAGGACCGGGCAGTGACACACCGGACATACTCTTCAGTGTCAGCAGCCTCCTCAATTTCTTGGGTTGTGGCTTTCCGAGGGTGGCGGCACAAGTAGTCGGCCCCCCCAGTGAATTGCGATGGCCTCTTTTTCTATCTGCGAATATCTTTGCTCTGTCGCGGTGAGGGATCTGCTGGCGAATGCCACGGGAGCCCACTCTTCTTGAGGGTTCCTTCTTTGTAGGAGGACGGCCCCTAGTCCGACTGGACCAGCATCGACGGCGACCAGTGTCAACTTGGTGGGGTCAAAGAACGCCAGGGTTGTGGCTTCAGAAAGCGACTCTTTGGTCTTCTCAAAGGCCTGGGATTGTTCACTGCCCCACTTCCAGGTGGTGGACTCCTTGGTCAGTTCCCTCAATGGTGCCATCAGGTTAGCCAAGTCTTGTATGAATCTTCCGCAATAATTGACCATCCCTAAGAAACTACGGACTTCCGTGACATTGGCGAGGGCTACTGCTTCTTTAATGTCTTTCACTTTCTCGGGGTCTGGGTTTACTCCTTCTGCGGAGAATACGTAGCCAAAAAATTGGAGCTTGGTGCACAGGAATTCGCATTTCTCTCGGTGGAGAGTGAGGCCAGCTTCTTGTATTCGGCGGAGTACCTGGAGCAGTCGTTCATGGTGTTCCTGAATGGTTTTAGCGTGAACCATGATGTCATCAGTGACATTGATTATCCCCCGGGATGCCAGCGATCAACTCTTGTATCACGTTTTCGAAGACTTCCGCGGCACTAGACACTCCGAAGCTTAGCCTGGTGTACCGCCTGAGTCCCACGTGCGTGGAAAAGGTCGTAATGTTTCGGGACGCTTCGTCCAATACCAGTTGATGGTATCCCGACCTGAGGTCTAACTTTGAAAACCAACAGGCTCCCGCCATCTCTCCAATGAGATCATCTATCGTGGGAGTGATGTGGCGTTCCTGCTTTATCGTAACGTTGGGAAGTCGCATGTCAACACAAATTCTCACCACGCCGGGTTGTTTGGGCTTCCGGGCGACCACGATGGGGGACACCCACGGAGTGGGGCCGGATACCTTTTCTATTATCCCGGCGGCTTCTAGTTTCTTGAGTTCTTCTTCCACCAATGGCCTCAGATGAAATGCTATTCGGCGGTATCGTAGGGCAACCGGCTGGACCGTTGGGTCGATGTGGAGGTGGATTTCATTTCCTCGGAATCTCCCGATCCCCCTAAAAACCTCATCAAATTTGTCTAGGATGTGTTGCAGGGATTCCTGGTGTACTCCGAAAGCGAATGTGACGACGCCCAGGTCTTCAGCCGCTCTGCATCCCAGTAGCATCCCCTGGCCGTCTTCGGTGACATAAATGTTGGTGGTAACCGACTGCTCGCCGTGAGATATGACTGTCCGGAAACGTCCACGTATTTTCAGTGGTGCTTCCTGGCCATACGCAAACACCGTTATCGCTGAGGGATGCAGCGCCGGCTTCGGGTGTATCGTACTGTGAAGTGTGGTGGCCATGATGTTGATGGTGGCCCCGGTGCTCACAACTGCTGTAACCTCCTGTGACCCTACCCGGATGCTGTATTGTGGTAGGCGCCTTGTTTTGCGGGTGGCAGTGCCAATCATGTGGATTTTGTGTACCACTCTCTCTTCCTCCTCATCATCATCCATGTCGCTAGGTGCGGGATCCTCCTCTTTGATGGCATTCACCGCTTGTCGGGGCCTGCGGTATTTTTTTGACCGGCACACTTTTTCGAAGTGGTTGTATCGTCCGCATCCCGAGCACCTTTTGCCTTTCGCAGGACACTCTGCCGCTGTGTGCGGCGATCCCCCACAGTAACCGCACAACTTTGACTGTCCTGGGGGTGAAGTTCCCGCTCCTTTCTTGTTCCCCCATCGTGTGGGTTTGGCCGACACCGCGTTTACGGGCTCCGTTTTCACTGGCGCCCGAAGAGCTGCCTCCATGTGCGCCGCCCATGCTTTCGACAGTTCCTTGGTCCGCCCCATAGTCAGAATTTCCGCCAACGGCTTCCCAGACTCCTCTAGTATGCGCTCTCGCAGTTTGGCAGATGCACATCCTTGAATGATCTGCCCTCTGATTTCTTCCATCTCGTCTCGGAATCCACACGTGGCTGCCAAATTTTTTAGGCGGGCATGATACGTGTCTAGTGATTCGTCCGGAAGTTGGCATGCTTGCCGGAAAATGAATCTCTCATAATCGCGGTTAGCCATCGGTTCGAAGTGTTCATTTAGGGCAGCTATCAGTGTGAGGTGCGTCTTGGGAGTGGCCTCTGGTAGCGTCTTGACAATGTTGTGAATGTCTTTTCCCCCCAAGGTGTCTGATCATGGCTCGTTTCTGGTCCCTGAGGACCTTGGTAGCCTCAAAAAATATGCGCAGTGGATCCTCCCAGTCCTTCCACTTGGCCCCAATCGAAGATGGCGATCCTTCCACCACAAATGGCTCTATGCCCGGTATCGTAGCCATGGTTGCTATTCAGCTCCATGCGCAGACCTCCCTGGCCTTTGCGTATGCGTGCACGTGTGGCTTGTTCGCCAGTTCCCCTCGGCCTTGTGGGCAGTGTTCTTGCCTCGTGTGAGCGTTCAGGCTGTGGGCCCCCCTCCTCTCAGTCAGTGAGACGTGGGACTACTGTGCACTACTGTGGGCTTATTCCCGCCTGGTTGTCATTTGGGGCCACCAGTACTCAGCCATGGGTACTCACCAGGCACTTCAAAGCTGTCTCTCTCCCTGCTGCACTGTCAGGGCTCACTCGCATTGGGGCAAAGTAATTAGCCTTCTTCCAGGCCTGGGAGCACGTGGTGGCAGAGCGGGACGATCCCAGGGCCTACTCGTTGGGCATGCCGCACCTCCGCGGGGTGACGCGACCTCGTTGCGAGCCAGGCGCGCACCCAGCGCACGAGGAGCCGCCGAGTGCGAGGATCGTTGCAGTGCGCAGCGCCGGGGCACGAGCGCCGCGAGCCGGGAACAGCGCTCGCGGCCACCACACCTGCGTGCTGCGCGTCGGCAAGGGCACGCCCACCCTCGTCGCCAGTTTATGTGGTGTCGGGCGGTCTCCGTCCGACACGAGATCGTGCATATAATTACCGGTGGCGAGGAACCGGGACTGGGCCTAATGCCGGAATAAGGTGACGGACACAGTGTGGCTGTTGTACTGGCCCCGCCGCCGTAGCCTCAGTGCTTACGTGCGTGCGTAGCCCTCTTTTATTATCTTCAAAAACCACGTGACCTGACGCGTACGCATTGGGCGTATCACGTTAGTGTCACGACATTACACATGTTTATGATCAGTAGATTCATGAATGGGAAAAAATTGTGATATTTGCATTCCTATTGTGTTGTGTTTTTCGTTTTTAGAATTCTTTCTGTGTTTATGATCCTTTAGTGATTGCAAATGCTATATTGTGTTTCTAACCAGGGGCCATAATTTATCACTGTTTTGTGTCATATTATTACTTTTATGTGTATTGTGTTCTGTATACTTTTCAGAACCCCATTTGCAATGCAAATATATTTATATGTATATTTTGACATAGTGTTTAGTAATTGCATAATGTCACAAATCACAACCCTATTCACTCACTTCTTTATTGTAACAGTGACCATTATATTGTGATATATCTAGACTCAGCCCTGTGGCTCTTCTATTGTGTTAGGCTTTACCTACTCATCATTATCTATCCTGAAAGTCCAGGAGTCTTTGAAATTGAACTTTTCATCACAAACTGTGTAGTAGAGTCATAGTTAGTGAGAGACGCCGCTACTCTCACCTTTGATCATGTTTGGTTGACCGTGTGATTGAATGGGCAGTGTCGAAAGACTGAACATAGTTAGCTCCCTCAATGTCTGGAGTTATTCCGTGTGCTTTAAGCGAATGTAGTTTTCACCAGCCCTGTAGATACAGAGAGATGAATTATTGTTTTTTTGCAGGAAACTAGAATTGTTATGCATGTTTAATAGCTGTACGAATATTTACTCACTCTGTGCTTTTTTCTTGGTGTAGCTTCTCACTAAATACTCAGCCTGTCACAGTTGTCTAGCAATATCACTGGTTTTATTGCAATGTGTCTGCTGGAGCACTTTGATAGATGCCCATCACTATACATCAAAATGAAACAGTCTCATTGTGAAGATGACATTGACAGAGGGAATTTCATCACAGAAACCCCCAAGGATAAATGGCAAACACAATCCGCATGGGCCTGCTTTGCACACAAAGGCTTCACACAGAATGATGTGGCATTTTCAACAAAGTCTCACATCTAATTTGTATAATAAGAGTGCGGCTGCCCTCTCGGATGAGTATGAAACGCCCACATAATACTGTCAAAGTCTGGCTCAGCAATCATATCACAGAAATGTAAATGTTAAGAAGTCAAAGAAAGTTAATAATGGCCTTCTGGAATCCAAAACATTCGGCACGTAATGGCATCTGTGTGCTGCGGTGTCTACATTTATATCATAATGTGCTAATATTTAGCTTGAATTGAATCTGAAAAGTGTACATATGGGCTGCAGCGCTGTAATATTTTAGGACATTCCACTTCAACGCGACAGTGTTGCTTTTCTGTCCTGGATTGGTCTACGTGCCGCGCCAGAATGACACCATGTTTGATGTATAAAAGCACCACGGGCCATATTATCAAGCAAGGGTGATAACATTATTGCCGCTTTAATGGCAGGAAACTGCCGCTAAAGCAGCAATAAGGGACTTGATAATATGCCCTAGAGAATTCCAATAGAAGCCCAGGTTCTGGTGTAAAGGACATCAAACCTCGGCTTCTATTGCAATTCTCAAGGGCATATTATCAAGTCCCTTATCGCTGCTAAAATGGCGATAATGTTATCGCCGTTCTTGATAATATGGCCCCACATGTCTTATAATGCAGACTTCGCTATTCTTCTCCAGTGTATCTTGTGTCTCACTGTACTTCAGGACAGTTGTCCGACACCTAACAAGGAGTGGTTGCTGTGGCACGAGGCCCTCCCCTGAAATCAGGAAATAGTTAATGGCGCATCTGTTTCTTGCATCTTCCCACTCGTTCAAGCAGCGGATTAGACAGCTGTGTCACTCTGATGGTTGGAGTCTGACGTCACGGAAGCCACCCACACTGGTGACTTGAGTTCCACCTAAAACCAAGGCAACTAGAAGGTCAAAGGGGTACTGTAAATCCTTCCCGACTCCCTCACAGGAAGGACCTATTTTTGTGTTATGGGGAGGGAAGTGATAAAGATGAGCAGTTCGTTAGACATGCTGCTGTAACATGGATACAGTAATAAGACATTTCTTCAGTGGCCTGTGACTTTGTGTAGGAGAATGTTCTGTAGTTTGTCGTGAATTCAGCAATCATTTACTCCTGCGCTATTCATTCCTAGATGATTATGCATGCTGCACCGTGGTATATACAATTTGTGAACATAAAGCGTACATATAAATATAATCTGTGGACATGAAACGTCGATAAGCATGATTTTTTTCCATCTAATCTAGAACTTGCACAACATTGTTACCAGGGTGAAGCAGGGTCCCATCCAGTGAGTCAATAATCTGTACTAAAATAAGTATTTGCATTTTCAGACATGAGATTAGGTAGTGGGGAGCTATTACACATATATTTAAATGAAACTGTAACAGAAAAAACAAACTGGAAAATAAAGAAAGGATTCATGATTGGTCAGAAGAAACAAAATGTATCAAGGCTAGAGGATAAATAGATAATGATACCCTAGGCAACATATGATACTGTGGTGGAAGTAAATTACGTAACCATCCGTAGTTGAGCACAACATATCCTGCCAGAGAAATGCAAGAATGTAAATGTTCTTTAACTGAAATGTTGATACATATCTGCCCAGAAATTAGGATTTTTAAAAGAAGGTCTTATTCTTTATGTCACGGTATACGTCAACAAATTAATAAAAAAAATACAAACATAGGAAAGAAAACTAAGTATGGAAACATAGATAAAAAGGCTGCTAGAAAACAATAATACTAAGTTACCTGGCTTACAAAAACATCTCAGGTCAGATGCAGTGCTGTGTAAAAGACTGCAACAGGTACACGAAACACAGCATACTGCATTCACATACCACACATGCACACTCCTACACACCTAGTTTAGAGATTGAAACCTCTAGTAAGAGGGAAAGAAGCATTTCACTTTTTCACTCCAATGGTTACAACCTGTAGAAATGGTTGAAATTGTAGAATAAATCGATAACAGTAATCCTTTGCCAAACTTTGCTGATGACAAGTAGTGAACGGGAACAGCTGTGTTCCCTAAAACGTTGCCAAGAGGATTTAATTCTCCGGCGCGGATAAGAATCCCATACGCGCCTGAGATTCCGTTGCGGATGTGTGAAGCGCTGCAACATGGGGGCGATTGGAGCAAGTTGCGCCAATGGGAAGACGCAGGAATCATTACTATTGGAGACTTGTTTGAAGATGGCATCCTCCTCCCCTTTCATGACCTCTTGGAGCGTAATGACCTCCCACGGGGGGTCTTTCTCTTCCATGCCGCTTTGACAGGAGCCATTAGAAAGCACTGGCGAGAGGGGTTGGTGGAACCCAAGACGTTCCTGGCATGTCAGTATGTATTGGTGGCAGCGGGGACTGTTAAGGTGGTTACATGTCTCTATAGGCGGATCACGCACGATTTGTGACAGCCTCTGATAGCTTTACACCTTAAATGGGAGGCAGACTTGGGGGAGGCCATCGAGGAGAAACCATGGGGAAAGATCCTAGAACAGGCTTGGAAGGGCACTAGGAACGCGCGCTTTCAATTAATTCACTTCTATGTGTTGCATAGGGCATACCTAACACAGGGCAAAATTAATGATTACTTTGGGGTCTCGTCCGCCCCCCCAAGGTGTAACCTGTAGGGGGTAGGGTTCCTTTACATGTTTTGGGAGTGCCCACACTTGGGAGAATACTGGAGAGGGGTGACAGCTGGCATGGGAACAGTGACGGAGAGAGAGATAGCATTGACGCCTGGTTGTTGTTTGTTACATTGGTTCCCGCATACTGCTAAGACCAAAATTACTAGTAAATTCATCGACTTGGGGCTGGTATTGGCAAAGAGGGAGCTTACTAGTCACTGAAAGTCAAATAATTCTCCCAACCTGCTGAGATGGAATAGGGAACTAGTGAAATGGGCGGAGAGTGAGGGGAACTGCAGACTGCGAATGGCTAGGCGCACTTGGAATGAAAAATCGATGGAAATGGCGCACGCATGGGTGGCACTGGTGGACTTGGTGAAGAACCCGGCTGAGAACGCAGAAGATTTACTAGGGGTGATGGGCGCAGCACCGGGCGACTGAATCCGGAGGTTCCTTGCAAGCTCGAGCATAGAGTGTGACCTGGGAAGGACTAGTTCGGGGCTTCCGTCAATTATCTCCACGATATTGACCCCTGGGGTTCAAGATGTAGGGGACATGGAATAAGGTGGATGCGTCAGACGGGTATGAACAGACATTTTACTGAGACAGCGCCATGCCTGGGGGGTGGGGCGGGTGGTGGGAGTTTCTTAGGGAGTTGGGGAGGGGGGAGATGAGGCGGAGGGTGGCATCCAGATGAGGAATCCTGCTGGGATTACCACTATGATGAGGCGCTCTGAAACACTTATATAAGGCTAGGCACGGGGAGGGAGGTTGGAATGATGGGGGAGTGCTCACGTTGTCTCCCTGATGGGAGTAATCAATAATGGATGGGGAAGACGGGCCATATGACAGTGAACGGGAGGGATAACTGCACTGAACTTTAATTGCACAGTTTGATCATCTGTTCTGCCCTCTGGGCTGGCTTTTTTTATGGCATCACTTTGAAAAACCAATAAAAATGTGTTTAGAAAAAAAAAGAGGATTTAAGTCTCGGATGACTTTAAGTATTTCGAGTATAAGTGACACCAAGACTAAATTTCCTTCATTGCTTCTCAGACGTATGGAAGATCCATGCTGCTGGTTAAACCACCTTCAATTTTTGACCAGTGCACTGAGGTAACTGAGGAAAATCCCCTGGGGCCATGGTATTTTGTGTCTCTTTCATTGCTCGATCCATCTGGTACCAAAACTGACTCAGGGCCGGACTGGCCATAGTGGGCACCGGGCATTTCCCTGGTGGGCCAGAGGGGTGGGAGCCAGTTTTGTGCCAGTGGGGGCCGGTTTTGTCACTGGGGACCGGTTTTACAGCAGTGCTGCAAAAATCGGCCTCCTGTAACAAAAGCGGGAGTGGTGCTTTTTGCCAACAACCTCCCAACCCCCCACCCCTGCTCCCAGGGCCGTTCGGGCAGCAATCTGCTAGGGCTGGTTGCTGTTCCCAGTCCAGCCATGAACTGACTGGTCAGCTCTGGAAAGCCTCATCTTCATTCTTCTTCTGATTCATGCATGTGAATTTGACTAGTTGCAGAAACTGCCATACTTCTAAGATATTCATAGGCTCACAGTGTACAGATGTAAACTTTTAACACTGTCTCTCTCACTCTTACTTTCCTGTCTTGTGCTCTGCCATACATCATTCAGAGTACAGGCCACAGAAATGTGTCCATATAGCTTTCCCCCACCCCGACATGAGCAAAACGAAGGGGCATATTATCAAGAAACGGCGTTAAAATTATCGCCGCTTTAGCGGCAGAAAACTGCCGCTAATGCGGCGATAATGGGCTTGATAATATGCTGCAGAGAATTCCAATAGAAGCCCATGTTCTGGTGTCAACATGGGCTTCTATTGGAATTCTCTGTGGCATATTATCAAGCCCATTATCAGAACATGGGCTTCTATTGGAATTCTCTGCGGCATATTATCAAGCCCATTATCACCACTTTAGCGGCAGTTTTCTGCCGCTAAAGCGGCGATAATTTTAACGCCGTCCTTGATAATATGCCCCAAAGAGAGTTTAGCTATATGGTGCCAGAAAAAGGGATGCAGGCATAAAAGGTACCCTCAAACCCTTGCTCCAACTATTGCTCCCTCAGAAGCAGATCTGTTTAATGCCTCATGGGGGTTCTAGGAGTTAAGCAGATGCTTGGAAATAGACAAATCCAGATCTATCAGATTTGGGAAGCTTTCAGCCAGTTTCCCAGCTTGCGTTTATTCCTAAGGCATTCAGATTTAGCAATGGCCAATGAGCCAGCTTCAAGCCTTTTATGAAGACATCTCTTTTTTTGATTCCAACTAAACCGGTTTCAGGACCTACATTAGTACTGAATGACCTGAGACAGGAGGTAGATTGCGGCGGTTTCAGGGCACTGATCCACAAAGATTTAGGGGGATATGTACAATGAAGTGGCGGAGTGTGTCGTTAATCTCCTGGGCTTAACGACACGCTCCGCCACTTCGGAAACGCAAGGCTGCACCATATTTACAAGAATGTGGTGCAGGCTTGCGCTTCCCCCTGCGATGGCGCTAAGTTTAACAACTTAGCGCCAACGCAGGCACCATTGCACCAGAGTGCAAGGGTGTCTGCGTGCAGGGAAGGATTGTTTATGTGTAGGCAGGTGGCCCTTCCTGCACATTAACAATCCTAAAGTGCCATTGTGTAACTTTCATGTGTGCTGCTTCATGCAGCACACATGAAATTTACCAAATGGCATTTTTTTTAAAAAGGTTTGCTTATGTATAGGAAGGGACACCTTCCTGTACATAAACAAACCTTGGCATTTTACTTTTTCCATGTGTGCTGCACAAGGCACTTTCCAAATGTCGTACCTCCATAAGGTATGGATGTTGTTTAGGTACTTAAAAATTATTCCACCAGAAAAATTGTTTTTACTCACTACTCTGCATTCTTCCCTCCACTCAGCACTTCCCACTGTGTCATCAACAGCTCTGGCCCACGAAGTCTGTGATATCCTTGGACAAAGATCTGCTCACAAGACACAGATTAATGCAGTCATTAAGTCCTCATTTATGTTTGCTCCGCCTGAGGAGCATAGCCCCCTATTACAATCCTTCAGGATTTTATCTAGCTATCACTAGATTAAGCGGCTAAATCAAGTGTAAATGCGCTGTTCCGAATATCTGTAATTGTTTTCGTATCAGGGTAGCACGCTTATACCGAGGGACCCTGCCTCTGTGTGTCAGCTACATCGCATGTTCACAATGAAACCGCTAGAGGCCGCCACTGCATTTATTATGGAAAGGTAGCTTCACTGAATAGTATTCATCTCTAACTGCATGAATTGTGAGTCTATGAAAGAACAGCAAACGCCAGGAGATGTAATTTAAATAATCATCTATGAAAGAAAGGCGAGTAGCTTTCTGGAGATAATTTTGTAGGGAAGGGTTGAGCATGAGGGCGGGTTACTGCTGATTTATTATTTCTCCCAAATCCCACGTCATAGTTCCAATAGAGGCGATAAATAACACTTTTTACCCGGGACAGTTTACCATAAACACTAGATTCGATTTTGAGACTGACCTTTTAGCGCTCGTGTGTTTAACCTGAAACAACATTATGGGCGATGGAAAAGCGGGCACGACGATGCCTTGAATGGGCCAGCCTTTGACATGACACACTTGTGCAGCACGTGACAGCAGCTAGGCAGAGACAGCCTCATGACCCTGAACATTCACTGTTAGTAAACAATGGAAGGCTTCAATGGAGCATCTATTGGCTTAGTACAAGAAAACGAATGAGGCTTTTTTTATGACCGATATCGCAATATGCGGAGGCATTCCATACAGGTAGGAACACCCTACCATTCACTGCCAGTGCTAGGATTTGTTTTAGGCAGAAACAAGTGTTCAGCAGTATTTATGCTTTTAGCTATAATGGAAAAGTGTAAAAAGTATGACAAGTTTGAAATTAAACATCCCAAATTCACAAACGGGGGCGATATGCTTTGCTTTGGGATTATTACTGAAGTGCATTGTTGTCGGTTTTTGCTGCCTTGCAAGTGTAGTTCCATGGTTGGATGGTGTATTCGTTTCTCCCAATGGGGAAAGTAAGGTATTTCACCTCGTCTTCCCGAGTTCAACCAATGACATTGTTCAGAAAAATGTCATGGGGAGTGGAAGTGACATCACACACCCTTTGACCTTAATTACAACACAGGAAGTGATATCATATGACCTTTGATCTTGCATGTCCGTAGGAAGTGATGTCACATGACCATACCTCTTAGGACATCATAATAATTGACATAGCTGAAGTCTCATAATAACTGCATGATATAACACAGCACAAGCAAATGTCAGTTTTAGGAAGCACCTATATTTGGGAACTGAATTGATTTTTGAAAGTGGTTGGACAGAATGCTTGCCCTGATTTGGAGCGAACCAGAACTTCTTGAGAAGGGGCTTCTAAGACAACTCTTAAAAAATGGGGTCAAATAGTGTATTTGAAAGCAGAATGTTCTCCTAAATCGGCTACAAAAACCATAGACTCTTAAAGGGTGTACATTCAAGCCCTGCCACAGTGTGCAGAGTCAATTAAACCTGACTCTACTGAGTAGGCTTCCCCATTGTTCTCAAAATTTACTATGGGTGCTTTAATATGTCAAAAATGTCTTTGATTGTGGCAGGGCCACCATTTTGCCATAATGGGTGCCCCTCATGTGCTATGGGTGCCCCCTTATGCCTAAACTTCCATGTAATGTGCCAGTGTCAACATTTTTAAATTAATGCCTTCCATGTTCTTTGGGATATGCCTGATGTTAAAGTTGCCTCTAGTATGTCAGGGCAAATATTTTGTTATTATTGCCCCTTCCCACATGCAATCGTTTCCCTCCCTTATACCAAGAAGTACTTTGAGTGAACTAGTGCCAGCATTTTCCAACAGGTGGCCCCTATTCTAGGAATTTCCTAAAGTACACCAGTGGAAGCATTTTCCCATGGGTGCTTCATATGCAAATAACTTCCTCTGGTATGCCAGTCCAGCATATTACCAAAGGTGCACAGTATGCCAGGAATTATCACCAGTATACCAGTCGCAGTATTTGTTCACAAGTGCCTGTCATGCTAACAAGCACCTCCAGTATACCAGTGGCAGTATTCTGACCTAGGTGCCTTTATAAGCCAAAAATTACCTTCAGTATGCCAAGGCCAATGGAAGATTCACACGTATAACACCACATTCTCACTCACTCTTACTTGCATTAAATCACTCTCACTTAAACTCATTCTCACTCACTTACATTCCCTTATCATTTCTTCCTAATTTGCACTCATTTATTCTCATTCACTTTCTTGCACTCACTCACTCACTCACTCACTCACTCACTCACTCACTCACTCACTCACTCTTTCTACTTTGTTTCAATCATACTTATTCATACTGACTTGAACTCACTTTTTCATTATCACTCATTCTCACTTATACTCACGCAGTCTCACTCACTCATTATCACCACTTCCTTCACACTCACTCACATTCACTCTAACTCTCAATCACTCAGACTTTCTCACTCACATGCAATCACTAATTTCCTCAATCTTTCTCACTTACTCTGATTCACTCATATTCACTGACACTCACCTCACTCATTCTCACTCATTACCTGCCACTGACTCTCACTCACTTTTATGTGCACACGTACACACACACACACAAACACACACACACCCTCTCACCCACAAGCATGCACATAACATAAATATCTTCTTTTTACTTACATCATCTTCCACTGGATGTCTCATTCCAGCTCCTGATGCATGCTCCACTTGTTTATTACTCTAATAGTGAATAATAGACTATAATTCACTGTTAGTGTAATACAAAATGGGAAGAAAATGAGGGTGGAGCACAGACGCCCTTAAGGGAGAGCTGGACCTGTCTTTTTTGGCACTGCTCTTGCTACCGCTGAGGCCAGGGGTCTCAAAGGCAGTGCCAGGGGTTGCGAGAGACAAGCCAGGTGTCACAGCTGTGACCCCTGCCAACCCTTTAAAGAAGTCCATGAGCTCAACTTCCCTGGGCCCTTCTGCCTCTAAACATTCTCCCACCAGTAGCAACAGATATAAAACCATTATATGCCTCTGCAACATCTGCCCGTTCTGTGATCCCATGAATGCCGATCTTCGCTGGCGTAGTCACAGGCATGCTATATTTGGTGCACGACGGAGTGTTCCGCAACCAACCCACTTGCTTTGGCAGCAATATATTCTCTAGTGGTACAGGAGTAAAAAAGTTCAGTGACCACACCTTACCTCCTCTGTGTCTTAAATACGCAGAAGGAGATGGCCCGTAGCGGTATCCTACTAACATTTTCAGTCTTTTGTTTTTCCTTCTGACTATTGGTGATCATATTAAAAGCCATGCTGTCCTCATTTATGTGCAATCCTATTATTACTGTCAAAGTTGTGAAATCCTTATCCAAATGCTTCACGTAAAACACCATCCTCCCATCAACCCACAGCCGAGGTCTTCAGCCCAAAATCAAGGCGTTGTCAGAATCTTCATTAATCCAATTTTTTACTCAGAAACTTCACTTTCTATCCAGTATGATCCCTGCTGCAGGTAAAGACTATGGGCCATATGTAGGAAGCCTAATACCGGTCGGTAACGGACGATTTTCGGTAAATATCCGGTTACCGACCGGTATTTAGGCTTTTGGTATGTAGGGGGCATATTTCAGGATTCGGTAATTTACCGAATCGGTAAAATTACCGAATCGGTAATTTTACCGATTCGGTAAATACCGAATCCTGAAATGATATGTAGGGGGAGTGTGTCGTTGGTGTGGGGATTCGTTATTTACCACCAACTAAAAGTTGGTGGTAAATGACGAATACCTGTAGAAAAGCATTTTTTTGCAATTTGAAGTGTGCAATGTGGCAGACATACATGCCCTTAGGGCATGTATGTGCGCCACATGTGCACACATGGACGAATCAGGGGTGCAACAGGGTGTCAATGTGACACCCTGCCACCCATGATGATGCCTCCCCCATTACCGATTCGGTATTTACCGAATCGGTAATGGCAACTGGCTTCCCATTCATTCCTATGGGCCTCCAGGCCCATAGGAATGAATGGGAAGCCAGTTGCCATTACCGAATCGGTAAATACCGATTCTAAAATACCGACATATACCGAATCGGTAATTATTTACCTACATTACATTTACCGATTCATAAATACCGAATCGGTAAAATTCGGTATTTAAGAATCGGTAAATGTAATTTACCTACATATGGCCCTATGTCATTTTCCGAGGCAGTTTAACTTTTAATGTGACTTTGTCAAGTAATTGCACACATCTCTTGACAGATGCTCTAAAATAGCACATTTGGCCAATAACGTGGGTTTCTGGCTGAGCAGGAAATTGCCTTTTATACTTCCATCATGTTGCCACAATTCTAGATTTATGAAGCATAATTTCAATCTCTTGTCAGAATTTCAGAAACTACAAGCTGTATTTTTACACATGAAGGTTGCATAATGTCTAGGGGTGGGCGGAATTTTCCTAGTCGCGCTACGCAAAGCTCCGCGAACTGGTAAAAAATCTCCGCGAGCATGCAAAAGTTCAGCGAACATGCGGAATTGCTTATTCGCTTTTTTCCGGATCGCAAACTCTGATTGCATGCACTGGGAGAAATATCTTGCAAACACACATTTTGAAAGCGCGAACAAGCAAAAAGTTACGCGCAGATCACAGAATTTTGGGCAATTCCACGTTCTCCGTGGAACGCAAAATTATCCAAATTCCGCGAGCGGAACAGAATTTACTGCCCAGGCCTAATAATGTCTCAATCCACGACCATTTCAGTGAAATGAAATGCACTCGTGCCACATTTAATTTGTACAAAAAAAAATAATAATAAGTGCCAGGGTTCTGGTCAGGAGGCCACTGTAGCTTGCACCACACATTGCCCCTGCCATCATGCCGATGATAGTAAAAACACAACTACTAACTAGGCCTCCAAATACATAAGAAGTGCTTGGGCAGCAGGTAATTGTCATTTTTAAAGTACATTCAATTAATGATTACCTATTGTTGTGGTCATCATCTTTAAACTAGTCAGACAGGGCTACCTTGTGGCAGACTGTCACAAACACCAGTGTTGACAATTAAGTGCCGGTGCTGAGCACCGGAAACCACCAGCTTAAATTAAGCACTGCATAGTGCCCATGCTAGCAGCACCCTTCCAAAGATAGGAGTACGGTGGCAATATAAGAGCACAACAGTGATGCACAACATGAGCACGTATGAGAAGTAATTTGCAGAAGACACAAGAAGAAAGAAGGAAGATATGGAACCAAATGAAAGAGTTCCTTGTGGGTACATCTTCCATGCCAATTTACAGGATAGTGAAGTTATTAAATGTGTGAAGAAATCCAGATATGTCCAAACTGACCTCATATTTTTGTTCTGGACTCACTAGTTTGAGTTGAAGGGAGCAACTCTGACCTCTGTACCTCATGTCATTTTGGAGATAACAGAAAAACATAATTCTAAATGATTTCTTGCAAATCTTTGAATCATTTTACTGTTGCACGAATTGCCATGTTTATATAAAATGTTCTAAACACACAATACATTTCCCTTTCCTCTCTGTTTCCCCTGTCTATTTACTTTTTTCTTTTTACCTTGATTTGAATGGGTTTAAAACTTAGATAGTTATTAAAATTCCATTCGCATATCACTTACATGTTCATAGGTCAATATCTGATATACTTAATTATTTGTCTATTTGCAAGGCAAATGTTTTTTGATGCAATGTGTTAGATCTGGGGGTCTCTAGTTGGCAGGGTAGGTACCACTGTCCAAGTAGGGACCCTTGCTTCTAGTCAGGGAAAGGGGGATACACTGTTAAGATAACCCCTGCTCACCCTCTAGGTAGCTTGGCCTGAGCAGTCTAGGCTATCAAAGGCAATGTGTAAAGTATTTGTACCAACACTCACAGTAACACAGTGAAAACACCACAGATTTACTCCACACCAGTTTTAGAAAAATAAGGTATCTTTACTAAAAACTTCACAAGACCAAATACTACAGACAAACCAACATACAATTAAAAAGGTTACTTTAAAAATAGTTCAAGAGTTTGCAGAAAGTACTCCAGGATGTCAAAATCAGTGTCCTGCACAATGCGACTCTCAATGCACAAAATGCGACACTTTCGTGCCCAACAGTACCTGTAGTTGCGATAAGGTTCCCAAAAGCTATAACAAGGAAGCTTGCAAAGGCGATGCGATACTCCTGAGATCCTGGTGAGGCTTTGCAGCAGCCCTGCTTCACGCAGCAGAGGTGGATGCGCCGGCTCCGATCTGTAGGGGGAGGATGCGATGACTTTGGCCTTCGTTGCGTAGGTTTCTTGGGGGGAAGCTTCACGCACAGGTTCGATGCGACACTCTTCGATGTGGTGCGATGCGTGGCGCAGCGTTGCCTTCCGGCGCCGCAACTCTCGATGCGCCACGGAACGGGACTCTGCATCGACGCACCCGATGACTGGAGACTTTTCACGCACCGGCAGTGGTGCGGCTCGCAAACTGGTTCTGCGACAACCCTCGCAATGGCAGGAATCTTCACGCTTCGGGACGATGCTCGACGCACTCGGCGATGCGGGGACCCTGCGTGTTGCGATGGTGCCGCGATGAAATTTTCCTCGCCCTCTCGTCTTGCGACACGCAATCGGATGATGCGTTGGGTACCAGTCACTCTTGTTCACGCTTCTGCTTCCCAGCTCCCAAACACAGCAAAAGCGACCTCCTGAAGCCCCAAGACTGGGCAAGCACTCCAAAGCAGGTCAGAACTCTCTCAGCAGAGTTCCAGGGGAGCTGGTGGTGAAGTCCTTTTGTTCCTGGGACTTCTTAACAGGGAGCCAGCTCTTCTCAGGCCCTTGGAGATCAGAATCAAAAGAAGGGGACACAGCAAAGTCCTTCCCCTCTCCTTGGCAGCAAAGCAAAACAGCAAGCAGGCAGTCTTCTCCTCTTCAGTCCTTTTCAGCTTTCTCCTTGGCCGAGGTTTCTTCTTAGTTCCAAAGTGATCTAAAGTTTAGGTGTCTGGGGTCCTCTTCTTATACCCCTCCAAGCCTTTGTCTCTCTTTGTTCCAGTGGGGGGATTCCCCTGCTCAAACCGGTTCCTGGGTGTGCTCTGCTCTGGAGCACCTGGTTCCTTTCAGAGTGAGGGGCAGGGTCGTTAGACGCTCAGCAGGAGGTGGAGCCTTCTTTGTGCCAGCAGAGGCAGAGTCCTCAGCCTGGCCAGCAGGGGGTGGAGCCAGCTTTGTGCTGGCAGGGGCAGCCCTATTCAAACCCAGGGACTACTCCTCCCACCCATCTAGAGCAGATCTCCCTATTCACCCTGCTGCTGACTCATCCAGGCTCCTGGAGCCACCTGGCCCATCACATGACACCAGTCAGCCAACCAGCACACAGGCACACAGGAAGGTTAAACAGGAGAATAGCTACTTTCTAAAAAGTGCTATTCTCACACAGTGAATTTAAAAACCATCTTGCTAAAAAGATGTATAATTAAATTCTGAACACAGAAATACCAAACTTGGATTTTCTATCCTGCCCTTATGGGAAGATAGGCATGTAAACAGCCTTCCCCATTCTATCCTATGGGCAAGATAGCCTCTCAGCAGTGAAAAACTAAAATGGCTGTAATTCATTACCAGGGCATGTTACACACCTCAGTACATGCCCTACCTTTCAGGTACACTGCACCCAGCCCAGGGGGGTACCTAGGGCCACCATAGGGATGCCTGACATGTACAGAAAGGGAAGGATAAGGCCTGGTCAGTGGGTGCACTGGCCAGGTCGACATGGCAGTCCTGGACTGCACATAGGCACTGCAAGCAGGCCTAAGACATCATTTTAGCGCTACTCCTGTGGGTGGCACAATCAGTGCTGCAGCCCACTAGTAGCATTTGAATCACCAGCCCTGGCACACGCAGTGCACTTTACTAGGGGCTAACAGGTGAAACAAATATACCAATCATGGATAACCAATCAATATAACAATTTATACAGAGAGCATATGCACTTTAGCACTGATCAGCAGTGGTAAAGTGCCCAGAGTCCTATTGCCAACAACCACGGGTTAGAAAAAATAAAGGAGGAAGAAGCAAAAAGTTTGGGGACAACCCTGCAAAAAGGGCCGTTTCCAACACAACCCCCTTCCAGCCTAAAGCCAGGGTAGACCAAGCGATACCTCGATGGGATTCCCTGCTTAGGGCGATAGAACACGGAAACGGGCCCAAACAGCAGGGTACTATTCCTGTTCTACGCCTTCCTGAACCCAGTTGGATCTCTCCATCCATACTCTCAGGGTCCACTACGCCAACCCATGTGGAACCCTTCTCTTCACCTGTGGACACCACCTGTACAGCACCTAGCCTTAACTTGCTCACAGGTGTGTCCCAACAGACAGACAGCAAGCCGCAGTGACCAGTGGCAGTGGACAGGGATGAGACCCAGGCCTTATGCCTCTCAGGGCCCTAAGCCCCTGTGGCGTCAGAGGGAGGGGGGCGGTAGCCCCAGGTGCTTGGCACCCTTTGTCCACTCCCTTCCCTGTCAGGTCGGGTCTGACAACCTGGCACTGACCGACCAGCCCCGGGCCTGTATCCGGTGGCTGGACAGGAGGCTGGGGTAGGCTTTTCCATACCCAGTCCTCCTCTTCCTTGGGGCTCTGTACCCTCCCACCTGGAGCGGTACCCCCTTCTAGAATAGTCAGGGCACATGTGGCAGGTGTCCTGCACCATTCACCCACCAGTTCAGGGGTTCTATCCTGCAACTGGGATCCCAGGTCAGGGGGGACACCCCGGACCTGGCCCTCCAACCTAGGGACTACACCCTTCAGGTGAACCGGGGTCAGAGGCGAGGACTCCCTCCCTCTGCACCCCCTTCCAGAGTTCTGCACCCTCCTACTCAGAGCGGTACACCTCAAAGACAAACTGGTAGAGACACTGCTTACAGATGTCCCTCCCTCCAGTTCAGGACCTCTCTCCAGCAACTGGTCTCCCAACCTAGGGTCTAAACCCTCAGGTTGCACCGGGGTCAGAGGCGAGGACTCTCTCCCTCTGCACCCCCTTCCAGAGAGCTGCACCCTCCCCACTGGAGGGGTACCCCTGGAAGCCAAACCGGTCAGGACACAGCTTACAGATGTCCTTCCCCCCAGGTCAGGCAGATCCTGAACCTGGCCTCCCAGCCCAGGGACTAAACCCTGCGGTTGCACACCTGCCTGGCATGCCAGGACTTCTGGGGACTCACACAGTACCTCCCCGAGGGTGACACATGACTCATGTGTCTCGTGACAGTCTGCCTGGCGCAGATCTCCCGGCCCCTGTCCACCTGACAGTGCGCGAAGATCCCCCAGGACAGAAGTGGTGTCACCATGGTCACTCCTAGGGGACTCAGCCCTTCTGGCTGGTCCCTGACCCACTGGTTTTCCCACTGGGGAACACATCCCCCTCTCACCCCTCAGTCTGGACTTCTGCACCCTCCCAACTGGAGCGGTACCGCCGGACACCAGAACCACTGGAGCTCTGTTTACAGAGGCTCCAGGTTCTCCTGACACTAGGAGATCCTCCTCAAATGGCCTACTAGCACTGTCTAGGCCCCCAACCTGGTGTCCCATTAAGGAACCCACCAGGTCCTCAGACTGGGTTTCAGGCACCTTGGGACCCACAGTCCCACACTCACCCCTTCTCCACTGAGACAGGATGTGAGCCCCTACACCCCTCCCACTACACTGGGACCTAACTGGGCTACACTGAACCTCTTCCACCTCACAGGTCTGGAAGATATCTGGGCCACTCCTTTTGGGATCACTCCCCAATGCCTCTCCAGACCTTTTGATATCCAACCAAAGGTCTGCCTCCAACGCAAGCTCTCTGGAACCAGAGAACTCACACTCCACCGGGTGTTGGCATAGCTCTGGAAAACAGGGACTTAAAATATGCTCTCCAACAAATGAATCACACAGCCCCCCACAGTTGTTAACCAAGCTACCGTTTGCCTCACCCTCCAGTGCCTCACACAAGTACCTCACACCACTCTCCTGAGATTGGCAAGACAGTACCTGACTGTCTCTGTCACACAACTCACACTCTTCTGGGTGGTCTTCACACTCATACACCAAGGTTTCTACCATGGGGGAACCCCTCTCCCTGTACCTTTCATCTAGGGTCAGTAGAGTGTCCCTCCCACCACTAGGAATATGGTCCCCTGTGCCAGTTCCCCAATCCACTTCAGGGACACTGCACTCCACTGGAACTACATCATAAACCTGAACCCTCTGGTGTAAGTCAACCCCCTCCCTCAAGTTAGGCGCCACATCTCTGGGTGTTTGTACCTCTCCCTCAGCACTGGATATTACAATCTTGCTGCCACCATCTGAGCTGGACTCCACCTCCAACTCAACAAAGCTCACTTCTTGAGCTAACCATTCTTCTTCAGCTGAGACACTCATGGCCTCAAGCCTCTCGAGCTCCATATCAAGCTCCCTCATTCTTAATTCATGTGCCAAGGTCAATTTCAATTCTTCCAAGGCATACATCTTCTTGCTCTCTTCTATTTTGTTTTGGGTTTCCATTTCAAGCCTCATGACTTCTAACTCATGATCTCTAGCCCTTTGATTCTCCTCCAACTCCTCTGGAGTGAGACTCCTACTGGAATAGGAGCTGCCAGCCCTTGAGACTGGTCCGACCACGGGCAGAGCTTGGGGAACAAAACCATCCTCTTCATCTGCATCATCTTCCTCTTGAGCCTCCCACCAGGCCTTCAAGACTCTTTGTAGCACATCCCTTCTAGATCCGCTTTTCACAGGGCAACCAAGGTCTTTGCAGAATTGCTTGAGCTCCTCAACCTTGTACGAATACAGATCCTCCATGGAAAACTCCAATTCTGCCCTCTCACTTGTTGCCACCTGAGACATGATGCTCTTGAAGAGTTACTCCAAAATAGAATCAAAAATACAGCATGTGGTTGTCTATTGGTCTGCACTTAAACTAGTGATGTACACCAATTACTGTGGGTCAAGTACAAATACAAGTTCAATCCTCACCGCTGACCACCAATGTTAGATCTGGGGGTCTCTAGTTGGCAGGGTAGGTACCACTGTCCAAGTAGGGACCCTTGCTTCTAGTCAGGGAAAGGGGGATACACTGTTAAGATAACCCCTGCTCACCCTCTAGGTAGCTTGGCCTGAGCAGTCTAGGCTATCAAAGGCAATGTGTAAAGTATTTGTACCAACACTCACAGTAACACAGTGAAAACACCACAGATTTACTCCACACCAGTTTTAGAAAAATAAGGTATCTTTACTAAAAACTTCACAAGACCAAATACTACAGACAAACCAACATACAATTAAAAAGGTTACTTTAAAAATAGTTCAAGAGTTTGCAGAAAGTACTCCAGGATGTCAAAATCAGTGTCCTGCACAATGCGACTCTCAATGCACAAAATGCGACACTTTCGTGCCCAACAGTACCTGTAGTTGCAATAAGGTTCCCAAAAGCTATAACAAGGAAGCTTGCAAAGGCGATGCGATACTCCTGAGATCCTGGGGAGGCTTTGCAGCAGCCCTGCTTCACGCAGCAGAGGTGGATGCGCCGGCTCCGATCTGTAGGAGGAGGATGCGATGACTTTGGCCTTCGTTGCGTAGGTCTCTTGGGGGAAAGCTTCAAGCACAGGTTCGATGTGACACTCTTCGATGTGGTGCGATGCGTGGCGCAGCGTTGCCTTCCGGCGCCGCAACTCTCGATGCGCCACGGAACGGGACTCTGCGTCGACGCACCCGATGACTGGAGACTTTTCACGCACCGGCAGTGGTGCGGCTCGCAAACTGGTTCTGCGACAACCCTCGCAATGGCCGGAATCTACACGCTTCGGGACGATGCTCGACGCACTCGGCGATGCGGGGACCCTGCGTGTTGCGATGGTGCCGCGATGAAATTTTCCTCGCACTCTCGTCTTGCGACACGCAATCGGATGATGCGTTGGGTACCAGTCACTCTTGTTCACGCTTCTGCTTCCCAGCTCCCAAACACAGCAAAAACGACCTCCTGAGGCCCCAAGACTGGGCAAGCACTCCAAGGCAGGTCAGAACTCTCTCAGCAGAGTTCCAGGGGAGCTGGTGGTGAAGTCCTTTTGTTCCTGGGACTTCTTAACAGGGAGCCAGCTCTTCTCAGGCCCTTGGAGATCAGAATCAAAAGAAGGGGACACAGCAAAGTCCTTCCCCTCTCCTTGGCAGCAAAGCAAAACAGCAAGCAGGCAGTCTTCTCCTCTTCAGTCCTTTTCAGCTTTCTCCTTGGCAGAGGTTTCTTCTTAGTTCCAAAGTGATCTAAAGTTTAGGTGTCTGGGGTCCTCTTCTTATACCCCTCCAAGCCTTTGTCTCTCTTTGTTCCAGCGGGGGGGATTCCCCTGCTCAAACCGGTTCCTGGGTGTGCTCTGCTCTGGAGCACCTGGTTCCTTTCAGAGTGAGGGGCAGGGTCGTTAGACGCTCAGCAGGAGGTGGAGCCTTCTTTGTGCCAGCAGAGGCAGAGTCCTCAGCCTGGCCAGCAGGGGGTGGAGCCAGCTTTGTGCTGGCAGGGGCAGCCCTATTCAAACCCAGGGACTACTCCTCCCACCCATCTAGAGAAGATCTCCCTATTCACCCTGCTGCTGACTCATCCAGGCTCCTGGAGCCACCTGGCCCATCACATGACACCAGTCAGCCAACCAGCACACAGGCACACAGGAAGGTTAAACAGGAGAATAGCTACTTTCTAAAAAGTGCTATTCTCACACAGTGAATTTAAAAACCATCTTGCTAAAAAGATGTATAATTAAATTCTGAACACAGAAATACCAAACTTGGATTTTCTATCCTGCCCTTATGGGAAGATAGGCATGTAAACAGCCTTCCCCATTCTATCCTATGGGCAAGTTAGCCTCTCAGCAGTGAAAAACGAAAATGGCTGTAATTCACTACCAGGGCATGTTACACACCTCAGTACATGCCCTACCTTTCAGGTACACTGCACCCAGCCCAGGGGGGTACCTAGGGCCACCATAGGGATGCCTGACATGTACAGAAATGGAAGGATAAGGCCTGGTCAGTGGGTGCACTGGCCAGGTCGACATGGCAGTCCTGGACTGCACATAGGCACTGCAAGCAGGCCTAAGACATCATTTTAGCGCTACTCCTGTGGGTGGCACAATCAGTGCTGCAGCCCACTAGTAGCATTTGAATCACCATCCCTGGAACACGCAGTGCACTTTACTAGGGGCTAACAGGTGAAACAAATATACCAATCATGGATAACCAATCAATATAACAATTTATACAGAGAGCATATGCACTTTAGCACTGATCAGCAGTGGTAAAGTGCCCAGAGTCCTATTGCCAACAACCACGGGTTAGAAAAAATAAAGGAGGAAGAAGCAAAAAGTTTGGGGACAACCCTGCAAAAAGGGCCGTTTCCAACACAATGTATATACACAGTTTGTATTACCTAATAATTATAAAGTTACAAGTCAAATATTTGATTTGTAACTTCAATTGTTTGATGGATAAATTGTCTAGTTACACTTTCCCAGGTCTTTCATTCATAAGTAGCTCTTCCTTTGAGGATTGTTTGTGTTTTGTACCTAAACAGTTGATCGGCAATTTGAACCTTCGGGCAAGAAATGAAGAAGCCATACATATTAATCATATATGGTATATCAGGATCTCAAAGCGTTGACTCTGGAATGGTATGCCCTGATATACGGGACCAGTCATCATCGAGTAGTCCAAGTGCACTTTCATCTATTTTGTGAAGGCCCAATATTCCCTTCACATAGATTGTGAAGTTTCCTGGTTGTCATCACATGCAGTCATGCAAATCTTTTTCTCCACTTAGCAACTTCATTTTCATTCAGGTAGAACTCCGCCAAGTCAAACACTGCCTGCGAAGCCTGATTCGTGGCACCAACATATTGCATCAGAATACTATGCTTAATGATGTCTTTTGAATTTTTCTCTATAAGTTTACTTTTTCTGATTCATTCCGGGTACCTAGAAATCAGGTGAGGAAAACAGCACCAACGTTTCTGTGAAGTTTTTCTTTTAATTTAATATGGATATATGCATCTAAAGTGTCACAAAATATACTAGCTGTTGGCAGATCGGAATCTGACCTCCCCATGGTCGTGGAAATACTGCAGCATCGCAGGGCTGGCCTGTACCCCTGCTGCCCCATTGGGGCAATTCGGCACTGATAACACTTGAGCATATGCGAGGAGGGGTTGGCACTTATCTCACTTCCATCTGATCCATCCGTCTGACTTCACAAAGAGGAGAATGGGGACACCACTGGAAAAGGGGGTAAGTTGAGTTATGGCTGAGGGCACACTTACACGAAGAGGTCAGTGTGGCTCCCCTTAATGTCAAGACAGGATCTGTGTAACTTTTTTGCATCCCTGCGGGGAATTGTTGCCCCCTGATATAAGTGCCCTGATCTGGGTCGGGTACGTGACTCCTGATTATTATCACCGACTAGTGGGTCATCGTCAGGCAGCACGGGCTCAGCATTGTATCCTACGCCGACGACACCCAGCTCATCCTCTCCCTCACCAAGAACCCAGAAGAAACCAGACTCTGCTTCCAGGAAGGAATTACAAACGTAGCAGCCTGGATGAAGGATAACTGCTTAAAGCTCAACTCTGAAGAGACTGAGGTCCTCATCCTCGGACCCTGCACCTCAGCATGGGACAACACCTGGTGGCCCCCTGCCCTCGGGAGCCCACCCACCCTGACAGACCACACCCGGAACCTCGGCATAATCCTCCACTCCTCCCTCTCCATGGACCGCCAGATCAACGCCGTCACGTCCACCAGTTTCAACTGCCTCCGCATCCTCCGTAAGACCTTCAAATGGATCTCCCCCGACTGCAGAAAGACCGTCACCCATGCACTAATAACCAGCAGAATACACTACGGCAATGCCCTCTACGCCGGAATCAACAAAACTCTTCTACGCAATCTCCAAACCATCCAGAACGCCGCTGCCAGACTTGTCCTAGGGACTCTGCGCCATAAGCATATGACCCTACACCTACGAAGCCTCCACTGGCTCCCCATTGAGAAGAGGGTCATCTTAAAATTCCGCACCCACGTCTACAAATCCCTCAACAACATCGGCCCCAAATACCTCAACGACCGAGTATGTTTCCACGTACCCAAGAGGAACCTCCGCTCCACCGACCTCGCCCTGGCAAAGGTCCCCCACATCCGCAGAAACAGAACCGGCGGGAGAGCTTTCTCCTACATCGCAACCAAGACCTGGAACGAGCTCCCGGTCAACATCAGACGCTCCCAAACGCTTCACACATTCAGGATGCACCTCAAGACCTGACTCTTCGACTGAACCAGACCTGCTCCCCTCCACCCCTTCAGCGACTTGAGACCCTCACGGGTGAGTAGCGTGCTATATAAACCTCTGATTGATTGATTGATTGATTGATTGATTGATTGATTGATTGATTGGGTTACAGACTCAGCGGCCAATTTTTACGCCATGATTATTTGTGTATACAGTTCTGATTGTCCTATGCCACTGTATTACATATTAAAAATAAAGTTTGTTTAAAAAAAAGTGTCACACAATATACAATGTTCACGAGGATGCCCCAAAGAAAAAAGCTTTGTTATCTCTATGCAAAGATACGATGTTTTCCACAGCGCTCCAGAAAGGTTGCAAAAAAACTTTGCAAAGTTGCGCACCAGCATTGCAATCACAGTCAGCATGCTCCTGTAACACACCTTTCTCACATGTGCCTGCACCAGGCGCGCAACACCCATTGGGCTCAAAGGTCTTCAGCCCTCCCCCCTCCATGTGTGTCAGCCCGGGCTGAGACAGCTTCCTGGGCAAACACACAGATTTTGAGCTGCTGTGGTCTGGCTGGTATGGTGTCCGTCTAATTGCAGCCACAACGAGTACTTCACAGGTCTTTAAAAGATAATTTACTTGTTAACGAGGTTTTGTTGTTTTTCACCTCTTCTTAGAGCCCCTGCATCACCCCTTTGCCTAATGCTGGAAGAATTAGCCCCCCCAAAATTTTAGTCCCTCTCCCATAATTTGGCTCTAGTTACACCTCTGGCCTGCACATCCAGAGAATGGCGGGGTTGGGATGTTCTGGAGAAGATGCTGACGTTTCAATGGTCTTCTGTGAAATATCACATATGTTACCAGCCGTATTGTGGTGCAGAGACAAAATATTGTTGCAAAAATATCGATTTGCACAAATATAGAGGTAAAAATATTGTGGGTTAGAAATATTGACGGAAAAAATATCGTGGTCAAGAATATCAATTTTAGGTAAGTATTACTGATTTAAAAAATATCGACGTGTTAAATATCGTTTGTAAAAATATAGTTTTATTAAAGTTATGTATCTTTGTATATATTTTATGTGTGTGATGTTTGTATTTTGTATAAGAATTGGTTGTATTTTTATTATATGTGTTAACATTTTAGTAGTTAATAATTTCTTTGTAATTAAATTTTGCATTTTTAGTTCCGTAGCGGGTTGTGGGTTTATAGGGGAATAGGGTCTGTATTTATCCATATTTATTTTTTGTCAACGTTATCTGTATTTATCCATATTTATTATGGGTTTTGTGAAAAAATAAAGCTGAAACTGGTATATTTCCATATTTATTTAACCAATAAATATGCAGTTATGGTTGAATGCCGGCCATGTTTCAGTGATATGAACAACCGCAGAAGATAAATCAATGCACTTACATGAAAATATGCTCATTTCAGTATCAGCCTTGAACATATCTACTGCTGGTTAAGCTTCTTTACTAAAATTCCTTTTTTTTTTAACCCCCTTACCTATCAATACACACAGTTATTGGTCTTGCAGTAATGACAAAGTGTATTTAGAATCACTTTAAAAGCACCCAATTTCCGTTTTTATCAACATTTAAAAATAAATACAGACAAAAAAGAAATGGGTTTCTGTCTGTATTTATCTGTAAAAATCTGTAAAAACGGAAAACAGGGAGCCTTATTAATTATATACATTTTATTGATTATTTATAGTAGTTATTATTATTTTTTAAATTGATTTTTGCATTATTAGTTCCGTAGCGGATTGTGGGTTTATAGGGGAATAGGATGGGAAATAATTTTAACATCTATATTTTATTCATAACTACAGATGACACAGACGCTGTGACCATGTGTTCTCCCTTCTGGTTTCTGAAGAGCTAATGTTTGCATTCTCTGTATTTTCATGCCAGTGCCAGCTCGTTTACCCTTAAAGCAGCGTGCAGTGCCCTCGTTACTGTCGGCCCACAGTATGCCTCCTAGCACAGTTAGTTAATCGACATATTTTCAAAGCTGAACTTTTGTCTAATTGCAGGGCCTCAGAGGCAGGTCTCTAATGCATTCCGAGCGATGTCAGGGACCCCAATAAAGTAGCAAGTCACACTTCCGATCCATCCGGTAAAATGCCAGAGTTAGCTGTTTTTAACTACAGCTACAAAAAACAGGGCTCATAGACTGCTATACATGCCCCGTGTGGTTATAATTGTGTGAAATATGGTTGATGACAATTGCACTTCCAATCTGTTTAAATGAATCAAACAGGCAAAGAGAACGCTTTAGTGCTTCTTCCCTTTATGCAAACTTTTAAATCGTGGTTTACTGATGCGTGATCTATATGGCGATGACCACAAAGCATTTTGACAAAATTGGTGGATACATATTACCGTTTTTTGTCATTATCTTAAAGCTGATAAACTTGACATGTGGCATAAATGTATTGCCTTGGCTATTTTTAGTACAGTTGCTTGGAATCTGATGTCAGCCATTTATGATAACATGAAGTCAATTTCTCCATCATTTCATCTCAATGGATCAATTTTCTAAATTGTGAAGGTGGTGGTCCATCAGTGACTGGTTTGGGATACCTATGCACACTCTACAGAGCATTTGTTTGAAATGGGTTAAATGGGTTTAGGCCTGAGATTTGAAAACAGAACCATATTTGTAGGTCTGGCGCAGCTAAGATATTTTCTTAATAAAAAAAGTGAGTGTGCATTTGATATACCTTATTCAGACACTGGTCCCCTAATGTTTGCTGATGCATCCTCCTTTATCTTTCCTTCTTGTCTCTCTCCTACTCTCTCAGCCTGACAATGGGACTGGCATCCGTCTTTGCAATCTGCACAGCCATTCACCACTGCTTGAAATAGAAAGCAAGGGGGGGTGACTGGTGAGGACCGAGCTATATTAAATTGGCACCATCACCAGATGGTTGAATCTGCTACCTTTCACACTAGTGCAGATGCATTTCATGGAACCAAAAGATGCAGAGGAGCCACCGGCACTGGTCGGTGTGTTTCCCGCGGACACAGCACAGTAAATGCTGCCCTCATTTTAATAGCACCTCAGGCTGAGTGCAGCATCTTGGGCTGAGTTATCTCAAGGATTTTCTTTTTTTTTTAAGGAGATGTTGAGTGATTGTCTCTCAAGCAATCTATACCACTGCCTTAAAATTATGGGTGGACATAATTTGCGCAATTTGCTGTACTATAATTATGCTAAATTACAGTGAAATTGCACAAGATTACATGGAATTTTGCATGGAGCGTAAACTTGCATTTAGTGCTATTTTGTTAACGCAAATGTAATTTTGCATCCAAAGGGGACCAGGGGTTGCCTTTTGCCATAAGAAAATAGCGCTAAATGCAACATTGTACATCAGAGGGTAACACAAAATTACTGAAATGAGTCCTATTTCCCAGACGCAGTCTCTCCACAAACGGTCTTCCCTGAGGCATGCGGTGTTTACCTATTTTATCTGGCCCTCATTCTGAGTGGGAAGCGTCGTGGTTTAACAGCAAATTTTGTCTACTTCCTCACTAAATTACTGATTTACCTAGATATGCCTAGAACCGGTATCTAACAGAGTCTGCCTGTGTACTTTTAACAGCGTCTTCTACAAAGTCTTGGCAGTGACTGTCAGTATTTACATAGGCAAGCTACATCCAAGGAGGATAGCGGTGTGGATTCAGTGACAGATGTGGTGAATTTGAGGAACTGATCTAGCATTTTGTTCCATGAGTAGCAGCATCGTGAGTGAGCGCTTGCGCATGTTTGTAGAGGCAGAGACTGTGTGTTTTCTCTTCGAGTGTGCCTTTCTTTTACCGTTTGTGCCCCAGAGTGGACCTCCCTTCGTGTCAAGCGGCAGCACAGCTTTTGGGTTCGGATTTTACACATGGGCGGCGTCTCTGGTGAGCCTACGTGCATGTTTGAAGGGGCTGGACTGTGACTGTGTTTTTGCCGGTGAGTGGGGGCACTTTTCTTTGCTATTTTGTGCACTCTTAGTGTTGCATGTGCCACATGGCAGTTGAACTGCTGCCTTTCAAACAAGCCACGAGTCCCCACCGCGCACACACACTCGATGTGCACAGTCTTACCTCTCTCGTGATGCCTGCCTCCTCTGTGACGTTCCGGCATTTTCAGATTCTCCCAGCTGCTTACCTACGCTCTACTGCGCAAACGTGCCATGAGCCACCCGGCGCTGCGTCTAAAGCATGCCGCCAACATGTGGTTGGTCGTAGCTCATGCTACATACTGGTGCAATGTCCTATTTGTGCCAGCCACGTTTCCTGAGTTTCTACTTTTGGACCGAGTGCGGTTTGTAAGTGGTTTCATCAAGGGACTTGGTGACTGTCTCCTGTCAGAATGTTCCATGACATCATAGAATGCCTGAGTGCCTCTCTGTGTTGAGTATCAGTTTGTCAACTCAGGCTGAGCTGTTAGGAGCCTGCTCCTGGTGGGGCTGTCTTTGTACCATCTATCTTCTCCTACTATCCTCATCTCCTATACTGGAACCAAGCTACTAATAAAGAAGTATCCTACATGTACAGATGGACTCTGCATCTTCCTTTACAACATCCTGCCTCTAAAGAACTTCCATAACATACAGAACTATACATAGCACACCTCATGTACCTGGGTGTTGCTATATAAAGCCATAAAATGCATAGTAAATAAATAAATGCATGAAATCTCTGAAAAATATTATTGGATGAATAACTAGATACGTGAAATTCACATATTAAGGTATGTCGACAAATAGCAAGCAAATAAAATCTAAGAATTTATGTGGTTTCTGTTGTTAATCTACAGGTATGGAATGCCACTAGGCATCACCGTTAGTCAAATGTTTTATTGAAAGATTAGTTAAAGCAGAGAGATACATGATGATAGGTATGTAAATGTTTAGGCACTACCAGTTCCAATGATGGTAACAATGCCAAAAGTGCTACATATAAAATGTAAATTGAAGTTAGACTTGAAAATAGCTAATGTAGAAGTTACTTTGTGCACAGTGGAATCTAGGATGGACAAAATCATACTAGCTTCAATTTTCAAAGATATCTCTTTAAGAGTATTGGGTCGCCCATAAACACCTTGGTGTTAGATGTTACATCAAAAAGCGATTTGCACAGATGTTGTTTAATGAGCATTTAACCCCTTCTTTGTGTCGGACGCTCTGGAGCCGTCCGACGCATAAGTGCTCATGAGCGTTGGACGGTTCCCGCTTGTCAGACGCCATGGCACAGGGAATCCCTCTGGTGCGTGTATTACCCTTTTCCCCTAAAGAGCTCTTGAGGTTGTTTAGTTGGTTTCCGTGAAATGACAATCAGCGCAAATGTTGTTCACTTTCTATGTGCTCAGGGAGCTATCTCAGCCCCCAGAGCATGTAGAAAGACAGGAGAGGTATCATTGGAAAGCGAGGGCGATGCCTGAGCAGGGATCCACCCACTGGACACCAGGTAGGGGGAAGCAGTCCCTTGGGCAAAGGCCTTTGCTCCCCCAAAATAATTTGGGGAACATCAGTCTTTCTGCCCACCCTGGGGGGAAGATGGGGGCAGTAGTCCCCAATCTGCTCTCCCGGGGGTCAGAAAGCCTACTAGAGGCCAGGAATGATCTTTTATATTTCATTTAGGGGTGTGGGGCGCCCAAGATGGGCATGCCAATGCCCCCACCCCGCAATATTTTACAGTCTTCCTGCCCCCTTGGGAGGCAGATGGGGGCAATAGCTCCTGATCTGCCCCCTGGGGGGGGGGGCAGAAAACCCACTAGATGCCACGGATTTTTTTTAATTATACTTAGGGGTGGGAACTGCCCAAATTGGGCATGCCAATGCCCCCACCCCCACACTTTTTTTGTGTGGGATCACTGTGCCGGCACAAATGTCCTATCACCATTTTTATCGGGAGACCTGGAGGAATGCTGGGTAGTAGGAAATTTTTGTCAGCCCGGTGATCCCACACAGAAATTTGAGGAAAAAAAGTCAGCTAAATTTGAGGTTTGCAGGGGATTCTTGGTAGGAAATCTTTGGGGGGTCCCCACACGCCATACCTCCCTGGACTCCGCCGGGTGTCTAGCTTTCAAAAACACTGGTGCCCACCCCCTTGCACATCCAGGTCATTTTGTGATAGGTCATTTTTATGTCTCCACATTAGGTTTTGGCCCCTTGCCTGTCATGGATACTTGGCACAACCACATGAGTGAGGTACCATTTTTATCGGAAGACCCGGGGGAATGCTGGGTGGTAGGAAATATGTGTCAGCCCGGTGATCCCACAACTTTCCCACACAGAAATTTGAGAACAATGTGATTTTTTTCCAGCTAAATTTGAGGTTTGCAGGAAATTCTGGGAAGGAAAATGTTGGGGGGTCCACGCAAACCATACCTCCCAGGACTCCCCCGGGTATCTAGTTTTCAGAAACATGTGTGTTTGGTAGGTTTCCCTAGAAGGCCGCCGAGCTTGGGGCCAAAAACCCAGGTGCCCCCCTTGCAAAATCAGGTTGTTTTGTGATGGGTAAATTTGATGTCTCCACAATATGTTTTGGGCCATTGCCTGTCGCGGGTATTTGGCCCACCCACACAAGTGAGGTACCATTTTTATTGGGCGATCTGGGGGAATGCTGGGTGGTAGGAAATTTGTGTCAGCCCAGTGATCCCACAGCTTTCCCACACAGAAATGTGAGAAAAATTGGATTTTTTCAGCAAAATTTGAAAAAGTTAAGGTTTGCAGGGGATTCTGGGTAGGAACACGTTGGGGGATCCATGCAACCCATACCTCCCTGGACTCCCTGGGTATTTAGTGTTCATTAATGTGTGGGTTTGGTAGGTTTCCATAGATGGCCGCCGAGCCCGGGGCCAAAAACCCATGTGCCCCCATTTGCAAACCAGAAAAAGTGTCAGTTTTCCCTGTAAAAATGTTGTGTGTCCACGTTACGTTTTGGCACATTTCCTGTCGTAGGCACTAGGCCTACCCACACAAGTGAAGTGCCATTATTATTGGAAGACCTTGGCAAATTGAGGGTGGGTAGAATTTTGTGGATCCACACAGATTCCAGAACTTTCCATCACAGAAATGTGAGGAATTTTTTTTTTTTTGACTGACAAAGGGTCAGTTTTCCCTGTAAAAATGTCGTGTGTCCAGGTTATGTTTTGGCACATTTTCTGTCGTGGGCACTAGGCCTTCCCACACAAGTGAGGTACCATTTTCATTGGAAGACTTTGGCAAATGCAGGATAGGTAGAATTTTGTGGATCCAGAACTTTCAATCAAAGAAATATGAGGAACATTTATTTTTAAATTACAAAGTTTGAGGTTTGCAATGGATTATGGGTCACAGAACCTGGTGAGAGCCACACAGGTCACCCCATCCTGGATTTCCCTGGGTGTCTAGTTTTCAAAAAGATATAGGTTTGCTAGGTTTCCCTAGGTGCTGACAGAGCTACGGTTCAAAATTCACAGCTAGACACTTTGCAAAAAAGGGTCAGTAAACACTGTAAAAATGTTGCATTTTGGCTGATGTCCTGTCACAGGCACTTGGCTTACCAAGACAAGTGTGGCACCATTGTTATGGGGTGACTTAGGGGGAGACAGAATTGAAGTGCAACTGTTATTAACTAATGACTTTCTATGCAGTTATGCCTTCCAAATGTAAGATAATAAGTAAAAAAGAAGTCACTTTAAAAAAATGTCCTATAATTCACATGCTAGTATGGGTACACACAATTTCGGAGATGTGCAAATACTACTGCTTCTAAACTCTATATTTTGTTCCCATTTTGGAAATAAATAGGTGTCCTTGATACCTATGTTTCGCTGTTTATATTTTACCAAATAAATTGCTATGTACCCTGTACACAATGAAAAACGATTGCAAGACGCAGCTCAGTTATTGGCTCTGGGTTCCTCGAGTCCTTGGTAAAGCTACGAGTCCTATATTTCCTCACTACCAGAATGGTCAGGCGGATGTAATGGTATATTGCTTTTAAACATCTGTCATACTTAGAAGAAGTTACAGGTGAAAACGTTGGCACAAACAGCTGTTTTTTTAAAACATTTTCAATATTTCTTACATTCAACTGTTAGTTTCTGTTAAAAAACCTTGAAGAATCAACACAAATGACCACTTGCTGAACTCAGAACTGTGTCGACTTGTCAGAAATGTATAGCTGTCCGGGATCCATTATTGCTTTCACACCCATTTCTACCGCTAACTTGAAGGAGATTGAAAGCACAAAACGTAGCAAAAATAGGTGATGTCCCAGTAAAATGCCAAAACTGTGTAGAAAATGTTGGTTTTCTGACAAAAGGCTGCCTTTCCCTGAAAGCTGTGAAGATGGTGGTTTTAGCACCACGAACCCTTTGTTGATACCATTTGCAGGGGAAAAAAACAGACGCTTCCTTCTGCAGCACATTTTACTCATTTCTCCATAAAAAACCAAAATGTAGCTGTATTTTGCCCAATATCTGGGTCCCCTCCAAGGAATCCACAAACCCTGGGTACCTTTGAAATCCCCATGCTGTTGGAAGATGAGGACACAAATTTGGCATGGATCCCTTATGTGGACAAAAAGTTACAGGGGCCTAATCGCGAACCATCCATAATAGCCAAATTAAAAGGCTTAGCGAATGGGGGGAGGCCTAGCAGTAAAAGGATTAAATCATTTAAATAGAAACCCACACAGGAAGGTTTACTTCCCGATATATCACTAATAAAAGGAAACAGATCAGTAGTTTTTTCAGAATATCTGGATAGATGTAAAATAAGAAAATATGTTCAAATGTATTTTCACCAGCAGAAAATGTCACAAACATTTTTCACACTTCTGCCACCTTTACTCTCTGTCACCTTCTCAACATCTGTAAGTTCTATCCATGTCCCACCATTCACTGAGTCAAATCAATAATTTAGTACTTTAGACTTAAATTGCAACCTCAAGGATCTCAGAAACGACTTCTTCCTACACACTAACTAAGGCCCACTCCTGTTTATTCTCCATACCTCTACCCACAACCTCCTTCAGAAATCAGAAAGGCTCACTGAGAGAGCAAAACAACCGCCTACACTTTAGCCTCACACTGACTTATAGCTAATAAAAGCTTCTCCTTCCTTGCTCAAGTCATCTTGCTCCAGAGTCCATCATCACCTTACTCCCCTTTAACCTGAGAATGAAACATCTAGATTCAGCTCTTTTGCCTTCCCGGTCAGTCAGACTGATTAACATGTTAGTTTTCATAAATATATCTTACTATATTTGAAAGCAATATATAATACATTCAACATGCTATCTTTCAGATGAACATTGAGAAATGATCCATTTTAATAGCAAACGTTGGGGCAGATTATCAAGCAAGGCGTTAAAATTATTGCCGCTTTAGCGGCAGAAAACTGCTGCTAAAGCGGCGATAATGGGCTTGATAATATGCCGCAGAGAATTCCAATAGAAGCCCATGTTGACACCAGAACATGGGCTTCTATGGGAATTCTCTGCGGCATATTCCAATAGAAGCCCATGTTGACACCAGAACATGGGCTTCTATGGGAATTCTCTGCGGCATATTATCAAGCCCATTATCGCCGCTTTAGCGGCAGTTTTCTGCCGCCAAAGCGGCGATAATTTTAACGCCGTTTCTTGATAATATGCCCCGTTATGATTTTGCAAGTTTTGTTTATGTGTGACTGAAATATTACAAAAAGCTCTTTGCATAAAGCTGCCACAATGCAGAGGGTGATATTTGATAAAAATTATGTTACAGATTGGTTTCATATTTCCAGAGAATTAGAAAACATACTGAATCATGTTAAGTATGTAAGTAGTTTATTGTTTGATTAATTAAAATCTTCACAATATCATCACAACACATAAAAATATTTTCAGTATGTAACATAAGAACAAAAGGAAACAATAAAAGAATAAGCCTTCCATAGTAGAATATCCAAACAGTTTCAAACTTTAATAAAAATGCACTTCACAGAAAGTGCCACGTGCAATACAGGAGTCCCGAAATTATGTTATGTTCTTGCTGTGCCCGTCTTTCGAAACAATTTATGCATTTATTGCATTTTCATTTCATACTTGAAAATGACGTACAGGACAAACAATACTTTCAGTGTAGAAGAATTTCATTATAGACGCATTTTCATAAAAATTAATAAAATAAGTTTCAGGGAATAGGGGTTGTCGTACTGGCAATACAGCTTATTAATATAAACAGGAATGTTGAACCAATAAAACAGCAGCAAGCTCTTAGCAGAGGTTAAAACCAATGTACAGTTCACCAAACAAAGGGGCATATTATCAAGAAACGGCGTTAAAATTATCGTCGCTTTAGCGGCAGAAAACTGCCGCTAAAGCGGCGATAATGGGCTTGATATTATGCTCTTGAGAATTCCCATAGAAGCCCATGTTCTGGTGTCAACATGGGCTTCTATTGGAATTCTCTACGGCATATTATCAAGCCCATTATCGCCGCTTTAGCGGCAGTTTTCTGCCGCTAAATCGGCGATAATGTTAACGCCGTGCTTGATAATATGCCCCTGCTTTCGTTGCAAGTTCTTGAACCAGTGCAAATTCGCAATAAGTGCAACGTGCTGCAAAACATCACATACCAAAGTTCTAAGCAGTTATACTTTCATGTTGAGTGTTCAAACCAAAAAAATGGTCACAAAGTGTAACAAGCTGGGCTTCCATCCCATTCCATGAGGGGAGTTCCATGGAGGCAGTTGGGATTCACTGGGAACTACTCCATGAGCGACAGGCAGGGTTCAGAGCTCATCACAGCACCGAGTTGGTGATGCTCTCGGTGCTGGATGAATTAAGAGGCATGGCTGACTGTAAGATACCGAGCGCCCTGATCTTGCTAGATCTATCAGCGGCGTTCGATACGGTCAGTCATGCTCTTCTCCTGGACAGGCTGAGCGATTTTGGGATCAAGGGCTTAGCATTTAAATGGCTGCAATCCTTCCTTTCGGGTAGGACACAAAAGATACAACTAGGGGATGAAACATCTGAGGTGGGGTTTTTAGAATGTGGGGTGCCACAGTGCTCCGCCCTGTCCCCACTCCTCTTTAACCTCTACCTACAACCTCTAGTTGCATCATTGGCCTGCATGGGCTGTAGAGTTTTTAATTATGCGGACGACACGCAGCTGTTACTGAGTGTCGACAACACAAGGACTGCACAACTTAATGCCCAGAACATCTTGAGTCATACTGTTCAATGGATGACTGAAAATCTGTTGAAGATTAACCCAGACAGGACTGAGGTATTGGTGATTCCATCTACCGCCTCACCTTGGAATGACCTCTACTGGCCAGCAGAGTTAGGTCTTGCTCCAAAACCAAGTTTGAATGTAAAGAGTCTGGGGATTAAACTGGACTGTGATCTCTCAATGTCCAGTCAAATCTCCTCTGTGGTGGGAAGCTGCATAAATGTGATCCGTCAACTGCGGAAGTTAGCCCCTGTCCTTTCTCAATCAATGATGCGCTCAATCGTAGCAGCAACTGTTATTTCAAGGCTAGATTATGGTAATGCCCTCTATCTGGGACTCCCCAAAACCCTGACAAATAGACTACAGGTCGTGTTGAATGACGCCGCACGACTGATTTTTAGACTCCCACGGAGAACTAAGGCCTCCCCTCTGCTTCATAGCCTGCACTGGCTCCCCATTAAAGAGCGAGTGGAATTTAAGAGCCTATGCACGGCCCATAAGGCAATTTATGGCCAGGCTCCTGCTTATATTGCAGATCGTTTGGTTGTGTACAGCCCAGTGAGAACACTTAGATCTTCAGATTCTCAGCTACTGGTCTGCCCCCGTTACAAATTAGTAACCAAGGGAGGCAGAGCCTTCTCTGTGTTAGTCCCTCAGCTATGGAACACGCTGCCTGAGATGCTGCGCAGGGAAGGGAACCTCCTGCGGTTTAGGAAGATGCTAAAAACACTGATGTTTAGAAGGATTCTGAGTGTCAGCTAGACCAGGGAGTGTTTTCTTGCAATGTCTGCCAAGCTTATTGTTGTAACTAGAGATTTCGAGCGCCTAGAGACCTGCAGGTGATTGGGCGCGATATAAATCCAAAATAACAATAACAATAACAATTCCATACCTACAATTCTGCGCACATTTTATATTCACTACTTTGTTTGCAAATTTATTTAAAAACCATTACCAGTCATCCATCCTCGTGTTTTCAAAGTTGAGTTCGGGGAAAGAGTTCAAAGTTTTAACCCTGGCCTTTAGAGCCCTCTCGGATCGAGGCCCCTTTTACCTTCGGCGCAGATTGCGATTTTCTCAATCATCACGAAACCTCAGGTCCAATCATCTCCGTCTCATGATTTGCCCTCGTTTTCGTCTTTCACGTACTGGAGGAAGGTCCCTGGCAGTAGCCACCTCTAAATTATGGAATCAGCTCCCCACAGAACTAAGATTTTTGACGTCAGAACACCTATTTCGGAAAAAACTAAAGACCTGGCTTTTTTCCCATCTGTTGATTTAATTTCTTTCCTTTCTAAACTCCCCTGATCCTTCTGCGACAATGTTTTAGCGCCGGGACACCTCCGTTGGAGGTAGCTGTGCGCTCTATAAAATACTAAATAAATAAATAAATAAAGAGTATTACACTATTAAAGTGCGCCAGTGCTCATTCGAGAGTCAGCCATTACCGACTACGTTCCCTCTATAACTCTCCTGCTTTAACAAAGAACTTAGCAATTCTTGCTAGCTCCATGGGAACATCACACATGTAGACATAAGCCACTGCCTCTTTCCAAGTTCTGATACTGTTCTGCAAAAATATATGGGCCTTAAGAAGGACAGTCTTTGGGTCAGGAGTACTAGGCAACAACATACTAAGTGATTCATAGATTCCGAGGCATATGGCTAATGTCTGCACGGCCGTTGTCCTGGCGTTTTTGTTATCCAGTGCGCTCTGAATTTCCATATTGGCAGTGTCTGAATAAAATGTTCCTTAGGGCTTGCCTCCCCATTGTGAATCATATTAGGGTGTTATTGAACGATCGGATTGCTTGTGAGACTGTGAAGAAGGAGGGATTTTCTCCGAATTGAATTAATATCTGGAAGGAAGAGCCCCTTTGTCACGTGCTTTTGTGTTCAATGCTCACTAGACAAACCTCTCACTCCCAATATTTGGAGACCACTGTTTTGCTGATTGAAAGGAAGCATACTGGCTAAAACTACTCAAAATATGATGCTTGCTAGACACCATATTTTAACAAAATGCTGACAACACTCTACAACTTGCATTGGTGCAAGCTTAAAACTACCAGAATTCTCAAAATATTCTAGAAGTACACTTAGAAAACTGCAACAGACAGCAGTTTCTGATCATATTCCTGGAAATGTGTTAGAAATTGGGTTTCTGGTTGACAGAGGTATGCACCCTGTCCAAGCAGGAACCACAATCCTAGTCATGGTAAGTGTAGTGCACACTAAAAGTTTACCTGTGCTCACCCTCTGGTAGTTTGGCTCAGAGCAGTCATGCTAAACTAAAGAGGCAATGTGCAAATAGTGGTTCAGCACTCACAATTCGTAATCTATTGTGTTTAATGCAAGAATTTTAGCAAAAGTTTTTTATCAACCACAACAGTGATCACAGTCAATGTATAAAAAAGTAAACACGTCCGATGTCGAAATTTTCTTTCTTCATTTATTCTTTATTAAATGTAAAGTTACACCAGTAAAATTAATGATAAAATCCAGTAGCCGACGTGTTTTGTCCACACAGGACTTCCTCAGGGCTCTAGATTGCATGTGGGATTCACCAGATCTATAATATCTACTTGCACTGTATGCATCTCAATTTTATCAAATCGTTCAGTATAGGTATTGTTAAATGTTAGTTCCTTTGGCTAGTAACAGTCATGGCAACTGCTTCCAATCATATACACACACACACACACACACACACACGCACACACACGCACGCACACACACAAACACACACAGTAACATAATGAAAACACCACAAAAGTGCTCCACATCAGATTAGAAAAATAGCCAATATGTATCTGAGTAAAACAAGACCAAAACAACAAAAAATATATGAGTTTTGCATGATTAAATCCAAATGCAGTACTTATAAATCAATAGCTCCAACTGGGGGGTATCTGGTCATGCTTGACCAGAATAAATCATGATGCGTTAGTTGCTGGTGGGAGGTCTCAGTTCCTGAAGGCGATGCTGTATAGAAGATGCGTCGATGTCAAGAGCACGATGCATTGATTCTACTGTGTCAATGTCGAACCACTAGGCAGCAGGCGCTGCTTTGATTGGATGCCACACGGGCTATGTCGGGGTCGGAACGGTGCGTCACAGACTTCGGTGAGGTGGTGTTTGAAACTAACGCAGTAGCAAGTCTTCGAGGGCACTGCAGCAAAGTCGGGGCTACGTTGTAAGTCGAGGTGTTTGCATCACACACTCCGTTGAGTGGGGATCACAGCTTCCGTGCAGGCAGCAGCGATGCATCAATTTCTCAGCGATGCGCCGGTTCTGAAGTGGCACTTTGAAGTCAATGTGTTGTTTTCTAGGTTGCAGCACCAATACTCACTTCCAAGGACCCAGGACTGGATTTGGCTCCACGTGGCAGAGCAGGACTCACAGCAGATGTCCCAGGTGCTAGTAGCAAGATGCAGGTGAAGTCTTTGTTGTCCCTGAGACTTAAGCAACAGGAGGCAACCTCAGTCAAGTGCTCAGAGAAACTTTAGATGCGGTCCAGTCCTCTCACTCCCAGGCAAAGGCAGCAGACCAACACAGCAAAGTGGCAGTCCCTCCTGGCAATACAACAGTTCTTCTTCCTGGCAGAATGTCCTCAGTCCAGAAGAGTTCTGAGTATATGGTGTCAGAGGTCCAGTACTTATACCCATTTTAGCCTTTAAAGTAGGGAGACTTCAAAGAAAGGTCTTTGTAGTGCACAAGACCCTGCCCTTCCTGTCCCTGGCTCCAGACACACTACAGGGGGAATGCCACTCTTGGATGGGGACAGGCACAGCCCTAGTTAGGAAGAAGTGTCATCTCCTCCCTCTCACTCTAGCTCAGGAAGGCTCATCAGCCATGGGATTGGACCATCAGGGTATGCAGGCACACCTCAGCTCCCTTTGTGTATGACTGTCTAGAGTGTATTCACAAAACCCAACTATCATCCAGTCCTGACGTGTATTCTAGGGACAGGCAGAGACACAGATGGTCAAGTATGAAAATGCCAACTTTCTAAAAGTGGCATTTCCAGGCCTGCAGTTTTAAAACCAACTTAGCTAAAAGATGTGTTTTTAAATTGTGAGTCCAGAGATACCAAACTCCAACTGTCTCTCTGCTACTAATTGGATAATACATTTGTAAGATGTTGCAAAGCATCTCCGGTGCTAACCTATGGGGAGAAAGGCCTTGCAGTAGTGACACATGAATTTATACGTTTTCACTACCAGGAAATGTAAAACTCATAAGTACATGTCCTGCCTTTTAAGTACACTGCACCCTGCCCATGCGGCTACCTAGGGCCTCCTTAGGGGTACCTTACATAAAATAAAAGAGAAGGTGTGGGCCTGACGAGGAGGTGAACTTGCCAGACCAAAATGGCAGATTAAATCTGCACACACAGCCGCTACAGTGGCAGGCCTGAGACAGGTTTGAAGGGCTACTCATGTGGGTGGCACAATCAGTGCTGCAGGCTTACTAGTAGCATTTGATTTACAGGCCCTGGGCACACACCACAGTGCACTGTACTAGGGACTTATTAGCTAATAAAATATGCCAGCCATGGAGAAACCAAATGTCATTACATTTGAGCCACAGAGCACATGCAGTTTAGCACTGGTTAGCAGTGGTAAAGTGCCCAAAGTCCTAAAACCAGCAAAAATTAAGTTCAGCACACAGTCAAAAACAGGAGGTCAGAAACAGAAATACAGGGGATACTATGCCAAAAGACGCCAGGTCTAACAAAAGAGTTTGTGAAATTCACTTTCACATGAGCAGATATCCACATACACTCTTCTGTGAATCTGCCTAGCAACTGAAAATACATTATTTGTTTCCCTCTTTTCTGGCCAAGAAAAATATCTTCCCAGTTTGGGAACCTTTTTCCCTGCACCCCCAATCATTTAGAAATCATTGCTTTCCCATTACCACACTGGAAAAGGATTTACTCAAGCCCTTATCAGGAGTAAATCTGTGGCTATTTCCAGGATGGGAATGGGTTAGTAAAAGGTTTGTGAAAACTAACAAAAAGTGTGGGCCTTGTTGTGACATAAGACTTTAAGCACAAGAACCATGCAGTTCTGGGTGGACTCAATGCAAGAATTCTGTACCCGTATGGGGAGGTGTTAAAGTGTGGTTATTAACTGTTAGGAGATAAAAAAAAACCTCAATTGAATGTTGTACACTAATGAATAATTGAGGCAGGACTGTAGGAGGCAGGAAAGGCTTTGGAGAACTAAGCTTGATGCTGAAGCCCGGCTCAATCACAAAATCCTTCTTAAAAACTATAAAGCGGCGGTACTAGCCGAAAAACAAACATATTTTTCCAATCTCACTTCCTCCCTCACTTCCTCTGGTGAATTGTTTAAAATTGTGGAAATGATGTGACCTGGTTCCATGACTTGATGTGACACAGCAGACGTAGCCAGGATATGTCTTAAGTGTATTTATTAAGATAGTTAAGTCCATAGTATAGCCCCACCAGGAGCAGCCTGCTAGCTGCTCAGCCCATCCTCTCAACTGTCTCTCACCACACCAACATTCCAGTCACCTCATCATTCCAGATAGAACACTCACACTGGCTGAGCAGCTAACTACAAGATACAGGAGAACAATTTATCATACATGAAGATACTACAATATCTCCCTTCTTTACAGTTGACAATAAAACAAAGAACACTAAAAGTACATAATAACTAAACACAAAATATAAACAAGAGATAAATAGTCCAAATCCCAAAGGTAAGATGAAATAAACATACCACGAAAGGGAACCAGACTATAAAACGGAAGGAAAAGAATAAGAAAAGGATGAGAAATAAGAATGAACTATCACCATCCTCCTCTTATATTAAGAAACAAAATAAAACATTAAACTCACACACCAAGACCAACCTCCTCCTTTAATGAGACACAAAAAAAACGTTAAACAAAAAGCGTTAAACTACTAAACGGAGATTGGAAACACCACACAATATACTCATGAAAACCAACATAAAGAACGACAAAAAACACTCAATAAACCACAGAAACAGACAGAAAGAATCACTCCCAACCAAATACACAATGGGTGAATGTCACCCATCACTAAAACGTAGATGGGACTAACACCCCCCAAACTCTGAATATAAGGGAATAACACCCAAACGTGCAGAATACAGAAAAAGGGACTAAAACCCACAAACTAGTGCAACAAAGATAATAGAATTGCAGCACAGTGAGGCATAAAAAGACAAATACCCTCACACACAACAGCTAATGCATAAATGAAGGGACTTAAACCCAACACTAACGTGACAAAATGAAGGGACTTAAACCCAACACTAACGTGACAAAATGAAGGGACTTAAACCCAACACTAACGTGACAAAATGAAGGGACTTAAACCCAACACTAACGTGACAAAATGAAGGGACTTAAACCCAACACTAACGTGACAAAGGTGGGACTCACACCCCCTTAAAATTTAGTAATACCCATTACTAAAAACATAGGAGGGACTAACAACCCCCTAAACACAAAGTATATGGGACTACAACCCATACACAACAACATAGGTGGGACTAACCCCCAAAACACTGAAAAAAACATGTAGCTAACATGCAAACTCCAAAGTAAAGTGGGGATGGGGCTAAAACCCATTCCAATTAACAAGGTGTAGCACAAAATGACTATCACACCCGATTAAAACAAACATGTAGCAAACATAGACACACAAAAATCGGAAACACCAATACAATACATCAAACCGGACAATATGAATCATCACAAATAGTTGTGCAGAACCAGCAAAAACAGATGCATAATATCTGAACCAGATGATAGCCATATAAACCCTAACCGGTGAGCGACCTCTCACCCGAATTGCAGATACTGAGAATCCTTTAAGTACTGCGACCAACTATCGAATACAATAAAAACAAACTGCGGAGTAGAGACCAAGGTTCAAAGTAGCATGAAAGCTGAAAATGCTAACTCCAGACTTCCAAAACAACGTGGTTGACAGGACTTCTTGGCTTGACGGGAACTGAAAACTCACCAGTTGCACCATTTTACAAAGTACAGTGTCTTCAGTGTCCACTCCTCTTACAAATTTGAACTCACCCCCAAACGAAACTATCGCTGTAGACACAAAAGGAACAATCCGGTTAAGCATCGCTGGTGATGGCGCTGACATCTAAGCTGACCGGTGAACAGTGGAGACTAATCTCATCACGGCATTACTGTCATCACAAAAAAACTTTATTGAACAAAAACGTGGTTGGCAAATGACAATGAGCGTGGTATGGCTTGTGAATAGACACCATCCTGTAGAGAAAATGCAAACCGCAAGATGGCGGCACGTACAGGAGACGCAATGCCGAGTGGTTCACGGCGCGCTCCTGCATCAAAACGTCCTTAGGCAGCATAGAAGACAAGGACGAAACAAAAACGTCATGGAAGACTTCAGAACTGCTCCGCGTGACTCCACTTACAAGGTAAGGCGCGAGCAGTATTTCAAAATCAAACTTGAGAGTAACTATTGCTCTAGCGGCCACAACATAGGAAAAACGAACCATTAAATAATTAAGAATGAAGACAAACAGAGTCTCACCTAGTTGGCTCACAAGTGCGATAAACAGCCCCTCGAGTAACTTCCCAAAGCAAACAGCCGTTGAGCAAACGAAAAGTCCGCCTCCATCTGCAATCAGGCAAAAATGGGGCGAGCAAACACCAGTTGAAATCCTCAAGTCCTGCACACACACGGAGGCAAATTAACTTTTAAGTGTCTCTAAAACGAGGGAACACGCAAAACAGAAACATGACACAGTGCTCTGAAGAGGCATCGCTTTCCAACTAACACGGTTCGCTTGTAGCACTGACGCAGAGGATCCCTTAGACTGTCGCCTGTTGCTCTTTGAATCAACCGCTTTGGTAGTGGCACAATATACGTTATTGTACTGCAAAACACCATAGTCTAACACCGGGACCCGATTTTTGCCCCCGAACATATTTTCCCACATGACATCACGCACTCGGTGAATAGCCATTTCCGTTGTGGGTCCACTGGGGAACTCCTCTCAATGGAGACACTCTACCAAAACAGCAAAACAGCACAGGCTGTCACCAATTACCTTGAATAGAGAGGCACGCAGTCCTTTATTACAGGAAGCTTGAAATTTATTGTTGTACTGACCCTCCACAGACTAGAAGGTACATCAACACGACTGTCACTAGGGCCAGCAACGATCTTAAAACAGCCAACTTGGTCGCGAAAACATCCAGAAGACAGCTCAGGAAGACAACACCTTGTAGTTGAAACAGAACTGATGCAAACTTCTGTTTTACACTAATGACCAACTTGCAGCTCCACTCCTCACTCGAACTGGCACACAGATGTTTGGGCGACCGGTGTAGTGGTCACTGGTGGGGCTCACGGTGCCAGGTGGTTTCACCAGATGAGGAGTTTCTTTTCATTAAATCGATTTTCATCAAGTTCAGTTACATATCAGTCCATCCAGGTTACACGCACGGTTCCTTAAGTCCAACTCGTCGCCAATTGATGTGACCTGGTTCCATGACTTGATGTGACACAGCAGACGTAGCCAGGATATGTCTTAAGTGTATTTATTAAGATAGTTAAGTCCATAGTATAGCCCCACCAGGAGCAGCCTGCTAGCTGCTCAGCCCATCCTCTCAACTGTCTCTCACCACACCAACATTCCAGTCACCTCATCATTCCAGATAGAACACTCACACTGGCTGAGCAGCTAACTACAAGATACAGGAGAACAATTTATCATACATGAAGATACTACAATAAACCTTATCCTCTATTCATCACCCCGACCCCATAGTCCCCTCACAAGCTCTCTGTGATCAGATTTCTTCTTTTTTCCACACCAAAATACTCAACATCTACGCATCTCTCCAAGCGGACAATCTTCTTCACCCTTATTCTCCTGATCCTGTTAACATGCCCCCCCCCCTGTGAAACCCTTTCCACCTTTCCTCTTCTTTCGGTCTCCGATCTTGAGAGACTGTTGGACTCCCTTAGATCAGGCTCACCTCTTGATCCCTGCCCGCTCAAGATCCTAAAAAACTGCAGAGCTACCTTAATTCCCCCCATACTGGTGGTTATGAACAGGGCCATTTCTAGTGGGACCTTTCCAGCCTCCTGGAAAACCGCTATTGTGAAGCCCCTGCTAAAAAAGGCCACTCTGGACCCCGGGACTCTAAAAAACTTTCGTCCTATCTCCCTCCTCCCTGCTCCTGCCAAGATGTTGGAGGCCCACCTGAACGTCCATCTCAGCTCCTTTCTTGACAAAACCGGCCTGCTTGATCCCTCTCAGCATGGCTTCAGAAAGGAGCACAGCACCGAGTCAGCCCTCACAGTTATGGTCAATAACATCCGTGCTGGGGTCGATAGGGGTCAGACTACGCTGCTGATCCTGCTCGACCTTACAGCCGCATTTGACACCTTGTCTCCCACCATCTTGGCCTCCCGACTAGGTGAGATGGGGGTGGAGGGGCTGGCTCTCAGTCTTCTCACCTCCTTTCTCAACAACAGGGAGCAAAGGGTAAAGTTGGGTGACTTCCTCTCCCCTGCTAAGCCATTGCACTGTGGGGTCCCCCAGGGCTCCTCTTTGAGCCCCACCCTTTTCAACGTCTATGTGGCCCCCCTTGCTAGGCTTGTCAGATCTTTTGGTTTGGAAGTCCTTTCTTATGCCGACGATACCCAAATCATGGTCTCCCTGTCACAATCGGTCGGCTCTACGGCCCTCAATTTTAGGAACTGTATGGGAGCCGTGGCAGGCTGGATGACCTCAAACTTCTTAAAGTTGAATGGGGAGAAGACCGAAATCCTTGTCTTCGGGGGTAACAAGGAGGTCTGGACATCCGACTGGTGGCTGCCGATTCTGGGAGTCTGCCCACAACCCTCTGGTGTTGCTCGTAATTTGGGAGTTTTATTTGACACCTCCTTGGCCTTTGACAAGCAAGTGAACAGGACTGTTTCTATTTGCTGCGGGGTGTTGAGGGTGTTGAGAAAGCTCACTCATTACCTCTCCCTGGATGCTCGGAAGCAAGTCTCGGTCGCTCTCCTATCCTCGCGCCTGGACTATTGTAATGCCCTCTATCTTGGAATGAGCAATAACCTGGTTCATCGGCTGCAAGTTGTTCAAAACGCTGCAGCAAGGTTCGTTGTCAACGCCCCCAGACGCTCCTCTGGGACTGCCATTAGGAAACATCTTCATTGGCTCCCTATTCCTGCCAGGATAAAATTTAAAGTCCTGACCATCATCCATCGGGCTCTTCATGACGCAGGGGCAGAGGCTATTAGGTCCTTGGTGTCGTACTACATTCCTGGCAGAGCCCTCCGTTCCTCCAGTTTGAAGCTGCTCACTGTCCCCCGCTTTGCTAAAGCAAGGTGGGGTGGCAGGTCCCTTTCTGCCCTCGCCCCCAGACTCTGGAACGAGCTTCCCCCTGATCTAAGGAATCAGGATTCCTTACCTCTGTTTCGTCGAGCTCTTAAAACTTTCCTCTTTTCTGAATACGATTCTTAATATCTTTTCTTTCTCTCACATTTGGCTGATTGCTGTTTTTCCACCTTTTGCGCCTTGACGCCTTTGGGCAAAGTTGCGCATTATAAATCTCTGTTCAATCATAAAGACATTGTCTACAACCTCCGGAGCTGGGGAGGATGCTACAGGCCTAATTCACAAAGATTGATGACATACTCTTTTAATATGCCTGTCTAACCCCTGATTGTCAGGAGGACTCCAGGCTTTCTCCTGGAATTCAGGAGTGTTAGACCCCGGATCCCTGGTTGGCTGAGGTAGGTACCTTAGGCCAAATAGGGACCCTCGTTTCCACATCAGGGAAAGAAAGGACACCTTCTCAGATAGCCACCTCTCTCCCCCTTGGTAGCTTGCCACGAGCAGCAAGGCATATCTTTAAGGCAAATGTGTAAAGTATTTGCAACCATGCTCACAGCAACCCAATAATGACACCACAAATGGACTCCACACGAGTTTCATAAAAACGAGTATAAATTTATATAAAAAGATATACGATAAGACCACACGATATAAATCCAACCTATGCGTATTTGTAATATTCCTCCTTGCCGGATGTTAGGCCAGCCAGCCCTTGTAAGTTCTGGCGATATTAATGAGCACTTCTAAACGTTCCACTGCAGTCCTACTGCACTGCTATGCAGTTCGTAATGCTAGAATCAGGCACTTTACAATGTAAAAATAGTGCAATGCGTAACGCAACAATCAGGTACTTCATTATGCAGAAATAATGCAATGCATAATACACTAATCAGGTAGTTCGTTATACAGGAATAATGCAATGCATAATACACTAATCAGGTAGTTCGTTATGCAGAAACAATGCAATTCGTAATACGACAATCAGGTAGTTCGTTATGCAGAAATAATGCAATGTTTAATACTACAATCAGGTAGTTCGTTATGCAGAAATAATGCAATGTGCAATACAACAATCAGGTAGTTCGTTATGCAGAAATAATGCAATGCGTAATACACTCCAGCACCGATCACGGTACTTTAGGCGGTCTCTCCGCCACTCGTGTTGACTCGCAGTCAGCCTCTGTCAACAGTTGCCCCCACACGGGTATGCAGCTCTGCACTCCGGCCCTGGTACTGCCACTCCTTTGGCAAGTACGGGCCGCGATACGAGCTGAAGCAGAGGCTCGCGCTGCAGGAATGATAGAGGCCGGGAGCGTCTCCCTCTGAGCCCGCACCCCGCCCCAGGCGTCGACACACGTTACCTGGGGGGTGCGACCTTGCTCTTCTCTCTTCCAGCGACCTGGGCTTCCGATGCAATCTTTGTGAATTCCAGGCAGTGGGACTCGGGCCCTCCCTCGACGAAGTTGGTTCGAGGTCCCGCTCAGGCAATGGCGGGCTCTGGCCGGCGGCTCAGCTCCTCCGGGGCTGTCGGTCCAGGCCGCTGATGCTACGAAGATCTCAGGCTGCAACAGGACACATGCACACAGCATCGCTGAGACTCACTTGAGCTTCGGGTGCACGATCACCGGGCACTCCACACGAAGGTCTCAGGCTGCACAAAGCACATGCACACAGCGTCGCTGAGACTCACTTGAACTCCGGGTGTGCACGATAACAAGGCAATCCTCATGAAGGTCTCAGGCTGCACAAAGCACAAGCACACAGTGTCGCTGAGACTCTCCTGGAAACGTTTGTGTTCCTAAGTTTCCGCAACAGGGAGCAAGCTCACCTCGGGCCCTTGGGGATAAGTTACTTCAGGACACAGCAAAGTCCTTTTAAGCAGAGGGACACAACTAGGCCAGGGCGGTAAATTCCATTCCGCTCGCGGAATTTGCGGAATTTGGGTAATTTTGCGTTCCGCGGAGAACGCAGAATTGCCAAAAATTCTGCGATCCGAGACTTTGCCTAGTTCTTTGCTTGTTCGCGCTTTCAAAATGCGTGTTCGTGAGATATTTCCCCCGAGCATGCAAACAGCGTTCGGAACAGGAAAAAAGCATCGCGAACGGGCGGAACAAGCAATTCCGCGTGTTCGCGGAACTCTGTGTGCTCGCAGAGATTTTTTACGGTTTGGTGGAGCTTTATGTAGCGCGACTACGCAAATTCCGCCCACCCCTAGACACAACACACAGCAAAGTCCCTTTAGCCTCTCCTTGGTTAAAACAGCAAACTGCAGGCCAGCCCCAGAACACACAGCAAGGGTCAGTCCTTTCCTTCAGTCTCTTCAGTTGTTTCTTCCTTGGCAAAGGTTCTTCTTGACCACAAAGTAGCTTCAGTCTTGTTCAAACTTGATCATTCCATTTCTTCAAAGTTCAAGGGCTTAAGCTCTCATAGTTATATCCCTAAATGTCTTTGAAGTCTTTGTGTTCAGGGGGGCACTGACCCCTGCTCAAACCAGTTCTGGGTGCCTCCCTGCCAGTGACACCTTCTTCTTTTGATTAGTGGGGGTCTGGATTCTCAATCACTCAGCAGGAGATGGGGCCATTGTTTTATGGCAGCAACCCAGGCCTCTTCACCTCTAAGGGTTACTCCTCCCCCTACACTCCAGATGCAGGTCAGCCTGTTGCTGTCTCACCTTCTCCCCTGAGTCATTCCCCAGATCCTATCACTTTCAAATCTAGACAGTCAATCCATAGCCAGGCAGAGACACACAGAAATGTGTGGTAAATAAAAATTCCTTTACCGGGACTGAATTTGATACAGAAACATTATAAAATAGCTCAGTAAAATGAGAGGCAGAATCCGTGATATTAGAGTTTCGGAATGGGCTTTATTCCAATAAGCGATTATAATCGGATGCCTCAAGTTCCATCACCACGGGGGTTCAGGAAGTGAAGTACATACTTTATTGACAAGAAGTAACTTTTATAGTCCATACATTATAATGAAGTGAATACAGTAGGCGTAACAATTGATAAGGAAATTGACGTTTGGGCTACGTAACCGAAAATGGGTGTAATAATGAGTAAAAAGGAACATGATTGGTTGTGATGTCATGTATAGGTGGATCTATAAGATAATACTTGGCATGGATGCGCGCGCAGCAGTATGACGTGTAATTGACGTGTAACTAGGGGGTGACGGGGACTTGACATTTAGCTCTACATGTGGAGACAAGAAGTCTGGGGGGTCAAGTCAACCTAATCCCAAATCATATCTAACATCCTATGTTTAAAGAACTATGTTATCCATAAAAGAAGGACTCTCGGACAGAATCTATTCTATACTGACTGTGCGTGCGTGTACAAGCGTCTAAGTGTCTACACTGAATGCGAGGGGGTAGGAATATTCCATGGTAACAGGGCTATGAATTACTTGCATGAGGACAGAGAAGATGGGCCTTTTTGCTTGGTAACTGGAGGAATGTTTACTTAAACTACTAGGCAGGAATGCATCGGCTGAGGGGGAAGCAGATAATTCGAAGGTGAAATACAGTTCTTGGCAGAGAATAGGCTGATGTCAGGCTTCGTGAGCCGCGCAGAGAATGAGACAAAGTTCATGGTCACAGATGCAGGCTCGGGCTGGAGCTTTCAGAGGCAGAAGGCAAGAGGAGTTTTGATGACAGAATCAGGGCCTACTTGCCTGGACTGTAAAATGGCATAAGTGAACCATATAAAGCCGGTGGCCTTTCATATTTAAGAATGGAATATCCGGCCTATTCATGGCGGATCTGGCAGAGGACATGTTGACGGTGGGCATACATGTATTTGCGTCTTCATAACTGGAACTGGAGGGAACATACATGTACTTGTGACATGCACATAGAACCGTTGGGGTCCAAGATAGGGGACATAACTGACCAGAAAAATCCACATTTCCACATTCCCTCCTTGTCCCCTCCTTGCCCTTCAAGAGATATCAATCTTCATCAATCCATTGATCTGTTCATATAGCATCATTTGTTCTTCTTTCTTCTTCCGGAATCTTGAATGAAAATCTTGATGTGGAATACATGATGTGGCACACAGACCACAAATCGCTGGTCCACATTGCAGACATAGACAGCAACTGAATAGTATGAGAAGGCCAATACCTAGGAAGGATAGAACTCTCCATCCCCAGGCTGATACCGCATTCCAAAACCAACTGGACCAAGTCCAAGTGCCTGGGTTCTGGTGTATCTGGCTTACAATCTTATGAAGGCGAGTGATGGCTTTATATACAGATGGCGAATTTTCTGGTATGAATACGCAACAGCTTGATCCGATGACCCTACAAGCTCCGCCCCTATCAGCCAGGATGACGTCAAGGACAAGACGATTTTGAAGCACAACAATCCGCATAGCAGACTGCTCTTCCGTTAAATTGCCTAAGGCGGAAATAGTCTCATTCACTACTGCTTCAAGGGTTCTAGTTAATCTACGTATCAGCTTACTATTAGTAACAGTACCTATATAGGGAAAGATGCCTTTATTAAAATCTACATACTTATCCCATGCCGTCTCAGTGTAATCGACAATGGGGAGATCTCTCCGTTCTCTGTTGTGTACTAAATGAATATTTCTGTAATAATCAGGAGGAGCTAGGAAAACAGGTGGCAAAAGGAATGCTATGTAGCAGGTACCATCCCAATCTAGAGGTAGACGCGTATATGCAGTCTGACCACATATAAAGTAGGAGTGGCGAGAAGCTCTGAATGAAGATTTTCCTTGATCACTGAATTCTACTATAGTAGTGCATTTACTATGGCCCATATGTATGGAACCAACCTTTCTTACACACAATTCACCTTTTGCTGGGAATACTGACATGGTGGGTAAGACTAGCTCAACTTCGGATACGACATTTAGAATCATGAGATTAGGTGTAAAATTACCTAATCCATACACTTCATTTTCTAGATCAGTTCCTGTTCTTTTGGGGCGACCCTCCTTGTCAGGGTAGCAGACTTTGAGTAAAACTAGGTTCAGGTTTCCCCATATCCAATGATCTTGGTAAACTGCTGTGTCTGAGTCTATGGAATTGATTAAACTGAACCATGCTCCACAGGAGCCATTATGTGTAAATGGATGTGGAAAGAAAGGCAGGACTCCTTCATAATTCTGATAGGGAGGGAGTCGGCCACACACCCAACAATTGGTGGCATTACTAGTCTGATGGGAATGATGTAACATACTAATGAAAGTGTTATTGCGCAGCGCAAGTCTATAAGACAATTCATGCGGAGGTAAGTCACTAAAAGAATGTTCTGCAATAACATTGTGAACATTTCTGGCAATAGGGTAATATATGTGCAACAACATACTGGTAATAATTATTAAAAGACTTAAGGAAAACAAAATTAATAAGGTCCCTATACAATGGCTACGCAGTGATTTACAATACGCCTGTCGTTTCATCATTTTTCGCGACTGTTCATGATTCAGGTCTAGAGGATACATGTCAGAGACAGATTCAACCGCTTCACCTAGGGGAGGACTTAAACAATCAAACCGTCTGACGTCCTAGGCCTTAACTTAACTTTGTAAAGTTCGCTTTCAGTTTTTTCCACCAAAGGAAGTTTTGAATCAGTCTGTGAGGGAGTGCAGGGCACAGTGTCTATATCCGAGGATAGTCCATGAAATTTCTTGATGTGGCTTGAATGAATCCAGCCCTTGCGGCCCTCGATCTTCACGGCTGTTCTTGTGGTCAACAGGACCAACTTGGGTGCTTTCCACCTGGGCTCCAGCTGAGTCTTTCGGTCGAAATTCCTCACAAAGACAAGATTACCCGGAACAACGTCATGGGGTTTCACCTCAGTGTTGTCGGGAAAAGCTGCAGCTACCTGTGAACGAGAAGATTGTAGTGCAGACATCAAGGAAGCCAAGTAATCTGTCAGCATATTACAGTCAATATCAGTTATTTTGCGTGGTATAGGCGTCCCCCACATATTCGGTGGTCTACCGAAGATCACCTCATACGGGGATAGCCCTGTTCGAGAGTGTGCTACCATTCTCATGTAAAAGAGTGCAACTGGTAACGCTACTACCCAGTCGACACCTTTCTCTCTGCATATTTTGGACATTCTAATTTTCAGTATCTGGTTATGTCTTTCTACGAGACCTGCTGCCTCGGGGTGTCGGACACAGTGGAATTTCCACTGATAACCTAACAGAAGTGAAACGTGTTTCATTAATTCGGATGAGAACGGCTGGCCGTTATCTGAATAAACAGCACGTGGTAAACCGTATCGTGGGAAGAATTCTCGAACCAACTGTTTGGCAGTAGTTGGGGCAGTGTAATCTGAAACCGGGTATGCCTCCGTCCAACGGGACAGAGCGCAGACAACTACGAGAACATATTTGAATCCTCTGCATCGTTCCATCTGGATATAATCCATCTGGAGTACTTCAAAAGGATGATTAGGGGTATGAAATCCACCCTGTTCTACGGGAACGCTTTTTCCTGGGTTGAACTGACAACAGATCATACAGGTACGAACCTTTTGTTTTGCTGCTGCTCGTAAATGTTTATTGAACCAAATGTGTTGAATGCTGTCTAGCATAGCTTTTTCTCCTAGATGTGCTGGACTATGTATAGTGTTAATTATAACTTGGACCATTGAATCAGGAAGGAACCATACAGACTTTTCCTTCATCATCCATCCTTGGTCCGTTTGGATCCCTCCTAATTCAGTCCATTTCTTTATTTCGTCTGGTGTAGCATGTGTCTGTATGTCAATTACGTCAAGAGTAGGATCTTTAACTGTCATACAACGTGTCGGTGTCGGGACTATTGTCTTTGTCATGTCGGGGGTTTGAGTTTGAGCAGTCAGTTTAGCTGTTCTGTCGGCTAGATCATTGCCTTGGGAAATGATATCAGTAACCTTCGTATGAGCCTTACATTTCATAATTGATATTTCAGTGGGTAGATGTATTGCATCTAATAATGCATGAATGAGGGGTCCGTGCTGAATGTGGGCACCGTGGGAAGTTAAATAACCTCTCTCTCGCCACAGCACGCCGAAGTCGTGTACAACTCCGAATGCATAACGTGAGTCAGTGTATATGTTGACTTTTTTATTCATGGCTTAAATACAGGCTTGTGTCAGAGCGATAAGTTCTGCGGCTTGAGCTGACAAAGTGTTTATGCGATTAGTTTCAATGACTTCAGTATCTGTTGTGACTGCGTAAGCGGCTACTAACTCTCCTGTGCTTGTTCTCATGCATGAACCATCTACATACAAGGTCAGGTCTGGATCTGGCAATGGGACATCGGTTAAGTCTTGTCTGGGTTTTGTTGTTATTGTAATAACTTCAATACAGTCATGGGCTAGTGGGTCTGTTCCGATTACAGGTAGAAGTGTGGCAGGATTCAATGTGTTACAGCGTCTGATTTTTATATGTGGCTGAAACAATGTAAGTTCATATCCTGTAAGTCGCCCTATAGTCAAGTGTTGTGTTTGCGTTCTATTTACAAGAACCTCTACTGCGTGTGGTACTTGAACTGTCAATGGATGTCCTAACACTATGGCATCGCTTTGTCTGATTGCTAAAGCTGTCGCTGCTACTGATTTCAGGCACGCAGGCAAAGCCTGAGCTACGGGATCTAATGTACTAGAGAAATAGGCACATGGTTTGTGTGCTCCTGCTTGATCCTGTGTGAGTACTGACAAAGCAGTACCTTCGCGTTCTGTAACAAAGAGTGTAAACTGTTTTCTGTAACATGGCGTTGCTAAAACGGGTGCTTGACATAAAGCTTTCTTTAGGCTTTCAAAAGCTTGTGTGTGTTCCTGAGTCCAAGGGAGAACAGTCGATGTGGCTGCCTCCTGTGTGGTTAACTGAATGAGTGGTTTTGCTAGAAATGCATACTGAGGGATCCACTGCCTACAATATGAAGTGAGGCCTATGAAAGCCCGTACTTCCTTTTGTGTCTTGGGTATTGGCATGTTAGCTATTAACTGAATGCGGTCGGGTGTAAGCTGCCTTCCCTCCTTGGACAGCGAGTGACCAAGATAAATAACTCGCTGGACACAGAATTGCAGCTTAGAAGGGGACACCTTGTGCCCCTTTTCGGCTAGAAATTGTAAAACTGTCAGTGATGCTTTCTCACATTCGGGTTCGCTTCTAGCGGTGATCAGCAGATCATCGACATATTGAAGCAGGGCAGTGTTAACTGGCATGTGTATACTGTCAAGTTCTCGTTTCAGTGCTTGGCTATAGATGCTGGGGCTTTCTGTAAATCCTTGAGGTGCGCGGGAGAATTTAAAGCTACGCCCATTTAAACTAAATCCGAACAAATATTGACTTTCCGGATCTATTGGGACGCTGAAAAAGGCATTCTTGAGATCAATTACAGTGAAGAATGTTGCTTCGGAATCAATAGCTGTCAATAATGACGAGATATCTGGAACCACAGGAAATTGTGGCACAATGCATTTGTTTAACTCGCGCAGATCAATAACCAATCGGTATACTGGCGGAGCTGTAGGATCTGTTCGTTTAAGAATCGGAATTATTGGTGAATTACATACATTGGAGTCTGTTTCTACAACTACTCCTTGGGCAATAAGCTCTTCAATGATTTGTAGTAAAGCCACTACAGCATCTGGTGGTAACTTGTATTGTCGCATTCGTGGTAGCACCACTCCTGCCTTTAGTGTGACTCGATATGGTGTAATACTCATGCAACCAACATCAGTAGGGCCTTGTGCCCATAGATGTGTAGGTAAAGTCTGCAGTCGGGGATCCATGTCTCTAGATACATAGTGACCTTTAAAATCACGTAAAAACAACCTTACTCCTTCCGGAGAACAACATATTATGGCTCCTAGAGCTTTCAACGTTTTTATTCCTAACAGATTTTCTGGGCATGATTTAGTAAGCAATAAATCTGTAGTTCGGGTCAGAGGTCCTATCGTAAGTGGAAGAGGCTGTGACACTTCATTAACAATAGGTTTTCCTGAAAAACCAAGGGAAATATTCTGTGAGCCTGAGAGGGGTGCCCCTGGAACTTCACTACGTTTTATGGTCGTTCGACTTGCCCCTGTATCGAGTAGAAATTTTCTATCTTGGCCTAATAATTCACTATGTACATAAGGTCCTTCTTGGTCTACTGGGATTTCAATAAGGGGTAAGTCAACTTCCCTCTCTAGGCTTGTTCATGCGTAACGCTGATACTCGGGATATTCATACTGTGCGGTCTGATACATTTGTCGTGTTGTTGTCTGTGTGGCAGCAGCAGGCAACGGTGGTGCAGCTGGCACAAACTGTATTGGCTGTTGTGCGGCTGGCATGGCCTGGGCATGCTGCGTAGCTCCTTGTTCATTCTGATCTTGTCTTAGTGGCCGTGATCTTTCTTGTGTTTTACCTATGGCGATATTATGTTTTAGCACTGGACAATCGTGTACGTAATGACCTGGCTTTTTACAATAATTGCATGTCCCTTTTACAGGTCCTGCTGAATCGGAATGTGTCATACCCTTTTTATGTCCTTCAGCTGGAACTGTCTGGGAAACTAGCATTTTCATTTTCGTGTCTTTCATGCGTCTGTGTTCATGTTCTTGTTCCTCTTTAATTCTATTGTGGTGGTACTGTAACATTTGTAACATTTGTGTTGGAGTGTTACCTTGCCAGGTACTCTCGAATTTTAATACTCTATTCTTTACTGGGGCAGGGCATTTTCCACTAATTTTGTTACAAACAGATGCGGGTATGATTCGCTACTTGCTTTTATGCCACTATTTATACCAAAACATTTCTCGAATCGGGCATAGTAATCGCTAGTGTCTTCATCTTGCTTCTGTTTACAGGCTGAAATTGTACCCCAATCTTCCTTTTTCGTAGTTAATAAACGTGGCAGTACCTGTACTAGTAGACCTGGTAGTGCTTTAGTTTTGTCCCCAAGCCCCGAACCTGGACCTCGGGCCCTTTCTTCTGCTTCTAATGCTGACCATTCTATCTTTTGATCACCTACCTCCCACTCTTTTTCCTTGAGTTTCTCATAAATGCCAGCAGGCATCAACACCTTTAATATTGTCATAATGTCGGGGTAGGTATACTCTCCCATGAGTAACATGTCTTTGATTTCTCGGTGAAAACCCGCTGGGTCTTTGTCATGACTGGGTACTACTTTCTTCATTTCCAACAATTCTATTTTCGATATAGGCGTATATACAAATACACGTTTAAACTCATTGTCCTCGCCTTTTATTGGGTGTACTTCTCGTAAGGGATTCTGTCTATCCAGGTGATACGTCGTTCTTTCCTTGACAGGCAATGAGACATGCTCTGAGCATACAAAAAGAATATACTGCTTTCTAGATACTAGAATTTCTTTAATTAATTTGGTACCTGGACCTCTCCATTTCTTCATAAGCAATTCAGTCAATATGTCAGGTAAGGGACCAGGGTCCGAATGCTGACTCTGATATAGTATAATGAGTTGTTGAATCATATAAATCCCAGCTAACCTCTGCTCATCTGGGGTGAGATTCAAAAATGTGCGTACTACTGTCTCATCACTATATTTTCCGGGACTGTCCACCCAGTGGACAGCTGCCCTTGCTAAATCTTGTTCATCCATAGAATCGAGAAAATGATAACCCCTTCGTTCTCGGAGTAGTTTGTCGGCGGTTTGGAACGAATGCTCGTTAGACCTTATATTAATTATAGGTATTTGAAAATTCCTGTTATTATCTGGACATATCGGATGTATTGAGTCAGTATGATATCTAGTCTGATTCCTATTACAAGATCTTCCTCTACCTACATAGGCTATGGTGTCCGACTGTCCTGTGGGCAGTCCTGACCCTTCTTCCTCGTTTTGTTCGAACTCGTCTATCTCTAATCTCTCCTCGTGTAGGCGTTCTATTTCTTTACGGATCTTTCGGCACATGGCTATTATACAATTTTGCTTATCGTGTCTCCCTTCTGATATATTCTGGCCCCATTTTGTAAGAATTTTCATTGCTTCCGGATCTACCCCCGGTCGGTCTTGATTTCTGATCACACCGTTTATGAGGAAACGTAACAGTTCCCCCTGTATCTCTACTTTCTGGTATTCCATAGCTCTGTTAATACATTCTGGATCTCGCCCTGTTTGAACAAAATGGTATATTTTATCTAGATGCGTAGTCATTCCTGGTAGCTTCGCTAAATACCCTGCGGCTCGTCTGATACGTAATGATGCCAGGATCATTTCGTCCTCTTTGCCGAGCACCGGGTCATATCTACAATCTATAAGAAGTTCCTTAAGCGTACGATCACTTACGAATTTGGGTGTACGTGAATGCGCTGACTCTTGAAAAATAAGTTTATTTATTCTAGGTGGCGTAGAAAAAATATTGGTAGCACCTCCCGTGGCCCCGTCTGGGGCGTCGGGTGTGAAAGGATTCGTCGAACGTGACACAGCAACTATAGGTGTGGACTCAGCTATAGAAGTACTTGTAGGAACAGATGCAGAAACAGATGTGCTTGCCGGAACTTGTGACTCGATTTGTTGCTGCAGGGATACGGGCACTGGATCTTGGCGTTGAACCTCCCTGGTATGCGGTCTACGTGGGGCGGAATTAGCATACTCGGGTGCTGCGTCATCTAAATATGAGGAAAGAAAAACATCTTCTGCGGTTCTAGGATGCCCCTTAGGATGTACCTTGATTGGGAATAATGGGGTTGGCAAGTCTTTTAGTATTTCTGGAGTAGTCTTAGGTAATCCTTCGGCCAGAAGGGGATACATACCATTCATAAGGGCATTTCTTTGTCTGTCTACTTGTTCTGATTTTACTCGGATACCTTCCTCAATTAATAGATTCTCTCGAACTTTATTGGAATTCTCTTTACTCTTCTCTTCCTGTCTACGTGCTTTTTCTGTTCGTCTATGTGATTCTTTACGCCATAATTCAACGGCGTCTTTCTGTGACTGTCTGACTTTTCTTTTCCATAACTCTTCCTCGACTTTCATGATGCACTCTGCATCCCAGGTTCCCGCTGTGGGCCACCTCTGACTTTCTGGTAATCCCTTGGTATAGTCTACCCATAAATCAAGAAATAATATAGCGTCTAAGCCATGTTTGTGATACATAAAGTGCCCTGGAGTGTCCCTAGGAGGAATAGGGACGGCTTCTTCGAGAACCCCTTTTCTGGTAGTGATCTGTCTTAATTTCGAAAAGAGCGGCATATTGAGAACTGACCTTATACTTGATTTTGACCTGATACTTGAATTTGAACAGACTTAATACAATAAACACGATAATGAACAGTCATTCATACCACGATATACAGAACATACTTAAACACTTTAAACATTTAACATTAAACCTTTAACTGAAACAACAATGATGATCGTCTGCATAACTAATCACCAAGCTTAATTCTCGACAATAACTAGACAATAACTAGGTACTTCGGAATACTTCGGAATACTTGATATACTGCTAAACAGTACAGATACACTGCTAAACAGTGCAGACCGGATTTGTGTACCCAAACCCGTCTTGACCGGCACAACCTATGTGCACGTCAGAAATGCCTCCCCAGCAATGGTACTCACCGGGTAGCTTCGGAAACGGAAGGCCTCAGTAACTTGAACTTGAACCGGACCGGACTCGACTCGACTCGACTCGTCGGACACTGGGCTTGACTTCGGACTGGTGGGTCTCTGTATACCTCGGATCTTGCTCTCTCAGCTAGGCTCTGGTCGGGATACTTCGCACTTCTCACCGCCTCGTCTGGGTGTTGATCGCAGTCTCAGTCGCCCCCGCTTGACCGGAGGGAGATACAGGAAATCCTGCTGGTACGCGTTATTGTCCGTCCAGCTGTGGCAGGAGACCGGGCCTGCAACGCACCGCCGGCGCGTGAGATGAGAAAGTGTCCCTGTTCGGGCGCCATCATGTGGTAAATAAAAATTCCTTTACCGGGACTGAATTTGATACAGAAACATTATAAAATAGCTCAGTAAAATGAGAGGCAGAATCCGTGATATTAGAGTTTCGGAATGGGCTTTATTCCAATAAGCGATTATAATCGGATGCCTCAAGTTCCATCACCACGGGGGTTCAGGAAGTGAAGTACATACTTTATTGACAAGAAGTAACTTTTATAGTCCATACATTATAATGAAGTGAATACAGTAGGCGTAACAATTGATAAGGAAATTGACGTTTGGGCTACGTAACCGAAAATGGGTGTAATAATGAGTAAAAAGGAACATGATTGGTTGTGATGTCATGTATAGGTGGATCTATAAGATAATACTTGGCATGGATGCGCGCGCAGCAGTATGACGTGTAATTGACGTGTAACTAGGGGGTGACGGGGACTTGACATTTAGCTCTACATGTGGAGACAAGAAGTCTGGGGGGTCAAGTCAACCTAATCCCAAATCATATCTAACATCCTATGTTTAAAGAACTATGTTATCCATAAAAGAAGGACTCTCGGACAGAATCTATTCTATACTGACTGTGCGTGCGTGTACAAGCGTCTAAGTGTCTACACTGAATGCGAGGGGGTAGGAATATTCCATGGTAACAGGGCTATGAATTACTTGCATGAGGACAGAGAAGATGGGCCTTTTTGCTTGGTAACTGGAGGAATGTTTACTTAAACTACTAGGCAGGAATGCATCGGCTGAGGGGGAAGCAGATAATTCGAAGGTGAAATACAGTTCTTGGCAGAGAATAGGCTGATGTCAGGCTTCGTGAGCCGCGCAGAGAATGAGACAAAGTTCATGGTCACAGATGCAGGCTCGGGCTGGAGCTTTCAGAGGCAGAAGGCAAGAGGAGTTTTGATGACAGAATCAGGGCCTACTTGCCTGGACTGTAAAATGGCATAAGTGAACCATATAAAGCCGGTGGCCTTTCATATTTAAGAATGGAATATCCGGCCTATTCATGGCGGATCTGGCAGAGGACATGTTGACGGTGGGCATACATGTATTTGCGTCTTCATAACTGGAACTGGAGGGAACATACATGTACTTGTGACATGCACATAGAACCGTTGGGGTCCAAGATAGGGGACATAACTGACCAGAAAAATCCACATTTCCACAAATGTTAGAGCACAAAAACCCAGCCACTTCTAAAAGAGTGGCTTCTAAACACACAATGCAAAAACCACCTTCATAAAAAGATGTGTTATTACATTGTGAGTACATGCATACTAAACTTCACCTCTCCATCTAAAGCCTTTGGGAAGATAGGCTGGAAAACATATTACACAGCGTCCCCATTCTGTCCTATGGGCAAGATTGCCTTTCAACAGTGAAAAACGAAATGGAAATTATTTCACTGTCAGGACATGGTACACACCTTGGTACATGTCCTACCTTTCACATGCACTGCACCCTGCCCAGGGGGTACATTGGGCCTACCATAGGGGTGTCTGATGTGCATAGAAAGGGAAGGGTAAGGTCTGGCAAGTGGGTGAACTTGTCAGAACAGCGTGGCAGTTTAACAAACTGTGCGCAGGCACTGCAATGGCAGGCCTGAGTTCCCTCTTTAAGGCTACTTGTGGGGGTGGCACAATTAGTGCTGCAGGCCCATAGTAGCAGTTGCATTACCAGCCCTGGCACACATAGTGCACTTTACTAGGGACTTTACTAGTAAAACAAACATACCAATCATGGACAACCAAATACCATTACACTTTATACAGGAAGCACTTGCACTTTGACACTGATCAGCAGTGGCAAAGTGCCCAAAGCATCTAAGTTGGCATCACCATGTCAGAAAAAAGGTCTAGGGGGAAAGCAAAAGGTTTAGAGAACTTTAGCCAAAAAGGGCCAAGTCCAACAAGGAGTATTACAACAGTAAGTCATAGCAAAATCTTTCTGAATTGGGCACAGGGTTTATGGGTTTAAAGTAACATCCAAAGTATTCCAATCCTAGAATCGTCACTCTTCTGCCACAGGAGTAGATTTATTGGCATGAACATTTTCATGTGAGTAAATCTTTCTATTTTACATGTATGCTATCCTTTCACAAACTGTATTTGTTAACAATGATCTGTATGCTTCAATCAGCCATTCCCATATTGAAACATAACACCAACAATCCCATTGGCTTGGTGTTGGTGACAATATCCCACAATATAAATGGAAAGATTAAGGGCCTCCTTTAGGGTTTGGCAGAAAAAGGAGAATGCCATAACCAGCAGTCTTCTGTCCCAACAAGCCATGATTCCTCCTCTCTATTTAGAGTCAGGAGAACTGCTAGGTTACCATTGCCAGAGCCATCTGCCCTAGGACTGCTGGGTCATAGAGGCAGCCCTTCGGCCTACTAAGGGCTAAATTTATGTTGTTCTACAAGATGTCAACATAGAGCCTTGCTTTGTGTGATTTCAACACGTTTGCTATATTTTGGTTATCAAGCTTAGCAACGTTTTCAATTAGACTAAAAGTTTCGAGAAAAACAGCTGACTTCATTCCAATTAATCATGTACATGATGCAGAGCCATAGTATTGTGGATGTCACTGTTACAAGAGCAGAGCTTTTAAAACTACTTTAGTCTTCAATTCTGAGATTATCTTCAAACTGTTCAAATCAATCAATTAGCAGAACACTTCCATTACTAGCTTGCGTTTAGCCCTAACACATGAGGAAATCACATGGCCAAATGTGCCCAAATTAAATATCAACAGAGACTATTTAACTTTGCCTTCAAATGTGGTAACATTTCATTATTTTACTTTTTTTTAATCTATTTATTTTAAATTCCATCGTTTCATTTTTTGGTGTTAACACAATTATGACTTTTTTCAACATGTTCTTTCATAAAAATTCTCACAAAAAATATTAATATTAGGCAAGCTGTGAGTTTCCAAATATGTTCAACTTTAGTAGATATATATCATTCGGGTAACGTGATCTAATTGAATTACAGATACAAATTCAAGACTGAATCCAATATTCAGAAGTGCCTAATATGCACTATGCAGATTGTTACTGATATTTGCATTTCTCTCAAAGAATCTCTTATTACCGAGTAAGTCTAGACCATTTAATTCTGATGGGGCCAGTGGTAGCTGTCACCCAGTAAATTTCATCCAGGAACTCCAGCGGTTGAAAGTCAGTATTCCATGTGTAATCTATGCTAACTCCGCACCCCCATTTCCCTGGTTTCGGTGTCAGAGTATGTTAATCATACAAAATCCAGAGGCTCTTGTAACAACGCCCATAATGACGACTGACTGAATCATGTTTAGTGCCTGCTGTCTGAATATGTATCAGACATCTGTGCTACCAGCTACGGGATGCATCCATTGGCTTTCACCAATGTATGTGGTGCTGGAAAGATCCTTCTAGCAGCAACGGGCACATTCCATGAAAAGCAAAGCTTGACATTTTGAGATTCTGTTTTGTCAATTATTTTAAAGTATTTGCTGTCTCCATTTCAAAGTGAGAAAATGAATAGAAGAGAGCTTCACTCATACTTTAACTGCAAACACATAAGACTCAAACAGGAGTCTGAGAGGAGACATCACAAAGAAAGTGGCTGAAGAACTATGAAACCTGCAGGGACTCCCACCCAGGAATCACTATACATATGAGTCAGTATCTTGAAGAAAGTGTACAGGCATCACAGGGATCTGTATGCCTATTTTGATCAAAACTAGACTGTCTTTATGTGGTTGTGTGACTTCATCAACTGTTCTAGTTCGCTCCTGAGCTCTAGGAAGCTCTGAAATATGCAGCTGTGGTTGTTGCTCTCTCTTTCTGACAGTGGTGCTGGCACAATCTTGAGAGTGGGGGTACTGCCCCAATTACTGAAGCCACAATTCAAGAGTCACTTTAAGAATAAATATAGCAAATGAACCACGTCCATTCATTCAGCAGGAGAGTGGTAAGGGTGTGGTATGTGGCTGGTGGTGGATTTTGGAGCATACTGTTCCAAATCCATTACTTTTCCAGACAGCAGATTTTCTATTGAAATGGCCACAAAACTCACACTGGCATGCAGTTTTACTGCTAAAGCATAGCGCACAAGCAATAATGTGTGTAAATCAGATTTAGGCAAATGTTTATCGTTGCACATCAACAAGTAAAGTGCCTTGATATGTTTTGATCCTTTTTTTAAATATCTGTTTAAATCACACTTCAAAACAAACAAAAACAAATTCTTCAGTTGTGCTTTCCCAACTGTTGATATATTTCGAGATATGTGTGTGTTTAAAAAAACTGACTCCCAACAACCTTGCCTTTCACACTCCCTCTACACCAGAATAACTGTCAGATAATTCACATTACAAAAAACTTTCCAGTTGAAGAAAAGTAAACACCAATCTCCATGTTAAAAGAAAAAGTAACAATTTGAAAGAAGACAGAGCCTGACATTTGACCTTTTAGCACACCTTCAATGTGTTAAAATATAAATAAAAAATAAAGGCATCCTTATTTGTCATTCACCTTCTGAACTCCATCATGGTTATTTTGGGGGTGCTGCAACACCACCTTCACTCCTACTTCTCGTGCCTATGCTTTCTGAATTGTGCTGTTTGCAGCTCATGCACTAGCTAGAAGGTTTCCAGAAAGTTTAGTTAATATGCACTGTAGTCAGCATAATTATATTCACAAATTGATGCACTTCTCACTGCAGCGCCTGCGCACTTGTTCATGATAGTGTCATGGATGATAAAATGCCAATATGAGACATATCACAATGTGCAGCAGATAGAAATGCAGCTGGGAATATTTTAAAAAATATATATCCAAAACTGCAATGAGAACAGGAAGCGTCTAGCGACACGACTCCAATTTGAAAAGAAGCCAGCAACCCATCATTAACCATAAAAGAGTCCCACAGGGAAAATAGCACTTGTGAGAATGGCCTGAACATTTCATTTGACTCTCATTACAAATCCATACTCACTAAAATAGGAGACCTGGCTACTCAAAAATACAGGGATCCAGAGAACCTGGTTGTATCTTTTGAATAACATGGACACCCCAATTAATGCAAGCAGGGGTAAAAAGATATAAGAAAGAAGATGCCAAAAAACAACTGTTAGACCGCTTGGTCATCTAAGAGAAGAAATACATTAACGAGCACGCATATAAATAATGAGGGAACTGAGTTAGACATCTCTGTTGGGAGCATGTGCAAATAGGATTTGGGATCCCGCCAAAGAGTAAGCAAGTAACAAAATTCATAATGGTCTAAAGCGCTGTGACACGCAGACTGCGCGATTAGTATGTGGAATCAAAGATTCCAGGAAATTCTTTGCAGACCAATGAGAATAAAAGTCATAGAAATGAAATCAGAAATGCGAAATCCAGACAGTCTATGTGGACTCGAACTTAAATAATCATTACTGAAAGAATATGATGCAGCCCCTTCAATAGAAAAAAAAAATATCTAGGGGTTCAGATGAAACATGGTCACGGGGATTCACCATTCTTGGCTATCAAAAGTGTAACACTACATCAGTGCTTAATTTGTTAAAGAATGAGAGCCGGTGCCCAAAGCTCAGCTCAGAGGCCCGCTTCCGGTGCCCTTAAATGTCAGGCACTGAGGCTGTGTTGTCTTAGATTCACCTCATGCCTCTTTAATCTACTAGCAGACACTGCCTGCTTCTTTATCTCTTTCTTGAATGTTCCTGCCATCTCCCTTTGCAACGGTTTTTCCATCGTTCTCTCTCTTTAAACTTTGGGGCATATTTAGGAGGGCTTTGCATCATGCTTCCACCATGCAACATGGTACATACACAACGCAAACCTCTAAGTCATATATAAGAAGCCATGCAAAGCCACTTTGAGTGGCTTTGAATGGCTTCACAAATATGGAGCAGTGGACCACACAGCAGAAATCGCTGCTTTGCCTTACTCTGCGCAAGGCAGGCATTTCATAGGTGTTGCAGTGGGTGTTCCAAGGCAACACCCATGGTTTATGACAAATTCCCAGATTTAGAGGGACTTGAAATCCTGAGAATGCGTCAAAATCTTACGCCTTCCCAGATGACGCATAGCGAGGAGAAATACCTTTATTTCTCCTAGTATTTCCCTCTTTCTATGTGTGTTGCATTCTGTAGCACACATAGAAAGAGGAAAAAGCCTCTCAGGATTCTTTTTGTGCAGGAAGGTGCCCCTTCCTGCTCAAAAACAATCCTGCATGCAACAGAGGCACCCTTGCACCATGGTGTAAGGGTGCTTGCGTTGGCGCTAGGCTGCCAAAACAGAGCCTGCACAAGTGAAAAGGACAGGAATGCGCCATATTGGATACATAAGATACATTCCTGCCCTTTCCCAGTGATGCAGGGCAGCACAGCAATGTGACTCTATGTACTGCCCTGCCCCACTATCTTCATAATATGCCCCTTTGTGGTTTTTTTTCCCTATTTTCTTTTTAGAAAATGTCTGAAGCAGAAAAATAAGTACCGGCCCCCAAAAATGAGTGCTAGTGGTGCCCACTTATAAAATGTAATAAGCTAATCCCAATGTTATCTAATGGGCGAGATAGGCTTTGCTGTAGTGAAAAACAAATGTAGGAGTTTTTCGCAACCAGGACATGCAAAACTTAAAAGTACATGTCCTACTTTTAAAATATACGGCACCCTGTCCATGGGCTGTCCAAGGCCTTCCATAGGCATGACTTATATGTATTAAAAAAGAAGGTTTGGGCCTGACAAGTAGTTTAAAGTGCCAGGTTGACATGGCAGTTTACACTGCACAAACAGACTCTGCAATGGCAGGCCTGAGACATGGATACTTAAATGGGTTGCACAATCAGTGCTGCAGGCTTACTAGTACAATTAAATTTAGAAGCCCAGGGCACATGTAGTGCACTTGTGGATAAGCCAATGTTATCAAGTGTTAGGGAGAAATCACAGGCACTTTAGCACTGGTTTGCAGTGGTAAGGAGCGCATAACCCTAAGGCCGGCAAAAACAAAGTCAGCAAAAACAGGAGATATGAATGCATAAGTTAGGGGAACCAAGCCAAAGATGCCAGGTCTAGCAGCTATAAAAATGATTCTTGGACTTTTAGAAATATTTATTACAAGCACAATTCAGTGTTAAAGTTTTTGTAATAAATATTTTACAAAACGTACTTTTAAAAAAGTCATTGTGTATCTGCCTAAAGCCTGTAGAAACTAATTTGCACAAGCTTCCAACTGTCACCCAGGAACTGAATAGTTCATTCATGAGGTGTGAACATGCTCCCAGGGCTGAAACAAAGGCCTTGGTTGCGGGGAGGTGCTCTGCCCCTCTGAAAGATTGACTATGTGGGCAGTGCCCATTAACTTTATTGACTTCAAAGAGGCCGACACAGGCAGCTGTAGCTAACACCTGGGCCTGCCTCTTCCTTTGTCCCTGTAGCCAGCCAGGCACTAATCCCAGTGGGGCAGGAGCTGCCCCCAGAACTAATTTTGAGTGTCGACAGAGGAGGGGTTGCTAATTTTCCTGGCCACATCTTTACGGCATGGACGTCCACTCATCATAATGCCAGTGGTAGCGAAAGGGACAGGGGTATCGGAAAAAGGCTTATACCAGCCATTATTTGCTGCTCTAAGCCAGTTCATTGTAGTCAACTGAACTCCCAACATTCCAGTGTACGAATGCATTTTTGTTTGTCTTAATAAATACCCGTTGAATGTGGCCACCACAGATGCATGAGCATTCACAGCAGCTATCTAAGCTAAAAAATACATGAGCGAAGCCAATAGGTTTCACTGTCGAGACCTACTGACTTTACAAATGCTTGGGGCCTATTAGGATGGCGGTCGGGGAGAAATTCTCCCCGACCGCAATGGTAGCGGGAAAAGACCACCCGCAAGGACCGCGGCATAACCGCTGGTCGAATTAGGATGCTCCGCAGTCGAAATCTGACCGCGGCGGTCGGATTCTGGCGATTAACATTGCGGCGGTTGCTGCTGCCAGCAGCACCGCCGCGGTGTGAAAAGGAGCATGTCATACATGTCACTGCTCTGCGTGGCAGGCACTGCACAGTGCCTGCCACCTGGTACAGGGACATGTAGGCACCCACACACCCCCCCAACACATTGGGGGCCCGCAATGGGCCCCCGGAGATATTCTCCGCATGCCGTTCCATGGCGGTTCCACCGCCGCAGAAAGGCTGGCTGACCCTACACCGGCATCATTGTAGCGGTCCAGTTTCGCCCGCTAGGCATGCGTGCGGACTGGTACCGGTGGAAAAGTGGCGGGCGGAGATTCTCACCGCCGCGGTCGTCACCGCCATGCTAATGGGACCGGCGGTTTTCAGGGTTGCGATTGCGAGCGGATGTCCGCCACCGGGCCGGCGGTTGCCACCGCCAGCCCGGCGGTTGCCACCGCCGGCCCGGCGGCGGCCATCCATCAGCCATCCTAATAGACCCCTTGGTAACTATAGAATCATAAATAATGATGATTTTATTTGAGGTGAAACAGTGTGAAATCGAGTTAAAATAGTTATGTCCAGAATGTAATAAATCAACATTATGTGCCACATGTATCAAATAAGCATTTTTGATTACCAAATAGCGATTTTTACAGAATTGTTATTTGGTAATTGCAAAATGCTATGTATGTACGGAATGGCCAAAGATTTGGCGATTCCTAAATATGACCTAATAGAGATTCAGTAAATACAAATCACTATTTGATAATATTACCCCATTGTTTCCTATGGGTCGAAAGGCCAATAGGTGCGAATGATTTTGCATTATCTGATTTGTGGTTACCTAATTGGTAATCCTAAATTAGATAATACAAAGCCAAGGGTGCCCAGGGCCTGTGCACATGTAAAGTGCACACATGCCCTAGGGGCATGTGTTCACTACATGGCACTTTGAAAAATGTATTTTTGTGCATTTTTCAAAGTGTGCACATGCTTACCATCATCTTGAAGTCAATGGCAATTGCCTTTTTCAAATCCCCAGTTGGCTAATGAGGGTTATGAACCTGAAACTGGTCCCAGGATGATTGTTTCCGGTCCAGGGAAGACATGGCTTGGCAGTTCGGGCTGGACTGTTCCCATGAGGCACAGGGTCAGACTGATTTGCATATGGCAATGTCTGAACTGGGGTGGTGGAGTGAGATAAAGAATGATGATGGATTAAACTCAGATCAGTTGACTGGGGGTGAGTGTTTGATCTGCTCAAACGCTCCGTCCATCATCCCCTTTGGTATCGCTTTGTTTGCCCTTAGTTGGCAGGGTATGCCCAGACGTGGGTCCCTTGCTCACTTTGCCACTGGATTCAAGAAAGCCTGGCTGATGAGGGTTATGAACCCGAAACCGGTCCCAGGATGCTTGTTTCTGGTCCAGGGAAGACATAGCTTGGCAGTTCAGGCTGGACTGTTCCCATGAGGCACAGGGTCAGACTGATTTGCATATGGCCATGTCTGAACTGGGGTGGTGGAGTGAGATAAAGAATGATGATGGATTAAACCCAGATCAGTTGACTGGGGGTGAGTGTTTGATTTGCTCAAACGCTCCGTCCATCATCCCCTTTGGTATCGCTTATTTAGAGTTTGGCAGATGGAATACTCTGTCACTAAGGTGGTGGAAGTGCCATTTGCTATATTAAAAGTGCATCATGTCAAATAGGATATCTGTCATGTTTAATGGCGCCAGTGATGAACAAAGACAGCGAGTGACTTTGGGTGTGGCTGTAATCCCAATTCTTAATATTTTAAATATGGACACTGTTACATTTTTTAATGTTATTTCATAACCTCTTTACAGAGTTCTGAACTCCCAGTACTGGTAGACTATTTGTCCAGGTTCCTCCTTGGGCTGCAATTATCGATTGTGTGGAGTCTGGGCACACCACCATATGGCCAGCATGCAAAGTGACTAGTGCTTGGGCATTGATCAGCATTTGGCTTAGAACGACTGCCTGGATACCCCCGTGAGTGATTAGCCGCACTCTACAAATCCGGGTTGATCGATTGAAAGGTTTTAGAATCATGGGGCATTGTTTTCAGAGCCCGGTATTCTTTTAGTCATGGATTCCACAGTTACAAGATCATCACCTTTTTGCACTTGTAATTCCAAATATATGCAGACAGGGCACAGGAAATAGGCAGAGTTTCCCACTATTTCTTGAGATAAGACAGGACAGTGGCTTCTTGCCCTGACCTATCTCCTTTGAGAAAGAACACTGGTGAACTGGAGAACATGTCTTCTGTGCTTCTTGGTTCAAGATGGTGACAATGCCTCCTTAGTACAAAATGCCACGAGATTCAATGGATTGAAATTGGAATTTTATAATGGAGCGCCCAAGTCCAGCTGAGGCAACTTTAATCTATCAGGCTAACAATCTCATCATAGCCCCAATCTGGTGTATAGATCAATTTGCTAGAGTGTGACATGTTCCTGATCTAGAGAGATTTCATATAGAGATACCAAGTTCCCTCATCATAATCACTCTCAGTTCCAAAGCAGCAGATGCATTCACTTCCTGTCAGGGTCACTGCCTTTCTACTGTATTTCCTTTAACTTCCACCTTAATGTAAAGACCATTTGTTGGTGAAAGCAAGGAGAGATAGCCAGACACAGGACCTGGAGACAGTGCTCTGGCCTGGTCCATTTATTGGTCTACCTTGGTGTAGCTCCTCTACCAGCAAGCCTCCTGTTAATGACAATATAATGCAGAGGTCATCAGTCAGTGCTGCTACCAGCTAAAGGGGTGTTTATTGTCCTACCTAGCACGCTATCTGAATGAGTATCGTTGCTGCCAGGGCGCATGTACCCTCTCTTTAATTTCGGTATCTTATTAAGATTTCCATGAAATTACACCAACCTGTGGAGCACATTAGCAGGAATATCAGACGCTTTCTTTTGTTGGTATAAGGCAAAAACATTTGCAAGCTCTTCTCTAGTTTGTAATCCATGGAGCACCTTGTAATTTGGAAAACCTGTTCACTGGAGAAGGAGAAAACACAGAATTTGACGCCATGCAATTGCCTGGTTGCATTAGCCGCATCATGAAGGAAGAGGGTTGGCCAGTTTTTTTTGTGTGTTTTTTTTTAAAATCATTTAGTAACAGGAGAACATGGCCCTAAAAAGTGTTGTTCCTGGGCATAGAGCCCTAGCTTTCCTCCCTGTTTTGCTACCCTCAGTGGGTTCCTGCTTTATGATGGTATATAGACCATGGGCAAACAAATTATGCTTTATTTGGGCATAGAAATAAACTAATGAAGTCTAAAAGCTTTAAGAATACACGTTTGTTAACACAGTAGATGCACTGGGGTGAAGAGCTTTGTCTTTTTAAACAGAAGAGCACAAGGGGTGAGAAAACAACACAGGTCTCATTGGGTGTCCTATGCCAGAGTACAGCAAGGAAAACATTTCTAGGTTCACATCTGACTGATGCTATCAGGTTCCCAATTTTTATTCAACAAGCCTTCGAAAAAAACTTGGTGCATCAGATATAAAAGAAAATTACACATTTCACAAAAATTGGAAGCTGAGCAATTTAAAATACGAGGTGCAAGAACTCGAGTAATTTTTTTACAAACAGGAGTCTCTTTTTGAATGGAAGGAAAGTAAGGCTCCCACTCTTGCAGAAGAAATAGAGTCATCATTTGAAGCAGTAAGGTGGGAAAGTAACATTTAAAAAGCTGAAATAAACTGCCTTATTGAAAAAGGTACCACAGTGCCACAGTGCCCCGAATCAAGAGAGCCAGGTGTGGAGGCCAGTCGCTCTCCTACAACCTAGCCAAGATCTGGAACACTCTCCCCCTCTCAATAAGATCAGAACCTAAACTACTTACCTTCCGAAAGCTCCTTAAAACCTGGCTTTTTAATAAATCATCTTTTTAATAAATCATCTTAAAAATTTGTTTAAGTCTAGCGTACTCCGCCTCGTCCAACCTCTGTAGCGCTGGGACGCCTCCAGGGTAGCCATCGCGCTTTATAAATTATCTTTTCATTTCATTTCATTGACAAAGGTAGCAAAGAAGCACGATGGCTCGACCTGGGGATAAGAGCCTCAGATTGCCTATTATGTGTGGCTTATTGAGAAGGAAGAATGAAAGGTGATGCATGAAGCTTTCTATCTTGGCTCCCTACTTCTCTCTAGGAAATCTACTCGTTCAGCCATCAGTGATTACACAGTATGTATCACACTGTCCCGCTCTAATGTGGATCCTGCTCGGTCTCTACAGATCACCTGCACAGTTGTACTCTGGTGACTGAAGACATTAGTGCACCTGTCTTCTACCAGTGTCCTAGATTTTGTTATCCTTCGCCATGGACACTAACCTTTTTTCGTGCACACTTCTGTGCTCATACAAGGTCTTGCACTTGCACCATCACCTACGTCATAGTGGGGAGCTGTGGAATTCAAAGGTGTTCAGTGTGATATAACTTCCCTTATGGTGCACACTGTATCGTGTAGATTTGTATGTTCTCGGTGCTTTTACTGGTGCCTAAACGAGGAAATAAACTGGATGAATGCAGTTCAAGTTGTCCATTTTTGTTTCCTTTAATGGAAATAAACATCGCCATCCCTACCTCTGTGGGGTGTGATTTGTTAGATGACGTAGTCTGCCTTAGTATGGACCGTGTGTCTCCGTTTTTTTAATGACTTCCCTCAATGGGGAATCAGGCATCTGACCAGAGATGTTCTCTAAAGTTCTTGCCTCCATCATAATCATTCATTTTCACTTCAAAGTTGCTAACATCCCAGAGTGGGTCATTTGGGTGAACATCCTTTTCTGATTGTTGTTCTCTGATTTGAGCAGCCGCGGTCCGTGGAGGGAGTTCCGTGGGGCGGAAAGGAGGGGCGGGGGAGGGGCAGCGTGGGGGGTTCTAAAAACCGGAATATGGATAATTGAAGGTCAGTAAACAATTAAATAAATAAACCGAATTTCGTAGCGCGCGGTGCATCGCAAATTGCGATGCAGCGCGCGCTACGAAATTTGTTTTATTTATTTAATTGTTTACTCACCTCCAATTATCCATATTCCGGTTTTTAGTACCCCCCACCCTGCCCCTCCCCGCCCCGCCTTTCCGCCCCATGGAACACCCTCCACAGGCCACGGCTGGATTTGAGGGCGGTGAGCGGTCTGCAAGCACGCCACACTAGTTACTATACACTATGATGAGGAGTCACCACCTCTTGTGCTGTGCACTGTTTTTGAAGCTGTCTGCGGAAAGAAGCTGAGACTCCCAGTGAAGTTTAGTGCCAATTGTACTCATCTACTCCTCCTTTGCTACTCCTTGAATGTTCTGCAAGACTGTCTCATGCATGGCTTTGTTTATCCTTCAAGCCTTTTGAGATTTGATTCTCAGTGACAACTGTTGTGTTTATAGTCTCTGGAAGCCCATCATATGCATGCTCACTGTGAAGTGCATGTGCCTACCCACTGTTGTGGGGTCTGGTGGCTCAGTGCACTAATGCATCCACTGCAGGGGCCTGAGTTCAACCTAATGGTCACAGGTTCAAATCCTGGTAGGTCCTCTCAGCGTTTCATCCATCTGAGGTCGATAAAATGAGTACCATTGAGTTGGGTAACAATAAACATCTGTTATTCAGAGCCAAGATACCCCGTTAGGTGTGAACTTGGGCTTTACAAATACACGTTATGTTGTCCTCTGCGGTAAATCCATCTCCATCATCAGCAAGAAGTGTTGGAGTACAATTGACCCTTAGAATAGCAAAGTGCAATATGAACACTTTGCCATCTGCATGTTTGGGAAACAAAATCACAGAGGAGGATATTGGTATGGGTTATGTCTACAGTACCCCAAAAGAAAGGCAAGTGAATGGCATTGTCTGAATTAATTGGTTTGATTGTCTGTACTAATGGGTAATGAAGAAAGTCCTTAATTTTCTTTGCAGATGTTCCACCCCTGGCGTCTTTTTTTGTCCTGGAAACTGCTCCACATGTATTTATCTTTTCTGGCTCAGTTTCAGGGTCCCCTAACCAAAAATTACATACCAAATGGCAGCTCTAGTGCACCACCTTTTGTTACTATCGCAAATAGAACCCTAAATACTTGTTTCTTTATTATCTGCATGCGTGTGTGTATGTATGTACGTATATATATATATACACACACACAAACACACACACACACTGGCACTTTGGGCCTGATGCATAAAGCCACTTTGTGGTTGCAAAGCCTGCAATTAGCAAATTCTCAGATTTTTGGGACTTCAAAATACCCTTTTTGTTATATATTAAACTAATAGGTCACTGAATTGCAAAATGGGTTTAGAAACCCGCAACAAATCACTATTTTAGGACGGGTGTGTATAGCGTATCCCTTCAAAATAACTATTTGTTAATGAATGTATCAATGTTTTTTGACCAAAATCCTGTCACAAAACATTGAAAGTTTACTGACACCTCAAAGGAGGTGATACCAAATGATAAGGGGACCCTTTGAAACCTCTTTCGGTTTGGAAATGCTAAAAAATGTTTGTTGGACATAAGAAGTGGTCCAGTGAACCGCTGCCAACCCTGAAACAAACAAACAAAAACACTATCCACTTTAAATGCAGCCAGATTTCCTTTAGTGAAAATGGGCTGCAGTAAGCAAAAAGTTTATTTTTTTCAAAATGTTATCACAGACAAGGTGGCCCCAGCAGGCTGCAATTCCTGTGATGAATTGATTCATAGTGAATCGCAATTTTCAACCTACCTTATGAAGATTGATGTAGGTCGGATTGCGGCACACTACCATTCAGAATAATGTGAACCAACCTATTGGTACATAGGTCGATTTGCCAAAGGAATTACCATTTGCAAAAAGTTGGTGCACAGTTTTTGACCACTTTTTGAGAATGCACATTTTATACATCAGGACGTAGGTTTTTGAAGATCGCAGATGAAGTCTGAGAGTAACCTATTTAAACCCATGATATTTGTCCAGTGCTCACTACTCTCTTTGGTCGAAGTGCAGGTTTAACCCCTTCCATGCGGGGCGGATTCCCCCGCTGTGCTGACCGTTACCTGCGCGGGCGTGGTCATGACGGAACGGTTCCGTCATGAGCACAGCTCAACCGACGCTCATGACGGAACCGTTCCGTCATGAGCGTCGAAGGGGTTAAAAATCCATCCCTTTGTTTCCGATTTGCTGTGCATTGGGATATTTTTACAGTAATAAGTGCATCAATACATGGTATGATCAATTGTCTTATCTTGGGTGAGGAGTCGGTCAAAAATTCTTGCATTAGGGATAGCTTGACTGAGATATAAAAACATAATTTGACATAAAGTGGCTAGAGGTGCCAATAACAGTCTAATGGCGAATAGGTTTTGGCTCATCTGAAAAACCAGTGCTTACATTTTCAGAGTCTTTTCATATTCCAGTAAGGAAAACTAACAGCTCATCTCCACATGCCTCTAGTGTATATATTTACTTTTGACATCCACTATGCAGTTCAGCAAATTTCATGTTTAGTCTGTTGAGTACGGCACTATGAGGAGTACTTGTTTAAAGAGAAACTGTTCAATTTTAACAACGCAATGCATGTTCAGAGTAGATGCAAGATTTACAGCTTCAATCAATCAATCAGGGTTTTTTTAAAGCGCACTACTCACCCTTGAGGGTCTCAAGGCACTGGGGGGGGATGCAGCTCCGTTCAGTCAAAGAGCCAGGTCTTGAGGGTCTTCTTGAAGATGTGCAGGGTGGGGGCGCGCCTGATGTCAATCTGCAGCTCGTTCCAGGTCTTGGCCATGATGTAGGAGAAGGTTCTTCCACCAATTCTTTCTCTGCAGATGCGCGGGGGTTCGGCGAGGGCGGGGTCAGCAGATCGGAAGTTCCTTTTGGGTACATGGAAGGAGATTCTGTCGTTGAGGTATTGGGGTCCGGTTTTGTGGAGGCATTTGTAGATGTGGGTGAGTATCTTGAAGGTTACTCTTTTATCGATAGGGAGCCAGTGGAGGTTATGCAGGTGCTGGGTGATGTGTTTGTGTCAGTGGCTGCCAAGGACGAGTCTGGCTGCGGTGTTTTGTATTGTCTGGAGTTACGTGGAGCAGAGACTTGTTGATCCATGCATAGAGAGCGTTTCCGTAGTCCAGTCTGCTGGATATGAGTGACGGTCTTCCTTGATTCTGGGGGATCCGTTTGTAGGTCTTTCGGAGGATGCGGAGGGTGTAGTAGCAGCTGGAGGCGACGGTGTTGACCTGTCGGATCATGGAGAGAGAGGAGTCGAGTACAATGCCGAGGTTTCAGGCATGGTCCATGGGGGTGGGGAGCTGCCAAGGAGAGAGAGGAGTCGAGTACAATGCCGAGGTTTCAGGCATGGTCCATGGGGGTGGGGAGCTGCCAAGGGCAGTGGGCTACCAGGAGTTGTCCCATGCAGAGGGGGAGGGTCCGAGGACGAGAACCTCTGTCTTCTACGATTTTAGCTTCAGGCAGCTTCTGCTCATCCAGGATGCGACGTCCCTCATTCCTTCCTGGAAGTTGAGTCTGGTGGTGATGGGGTACTTGGTGAGTGAGAAGATGAGCTGGGTGTCATCGGCGTAGGATACTATGCTGAGTCCATGCTTTCTGAGGATGGCGACGAGGGGGGCCATGTAGATGTTGAAGAGCGTGGGGCTGAGTGATGATCCTTGGGGTATTCTGCAGTTGGTTCTCCGTGAGTTCGGAGAAGAAGGGTGGAAGTCTGATTCTTTGGGTTCTACGGGCGAGGAAGGAGCGGATCCAGTTGAGGGCGGTTCCCTGTATGCCGGCTTCGTGGAGTATGGCGGTGTGTATGCAGTGGGAGATGGTGTCGAAGGCTGCGCAGAGGTGGAGTAGGATCAGTGCTGCGGTGTCGCCTTGGTCGAGGAGGGTGCGGATTTGGTCTGTGGCGGTTGTGGCAGCTTCAAATGATAGCAATCTTGAGGCCAACATAGATATACCAAAAGAGGAGCACAAGTACAAAGCATAACGTTGTTTAAAAATTTGATTTTCTTAGGTGCTTGGCACCAATGTCAAGCCTTATGAAATGTAAGCCCTCATTCTAGAGAAAGAATCTGACAATTAACTAAATCTCATAAACTTTCTCTTGGAGTTTAAGAAATCGATCTACTTACTGTACATAACTAGATGGCAAATGGAAAATTATGTAAATTCGTGACTAAGTAAAATGTAAAACAACCACAAAAATAGGCTACACAGATTTTACAGTATGCCTTAATTTCCATAGCCATCTGTGCTTTCTTGCTCTACTATAAAGGGTTTTGATGAAAGTGGTATTAAATATGCATGTATCTAGAAACAGGAATAAAAATCAATAACAAATTAAAGTATTAAACCACACTTCAAGGATCTGAGTCAAGAGATAGTTTTACAGACTAGCTTGGCGTGTATCCTCACGTAAACCAGAAAAGGCAATCAATCTTCAATCCCTGTCATTTTCTTTAAGTGTCTACACCTTTCAAATATAAGTTACACTGATGTCATAATGTGGCTATCTAAAACGTTTAACCGGATCAATAATAAATAAAAGCAAAGTGACAAATTGGAAGTAATTTAGGTTCAATGCGTTGTGAGAAATCAGATTTTAAATCGGATTCTGTTTTCTTGTGACTCTTGATATAATAGCAGGATACACTTGGAAGATGTGCACAAAGGGAAGATACGAAATCCTGTGTTTCTCACTGTAGATTGAGTTGTGCATTCACATTATGTAATGAGCATTCTGCGAACAAAATACCAATCTTTGAAGCGAATTTATGTAGATGCAAAGAACCCACGGTAAATAAGGTCACCACTAGTCCATCCACTTCATTGAACAAAGCAATTGGGTAGACCATCACAGTCACTTTGCCTATCAGATCAGTAGTTATGTAGATCTGGCTGGGACTGCAGAAACAGTGATGGATAAGGGAATGGTGAAGTGAAGAGAAGGGATGGACATCCAGGCTACCCAGTCTGGGTCGCAGGCACTCTGGTACCTGCCGCTTTACACAGTCCTTAAAACACTCCCAAAGTTCAACTTTTGTGCCAAAACCTATACTTAGCAAAATAGGAGCCCAGCTACAGCTGTTACTCCCTGGCACATGGCTTCTGTAAGAGGACCATCTTTCAAACTTGCACCAGCATGTTCCTCTAACTATACATACATTGAGATATGTTCAGCAGGGGACGTCCTGCGAAGAAACAGGCTTCATTGCGTTGGAAGAAAGTCTCCATCTAAGTGTTAGATCACTTCATTGCATCAAATCGGTTCTCTTCCTAGTCTGCCGAGCAATTAAAATCTCCCTCAAATCACTGCTTGAGTGCATCTATCCCAGCAAGACTTGTGCCAGAGGCCATCTATGGAGGTGCTTTCCAGCACATAATCAAATATGACTCGCATAACTAGGATTTTAATAGGTGACTGTCTAGACTAATCATTTATGTTCACTGAAAAGAGATCACTTACCAAGGATTGATTTTTTAAAAGTTTTACATAAAGTCCTAAACCTCAGCAGCTATCTTCGGCATGCTTTAATAGGGCTACAACCCCTGACCTATTTTTGATTTTAGATTCCAAATCATTGAAAGTTTTAAATGTATGCTGTCAGTCATTACATTTTTATCTTTATGACAATATGATCTGTATTGTTTTATGAACTGACACATTTGTATTCCGAACGAAATCCTTCTGCTCAGTTTACTACCAATAATGGAACACTCCCAGGGCTCATGGAAGATATCGAAAAAGCATCACGCACGCACAATAATAGTAGTTTTCAGTATCCTTGACTTGAGCAGTCAGTGCATTAATAAAATGTCACATAGGTGTGCAGTAAGTCATTTTGAAATGGCTAGCAAATTTTCTCCAAGATTTGAAAATGTTGCCAACATTCTGGAATTTCAGAACTGGGAGTATCTGCAGATTTTGCTTTCATATAGTCTTAAGAACAGTTTTAGTAAAGTTTTGAGTGGTCACGTGCTTAGCGTAAATAGGCATAAATAAAAAACAACATTCTCATGAAAAAGCTTTTTTTTGCGCCAATAGCTGGCATTCACACAATGCCAAAACAACTTTGTGCCAACCCCTGTTAATTTAGGCAAAATGTTGTGCCTGGGATTGATAAGTGCAAAAAAGACAGATTTTGTTGCAAAACCAAAACCTCTAAAAGCATGACCTGGCTTTGCAACAAACATTAATGCCAATGAAAAGATCAAGTGGTGTATCAACTGATATACATATGCATAATGTGCATATTTTACTCAAAAACACACATCTGGTTCCCTTGTGGTTGTCTACATATAGGAATTTCCACTGGAGGGTGTACCTCGATTACAAATCTTACACTAGACACAGCTGACTTGCCACTGTGCCACAGTACAATGCTGAGGACACTCAGAGCAGCCATTTTTAGTAATAGTGCCACCAATAACATCATTCATCAATGGGCGACTGTTACTAAACCTGGCGCTTCCATATTTGCTATTCTTAACACAATGCAGTACTACAGTTTTCCACGCGGCACTCCGCTGCATGAACGATAGTAAATGTGGGCGCTAATATGAGAAAGAATCCTCAGAAAAAAGGTTTGGTGCTTTGCTTTCTAGTGCAAAGGGTTTTGGGTAGATTAAATGGATTTTTAATTCACTTTGGGTCTGATGTAGTAAACAATTGTGGAGCTGCAAACCCTGCAATTTGCCAATTAAAAGGGTTTGTGACCAGAAAATAGCTTCTTACTATCTACTAAACCTCTTTTGCAATTCAGGAAGCCCTTTATGAAAGGGGTATCCATTCATACACGTGAATCAAAAAGAGAGGTAGCAATGGTTTGTGACTGCAGTTGCGGTTGCAACCCATTCATAAGTTACCAACTCCACAAAGAAGGAGCGTCTGCCCCTTTTGGGAATTGAGTTTGGAAACCTCAGAGGAAATAGGATATGATCCTATAGGCCAATGACCGCTCTTCCAATACATTTTCAAATGGGAAACATGATATTATTTTAAAGCAGGACCAGTTCCTTTATGGAACATGGAAAGCTTTAAAAAAAAATTAAGTTTCCTGTTTGGAAATGTAAATACAGTTATAGTGGTCTTTTGGTCTATGTAGTGATCATCCTTGTGTTTGTAGCCAGTCACAGGGGGTTGCAAATTTCAGCCTGCCTAATTAATATTCACGAGGCAGGTCATTCTGTGTCAACCTACAGTTGGAGATTGTGTGATGCAACCTGTTAGTACCTAGGGTGCATCGCAAATCAGAGCCAGGTCGCAAACATTTGATGTGCAATTTGGAACCACTATTTCAAACCTGTGTCTTTGTCCATCAGGCTCAGTGCTTAATTTGTAATAAATTAGGAGCAGGGACCTCGTCAGGAGGCCCCTAGAGCTGGCACTACCCACTGCCCCCACCAGCGCTGCCAAAACAAAAAATTAAGCATCACATTCCAAAAAGTGGGACAAGTCAGACTGTACCAGGCACGCAAAGCTGTTTGAATGTCTTGGGCGGCAGGTATTAGTCATTTTTAATGTATCATTATTAATACACATCTGTTGTTGTGCTCATCTCTAAATTAGACACCATGTGTCGGACTGTCATATACTGGTGTTGATAATTAAGTGCCGGTGCAGAGCACCGGATACCTCCAGCTCAAATGAAGCACTGATTTGGCTCGATGTTCTTTGACTGTTCTTCTATGACCCCTCTAAAGTTTGTAGATTTGTACTGTTTGCTTTTATTTATTTCAGACCATTTTCAGTGTTCGTCTGCACTTTTATGACCCTTTGGTTACCAACAATAACAAGTTAATGTAATGGTGGAAAAATAGTAAGCTTGTCTTGATAGGAGCAAGTCACCATTGTAATGACATAATTTCCTGTGGTAAGAGAAGAGAAAAGAGCCCATCACTAGAAGAGACATGGAAATTCAATGGTTTACCCTTCTACAACAGTGCACTGTCGTACGTTTTTCTAATTATCAAGTAAGACTGGTCATTTGGACAACATATGCATCAAAATATGGTGACTTAGTCCATGCAGATCATCAGAATATGTTGGCCCAATTCCTGGCTAGCTCATGGTGCAGCATCTGGCCTCCTAAACTTGACAAGGTACCTGATGGTGTTTGCAACCTTAGAACATGACCACTCTGACTCCCCCAAGGAAATTGTGGAAACAGATCTACCCTTTCTTTGTTACCTTAGGCATGCCAAAAGGAAGACACAAGAAATATGCACATTTGCATTTCAAACATTTATTGAAGCAATTGGATTCTTGTGCAAAAAACATGACCTGCAATTAGCAGTAGAAGTAAACAAAGCATTGTTACAAGCATTGCAAGTTCGGTGAAGAGGATGAATAATTCATCCATTACAACATTGCAGTGATTATATGAATTTATGAATATATATCATAATAATAACACTGCCTAAAAATGACTCTACTCTAGAGAGCGTAGTAAGAAGTGCATTCTGCCTGATCTCTTGGAGCAGCTTTACTCCCTATTTACCTGTATGTGTGATGTGCCCGGAAGCCAGGCTGGTGTAGAACAGGCTGCCATCCTTTTCAGGATAGTGATGGAAGTTGGCAGGGCTGGCAATCAGTCACAGGCAAACATCCAGAGTAATCCATGGAAGTGCTGCTCTGCCAAGCCAAAGCTCAGATGCAGTTTATATAATATACACCAGTTCCATTCGCACTTGCTCTGAGGTCCTTTGCCAATGTTATTATGTGTCTTACCAATTCAGAGCTGTGTCTACACAGATTAAAAAAAAAATCAACGACAGCGTGCTCAGTGTAATTTATCCTTGAACAGGATGTGCTGTAATAAAATTCTTACGAAGAAATGTGCATTGCAAGGAGAATACTTTCTGAGTACTTAATTATGTACATGCAAAGTACGTTAAAAGTCACCGCCTAAAAAAGATGTCAAGTTTAAACATGTATTTGTAAAATGGAAGCTCTCATGCACGGGCCCTGTTGAATCTCACTACAGCACAGCCGTATGGTAATGAACATTTCTGGAATCATCTTGGGTTATGACAGGTGCATGGTGGCCAAGGAAAAATCACAGAGAATTGTCTGCTCATGAGGTTAGTATGTTTCATGCAGGAGGGAATTCAAAGGGTTTCCCACAGAGTTTTGAAGTTTTATGGCTGCAAAATTCAGGGACCCCAGGGATTCCTCAGGCCTAGGAATACGAAGAAGATTCTTGCCAGGGAACTGTCCATGACAGCCTCTGCAAGGCCACTTGATAGCACCAGGCATCAGCATTGGAGTAACTCTACCACTAAACTCATGTCTACCTCCACATAATCACTGTAATGCAGCCTCATCAATAATGGGGATTTTGTTCCAATGCCCATTGCAAGGCAATGGCAGGGGCATGAGCTACAAGGTAGCAAGTGGTGTGTTCAACCTGATCTGATAATTATATGCTCTTGTTAAAATTCAACATGGATGTCATACACTTTTCTGTTGGTTTCCGAAATTATCTGAAATGTTTGTGAACACCATAAGTGAAAGTGATATTTACAACCAGTTACTACGTTAGCCTACATTTTCCATACACAATCCACATTAGGATAGTATGATAAATTACACCATATTTGATCATTTTACTGTAGTCACTCAAGTCTCTCCAACTATCACGATTATCAAAGAAAAATACACAAATCTCCAACTACATGATATTTCACTGTTCGAAAAGCTGTGGACTGCTATTTATGCTGACGCAGATTTTATGCAATTTTTCAAAGACTGGAGATGATTGGTTTGAGAGAGGAATTAATATGCTGATGAAAGGAGAGGATTAGCCTCACCGCAACCAATTAGCACCATTGCATGACTTTTTTTATATATCGACCTGCAATTACCTCATCTGCACAGTATCAACTACCAACGTACAATCAAGGTAAGTAGATGTATAGTGAAGAGTAGTAAATCTATACAACACATTGGTATTCAATATTTCAGAGTCAATATAAGTGTAAGTCAATATTAGTGTCTATGACATTTTGACATACAACCTTCCATTAAAGTACTCTTTAAATTTAAGAGGACATTATTGTTGCACGTCATATTCTCTTTATTTCATGAACTAAATCGTTATTTGAATAAGTTTTAATATCCTTAAGCAATAATAATGAAGCAAATACATTTATCCAGGTAATAATTATACCTCAGAAAAACATGCTGTGACTTAACCATCTACCAAAGCTGTTGTAATAGATTTCAACTCTAGTGAATTAAGAGGCACAACTAGAGAGAGCTTTAAGTTATTCAGAACAAATATGGAACAAGGATAAAGACATGGACCAGATGTATAAAGTAGCAGTTGCATTTGCAATGCATGGGGACCACAGAAGAAAAAATAAATTAACTCCATTAAATTAATAAATTACCAATTTCCTCACTCAATTAAATTGCTTCTTCCATCTCTCCTTCATCCACCTTCCCCAACCATCCCGTCACTCATTCTAGCCTTGTAATAAATAGAAAGTTTGGGATAGAAAAATGCCTTTTTATACTGCTGCCCCTTTGCAAGAATGAGTACTAGGATATAATACTTGCAGGATTAAAAGATGTATTTATGGGAAAAAGAAAAACAAAACCAGCAGCATTTTGGGCGAGTCTAAGGTACACGGGTCAAATGTCTTTAGAGGAGCAGGTGGCCTTATTTATGAGAATCTTCTCTAGTTAGAGCCTGGAGGTGATGCAGCACTGGCTCAACTCTCTTACCATTGGTATCTGTTGGACCTTTTCTCGTTGACTGAGAGGTAAAGGGACTTAGCATTAAATCAACCAATTTAATTAACAGCGCAACCCATTTGGCTACACAATAAGGACGCCTCATCAGTGACTATAATTAATAAGATTTATTACAAGTTATCAGTCAGGTTAAGATAAACAAATCTTAGTACCATGCTGTAAGGATACAGAATAACTACCGGAAAACCCAACCTCCTAAAGAAGTTTAGACATACCAACAGACGGCAAACAAGAAGTTTAGTCACTGCAATACAAAAGATCAATGACAGAATTTGATGTTCTGAGAGAGCTTCTAATTCTCTCTTTTATACATGAGGGAAGGCTGAAAATCATCTAAATTCGAGTCCAAACTAGAGAAGATGGTTTAAAACCCTAAAGGATCGCACAAATCAGGGAAATGCTGAATAAAGGAAAAATGAGGGCAAGTGCAGGGAGGTGCCAGCATTTCAGAAGCTCAGGCAAAAGCCTTCTCGGGTAAGGGAAATAAGTGTTTAGCCTAAGCCACACTTATTAAAAAATTAAAGAGAATAAGCATAGTGGTTTAAACCTCTCAAAAACCAGAGGAAAGTGGCATAACCTCAGACACCAGTTGTTATCAGAATATTCTCTAAAATAACAACCCTCCGTTTGCATCATCAGGGGCTCCATTATCCTCTTCCTTTCTCACATTGTAAGCTGCAACATTAACAAAATATTCCAGGCAAGACTTGGGAACGACATTGTCCTTGGTAACATGAGGCTGTTCAGTGCTTAATTTGAAAAATATTAAGTGCCAGGGCTCTGACCAGGAGACCACTGCAGCTTGCACCACCCATCGCCTTTATCCTCACTGCCCAAACAACTACTAACGCATGTAAATGAGACAGTTCAGAATATTCCAGGTCCCCAAAGCTAAAGGAATGGCTGGGGAGGCAGGTATTAGCAATTTTAATGTATATTGTAGTCCTAAACTCCAGTTTTTCTGCTCATCTCTAAGTTAGATGAGCAGCGCCACCATTTCGAAGTTGGGTGTTGACATTTTGGTGCCGGTGCTAAGCACCGGAAATCAATTAAGTGCCAGTGCTGAGCACCAGAAAGCACGAGCTCAAATTAAGCACTGGGCTGTTTGCAAAAGTGCTGAATAGAACCCTTCAGTTAACGCTCTGGCTCTCCATGGCCCAGATGTAAATTAAGCACTGGGCGGTTTGCAACAGTGCCGAATAGAACCCTTCAGTTAACGCTATGGCTCTCCAAGACCGAGATGTATGGCCATTCACTTTAGCGAGTCACAAATTGCGCTTAATTGCGACTCACAATTTGCGAATCGCTCAAGTGAATGTACAACAGTGTCTCAGACACTTTTTGCAATTCCCAATGGGGTCGCAAATTGCATGCCTCATCAATATTCATGAGGCAAGTGCAATTTGCAACCCCATTGGGAATGGTTAGCACTCACAGGGATGGTGGCCTGCTGGGGTCAGCAGACCACCATGTCCGTGACTGATTTTTAAATAAAGCAGTTTTTTAAAAAATGCATTTAAAAAACAAAAATGAAACTTTTTTCTTTCAATTTTTTAAGGGCAGGCAGTGGTCCCTGGGACCGTTGCCTGCCCTTAAAAAATATTTTCATACACACTCACAAAGGGGAAGGGGTCCCCTAAGGACCCCTGCCCGTTTGCGAGTGGTTTACCACCTACATGAAGTAGGTGTTAAACTGCGAGTGTTTTGCGACCGCAAAACAATAGTACATGGCATTGAAATTCGCTATTAGGAAAGGACGCCCCTTCCTAATAGTGAGAGTCGCAAATGCTATGTTGCGAGTCAGTGACTCGCAAAATAGCATTTGTACATGTCTGGACCCTTTTTTGTGGTCGCAAATGGGCCGATGTCCCATTTGCAACCGCAAAAAAAAGTGTTGAACATCTGGCCCCATGTTCTTTCTGAAGGTCCTTTTCCTAGGCTCTTTCTCTATTACTAATACAGTGTTGTATCTATTCCCAAACTAACAAACCATGTGAACATACCTGTAAGGAAAAGACATGCAGAAAATGGGAAACAGCATGCCAAGCAGAAAGAAATACAGGCCTAACTGGGACAAGTTAAAGTATTAAATCAATGGTGCACATTTATTATATGTGTGCACATACAAGCACAAATGAATAAAACTGTCAGTACATTAGATTCATGTTAAGGTTTCATAAAGTTAAAATAACTTTGAAGTCACATGTATAAGTGTGACTAAGAACTACATTTGAATGCAAATATCAAACATTCATAACATTAGGACACACAAGTATGTAGTGCTAAATGCACATATAAATTGTGCATTTGTGATGTGTAAGGATGTAATTTTAGTAGGCCTTTAGGACAAGGCACATGCCCAGTAAGCAGGCAACATTCTGATGATCGTTGTAAACATAATGGAGAAAAAAGAAAAAGAACGGTGTGCATACCACCACTATGTTGAATATGTGTAAGGATGGAGCAAAAATGACGCTGCTCCAGAGGGAAAGCGCCTTCAAATCAAAGGCTGTGGAACATAAAACTCCTGCATACCAGGGTTAAAGGTCCTAAAGTAACCACCTTCATAATAGGAAACGAAACAGATCTAATGAAAACGTTCATATTATGGAGCTTTTCACAGTTTCTACTGTTTCCACATCACCCATTAGTATATGTCAAAACATGACACTGAAACCTGTTGTTATCGGTTTCTATGTATTTATCTATGTGTAGGTTGTGTAAAGTGTTTGGCTTCTGCATGTATATACCTATATTGCACATCTTCTGTTGGTATCTTCCGGTGGCCCCTGGCACCCTTCTAATCACTCAATATAAACAAAGACAACTATTCTGATATTTACTGAAAATGAGTCCCAATCTGTGATTACTGTGGTGCTCTGGATAGGACTTAGCTGAATGTCTTTCTATTTCGAGCTCCAAGGGTTCAGTGCCAAGAGTAGAAAGCTGGGTAAGAAGAGCAATGGCAGTGACCTCATCACAGCTGACCCTGCATTTCATTCATCTGGTGCACATTAATTAGTTAGTGCAAATACATTGGGATATTGCACTTCTAAATAAGTTGCTTAGAATGAGGGCAACATCATACACATGCTCCTGGTTCTGTAATTACTTAATATAACAATTTTTTTTTAAAAGTCTGACATTCCTACATCTACACCTTCCAGTCAACGCTTGTATACCACATTCTCAAAATGTTCAATTTGTCATACATTTTTATTACAAATCATAAGTTTTTTTTTTAATTGATTTTCATGTGATATATTCAGGAAATAATATTGACAAAGCATTTTTGATTTGTTTGGTACTTTGGTTAATTGTCAATCTGTGAGAGATAATAGGCTGTTGTGTTTTTCCTGGTTGCAAGAGTGTGGAATATGGGGCTGTTAGTATGATTGTTCTGTGTGGAGTGTGTGCTAGTGAAATTGGGAGCCTGCTTTTTTATGGTTTGATATGCCTTTATTATACAATTGATGATAAATAATTTTGTTAAAAATACACAAATGCAAAAAATACATTTTTATGTGTTCACACAATATGAACAAGAAAATGTGCTGGAAAAAATGAAATATGATTTGTAATAAAAATGTATGAAAAATTGAACCTTTTGAGTGTGTGGTAAACAAGCATTGAGTAGTAGGTGTAAATGTAGGAGGGTCATATGTTTTTTGTTGTTAATTTGCTAGTTACATGCCCCGGTATTCTGTTGATACAGGGGGTCCCTTGTCTCTTTACTTAGTATAACATCTTTAAATAGTTCCTGTTGATATCTGAGCGGGATTAAAATCATGCATGCTCTTGTTTGTCTGTTTGGTTCATCGCTGACCTGCATTTAGAGGGATAGCATACAGAGTTTAGTTCTGTTGGACTGTCTTCATTTGCAATCTAACAATCTTCCTTTCATTTTTATTTTAGCCCAGAGACAGCCCTGGAGTCTCCCCTTCTCTTTACAAGCATGAAGGAGGCAGAGAAACATAATATAGCTATAGAACAGGATACTCCCACACGATTAAATGGGGGTACAACCAGGGTCGGACTGGAACAGAAAACAGGCCCGGGCACCAGAATAAAAGTGTCCCCCATTGGTGAATTAGAAGGTTTAACAAGCATTGGCATAGCCAATAGCTCTCGCCTTTGGGACCTTAGAAGTGGTTAGTCATGCAGCGTGGGTAGGAGAGGACTGGGGCAGTGCGCTCAGGTACTCTACCCGTGGAGGGTAGAGAAGAGGTAGACGAGCTCGTGAGCAGGAGCACGTAGTGGTCTTAAGTACAACTACATTAACTCTGGGAGTTCGAACTTCTCAATAACTTTATGAGTTATCTTTGGTAAAACTGGTGCATGATATTTGAAGCACATCTATTAACTGTCGCCACATGGCATCTGTGAAGTTGAAGATGCAAGCATTATCTCTCAACTTCCTCTGACCGTGGGGATTTGGGCACCATTCGCACGACACACCAATGCCTGTTCCTTATAGACACAGGGCACCTCTTTTTGCTATCCAGCTCCTATTTGATATCCTAGGCGGCTTGAAGTTCACATTTCTTACTACATGTAACTTGTCAGTATTGGAGTGTCGCATATGTGCTGTGTATGTTTTATGGGAGTCCTTACTCACAACTGATACTTAGTGAGATTGTAACATAAGCACTTTTTTAAAAGTGGTATGGAGAAGAAGCGTGTAGCTGGGTAACAAACTCCGTATTGATCTGCGCCACGGTGGTGGTGAGCACCTTCCTGGCACCGCCCTGCAGAGAAGGGGCTGCGATTGCCACCGCCATGGTCTCTGTTCCAAGCAGTACCCAGGGAGCAGGAACTTAGATGCCCTGGGTTGTGCACCTGCCAGGCACCGGGACTGCACAAGCCGATGCAGCTTCATTCTCCTGAGCAGCAGCCCCTACACAGGGGCCGAGACTAGGCCATATAGCAGCTGGAAGCCAGAAACACAACAAAAGTGCCCTCTTTTGCCCTCCCACCCCCTAGATTGATCAGGTGGCATGAGTGGAACATCATGTGAGGGGATGGGGGGTTCACAGGGTAGGCACGGTTGGGTGGCTTTAAAGTGTGTAGGGTTGGCGTTGTGAATGTAGGTCAGGTATGCGCAAATGCTGCTAAATGGCGTGGTGGCAATTGGGCGCCATTGAGAGATAAGCGAGGTTTTTCTGGGCTGGGCCATTACCATATGGCTATGTGTGTAGAGTTAGAAGGGCTATATAGGGGTTTAAAAAAAACAAAGCCTCATTAACAAGTGAATGGTATTGAAAGACCTGTGAAGTACTCGGGTGCGGGTGGCAGCTGAAAAACTGTCTGTGTGTGGGCTTGGGAAGCTGCCGGGGCTGAGACACAGGACGGGGAAGGTCTGAAGCCTTGAGCCCTAAAGTGTTGCCTGCCTGCAGTGGGCTGTGTACGAATCTGGCACTGCTGGGCACTCACAATCTACGGATAATATTTGAAGTTCTTCCCGGAGGGCAGTGTGAGGAGCTGGAATCTGGGAAATGGTGAAACCCCGGCACCTTGTAAGGTATTTTAGGTCCTCCTGATTTCAAGCTTGCATTTTTCATAAGCGCTGGCTACGCACCCATATTTCATACAAGCGGCTAAAGGCCACCCAGTTCATAAAGGGCACTATCGAAGAAAGTGCCAACAAGGAGATAGAGGAAAGTAATCGCGGGCACATGCTGCTCCTACGCAATGACTCCCCTAGTGAAACTGATCACGTTACAGCGCCGCAAAGGCATACACGGTACATAAAAGCAGGAATAAAAAAAAACACGGTCAAATGTAGCAAGTGAAAGTAATCTCGAGCACACACTGCTCCAACGCAATGACTCCCCTTGTGAAACTGATCGTGTTACAGCGCCGCAAAGGCACACACGGTACATAAAAGTAGCAATAAAAAAAAAAAACGGTCAAATGTAGCAAGTGAAAGTAATCGCGGGCACACACTGCTCCTACCCAATGACTCCCCTAGTGAAACTGATCGTGTTACAGCACCGCAAAGGCACACACAGTACATAAAAGCAGGAATAAAAAAAAACACGACGGTCAAATGTAGCAAGTGAAAGGAATCGCGGTCTACGCTGCTCCAACGCAATGACTCCCCTTGTGAAACTGATCGTGTTACAGCGCCGCAAAGGCACACACGGTACATAAAAGTAGCAATTAAAAAAAAAACGGTCAAATGTAGCAAGTGAAAGTAATCGCGGGCACACACTGCTCCTACCCAATGACTCCCCTAGTGAAACTGATCGTGTTACAGCACCGCAAAGGCACACACAGTACATAAAAGCAGGAATAAAAAAAAACACGACGGTCAAATGTAGCAAGTGAAAGGAATCGCGGTCTACGCTGCTCATACGCAATGACTCCCCTAGTGAAATTGATTGGAACGCGGGGAAGTCAGAAGACGGAGGCCGAGCGCCCAGACACAGAGTTGAGGGGGATAGAAAAAAAATGAAGCGCGGACGCAAAATTGAATACAGTGCGCGACAATACACAAATGGTAAAAAAAAAGTGCTTACCCAGTAAATAAAAGACACTGTGTAACGCCGCAGGTAAAAGATCCAGTCCGGGTGGGCGGGGCCAAAAGGAGACAGGGCAGTAACAAGGAGGGACTAAAAAGCCTCACTTCCAATGTGAAGCCAGCGTTTAGCATGGAGGATGACACAAGCCAATAGAAAGAAGGGGCGGAGCCTACACTCCACTTCTAAAATGAAATCGATTACAAGAAGCCTCGCAGAGCCAGCAGCACATGCGCAATGCAACGCTAGGCGAGACCTAAAAAGTGCCCCTTGTTTCCAAACTGGGGCAGTTTTGACCTTATACAGACAGGCAGTTAAGTGTTTTGCAATCTATGGGAGACTACATGGATTTGAGCTTCCTGCAGGCAATGTTTTTTTTACATATGGGAAATCAATAGTAAAAAAAACGGCCCAGCAGACCGTAAAACAGGCCCACAAACAGCCTAAAAACGGCCCACACACTGACCTGTCAGACCAGCCCGTCGGGCACTGCCTGATTGCCTAATAGGCCAGCCCGACTCTGCGCCAACCATGGCTACCAGGACTAGTACCTTTAGTGTCTCATGACAAATGTATGTAATGGTTTTTAGGAAGAGCCGGTGTTGCACACACAGGGACGTATGCGTCATCGCAGTTTCGAATCATCGGATTTGGTAAAAGTTTAATACATTTGAGTATCACTGACTAAACTCACGCTGGCTTCTAGAGTACCATGCAGACCATTTCCTGAAAGCATTTCATTAAATTAAGTTTTACATGGTTTCCTAGCGAAAGATGTCTGCGGAAGTGACCGACCACTTGCCTGTTTTTCCTGCGCGACTCTTTCCAGTAATCACATCTAAGCATCTAAATGAATTTTCCCAGCTGTCACGCACCCACAGCTGCTGCCAGGAGGCCACCCCTTTTACCACATTCACTCACGGATCCGCGGTCTGTCCGCGGAAGCAGTTCATTTGGCCTCTGAGTCATAATTTCATCTTTGTGTTCAGGACACTTCCAGTGGGAAAATAAAAGGCAACATATCTCCCTTCAGCACAGATGCAGCGCATCTGTTCAGCCTCTGGTGCCTGTTTCTCTTTCATTCAGACACCATCTAAAATCGGACCTGTCCCCTAGTAAACCATTGAGAGGAAGAGAAACTGTGTTTCTTGACGGGAACGTTATTAAAAGCCGGAACGATGGCAGCAGTTTTGCATATTTTGAGCGATATGGGCACTTCTCAAATGTGCACCGTGTATCCTTACAGCATAGACTCACAGTTCTCTAAAAGTCTCATGCCCCAGAATTACACCTTGCTGCAACAATGAAGACATGACACGAAATTATACCTGCCCCTAATGTAAGAAAGGGGTGGGGCTTATTGTGTGTGCTATCAGAATGCGGACTACTACACGCCTCATTTGCATAGTCTTATATTCCGATGAAGCTCTCAAACCCTTGCCCGTCCCAAGTCACTTGCTGTTTTCATTTCTTTATAAAGAGCTGTAAACTCTTCGAAGGATTAAAGTCATGGCAACATTGAGACGATCTCCTTTCCGACCTGTGGCACAGTGGTGGTGCATCTGTTTTTGCTTTTTTAAAGAAGAATATGCAAGGCCCTACAATTTTATAGATATTGCTCGCCAGGTCCCCCAAGTTATTGGTGGGGCCCAGGTCATAGGTCATATGAGCAGTTTCATGAAGGCCAGATGCCGAGTTTACTCCTCAGCATGACCTTACTCAAATGCACATTTTTCCATGGAAAAGACCGGCAGTAAAAGAACTCACAAGGCCCTAAGAATTACAAATAAGCAACGTATTTATCTATTTTCTTTAATGCCAGGCAATCAGTGCATCACACTCAATGTTGCTATCCCCTAATCTCCAAAAGAAGGGACCAAGTCCCAGAAACAATTAGTGGGGAAATATTAGCATTGGCGATATGCAACTGTGTCACTTCATCCTTGGTAAGGTTCCCACAAACCTTTTGATCATTTTACAGTCATAGATGAGCTAAAAACATATAAACGTGTGAAACATATGCAAGCAAATATACGCTTTACAGTGTATATTTTAATTGTAATAAATTGATAACACGAAAGTATCTCAGAGGCTCATGTTTATGTTTTGTTTTAAGGGTGCCTTGAAGGGGACTCCTAACGTTATAAGCGCTATAAAAAACACACATTAGATATTATTCCAAAAGAACAGTTATTTTACCTATCATCAGTCATATGAATATTTTTCATGTATGGAGGAGTTGACTTTATGAATGAGTCAAAATTATGTTTTAAAAAAGTGGTAAGCAAGTTTTGGTGCATTACCAAAAGGACAGATTTTCAACAAGTAGAGTAAAAGTTTTTCTTGAATGTTATAGTGCTTGGGTGAAAGATTTAAATTGCAGTCTGTGTGTTTCTGACATCCCACCTCAGTTCCTTTGGAAATGCTGATCACTCTTTCAGCACATAAATTGGGCCCAATGTATATGTTGGTGATATGAATGCTCCATAGCAATGGCTACAGAGTATACATACCACCGACATGAAGGGGCACTCGTCCAATTTAAATGCGGGTAGACCTTCAACTTTGCTAAGGCAGTGACTTCTCCGTAACCACCACAGCCAAGCTCATCCAATGGCCTGAAGGAGTAAGGGCAGTCAGAGAAATTGCTTCATGTCCACCTGTCTAATAGGGATGGGCAGACATGTAGTCATTTATTTTTTTACTGTGCATCATTGCTAGGCAAACCTGACAGTGAGGGACCATAAAATCCAAATAATGACCCCCCCCCCCCGGCAATAGAAGATGACTATCAGGGTTAGGGGAGCATGACTTTTTTTTATTTTCAAAAAGAAAATAAATCACCACCAACTTGGCGGTCATTTATGAATCTGGTGGTCGGGATACTTACTCTGTCACCCTAGCAGAACAACGGTCTGACCAGCAAATTATAGAAGAGAGTTTCTGAAAGCAATTGGCTGACAAAACAAGAGCCTGGCTGCTTCCAGCCAGTAAAAACAACAGCAAAGGTCCTTGCCCAACACTTAGGCTGCTATCATAAATTATTAGTGGGTCCTATGCCCCAGAAGCCCGTAAAACTGTGCAAAAACCAAAGGAAATGTTTTTGCATTTGTCACCCCGAGTGGGAAGGGTATGCCCAGACGTGGGTCCCTTGCTCTCCATGCCACTGGTAATCAAGCAAGCCTGGCTGAAGATGGCTGAAATGCCAGAAACCGGTCCTAGGATGCTTGTTTCCAGTCCAGTGAGGACCTGGCTTGGCAGTTCGGGCTGGACTGTTCCCATGAGGCACAGGGTCAAGACTGATTTGCATATGGCTGGGTTCAAACTGGAACGGCATGGTGAGCAAAAAAACGATGGATTTAGGCCCAGATCTCTGTACTGGGGTGAATGTATGACATTGTTCTGCATTCTGTCCATCAATTGTTGTTTTTGCATTTGTCACCCCGAGTGGGAAGGGTATGCCCAGACGTGGGTCCCTTGCTCTCCATGCCACTGGTAATCAAGCAAGCCTGGCTGAAGATGGCTGAAATGCCAGAAACCGGTCCTAGGATGCTTGTTTCCAGTCCAGTGAGGACCTGGCTTGGCAGTTCGGGCTGGACTGTTCCCATGAGGCACAGGGTCAAGACTGATTTGCATATGGCTGGGTTCAAACTGGAACGGCATGGTGAGCAAAAAAACGATGGATTTAGGCCCAGATCTCTGTACTGGGGTGAATGTATGACATTGTTCTGCATTCTGTCCATCAATTGTTGTTTTTGCATTTGTCACCCCGAGTGGGAAGGGTATGCCCAGACGTGGGTCCCTTGCTCTCCATGCCACTGGTAATCAAGCAAGCCTGGCTGAAGATGGCTGAAATGCCAGAAACCGGTCCTAGGATGCTTGTTTCCAGTCCAGTGAGGACCTGGCTTGGCAGTTCGGGCTGGACTGTTCCCATGAGGCACAGGGTCAAGACTGATTTGCATATGGCTGGGTTCAAACTGGAACGGCATGGTGAGCAAAAAAACGATGGATTTAGGCCCAGATCTCTGTACTGGGGTGAATGTATGACATTGTTCTGCATTCTGTCCATCAATTGTTGTTTTTGCATTTGTCACCCCGAGTGGGAAGGGTATGCCCAGACGTGGGTCCCTTGCTCTCCATGCCACTGGTAATCAAGCAAGCCTGGCTGAAGATGGCTGAAATGCCACAAACCGGTCCTAGGATGCTTGTTTCCTGTCCAGTGAGGACCTGGCTTGGCAGTTCGGGCTGGACTGTTCCCATGAGGCACAGGGTCAAGACTGATTTGCATATGGCTGGGTTCAAACTGGAACGGCATGGTGAGCAAAAAAACGATGGATTAAGGCCCAGATCTCTGTACTGGGGTGAATGTATGACATTGTTCTGCATTCTGTCCATCAATTGTTGTTTTTGCATTTGTCACCCCGAGTGGGAAGGGTATGCCCAGACGTGGGTCCCTTGCTCTCCATGCCACTGGTAATCAAGCAAGCCTGGCTGAAGATGGCTGAAATGCCAGAAACCGGTCCTAGGATGCTTGTTTCCAGTCCAGTGAGGACCTGGCTTGGCAGTTCGGGCTGGACTGTTCCCATGAGGCACAGGGTCAAGACTGATTTGCATATGGCTGGGTTCAAACTGGAACGGCATGGTGAGCAAAAAAACGATGGATTTAGGCCCAGATCTCTGTACTGGGGTGAATGTATGACATTGTTCTGCATTCTGTCCATCAATTGTTGTTTTTGCATTTGTCACCCCGAGTGGGAAGGGTATGCCCAGACGTGGGTCCCTTGCTCTCCATGCCACTGGTAATCAAGCAAGCCTGGCTGAAGATGGCTGAAATGCCAGAAACCGGTCCTAGGATGCTTGTTTCCAGTCCAGTGAGGACCTGGCTTGGCAGTTCGGGCTGGACTGTTCCCATGAGGCACAGGGTCAAGACTGATTTGCATATGGCTGGGTTCAAACTGGAACGGCATGGTGAGCAAAAAAACGATGGATTTAGGCCCAGATCTCTGTACTGGGGTGAATGTATGACATTGTTCTGCATTCTGTCCATCAATTGTTGTTTTTGCATTTGTCACCCCGAGTGGGAAGGGTATGCCCAGACGTGGGTCCCTTGCTCTCCATGCCACTGGTAATCAAGCAAGCCTGGCTGAAGATGGCTGAAATGCCAGAAACCGGTCCTAGGATGCTTGTTTCCAGTCCAGTGAGGACCTGGCTTGGCAGTTCGGGCTGGACTGTTCCCATGAGGCACAGGGTCAAGACTGATTTGCATATGGCTGGGTTCAAACTGGAACGGCATGGTGAGCAAAAAAACGATGGATTTAGGCCCAGATCTCTGTACTGGGGTGAATGTATGACATTGTTCTGCATTCTGTCCATCAATTGTTGTTTTTGCATTTGTCACCCCGAGTGGGAAGGGTATGCCCAGACGTGGGTCCCTTGCTCTCCATGCCACTGGTAATCAAGCAAGCCTGGCTGAAGATGGCTGAAATGCCAGAAACCGGTCCTAGGATGCTTGTTTCCAGTCCAGTGAGGACCTGGCTTGGCAGTTCGGGCTGGACTGTTCCCATGAGGCACAGGGTCAAGACTGATTTGCATATGGCTGGGTTCAAACTGGAACGGCATGGTGAGCAAAAAAACGATGGATTTAGGCCCAGATCTCTGTACTGGGGTGAATGTATGACATTGTTCTGCATTCTGTCCATCAATTGTTGTTTTTGCATGCGCCCGTAAAACTGTGGCACCTACAATTATGGGATCATCCAAACTACCTTACGCATTACATATTTTTCCAAATACATTAACTCTAATCCAAACATTTCAGCTTAAACAATATTGTTGATATTTCTCAGCCCCTTTCTCCATACAAGTAGTTCTATTGGTAGATCAATGTTTTGGTTAGTTTAACCACATCGACTCACAGATCACAGATTATGTATACCAGAGTGGTTCTTCAAAGTCAAAAACCGTTTATCAAAAACAAACATATTTATGTCAATCTAAGAACAGTAATATACTTGATAGATTTCCACTAGATTATCGAGACCCAAGTGTTAGTTTTGATTATTAATGGTCAGGATTTTGAACACGTTGGATGGAGTTGGATGGATTTATTCTGGCTGGGCCATGCAAACAATTTTTGGGGTCATGGGCAAGACTATTTTGCAGCCCTATGTTTGGAGCAACTTTGAATCTATTGCCCATATTTAGTTAATTCTTGAGGTAAAACAATATTGAATTACATTTTAAACTTTCAAAAACAAGTTCATGTAAAACATCAGAAATTACAAACTGCCAGGGGCAGGTATCCATTAGTTAAACGGTGTTAAATGAAATAGTGAACAATTATTGATAAAGCCATCGCTTTTTGCACTTGGATGTAAATTTTTTTGGGTGTCTAACAACTTTGTTCCTTCCATTGCAGAAAAGAGAAGATAAGGGAACCTTGGTAGATTTTTAGTGGACTAGGGCATGATATTAAGATAAGATATATGCACAGAGAACCTGAAATTGTAGTTTTCATTGCTGGTTATTAGTATTCATAAATACATCCACCTCCAACGATGAGGTAATTAAAAGGTTTGGTTGGAGCTAATATCATTTATAAACAAAAGTATTTAATCAAATACTTTTAAAACCGAGATGGTCATATTTGTGGGCATACACCAACCAAGTGGCGTCAGACATGGATCAGCAAGATGTGGTTCTTTGTAATGTTTTATTAAGGTTTGCATCCAAGTCAATCTTATGTTGGAAGGATAGTAGGAAATTAAACCAACATATTTGGTGAGCCTGGATTGTCCACATAATACTGTGTCAGGAAATGAACAATTTATTAAGATATGATTTGAACCTCAAATATTCCTACTTTCAGGAAAGTTTGATGACTATATTGTCAAATCAAATCAAAGACCCAGTGAAAGAATGTGAAATGCTTTAAGCAGAGAACCAAAGTTTCAAATTGTAATTACAGAGGAACGTTATGGGGCAAATATAGATATGTAAATTGTTCAAAATGTCAATTAATAAAGATTGTAGGTGTCTGGGGATTTCCTGGATTTTCTGTTGTATGTTTTCTATGGTTCATTATTACTTTTTTATCTTCTCCTTGACTTCCTATTCTTCTATTTACATATAACACTTTTAGAGGTATCCTAGTTTCAGCTTGTGTGTAGTTATCATGCAACTGTATAGAATCAGATATCTTATTGCTTTTTATCATCTTTTTCTCTTCTGCCCTATTCTTCCCTTAATATAACTTTATTTTACTACTCTTTCTTTTGCACTCTATTATGTAATTGTAGGTATTAGCTTGGTATTGCCACATAACGATCAATTGTCATGTGTCTTTGTTTTGATAAAACATTACAAAAAAATGAACATAACAAAAAATAAATCACCTCTTCTCTCCCATTCTTGTTCCAACAGGAACAATTCCAGCACTGCTCCGAGGATATTCACCATTCCATTAAGTTAGATGTAATAATTTTCCCCAGAATTCTTCTCCACAGCCTTTTTCCTCTTTTTTGCTTTTCATATGGCCAGAGAGTAAACTCTGACTCTCCTGAGTAACATCGATGTAAGGGGGAAAGTAACAGGGGAAGGAAAGGAGGGTAAACTGAAAGGTGTATGAAGAGAGTGGTGAAGTAGCATGAGAAATGAAGTAGAGACAGAGTTGAGGTAAAGAGAGACAGGTGAGGTAGGAAGAGATGTAACATAAAGAGTGAAAGGAGGGATAACCAAAAGAAAGACAGAAGTACTAGAGGAAGAGGTATCACAGAAATAGATTTAGAGAGACAAGTGAGGTTTTAGAATGACGCAGAGAAGAAGAGAGAAGTTGAGATAGGATGAAGGAAAAGTGGAGAGAGAGAGGTACACAGAGAAGTGAGGTAGAGAAAGAGGTAAGGTAGAATGTTTGTGAGTTAGAGGTAGATAGAATCTGAGAGGCAGAAGAGGAGATGTGAGCTGGGACATTTTAAGAATTTCGGGGGCCCTGGGCCAAACATAGTTTGAAGGCCCCTGTTCGGGACAGCTTTGAATGTATGATCCAGTTTCAGCTCTTTCATGCCCTCTTTGCCCACTGCACAGGCACACTAATTTAAAATATGTTTACATCTAATATTACATGATAATGACGTGTTTTTCAATATATAATGCAGCATCAGCTCTCCAATATTATTGCAAATAATCTTTGTGAACCCTTCCTATTTCTCATATGTGAGGTCCTTTTTTGATCTAAAACAAGCTTTTTTATGTATGTTGCATGGTTCTGAAAAACAAATGCTTATCTGGAAAATGTCAGTAAAAGATTCTCACATATCACTCACACTAAAAATAAAGTAAATAAAATGGTATTTAAAACAATCTGTTTAAAAATTATTCATGGCCACCAGGACACAACTATCTACAGGACAGAGCACGATCTATCAGGGGGCCCTCTGAAAGACTGGGGCCCTATGCCAGGGCTCACTTTGCCCATGCCTTCAAACTTCTCTGGATGTGAGGTAGTCAGAGCCCTATAGGGAGATGCAAGGTGAAGAGAGAGAGAGGGGTGAAGGGTAGAAAGAAAGAAGAAGTGCAGAGAGAAAAGAGGTGAAGTAGAGAAACATAGGTGAGGTTGACAAAGTGGTAAAGCAAGAGGGTGAGGTAGAGGGAGAAATAGAGAGAAAGGTAGCCTGAGGTGAGCTGGAGAGCTATATAGAGAGGTAAATAAAGGTGATGCAGCGTGAACGCTGCTTACTGATTTTATGGCAATAAACACTGGATATGAGAACAAACCTACACAAAAATGTGAATGTGCACCTTGCACACGTCAAGTGAAATACCAATGAGCTCCTGTAAAGGCAAAATACATGTACCATAAAAGAGCGCTTTGGGCTGTAAAAATAGAAATAATTCATATATTGTGTGTTTAAAAGGACTAGTAATCATTTTTACGATGGCTTAAAAATGGCTAAATGAAAAAACATAAAAGTTTTACACTGATAATATGCGATCTTTTGAAAACTAAAATGATAAGTCATATACACATGCATACATGAGTCTTGATTGTACAATATTTATAATAAATGCAAAGCCGTCTTTTAGTGCATCCATTGGAACGCACAATAGAGATCGAAAAGCTGGTGCAAAAGCTGTGCACTGCAACTTACAGTAATGAAATGTTCTGTGTAGTTGCTTTACATTCATAAGAATCTAGATTTACTGAAACGATAAAGATTATATGTTTTATAAAAATATTTTCCACGTAGGTACTTTGTGGCTCTAAGTAATAAGTCATAGTTAGTACTGAACATTTCCATGCAATCACTCATGACAAATAATAAAACTTTTGTATTTGACATGAATACTTGATTGAATTTATTATGCTGGGATCTAATTGCATATCCGTTTATTAACTAGAATTGTGCATTGCCTTTAGATGCACTAAGTAATTTTTCCTTTATGATTTAATTTTACTTCATGGATTGATGTGAAAAGATTCTGCATACCTAGTCATGTAACTTTTCTCTACTTTCACATGACATTCTGATATCTAAAGGATACTTTTTTTACCCTTTGACATGGACTAATATGTGGGAACTTAAACTGCTGACCCCAGTTCATGGAAAGTAACATTTTAGATCGTTCTTTGTGGACTGACCTGTGTGCCTGGAACAGGAAATCAATTCCCAAATCCCATGACGCACTTGGGAAAATCTTCTAAAGTATTTACTTTTGCACCTTGTGAGCAGATAGTGGTCATATGGGTGACGTACCATTGTGGGGTGACAGTTGATGCCACCTTCAGATTCAGCAAGGAATATATTATTGAAGAGACCCTTAGGAGAGGGGGATCTTGGACACACTCAAATTCTTGAACATGCTCTCAGACTGAGAGACACCTTCTGCCTTCTTGGCAGTCCTTGTTTTCCTGATGCTGAAGCTGTTGGTGCTGGCTTTCCTCTCCCTTGCTACCTTTGAAACTCATGTCAGTGAGACTCGCTGACACTACTGGTTTGCCAGTCTTTGCCTCCTTTCTTCATCCTAATCCTGACCAAACTTTATGCTGATCCTAAGAGAACTTTCCTGAACTGTCCTCCTGCCTTTATTGGTGGTAGGAATTCCCTTTGCTTAGCGAACTTTATGGACTCTGTGACAAAATACTAGGTTCCAGGTTTCCTTGTAAGGTTGCCTTTTTGACTTATCTCTGTTAATATGTGGTTTTATACTGCATTTTGTAATTGCTTATCGAGACTCATGACTTATTGCCTAATAGGCTGATTATTGCTTTGAATACTAAAATTGATATATACAATAACAAAATGTAAACCTTATTGTCTGAGTGTTCTTTAAATCGTAACTTTGAAATTTTTCTTTCCATAGAGCTGTGCATACAATAGCTCAGATTCTAATGCATAATGGAGACAGTCATAGATTATTCCCAGAGCACCCAATTCCTTTCTTATTATTCTGCACTGCTGCAGCAGAACTATTGGTTTGTATGATTTTGGCCCGACTGAACTTCTTTAGGAAGTTCGGAGTACCTGTTGTCATCCTCTACATTTACAGCATGATCTTGAGAATAATATATTTGATTTCCAGTTTGTAAGTTGGTTGCCAATTAGTTAGTAATCATTGGGTAGCCAACAGGAAACACCCTAGTTCCTCACCCCTCAATGCAACAGGCAAAGTACATTAGAGGACCAATGTCTCTGCGCATGTGTGTAGATATCATAAGTAGATAAAGAGAGAATAACCAGTAATTCTATTGTGTGGGCCTAAGGATAAGGAAGATAATAAAGCTTCCACTGCAGCAAAGGTGTAGCCAACAGGAAACACCCTAGTTCCTCACCCCTCAATGCGACAGGCAAGGTACATTAGAGGACCAATGTCTCTGCGCATGTGTGTAGATATCATAAGTAGATAAAGAGAGAATAACCAGTAATTCTATTGTGTGGGCCTAAGGATAAGGAAGATAATAAAGCTTCCACTGCAGCAAAGGTGTAGCCAACAGGAAACACCCTAGTTCCTCACCCCTCAATGCGACAGGCAAGGTACATTAGAGGACCAATGTCTCTGCGCATGTGTGTAGATATCATAAGTAGATAAAGAGAGAATAACCAGTAATTCTATTGTGTGGGCCTAAGGATAAGGAAGATAATAAAGCTTCAACTGCAGCAAAGGTGAGGTAGAGGGGGTGAGTTGAAATAGAGAAATAAGACTCACAGAAAGATATTAGAGAGTGTGCAAGAAAGAGGAGGTCATAATAGTTGGAGAAACAAAATACAGGCAGAGAAAAAGAGGTAGAGAGAAAAGAGGTAGATATTGAGGGAGGTGAGTTAGTGGAAACACAGAAAGAGAGAGAGTGGAGGTGAGGTAGTCAATGGATGGTAATGTCAAAATTAGCCGTTCAATAGTGAGAGCAAGGTGGAGTTGAGGAACTAGGCTGTTTTGGCAGAAGGTTAATTAAAGTATTACTTTTAATTCCGATTCTTGTGCAAACTCCTGTTTGCCCAAGTATCAGAATGTACCCAGACCTTGTAATCAGGGCCTAAAACAACTCGTGCAAAATTTAGATTGTTTTCTTCACAGATAATTGCAGTCTTTTTTAGAATGTATCATGTGAGATCACAACAAAGAATTGAAAGCAATTGGGTAGAGCTAAACTAAACAAAATGCAGCTCAGGCTCTCTTCTCCACAAATCTGTGGGGAAATCAGTCTGAGAAAAGGAATCAAGGACAGTGAACAATGTTTGAGATAAGGAAACAGGCACTACAGTTGTCCATCTTTTTCTGGTCACATTAAAATACCTACACTGTGGTGCTTTAGCATTCACTTCCAGCATCTCACACCCCACATTGATTTCAAATCGTGCCTTTTCTTCCTCAATGCCTCATCGTGTCCCAGTGGAGACTGAAAACTATGTGCATCTCCAAATAATGAAGGCATGACAGGTTTGCAAATGGTGGGCAACATGATTGCAGCCTTGATAAACCTTTAATGCTCGCAATGTAATCCTAATTCCAATTCAGGCTTTTGGACTGTGTGCTGCCGATAAAGACAGGCAGGGCTGTGTTTTGTTGATGTCCCGGATAATGGACGGAGAGAATTGGTCAACACAGTTCTTTAATATATCTTCTGCCACCTCTTTGCAAAGGTTTCAAAAAATGCTTTATGCTGTTCTTTTCTACATTTGATTCCTACAGATTATAAAGACAATGTAATGTAATATATGAAGGAGCTAAACGTGACCATTATTAAGGATTGAAACTATGGGCCTCATTTACAAAGAATTGGCATACGGCAGCGCTGCAAGTGTGCACATTTCTCCTCGTTATGCCTGCTCTGGGGAGGCATGCATTTTTGGTGCAGGTTTACATGATGTTTTAAATCTGGTGCAGTGTCCAAATCCATGGGTTTTCAGTGGGAGCACCCACGGCAATGCCCTTGGAATGCCTCCGTGCCTTACTCTATATCTATGAGGCGACGCAAAGCCATGCAGGGTGGCTTTGCGTCGCCTCATAGATATGATTGAGAGGCCTGCACCACTGCAGAACCCCAAAAAAAAGTGATGCTCCGGCGGCGCAGGTCTTTTGTAAATGAGGGCTTATGTTTTTTTACAAAGAAGGAGATCAGACACCCTCCAAACTGAAGTTATTGCACTTCAGCTTTGAAATTCATACATGTTCTAGATTGTTTGAAACAGATGCATCAACCCCCTCCTCCACCTAGAACCCTGTTCCAGGGTAGAGGTAATTGTAACAGAATTATTTTGGGAAAAAAAAGTTTGCACTGTATATCTATTTTAGTCATTTTAAATATATATATTGATAAAGGACACACCAAACCCTAAAGGGTCGAGGGTTTCTGCACAAGTTGTAAAATAGTAATAAAACAAATATTTAAGGTAAAGACAACAAGCATGTTGCAGAAAGGCGGATCCTGTAAATGGTGATGTGTATCCTTTTTTTGACATGTATCATGCAATGAACATATAAAAACAATTTTCTTCAGGAAAATATTGGTTTTCCTGTTGAAACTTGTTGGACCTGAAATCCTTGGCATGGTTCTCCACCTTCTAGCCTCCTGTTTCTGCTGACTTCATTTTTGATGGCCTTATGACTTTGCACATTTTACTCCTGCTAACCAGTGCTAAAGTGCTTGTGCTCTCCTTTAAACATTGTAAAATTGGCTTACACCCAATTGGCGTATTTAATTTACTTGTAAGTCTATAATAAAGTGGTACTGCATATACCCAGGGCCTTTAAATTAAATTCTCCTAGTGAGTCCGCAGCATTTATTGTGCCACGGACTGCAATCAAGTCTTAGGCCTGCCATTGCAGCCTGGGTGTGCAGTTTTAAACTGTCATTTCGACCTGGCAAGGCAAACCTCTTGCTAGACCCAAAACTCCCTTCCTAATGCATATAAGTCACTCCTAGTAAAGTCCTTACACATTGCAGAGGGCAGGGTGCAGTGTATTTAAAATGTTGTACATGTGCTTTTAAGTTTTAAATGTCCTGGTAGTGAAAAACTATTACCTTTGTTTTCACTACTGTGAGACCTCCCTCTCTTATAGGATATGGGTTAACTTACTACATTTAATAAGTTATATATTTCAATTGGGAGCAGGTTGGAATATCGAATTTGGTGTCTAAAGAATTGTAATTAAAAGACCTCTTTAATGGTAACATTGGATTTTTAATCACAATTCTAAAAATATCACCCTAAGAAAGTTCACACTTTCTTGCCTTAACCACCTGGTACCTGCAACCTGTACCTGGGTCACATGCCTAGGTGTAGCTAGCAGTTGGTCTTTGTGTAAGGCTCCCAGACAGTAACACAAAGGGAAGACAGGTGTTGGCAGGATGGGCCACTCTGAGTTAACAATGGGGAGGAGCTGTCATCTAACACACTTACACATCACAAAGGCTCTGCATGAGCACTCTCACAAAGGGTTTGACACTGGTCTTTTGTGACCACAGACAAGCTGGAACCAGTACAGGAAGTAAGGGGATGCCTGACACCTCAGGGGGTGGAAGCTTTTAGTAGCTTCCTCTACTTCAAAGTGGGCACCAGGTACACATATTGGAACTTTAGACCCAATTGTTTTAGTACACATCTGGACCTGGAGGGAAACTCAGAAGAAGGACTGTTGTGCTGCCCTGCTGTCTCTGTCTGGTGTGCTGCTGCCTAGGTGAAGGACTGGACCTATTTCTTGAATTCAGGACCACCACAATGACTCGCAAGGGCTAGTTGGCTAGCCTCCTGACCAGAGGCTCAGGGACAGAAGACTCCAACCACCTTGAACCCAGCACCTGGACTCTGCCAGCTGTGAGTCTTGCCCTCCCAGGTGGTGCTACCCCAGTCCTGGACCCTTAGAAGTGGGCCAGGAGAGCTGGTGCATCGGAGCAACAGCATGATGCATCTTCGACCAGAAGCTCTGCATCGGAGCAAGTGCTTGATGCATCGCCTCTCCAGACTCTGCATCGGGGCTACTGTGTGGTTCACCTTAAGCGCCCCGACTTTGCATCGCCACCCACAGCCTTCAAGGTATCACCTCGGCGCAATGCTTCCTTGACGCAGGCCTTTGCATTGCAAGCTCCACGTCAGTGATGTCACAGGACCTCACGCCGCAGGTTTGCAGCTCCTATTATTCATGGCTGTGTGATGCATCCTAAGCGTGGGACACCTCATTGCTTCGCAACCAGGATTTAAGGTACTCTTGTTCAGTAGGCTTAACTGGGTCCCAGTAGCGGGGCTATGCTCTATTGCAGTCGGCCCAAACTTGTGACTTTATCAGGCTGGGCTCAGTGGAATCAGTGGGTAGATGAAAGGACATACTTAATCTTTCCTTTTGGCTTGGTGATACAAAATGTGTATGGAAGGAACTGCTCCTGTTCATTCAAAAGTCATCCTGGATTTTCTGACTCCAACTGACTAGGAGGGAAAAAACAATTTGGACCCTGAAAGAGGGAAAAACACTTCACCTAAGTAGAGATTGGCTATAGGAGGACTGTAGCTCTTCCAGATGGAGGAAGGGGGCAGTTAATTTCATTTTAGGAATGCTGGGATTTGTTTTAGTCAACCAAGAGAGGAAGTGGTGAAAAGAAGGTCAGTGCATAGGATAGGATTGACAACACATCACCAACTTCTCAAACAAGTTTTGGGCCTGGCAATCAAACAACTTTTTAGAAGAAAACTCTGGATGACTGGTGGAAGAAGAAGAATCCTGACTTGTGCTGGCACCAAGGGACTGATATTGGCTCTGCGAGACTCAAGTGATTGGGTTTATTTTTCTTGCTCTAGGAACACAAAAAGCAAAGGAACTCCTGTCTCAAATAAGGTCCATCTGACCTCTGACATGAGGGAAGTTCTGTCATGTGACTTGGTTGGAGCGTGCCAAGCTTTCCCTCACTTTAACGACAGGGGACTGCTGTCACTGTCCTGGGTTTAGCATGTTGAACAGTGGTGGCAGCATACTGTGTTTTCTAAATCCATAGATGTGACCAGATCTTCTGTCTGTGTCACTGAAGTGGAGATCAACTGGCCCACTCAGGTAAAGTTCCACTTCTATATCCTACCCTAAATCCTAGTGCTAACAACCCAAGTGTATGTTGTGTATGTTTGTGTATGTGGTTGGTGCAGTACAACATGTTTATGAGTGAGCCAGAGTCATGAAAGGTCTGTGGGTTCCATTTTGAAATTCTCTGGCCTGTTCCTGTGCACAAGAAAGAGATGAGGTTGTTCTCCTGGATTGTGGAAGGGTATTGCAGATCTTCCTGAAGCTGGAGGCAGGAGACCTAGACGCTAAAGTTGAGACAAGGCTCCTTTAGAAATTCTATTAGACTGTTTGCTGAGAGGAGTTATTAATTTGTCTTCCTCCAGAGGGCGGGGCTGAAGGGTGGTACTGTAGTGGGGAAATGGCTAGAAAAATGTGGGCAGAGCCACTCGTGCTCCAACATCGCAAGCGCAACCACGCATATGCCTTAACCATGCATATGCCTTAACCATGCATATACGTGGTTAAGGCAGTGCGCGGTCTGGCTGCTGCCTGGAATGGGCAGAATCAGGAAGCAGGAAGGATCAGGAGAAGAGGCAAGATGCGGTGAGGTAAGTGGGGCTGGGGCCGGGTTTTGAGGGGGTGGGGGTGTTTTTTAAGGGTTGGGGTAGTTTTCAGGGCTGGGGCCTTGGGGTTGTTGTCAGGTTTCAGGTGGTCGGGATGTTTTTAGAGCTGATGGGATTTGGGGTCGTTTTTAGGGCTTAGGGGAGGGTGGGGTCATTATTAGGGCTGGGGCAAGGAAGTTTTCAGGGCTTGCGGGGAGGGGGTTGGTTTTCTGGAGGGAGGGGTTCATTTTAGGTCTCATGGTAGGTGTTTGGGGGCGACTTTAGGGCTCAGAGTGCGGGGCAGAGAGCGAGATACTTTTTAGGGCTTGGGGGCTGGGTAGGTTTTAGGACTTGTGGGGTCAGTGTCGTTTTTTGGGCTTAAGGGAGAGCAGGGTAGATTTTAGGGCTTGGGGGCAGGGAAGTTTGTAGGGCTCACGGAAAGAGGCGGTTGGTTTTCAGCAGGGAGGGGTGGTTTTAGGTCTCAGGGCGGGGGCAGGGGTAGGAGGTAGAACTTACCTGAAAAGTTTTAACCACGCATATATCTTTGCCATACATGCCTTAACAACACATATTTTGTTGGAAAGGCATGCATGGTAAAGGCATATGCGTGGTTAAGACTTGTGTGGTTCAGACCAGGTGGAACTGGCATGCGTGGTAAATACATGCATGGTTACGTCACACAACCACTGTAGTGCCTGTTGTTCATAGTTAAAGGGATCCCTTAGTTGAGGTCAGTCTTATGTCTCTGTTCAGTGTGGTGGTTGTCTATAAAAGTCACAGACCCACTGTTTGTTCCACTTCCAAGTTCTCTTTAACCAATGAAGGGAGTGCACTGAAGATTACATAGAGGACTTCTGTGCAAAAACGCCTGCGTATGACTGAGCAGGAGCTTCCCAGGGTTGATGGGACACCTCAAATCTTGCATTGCCGGAAGAAGCTGTTCCTCTGACCAGAAGCACCTAAAAGGCAGCTTGCTTGCAGAGAGAGGTGACAACCCTGCAGAAGGGGTGACCCTTCAGGGAGTGACAGAAGCAGTAATATAGAGATGCAGAGAGGGTGTACCAGGAGAAGGAAGATTGCAGCAAGAAATCTGTGGGACCCTAGAAGTGATGGGCTCAGTCTCTTCAGAATCGTGTTTCCAAGAGGAACAATAGACTACAATATTTATGTCAGACGATATTTGTGTTATCAATATTTTGACAAGCAATCCCATAGGAACCCTTATAAATGCTGCAGTACTCTGAAGTGCACTGTTTGAAATTCCATCAGTAATATAATGGCATTAACTTTATCAAACTGTGTGCATCATATTGGTTGAGAGATACTGCATATTTGGACTTCCTCGCCTTTAAGTTGGTGATGGTTTCATCATATTTGTAAGGAAAAAAATAATAGATCACTAATATGTTTATACGTTTACTCATTGCCTTTACACAAAAGAAAAATAAAGGATTTTTCGACAGCTCAGGTGTGTAATTTGAAAAAAATGAGATGCTAGAAATCTGCTGTTGTAAGATATGCACCAAGCAAATCATCTGCTGTAATACAAATGTAACTATCTTCATTAATACAAAACATTGAGGGGCATATTTATAATAACTGACGCATCCCTGCATATCAGCAGAGATGCGCCAGTTATTTTGCGCCCCAGCTCCGCCACCATGGATGCGCCGCATTTATAATGCGGCGCACCATGGGGCAAAAACGGCACAGATGCGTCACGCATCTGTGCCGTAAAAGTGGCGCATTGCTGGAGTTGCGTCGCAAGCGCGACGCAGCTCCAGCAATGCTCTGGGGGGCCCTATCTGCACAATGCTGCGTCAATCCTTACGCCTGCTTCAAGCAGGCGCAGGGTTTTGACGCAGCATGGGCTCAAAAGTGACTGAGTGAAATCTTGTAGATTTCACTCAGCCACTTTTAGGAGGCGTTCCTGCGCCGGAACGCCCCCACCTGCCCTGGAACGCCTACATGTGGCGCAGGGCTTTACAACGTGACGCATCTCCCAGATGCGTCACGTTGTAAATACCCCGCACCATAGCGCAGGATTTGCGCCGCTGCTGCGTCACAAAAGTGACGCAACGGCGGCGTAAATGAGGCGCAGGTCAAACATAAATCTGCCCCTAAGTTTTAAATACTTTTTCATGACAATTAGGAGCAATAGAGTGTTCTGCACTACCACTATAAATACATTTCTACATTATTGGGATGTCAATTTCAAAACCATATGCAGAAGCTCTCTAAAGTCATTATAAACGTGAAATTATGTTTTCACATAATCAGAGAAAGAATGACGAATGCAATTCTTCTTATTCACCTGCGTGGTAATTATGTCAGAAAAGTAATATTTATTCTAAATCTAATTATACCAAGTCTCTACAATGATAGAAGCCTCACCATCTGTTCATACGAACAATTATTTATAGAGTAGATTGGAAAAGCCACATCACACCTGCTAATAGTTTATAATCATTTACATATCACATACTGTTAATGGCACAGAAAGCATGTTTATTGCAATCCTCGCGGGGCAAATATCCCTTCTCCTTTTAACATAAAACAAATACAGCCAAGCTGTTCTGGGTTGCATTGCATAAATTGAAAGCAAAGTTGAAAGCCAAGGTGATGTATTTAAATACATGTGTGGGGCATGAACAGAGGTAATGTGTTTAAATGCCTTCGCCTTCAGCCACGCCACAGAACTCCACTGGACGGACCACAGCTGTGTCCACTTCACCTTCGAAAGAACGACGATCCACCACCACCAGCAACAGGTTGCCCGTAGAAGCTGGAACAAGATCACCGCCGACCAGCTCGCCGCCTCCCTGAGCCAGCACCCTCCTGCCAGCTCAGCGGACCCCAGCCAGGCCGCCGACAACCTCACGAAGTGGATCAGCAACTGCGCAGACGAACTCACCCCTATGAGGACCCCGCCCAGCAGACCCGGCAGCAAGAAAGCCCCATGGTTTACCGACGAACTCAAGAGCTCCAAGAAGAACTGCCGAGCCCTCGAGAAAGTCTGGAGAAAGGAACCCACACCGGACAACAGGACCACCCTCAAGCTCGCCACCCGGAAGCACCACCAACTGATCCGCGCAGCCAAGAAAACGGCCTTCAAGAACCGACTGGACAACAACGCACACAACTGCAAGGAACTCTTCAACCTCGTGAAAGAGCTCTCCAACCCCAACGCCGGAAACAACGACATCACCCCATCGCAAGACCTCTGCAACTCCCTCGCCTCCTACTTCCACAACAAGATCGCGGACATACACAACAGCTTCAGCATCCAACCGACGCACGCCACGACCACAACAACACCGCCCACCACCACCCTCCGAGCCTGGACTCCGATCAGCACCGAAGACACCGTCCGCATGATGAACTCCGTCCACTCCGGATCTCCGACCGACCCCTGCCCTCACCACGTCTTCAACAAAGCCGACGCTGTCATCGCACCCCACCTGCGGGACATTATCAACACCTCCTTCGACACCGCCACCTTCCCCGAGAGCTGGAAGCACGCCGAACTCAGCGCTCTACTCAAGAAACCTACAGCAGACCCCACCGAACTCAAGAATTACCGCCCCATCTCGCTACTCCCGTTTCCAGCCAAAGTCATCGAGAAGACCGTCAACAAACAGCTGGCCGCCTTCCTCGAGACGAACGGATCCCTCGACCCCTCACAGTCCGGCTTCCGAGCCAACCACAGCACCGAGACCGCCCTCATCGCCGCCACCGACGACATCCGAGCCCTGATGGACAACGGAGAAACAGCGGCCCTCATCCTCCTAGACCTCTCCGCGGCTTTCGACACGGTCTGCCACCACACCCTAGTGCAGCGCCTCAGCAACGTCGGAATCCAGGAGAAGGCATTGGAATGGATCGTCTCCTTCCTCGACGGAAGAACGCAGAGAGTCCGCCTACCACCGTACAAGTCAGAGGCCACCGAAGTCATCTGCGGCGTCCCTCAAGGATCCTCGCTGAGCCCTACCCTCTTCAACGTCTACATGAGCCCCCTCGCGGCCATCGCACGCCAACACAACCTCAACATAATCTCCTACGCCGACGACACCCAGCTGATCCTCTCCCTGACCAACGACCCCGCCGCCGCCAGAGCCAACCTGCACGAAGGGATGAAAGAGGTAGCCGAGTGGATGACGACCAGCCGCCTGAAACTGAACTCAGACAAGACGGAGGTCCTCATCCTGGGCTCCTCGCCCTCCGCCTGGGACGACTCCTGGTGGCCCCCCGCCCTGGGCACCGCACCCAAACCGACGAGCCACGCACGCAACCTGGGCTTCATCCTGGACTCCTCCCTCTCCATGACCAGGCAAGTCAACGCCGTCTCCTCGTCTTGCTTCAACATCCTGAGCATGCTTCGGAAGATCTTCTGGTGGATCCCCACGGAGACCAGGAAGACCGTCACCCAGGCCCTCGTCACCAGCCGACTGGACTACGGCAACGCCCTCTACGCCGGAACCACCGCCAAGCTCCAGAAGAGACTCCAGCGGATCCAGAGCACCTCAGCCAGACTCATCCTCGACATCCCACAAAACAGCCACATCTCCGGACACCTGAGAGACCTGCACTGGCTCCCCGTCAACAAAAGAATCACCTTCCGGCTCCTCACCCACGCACACAAAGCCCTACACGATCAAGGCCCGAGCTACCTCAACAACCGAATCAACTTCTACGCTCCCAAACGCCACCTCCGATCAGCCAGCCACGCCCTCGCCGCCGTCCCACGCATCCGTAGAGCGACAACAGGAGGAAGGTCCTTCTCCTACCTGGCCGCCAAGACCTGGAACTCCCTCCCGGCCGACCTGCGCCTGACCCAAGACCACCTCTCCTTCAGGAAGAAGCTCAAGACCTGGCTGTTCGAGCAGTAACGGCACCCCCCCCCCCCTAAGCGCCTTGAGACCCTACGGGTAAGTAGTGCGCTCTATAAATGTCTTTGATTGTCTTTGATTGAACCTTTATATCGTTCTACTGACATCTAGGTGCAGATCATAAGTTAAACAGTATTGCCGGGGTGCAAAGGAACGGAGTCACACTCCAAATAGGAGAATAACTGAGCAGACATGGAGTTACCATGCAGTATTTTTCATGGTACTCCCTATTTTGCGGGGTTTAACGAACATACTTACCACCTGCTCCAAGTAGGTGTTTTAATGTGTGTGGGGTATTCTGTGTGGTGCATGGGTGAGGAGTAGGGAAGAGAAGGGGAAGAGAAGTTCTTGCAGGGTGAGCATTCCATTCTCTCCACTTGCTGGACAATAAGGTTGGACGAGGCTGGGTTCCAAGGTCTGGCTGCTGTTGCAGTCAATGCCTCAAGCGATTTTACTGGCTGGAAATTCTGGCCAGTAATATTGTGTCTAGGTTCAGTGTGCGAGAAAACCCGGCCAGGCGTGATCAGGTGGAGTGGAATTCTGCATGGGAATTCCGGTCCACTCGGCTCATAATCAGGGGCTGCCTTAGCATATTAGCAACATGTATACATTGAATTAGACGTCTCAGTACCTGTTTTCATCCAAATAAGGAGCACCAGCATCCTGTCCGCCTCATGGCGAGGTTCGGTGATATCAGAAATCTTCAAGGGCGGGGACAGATCATTTCCAGCCAGCTACCGCGTAATTGCCCTGATTGATAATGAGGTCAAATATTTCGCCTGGACCTTGCTCAAGGATCTAACTCTATGGGCCTCGAGTAATTCTATCATCCCATTCAACCAGGACGGGTTCTCAAAAACATAAGGCACAACAACCAGGGCCGGACTGCCTACCGGGCGTTTTGGCATGCTGCCGAGCTGGGGGCTGATTTCGTTGAAGGGGACCTGCGCGTGATCAACGAAATTCGTTTTGCTTAGTTTATTTCGAAGCACACACAGTTCTCCACCAACAAAATCAACCCCCACCGCAGTGACATCAGCCCCCAGCTCGGCAGCATGCCAAAACGCCCGGTAGGCAGTCCGGCCCTGACAACAACACATATACTGGCAATCTCACTCCTAGTGGACGCTGTCTGAGGCTCCAAATCACCGTTATATCTCTGTTTCAATTACTTCAAAGCGGCCTTCAATAACGTTGACCAGGAAAGGCTGTGGGGTAAGTCAACATGCTGGAAAATTCCTCCAGGCCTGCTGCATATGTTAATCATGCTCCATACAGATAAACAGGTTTGATTCAAGCTGGGTCCCGGAACGCACCTCTCAAGAAAAGTTCCAAATACCCGTGGTCTAAAACAGGGGTGTGTCCTGGCACCAGCACTCTTCAATCTTTTTCTGGCAGACCTGTCAGAGCAACTTCAAACTGCATTTGCACACTCCAAAACAAGGTGGCTGGCACGGCGATATCTAGCCTCCTCTTCGGTGATAATCTGGTTTTGGCCAGAGGCACACAGGTGGGGCTGCAATGGCTGCTAGACACCACTAAGGCCTATCCTCTGGTAAACGGTCTGTCCATCAATCTTGGGAAAGCCAAGACTATGGTATATAACAATGAGAAAGCACAAACACACACATGGTTTTGGGGAAACACCCGGATTGAAGGCATGGATGAATACAAATATCTAGGGGTTGTCATTAACAAAAAAAGACTCCCTCGCAGCCCAGAAAGATACGTTGCAAAGGAAAGGACTGGTGTTGGTGTTTATCCTTAAAACCTGAAGAAAAAAATGTCTCGTCCCTCGCTGGCACCCCTTCTTGAAATAACACGAGCAAAACTCATACCAACAATCTTGTATGGGAGCTAGCTGCTCAGAGGCCTGGACACTGAACCCTGGACAGTATACTGGTGCAAGCTTATAGGATCATTTTTTCCCTACCACAATTCTCCTCACCAGCGCAGATCCGCCTGGAATTTGGTTTATTAAAACAGATGCTGGCCTGGCTGGAACAAAATAGGAAAAGCGGAACCAAACACACTGAATCTTATGCTATGGAAAGTGGTACAGGATTGCGACCTGTCACTGGCAAGGGCCTATTTGCAGGAATCACTGGTAAGCACAGAACACACACAACTTTGGGATACCCCCTTCGGCCACAAGGTTTATAAATAGGTGGTCTGGAAGTGAAGACTCGCAAAACGTACACACACTTGGATGACATTAAACAGATAGAAAAACCTTGTGCCACAACAATTCTTTACCACGGGATATCCAGCCATGGTCAAGGAGCAGCTCTTAAAATACCGACTGGGTCTGTTTCCCGAAAGGCCCACCTATCACGCTGGCTAAGAGAGCCACACACGGATACTTGTCGGCTATGCAGGGTAGAGAAAGAAGACCTGCACCATCTAGTATGCTCCTGCAATGAGACACAGAGGGAAAGGAGACAGTTTTTGAAAATGCCCTTCTATAAAAGGGGAACACGTTCCAGAAGGAAGGCTGGGTTGGCTTGTTTTAACCCGGAGGACCCCCAGCAGGACTGCTGTGCCGTCTTGGTAAATTTCTGCAGAAGGCGTAGAAAAAGATATCCAACAGCATCCCTGGTAATGCCTGACCAGATAAAACAGCCCACTGGTGGAAGTACTCACAACTAGCTTTGATTTCAAGTGGTTACATTTGGCAGCACTTTCTTGCAATCTCACCTCATGTTATTGTACTTACACTATAAAGCCAACAACCAAGTCGAAGTACAGGCATTGCCAGTATGAAGGGACAACCTTACCAGTGGCAGATTCATCCACACTCAAAACTGTTCTCGCAAGGTCAACATCAGCCGCACTCCTTTCTTTGCATTTGCACCGTAATATGAACACACAATTGCTTAAAACTAAGACAAAGGAGCTGATTATGATGGCAGTCGGATGAGCGTTCGATCGCCATTGTGTTGCGAACGGGACTGGCCGACAGGGAGTCTGCAGTCCTACCAGGCAAATTACCATCCGACCGCTGTGGAGGCGGTCGGAAACATCCCTCTTAGCATTGAGGCCTGTGCTGCGGCCAGAAAAAGGGCTGCAGCACAAGCCTTACTGCTCAGAGGCATGTTTGTAAACATCCCTGCACCTGCCACATGGTGCAGGGATGTTGAGGGGAACACCATAGGTGCCCCTAAGGACCCATCAGAGAGGGAAAGGGGGAAAAGGGGCCCACTAGGGGGCACCAAAGTCACTTTCTGCCTGCATTTTCATGAACTGCCATAGAAGAGCAGGCAGAAAGGGACCTTGTAATCCCTACGGCGGTGCCTGCTCAGGCACCGCCATAGGGTCTACAATGTTAAACAGACAAAAGCACAACTAAGATACCAGCTCAAGCGTTAACTACATAAACTGGTCCTTGCTTGCTTTTTTTAAACACCCCTGCAGTAAAAACATCACATGGAAAAGGCATATTAAGTGGTTTGGCCTTTAGGGTTGTTTTGTTAAAAATGTTAAAATTAGTCATGTCGTCTCTGGGATTTATGGTCGTGATGGTGAATATATGTTCCATGCAGTTGAATCACAACCACATCTGTCCCTTTGTAGATTGTGTGCCTCCCTTGCTTGACACTTCTTATATCTTATTTGCAGGCACTCGTGGCCTAGTGAATATCTCCAATCCAGCTACGGATTAATCAATGGGACTGAAACAGCTGTTCTACATGTTCCTATCAGTTTACTTTATACGTGTGATTGCGGTGAAGTTGCCATCTTTGTGTCACTAGATGTCTCAGCAGCGTTAATAATCTTTGGCAAAGTTACATTGCGGGGTCTAATAGTGAAGGCTACCATTTCCAGCACAATACTGATTTGACCCCTTTCTGTCTAACAGCGAGTATTGTATGACACTAATTTGTTTTACTTCTGACTGGTCTGCTGTCAGCTCTGTTGCCCACAAGGCTTTCTCTTTTCACACCCCCTGTTTATTTTGTGTGTTCAGCCACTCCATAAGGTATTCTATTCACATGTTTGAAAAGAAAGCAACTTAGCTTAAGTTTGTCATGCAACTTCTCAGCGGTGTTGTCATACTTTCAATCCTTGAATGGTAATATGTTGGATTGCATGTAGTCAATCTAACCACCTGAGTTTAAACAATATTTGTCCTTCAAATCACAGGTGGAGAGCGTGGTTGGGGCTTGTTTTGGCCTTCTCCGGTTCTTGAGAAAGTTTTTGTTCCTTCTTCCTGCTACTTGCCAGAAGATGGTAGGCCTTTATACCATCTCGCCTGGACTATGCCAATGCACTATACTGGGGTCTCCCTTTATATCTACTTAAGAGACTCCAGTTGGTGCAGGATCCTGCAGCCCGACTACAGCTGAGCATTCTGAAGAATACCTCAGTTGCAGCTCCACCTTAGGGTGTTGCATTGGCTTCCCATCTTGGCAAAAGTGAAGTTTAAGGGACAGGTGTTAGTCCATAGAGCTTTCTATGGACTAGGCCCTCAATATCTAACTAAGCGTCTCCATCACTACCATCCATCTAGAACTTTATGGTACGCAGATGCACTGCTGGCAGTAGTGCCTAAGACGAGGATGAAGAAATGGAGAGGTACTTCCTTTTCTGCACTAGCAGCCGCTAGCTGGGATGCTCTTCCCCTGTACCTCCTTGCAACTAAGGATGCAAGCTCTTTCAAGCGCAGCCTGAAAACATGGCTTTTTAACTATGCCTTTTAGATAATAACCCCTTCCTGGTGAGGGCAGTAGTTAACAAACCTGCAGCGCTAGGACACTCTTGGAGTAGCTGTGCACTTTATAAGTTTCCCTTGATTTGGCTTGATTTGAAATTATACTGTAACAACTTTCTTGCTAGGCTTCCCTAAAGACAAATAAAAAGCCACCCATATGTGCTCTCATGCCAACAGACTGAGGTTTCACTTCAAAATGGCAGCAGTCATGTTTGACTGTCCTCTATCAATAATGGATTGGCCAACAGCAGTGACCAGTGCATCCGCGAACTGTCTCAGGCCATTGCTTGAGACCATGTCCTACCAAGAATCGATTGGACCCCATAGCACGCGCTTTTGTAAGTGTTATATTGGACCACTTTAATGCCCACTACTTTGAAATTTTTTATCAACTGCAGCGCCTTTAGATATGCAGAGGTAACCTATATGATAACAAACTAACATAAGCAGGTCTAAATTCGATAGAATGCCAGAATGACTTTTATAATCTTGCCCATCAATAAAGGTCCATCAATAAAAATGAGCACATGAAATGGTCTGGGCACATAGGCAGTTCCATAGGATCTGGGGTCCTGTGCTTCGTTTTCTAGCAAGACACGGTAGCAGCATAGCCTGACCAGGGAGACAAGGAACACCCCTGACAGATTTGATGAACACCAGGAATAAAAAATCTGGTGAAATGTCAATGAAGTTACTGTTTGATGAAGCTCTTTGAAAAGCCATGATGAGGGGTAGGGTTGTTGGGGAGAGAAGGAGGCTGTCAGGTTCTTTACAGCAGCATGCTAATCGAGCTGTCTGAATATAATTTTATTATACGGTAAAAATCTCAGTAAAAACATATTCGAACTCAAAAGGGCCTTATGTAGCAAATGGCCATAGCACCTTCTGCAAAATAATACTCAATCTAAATTTCTCAGAGAAATGCTTCTTGAATGTCCCAGGTGCCTGGAGGCAGGAGCTTTCTTATCAGACAGCTATATGGTCGAATTTTGTAAAAGAGTTTGAAGGCTTGGTAATCTTATGCCCTCCAGAAAACATGCCAATAATCTACAGTCCTCATTATCTTTCCTTCAGTAGAATCTTCGATCCTGTGCTAGCATGCCCTTACTAGGGTATTTAAAACTATAGAAAATGGCAGATCTATGGATTAGGATTTGGGAGGCTGTGCTTTCGTAAGAGCGTGGCTCAGGTTTAGAAAGTCCTCTGTCTAACTCGATGCTTTCAGATTTTCAAATGGGAATTGTGGGGGCATTTTCCACAATTTAGCTTGCCACTCAGGATGGGCCAAATTATTAGTACACTAGCATAGTCCTCTGGAGTTCCTAATTACTGATGTGCTTGTAGATTATGGAGCTTTCACTTTTTCCTCACACATACTCCTTGTGAGTTTTTACCCACTGTAGGTTGCACCACCCAATTCAAAAGTACAAAAAGACAGTAATTTATGAATGTCTATCCAGTAATACCAATATTCAAATTTCTTTATTCTTCTTTTTAGTTTGAAGCGAAGCACCAGACAGCCAACGCGTTTCGTTCTTTTTAGAAACGACTTTGTCAGGGCAATTATTCTGCTACCAGTTGTTCTTGGGTCTGGAGACGCATATCACAGGATAGTTCAACTAAGAGCTCTCCCAACGTCGCCACCTTACATCCGAAATCACAAGTTGAATATAATGGCTGATGTGCCTATCGTATTGAAGTGCCTGATGTAATTCCTAGCCTTGTGGCAATAGCCTATTAATTGGCTGTTGTGCCAGCAGCGTGGTGTTTCGAGTAGAAGGCGTTCTACTGACTAAGGTGCTCCTTGGGAGTGACAGTGCGCTATATAAGTACCTCATTCATTCATTCATTCATAAACACACAGATCTATTTTCCTCCCTTAGAGGTTAGTTGTAACCCGTGACTTGCTAACATTGTGTATACGATTGAACATCTCATGTATATTTGACTCTCGAATGATTGGACAATAATGAGAAAACACAAGCTGAGATCATTATACTTGTGCAAAGATGCGAAAAATGGGGCCATGGTGGTAACAAAACTCACAAAATTCCAGATTGTCACATGGAAGGCCCACCTTCCTTGGAAATACACATATTACATGATGAAAACATTTCAACTTCACACACCCCTACTTGTTGTCACTCTTCAAGATGCACTTTCCATGTCTTCAAGCACCCTTTACCATACTATTTGCACACTCATTGCTTACATTTTAGCTATTTCAGCAGGGCCCAATGTTTTCACACTTAGTGATGTGGCACAGATTGCAATGTATCGCCTTCCTCCTCCTTCAATGTCGTAGGTCCCGCTTCTACATGGTTTTTGGGATCATTCTGGGAAAAATGTATGCAGTGTTTGGTGTTTTATTCTCGTCTCTTGGGCGTATTGCTAACACTCCTCTGTAATAATGTAAATAGCGAAGCTTCTTTTTTACAAATGGTGTATGAACTGAACGGCAGCATATGGAAGAGGTCACCATGCAGGCTCGCACATTCGCATCACACAATCAATTTCCCAGAAAGCCCATTTGGCACACATCCACGTGGAACAGTGCAAAAGCAACATTCTATAGCGTTTGCAACACTGTTTCTCTAGTAGGTTCCAGGACGCTTTTTCTGCAACTTAAAGGGAAAATCCCTCCATCCAGCCAGTAATATCATAGTCTTGTATGTATGTATGTAGTATTTGTATAGCACGCACCTAGGCAAATGCCAGCGTATTGTAGAATGTTTGTTGTTGTGGGCCAGTAAAGAATAGAGAGCGGCAGCTCCTAAGCTAAGGCAGAGGAGCGTCACCACACTGCTCTCCTTTAAGAAGGAAAAGTAAAATGAGACTAACACAGCGTTATTCTCATTTTATTTTTCTTACTGCAGAGGCTCAGTTCCTTATGTGCGGGCAGGGCTGGGCTTCATGACTCCAGACCACTGCAGGGGGAAGAGTGGTGGGCACTCTGTAAGTGCGCATGACGATTTGGCCATCTTGGGCTGGCCAACCCGTCATGCGCACTTTGCATGTTCTCCACCCAGGCTGCATTACAGCCTGGGTGGAGAACATGCCCAGGCTCCCACTGCCTGTCTGAGCACTGAACCACGGCACTCAGACCAAACACAATGTTGCATTGCAGCTTTGTGATTGGCTATAGGGAGCCTGGTACCCGGGTGCTTCCTACTGCTGGACTCAAGTAAGATGAAGAGGACAAAGGAGAGGCGGTGGATGCCTGTATCCAGGTAAGAGTGTTTTAAAAAAAATGCCGCTACTGTGAATACATATCTCCCCTTTAGGATAAAAGATATCAAAAAGTAGATAGCTTGTGGCAAGTGTTTGAATGTCCTGATTGCTGTTTCTTGGTCGGTGCCAGTGAATGCAGGTGAGAACCTAATTCATTCTTCTATCTTTTCCCACATTTGTGTAAGCACACTCGATACAACGCACAGTGGCCTAGCCAGAGTGTCGTGAGCTCTGAATTAGTTTTATCAGATGACACAGATCCCACATCTTATGGCTTACATTAAACTGCACTGTGAAAGTCATCCATCCATGCACACTGCTCAATTCCATAGTCTTGGCTCTGATGAATTCCTCGCGTGACTATTTCTTCAGGAGATCCCTGACTATATTATTCCTGATGTAGTCAGTGTCTGACAAATTCTACAAGATTTCAAAAACAATTGTGAATATTGTGCCACTGTTAGAAGTGGAGGTCCCTGTCGCATACCGCTGCCACCAAATGCTGGAGGCGGGCACCCTCGACCCCTCGCTTCAACGTTAGGCTAAGTAAGGACACCGTCTGAGATAACCCTGCTCACCCCCTTAGTAGCTTGGCACAAGCAGCCAGGCTTATCTCCAAGGCACGAGTGTTCAGTATGTGCAACCACGCTCACAATAACCCCATGATGTCATCACAAATAGACTCCACACGAGTATTGATAAAATGAGTATAATCTTTATATAAAAAATTATACGATACAACCACACGATACAAAATCAACATATAAGAATGGGTAGTATTCTTTCCGGTGAGTTGGTAGGTTCTAATACCAACTACCGTGTCTAACCAACAGTTAAGCTCTTCTCTAACCGTTTCCCAAAAGGTTAGACCAGTCGTATTGCTAGAAACACACACGTTGCAAAAAGAAACAATACTGCAATGCGTAACGATATTCTCTTATATTGTGCAACAGAGAAATAATGCCATACGTAGCGCCACAGTCATGTACTTTGCAATTGAAGGAATAATGCAATTTGTATCACCACCAGCATGCCCTGTACCAGGAAGAAACAAAGCAATGACTTACGCTAGAATCCTGTACGGTGCAATTAAGAAATAATACACTGCGCCACATTATACTCAGATACTGTGCACTGATGAAATCATACAATGCGCCACATTACAATCAAATTATCTGGAAGGGAGAAATAACACAGTGCGTAGCGCACCAAGCATAAAGTTTGTTATGCACAAATGAGGTCAGGCATCATACGACAGTTCGATAGCAGCAATAATGCAAAGTGTAATACGACAGTTTTACGTGCTCCAGTAACAGTACCCCCGTTATGGATCAAATGACGATACACAAAGTACTGCTTCCCACTCCGGCCCCAGTACTACCCTATCCTGGGTCAGCTTGGGACGGGATCCGAGCCGAAGCAACGGCTCGTGCAGCTGACTGAGCGGGAAGCTGAGAGAGCGTCCCTCCGGACCCGCACCCCAACCCAGGTGTTGATCCACGTTACCTGGGGAGGCGCGATCCCACTTTCCTCCCCGACATCAGCGATTTGGGCCTTGATCCAGAACTCCGTCATGGGCTTTGGTGGCTCAGCTCTTCCGTGGCTGCTGGTCCGGGCTGCTACTGATGGACTCCGAGGGCACTGATGACTTGGCCCTCACTCTGGCGGTCTCAGTCCACACCGAGACCTGCCCTCAGCACAGTGGAGACTTTACTTCAGTTCGGTGCACAACCTAACCTGAAACTCCTCACCAGCACCTCAGGTTGCACTTCGACACACACACCGCGCGTCCAAGACTTGCCTCTTCTCTGGTGCTCGTGATGATCCGGCACTCCTCACCAACGCTTCGCTTGCACCTCAACATGTACCCTATGCGTTCAAGCCTCGCCTCTTCTCCCGGTGCACACGATGTCCAGGCGCTCTTCACTAATGCCCTGACTGCACCACGACACAGACTCTTGCGCGTCCGAGTCTCACCTTTTCTTCCCGGTGCACACGATGTCCAGGCGCTTTTCCCTAATGCCCTGGCTGCATCACGACATGCACCCAGCGAGTCTGAGACTCACTTCTTCCGCTGGTGCACACGATGTCCAGGCGCTCCTCACCAACGCCCTGGCTGCACCACGACATGCACACTGCGCGTCTGAGTCTCGCTCCTTCCTTTGGTGCACACGAGGCCCAGGCGCTCTTCACTAGCACCCGGGCTGCACCATGACACGCACCCTTGCACGTCTGAGCATCGCTTCGTCTCCCTGTGCACACCACGACCAGACGCACTTCACCAATGTCTTGGCCTGCACCACGACACACATTCTGCGTGTCTTAGACTTAGCTTACTCCTGCGTGTCCACGATCACAAGGCACACCACGTTGCTTGGGACTTCTCCGGAAACTTTTATGATCCTGTATTTCCAAACAGGGAGCCGACTCACCTCGGGCCCTTGGGGTTACAAGACACAGCACAAAGCACAGTCTTCTTCGAGCAGGGGAACCCAGTGCCTCCAAGCACAGTTCCAACAGCCTCTTCCTTAGTTAGAACAGCAAACTGCAGACTAGCCCCAGATCACGAAGCAAAGATTGGTCTATCTACCACAGTCTCTTCAGTTGTTCCTTCTTTAGCAGAGGTTCATCTTGACCACAGAATGGGTCCAAGCCTTTTCAGTCTCAATCCATATCTTTTTAATTCCAAGGTTCCGGGGTTTCAGCTCTCATAGTTATACCCCTGAATGTCTTTGAAGTTTGTATGTGCTCAGGGGTCCCTGACCCCTCCTTAAATCAGTTCTGAGTGTCTCCCTCCCAGTGTCACCTCTCTCCCTTTGATACTGGGGGACTGAATCCTTAATCACTCAGCTGGAGATGAGTCAATTGGTTTATAGCACCAGCCCAGGCCTTTTCACCTCCCAGGCTTCTCCTCCCCCTACTCTCCAGATGCAGGGCAGCCTGGTGCTATCTAAACCCCTCCCTGGGTCAAGACCTCTCCCAGCTTCTCTCACCTTTTAATTCCAGACAGACAATCCACATTTCAGAAACACACAGAAATGCTCAGAGCACAAACCTCAGCCACTTTCTAAAAGAGTGGTTTACAAACATACAGTGACAAAACCACCTTTACAGAAAGATGCATTATGACACTGTGAGTTTGCACATACCAAACTTCACCTCTCCATTATAAACTGACAGGAAACTAGGCTATCAAACACAACACCCAGCCTCCCCCATTCTGTCCTATGGGCAGAATAGCCTTTCAGCAGAGAAAAAGGAAATGGAGAGTTTTTCACTGCCAGAACATAACAGACACCTCAGTTTATGTTCTGCCTTTTACCTACACTGCACCCTGCCCGGGGGTTACCTGGGGCCTACCACAGGGGTGCCCCATGTATATGTAAAAGGGAAAGTCAGGCCTGATAAGTGGTGGCACTTGTCAGGACAACATGCTAAGTTAGCATTCTGCGTGCAGGCCCTACACTGAAGGACTGAGTTCCCTTCTCTACGCGCCCTTGCATTACTAGCCCTTGCACACACAGTGCACATCACTGGGGACTTTTTATGAGGAAGGCAAACATACCAAACACGGCCAACCAATCACCATATATTTTACATATGGAGCTCCTGTACTTTGACACTGATCAGCAGTGGCAAAGTACCCAAAGCATCTAAATTGGCATCTCTAGGTCAGGAAAACGGCCTAGGGAGAAAGCAAAAAGTTTAGGGAACTTTAACTAAAAAGGCCAAGTCCTACAGCCACTGATATGAATCCATGCGATATTGATAATGTCTCAGAGCTGAGTGAACAGGTGTGGATAAGAGCGGATGTTTGCGCTCGCCAAGGCAAGTAAAACATAAGTTTCATTCATATGACTATATTTCGAAGTACTTTTGAGGAATATTTAAACTTGAACAACTTCAAGCCTCTAGTCCATGCATGGGGTGTATTTTTCACAGCGATCCCGAAGCGTCGTCTAAGATTTGAATGATGCCTGAGCAGAGAACAAGCAGACGATTTGTATTTGCAAGTCATTCATCTGAAAACCTGATTGTTTTCCATCAGATATTGTGATTGATCCATACAAATGGCTACAGATGAAGACAGACGCCGGGCAACAGTTTCTGTTCATTAAAATAACCAAATGAATAGAAAACAAAAGTAGCAAAATAAGACTTGTGCATAAAGAGAGCTGTTTCAAAAGCACTCATACGTGTTTTTTTCAATGAAATTCTCTATTTAATGATAAAAATGAAAAAAAAAATATTCACTCTATCATCTATATAACAACATTGCCGACTGTAATGAGAACTATGATAAAAAAATAATAGTAGTAAAGCATTAAAAAAGGGTTATCTTTCTGTCTAGAAAAGCTTGCAGTTGGTACGTGCACAATGTATATAAATCTGCACATGTGAGTTCAATGAGTGTATAAAGTAAAAATGCATGCTTACACCGTATAGACAATGTTCGAACTAGGTTTATATTAGTGTACAAGTATTCACCACGTTTTCCATACATATACCTGCACATCTAACTTACAGGTGTGCACATTCTTGCTGCACGTCCAGGATGTGAATCCCAAATAACAACTACAGAATACAGTGGCACTCTACGGGCCAGGTTTGGTATAGCATGGCATTGCACTTGCGTCCCGCAAGGTGGTGCAAGGGCAATGCACCACTAAAGTCGGATTTACAAAGCAATGCAAGAGCTACTTGCATGAGCCTGCGTGGCTTGGTAAATCTGGAGCAATGAAAAGCAAGGCAGTGCAAGCCACTGCCTTGCGTTTCTCTGCCCTAGGGAGGCGTTCCATGGGCAGAGCGTGGGTGTTCCATGCATCCACCCATGGATTTTGGTGCATTCCTAGGTTGACCATGAGTTGTAGACCTTGTAATGCGTCAAAGTGCTATGCCTTCCCAGGTGAGGTGTAACAAGGAGAAACATGGTTATTTCTCCTCTTATTTCACTCTTTCTATGTGTGCTGCATTCTGCAGCCCACATAGAAAGAGGAAAACGCCACAAGGGATTGTTTTGTGCAGGAAGGTGTTACTTCCTGCACAAAACAATCCTGCCTATAACAAAGGCACCCTTGCACCACAGCACAAGGGTGCCTGCATTCGCTCAAGGCAGCACATTGTGAGCTAGTGCAAGTAGAGGGAAGGAATGCGCCATATAATGTTAAACATTACGCATTCCTGCTTTCTCCCTTTCACGCAGCGCAGCAAGGTGTTGTGCTGTGTTGCGTGAAAGTTTGATAACTCTGGGCCTGATATCTTAGACAGAATATTGAGGGGCAAAATATTGAAAGTAAGTATACATAGATTCTCTATACATACCTCCAGATATATGTACCTTGAAGACATGTATATCTTCCAGGAACATAGATGTGGAGCTAAGAATAGTAAATCTATACTTCCCTATATGCACTTTCCTTCAATATTTTGTCCCTCAATAATTAGTTCACGAAATTAGTGTGCAATTACATTCTTGTACTCGATATTCCAGAGTGCAATACTTTCAGGCTTCACAGAGTTCCTTCTAGTAGGACACAAGTCACAAGCAGGAGGGCAGGAAATCAAATTAAGGACTCGAGTCAAGTCAGGCCTTTAGAAGAGCCATAAACGAGATGCTTCACCCGAAAGATCAGCAGAAATACACGTGATCAAAAAGAGGGGAAATTGTGTGGTCTACCTAGTCTTATCATACTGGTTGAGTGAAAGAGCCATGTCAGAAATTTGCAATTAAGGGGCTAGGTATTGTGGGTCAGAGCAAAAGGTGTGAAAAAAGAGGCCTTCCGGCAGCCTGCCGATGAGTATTTCTTCACAGGTCCCAGGAATTAATTTAGATTATAATTGCATGCAGTATGTGGATGGAAATATCAAACATAGAGACACCATATTTGTAGTAGTTTATTACAATAACCCCTTCAAGAAACACAAGTAGTTTCATCCCTGCACTGAAAAGCATTTTGTAAACAACTTTTTTTTTATTAGGTTTAGTGGAACACTCCAGCGTCAATACACAGCTTGCTCGCCTACAACCTCAAGGGCCGGCAGCCGCCACCTTCAAACAACCAAGGGCAAAGGCCCGAGAGAACAAGGATACATGCCATGCCCCCAGTACCAGTACCACTGCAGTTCCACCATGTAAAAGGTCCCCCGCTCCCGCCAGCCAAGTCCCGACAGTGGTGGCAACCCGTACAGCATGTGTAGTTCCCTGTGGAATGTTGAAATCTGGAACTCTCTCATGACCTCTAAGCCTCACATGTAAGTACCTTAAATGCGCCTAGGTCCCCGTCTCGTAAGCAAAGCCCTGCTCAGGCTGTCCAACCCCGGGCGGGTGCCCCAACATTCCCGCCTCACATCCAGCATCCCATGCTCACACAACCGGCCTGCAAGGACAGGAGCGTTGGTCCATAAATGCGCAGCATAAGACACCAGGGGCCTATAAGGCATGGAGCGGCTTAACCGCTGACGGGCGAGTCGCGTCTAAGTGGAACCGGCAACCAGGCATTTCAGAGGCGGCAGTACTAGGGAGGGGCACTGGGCCCTAGGGGCAGTTCCTGACGCCAGGAGTGTCCACAGGCGGTCAACTAACTGAGGGGGAAAGTGACACAACAGTGGGAGAATAGGAAGGGCACTGACTAGGCGAGGGGAGGGGGGGGGCAAGGGGAGGAAGGACGGACGGTGAGAGAGTCGGTCACGCTACTACTAGGCTAAACGGCAAGGGCCGCAACATCCCGGTTTTGCAGACTCGGGGTCTCCTCTCCATTGGGGTGGGGGGCGGCAGTCGGCACTGCTATTCCGTCCTCTGACAACCCCCAAAGGCCTCCCGGATCCGCAGGGCTGACAGCGTCCTCGAAGAACCTCAAGGCCCGCAGTCGCGGTGGCTGCATGCGAGCATGTTCTAACCGCCCTAGATGATCCACCAAGGGCTTCCAGAGTTTCCTATATTGAGTCTCCCGAAATTGAAGACGGGCTGTGAGCAGCTCCATCGCCACCACTTGCCACAAGCGAGAAAACCAAACGTTTATGGAGGGCGTCTCGGCCTTTTTCCAGTATAGTGCCACCGTCTGCTTGGCACCCAACATGTGGAGGCTAAGATGTCGATTACGCCCCGTCATGGCTCTTGCAGCCACTGGCCTGAAGCCCAGGACTACCACCAGCGGATCCGCAGGTAGGGGGTACCCCAACACCCGTTTGATGTGACTGAGGATCTCTTTCCAAAAGATCGTTAGGAGGGGACAGGTCCACCAAATATGTATAAAATCACCCGGCGCCTTCGTACAGCGCCAGCACAGAGGAGACGTCTTAGGGAACATCTTCTGGAGCCGAACCGGGGTGTAATACCATTGAGTCATCACCTTATAGGCTGACTCCTGCTGAGGGACGCTGCGTAGAATTTTAGGGATGTCCCTCCACAGCCTCGCCCATTGAGAGGGGGTGGCACCTGGGCGAGGAACAGACTGCCACTTCAACTGGTATGGATGAGGAACTGGCCGCTGCGCATGTTGCAATACCCGGTAGATACACGAGATCAGCCCCTTATATGTGCCGAACGTTCGCGCTAGCTGCTCGAACGGCGTGTAGGATCGCGTGGCCGCCTGCGTGAGGGAGGAGCCCTGGATCCAGTGCCGAAGCTGGATGTATTGGAACTTGTCGTTCTCCGAGAGTCCAAATTCGTGCTGACATTGCGCAAAAGACTTAAAACTACCCCCCGTGAAGAGGTTCCCGATCGTCCTACAGCCAGTCTCCGTCCAATTGGCAAAGAAGGGTGGACGACACGCAGGGGCGAACTGCGGGTTGTGCGCAATTGGGGTGTGAGGGGATGGGAAGGAAGTGAGGCCCCTGCGGACCGCCACCTTGTCCCATATCTCCAGGACCGTTCTAGTGGGGACCGCCAGATAAGCACTACGATGTTGCGCCTCTCTAGGTAGCCAGGCATGGTCCCACAAAGGGCGGCAGGTGACTGCCCGATCCATGTGGAACCACACCTTTTCACTCTCCCACGCCCCCCATTCCAAGACGTAACGGAGATGCGACGCCCAATAGTATTCAAGAAGGTTCGGGCACGCGAGGCCACCCCTGTCTCGAGGGAGCATCAAGATCGTGTTAGAGAAGCGCGGCTTCTTCCCACCCCATATAAACGCCACCAGGTCACGTTGGAGCCCTTGAATCTGGTGTTCCGGGATCGGCGTCGGCAGCGTTTGGAAGAGATACAAGATCTTTGGGAGGATGGACATCTTCACCGTGTTGAGTCTACCAAGCCAAGATAGCGGCAGGGCTCTCCACGTACGCAGGTCCGTCTGAACCGAACACTTATACTCCTGCCAATTGGCCTGCGTCCAAGTAGCCAGGTCCGGGGTAAGGTTCAGGCCTAGGTAGCGCACCGACTGGGTCACCCATTGATAGGGAACGCAGTTCCGGAGCGCCAAGAGGTCCCCGTCTGGGATCGTGATGTTGAGAGCCCAAGATTTCGCGTGATTGATTTTGAGCCCGGACGCCCGTTCAAACTCCTGAAGCAACAAGTGGACCGCCGGCAGGGAATGCAGCGGGTCCGATAGGGTGAGGAGCAGGTCATCTGCGAAGAGGGCGATCTTATGCTCCATCCCTCGAAGGGAGATACCACGGATATCGGGGGACCGGCGTATCATGATGGCCAGGGGCTCCACCACCAGGGCGAACAGTAGGGGGGACAGGGGGCAGCCCTGTCGGGTACCCCTACAGATAGAAAAGGCCGGCGTGAGCTGACCGTTTACTCGTACCCTAGCCACCAGCGAGAGATAGGGGGCCATGATGCGCGCCACCATCTTCGGGCCCAGTCCCACCCTCCGCAGAACCTCCTGAAGGAACCAACAGTCTACCCGGTCAAACGCTTTCTCCGCGTCAAGCGAGAGCAGGCACGCCGGTATCCCCCAATGTTTGGCTTTCCCGACGATGTGCGCTATACGGCGCACATTGTCGGCCCCCTGGCGGTGTTGGATGAACCCCACCTGGTCCGGCTCGATGAGATTGGGCACGTGGACACTGAGCCGTTTAGCCAACAATTTAGTGTACAGCTTGAGGTCGGTGTTTAACAATGCAATAGGCCGATAGGAGGAACAGAGAGTGTGATCTTTCCCGGGTTTCGGGATAAGCGCGATTTCGGCCATTGCCATATCCGTTGACGGGCCCGTCGTCTCATCGAATGAGTTAAAGAGGCGAAGAAGATACGGTTGTAGTTGTGGCCAGAAGGCGCGATAGAAGGATACCGGCAACCCATCCGGACCTGGCGCTTTACCCAGCGGAAGATCACGCAAGGCGCCAGCCAGTTCTTCCGAGGTGATGGAAGCCTCGAGAAGGCCTGACTGATGCTCACCCAACGTTTCCCAGACACAGGCCCCCATGGTAGCGGCTATCAAATCCGGCGCTGGGGTGTCAGCGGTATGTAGAGTCGCGTAAAAGTCGTGGAACATTTGGAGCTTGGCCGACTCCGTGGTGGCCCAGGATCCGTCCTCCCGCTGCAACTTCGCGATGTGGGCCTTGGCCGCCCGCGCACGCAGGCGTCGTGCCAGCACGGCTCCCACCTTGTCCCCGCCCGCATAATAACGCTGGTTGAGCGCCAATAAGGCGCGTTCCGCTTTATTCGTTCTATGCGCTCGGAGCTGGCCTCTAAGGATAGCCAGGCGGCGTTTGTGTGCCATCAACGGACGTTCATGATCCATTCTTTCTAGCAGCTTGACCTCCCTTTCGAGCTTGTGCTCGTATAGACGAGCCTCCCGTGCTCTCGCGGCTGCTATAGCGGTGAGAGTGCCCCGTATGGTAGCCTTGAAGGCATCCCACAGGAGGGGAAGGGGAGTCTCTGGCAGGTCATTATCCGCAAAGTAAGCTAGGATAGCGGCCTGGACTTCCTCCCTGTCTACTGGGTCCCGGAGTGCGTGGTCAGGAAACCTCCACCGACTTGTACGCGGGGGACCGGTGCAGCGCTCATGGAGACTCAGTTCCACGTGAGCGTGGTCAGAAATGGAGATGCTGGAGTGCGCCGCCGTTATGGTGTCTTTAAGCAGGGAGTGCGAGACCAGCAGCAGGTCTATACGAGAGTAAGAGCGATGCGCATGGGAGTAGTATGTGTAGTCTCGCAGGCCTGGGGAGTGATAGCGCCAAACATCCACTAAATTGAGGGCACTGAGGGAACTCTTCACTGCCGCAGACATGGCCCCCACCCCATGAAAGGCTCCCCCACAGCGATCCAGCTCTGCATCCCACACCAGATTGAAGTCCCCCCCCACTATGAGATCTGTGTCAACTTGCTCTAAATGGTCCTTGATCAGCCTGCGTAGGAAAGGATCCTGGCCCTGGTTGGGAGCATAAAGGTTACATAGGGTGAGTGTGCGATGGCCCCTCTTGACCTCAACCCTTAAGAATCTACCCTCAGTGTCCCGGAACACCTTAGAACCCCCCGGGTTAATTCCCGCCCTGCAGCGAATGGCCACCCCCGCCGTCTTGGTAGCAGCCGAGGCCCAGAACTGTCGGGGGTATCGAGGGTGGGCCATACGGGCCACATCTGCCTTAAGGAGGTGGGTCTCCTGTAGGAAAATTATGTCAGGTTTCTGGAGCAAGAGGTACCGCCACACTTGGCGACGCTTGTTGGGCGAGTTGAGCCCCTTCACATTAAGGGAAAGGACCTACCAGCACGGTTCAGCAGACATATTCCATATCCCCCAGACTTGCTATGGCCCCCCCAAACCCCCACCCGCCCGCACGTCCCCCCCGCCAAAAGGTCACCCAGGGTAAGGAAGGATAGGGGGAAGGAAAGAACCCAAAAAACACAACACATTCTCTGAACCGGCCAACATGACCTATTCCAGTCTAGGGAGTAGCCAGGCCTCGAGGCACAGGCTGTCCCAGAGATGTCACTCTCCCATGGATAGGCGTGGGGGTATGTCATCGCCCGACCATGAGACCACAGCACCAAAAGCCCGCTCCGGGCCACCGCCTCTCCTATGGAGACGTCTTGTCGATTAGCAGGCCCAGGCACGCCACCGCGGCAGAGCGCCGACTACAGGAGTGACGGAGCCACCAAAGCGGCCGCCGGCCCAGTAAACCAGGAGCACACACAAAGGAATCGCTGACATCCCGGAGAGGTGGCCTCCCCAAGAGTTCTCATTTGTGGGGTGACGCCTGCGAGCCCATCAGCGACGATCCCCCCTCCAGGGATTTGATGTGCTGGATAATGTCCTGCTTATCTCGTGATGATCTGCTGCCCTCCGGGGAGGAAGGGTGCCGGGGACGGCGCACCGTAGACCACTGCGGCTTCTGGGGCACTCTCCGAGCAGCCGGACGCCGCACCGGACTACCCGACGAGGAGTCCGGAATCTGGAGCAGCTGGGCCGCCTCACGATAGGAGCGTAGCACTCGGCGCTTCGATTCCCACTGGAAGATGAGGGCAAACGGATGGCCCCACTGATATCGGATATTGAGGTCTCGCAACTTGTCCGTGACGGGCCTGAAGTCTCTACGGCGATGAAGAGTCGTGGAAGCCAGGTCCTGGAACAGCTGAATAGGCGCGCCTTTATAAAGGATTTCAGGTTTGTCTCTGGCCGCTTTAAGTATCGCTTCCTTCTCTACGAAGAAGTGGACCCTCGTCAGGATGTCAGGGATGAGCCCAGGTCTCCCAGGCGGCCCCGAGACCCTGTGCGCTCTATCCAGGGCCGGCGGCGAAACATCATCGTCCCCGCGGATCTCCTGGAGCAGGTCTGCCACAAATGTCATGATATCCTCCCCTTCGGCCCCAATCGGAACACCTCTAATGCGAATGTTGTTCCGGCGCCCTCTATTTTCCAAATCCTCCTGCTTGATCTGGAGCTCGACATGCTGTTCCTCCAGGGTCGCCAGTCGCTGCCATAAGTGTTCCTGATCCTCCGTGCGGGCGTCCAGGGTCTTTTCCATGTCGTCGACGCGGTCCCCCAGGTCACCCACCTCTTTCCGAAGGTCTTTGACGCAGGCCTGCACTTCTGTGCGAAGGGACCCAATCTCCGTCTTGAGCTCCTGCATAAACAGCGCCATGAAGGACTGGGTGACCGGCTCAGCGGAGGATCCCCCTCCCGATGGGGCAGCGCTCGTCTTTCCCCATAAGTCCACGACAGATGCGTCCTTGGTGGGCGCCGGGGGCTCCTTCCTGGCCTTTGTGCGGTCATACTGCAAGCCTGTCCGTGCTAGACCCCCTCGAAGAGCAAGCCAGGCCCCCCCGGCTGGCAAACGCAGGGTCGCGCAGGTGATCAGGGGCTCCAACCCAGCAGCTGCGCGTCCACCGGGGCACCTCCGAGGATCCTGCTCCCCGCTCTCTCCGCAGGAGGGCTCCGCAGCGTGTCAGGGCGAATCCGCCTCGAGGCTCCCAAAGTCTGCGCTGGTGCCCCCGCTCCCCGCCAAGTGCCCCACAGCGCCTCGTGCCCTCCGGCCCCCACACTCCTGGGCCCGCAGCTAGGGCAGGACAATCAACAGTCAAGGGGCCCGGCGACGGCCCCCGAAATCGACTCACCGCACACGAGCTGGCAACTTCCTGTGGTTCCGTCGCCGGCACCTCTCGGGCTCCTGCCCAGGCCAAGCCAGTCGCGGGGCGCCACGTAGGCAGCAAAGGCAGCAGCCGGTCACCCCCCGGGCCCGCCGGCGAAGATCTCCAGCCAGCGCACGGAAGGCCCCCGGTGGCCTCAGGGGCAGCCCCGTGCCCCGCCGCAGTACACCCAGGCCAGAACCCCAGGACAGGGTCCTCCACCGGCCCACAGTCTGAGGCAGCAGTTCCGAAGGCCTCCAGGCGCCGGCCGCTCCAAGGGTCCCCACACCACCAGGCTCCAGCCACTCACAAGGCCGAGTCGAAGGGCGGATCGGCACAGTGCTCCCCCCAGCTCCGTTCCCGGCTCTCCACAGTGTCTCGCCCCAGTGCACCGGCCCCACTCACCGGGGTCTCCTCGAGGGCCGACCACGACCGCCCCCGCCTCAGGAAATGGCGGCCAAGTCTTCCTCTGCGGCTCACCTTCGCTCCGACTCAGCAGCGTCAGCCGGGATGTACAGAGTGCCTCTCGAGGAGCCGGCCCCGCTCCGGCTCCGCTGTCGCTGCTAACGCTGCAGGCCCGATCTCCACACCCCCGGCCATCAGCTCCGATGGCAAGCGCCGCTAGCTGCCCGCCCGGGAGGAACGTCAGCCTGGTGACAAGATGGCGGCCTCAGCTCCGCCAACAGGGGTCTCGGGGGTTGACACCCCAGGCGGTCCAGCCTGACGTCCGCAGCTCCTCAGGGCAGCACTGCTGCATCACAGGGCAGCTCCGATGCAGTCCTCCCCGGCCTCCGGGCCTCCGGTCACTCCCCCGCTGCAACTGCTGGGCGCCAGGAGCTCCGGGTGCTTGGCGGGCAAGATGGCGGACAGTGCAGCAATCACTGCGCCCTCGCTCCCTCAGGATCCGGCGGTCTCTGATCACCTCTGAGCCCCGCACCGGGTGCCCCCCGCATTCAGCTCCACTCAGGTGGTGATCTGGGCCCGGGTCGTGCCGCAAAACCGCTGAAAGATGGCAAATGGCACAGCGGCGGCCCGGAGCAGAAGCGGCACACGTCTCACTCCATGCCCGGCGAGACCACGCCCCCTGAAAAGCATTTTATGGCAAGTTTTCTGGGTAGATGAAAGAGGCAACACTGGAACACAGAGGATATTAGTTTTGGGTGAATTTAAAGTTTAGTTGGTTTTAAAAAGAATGGAGAAATAGTTCAAATATCAACTAGATATAAATTGAAGTTTAAATAAGGAATGCCTTGTTAGATTGGTGGAAAACTCAAAAGACATTTTGTGGATGATAGCAAATGCGAATGCAAGAGCAGACCTAGTCGATGATGGCGTGTTAAGTGCAGAGAGATGGTCCATGAACTTTGCTTCGATGTATGTTAATCAATTAAGCTTTCCTTAATAGGGATGTTATTAGACCATCTCTGCAGGCTACTTGTGGACCCACTTGAATCCATTGCACCTTTACCTAAAAACACTATCTACTATCTAAACAAAAATGAAATAGGGAAAGTTTCTGATTAAAATCACATTCCATACTTTCATAATCCAAATACGCTATGTAGAACTCATCAACTCTTGGGTCCTATTTTTTTAGGGATATGAAGTAGTTGCACCACTGAAATATACCCTAGCTATTGAAACCATGGCCAGTACCATCACCCAAGGATTAGATTATCTTCTAGGCTGTCTTGCCAAGATGGCATATAGAAACAACATTATCCCCATCCGAATCACGTGGTGCAATCTTTGGTTTCCATTGCAAGAGGGCTGTTGTTCTGCTACGTCATCTCTGCAAATCTACCAGACCAAAATTGTTCACTGAGTCTGATACTAGCAAGAGATTTGAGCCTAGAAAATGGGAAATGCAGTGAACACGTGTACGCCAGGATCAGGTGTATAAGTACTTCATCAATTCATCAATTAATACATTTAATCCACAATATTTTTGCATAATTATATTCTGGCAGAAAATTGTTTGTTAGAACTTGTCCTGAAGATTAATAGAACATGATTTCGGTAGCGCTATTACTGCCACTAAACAACACTATATTGATATGGAAGTTTGGAACTAGGTGAACTCCATGAAGGTAGTCTGACCAACAGAAGGGAGTACCAGAAGTAGCAGACGACATCACTTTGCAAAAAGACTCACTTTCTCATCCAATCTCAAACCTGACTCTTGCATGGATCCATGACCAATGTGAGCAGCATTGGGTGCTATGGCTATCAATATAGCCCCAGAGTCAACAACCTTTGTGAATAGGCTGGTGAGAGTGAAATATTTCTGAGTGCTCTTAAGTAGGCGTTTCTACAATCAATGTTAAAAGGCAATTCTGCAAGCAACACAGTTGGCCACTTTTCGCATTCCTACATTGAGCCTGTGATCTGTGTCATCCATCCCATGGATTTTGATTTTACTTTCAGGTATTTCTCAAGCTTGCTGGGTGTCTCCACTCTATCTTATGAATGATGTCCTACACTGGCTTTAAAATATTGTCTTGAACTGAACTCTGATAAAATGGAACTGTTAGTAGTGGGTCTCAGACTGAGGACCACCGGGGCCTAACTTTGGTGTGGAAATCCTCCCAACACCAATTGAATCCGTTAGGGACCTGGGGCTAAAAATGGATTAGATCTTTTCGGATTTATGTAGTTACCTCTCAGAGAGTTAAACAGCTACCAATGTTAAAAAAAAATATTTGTCTTAGCCTTACTCAGTCAGCCAGGATCTCGTTATGGGATGTCCTACATTTGGGGCTCCTTTCCACACTGATTTTTGCAGAATGTAAATGTGTTCTGTTCATGCTTCTACTGTGGTGATTACACCGCCTCCCTTTAGAGCACTGGTTAGTGGATACATATCTTATATGTTCTTAAATGTATATAAAGAACAATTATGGTTTTCAGACTGTTAGACCTATCAGCCCTAGGGTGGTCTTCCACTAAACATTTTGCCTTTACACCTCTTGTTTTGCTGAATTCGTTTTTGTTGGCCCTAGAACTCAGCACACTTTACCACTGCTAACCAGTGCTAAGGTGCTTGTGCACTTTCCTTTAAATATGGTGAAATTTGCCTACATTCAATTGGCACATTTAATTTACTTGTAAGTCCTTAGTAAAGAGGTACTAAAGGTACCCAGGGCCTGTAAATAAAATGCTATTAGTGGGCCTGCAGCACTGATTGTGCCACCCACTTAAGCAGCCTTTTAAAACATGTCCCCGGTTTGCCATTGCAGCCTGTACATGCATTATTATTTTTAAAGCATTTTTATTAGATTTCAAAACAACACCGCCATGAACACAATTACAGCTATACAGCACCATCACAGCACAAATGATCACAGAATAAATTACATTCCCAATCCATGCAAGGCCCTCCATCACCCCCATATCCTGTCATGTTTTTGCGGGCAACCCCGTGCAGTATATATGGGCTTCTCCAATTGAGCACACCAGGGTATGGGATAGTGTGGCACCATACAGGACATCTAGGATGCAGTCAAGCCCCAGGGGAGAGGGCTCCCTAGGTAAGCTGGATCATCCCACCTGCTGCTAAACCAATCATTAATGACAAGTAGTTGGGAAGCATAGTAATAGCACTGGAGATCAACCATCCTCAATCCCCCATCATAAGGAGATTACCTATTGTTGGCAAATGCGATGCGCTACCGACCACCAGACCAGATAAAGGAAAGAATTGAAGAGTTACGGGTATGAAACCAGCAGGGGAACCGGGAGTGGCATGTATTGGAAAACATTAAAGAACAAGGAAGGATCGTCATCTTAAAGAGAGTGATGCGCCCCATCACATGTAGAGGGAGCCGCATCCATCTTTGGACGTCTGCTTTCATCTTGAACACCAATCGGGTTATATTGAGGTGACGTGTCAGTTTGGGGAGGAGGGAGATGTGAAACCCAAGATATTTGAATGAGAGATGCTTCACTGGGTTGTCAGACTGCCACAAGTACTCGCATCTCCACGAATTGGGACATCACAGCGGATAAACCATGCCAGAGGCTCAATCACAGGGGCAAATAAGTGGGGGATAGGGAAAAAGCCCTGGTGTGTACCCCCTGGGGAAATGTTCCAAGAGCGAGACAACCTGGATTTAGGCAGTGACAAAGGGCACTAATAAGGTGTTGTATGTGCCTCCTGAGTCCAGCATATTCAAGGACAGCTTTGAGAAAGGATCAGTCCACCCTGTTGAACACCTTATCAAGATCTTTAAGAAGCAGTACTATGGGGGAATGGGATGCGCCAGTCTGCACTCCGGCATGAAGCTGCATTGATCAAGGTGAATCAAGTAGGGGAAAGTAGATTGCAGCCTGAATGGCCAAAATTTTAGCATAGAGCTTATCTTCAGTGTTGATTAACGAAATGGGCCTGTATGAGGAGCACTTCTCAGGAGGATGTCCTGGTTTAGAAAAGACAACGGTGGAGGCCAGATTGAACTCATGCAGGATTTATCCCCACTCGGCCACCTCAGTGTAAAGATTAATCAGGAACAGTGTCAGATGGGTACGTAATTCCCGGTAGTACTCAATGGGGAGACCGTCAGGACCAGGGGTCTTGTCAGAAGACATACCTGAGAGGGCAACATCAATTTCCTCCACAGTAATGGGATGGTCCTACTCACGGACCAAGGAAGAAGGAATAACAGGTAGAGGGATATCATGTATTAGCGGGAGCTCCATCTCCTGGGGAGGATGCAGTGTATGAGCATAAAGGTCCTGGTAAAAGGTAGCCAAAGACTAAAGGATGTCAGGGTATGTGACAGGCGCCGGCTGTCCTCATCTGTGAGTTGAGGTACAATCCTAGAAACAGTGTTGTAAGTAGCTAGCCAGTGGGGCAGTTTCCTGAATTTATCACTGTGTTCATAAATGTTTCTAGTACGTGCCTGCCAATATTGGTGGGCATCATCCAGGGTGAGCAGCCAGAGGTGACTTCTGAATGCTGAAAGCTGCTGCACAGAAGAAAGAGTAGAATGGTCGTTCCAGGGCAGGGATTTGGGATTCAAGGTCAATAATCTTCTACCTTTCATTCCAATGGAGGAATCCCTTCACCAGGCCACAAATCACTGCCTTACCAGCCTCCCATAGAGGACACTAACACCTAATTGACTTCAAAGTAGGTGTTCATAATCTAGGCTATCAATTGAAGGGATGGCATCGTGGAGAGTCATGGGGCAGTAGGGAGGTGTGAAGGTGTAACAGAGGCCGGGGCATGAGCAGTGTGACAGGGGGCGATGGATGTCTGGCAGGACATTCATGGGGTGCAGCACAGGTGCACCAAAGCAGTGCTGTGAGTACAACATCAACAAACATAAATCCCTATACAATAGACCATTCCCTTCACTCCCTCCATCTCTCCCCTCCCCTTATTTCCACCCTCAAAGAAACTGTTCCCCAAGCTGGACCTCAATGAAGGTATAAGAAAAAGAAGAAAGGAAAGAGAAAGCAAGAAGAGAGGCAAGTAGCAAATGCAAGAAACTGAGGAGACCTCCTCCAACAGGATACAGTGCCGGACAAGATAAAAAGTAGCATGTTATCCAGGTTCCATAGAGTATGGGTAGTCAATTTGGAGCATAGCTGCTAGAGCTCTGTCATCAAGAACCACAGGGGCATGTCTAGACATGGTCAGGTAAGGGAGTGCCACCTCTGGGGTCCTGCTCCGGCGAGGCAGCGAATGACTGACCTGCACCCCCAATCACCTTGGGAGCAACAGGCTCTAAGTCCAAGTCAGAGGAGCCCAGTCAGCCATCAGCACGGGTGCAAGGTTTGTATGATTGGGTTTGTCTCCTCTGCCCTACAATGTGTAGCACCCCTGTGCGGCCCGCCACAGGACCCATAGGTTCTGACGAGGCACAGAGATCCCTTCTTTCCTCAATGCACTCCCAAGCTTGCACCGGAGGTTAAAAAAAGAATGATTTGGAGTTAAAAAGGACCTTGAGGTTTGACAGAAAGAGGAGCATATATTGAAGGTTAAGTGCCCTGAGTTTTTGTTTGACCTCTATGAAGGAGTTGTTGGACGGCCTTGGTGTAGTCAGGAAAGAGCATAATGTGAGCATTCTGGAAATGAAGGTCGGACTACCCACGCGCCTCCCTGAGGATTGTGTCTCTATCGCGAAAGTTAAAAATCCTGGCTATCAATGGACAAGCTGGGCCTCAGTTGGAGTCTTCTGGATTAAGGATCGGTGGGCTCATTTCGCCACAAACCACTGTGAAAAAAACGACTCTGTGACCCATGAATGAAACCAAGTTTTCAAGAAGTGCACAACATCTGGTGATTCCAAGCCCTCCGGGAGCGCCACTATTCGTAGACTGTTGTAGCAGGAGCGATTCTTGGCCTTTTCCACCCTCTCCTTCAGTACCACCACCAAGTTCAACATTCCTGCCACCTGGCGCTTCAATGTAGAGATGTGATCCTCCACCACGGGCAGCCGGAACTCAGCCTCTGTGACTCGGTGGCAACATTTTGAAGATCTTGATGAAGGAGTGCCCCGTCCATCTGGATCACACCCATCCTGTTGTCTAGGGCAACTCTGGAGTTTTACACAGCTTTCTGGAGAGTGCCCAGATCAGGCTGAGCAGGACCGGAGGGGTCTGTTACCCCAGAGGGCCCCCCAAAAGCTCCATGCCCCATCGAGGATGTAGTGAAGTGATCCATCCTGGTCTGGGCTGTAGAGAGTGGCAGAGCCTTGTCTTTGCCAATAGCAGTTGTCAGAGAGTCCAGTGTACAGATTAGCGAAGCAACAGGGGCACTCTCCTGGCCTGCTTCAATGGGTAGGACCAGCAGCCAGGGTACCTCAAATGAAGGAGTCCAGATGGAGTAGCAATGTGTACAAGGAGGAGGCGGAACGAGGCCACGTGTACTGGCCCTCTAGTCCACCACAAGCATGAGCAGCTAGACACCCCCAGGAAGTAGGCTAGTTTAATGTAGCCAGGCAAATGAGTTGGGGCCTCCAGGAGGCAGGGAGCTGTGGTTGAGAGGAAAGCTCCCAGCAGTGCCACATGCAACAAGACTCATCACCCCTCAGGGCTTCCACAGGGCTGGGGCAAGGAGGGGGCCCCTGTGGCAATCCCCAAAGTTCTGCAGGAGAGGTGAAAACATGTAAGGGCCCAGCAAGCTCAGGAACAGGCCTCAACCAAAGGTGAGACAAGGGTAGCAAAAATGTCATGCTACCCACTGGGTAGTTGCACAGTTTCTGGTCAATTCTCACCCAGGCAATGCAGAAAGGGAGGAAAACCTCTGGCAGCGGCTCCTGTCGCTTCGTAGGGCGGGGGAAATCCCAGTCCCAAGTAAGAAGGAGTGGCCTCTCCCTAAAAGACTTGATGATACTAAAGTCCCAACGATGACCCTCACGGGTGAAACACACCTTGTTGCACAAGCCTCTTGAAAGTAATCCAGCCCCCATGTAGTCAGGTGGAGCCCATCAGGGGCCACACACATGGCCGGGGGCCCACAAAGCCAAGCTGGCTCCACTACCGGCGCAGCACAGGGGAGACTCCGGTCACATGTACGCAGTGGCACCTGCTGTATGTGGTGACAAGTCCACGATCGCCCGGGGCCACACAAGCAAAGGTAGCAGTTGGCTGCCACAGGGCAAAGAGGTGTGCTTGAGCAAATGACCGCTCACCACAAAATCCACACCCCAGCTCACCAGTAAGGCCCCAACACAATTAGGCCGCGGCCAGAGCAGCTGCATGTTAGCCGAAATCAGTGAGGAATCTCCCCGTCTCAGCTGCTACAGCCTCACCACAAAGACTCTGGTTTCTCCAAGAAGAAGGAGAGAGTCGTGGGGACCTGGTTGCACCACAGGACCAGTCCGGATAACATCAGATGTCGGGGAGGTCGGGAGCAGTCTCAAGTTTCAATCGCCATCTTGGCTGCTGTGGCCACTCTGTATGTGCATTTTTAACTGCCATTTCAACCTGGCAAATAAACCTTTTGCCAGGCCTAAATATTCCTTTTTAATACATATGTCACCCCTAGGGTGAGCCCTAAACAGATCACATGGCAGGGTGCATTGTATTTAAAAAGTTGGACATGCACATTTAAGTTTTACATGTTCTGGCAGTGAATAACTCCTAAATTAGTTTCTTTCTACTGCAAGGCCTACCTCTCCCATAGGATAACATTTGAATTACCTACATTTAATAAGTGATACCTTTGGTGTGGGAGCAGGTAGAAATGTCATGTTTGGTGTGTGAGGAAAGGTTATTTCTGTGGATACTACAGAAGAAGGATGCCATGCTTCTTGAGGCCTGTCCTGCTTGCTGGGAAAGAAGACTGGATCTACACTTTTCATCCAAGGCTGAAGTGACTCCAAGTAACTCAAATGACCAGATAACCGCGAGTGACGGTTTGTGCTTTTAGGCACCTTACTTACCATAAATCCATACAATTGCATATTTCTGGTTCTACTGATTGGATTTTTTTTGTTTTGGTGTCAAATTATTTATTATATTTGACTCTATGTTTGCAAATTGGTGTGGTTTTTTTTGTGTCTTCACCTTATTACTGTGTGTGTGCTGCATAAATACTTTACACATTGCCACAAAGTTAAACCTGACAGCTTTTGTGCCAAGCTGCCAGACGGTTTAGCACTATTTAATGTTGTGACTTTTGTGATTCACCCTGACAAGGATTGTGGCTGTTGCTTGAGAAGGGCTCACACCCTCCTCAACCAACAACCCAATTTTTCAAACCGACCAGTCAAATTTCTTGGATGTACATTTCTGCTTCTTACATAGGGTGCCAAGGTACCAAAAAGGAAAAAGTTCACTCCCTTTTCAGTCTAAGAACTACTGAATAGAAATCTCTTCCTTCTGCAGTCAGAAAAACTATGAACTATCTGCATTTTTAGTTTAAAAAAACTGAAGACCTAGGTCTTTCACTCAACTACATTTACATATTTCTGCTCCTCAGATTTTGTCATGACAGTTAGTGTTAGCTGTTCGATTCATAATGACAAGAATCAAGGGATGCAGTGTTCATGAAAATATACACATTAAAAAGGAAGATAGTGAAAAAGGGAGGATAAAAGGAAGGGAGTAGTAAAGAACTAGTGCAGCGCGAAAGGAAGGAGTGAGAAACGGAGGGTACGAAAGAAACGGAGCATTAGAAAAAGAAAGATAAATGGGCAAGAAAGTGATTATGGAGACAGACAGACACAGTGGTGGCTCCTCTGCTATGCTTTTAAGCAGTGCAAAGAAGAAGCATAAAATGATAATAGCTTTAAGTTAATATCATTTTGTGCTTTGTGCTGCTTTGCGGGCTGGCGGGTGGGCGGGGCTGCTCCGCTCTGGGACCAGGGCAGGGGAGGAATGGTTTGCCCACTCCTAAGTGCACAATGACTGTTTGGTAGGCCCTCTAGGGCCACCCAAACCAGCCATGCGCACTTTCCCTGTTCTCCATGCAGGCTGCATTACAGTCTGCATTGAGAACAAGCCCAGATCCCCATTCCCTCATTGAGTGGCGAACCAGAATGCATTGAAGTGTTGTGATTGGTCAGGGGAGCCTGGTTGCCTACCAATCACAATGCTGCATTGCAGAGTTGTGATTGGTTAGTGGGGACTGGCTGTGCTTCCGTCCGAGATGGAGAAGAGCAGGACCGGAGATGCAGGACCCAGCGCAAAGTTAAGTTTATTTATTTATTATGTTAGGGTTGTTTTTTTTGTATGCGCTCCCCTCCCCCCGTGCGAGCCTTCCATCCCCGCCCCCCCGTGATCCTCCCTAACCCACCACCCACAAGCTATGCCGGCCACCACTGGATAGACACACCTTGCGTTTCATTTCTCTGCATGGCAGATTAGTGCAATGAACACTGAAATGTTAATGTTTCCCATCCCCCTTCACGGCCTTTCTCAGTCTTGAATTCTGGTTTTCCACAGTGAGGTTTCAAGAAAAACTATTTTTGGTCAATCTTTTGATTCTCTTATCATAGTGCATGTATTCTAGAAACTTTGGAAGTGCACGTGAAAAAGGGAGGGGCAGACTTACAAATGACTAAGAGAAGGAAAGAATTAAAGTTTGTTAGGAAAACCTCTACGAAGAATGTCCATTCAGCAGAAGTAAAAACAATGAGATATGGTGAAAAACTGTGAGATCGCGAAAGAGGGGCGCATTAGTGGTTAAAGAGTTTCAAGTGAGCACTTAGAAGACACGCAGGCTTGATTAAAGAGTTCATGGAAGAGGAAGACTGGAGAGCGAATGGCGAAAAAATCAGCAGAGATGAGAGCAAATGTCCGATGACAAGCGCGCGCTAAGGAACGACATTCGAGATGAGATGTGGCAGCACCTGTGCGTGCGCGTGTCAGAGAGCGCAACCGGATGCCAAGGTTCGTTTAAGTGCAGGTGATAGATTCTGACAACGACTGTGAGAAGAAGAAAGGAATGCTCCGATGTGGAAACACTTATGTAAATGCAGGAGCTTGACATGCGCATGAAAGGGAGCTGGAATAACGACATTACGTTCTAATAGGATAAACTGCCTAACAGAACCTTGCAAACGAAAACGGACAAAAAGAGCCAGGCAAGAGATTAGGAGTTTTATACTAGTAAACACCTAGTTTAGGGCGAAGCATTAAGACAGTAAAATATCCATGAAGTGCTCATCAGAAAAGGGCCTCTTGGTGCTTACATAATAGAGACCATATGACGCAAAATGTGCCAAGGGGGCTGGCAAACGTTTTGCTTTTAGAATCTGCACGGACAAAATTGTGTTTAAGTAGTTTTCATTTACAGATGGGGACTTCTCCCACACCAGCGGAATATTGGATAAACTGCCAAGTCTAACAGCGGCCTTCTGCCTGCAGAGAGAAGTTACATTTTAAAGGCGCACAAATGCAGAGATGACGTTGAAACCTTCTCCTTATGAAGCAAGTTGAGAGGAGGAACTCTTAGCGCCAACATACCTATTGATAAACGAGCGCTGAATAAATAAATATTAACATCAAACAACCAGTGATGCATTGAAGGTTTCCACCCACTAATCTCTGGTGACGGCGGCCCTGTGGTAGCTCTAACAGAACATGTATCTGTGCTTCCCCTGCTCCCTCCCCTAGCAAAGAAAATCATGGTCCAATCTCTCTTACTCTCTAGGTTGGACTATGGCAATGTCCTTTATCTAGGAGCCCCAACCTCTGTGATCAACAAACTTCAGACTGCCCAGAACTGCGCAGCCAGACTGCTGACGGGAACACCTAAATTCCGATCCGCCAAACCTTCCCTCCGCCTCCTTCACTGGCTCCCAGTTAAAGAGCGAATCATCTTTAAATCCCCCTGCATCGTCCATAAATCCTTGCAGGGGAGGGGTCCTCCTCTCCTCTTGACGGTAATTCACCCTTATAAAGCAAGGAGACAGCTTTGCTCGGATGAACTTCACCTAATTGACACCCCTAGAATCAAACGAGCCAGAAGTGGCGGCAGACTCTTTTCCCTGAATGCCGGAAGGCTTTGGAACACTCTGCCCCTCCACCTCAGGAAGGAGTCTGGTCATCTTGCCTTCCGGAAACAACTTAAAACCTTTCTGTTCCCTTAAATTCTGCTGCTCCATCTGATCACTAGTCATGCCTAGCGCTGGGAGGCCTTATGGTAGCCATGCGCTCGATAAATGCTCTTTTTATTTCATTCATTACACAAGCGACAATTAACACCCAGTGCAGTTCATACTGTTGGGCCCAAGACTTCCTATCACTCAACGCAGCGATTGCCCTTCTGTTGACCTTGAAATGATGAAACATTGAATCGCACCATCGCGACCGAAACCTGTGGGCCGGAGGTTACAGATAATTATGCACAGTGACCCTTTCCTAGGGTATGCCTAAACTGCATAAACTGGGGAGAGGTGCCAATCCGACTGAAAAGCGGCACTGTTTAGCTCTGTTGAACAGTGATCAGAGGAAAGCGTGGGTATAAGAATTGGCACTTCCCAGCTCTTACGGTGAATACGTTAATCACTTGAAACAACTAATCTTTGTATTCACCTTTGACATTTTTTATGTAGGCCAGCAAGAATTAGGTATGTTAAAAGTGCTGCATATTTTTTTCTTGTAAAATATGCACCTAAAGTAAAAATAAGAGAAATACATTTCAAAACGAATAAGCCAACGCACTTAAATGTCAACAGCAATAACGTTTCACAAAATACGCAGATATATGATATAAAGGTTTCAACATTAGGTTGTATGAAAGTATGTATCTTGTAAACTATGAACTCGGCTATAAAGCAACATTACAGGCTGTATTCTAAGGTGGTGTACAACTCTTCATTGGGGTGCTGGTGCAGGACAATCAAACCTGTGCTCTGCATTCTGTAGCATGAGTAACATCTCAGATGAGACGCTTTTCATTTTTATAACTATGCATGTGTTTATAAACTGTATTCGTCAATGAAATATTATATGCAAATATAGAGGACATTCATTTTCTATTCCCCTAAAGCCAGTGGCAGCTGGCATGTACCAAGGGTGGTGAGGCAGGTGGCGCAGAAAAAATAAAATAATGAATAAAATACACTTACCTTCCTGCGTAACACCCTCCTCGCTCCAATCTTCTCTCCACCTTGAGGCAGGCTCCAATGGACCCAGCCAACTCCCCTAACCAATCCTAGCGGTGCTCTCATGCTGTTAGCCAACACAATAAACAGTGATGTGGAGGAACAAATACACTCGAAGTATTTACAGGATACATGCAATTACTCCAATGTATGGGTACCTGGTCCAATCTCATTAATACGTACTGCGGTCCACTGTGAGGTAATCCTTTTCACATTTGAGGTACCCTATCCACCTCTACATCTTTTTCTGGTGTGCATGTCCATTTTAGCGCAATAATTGTAATTTAACGAATTCCTCCTTCTTCATCTGTCGACGTGTTTCAGCCCTGTTACTTGGGCCTCATCAGGACAGGGGTGCAAGGAACAACTTTGAAGTACTGTTCGAGATGCGCAAGTACTACAATGCCATTGTCTCAATCTGTACTGGCGGTTTCTAGCGTTCCGCCCACTGTCAACTCAGGACTCCTTATGTTGCGTGTATCTCTGCCAAACGGCTCTCGTCCTGTGCAAGGACGCCCAATATTAGACTCATTAACACCCCACTTGTATTCCGCTGGATTCTATATTGGCGTGATTCTGTACCTCCTGATTCACTAAGGCCTTAGTACATGCAAAATAAGGAGTCCTGAGTTGATAGGGTACCTCAAATGTGAAAAGGATTACCTCACAGTGGACCACAGTGAACTCAGAAAGCGGACACTTTGTTTGTATTTAGGGGGTTAGGAAATTATCTTTTTGTATATTTATGTATGCATTTGTGCTTATGTTGTACTGTGTTGTTGTTCAATGTTGAATTAAGGAAATTAACAACCTATCTTAATCATTAAACCAATTAAAAGAAATAAATATTGGGTACGATCAGGAGTAAGTGTTGGTATTTGACTTTGTTGAAGTACGTATTAATGAGATGGTACTAGGTTCCACTACATAGGAGTAATTGAACGTATCCTGTTGGACTTTGCCCTTTTTGCAGGGTCATCCCGGGACTTTTTGCCTTCCTCCTGTATTTTTTCTGACCTATTGTTGGTGGTTTTACGACACTGGGCACTTTACCACTGCTGATCAGTGCTAAAGTGCATATGCTCTCTTTGTAAATTGATGTATGGATTAGAGATTCCATGATTGGTTATTTGATTTACTTGTCAGACCCTAGTACTATGCACCATGTGTGCCCAGGGTCTGTAAATCAAATGCTGCTGGTGGGCCTGCAGCACTGATTGTGCCACCCACAGAATCAGCCTCGAAAATGTGACTCAGGCAGGGCCGGACTGGGAACAGAAACCGGCCCTGGCTAACTGCTCAGTTGCCCTCCCCCCCCCCCCCCAGGGTGAGGGGGAGTGCAGCCAAGCAGTTTACGAGGGCCAGGTTCGGGCAATTTTGTTACAAGGGGCTGATATTGCCAACCCCCGGTAACAAAAGCGGCCCCCCAGGGGCAATAAAATGGCCCGATCCTAGCGGCCTATCATGGAAACGCCCGGTGCCCGCTATGGCCAGTCCGGCCCTGGACTCAGGCCTGCCACTGCAGAGCCTGTGTGCAGTCTGGGACTGCCAAGTGCACAAACTTGCCAGTCCCTAAACCTTCCCTTTTCTGCATGTCAGTTACCCCTAAGGTAGGCCCAAGGTACCCCTGTGGGCAGGGTGCATTGTATGTGAAAGGTAGGATATGCCCTGATGTGTGTGGCATGCCCTGATAGTGAAATACTGCCAATTTCGATTTTCACTATCGCAATGCTATCTGTTCTCATAGGCCAGAATGGGCAGTTAGTTTATAACATCTTATAAACATAACTGACCTTGGGACTAAGATAGGAAAATAAAGTTTAGTATGCCTGAACTCAGAATGTTAAAGTGCATCTTTTAGTGAGGGTGATTTTTACATTCTGTGTTTCAAAATACCACTTTTAGAAAGTGGGTATTTTCTTGCCTAACCATCGAGTATGCCTCTGTTGGGTTTGTGTATTGCATGTCTTGCTTGTGAGTGACAGGAGCAAGGCTGGGCTGAATGGGACCTTGGTTGAATTTAGAGTAGGGGGAGGAGATTTCCTTTCACCTGCCTGGGCCAGGTCTGGTTTCAACATTGCTGTCTCCACCTCCTGCCAGGAAGCTGCACCTGGGAGGACAGAACTGGTTTTGGCTGGGTACAGACACTCTCTGCCTTCAGAGAACAAAGAATTTGTGTGTATAAAAAGGGGGATCCAGACCCCAGAACTTTAGACAACTTCTAAAATCAAGGGGAACCTTTGCCAAGGAGAAGAGCCGGATAAGCTGAGGGGGGATACTGCCCCTGTGCTTTTTGCTGTCTGGGGTTAAATGACATCTCACACAGAAGGGTGCCCCTGAAACTGATGGCTGGAAGAGGGAGCAGGGGAATGAAACTGCTGGCAATACAGAGAAAACACACCACTCTGCTCAAAGTTAGCTTAATCTGGTGCTATTAAGTCACAGGTAAGAACAGCTTGATCCTATAAACAAAATGTCCCCCCAAATGTAATACATACAAGTAAATTGGAAAAATACATATATTTACTAATATTATTTGATCAATAGAGTACAAATGACATAGAGATCAATGTCACAAAAGTCAATATCAATTTACATCATGAGTCACATGCACTCATTCTATCAAACTTCCACACAACCACATACTCAACCATACTCAGACATCCCATCAAGTAACAATTCATTGGATCACAATAACAATCTGCAAGTGATTCCAAAAGTCTTCCCCAAGATATATTAACAAATATGCGATGTCAATATAACATAGACAGTTATGCAAGAGGGATATACAATCCTCAACTTTTCGAACAGTTCAAGGTTGCAATTTCTTTTCCAGGAGGGAAATAGATATGGGGGAGACATGGGGGCTCCAGCCTGACGCGCGTTTCGGTGTCTAACCCGGATCTGGGTTACACCTTCATCAGGACGAAGCAAGACAGTGTGGGACTCATGAAGGAAGATACCTGAAAGAACTTAAGATTAACATCAGAACCTGGTCGCAGAATGAGAACAAAGATTAGCACAACAATAAAGAGCACCCAGGAATGACCCGATATGCATTCTAAGCCGCCGGTCATCACTGGCGGAAGGACCTACATGCCTTCTGGACCCTGGTTTTTGCACTCAGCGCTGGAGATTTGCTTGAGGCTTCCAAGCATCTGATGAGACCTTGCGATAGCCTAACAACTTTGTTTGCGCTCATGGTGACCTCTCTCTAAATTTGGCCTTTATTCTTTGGCTCTGATCATCGTTTATGTTGCCAATTTTGCTTCCCTCTCATGGAATAACCAATGAGTCTGTATCGGCTTGCCCTATCTTCGACCATATCGGGTCATTCCTGGGTGCTCCTTATTGTTGTGCTAATTTTTTTTCTCATTCTGCGACCAGGTTCTGATGTTAATCTTCAGTTCTTTCAGGTATCTTCCTTCATGAGTGACCAGGCATCGAGGTGCCATCTTGTTGCATCGTAACCGGAATGCAGTAAGAAACCGATGCATCCCCTCCTCTTCGGTAAGGAACCAACGCATCACCTCTCCTGCGCTGCAGTAAGGAACCGACACATCACCGCCCCAGATGCAAGGAACTGACCCTTTTGTTTGGTTTTTGTGACGCAACTAAGGTACTTTGTTGGAAAAGTGTCGCATTTACAACTTGCATTGGACTGGACTATTTCTACCATTTGAAAGCCTTATTTGTAATATTGTATTGTGGATTTTTGTTGTTTGGTCTTGTTTAGATCAAGATTACTTATTTTTCTAAACTAGTCTGGTGTCCATTTGTAGTGTTTTCACTGTGTTACTGTATGTATTCACAAATGCTTTACACACTGCCTCTGAGATAAGCCTGTCTGCTCGTGCCAAGCTACCAAGGGGGTGAGCAGGGGTTATTTTAGAATTGTATCCCCCTTACCCTGACTAGAAGCAAGGGCCCCTATTTGGGCAAAGGTACCTACCTCTGTCAACTAGAGACCCCCATTTCTAACATATCCTACTTCGGATGTATTTGTTCCTCCACATCACTGTTTATTGTGTTGATATTTACTGCCCAGACAGTGGAGGGTGATTTGGGCGAACCCCATGAATATTATGTGCTCATGCAGTTAGCCAGCATGAAAGAAGCACCAGGATTGGAGGGAGCGGCCTCTCTCAGCGCTCTTAAGAGTACCGGTGGCCTGTGCTTTCTATAACCCAGCTGTTTTAGACAGCTGGGTTAGAGAGGTTTAAAATGTGCATGTCGACGGCCAGCCATACAGACATGCGCATTTTAAACTTGAGGACACAGCTCCCTGCTGCCACTAAGCAGCAATGGCCACGCCCCGTTCTGACGCTCAGTTTGGGGCGGGCTGGTTGCTAAAAAATAAAATGGTAATAAATTACCTTTATTAACAATTTATTTTTAAGCTCTGGGGCTTTTCTTTTTGGACCAATGCTTCACCACTCAAATGGAGAAGTCGCCCTGCCTAAAAGTAATTCCAAAGATAGACATGGCTTTTGCTTTGTGCACATTCCTATCAGCATGTTGTCATGACGATGGAATGTACTGGTCTCAAGTTAATCCTTTCAAGTTCTTATCGTCCAGTCTTCCTGAAAAATGGTGTAAATGAGCACACAACAATTAACAGAGCTCAGAGTAGACATTATTTTACTTCGGATGAAAATAAATGCTCAGATTTACAAATACTTTACATCAGGTTTGTGTCAAACAACAGATGCTTAATGTTGGGGTTGAATTATCTATTCAACGCAATACCCCGAGTTGCATTGGAAATTTCCCCATGGTAACTCAAAATTGTTGTGTAAGTATGCACTACTTTGCATCAAGGGGGTGTTTGATGCTTGAGCATTTCAATGCAACCATCCATGGATTTTGATGCAAACCTGTATCTGCAAACATTCATAGATAGGTATCTATTTCGGCCAAAACCTTATGCAACCTCTAAGCAGGCATAACTTGGAGAAATGTTTTCATTTCTCCTTATTTTTCCAACTTTGCATGTATGCTGCATGATGGTGCAGCAAACATACAAAGTGGGAAATGTCTTAAAGCATGAGCAGGAAGAGTCCCCTTCCAGTGTAAAACCTATCCTTTAAAGAACACATTCACCCTTGCACTATGGCGCAAGAGTGGCAGACAAAAGTGTGCTAGAACTCAGGAAGAGAGAAGAATGAGCCATATCTTAGTAGAAAAGGTGCATTTTTCCTCTCTGCCTTTGACACAAGGCAGAGCAGCCACTCTTGTGGCTGCACTGTGCTGCGTCAAATATTACAGGGCCGTTTTTGCAGCATAGCTGCTAAATCGGCCCTGTAACAAAATCGGCTGAAAACCGGCCCTGGCAAAGAGTTCGGCGGCGCCCCCAAACCCCCGGGGGGGGCCGGCCGAGCACTTTGCCAGGGCCGGTTTTGGCTCCCAGTCCGGCCCTGTCGTTCCCCCCATCGTTTCGATTAACTCCATCAATAAGGATCCCATCTGCCATTATATAAAACCCTAAACCTTTCTCTGCACCTCATTTTTCGCCTCCACTTTGTATTGACGCCTGTCTTGTTGTATTCCCAATGTGTTTTTGTTACATGGGCAACCCCTGCCACCACTATGCGAATGACAGTGGTAGGAATAAGTGTGGTTGGCTCCATGGCCAGCATTTGGAAATCCCATGCTCTTTGTCCTATCAATGTCTTCGCTTTTAAAGTAGAGAAGAGTCACAGAAGGAGGCGAACTGTGGCCAAGATGCATGAGCAACTGATGTAGTTGGACAGAAGGAAGTATGAAGTGTGGACTAAACGTCCCCATAATGGAATATTTCAAGTAGCGACTTTTGTACCGCTAAAAGCTTGGGGGCATATTTACAATTCCCGTTGCATCGCTTTTGCACCGTGCAACAGGGTGCAAGAGCGACGCAACTAAAAAATGAGATTTATGAAGCAACGCAAGACTACCTTGGTTGGCCCTGAGTGGCTTCATTATTACGAGAAAAGCAATGAAGAGCAAATCGCTGAGTTGCCTTACCTTGCGCAAGGGAGGCGTTGCATGAAAGTTCCTACGCAACTCCCATGCATTTTGATGCATTCCCTGATTTACCAGAACTAGTAAACTTGAGAAAGTGCCAAAAAGATACCCCTACCCAGGTGAGACATAACAAGGAGAAATATCTTAATTTCTCCTCATTATATCTTCTATCTATGTGCGCTCTATTCTGCAGCACACATAGAAAAAGAATTTAGCCTCTCGGGATTGTTTTGTGCAGGAATTGTTTTTGTGCAGGAAGGTGACCCTTTTTGCACAAAAACAATCCTGCATGCAACACAGGGTACCTGCGTTGGTGCTAGGCAGCCAAAATGGTACCAGCACAGGGGAAAAGGAGGAATGCACTGTATTATTTTAAAGACGGTGCATATTAGCCCTTTCCTTGTCACGCAGTGCAGCGCAGTAAGGTGACTTGATGCACTGTGTGACACACTCATAAATTTGACCCTTGGTATATTTAAAATAAAAAAAAACAATACAGATACAAAAAATATACATATGCAGAAAATAAGAGACTAAGCATCTGACTGAGAATTCTGAATCCCGGTACCAATAAACTGAAGCAAAACTATTCTCCTTTATATCCGACTCAATGAAGTAATGAAGTGCCAAGCAGGGCAAGATAAGTCCAGGCTTAATTCCAGTGTCAGTAGAATGCTCTACCTTCAGCAAATGCCTTTTTTGCCTGTCACACTCTTTGTGTGTGCTAACAGCAGTATATTCCATGGAAAACAAAGTTTCAATCGATGTGCACAGAACACATTTTGTAGCTAAAGTTTTCTTGTTTTACACCCTATTCCTGGTGTGTACAGTAGGAATGAGACATTATAGTTGTAAGTCAATATGTCAAGGTCAATAATATCGACCTACATATATATATATATTGCCTCCAGAATATTGATTTCCAACATATCCTCAAAGTAAACATATATAGAGAAGTATGAATTTGTTTTTGTTAACTCCAAAATGTAAGTACATATTCATCTCAAAAACACAATTTTGTGGTAGTTATCCAACATTATCCTGAGGATTCATGCCTCTTGTTTTGCTACCACCAAAAGTATCTTCTTTGGATAGTGCCTAAAGCCTCAGCATCTTGGACTGATGTTTACTCATTCGGAAGAGTCTGAATATGAAGGTACATTTTCTCATCAGAATTCTGACTTTTTTATGGGTTGTCAACAGAAGTACACTGATTATCTTTGGTAGGTATTGACTTCTATGTTATTGTGTCTTTGCTATTTCCTGAAAATACAAAAAACATTTTTTTGAAGTAGCTAGCTAATAAACAATTTTGTATATTTTTTTGTTTTGTTATTTTAACTGTATTGCTTGACGGGTTGTTTATCATATCAAGCCATAAACAATTTTTTTATAATAAATGTTGAGCTTGCAATGCTAACCAAGGGTGATGTAAGTATATATTGATAGAAATAATCAGTTTGCCTCTGTGAGTTGTGGTTACCTGGTAGTAGTTCAGGGATTGCCATAACATGTTGTGATGTTGACGTGAACAGAAGCACCTTCAAGGTTGTAGGAGGTTTTACGGGAAGCTTTCTTCAATAACACCCCAGCCAGCCGCCGGTCTCCTTCAAAATGTCACTTCTCGCATCTTCAACATTCTCATATCCCTATTGCACCATCTAAAATGTCGACGCGTTCTGCATTGAAGCAGGCACACGCATGTGAGAGGACATCACACATGTCTAAAGGGATGTGGCTAGTCTTCCCCTTGTCTGCCAGGTGGTTTTCTCTTCTATCTTCCTCTTCCTTGATTAGCCCTCCCTCTTGCTATACATTTCTCTCGTCATTGTCGCCTGCTGATCATTTTTGCTATATCACGTCATTTCATACTATACACCTATTACACACTATCCTGTCATTTTTCGCTCACGGTTTCACTTTCTTTATTTCTTCTGCTCTTATTTATCTTCAGGAGCGGCCAGTGCAGGTAAGAGCGGTGGGGCAGGGTTGGGGAGGGGGAATTCAACAGGCAACCATGAGGGGAAATTAAATAAATAAATAATTTTCACTCATCGTCTGTCAAAATGCCCCCCCGCCCCACCGGCCCCACCGCTCATACCCGCACGGGCCACAGCTGCTCTTCCCAGCATCTACTAGCCGTCCTAACCACATGCCCCGCCTGACTCCTCTCACCTTCCACCAGCCATGGACTGTCCTCTGCTGCTAGTAACTAGTCAGGGAAGTGTCCAGACCCAGACATGAGGGGAGTGGGCATCACATGGCCCTGGAAAAGTAAGTGGGAATTTGAGACCATGTGTCTGTCAAAGAGAGAGGCTCTCAGGAAAGGCCTGTGACACACATTCATTGGCAGGCCTCTAGTGCCCTTCAGCTGGCGTCCGGCATCCATTAACCCATATTTTACATTAAAAGAGTAACCCCTCTGATAAGGGTTGGGCCAGCTCCTCCTTATTAGCTGACTCCTTTAAGTCAGCCGAGAGTCAATACTGGCTGTAAAGTATCTGCTAGCCCACACTATAGCATGGCTGGTGCAGCACCTGACATTTTCACCTATACAAATACCAGAGATAAAGCCTGTTTGAATGGACTCCAAGACACGTGCTTTATAGCACCGTCGTGGGTGACCCACGAAGATTAATCAGGTGTAATGGCACAGTATTGGACAGCACAAAGAGGGCCTGCCAAGGGCATGGGGGGCAAGTTGAGGCATTCGAATCTCTGGCTCTAGGCAACAACCACACATTGGCTCAGTGTGCTTGTGTCAGAGGGTAAAGTGTCTTCTCTTACTTCTACAAATACTCCAGAAAAAGAAAATAGGAATTGTGTAATTTCGGTTGCAATTCCTACACATGAATATATAATCATTTTTTCAAAAGGCAATTCAATAGCGCGTATTTTCTTTGCATGGTACAGAATCTTTCAACTTTAACATAAACTATTAGACATTAATTGCTTTCGTGTGTTGCAACCGATCTCTCATTATAGCAATATACCCCGATTTTTGGTATAACATTTTAACTTTAGCTTTTAGCTTTTTCCCCAAAACCCTAATATATTTATGACGACAAGTCGCTAGACAATAACGCATTTCACCATCCAAGTGCTGGTATTCTCAGACATACCTCCATGAATATCTGCATTGCGCTCTGGATGAGACACACTTGCAAGCGCTATTTTGCAGCACAGGCACTAGATTTATAGAATAAAATAATGCACTGCAAAGAAAATTGCATCTTTTGCATGTTAGTATTTTGAACAAACATTTTACCGGGGGAAGCGCCAACGATTACAATAAATCGGCTCTTTCAGTGTCATTAATACTCTTTCTACTTATCAATCTGAACTTTGTAGTTGCTCATGTCGAGTCTTTACCAGAAGGCCAAGGTTTCAATCGTTTAGTCTGAAGATTAGGAGAACGTCTCCTCCCAGTTCCCCCTGGCAATCTGCACGCACATTTATTAAAAGATGATTTAAAGGACGCATTTTCAAAACTAAACTAATTCTGCTAACCAATTAGCTTTTTAATCTATAGATACTTAAAAGTCATTGGTTTATCCTGGTGCTGCTTAAGTTGTCAAGCTTCTCTTTGATTTCAAGCAGCGCGGTGTAATGAGTCACTAATTAAAATTAATTATAGGTCTTGCACAGCTATTTCGAGCTACCACTAGCCCTGGGTTTATGTGGAGAAGCAAGGAAAAGCAGCACAGAAGTAGGAAATGAACGACACTTAGCAATACTGAAACACTCTCAGTGTCGCTGACGTTCGTAATAAAATTCGAAAGTAACATATTAAAAAACTTTAGAGCAGCACGTTGTTTCCTGTCATTATTCTTGAGGAGTTTTTCTGAAACCTTGGTATTAAACAGCAAACTCCAGTAAAAAAACTAACAACAGATTAGACAACTATGGCTCTGATCGCTGGAGGAAAGCGGTTCAGCAGGGCATTCAGTGGCGGCTCCTCCGCTATGGCAGAGGATCATCGCCCCACTGCTTTCAAGCAGTGCGATTAGTGGAAACATAACATGATAATAATTTCCAGATATTATCATTATCATGCTATGTTTCCTTTGCAGACGGGAGGGTGGCGGGTTGCCCTGCTCATGGAGCAGGGCAGGGGCGGAGTGGTTTGCCCACTCAAGTGCACAATGACTGTTAGGTCGGCCCTCTCATGCCGCCCAAAGCAGTCATGCGCACTTCCTGTTCTCCATGCAGGCTACATCACAGCCTGCATGGAGAACATGCCCACCCCTACAGTCCCTGGCTGAGCGCCGTGTCACAATCCTGCACTGCAGCGTTGTGATTGGCTTACGGGAGGGAGCCTAGCTGCTTCTTCCTGGTCCTGGAAGCAGGGGCAAAGAAGATACGTGACCCGGCATCAAGGTACGTTTTTTTGTGTGTAAATTTCTAAACCCCACGACACCCCCCACGTGACACCCCCTGCGACACCCGTGCCCCCGCAGCCACCCCCACCTGCGAGCCATGCCGACTGCCCTGAGGGCACTATAGTATATATGTTAGGTGGCAAGGTTCCGTGGCCACTACAGGGCACCATAGACTGGGGCAGTGTCGGTACAGAAATATCCAGGCATGGCACCTAGACAATGTTAGGTACTGAGGTGCTCCCATCTCAGACAGGGATCCATGCCTGCCCTGTTCCTCTTTGTATTTTCACAGAGAAGCAGTGGTGTAATGTGCGTGGGTGGTGAGGTGGAGGAGGGGGTCCACAGAGGTGATTGCACCAGGCGCAAAATTCTTAGGGGCGCACATTTTTAAAAGAAAGTATTGCACCCCCTAATCCGTGGACCTGTACCACTTCCTGAGCTAACGGGCTAGGGGGCGAAATACTTTATATTAAAATTTTGCTCTGGCTGCTGGCAACCCATGCCCGCATCGGGGCTACTGTTGGTTTCTGGGCCAGTCCTGTCACTGAGTTCCCCCCGAGTACCCCCTTCTCCCTACTTGGCCTGGACTCATGATGGTGATAGAGATCAGATCACTGTGCTAGACTTCTACTGGGAATGTGGGGCAAAGTTGGGGGTCTAGAAGTGTGGAAGACAATGATTTAAAAAAATATATATCATGTGATCTCTTACACACGATGCCTTCTGCATTTATAAGGATCTCGAAGCAGGGTCAAAACTAGGTCCGAGTGATCCAGGTTGTGAGTTGTGTCCGGAGTGGGTACACTTTGGGGTATTGGTTTTACGACACTCAACCATATGAGTGTGACCTGTGCAGGAAGTTTGTCATGATTTTGTGCAGTGGAGGACTACTTTTTAATTTATGTATTTTTCTAGAGCTTGAATATGGCACAAGGGCCCCCAATGCATTTACTTTAGAAACAATGTACCACAGGCATAACATAGACAGTGATACAACATCAAAAGGTTGAAAGACCTGTGAGATCTATAATGAGGGAAAAATAGAAGCAGTATAAACAAAGGCATTCACGTACAATAGACACCCGTCTCAAATATATTCAGATTTCTTAGATATACATCTAAAGATCTTAATGAACTGAAAAAGTATTGCCTTTTCCTAAGTTATGTGTAACAGTTCGATGAGATTTGGGGCGGTTTTTGCAGGTTTGCGGGTCTCGTCTGGCTGTTCTGTAACCTATCAGTGTCAGTGATAGGGAGATGATGATTCTGTTTTATAAAATCTCATATAAAGTTTGATTTCACTGAGAGCAGTCCTTAAAGTGGGATGACAAACAATGGGGGTCTCTTAAGGGGGTATGGCCCAAGAAGGACAGGTAGGAATCTTTTACAAAAGGCGTGGAGTGTGTATTTAAGAGCATGGTCTAAAACTTGACTCCTTCCATCTGATCATTTGTGTCAGTTACTCCTGTTCTCCACTACATTTCTTTAAGGTCTCGCCCTCTGCTTTAATCATTTAAGCCCCTTTTATTTCTGCATTTCTTTCCTGCAGCCCATCCATCTGCATATTTCAGTCTATAGCCTCTTCCTCTCATTGCTATCTTTTCGCTTTCAACTTCTACATATGCTTCCTTTCGTCCCTTCAATTTCACCACGCCTCTCACACACACGCTGCTGCATGCACACACCCCTTCTGCTGTAAACATTCAATTTTCTTTTCTTTTGGTGCCAACAATATTTTGACAGCTATGTGCCTGTTTCACAGACTCTAGCATAGAAGCATGATTACGTTTTGCATATCACGACAATCCAGAGAGTGGTCTGTAGAGAGGCCAAGAAATGAAGGAGCATGTCATCTCAACATCTTTATTATCAAGTGACTCAGTTCATGATCTTTCTTCGGTTGAAGACAAAACAACCATAAAAGCACATCCATAAATAACAACATACCAATATAAAATATATACAATAAAAGGCGATCACATCATAAAATTCATATCATCTTAATACTGCTAAAGACACAATAAAAATAGTCAATCATCATCTGGTATAGTATAGTTAAAAGGAATAACAGGTTCATGATCCGCAATTACAACCTTTCCGTCTTTTCATTGTGTTTAATATAAAAAGTGCTATATTGTAACACAGGAAGGGATCGCCTAATGACATCAAATGCTTCATCGCCACTTTATAAGATCTAATATTCCGGGTTAATAACAAAGGTTTTATATACAATGCCCTGGGGTTCCGGTACAACTTACAAAATAATAAAAAGTGCAGAGTGATCTGTCTACTCAGTTCATCATGGGGACAGGGATATGTATTGGGGGACGGGATCTCATGGACGGAAAAGTAACAAGGTGATGCGCTATTCCACATCTCAGTCTTGTTAAAAATAAATCTATGCTGCAAGATGGTTACAGAGACAAGGAATTGTTATCACACTAGGGGAAACGTAGTGCCTTAAGCCTCAAATCCAGATTTCTCAATGGTTCTGTGTCATAAACTCCCATCCATACCCTGAAGTCACCAAGACTCCTAGACACGACTCATTGTTAGCAGTACTCCCTATACACAACACATATGCGGTATGATAAGCAAAACTACAGTCGTCATCTGGGGAAAGGACCTGGTGTTAAGGACTATAGTCACCTACCATGCAAAATTAAGTCAAATGCATGAAATGTAAATGGCGTCTACATAGCTGACTTGGGTAAATTTAGGGATTTCCGAAGAACAAAGCTGTTGCAGCACAATACTTATTAAATCTAATAATCCAAAAACAGTACTGGATAGGTAATATAAAGGTCCGTGTTCATCGGGTATACAGAAGATTCAGATAGTCCAAAGAATTTATTTGTTGGTTTTCGTTCTTTTTTTTATGTGTTTCGTCTAATCCTAGACTTTTTCAAGGCGATATAAGTAGATTATCTCGATGCAGTCTGAGGTGAACACTTCAGACGGCAATGTCCGATTGCAATCTCAAGAACAAAGACTAGTATCCCGAGCAATTTGAATATGTATGGGTGCCTGTCCAAAAGGTCTGGACAATGGTCGATGAGTCCACTAAAATGTCCAAAAGAGAAGTCACCTGGGTCCAGGCACTCATGTATCTTGTCAGCCGGCTAAAAGGTAACGCTGTACAAGGTCCAACACACTTATGTATCCTAAAGTATAACGCAGAGGAGGAACCTGAACGGAGTGTAACACACTGGCTAGTTCAGACAAAACTGGTATCTTTCATGAATGAAAACGAAAGAAAATAATTCCCTTTTAACACACAAACCCTGGTAGGTTTGCGACTATTTGTCCCGTCCCATTCCAATTTCAAGACCGCGTGTACCTTCCCACCTTACTCTGCAACTTATTAAATAAACATAGTTCCAATGAAGATGCAAACCCTGATAAGTTTGTGACCAGTAGTCCCATTAGGCTCCAAACACAGAAACGTGTGTTACTTCTCACCGTCTAGGGATTTGTACACTCATTATTGAGGGAGAGATGAGTGTTTTTGATTTTAATGTTAAATATATGACTAAAGGGCTCAGTATACACACTTTTTACAGTCAGTTGTTCAGTCTGGCTTGACATATCACTTCCGGCAGAGTCTGTAGATCGGTATCATGCGCCGCTCAACATACCAAGCGTGATGTGATACTCTGAAGTCGGTCGAGTTGATACACACATGTATGCTTTAGAGCCCTGCTGACCCTTTACGTTGAATAAGTGTCCGTATGAATGTCAAGGACTTGAGGCCTAAGTATACACATTTTCTTTATTATTGAGCACCGATTGCAGAGTGACTTTCTTATTGATCCTGAAGAATGCCATGAACAGTTTTGTCCTCAGGCAGAAACATGTTGATCAATATATAGGGTAACTTTAACCCTATATTCACTTGCTTTTTATTGACTTTCATTTAGGCAGGAAGAATAAAATTGTGGCCCCTAAATATAAAGGTTTTTAACATCACACTCTGCCCCTCTTCACCATTTCGAGTTGGTAGTTCCAACATGTGCTTACGCACTCCTGCTCCTTCCCCTTTTGGGTTAAGTTGAAGCCCACACGGGGTACCTTGCGGTCCCCGTGTGCTGGAGGAACCCAATGATGGAGCATGTCACCCTCGGGTGAGTGAGGGTTTTCGTCCATAATTGGCACATGCCCTAGATAATGACAACATTTGAGCTTCAGTGCGCTACCCTATATTCTATGTGAGATTTATTTGACATATCACTTCCCAGTGATCTTTTACACATTCGATTAATGTATGCATAGAGCTTTGACCCTGTCTCACAGAAACATTACACTCTAGTTTCATACTATTTGATGTCTGGAGGATCATTCCACCTCCAACAGAGGGATTGCAATGCAATGCATAAAGAATTATTTTACAAAGTCTTCATTGAATTCAGTAGCGGCCGGTGGTGGGAGTGCTGCGGGCGGTGGGGCGGATTCGGGGGTGGAGCAGGGTGGGAGGTAGTAAACTATGGAATACGGCCGAACAGAGGTAAGTAAACAAATAAGTAAATAAAACAAATTTCATTGCACGCGTTGCATTGCCAAATGCGATGCAGCACGCGCAACGATGTTCGTTTTAATTATTTATTTGTTTACTGACCTCCGTTGGGCCGTATTCCATAGTTTACTACACCCCACCCTGCTCCACCCCCGCCCCGCCCCACCGCCCTGCAGCACTCCCACCATCGGCCACTACTGATTGAATTTCTAAATGGGGCCCTGTCATCATCCTTCTCAAACCCAGTGTTGCATCTCCACCCTCCAGCCAGAGGAATGCAGACAACACATTTCCACTATCAGTGGAAGCAGTCCTTGCCCTTCTTGTTCCATGTCAAAACAGAGGAATCCATAATGGATCCCACTTTGCTTTGTAAATAATACTGTGAGCCAAACTTGAGGATGAACAACAGAACACAATTCCTCCAGCATTTTCTGATTCTTGTTTTCAATTCTTGCACGATTTGCCCATATATTATTTCAAATTGCTAGGATCTTGATGTTATAGCTTCCACTGAGAGCATCCTAAAAACCTAAAAATGTCCCAATTTGCACTCCAGCTACTACTTTTTCATTCCAGTGCTGTATCAGCTGACCTGGATGGAGTGGTGGTCTAGCAATAGCCTACCAGCGGACAGACTGTTTGCCTGATTCTGCCGCCTATCAAAAATACCTAATGTAGCACAATATTCACATGCAAAATAATGTTGCCTCTTTCTACAGTCTTCGCCCTCAAATTGCATTCTATCTGATAAAGCATCCTTGATATTCCTAAAGTTCTACATAAAACACTAACCTCTACTTCAAACTTCTGATTGTGGCCTCACTTTAATTCTTTCTTTCACGCCCAACCTCTGCATGCCTGCTTTCTCTGATCACAACCTGCTCTAAGTCACATGCCTGTTTGCCTTAATGTTTATTATTTTATTTCTGCACATTGCCCACAGCCCACTTCAAAGATCTCTGCTGGTGGACCTGGCCTTTTCTGTAGGGTCACTGTGCCTTCCTTTGCTGAACTAGTTTTTGTTGGATTTTAGGACGTTTTGCACTTTTCCCTTGCTAGCCAGTGGTAAAGTGCTTGTGCTCTCCCTTGAAAACATGGTATAATTGGCCCAAACCTGCTTGGTATCTTTAATTTACTTCTAAGTCCCTATTATATGATACTACATGTACCCGGAGCCTGCAAATTAAATGCTACTAGTGGTCTGGAGCACTCATTCTGCCGCCCACTAAAGTAGCCTTTTAAAACATGTCCCAGGCCTGCAACTGCAGCCTGTAGTGCAGTTTTACATTACCATTTCAGGTAAAATAAACATTTTGCCATGCCTAAATCTCCCTTTTAAATACTTGTAAGTCACCCTTGAGGTAGGCACTAAAAGTCCATAGGTCACGGTACTTGGTATTTAAAAAACCAGGACATGTCCAGGTGGTGAAAAACGCCTAAAGTTGTTTTCCACTACTGTAAGGCCTATCTCTCCCATTGACTATCACCGAGGTAACTTTATTACATTTAATAAATTATAGTTTTTGCATGGGAAAAGATAAAATATTTGCACTCAAATGAATCATAATTTAAAATCCTCTTCAATGGTAAAGTCGGATTATAAATCACAATTCTGAAAATGCCACTTTTAGAAAGATAAGCATTCTATAGAAGCAGAATGCAACAGTTTTGTCTCAATGGGTGCGTGCGAGCAGGTGCCGTGAACTATCCCTATCCCGATCATGGATACTTGATAAGTAATCCAAAAGGCAAGTGCTTTACGCGCCAACCCGTCGCACTTTAAAGTAAGGGATTTGACCCTGACATTTAATCAATCTGTCGTTCTTCATGTTAAATAGTTAGTACACCAATTTTTTCAAAGTTCATCCAAACATTTAATCCAATCGCTCAACATCACTGCGAGGACAGCGCGATTCCTCAGTAGTATTTTATTATTTCATTTTCAACTGCCTTCAGCGTGGCCATCCGGGCTTCAACTTAAGCATGTAGAGGTGAACAGTTCATATCCATAACCTTCCATAATTCCACCTAATGCATGTTGGCCTCCCTTTAGACCTTTGTCAGGGGTAACTGGAAAGACAAAAACAAACATCTAAGCCATCTGTTCAAAACCATAGTACATTTGACACTCACATGCTAGTACATTTCAGTCATCTTGTGTTTAATCATTGCACAAACCCACCCAGTATCTGAAAAAAACATTCCTAACTAAACTAGCTCCTACTTCCCCTTGCCTTGAAAAATTAGCCTAATACAAGTGCTCGCAAAAATAGAAATGCTGTCACTTAAACAAATTGTAAGTGACAGTGGGTAAAGCACTCCATAAGTTCAGGTTTTCCAGCTTACACGTATCAATCAATCTACCTGTTCTTATATAGCGCGCCTTATCACCCATGATGCTAGGCGCTGGGCTGTAGGTCTCAGTCAAAGAGCCAAGTCTTGAGTCCCTTCCTGAAGTCCGCCAATGAGGGTGCTGTTTGAAGGTTGAGGGGAAGGCTGTTCCAGAATTTGGCAGTGAGGTGGAAGAAGGAGTGTCCTCTGGTGCGGCAGCGGTGGATGCGCGGTGTCTTTGAGAGGGCAAGGTGAATGGAGCGTAGGTTTCTGAGTGGCTGGTGGAAGTTCAGGCGGTGTTCATGTATGCCGGTCCTTGTTCATAGAGGAATTTGGAGGCGAGGGTCAGGAGCTTGAAATTGCATCTCTTCTGGGTGGGGAGCCAATGGAGGACTCTCCAGTGCTGGGAGATGTGGGTCCTTTTGGGCAGGCTCAGGATCAGTCTGGCTGCTGCAGGCGTGCAACACCCATTGGACTCAAAGGGCTTCAGCCCCCCCCCCGTCGTGTGAGGCAGCCCGGGATGAGACACCTTCCTGGGCAAAAAAGCAGCCGCACCCGAGCACTTCACAGGTCTTTAAAAGACCATTTGCATGTTAATGCGGCCTTGCTGTTGTTTCACCCCTTCTAAGAGCCCCTGCAGCTCCACTCTGCCTATTGCTTAATGTTCAGCCCCCCCCCGAACTTTTTGCTCAGCTCCCCCCGAAATTTGGCTCTAGTTGCGCCTCTGGGCTGCTGCATTCTGTATTGTCTGGAGTCTTCTCATGAGTTTGATTGGGTGGTTCCATATAGTGCATTGCCATAGTCTAGACGGCTGGTGATGAGGGTTGTGATGTAACAAAAGCCACCGCAGCACCCGCGGTGCGGGTGGGGCCTGAGCTCCAGGGGGGCTCGTCAGCACAGTACCCTGGCATGACAGCTCCTGACTGAGTCCGGATGGGGGGGGGTCCCTCCATGTCGTTTGCACGGGGGCCCCCTCAAGTTTCATTAGGCGTGTGCATCACTGTTTTAGTCATTTGAAAATTCTGCGGAGTATGTGGAAGCAGGCTGAGGCGACGGCGCTGACCTGTCATAAATAAATCTAAAGTTGCGAAAACATCGGTGCAAAACAACACTACTCATTCACGTGTTTACGGTTCTGAAGGAAAAATAACCAAACTATAAAACCATTTGTAAGCTGAGTCGTTTTCTTTTGCTGCTCATTCTTCCAGAGCACATTACATACAATTTGCATGCGTAAAGAGGAGGAAATGGGCAGCAGCCAGAATTGCATATGATTATCATACATTAACACAGATTAGGCAATCCATAACGTATACTCATGCAAATCTATGTGCGAATTTATGCATATGAGTAGGCGTAATTTATGCATTGTGTCCGATACAACTGTTTTCCCTATCCTTGGTGAATAAGCTGCAGTGGTTTCTGAAACCTGTAACGTTTGACTTGTGTCAATTTATTTTTGATTTTCCCCGGGAAATTAATAATGTTCATTCACACAGTTTATTTAAGTATCTGAGCTGGCCGTCATTAGTCCTGAGACCTGATAAAGTAAGCCGCCCACTACAGAGGTTCTCTTCTCCCTTGTAAAGTTTAATTGTGATCTGTTTGCCCCAGTGAGTAGTAAACGCATGCTAAGACCGGCGTCTGAGGAGTGCGGAAGCCCGACCTGTTCTAAATTAAAGATCTTGGTTGCAGTCAAGGGAAAAGTGACGCGGTTCATCCTCCTCCGCTGTCGTCGTCATCTCCACGTGTGTTTCCTAGAAGACACGTTCGACGCACGAGCGTCACTTCAGCTCCAAGACGCAGTCTGTTTTCCATGGCTACGAAGCACATACCTTATGAACTTGCACCTGAGTTAACCAACTGTAATTCTGCGCACTGTATTGTTTTGAACAGCGAGCCTCACACAAACGTTTTTATTAGTTATATTGCATTGAGCAGACGTTAACATGGGAGCTCGTTGTGAGCCTACCGTAATTCTAAAATACACTTGGAGTTTGCCACCATCAATTTATTGACAAAGGTTGTTCTAATATCGAAGTTTAGGGAGCACTTTGACACAAGTGGACAGTATAATACAGCCTTCAAGTCTTTAGGCTATCATACTCTGTATCTCTATTGTTTTCCAGGGCTCCCGAAGAAAGGCAGTATAGTGTTGCTCTAGGGTTGCAGTTTTCTGGGTTGCTCAACAGCAGGCAGGAACCTGAGTGCACTTTTACGTTCCTCTGATTTGGTGAAACAGCTCTTTCATCATCCCCATTGTCCTCGTTGCCCCTGTTCCGCCATAAATGAATAATCGTCTTTAAGCAGAACCTGTAATAAGTGCGCGGAGCCTCATGAGAGAGAAACTATTGGTAGATCGGGAGTGCGATGACCACAATAAACAGATGCGGAGCTCCGCCCAGTGCAGATGTTGAATCACTCATCATGGGTATGAACAGACACAATAATACGCACGATGTAAGTGGCATTGCACACCGAGGGGTCTGATGGAGCTACGAAGGAGCGTGGAAAAACAGTGTTATATTTTGCTCTTAAAGAAGAAGTGATCTAGGCTGAATGTGACCTAAACAAGTACAGCTTTACTTATTCACCTAATTAGGCTATGTGACTCAATTGTCAATTTCCATTAAAATTGCAGTCTTCAACTTCCTGCGAAGGAGAGGATTGGGTGGAAATCTTCCCTTTGTGATTGATCATATACTACAATTAGTTGGTCTCTTACCCATTGCAATGATATGACCCATGTCCATTAATGTATGCATTAATAGGAACACCCCAAGCACAAAAAAGACTACACCTTTAGTTAATAATATTTGGTGTGTTGTGTAAGAACAACTAAGGGCATATTTGTGTGTTTCTGCGGCAAAATTTGCAGCAGCCCTCTTCGCCTTAAAACGCAGGAATGCACCGTACTTACAGCAATATGGCACACCCGTGTTTTCCTAGTGCTGATGCTAAAAATAGCTGCCTAGTGCCAACACAGACAGCCTTATTCCATGGTGCAAGGGGGCCTGCAGTGCAGGGAATGATTGTTTATGTGCAGGCAGGTGTCCCTCCTGTGCATAAAGAATCAATAATGGCGATTTTTCACTTGTATGTGTGCTGCATTCTGTAGCCTACATACAAGTAACAAATCATCATTATTTAATGATTGTTAATGTGCAGGAAGGGACACCTTCCTGCACATTGAACAATCATGAATGGTGTTTTGCTCTTTCTAGGTGTGCTGCAGAATGCAGCAAACATAGAAAAAGCAAAAATGAAGAGAAATAAAAGTATTTCTTTTCATTGCGGCATTTTAACGCTTGTTATTGCATGGTGTTAGTTTTTTGCGCTACCTCAGATTTACAGATCCTTGTAAATCTGAGGCAGCATCAAAAAGCAATGGGTGTTGCGGTGAAACACCCACAACAACACCCATTGCATGTCCCTTCCACGGAGAAAACTGTGTGAAAGGGTACCATATTTAAAAGGGGCATTAAGCCACAAAAAGTGGCTTAACTCCACTTTGTAAAAGAGTAACCAGTGTTTATAAGAAGAAGGGCCGTGAACCTAAACCGAAGAGTCATTTTATTAAGGTCTCTCGTTGATTTGCTGATTTAAGTTGTTATGGTCAGATTAATTCACTAGCCTTTTTACTCTTCTTTTTTTGTTTGTTTATATTAATTGTTGAGTAGTTGTATTTATACAATTATCTCTAAAAATCGTCCCATAGTTTGTAACTTAATTTGTATTTCCATGCTGATTTCTCAATAAAAGAAATCCGAGTAATCAACTTCCAACAGCTTATTTCACCATTTGTTCCAGGGTAAGGGCTTTCACTTTAGTTGTGTACATGAGAAATCTCAAGCCACGTATTATCTCTTTCTTTCAGTCAGGCAGCGCATTTACCTCCAGTCTTTTTTGCTCAAGCAGGTGTTATTTGAACAACCTCAGCTTTTGTCTTTTCTTTATCTTTCATTGTGTTACTCAAATACTTGAATGTATTTACTCATGTTTTACATTTCTTCAATACAGCATTGTCATCCTCTTTAAGCTGTCAGGTGTTCTACACACGTACTTGTTGCTAGAAATTATTTAACTGTAATTTGACAACTTTCTTGAACACTTGCCAGAGGAAGGTTATGTTGGCATGCATTGCACTGAAATTGCAGTTACAGAGCACATCATATCCCTGCTGAGGCACTCCGGCACATTAGTTGACAGGTGCCACTCTACAATATGGAAGAGTTCTTGGTTGCAAGTGTGTAGAATTGCAGCGTGGCCTATGCGGGAAGCTTTTTGATGTCATTCTTAACTGGCCAGGGCGGTGCTGTTATCCTGACGTAAGTGGCGGCGCCCAATCATGTAATAAAGGAAACATGAGGGCGGTAAGCAATGCATGTGCTTTGCATCAATTAATTGTTGGGGGGATGGTCATTGTTGAGGCCCAAGGGTTCAAGTATTATCTTTTTAAGACTGGGTTAGAAAGATCTTCTTTGATATGGAGACTGACAGTGCCAAGAACAAGGAGATAAGACCAAGGGCACAGTACTGGGGTGCAAAGGCAAATGTAGTTATCACACACTTGATCAGTGTAGAATTCAGAAGCGTTGCAGGAAAGTCAGGTGTAGGAGGGGAGGTTGATGGTATGTTAACAGAGTGTAGTATAGATGATTTTGCTGTGGATATTTCTGATTTTAGATAAGAAGGAGAGGAGCTTGTTGTACTTTTTGTCCCAGGCAGGAACTGCTGCAGTCGTAAAATCTGCTGTAGTTGTATATGGTGGAAAATAGGTAACAGCATGAGTTTGAGCACTTGACAAGTTTGTGTAAGATGTATTCAGCTTTCCCAAGCAGAACCATTTTGAATGAACTGCTTGTAAAGAGACTGGCAGCTGCATCAACATGGCTGGATGTAAGTGTTTTCAGGTTGTTTCAGCATAACGTGACTTTTGGCAGACATAGGTTGGGGAAGATCCATGGACCCTTCAGTGGTGCAAGGCAATGTAAACTGTTGCATCAAATTGTGAAGCAAGGGCTGGGTATTGGATGTTGTATGTGTGAGTGTGTGTAAGGACTTTATTCTTGGTTGTCAGTGTACTTGGTAGTTTTAATGCGGATGGTGAACTGGGGGTCCTGGCACCCAGACCTCGGTGGGCTTCTCGTGAATTGGAACCAGATATATTTGTTTGATTTACTCACCCCCTGACCCATAAGCCGATGGTCCTTGGTAGTAGTGTCAATCAAACAACAAAGCAGCCCCTTGTCAGGTAGTTACACGAGTTCCATCAGAAAGAGCCAAATTCAGACCCATGTTGGTGGGAGAGATTCCAGGAAACACTTATGCTCAAACTCTTAGTAAATAGGTTTATTTCCAGGTAGAAAGCAACAAATATTAAGATAAGCGGGATAAACTTACAAGTCAGGAGTTGTGTAAGATGGGATCAGATCAAATGGGCATGACAGGACTGCACCGCGCTGACGTAGGCATGTTCAGTGCTCACCTCCTCTAATATGGTGTCTGCAATGAATACACTATGAACACTCAGTGTATGACACAGCCTTTTATTACACGGCTAGAAAGACTTTATGGCTTTAGTTCAACAGTTTCAGGAACAGAGTAAGGGTAATTAGGAGCAATTCTCCAAAGGGATCTTTTCTCCTCTTTATAGCTACAGAGAGTTTCCATCAGCAGAACACACGCTGACACTGGCTGACACCTTGCTTCGCAGCCTCGTTCTTCTTTCGCCGCACTCTTTGAATTATGGATTAAATGCTTCTGTTGAAATGAGGTCAAAGGTAACATTTGCAAGCGTCAGTTCAGAACAGCAGCTCCCTGACACTAAGGGAAATGCATTCTCAGGGTTTATCAAGCCTTATCATTATACGCTAGCCTTTCCCATTTTGTGCCTCTTTTAGGTTTAAACCTTTTTATATTGAACCGAGACACGGGTAACGATATGCATAACGTTGCTCTGCAGAGTAAAGCCCAACAATACAAAATGTCTCATTACAGTGTCTAATCCCTAACTTATATAGAACCCCCCACCACAGTATATTCTTAGCCTGTATTCCCTAAAGAATAAACTAATTGGAACGGAGGTACAAGAAACACCTAGAAAACAAGGCAGTTATTGTCAAACAGTTCCATTGTTTCCTAACCCCATGGTAACTAGTTTGACCATCCAGCCATCTCGTGACCACCCTCATCAGATTGTCCCTGAACTCCCCTCTGCTTTTCCATACTGGGATCTCGTTCTCTGGTTCTCCAAATGTTCCTTACTGCCTTGGGATCAGTAAAGGAGTATACCATTCCCCCACACTGCACACAAAGGTTTTCTGGGTGCCAGAGACAGTTGCAGCCGGCATGAGTAACGGGTGGGGAGTCACACGGGCAGGGGGTTGCGGGGAGAGTGGGGGATTTAATTAAATTAAAAAAGAAATAAAACTTACCTTCGCCTCCGGTCCTGCATCACGTCTCCTCTCTCTGCTCACAGGAAGCAGAGGCAGGCAGGCTCCCTCTCCTTCCCTAAGCCAATCACTATGCTGCAATGACAGTGTTGTGATTGGCTGGGACGCCGACCGCACAGGCGTCTATGGGGAGGCCGTTTCCTCCATGCAGGCTGAATGCAGTCTACATGGAGAAAACGGGAGAGTGTGCATGACTGGTTTGGTCCGCCCTGGGGCTGACCAAACAGTCAGCGCCCATAACATCAGGCTAGCCACTCCTCCCCGATACGCCCATTCGCCTGCCCCCAACCAAAACCCTTCTTCTGCTTTCTGGCAGTGCGAGAAGCAGAAACATAAAATGGTATTTATTCCATTTTATGTTTCTGGTTCTCGCACTCCCAGAAAGCAGTGGGCAGAAGCTCCTCCGCCCACGTGGAGGAGCCACCCCTGGCCAGAGAGATAAACACCTCCAAGCCTGAACCGGAACGCCCTCAACTGTCTGAAGCTCTATCCTGCTTTCTGTGGTCCTGTGAAAGTCAAGGAGCGTCAGTATTTAATTACCTCTGTTGGTTACCCTTGGTTTTTGGAGGCTACCTGAGTAACAGCATCCAACATTTCTGGCATTTCTAGCCTGACCAAGACAATACAGTGTTTACTGACTTGTAACCTGCAAGGCCGAGAATTGGCAGATGTAGCGCCCTGTGAACATCCAGCATCACCTTACCTCTGGTCCTAACAAAATAATTTGGAGAAAACTAGCATAATTTCCATTAAATATTCAATTTCCTCAACAAAAAGAGCCTTCAGATGCCTTGCCCTCACTGTATTGTCAGGTACCCCCACTTTGCCTTAAACGAGACAATGTAAGAAATGGCACGGCTCTCATCCATTTACTGCATCCTACTGGTCGTTCACCTGATCCTCTACTTTCATGAGTTGTTGCAATAGTCCTGACTTTGTGGTCAATGCTGCCAATTGTTTCTTTCTAGTCCTTAAGCACATTGTGAAGCAGTGCCTCACCTTGTGTTAGAGTGGCAGTGCGAGGATCCACCAATTCATCCTTGTGTGAGGATGGCACCAACTGACAAGGGGAGAAATATTTCTTTGGTCCCCATACACTTATCTTTTGGCCCTAAGGGGACATGTGATTGCAAGTTCTTTCCACTGAGGCACCAATCGACACTCAAATGGGCTTGCTTTCCAAGGCTGTAACTGGCTGACCCAGCAAAGAAGAACAATGTGCTAATGGCTGTCATGTGAGAACGTCATCGGCCTACTGGGCTGAACTCACCCTCACTCCAAAATGCCTCATCGCTCCCTGTGCTTGCTGCATTGCAACACTGGGCCCAAGACCTACTGCCCTATAGTCCAGGAGCCAGCTCCCCAGTATCTCCACTGATTAGCATGATGACCCCTGCTCAGCACCATCTAGATTTTACACCTGGCACCTCTGACTTCCTCCTTATAGCTTAATTGCTCCTTCATTAGCCCCGGATTCTGATCTGAGGTGGCATCGTGTTTGTGATCCGCGGCAAGCAGGAGGCAGGGCTGACCTACTCAAAGCCACAGACCTGCTCAGGTTCCTCAGCCAACATGGATTAGTCCAATCAGTGCCTCATTGTTCTATTAGCTCCGCTTGGACACGGGGGAACCCCACCTCAACCCGTGGCTACCAAAACTGCCCCCCCCCCCCCCCCCAGCAGCGGGAACCATGCTGGCGTTCCTTGGAAAATTGTTGATCCGGAAACCCAGCATGTTGCACCTCCCTTTTGGGGTCTCTGGTTCTTTTTTTCCATTCTTTCCTGTTTGCCTATCTTTCAAGTCTTCTAATTCCTTCCATGTGTGATGTAATACTCTTTTTCTTCTCTTACTCTCTCACCATATCTGTATCTATAAGTGTATTTAGTGTATTTATTTAGGAAGAAGATGACACAGTCTAGTGTCTAAGTTACTCATCCTTAAAACCTAGGTTCTAAATAAACCCAGCACCAGTAATCCAGTCATTCTGACCAAATTACTTTACCTTCCTTCTTCCTTGAATCATATATATACATATCTATCTATCTATCTATCTATCTATCTATCTATCTATCTATCTATCTATCTATCTATCTATCTATCTATCTATCTATCTATCTATCTATCTATCTATCTATCTATCTATCTATCTATCTATCTATCTATCTATCTATCTATCTATCTATCTATCTATCTATCTATCTATCTATCTATCTATCTATCTATATATTCACTGAAAAAAACATAGGTTTCAGGCACGTTATAGTTAGGAATTAGCATTTAAAAAACCTTAGAAATTCACTGAAAAAACCATAGGTTTCAGGGGCGTTATAGTTAGCTGGACATTTCCCTCGTACAAAACCCTAAAAATTCCCCTGTTATAGTTAGTTCAGCTAACTATTAATTGCGCCCCCGCAATGCACTGCTGATGACGTCACATATTACATCACTCATGACATGGTCAGTGACATCACTGATGACATCACTGATGACATCTCAAATGACATCACTGATGACATCACTGATGACATCATCCATTGAGTATGTGTTTCTGAACAGTTTTAATATGTTTAATATATATAGGGACAGGCCTGTTGAAAAATAAGTGGGTGTACAAGTGTGTGAATGGATGATTTTCTAGGTGTGTAACTGACTCTTTAAGTGAGTCATTAAATGTATCTTACTGCAGACTAGTGACTAAACTGTGTGAATGTCTGTATGTGTCTGTATGTTGGTGTATAAGTGGCTGCATGGTTTTGTGAATAGCTATATGAGTGTCTATATGGGTTATTGATTGGTTGTCTGAGTATCTGTATGGGTGCCTGAGTGTTTGTGTGGGTAGGGTGTGTGTGACTCTGTGACTAGATGTGTGAGTGGGTGATTCAGTGGGTGCATGTTTTTAAGATGTACATGTGTCAGTAACTATATATGTGAAACGCAGTATATATGTGTGTAAGAGTATATAACTATCTATTTGTGAGAGTGTGTGATTTTGGGAGTGGGTGTATGCGCCATAGTGCAAGGATATCTGTGTCATGTGCTGTTTGCTTTTCTGCAGGAAGACACAGAATTTGTTAGTATTTTTATGAGTAAGTGAACTTGAGTGTGTTTAATTGTATAGGTGAGTAAATTGGACTGTGATTAATTATTTGCATGACTGACTAGATGTGTCAGTACCTCAATGGATGATTGGTGGTGTGTGAGTGTCTATATAGGTGTATAAATGCACAGAGTGACTGTAAGTATGAGTGACTGTACAGGAGAGTGAGTGGACATGTATGTAGACCTAAAAGTCAATGAGTGGGTGTGTAGTTATTGGTATTGGAGTATCTATGGTTGTCAAAATGGCCGTTTGAAATTTTGAGTCGGTGTATCAAAGGTTATATTAGGGTGTGAGAAGATTCACTAATTTATCACATGGATGACGTAATCAGTGATGTCATCAGTGATGTCATTTGAGATGTCATCAGTGATGTCACTGACCATGTCATGAGTGATGTAATATGTGATGTCATCAGCAGTGCATTGCGGGGGCGCGAGTTATAGTTAGCTGAACTAACTATAACAGGGGAATTTCTAGGGTTTTGTACGAGGGAAATGTCCAGCTAATTATAACGCCCCTGAAACCTATGGTTTTTTTCAGTGAATTTCTAAGGTTTTTTAAATGCTAATTCCTAACTATAACGTGCCTGAAACCTATGGTTTTTTCAGTGAATTTCAAAGGTTTTTTAAATGCCAATTCCTAACTTTAACGTGCATGAAACCTATGGTTTTTTCAGTGAATTTCAAAGGTTTTTTAAATGCTTATTCCTATCTATAAAGATATCATGAAAAGCATTCTTTTTTAAAAGTAGGGTACACATTAGTTTTGTGGAAAAGCATCTTTGTGATTGGTTAAGAAAAAGCAGTTTCAACGTGGAGTACATATCATAGGATAAAATTTGCTCAGCTCAACCACACCTGCTGCTTGCATTTGAAAGGCACTGTTGAAACTTAAAACAATCGTGAACTTTTAACCTGCACGTGTCGTTAAATGTTCTAGAAAATGTTGCAAAAAAATATCGTTACGTTTTTAAAAATTGATGAACTTTTAACCTGCACGTGTTGTAGAATGTTCTAGAAAGTGTGTTGATAGAATACGTTGCACTTCCGACTTCTATGTGTTGTTGAATATTAAAAAAACGGTTCATATGGAAAATTAAAAAGAAACCAATAGAGAAGTTTTGAAACCTAAAAGAATCAAGGAACTATTCTAATTTATTCTTTACATGTATTTATGTGTGCAGCAACAAAATTATAGACACAACAGCACTAGGAAGAGGAAGAAGCAGGGAGTGGGGGGAGGGGAGAGATGGGCAGAATGGCACACATGCACAATTAAGTACAACACACATATAGACTAACAATGGCCAAAATGAAACACACCAACAAGGAGCACAAGTCACACAACCCACCAACATCACACCGCTAAACGAGCATATAAGTGAAAACCACGCTGCATTCATATAGGATGTGTACAAAGGCCAGTCGTTGTTGTTGTGGGATGTCTGCGACCGTGGTCATCATGGATGAGATGCCCAGCATGTGGCACATGGTCGAGTTCACTGTGTGTTATGTTGCCAAACGGCTGCTCCTCCATCCCACGAGCCCCCACACTTTTGTACGGTGCGCTGTTGTATCTCGTGCACTCATACGGCACACCATTGTAATGCCTATTTGCGTATGTCCTGCTACATTCCAACTACACCATCACAGTGCCGTTTGGAGGTGGTGCATGCCACTTTACAACATCGACTACTGCGGCTCTTGTAGCAGGCCACACCAGAACACACTTACCGCACTTCCTGTACACGGACATGTTCGAGACACCCGTTCCCCTTGCCGGATAGGCACACCCCTGCACTGACCTGTGAACCCCAGACCAGCACACGCCAGTTGTGCATGCAGGAGGATGCGTGCGTAGCTACACGTCCAGGCTCACTGCCAACGCTGAGGTGACAGCACACTGTGATGTTGCAGGGCTCGTGCCTATCATGCTAAGACAATGACCACAGGGACACACTTACTAAGATGTGGGTTTGGGGGGCATTGGCGGTACTGGAGTTGTTGAGATGAGTCTTCTGGCCCTCATGGGTATCCCTGTATCATGCTCATTGACTCTATGGCACCTGTGGGTGTTCTGGTGTGGCTCTTGGCTGTGTTCCCTCTCATGGTGCAGGTAGTTGTCCTGCTTAACACCAGCAGAAAGCAGGTGTAAAATCCCTGGTGCTAACGTGTCTTATCGCCGGAACTTGTTTCGCATTGCAATTGGTGTGAAAGTTGTGATTTTTTCGTGTGCAGATCAATATACGAACTGAGCAGTGTATCTCGTCAAGATCCAGCACCTGACACACTATTCCCAATCAATATAAATACAATGAGATTTCTAAATAGATTTTGTGTGTACACTGTAAGTGCAGCCAATACCTCAGTGCAATTCAATACAGGATTTTAGTATTTAGAATAAATTGGAAAGGTGCACTTCGTGTCTTTTTGCGCGAGAACGGCTAGTCTCCATTTCATTATCAGCACTTTAACGGAAGTAAAGTTGAGATAAATCTAACCCACTATTCAGAAGTTGGTGCAAACTGCAGATATCACCAGTATTCCAGCGATAAGTGCCCCAAAATTTAACACCATGGTGGACTCCATCAAATAACAGTAATAAGAACAAGAAAGAGTCACACAGCAGTTAAGAGAACAACCAAAAACTTTATTAATTTTTTTTTCAAACTTTATTTTTTATAATCATAAATATGTAAACGATAAACTATTTTCAAACGTAATTTTTTTATTAACATATATATGAACGATAAACTAATAAACAAAATGTAACAACAATAATACAAAACAACAAGGCGGAACACTCCTGTGGAGACCATGGATGTCGACGACAGACATGGAAAATCAGAAAGATTGTTAAAAAAAAAACAACATGGTATTCTCAACAAAATACCACAAGAATCAAATCACAGATATATAAAATGCATACAGCTAACAAAATTTTATAAGTTTAACTTACAAAAACTGTAAGTGTTGCCGCTTTAAAATATTTACCGAATCTGAGGAATTTTTGTTGCAGAAGGCACCACGCCCACAACGTTTTTCTTCAGTGGTGAGGAAATTTTTTACTTTTCCCAAGGGGCAAACAAAGACCAATGCCACCTTGATCATGCACAAGATTTTCAAAAGAGTTCTGTTACGAGGGGATCCTAACAAAAAATACTCATGCGGCATGGCAAGTATGATGAAACACCTAAGGACCCTTCATCCGAAGAATCTTGCACGAGAAGAGTGCAAACAGATGAGAAACACTCCTATTCTGTATCTGTAAAAAAGAATCACAAATAAATGTATATTAATAACTTTCAAAATTATACTAATTCCATTATTGTACAAACACATTTTATATAAATACTGACTAAGAAACTATGTCCCTGAACCACAAGTGTGACGATAGTTAAAGCACTGCATGCATAGTGCATACTACTTTGAAGCAGTTCATGCCCTAAAGCCTACCTCACTAAAACTCTACATGCTAACTGACTAAATGATTACAGTACTATAAGGAGACACACTGGGTGAGTGACAGGGCATTTGCTAGAAGAGTATGAATACTAACTAGGGAATTGAAGGTGTGAAACACAACTGTGTAGGTGATTAGAGGACTGCATCCATACTGCATAGGCATTTAAAGCAGTCCATGTGCTAAGGCCTGGCTCACTGCATGATTACTTGGGTACTGACTGAATGATTAGAGTACAGCAAGGAGAGTGCCTAGGTGAATTTATAAGTGCTAGGCTTTTCACACAGGGAATGGATTAGTACTTGGTACTGAATGGGTCACTAGAGGAGTGCAAAGGCAGTGACAAGTGCTGGACTGTATGGACACTGACTAGGAAATTGAAAGTGTGAAAGACAAGTGTCTAGGTGGTTAGAAGACTGCATGCATAGTGTATAGGGGTTTGAAGCAGTCCATTTACTAAGGCCTGGCTCAGTGCATGAATACTTAGGCACTGAGTGAATGATTAGAGTACTGCAAAGATAGCATCTTGGTGAATGTATAAGTGTTTGGGTTTTAGCACAGTGAATGGATTAGTACATGGTGCTGAATGGGTCACTAGAGGACTGCAAAGGGAGTGACAGGGTGTTTCCTGGAAGTGTATGGATACTGACTAGGGAATTGAAGGTGTGAAAGACAATTGTGTAGGTGGTTAGAAGACTGCATGCATAGTGGATAAGGGTTTGAAGCAGTCCAAATACTAAGGCCTGGGTTACTGGATCAGTACTTGGGTACTGACTGAATGATTAGAGTACTGCAAGGAGTGTGCCTGGGTGAAGTTATAAGTGGTTGGGGTTTGGCGCAGTGAATAGATTAGTACATGATGCTGAATGGATCACTAGAGGAGTGCAAGGGGAGTGACAGGGTGTTTGCTGGAAGTGAATGGATACTGACTGGGGAATTGAAGGTGTGGAAGACAAGTGTGTAGGTGGTTAGAGGACTGCATGCATAGTGGATAGGGGTTTGAAGAAGTCCATGTGCTAAGACCTGGCTCAGTGCATGAATACTTAGGCAGTGGCTGAATCATTAGAGTACTGGAAAGAGAGTGTCTTTGTGAATTTATAAGTGTTTGGGTCTTGGCACAGTGAATGGATTAGTACATGCTGTTGAATGGGTCTCTAGAGGACTGCAAAGGAAGTGACAGGGTGTTTCCTGGAAGTGTATGGATACTCACTAGGGAATTGAAGGTGTAAAAGACAAGTATATAGTATGTTAGAACACTACATGCATACTGCATAGACATTTGAAGCAATCTATTTGGTACTTAGAAACTAACTAAATGATCAGACTACTTCTAGGACAGTGCTTAGGTAAAACCTTTAAATTTTCAGTTCTGCCACAGTGAACAGAATAGTACATGGTACTGCATCTTCACAACATGACAGGTTTTAAAACAGTTATCTGTCAGCAAATACATGATGTTACCAAATGCTTCTCTCACAGTGATCCCAAATAAACACTAACTCACAGTGTGATTCTAGACAAGCACCACTATCCCTAGGAGTTTACCAAAACTCATTCACTACAGTGCAAGTGGTAAGGGAACTGCACACAATCTACATATTTCACGACTGCAATTTACTGTCAATGCCTGACTCATTTAATGAAAGCATAAGCCATAACTGTCTTCTAGTGCAACTAAAACTTGACAACATGACATGTTTTAAAACAGTTATCTGTCAGCAAATACAACATTTTCCAAACACTTCTCTCACAGTGGTTCCCAAATGCACACAGACTCACAGTGTGATTCTAGACAAACAACACTATCCATAGCAGCTTACCAAAACTCATTCACTACAGTGGAAGTGGTAAGGGAACTGCACACAATCTACATATGTCACGACTGCACTTTAGTGTCAATGCCTGACTCCTTTAATCAACGCATAAGCAATGACTGGCTTCTAATGCTACTAAAACTTGACAACATGACAGGTTTTAAAATAGTTATCTGTCAGCAAATACATGATGTTACCAAATGCTTCTCTCACAGTGGTTCCCAAATGCACACAGACTTACAGTGTGATTCTAGACAACAACCACTATACCTAGGAGTTTACCAAAAATCATTCACTACTGTAGAAGTGGTAAGGGAACTGCACACAATCTTCATATTTCAGGACTGCACTTTTGTGTCAAAGCCTCACTAATTTAATCAAAGCATAAGCAAATACTGGCTTCTAATGCTACTAAAACTTGACAACATGACCGGTTTTAAAACAGTTATCTGTCAGCAAATACACGATGTTACCAAATGCTTCTCTCACAATCCTTACCCAAATGCACACAGACTCACAGTGTGATTTTAGACAAGCAACACTATCCTAGGAGTTTACCAAAACTCATTCACTAGTCTGGAAGAGTTAATGGTACTGCACACAATCTACATATTTAAGTACAGCACATCAGTGTCAAAGCATGACTCATTTAATCAACGCATAAGCAAAGACTGGATTCTAATGCTACTAAAACTTCACAACATGACAGGTTTTAAAACAGTTATCTGTCAGCAAATACATGATGTTACCAAATGCTTCTCTCGCAGTGATCCCAAATACACACTAACTCACAGTGTGATTCTAGACAAGCACCACTATCCCTAGCAGCTTACCAAAACTCATTCACTACAGTGGAAGTGGTAAGGGAACTGCACACAATCTACATATTTCACGACTGCACTTTAGTGTCAATGCCTGACTCATTTATTCAACGCATAAGCAATGACTGGCTTCTAATGCTACTGAAACTTGACAACATGACAGGTTTTAAAATAGTTATCTGTCAGCAAATACACAATTTTACCAAATGCTTCTTTCACAGTGGTTCCCAAATGCACACAGACTCACAGTGTGATTCTAGACAACAACCACTATACCTAGGAGTTTACCAAAAATCATTCACTACTGTAGAAGTGGTAAGGGAAATGTACACAATCTTCATATTTCAGGACTGCACTTTTGTGTCAAAGCCTCACTAATTTAATCAAAGCATAAGCAAAGACTGGCTTCTAATGCTACTAAACCTTGACAACATGACCGGTTTTAAAACAGTTATCTGTCAGCAAATACATGATGTTACCAAATGCTTCTCTCACAATCCTTACCCAAATGCACACAGACTCACAGTGTGATTTTAGACAAGCAACACTATCCTAGGAGTTTACCAAAACTCATTCACTAGTCTGGAAGAGTTAATGGTACTGCACACAATCTACATATTTAAGTACAGCACATCAGTGTCAAAGTATGACTCATTTAATCAACGCATAAGCAAAGACTGGATTCTAATGCTACTAAAACTTCACAACATGACAGGTTTTAAAACAGTTATCTGTCAGCAAATACATGATGTTACCAAATGCTTCTCTCACAGTGATCCCAAATACACACTAACTCACAGTGTGATTCTAGAAAAGCACCACTATCCCTAGGAGTTTACCAAAACTCATTCACTACAGTGCCAGTGGTAAGGGAACTTCACACAATCTACATATTTCACGACTGCAATTTACTGTCAATGCCTGACTCATTTAATGAAAGCATAAGCCATAACTGTCTTCTAATGCTACTAAAACTTGACAACATGACATGTTTTAAAACAGTTATCTGTCAGCAAATACACGATGTTACCAAACACTTCTCTCACAGTGGTTCCCAAATGCACACAGACTCACAGTGTGATTCTAGACAAGCACCACTATCCCTAGTAGTTTACCAAAAATCATTCACTACTGTGAAAGTGGTAAGGGAACTGCACACAATCTTCATATTTCAGGACTGCACTTTTGTGTCAATGCCTGACTCATTTAATCAACGCATAAGCAATGACTGGCTTCTAATGCTACTAAAACTTGACATCATGACAGGTTTTAAAATAGTTATCTGTCAGCAAATACACGATGTTACCAAATGCTTCTCTCACAGTGGTTCCCAAATGCACACAGACTTACAGTGTGATTCTAGACAACAACCACTATACCTAGGAGTGTACCAAAAATCATTCACTACTGTGAAAGTGGAAAGGGAACTGCACACAATCTTCATATTTCAGGACTGCACTTTTGTGTCAAAGCCTGACTCATTTAATCAAAGCATAAGCAAAGACTGGCTTCTAATGCTACTAAAACTTGACAACATGACCAGTTTTAAAACAGTTATCTGTCAGCAAATACACGATGTTATCAAATGCTTCTCTCACACTCCTTACCCAAATGCACACAGACTCACAGTGTGGTTTTAGACAATCAACAGTATCCTAGGAGTTTACCAAAACTCATTCACTAGTCTAGAAGAGTTAATGGTACTGAACACAATCTACATACTTAAGTACAGCACATCAGTGTCAAAGCATGACTCATTTAATCAATGCATAAGCAAAGACTGGATTCTAATGCTACTAAAACTTCACAACATGACAGGTTTTTAAAAAGTTATCTGTCAGCAAATACATGATGTCACCAAATGCTTCTCTCACACTGATTCCAAATACACACTAACTCACACTGTGATTCTAGACAAGCACCACTATCCCTAGGAGTTTACCAAAACTCATTCACTACAGTGCAACTGGTAAGGGAACTGCACACAATCTACATATTTCAGGACTGCACTTTTCTGTCAAAGCCTGACTCATTTAATCAACTCATAAGCCATAACTCTCTTCTAATGCTACTAAAACTTCACAACATGACAAGTTAAAACAGTTATCTGTCAGCAAATACACGATGTTACCAAATGCTTCTCTCACAGTGGTTCTCAAATGCACACAGACTCACTGTGTGATTCTAGACAAACAACACTATCCCTTGCACTATACCAAAATACATTTCTTCATCTAGAAGTAGTACTTTATTTTAGTATAGAAACATAACATAACTCATTTCACAAATTCATAAACAATGACTGGTTTCTAATTCTACCAAAATATAAAAACAACACAGTTATCATATATAATGTTCCTTACAATCTGTTTTTGTTAACCAATAAGAATCATACCTTTAAAAAACAGAAATATACACCCTACCTTTCAGTGTAGAAAGTAAGGGTGGGCGTAGTGGGCATAGTGGGGCTACGTGAAGCAGCGCGTAGTGTGCCCAAATCTACGCACACTCGCGCGCTCCGCGTAGCCCCACTACACGCCACCCGCCTCCCGCCCACCCTCCTTTTAAATTAATACCCTGCATGTTAAATAATTAAAAGTAAAGAGACTTACCTGAAGCGCGGCGTCTCCGGGGCTCCCCCTTCCTTGTTTCAACTTCTTGTGACAAATGCGCATGCGCGGACGCCCGCGCATGCGCATTTCTTGCGAGAAATGCTCATGCGCGGGCGTCCGCGCATGCGCATTTGTCGCAAGAAGTTGAAAATGAGGAAGAGGGAGCCCCGGAGATGCCGCGCTTCAGGTAAGTCTCTTTACTTTTAATTATTTAACATGCAGGGTATTAATTTAAAAGGAGGGTGGGCGGGAGGCGGGCGGCGGGTGGCAGGCAGCTACGCTTCGCCCTGGCGTGTGCGTAGCGCTGCCTGCTTCGCCTACTTCGAAAACTGCGAAGCAGGCAGCGCTACGTGGGCGAAGCGTAGTGTAACGCCCAGGGATAGTAGAAAGTAGTCATACAACCAATGATTTCTTGTCTATTTTCAAAAAACATTGCCATGGATCCACGCACCCAACGCGTGAGAATCCGTGCATCCAACGCGATAGGATGCGCGCACCGTGCCCCAATTTCGCCGTTTTTTTTTTTTTTTAAAGGGGGCCCCAGGGGGTCCTTCTGGGACCCACTAAGCACCTCTAGAGGGTCAGAGTATTTCCACTCTGCCCCCTTTATATGTTTTACACACTTATTCCCCTTGCTTCTTCAGCCTCGCTTCTACCGAGGCAGAAAATGGCCGCCAACAGTTCCTGGTTTCGAATGTAGAGAGACACTCGACAGCCAATTAGCATTCAGTGAGCGATCGGGAGGGTGCGCGCTCAGTTCGGGGAGGGTGCGCTTACGGTTCGTGTAGGGTGCGCTGATCCTCCGCGGCCATAGATAAATATGTACTTTTAACTCTAATTTTCTCAGGAACTACTGAACGGATTCACACCATATATGCAAAAGGCACGAGTCCGAACTGAGGACTACCTCTTTGCCAAATTTGGTGTCATTCCGTTCAGCGGTTCGGGCTGTAGCTGCGAAAACAGATCCTATGGGAAATTGCATGGGGAAAACGTGTTTTGGGACCCCCCTTTTTTCTCAGCCCCCGCTTAATGAATCACCACGAAACTTTCAGGGTAGGAGCGGAGCGGAGCTGGCCAAAAGTTTGGAACATTTTGCGAGGATTCGTCAATCGGCGCCAAAGATATTCCCAATAGAATGTTGCGGATTTCCTATGGAAAATAGGTCCTAACTATAACTATCTACTGGCGATATATATATATATGTTTATTTACGATTCAAGGAAGATGAAGTAATTTGGTCAGAATTACTGGAGCTGGGTTTATTTAGAACCTAGGTTTCAAGGATGAGTAATTTAGCCACTAGACTGTCATGTGATCAAGGTCCGGTTGGACAGAAACGCGTAATGGCTGACAAATAAAGAAGATTATCCACTGCACATATTGTGTGGTCCATGTCTGTTTTTGCCAAGAATTGGATTTAAGTAGACAGAGGATCAAGATATATATATATATATATTCACTGAAAAAACCATGGGTTTCACACACGTTATAGTTAGGAATTAGCATTTAAAAAACCTTAGAAATTCAGTGAAAAAACCATAGGTTTCACACATGTTATAGTTAGCTGGACATTTTACTCGTAAAAAACCAATGAAATTGCCCCGTTATAGTTAGTTCAGCTAACTATAACTCGCGCGCCCGCAATGCACTGCTGATGACGTCACATATTACATCACTCATGACATGGTCAGTGACATCACTCATGACATCACTGATGACATCTCAAATGACATCACTGATGACATCACTGATGACATCATCCTGCTAATTCCTAACTATAACGTGTGTGAAACCCATGGTTTTTTCAGTGAATTTCTAAGGTTTTTTAAATGCTAATTCCTAACTATAACGTGTGTGAAACCCATGGTTTTTTCAGTGAATTTGCAAGGTTTTTTAAATGCTAATTCCTAACTATAACGTGTGTGAAACCCATGGTTTTTTCAGTGAATTTGCAAGGTTTTTTAAATGCTATTTTTTTTTTTATTCTTCATTTTTTTCAAACATATTTTTAATTTAATTTTCTTATCTTTTATAAAGACTATGCTTAAATTTTTAAAATCCTTAAATATTTTTTTTATATATATTTTTTAAAATAAACGTAAAATTTATTTCCAGATTTTTTTTTTTTTTTTTATAGTACGCGTACCGTAAGCTCACGGTAAGCGTACGGTTTACGCAACGTCCGTAATCTATCTACGCTGCTTGCGTATAGTTACGTACTTTGCGTAGCCGCGCGTACTGCGCGTGGGACGCGTGCGCGCTTACGCAACACGCGCACGTTACGCGGAAGTGCCGGGGAGTGACTGTTATGCGCATGCGCGCAAGCGCGTGTCTTTTTTACGCGCACGCGTACTTTTTGCCGTAAGCGCACCGTAAGCGTACCGTAAGCGTACGGTAGGTCATGTGATCATGAAACACAACTTTTGATTGGTGGAAACTACTTTCAGTTCTAGAACTCTCCTACACCACACCCATTCCCCTCATTTCTGCTTGTGATCCCTTGGAAGAAGGAGCTGGTTTGTCTTTGGGATACGATGGCAGAACAGCAGAGCCCTTCTGAGAGTGAGGCTAGCACCAGCAGCACTGTCTTGAGGCAGAGAGCGAGGAAAGTAAAGCCTTCTTATGTTTGGGATTATTTTACTTTTCCAGAAGGCCAGCAAAAGGTGAATGCACCCTTAGTTACTTGCAGGCTGTGTCAGCGTGTACTTTCTAGAGGTAATCCTGACAGGAAGTATTCCTTTGGGAATCATACCATGATCAGACACCTCAAGGATGTACACAAAAGGACACATGGTCATCTTTTTGGAGGTAACTCTTCAGAAAGACGAGCCAGTACATCCACAGCAGCTCAGCCTGGACCATCACCTGCAGGGCAGACTCCTTCTTCTGCAGGTCAGGTGAGCCCTTCATCTGTGGGGGGAGAATCTCCTTTTGCTGGCCCTCTGGAAATTAACCCTCGGTTTGCGAGGGTTGAAGTACGGTGCGCCACTTGTCACGATCTAATTACTTATAGGGAGACCAGTGTTTCCCTGGTGAACAGTAAAATAGATCAGCACACTTGTCGTACCGTCTAATATTCCCAATCTTTCTTTCCTCTGTCCCTGCATGAACACAACGGTTCTTTTAAGAGCCAACCTTATCTTTCATCTTTTTTTTACATATGTTTTTAAAAACTTTTTTTTTTTTTTTTTTACCGTACGCGTACGGTAAGCGTACCTTTTTTTTTATTTTTTAAAAAAAACACTAAAAATCATTTATCACATTAGAAGGTCCTTGAGAGACTACAATTATTATTATTGACTTACCATACTCACTCAAAAAAATATTTATTCATTTGTTTTTTTAAAAAATAGTTTTTAAAATGGTTGTAGTTTCCGAAAATTTTCTATATCGATCTGAAAAAAAAGAAAAAAGTATTAATATTTTTAAACCATTTTATAATACAGTACACATATTTACATTTTTTACCAAAAAATATTTTTGCCTTATTTTTGCTGTTTTCAGAATATATTGCATTTCACTATAAATTGTGAAAGCAATTGCATTCATCATTTTACAGCGGGCAAAAAAAAATAACAATCTCAAAGATTGTATTAAAAAAGCCCAGAATCTCTTCTCACTTAAACTTATCATTACAGAAATGCATATTATTCTAAAAAAATATCATCTAAAAACAATACTTATTTCTTTAAAATACCGTCTGATATGTTTGTTTCAGAAGTATAATCACAATATTATATCTCAAATAACTCCAAAATACATCTGATTTCATTTCCTTTAGGCCAAATAGTATTTTTTTTTTTTCCTGGAATAAATTTCCAAGGGAAAACCATTAAAATTCTAAAGTTTAATCTGTCCAGATCTCACCAATTCTCTGTAACATTTTGGTTCACGAAAATTTTTTGAATAATTTATTTAGTCCACAATAGAATTGCTTACTTTTCCACATGGCCAAATAGTAATTTTTTAAATCATTTTTGAAAAAATTTCCAATGGCAGTCCAATAGCATTCCAAAATTTAAAATGTGCAGAAGTTACCGATTATCTCTAAATTATTGGTTTTTCAAAATTGCATTAAAAATTAAAAAAGTCCACATTACAATTGGTTATCTTTCCTTTAGGCCAAATGATAATTTTAAAAATCTTTTTTCTACAAAATTGCAATGGTAATCCAGTAAAATGGTAAAATTATTTTGTCCAGATCTTGCCAAATCTCTCTAAAATTTAGGTTTCAGGAAGATTAGATAGGAATTTGCTAAATCAAAAGGCAAACGTTGTTTGAAAATCAATTGGGAATCATTACACAGTGTCCAGCCATTTTCACATTTTAGATAAACTGTGTAATGTCCAGAAGTAACAGTAGGTCCATCATGGAAAATTATTGCAACAGTTACAAAAGTTTTTCCTGAAATTGATAATTGCTGTCCTGTAAACTTCTTTATTAAAGTATCCAATTTTGATCCATCAGCTCTACATCGTTGCATCATTAAAATTACATACTGTCCGTATTCCCTTAAAATTAATGTTGATAACATGTCAGAATTACACTCACCACATTTCATGCTATGATTAGCATCTTTAACTAATTTTGCAAAAGTGACTGTTTTACTCTCTGGCAATGTCAAATAAATAAACCTTTCATTATCAACAATAGAGCCACATATATTATAACAATTATCACAACTATGTTCCCATTTATAAGAGAGACCAAAAAAAATGTCAATGGGAACTCCTTCTTCTTCCACTACCTGAAGAAAATACATCAAAAATTCGTGTGCATCTTGCTGTTCATTTTGAGAAAACTGTGTTCGTCCTGAAAATACATCTAAAAGTTTTCTAATATCAGTAGCACTTTCTATTTGAGTTTTATCTTTACTCAGCTTTTGAAAAAGGAGACTGAGCTCTGAACAGAATCTTTTTCCCTGATTTACTATTATCTGCTCTTGCAAACTTTCCAGATAAAATGCAACATTCAGCACTACATTAGCGTAGCAGTTGACACCAGAGCTATTTTCAAAATGACATCCTACAACCTGTTCTTCATTGTCCTTTTTCTTTTTGTTTGCAATTACATCACTCCTCTTTTTTTTCCTCTTCTCTACATCCTCATTACAGATATTCTCATTTCTCCTTTTACGAGAAACTACACGTTTCTCCAACACAGGATACTGACCTAAATGAGGAGCATAGCTTCTTCTTAATCTATTATACTCCTTTACACAGTTTGTATCAGCACTAACTTTTGAGTCATCAAAGTCTATCATGAATAAACCTGATAATGTTTTGACTCGTGACAAAGCTACATATGCCATACCTTCTTTGAACACAGTTGAACCAATGTTCACAAATGCACAATCTACAGTCAATCCTTGAGACTTGTGGATAGTTACAGCATATGCTAGTGAAAACGGAAACTGCTTCCTACGTACATATAAGTCTTTCACAAGCATGAAACGAACTGAACAACGACAAATGTCTTTAACTTCCTCTATCTGATCAAATTTTATTTTTAAACATTCAATTCCATCTTTTTTCTGATAATTAATAAAACCCACAACTCTTCCCATCGCTCCATTCACTAAGCCTTTCTCAACATCCAAATTTCTCCTTAAAAACACTCTACAGTTCATGCAAACATATAGATTTTTTTCTAATCCTGCTGTTTTGGAGATGTTCTTCTCTAGTGAGTCCAATTTATTTTTCAGTTTGCCTGTTACTGTGACAGTAATTCTTCCATCCTCAATTTTGTCCACTGCTTCCAATTTCCTGATGTCTTCCTTTTCCAATTTCAAAAGCTCCTCATTAAATATTGAGCATTCACGTAGAGTTGGCATTAAACAGATGACACTTTTGTTTTCTGCAATATTCTTGTATATTTTCTCTGCAACTATTTCTTCCTTTGGAAATAAATTATGTAGCAGCCGACTCTGTAATGCTTTTTTCCCAACTTCTGTGAGTAGTCCAATCCTGATATCTTTCAGAATACTTCCATATTCTTCATCGTTTGCTTGCCTCATATTAGTTGTAAGTTCCTTGTACTCAAAGAAGGACCAAATATTTGTATTTCCAATGCTTCCCAATGACTTCTTCGTGTCTTCATGTGTCACAGTATTAAACACTGGTTGTCCTTTAACTGGAGTAAGTTGCAAAAGATCCCCAAAAACTATGACGTGTTTTCCACCAAATAACACGTCATAGTCTGTCTTCAAAATTTGCTGCATTCTTAAATGCACAAAGGCAAGCATTAAGTTTGATACCATGCTCACCTCATCAATAATGAGAATTTGCATCTTCTTCAATACTCGTGAAACTTCCAAGGATGCTTCTCCAGTTAGCTTGTTGAATTGTATTTTGTTCTCATGCTCCACTGGTAACATTAGCAAACGATGTAAGGTGATTCCTTTTATGTTATATGCTGCTAACCCAGTTGGAGCAGTAACCACACAAGACAAAGTAGAATCCGTTTTTTGCTTTAGGTAGCTTCTGATGACTTTAATTAGGAAACTTTTTCCAGTGCCAGCTTGTCCGCTTACATACATCCTGATTGGATGAAATGATGTGCATGAGCACTCTTTTTTTATATGTAGAAATCCGTGATCAATTTTGTTTTTGATCTCTTCATAAATTTGTTGCTGCTCTTGATTCAGTTGTCTTTCCAAATTTTCTAAGTCTATAAATTCTTCTTGAGCTTGATTCATAGCCGTTTCCACTTCATTCATGGCTATTGATGCTTCATTTTCAACGATTGGTTGTCCTAGGGGATCTTGACTGTGTGTTCCTGAACTTTGGCTGTCCTGAGAACTGTCTCTAGCTATTTCTGCTGCAATTGTAGTTTCCTGTTCAATTTCTTCATTTAACATTTGCAGATAAGTTGAGAATGTACTGCATTGTATGCTGTCTTTGCAAGCATTAAAAGAATCTTCATAGCTCTGGAATTCTCCCAGTAGTTCATCCTCTGTACGCCATGGTTTAAACAACTGTAAAAGAGCCAAGTAGTAAAATTCTTTCTTGTCGGTAGTGTCGCAACTCAGCTTCCGGTGATTTATCAAACTTCCTTTGGTTTGCTTCACCAAACATCCTTCTTCACCAACAACTTTATATTTTCCACTGTTGATGTCTTCTGCAGCTTTCCGTGAATAAATGTAGTTCTGTAACACTTCATAGAGACACATGTTCTCCAGATGATGACTTCTCTTGGGATAATATGTGTCCAACATGTTTGTTTTCAATATGTCTGTACTTTCTGGGTCATTCTCAGCGAAATATTCAATTTCTCCAACAGATTTCAGTACCCGATTTCTCATTGCTGCAAGGCCTAAACTTGCCCAAATTATTCTTCTTGACTTCGAGTAGAGACTTGCAGAAGATAACCTATCTGAACATTCGTAGGATCCAATTTCTCGATGCGATAACATCTTCAAACTGAAACTGTACAGCTTCTTACTGACAGTCTTCTCGTGAGAAATCTCTTCCCACATTTCCTTCAATTCTGTTTTTTCTGATTTCGTAATGTAAGACGTTACATATCGAGCAACAGCAATGGAATTGTCAGCAACATACTGTATATCCATGTTAGCGTTCCACATGGATAAAATGACTGGGTTGTAGTCATTTATATTTTTTGATTCTTCTTTTCTTTTAAGGTTGTAGGTATTCTTAGGTGATTTTCTTGTGATAGTATGTCTCACAGCTGACATAAAACTGTTGACTCTTCCATTTGTAAGAACAGGTCTAGGAAATCCAAATCGACATTTAGTGTAGTATTTTTCTTTGCTCTTGTATTTCCGTCGACAGTATTTTCCACACCGATGACTTTGGAAACGTAGAACTTGCTCCTTTAACTTGTTCTCTTCTGTGCTTTTAGGTATAGCACATGTTGCATATTCTTCAATGTAAGATAACACTGCTTCATCAGTATCAGTTCCAAACTTTGGGGCATCCTTGATCCACAGCAGCATATGAATATGAGGAGCACCTCTTGCCTGGTACTCTTTTCTCCAAAAGAAATCCACTACTTCTCCAAGAGGTGGATTTTTTTTATTGCAGATGAAGGACATCATAGCCTCAAATCTATGATTGAAATATCTGCAAACATTAACCGGATCCAATGAGCACAGTTCTCCTGCTGTCTTGTATTCGATGTTTTTAATGTTTGAATTGGCCTCTCGTAGAAAATCCAGTAAATCATCCCAAGCGTACTCGGCACAGCTTAGGGTAAGGAACCATGTTGGTGTTCCTAAATTGCGTAACATGCATTTTAGTTCACCATGGCGTCGGTACCAATATTCATTTGTCCCACGCTGACAAGCCATCAGATTGATCAGTTGTGTTTCCAAATGATCATCTCGGTGCTGCACTTTCTCCATAAAATCCTTAGCAGACACATTTTGTAAATGTACTCCACTTTTTAAAATGTGATTTACTGCATAAGACAGTGCAGACAAGTCGCTTTCAAATAAAAGATGGAACAAATAAGGAATACTTTGTCGAAATCTGGGATCTTCAGCATATAGTCTTGTAGTTCGATACTCTGAAGCTGGAATCTGTTCTGGACGTTCATCGTATCGTCCTCCTTTTCCTTTAGGAAACAGCTGGGGAAAACATCGAGCTTCCAAGCTCTCCTCCCATACACTCACGGGATTTCCTTTTGCTTTCTTCATCTGAAAGAGATCAATATTGTCTCCCATAACTTCTTTCGAATGGAGAGGATGTATGCTAAAATGTTCATAAATTTCTTCTTCCTTTGACTTGTCCACTTTTTCAATTTGTCCAGTTGGTGTTTCTGTGTCTCCTTGTAAATCTTCTTCTTCTTCTTCTTCTTCTATATAAATTGATTCATACCATTTGTTATTTTTTTTCAAATACAAATTTGCTCTTTGTACTTTCCGCACATCTACCAGCTCCTGCCAAATCTTCTTATTCTTTGTAGGTACACCATTAACCAGAATAATTAATGGTTCAGTTTCCAAAGTATCCGCATCAATAGTTTCCATATTTTTTTTCAAATCCAAGGGCAAATACACCACTCTACCTTTTAAACCTCTCAGTAAATCTGAAGGAGGTAATTTACCAGTTTTGGGCTCCATACGTACTATGGTCTGGAACGGATGAACACATTGAATGAGTATAGACTCATATGTATTTAATTCAGAAAGTTCAGCAGGAATAGCATCCAATTCTAAATTATTATGTACAGCTCTGGTCGGCATTCTATTTTCCTCTAACTTGTTGTAGCAGTATTTACAAATACGCTGATCTTCACCCAATTCAAAACAATTTTCAAGAAATATATATGTGGCAAAATCCATCCACTTATAATTATCTTCATTTTCACTCTTTCTGTAGAGATCAACATTCCTAGTTTGTTTTCTATAATGAGTTCTGCGGCAACAAATACAAGTAACATTTGGTCTTTCATTAGAGATTATTGCAAATTTTGTTATGTGATCATTAAATGTCTTACTTACACAAGGTTCTACATTCTCTTCCACTTCTGCCTCATTTACTGTGTCCTTCTCTGCACTGTTTTGTTCAGGACCAAAGTAACAAAACTGAATTTCATCAACAACCTTCTCTACATCTGATACCGTTCCTCGGAACAGAGCCCTATTCAATTCATTTAACTTTATTGCTGGACTTTTGGCAAAATACAACCGTCTCACAAACTTTCTCATTTCAGTATGATGAACAGCCAGCATCCTAAAATGATGGAAAACACTATTGCACACTTTTCTAGATAGACAAGCAAGAGAATGACCCTGCAAACCAGTATTCTCTCTCACTCTGCATGGATCCAGACTTTGAAGCACCTTAATCTTTTGTTTTACACTTTTTTTACTATATTCTCTTAGAAACTCTCGAAATCTGTCAATAGATTCCTGACGCACAGTGCAAATACTACTACAATTCCAAGTGTACACTGGGGCTTTAGGACGTCTCCCCATTGCCTCATCTGCCATCACTTGTACCTCATCTCTTGGAACCATTATCTCCTTCTCCATTATGCAACCATTTTTTACTTCGTATGAACGACCTCTGGTGTCAACTGCATGCAGCAAACTATTACTTTGAAAATAGCTCTCTTCATTAAAAAAAGGTTCACTACTTGAACTATGCATCCACTTTCCTAAAAACACTTTACAAAAGTTTGTTCTGTTCACTACTCTTTTGCTTTTGCTTTGTGATTTCAGTACATTAACCATTTTATCTAATGTACGCATCCTATTCAAAATTAATATGAATAGTTTCCTTTTTAATTCTAATGCTTTTGCTGCAATGGCTTCAATTTCTTTTTTTCTCTTGTAATATTTAGCCTTTTGCTTATATTTCTTTATATCCTTTATCAAATTGGACATAACTCTTCTCTGAAACATTTTTCTACGTATCTCTTTAAATGCTGTTTTTCTGTTTATGTTAAACTTTTCAATTGCAGAAGGTATATTTGCATTAACTAAATTCTCATTTTTTTGCTGTTCTCTATGTTTTGTTACATTTTTCCGAGAACAGACATTTTGTACATTTTTCTTTGTTTTGAATATTTTGTTTAGAAATTGTTTTTTTTGCTTACCAGAAGATTTTTTCTTTTTCCCAACATCAGCATCTTCTACTAACTTTGGTCCTCCAGTTGTCTTCAAATATAGTTTTTTTTTTAGCGTTTTTTGAACTCGAGATTTTGTAGGCATCTTAAATTTTGTTCACTGTTCTTCAGTAATACCTGAAAAAAACTAAAAAAAAAATCCTTTATTGTATTTAAATATATTACTACATTTCTTTTCACAATAGTCACAAAACGAAATTTCTTTGCCAATTTGAATGCACACAAACTGCTCTTTTTTTTTGGGCAAGTGAAAATCTCTTTTACAAACTGTCACATTATGAAACCAAGCTGTTTTTTCAGACCACCACCGTGTGTATTCTCTGTGACTGCCTACACTCCAGCAGGGGCAACCAGCCTTAGTGATGCTGAATGTATTTGCATTACAGACTTAAACCTGAAAACCCCACTCGCTTCTAATTACTGTGCATGACTATACATGGCAAGCACATGGGTGTGTGCTAAGCCTCTGCTTCTTCCCCCAAAAATTCGCTCCCCCTTTCCATCTACTGCAACTGTGAAATCACCAGAGCAAGACGCAATAAATCTCTGCCTATAATTCTTCTATGCACACAGAGTCATGTTTTCACATTAGTGCCAAAACGAAATTTCTTTGCCAATTTGAAAGCACACTTACTGCTCTTTTTTTTTCGGGCCAAGTGAAAATCTCTTTTTACAATTTGAAATCACTTTTACAGACTGACACATTCTGAAACCTTTTTTTTAAATTTATTTAAATGCACATGTCCAAGCTGTTTTTTTTTCAGACCACCACCGTGTGTATTCTCTGTGACTGCCTACACTCCAGCAGGGGCAACCAGCTTTAGTGATGCTGAATGTATTTGCATTACAGACTTAAACCTGAAAACCCCACTCGCTTCTAATTACTGTGCATGACTATACATGGCAAGCACATGGGTGTGTGCTAAGCCTCTGCTTCTTCCCCCAAAAATTCGCTCCCCCTTTCCATCTACTGCAACTGTGAAATCACCAGAGCAAGACGCAATAAATCTCTGCCTATAATTCTTCTATGCACACAGAGTCATGTTTTCACATTAGTGCCAAAACGAAATTTCTTTGCCAATTTGAAAGCACACTTACTGCTCTTTTTTTTTCGGGCCAAGTGAAAATCTCTTTTTACAATTTGAAATCACTTTTACAGACTGACACATTCTGAAACCTTTTTTTTAAATTTATTTAAATGCACATGTCCAAGCTGTTTTTTTTTCAGACCACCACCGTGTGTATTCTCTGTGACTGCCTACACTCCAGCAGGGGAAACCAGCCTTAGTGATGCTGAATGTATTTGCATTACAGACTTAAACCTGAAAACCCCACTCGCTTCTAATTACTGTGCATGACTATACATGGCAAGCACATGGGTGTGTGCTAAGCCTCTGCTTCTTCCACCAAAAATTCGCTCCCCCTTTCCATCTACTGCAACTGTGAAATCACCAGAGCAAGACGCAATAAATCTCTGCCTATAATTCTTCTATGCACACAGAGTCATGTTTTCACATTAGTGCCAAAACGAAATTTCTTTGCCAATTTGAAAGCACACTTACTGCTCTTTTTTTTTCGGGCCAAGTGAAAATCTCTTTTTACAATTTGAAATCACTTTTACAGACTGACACATTCTGAAACCTTTTTTTAAAATTTATTTAAATGCACATGTCCAAGCTGTTTTTTTTTCAGACCACCACCGTGTGTATTCTCTGTGACTGCCTACACTCCAGCAGGGGCAACCAGCCTTAGTGATGCTGAATGTATTTGCATTACAGACTTAAACCTGAAAACCCCACTCGCTTCTAATTACTGTGCATGACTATACATGGCAAGCACATGGGTGTGTGCTAAGCCTCTGCTTCTTCCACCAAAAATTCGCTCCCCCTTTCCATCTACTGCAACTGTGAAATCACCAGAGCAAGACGCAATAAATCTCTGCCTATAATTCTTCTATGCACACAGAGTCATGTTTTCACATTAGTGCCAAAACGAAATTTCTTTGCCAATTTGAAAGCACACTTACTGCTCTTTTTTTTTCGGGCCAAGTGAAAATCTCTTTTTACAATTTGAAATCACTTTTACAGACTGACACATTCTGAAACCTTTTTTTTAAATTTATTTAAATGCACATGTCCAAGCTGTTTTTTTTCCAGACCACCACCGTGTGTATTCTCTGTGACTGCCTACACTCCAGCAGGGGCAACCAGCCTTAGTGATGCTGAATGTATTTGCATTACAGACTTAAACCTGAAAACCCCACTCGCTTCTAATTACTGTGCATGACTATACATGGCAAGCACATGGGTGTGTGCTAAGCCTCTGCTTCTTCCCCCAAAAATTCGCTCCCCCTTTCCATCTACTGCAACTGTGAAATCACCAGAGCAAGACGCAATAAATCTCTGCCTATAATTCTTCTATGCACACAGAGTCATGTTTTCACATTAGTGCCAAAACGAAATTTCTTTGCCAATTTGAAAGCACACTTACTGCTCTTTTTTTTTCGGGCCAAGTGAAAATCTCTTTTTACAATTTGAAATCACTTTTACAGACTGACACATTCTGAAACCTTTTTTTTAAATTTATTTAAATGCACATTTCCAAGCTGTTTTTTTTTCAGACCACCACCGTGTGTATTCTCTGTGACTGCCTACACTCCAGCAGGGGCAACCAGCCTTAGTGATGCTGAATGTATTTGCATTACAGACTTAAACCTGAAAACCCCACTGGCTTGTAAATACTGTGCATGACTATACACGGCAAGGACATGGGTGTGTGCTAAGCCTCTGCTTCTTCCCCCAAAAATTCGCTCCTCTTTTCCATCTACTGCAACTGTGAAATCACCAGAGCAAGACGCAATAAATCTCTGCCTATAATTCTTCTATGCACACAGAGTCATGTTTTCACATTAGTGCCAAAACGAAATTTCTTTGCCAATTTGAAAGCACACTTACTGCTCTTTTTTTTTCGGGCCAAGTGAAAATCTCTTTTTACAATTTGAAATCACTTTTACAGACTGACACATTCTGAAACCTTTTTTTTAATTTTATTTAAATGCACATTTCCAAGCTGTTTTTTTTTCAGACCACCACCGTGTGTATTCTCTGTGACTGCCTACACTCCAGCAGGGGCAACCAGCCTTAGTGATGCTGAATGTATTTGCATTACAGACTTAAACCTGAAAACCCCACTGGCTTGTAAATACTGTGCATGACTATACACGGCAAAGACATGGGTGTGTGCTAAGCCTCTGCTTCTTCCCCCAAAAATTCGCTCCCCCTTTCCATCTACTGCAACTGTGAAATCACCAGAGCAAGACGCAATAAATCTCTGCCTATAATTCTTCTATGCACACAGAGTCATGTTTTCACATTAGTGCCAAAACGAAATTTCTTTGCCAATTTGAAAGCACACTTACTGCTCTTTTTTTTTCGGGCCAAGTGAAAATCTCTTTTTACAATTTGAAATCACTTTTACAGACTGACACATTCTGAAACCTTTTTTTTAAATTTATTTAAATGCACATTTCCAAGCTGTTTTTTTTTCAGACCACCACCGTGTGTATTCTCTGTGACTGCCTACACTCCAGCAGGGGCAACCAGCTTTAGTGATGCTGAATGTATTTGCATTACAGACTTAAACCTGAAAACCCCACTCGCTTCTAATTACTGTGCGTGACTATACATGGCAAGCACATGGGTGTGTGCTAAGCCTCTGCTTCTTCCACCAAAAATTCGCTCCCCCTTTCCATCTACTGCAACTGTGAAATCACCAGAGCAAGACGCAATAAATCTCTGCCTATAATTCTTCTATGCACACAGAGTCATGTTTTCACATTAGTGCCAAAACGAAATTTCTTTGCCAATTTGAAAGCACACTTACTGCTCTTTTTTTTTCGGGCCAAGTGAAAATCTCTTTTTACAATTTGAAATCACTTTTACAGACTGACACATTCTGAAACCTTTTTTTTAAATTTATTTAAATGCACATGTCCAAGCTGTTTTTTTTTCAGACCACCACCGTGTGTATTCTCTGTGACTGCCTACACTCCAGCAGGGGCAACCAGCCTTAGTGATGCTGAATGTATTTGCATTACAGACTTAAACCTGAAAACCCCACTCGCTTCTAATTACTGTGCATGACTATACATGGCAAGCACATGGGTGTGTGCTAAGCCTCTGCTTCTTCCCCCAAAAATTCGCTCCCCCTTTCCATCTACTGCAACTGTGAAATCACCAGAGCAAGACGCAATAAATCTCTGCCTATAATTCTTCCATGCACACAGAGTCATGTTTTCACATTAGTGCCAAAACGAAATTTCTTTGCCAATTTGAAAGCACACTTACTGCTCTTTTTTTTTCGGGCCAAGTGAAAATCTCTTTTTACAATTTGAAATCACTTTTACAGACTGACACATTCTTAAACCTTTTTTTTAATTTTATTTAAATGCACATGTCCAAGCTGTTTTTTTTTTCAGACCACCACCGTGTGTATTCTCTGTGACTGCCTACACTCCAGCAGGGGCAACCAGCCTTAGTGATGCTGAATGTATTTGCATTACAGACTTAAACCTGAAAACCCCACTCGCTTCTAATTACTGTGCATGACTATACATGGCAAGCACATGGGTGTGTGCTAAGCCTCTGCTTCTTCCCTCAAAAATTCGCTCCTCTTTTCCATCTACTGCAACTGTGAAATCACCAGAGCAAGACGCAATAAATCTCTGCCTATAATTCTTCTATGCACACAGAGTCATGTTTTCACATTAGTGCCAAAACGAAATTTCTTTGCCAATTTGAAAGCACACTTACTGCTCTTTTTTTTTCGGGCCAAGTGAAAATCACTTTTACAGACTGACACATTATGAAACCACCATGTGTAACTACAACAAAAACAATTCCCATTTCTATTATTCATTTCTTAAGTTACCACATACATCCCCTCTCAAACTGTAAACTCACCTTTATAATTAGTTAGTTGTGAAAGAAATGTGACACTCAAACAGCAGAATATCAGAGCCAGGATCTCTGTTGTGTTCACCTCTCTCCTCTCAGCAGAACCAGATAATGGCAAACTTTCCCTCTATTTTCCCACACATATACATGTAAGTTTCAAATTTCAGTGCTTCCCCCTTTTTTTCAAATGTAATGACACATTTCTATTGGTTGAAAACCAACCCTTTTCCAAAAGTACCCTGCCCCCAACTTGACTTCTGCCTAGTACCCTTCCCCCAACTTGACTTCTGCCTGCTACCATAGCAACAGCTCATGGAACACTGCTGTGTGCAGTTAGGTCAGAAGTTCGACACACAATGTTTCAATTCCACAGAGCAAGAGTGCTTGACTTTTCAAACCTAACAGCAAATCCATAGTACTGTTCTTTGGTTACACATTTTTTTGTACCAATACAAAACATGCTTGTATTAATTTTCACATACAGCCTAGTTTTTTTTCTAGAATGGTATGAAACAGCCAATCAGTTCTTTTTGTTTTGTAAAAAATATGTATGCCTCCATTTCCAAACTGTCTTTCTTTTCATATTGCCATTCTACTGAAAGACACCTCCTGAGTGCATCCAGTTCTCCTTTGAAGATGTTCACAGTGTGGATTGTAGGGCACAGCTATGTCTTCTGGAGTGAAAAGTTTGCAGAGAAAACAGATATGGTGAGAGACCTTGCTTTGCCAAATGTAGACATTAAATGGATTGGTCAGAGAGGGTTAAAGTGGCACCAATTGATGCCATTGGTGAAATCCTTCATTCAAATCCAACACCCTGACCTCATAATAGTGCACTGTGGTGGCAATGACCTAGGCACTTTGACTGGGGTAGGTCTGGAAATGCTTATGAAGGACACCTTTGCACAACTGTTTACACTTTTCCCTAAAACTGCCTTTGTGTTTTCCAACATATGCCAAAGGCAAAAATGGAACTGGTCCAATCATTTCTGTCCACAGATTGACAAAGCAAGAAAGCACGTCAACAAATCTGTTTCTGCTTTCCTCCGTGACTATGGTATGGGTGCCATTTACCACAACAACTTGCGTTACGACATGCAAGACATTTATAGAGGAGATGGTGTGCACTTCAATGATGAAGGGAACAGAGTCTTCCTCTTGAACCTTAGACTCTGCATCGGTACTTACTTGTAGGTACCACTAAAAAAATGACTCCATAAACACAACAGCTCTTTTTAGAGCTCCCTAATTTCTAAACTCTTAAATCTGCTTTTCATTTATTTATTTTTATTTTTTTTACCGTACGCTTACCGTAAGCTTACCGTACGCGTACCCCGTGATTTTTTTTAAAATCAATAAATGTTTTCTTTGTACTTTTCTGTCCTTCTTTGACCCCCTTACAATTGTTAGGGGGTCTGTAACTCTCCTCATTGCCCCCTTTCCTTGTTTTCACTCTTTTTTTTCAGAGTGAAATACACAAAATGGCGGCCGCCGCTTCCTGGTTTCGGCCGATTCGAATGTTTACTAAGATCTAAGAGCCAATCAGAATCGCGCTCGCGCACGCCACCGTACGCTTACCGTAAGCGTACGGTAAGCGTACCGTAAGCTGGCTCAGATATATATATTGATTTAAAGGCTATTTTCTCAGAATCTACTGAACAGATTTACACCAAACCTACAAAAGGCACTTCCTTGACCTAGGGACTACCTCTCTGCCAAATTTTGAGTAATTCTGTTCAGCCGTTCAGGCTGTAGCTCGTTCTAAAGGTCCTATGGAAAAATGCATGGGAAAAACGCGTTTTGGGACCCCCCTTTTATCTCAGCCCCCGCTTGACGGATCCCCCCGAGACTTTCAGGGTAGGAGCGGAGCGTAGCGCCCCACCTATTTTGAGAAATTCGCGAGGATTCGTCGACCGGCGCCAAAGTTATTCAAAATAGAATGTTGAGGTTTTCCTATGGAAACGTGGTCCTAACTATAACTACCTACTGGCGACCGCCAGTAGGTAATATATATATATATATATATATATATATATATATATATATATATATATATATATATATATATATATATATATATATATATATATATATATATATATATATATATATATATATATATAAATATAACTGTCCAAAATCCTTCCCACTGAGAAAGAATTGAGCCCACAGGAGTCCACTGGAAATTCGCTCTTTATTCAGTACGGCATGACGCGTTTCGGCGTAATGCCTTTTTCAAATGCCGCTCATTACTGAATGCTTGAAAGTTCCCACTTTTAAAATACAGAATGCCTCATTACGATTGGTTGAGGCGTGCTGACAGGCAAGGGCGGAGTTGCTGCAGGCTCGGCGCTCCGAGTTCGCATGAAGCAGTCACTCAACGTCAGTACTTCCCCAGTGGGCGGTGTCTGCTTCTTCCTCCCGCCTACCTTGATTTTGATGGTGGAAATCACGATTTTTGTTCCGGGACTCACACCCCACCGCTGAAGTCCCTTTTCATCCATGGAAGCACCAATTAAGTAAGTAGCGCTAAATGTGTGCAGTCACACTCCATTAGCACTATTGGCAGGGTCAAAATTAGCTCAGTGCGGTGGTTCAGCATCTCCCAAAATGTTTTTGGATGTCCAAAGTTGCCACTAATACCGCTGAACTACTTGGGGGTGGGTGCTCTTGTGTGCTTGTGGCCGCACACCAATATCACTGTCCAAAATCCTTCCCACTGAGAAAGAATTGAGCCCACAGGAGTCCACTGGAAATTCGCTCTTTATTCAGTACGGCATGACGCGTTTCGGCGTAATGCCTTTTTCAAATGCCGCTCATTACTGAATGCTTGAAAGTTCCCACTTTAAAATACAGAATGCCTCATTACGATTGGTTGAGGCGTGCTGACAGGCAAGGGCGGAGTTGCTGCAGGCTCGGCGCTCCGAGTTCGCATGAAGCAGTCACTCAACGTCAGTACTTGCCCCAGTGGGCGGTGTCTGCTTCTTCCTCCTGCCTACCTTGATCTTGATGGTGGAATTCACGATTTTTGTTCCGGGACTCACACCCCATATATATATATCCAACATTGCTTCTGCAAAAAATAGGTCACAGAACGACACTCCAAGTAGTGTTATGATGATTTCTTCAGCTTGACAGAACAAAAACAATATGTGCCTTACTAAAGTATATTGGAGACCTATATGTGACCATTGCCATGGTTTACGAATTGTGGAGCCTGTAGCGAGTTACGAAGACACACCCATCACTCACGATACCTCACGTGATATTATATATATATCTAGCGTTAGGCTACATATAAAAAACGAATATCAAATGGGCAGCTTTATTACAAAATTGACACAATTGCCTTATTAATTGACAGAAATATTTTTTTGCCAATATGGCATTAAAGTATGTTCATCATTTTCCCTCCACTTGCTTCTAGACAGACAGAGTACTCCACTGATTTGCAAATTGTGTCGCTCTACAAACGCGTGTGTGTATCTGCTTGTGAATTAGCGCACGCGCACCACCAGACACACCTACAGGAAAAACAACGTACCCTCAAACAAAATATTTCATTGTCTGTATCTTTCCAACCAACTGATAGACAGTTTGGGAGAACGATTATAACACATTGACTCCTGTTTGTAAATCCCTGCCACATCTGTGTTTAGAGCGCGTGGACATTTACCTCATGAGATGGAAGTGCGCCACGGTTCTATAATCAGGCTATCAGGGGAATGCAACCTGGCGGACCTGCTAAGTGATGCAATAGGGTTTCCATTCTGCTCCCACACAGGTCGCTGGCCTCCCGTCCCCTTTCTAGTTACCACGTCTCGTCTCGTGTGCGAACAGCGAATGTTGGCAATCTGCCACTTTAATCTTTGCTTCATGAGCATTGACGTGGTTTCCTGCTTCCTTAAAATCTATGGCTGGAGAAAGGATAATTTACAGTTCAAATATTTAGAGGGTGCACAGAATATTACATTGAATTCGAAGCCAATAACATCTATTGAAGATAACACATTGCTGACGGTGTAATAGGCAGTACATTTCTTTGAAGCCCTAGTTTTATATGCATTACAGGACACATATTTATTGTTTGCCAGTTATAATATTTCCAACACACTTTTTAACTAAAGAACAGTAAGGGTACTATGGGGCATATTATCAAGCCAGGCGATAAAATTATAAAACGGCGATAATGGGCTTGATAATATGCTCTATGGAATTCCAATTGAAGCCCATGTTAGATGTGAAGGACATCTAACATGGGCTTCAATTGGAATTCCATAGAGCATATTATCAAGCCCATTATCGCCGTTTTAGCGGCAGTTTTCTGCCGCTAAAGCGGCGATAATTTTATCGCCTGGCTTGATAATATGCCCCATAGTTATTAGAGGGATGGTTGTTTCATACGTGACAGCTACAGAATTCCAGGTGTAAGTAGTAGGCCATGGTGGAATTTTAATTCCGTGAGCGGAATTTGAGAATTTTGGCGACTCTGTGTTACTCTTGATGAGATTTTATGAACGCAGGTGGTCGTGAGCAGTCATGGTCAGGGGACTGCTTGCAGAGTAGATTCTCTACTTGTGCCGCAGCAAAATCAACTCAAAAATAGTTTTTCAAGTATGTGTTGTTCGTGCGGATTTTTCAGTGTGGCATGCGCTACCGGTGCTGAAATTAAAGCGCAATGTGAATTTTCTGCCCATTCTGCAGTACTCCTCAATATCTCATAGAGTTTTTATGTAACTCCACGTCATTCCACAGAGTGTAATTCCATTTATTCCAACCATGCCCATTTAGTGGGCTATAACTTCTTAGGGTAATGGACAGTTATGACACCAGTGCTTAATCTGAGCTTGTATTTGGAAGTGGGGCCCACAAGCCTTTCTTGGAGACCAGCACTTACTTTTCCTCATTAAACTTTGACCCAGTGCAAGAGAGTGAAAACACAAAAGCGGGAAGGGAGGAGGACGATAAAGACAGAATTACAGTGGCTAAGGGACAAAGCAGGGCTGAAAAAAACTTGCAAGAGTGAGATAGCATGTCAGGGAGTGCCTGGTGGTAGATACAAGAGGAACGAGGTCAAATCAAGGCTATATAGCCTTAGTATTTGGCACACCTGACATTCAGTAGCATTGGCAGTGAGTTCTGATTAAAACTTTGAACACATATTATTAAACAAAGTAAGCACTGAATGACACTTACATATAGAAGCAAAACTACAGCTAATAGGTGGCACAATGGCACCAAAAAGTACAGACATACTTTATTTAGGGCCATTAGGGAAGAAGTCATCCTTACTTTCTGGTGTCAGGTGATGATTTAAAAGGGCATTTAAGATTCCATAACTAAGAGGTTGGCCTTAATGGTTAGAAGAAGCAAGTACCCAGTGAAAGAGGCAAAGTAGTGAGAAGTATTTCATTCTTAATGAAGCACAGGGTGATGAGGTTGGGACCAAAATACTCAGTTGGCTGACCATAGACAACGGGTCAGGTATATCAGGTCAGTATAGTAGCAAGAACATCTGGTAACTTGCCAAGGAAAGCTTTAAAATAACAAATCTCAGTCATTTTTAAAGTTTGTGTTTTGAACAGTGAGCCAGCATGGGAGTGATAATTTCCTCCTCTATAGTAAAGTGTTCTTACAGTCAAGGCTAGGACCTGTCAAAAGGGGCAAAGAAATGTTGGGGAGACTCATTAAATGTGGCAGTAAACAATTTTTTTGACTACTGGGCAACTTATCCATACTGTTCTATATTGTTTTCACACAGATGGAAGACTTTAGGTGGTCAAAAATTCTGAAGGCAACTTCACTTGAAAGGGAGTCACCATGTGACAATTGGTGGGACCAAGCAAACAAATTGACCACTACACATAGTCTTTTTTCAGACTAAAGGGGTCAGAAATGGTCCATTCTTGGGCTCTACATGTCCTTGGAGTAGCAACTTGTCCACAAGTTTTTCTCATTCTGCACTCCTGGTTTTAACTCATCTGCAGTATTACAAGTGTTGTATTCTATACTGCACTTGTAAAACAGTGAATGGAACATCCATCATGTTTGTGACAAAGTATTTCTTCCGTCAAACTCTAAAAAAAACTCATCACTTTTCTTGACTTACTACATGATTAGTTTTCCATGGCACTTGAAAGTAGATAAACGGCCTAGCTCACTTCATAAACTACTGTGCTGACGCAGAATACAAGTGCCTAACAAGCCACTGGAAAAAGAAGCTAATTTGCGAAAGCCTGAACAGGAGTTGCCTGGTGCCAGTAACAATCGGTGCCACTTCATCTTGTATTTCATAGTTAGTGAATTCATCTGTTATGGCTTTGAGTTTAAAAAAAGGAATCTATAACTTCAGCTGTGGCAATGACCCCTGCTATGCATACAATGTTCTCCCTGCATGTTTGGACATTTTACATTTGCTCCTACTTGGCACCTCCATGCCTTGCACCATTCCCAGTAATGACAAATCAGCATTATAAGGCCTACTTAAATAGGGCTAAATATGGCTGGTCTTAGGATGCTGTAAAACCAGTGATTCCCTGGTAGATGGAATTCTGGCATGTCTTCTCCAAAAATGGAGTCAATGCTCCGATATTGGAAAACACACAGTGAGTCTCAAAAGATGTGAGGAACCATGAGGTGGGCAGAAGAGGACATCTACCAGATTTCTGATGGATATCCCGTTACCATTCACCTTTACATGAGACCTTAGTCTGTTCATTTGATGTATTCCACTCTAAGTTGGTTTCTTTTTGAGCAATATACCACAGAATTCTCTCCTCCTCTAAGTGGCAAGTCTGACCTTTCATATTACTCATATTGGTATACATCTGCATGACCAGAATCAAGGGTAATCATTAGAACTAAACAATATATGTTGACTGGATGCCTTTAGGGTGCATGCAAACTGTTCTCACATTCTGATTCTGTCATTGTCAGGTGTGGAAAAAAAATTTCAGTCAACTTTGGGCAGATACACTTAAATGTCTTATGGCAACTTCACTGGGCCAATGTTTTACTGAGGTCAAAATGGAGCCCACATACAGCATCTTGGCCACAATAAAATGGTATCAGATCCTCAGTCAGTTGTACTCTAACTTAATAGTGTTGGATAATTGCTGGAAATGACGATCTTTGTATGGTATTACCCCATGTTTTTGCCTTCTACTGCTACACCCGTTTTTAAGGCCACAGACCTAGGTGTACTTTACCCCTGCAACCAATGGTAAGGTGCTTCTGCTCTCCCTTTTAAACATGGTAAAACTGGCATACACCTAATTGACACATTTATTGAACTTATAAGTCCTTAGTATATTGTACTACCTGTACCCAGGGTTGGTAAATTGAATGCTTCTGGTAGGCTGCAACACTCATTGTGCCATCCACTGCAGTATGCACCCAAAACCTGTCTCTGGGTCTGCCACTGCATCCTAGGTGCAGTTTTACACTGCCATTTCTACCTGGTAAAATAAACCTTTTGCCAGGCCTAAAGCATCAATCTTAATGCTTCTAATTTACTACTAAGGTAGGCCTTAAAAGTCCTTAGGGCAGGGTGCCTGGTATTTAAAAGTAGAGCATGTTTGTTTATGTCCTAGCAGTGAAAAACCTCAAAAGTCTTTTCTAACTGTTGCAAGGCTGGTTTTCCCATATGTTAACAATGATTTACACTATTACATTTAACAAGTGCTAAATTCACTTTGGAAATAACTCGAAAAATATTTCAAGAACTAGTTTTATTAGTAATTTAAAATCCAACTTAAATGTAAATTCTGATTTTATATTAATATTTTAGAAATGACTCTTTTAAAAAGTTGCCCTTTCCAGACTATAACAAAAAGGGTTTCTTGCCAGTGTCCAGCTGTCACCTGAAGTCTGAAAGCTCCCCAGTGATGAGATATGTTTTGCTTCTAGACAGAGGACAAAGAGGTTTGGGTGTGGGGTGGGGGTCTCCTCCCCTGACAGGATGGCCCGTGGGCTTTACCCAGCCCCTCTTGAGCTTAAAAGGACATCTACCCTGTCACTGGCAGATGAAGCACATCAATGGGCCATCCCTTTTAGTCTTTAATCAGGGCTGGCTCCAAACACAGTGGAGGGGAGGATCTGACCACAACTGGGTTAGGGAGTGGACTACAGATTGCCCACCGCCCACAAACTGGCACCAAACATAAATGTGGACCCCAAAGACATCTACTCAGAACACTCCTGGACCAACAAAGAATCAGAAGAAGGATGCCCTGCTGTCTGAAGAACCTGAAAGGAAACTGGACTTGCTTGACTTGAACCCAGGAACACAGAAGTGACTCCAAAGGTCAGTTGCCCAGCTGACCAGTTTCAACTGGATCTGCCCTGGATCCTGCTGCTGGCCTCTGATGGAGTGTGACCTAACCCCCAAGTGGTGCCCCCCACAGACCTGGACCCTTGACTATTGTTAGAGTGTACTCACTGCAAGAGCTGGGATTTAGAAACTTTTGTTAACTTTCAGCCTGGAGCACTGGTGAGGACCAGGATTGCCATTAAAACCACAGCTTTTGACGTTGAATAGCCTGTTGGCCTCAGGATTCTGGTTTGCCCTGCTTAAAGTGATCTGACTTCCTAAAACATTTTCTCAGTCTAAACATAAAGGGCTTCATCGGTACTGACACCAAGCAGCAACCCGTCAACATCAAAGCCTTCCTGGAAACAGACTGTGGTCTTTGCCTGCTCAGAGCTTTCCCACTTTTGAGGACAACTGCACCAGGACCTTATGCTTCAGCAACCCTCCATTGTGGAGCCCCACTTCACTCCAGTTTGCTCAGCTGAGGATTAATCGACAAACGCTTTTTCTCCATATCATTTCTAAATCAGAAGGTACATTTTCCACCAGGTGGAACCTGGTCGCTGTATCCAACCTGCGATCCATTGCAGTTGGCCTTAACATTTAGATTTGACCTCATCTAGCATGAACAGATACCACCAATTGGCGCTTTCTGATTTTTGGTGCTATTTTTAATTTAAACTTCAAAAATGAATTGCTCCAATATATGTAATTTTTGACATTTTAGTGATTTGTTTGTGGTAAAATATTCTCGATTTTTTAACATTGCCTCGGTATGTTTTTTGTGCTGTGTTTTCAGTTTGTTACTGTTTGAGTACTGCATACATAGTTTACACATTGCCTCTGGGTTACGCCTGTCTCACAACGACCGGGGGGGTTGAGCTCTGGTTAATTTAGTGATCTTGGTGATTCACCCTGCCCAGGATTGTGATTATTATTTGAAGTTGTTTCTCACCCCCTTCTCCTACTCCATTTTCTTTCAACAATAAAAAAAATAGTTGCATTTTTCACAGTGTATATTCAGTTCAATTGTAACTTGAGAGAGCTAATACTTGTTTGGTCAAAGAGCAATGTGAAAACAAAATACTGCATACAACTCACAGCTATCTGTCAGGTGCTACAGGGCACACTGGGACTCATCATAAGTGGGACATAAATCAGCCTGGTTGTAAGAGTTTGGGGTAGTGGATAAGGAGAGTGAGAATCCATCTCAAATATTAATCACAATCCTTGTTAGAGTGAACCACAAAAGTCCTTAAATAAAGCTGATCTCACAAAGCATTGAGCCTTAACTTCAAGGCATTGTGTAAAGTATTTATGCAGTATGTGATACATTGGGTTGTTGGTTGAGTGTGGTGTTAACCTTGCTCAGGTAACAGGCACAAACCCTGTCAGGGCGAATACAAAATTCACTAAATTAACCTGTGCTTTCTCTCTCGTAGGTTGGCACAAAAGCAGTTAGGCATAACTTTGGGGCTATTTGTAAAGTATTTATACGGCACACAGACAGTCATAGAGTGACAACACAACTGACAAAATCCCACACCAATTCAGAAAAATAGAGTACATTTTAATCAACTATTTGACACTAAAATGACCAAAATCCAATAAGTAGAACTGGAGTTATGAATATTTAAAATTTAAGGTAAAAACTAGCACCTAAAAGATCAAAGTGCCAACCTTGGACATCTAGTCGCACGAGACAGGGTCAAAGGTGAACAATATGGCCGACAGCAATGGAGCATGAGTCGGATACCAAAAGTGTAGTGGGCCTTATCTGTGCTTACCTTCGGACCTAGAAGAAATTTAAAGACAAATTATCTGAGAAGGTAAAAGTTCAGAAAGGCAAGGCTGCAGGCAGTGTCCGAGGAGGACGCATCGTCGTCAGGGAACCACTGGTCTAAGATTCAGTAAAGATTTCTATGTTCGGTCGTGGTCGCTTTTTTGGAAGTTGAAAATCTCCAGCGGCTGGAAGCTGTAGGCTGCAGCTGATGAGAGTTCCATGAGTCCAGATACCCCTTTGGCAAAGGACCGGGATTTGCGGCTGCAGGGAAGGACGTAGCGGGAACTGTCATGAAGTCAGACAGACCGACAATGTACCTTGGGTAAATAGACGAGCAGGTTGCTCCCTGTCTCTTCGTGGTTCTCAGACCAGTTTTTTGCCAAAACTTTTCAAAGTTCCTCATTTTGGATTTTGACTATCTGGGCACCTTTAATACCACCACCAAGGGTCCAGGACTGGACGGGTACAACTTGGGTGTTAGGATTCACTCAGGTTAGGTCCAGGTGCGGCTTCAAGATGGTTGAAGTCTTTTCTGTCCCTGAGGCTCTGGTCAGGAGGCCAGCAAACTAGCCCTTGCAGTCATTTGTGTAGTCCTGGGTTTAGGAAGTGGAATAGGGCTCACACAGTAGGGCAGGAATTTGAGGGTTCAAGGCAGGATTCAGTCAGCTTACAGGTGCAGCAAAGCAGTCTTCTATGTACACAGCAGGCCACAGCAGCAGTCAGTACTCAGAGTCATTTTCCAGCTCCAGGAAGTAAACTGAAGCATAGGTATGAGGGTCTTATTTTTATATCTGGTGCCTTCTTTGAATTAGGAGCAATTTCTAGAGAATTCCCTTTGAAGTTTTTAAAGTTTCCTGCTTCCCTTGCCCTGGCTCCTGGCATCTGCATGCATAATTCAGGGGTGACAAGTCCTTTGTGTGAAAGGCAGACCACAGTTGCAAGTGGGGCTGTGCACAGCTCTGCCCCCATCCTGCTAGTGATGGCCCATCCAGGCCCACCTGGGGCCACATGTATGAGCATTTTTAGCAGTCACAAACAGCGAATCTGGCCATTTGTGACCACTAAAACAGCATGTAGCATGTATAAACCATATTTTGCGAGTCACTAACATGTTACAGACTTGCACAATAGGGTTTGCTAGTCGCTATTAGGCAGAGGCGTGCCAAGGGTGCCAGGTCCAGTTGGGTTGCTCAGCTAAGAAGCAGGAAAGATCTATGGAACTGTAGTTCACACAAGAGGTCAGCCAACTGACCCATGGTGCCACTTCTGAGATCCCAGGTTCCAGGCAAGCAGGTCCAGTCTTCAGGCTTCAGACAGCAAGGTAGTCCTTCTTCTGAATCTTCACAGGTTCAGGAGTGTTCTGATTTCAGGTTCTGGGGTGCCACCTTTATGCCACATGCCAGCCTGTGCGGGAGCACCCCTTTGTCTAACCCTAAAACTGTTTCTGATCCGTTCCTCCCACTTCCCTGGGTTTGGCTCCAGCCTGGTTATTGAAACAAAGGACAGGCAAGCCCAGTTGTGTGCTGTATGTGGAAGTGACATTTTAGGCTTCCTCTGAAGTTAGGAAGAGTTAGGTACAGTCCCCAGGCAACACTTAGATGAACAATCAGGGTAGGGGCACAGCTCCTCCTCAGCCATCCTGTCAGGAATACCATCACATCTTCACACCCGGACCCTTTGTCCACTGGCTGGGGGGAATACACATCACACCACAGGACAGCCATTAACAGTCACAGACCCTTTTAACTGGCAGAAAGGCACTGTTGGCTAAGGCAGTAAAATGGCAAGCATCTAAAAGTAGCATTTTCAAAATGGTAATTTAAAATCTGACTTGACCATTAGGTAGACTCTACATTCCTTTTCCAATTACTCTTTGTATAATTTTCCTAGCTACTTCCAAGCTGAATTATGCATTATAAGGAGCTATAATGTAACCTAGTGCTTTCCTTTGGCAGAGCCAGCCTTGTACAGTTAAAGGTGAAAAACGGCTTTGGGGGTTATTCACAGCCAGGACATATAAAACTTAAATAGACATGTCTTACTTTTAAATACTCTTCATTCTACCCTATAGGCATTTAGGGACTACCCTAAGGATGACCAACAATTATCAAAAGGGTGGGTTTAGGCTAGTCACAAGTTGTATTTTGCCAGGTCAAAACAGCAGTTTATGCCAGCATGTCTGCCAGTGCTACATTTGTGGGTAGCACAATGAGCACTGCAACCCACTTGTAGCATTTAAGTTACAGGCCCTAAGTACATTTAGTAGGGCTGTATTATTAAATTAAATTTGGCAGTTAGGTGTATGCCAATTTTAGCAGGGATAAAGTGCACAGAGAGGCTTAGTTGCCAGTGATGCAGCAGATGCAGAGGACAGGGGCCCATTGAACCCTGATAGTTGCTGTATTTTACTACCCCATAAGCAGTAAAAAGGGCTAATTTCCTTCCTTGCACCTGGGTCCCTGGCATCCAAGCTACACTACTGAGAGTCCTAATGCCAACAAAAACAGGTTCATCTACAGAAGGCAAAAATCTGGGGTGATTATGCAGAAAGGACAAATGCCCAACACAGGTATTTCCCTCAGCTGTTGCTGTGAACAAAGTCCTCAAGGAGCCTGAGGGTGATTTCAACCCCCTTGGGGTCCGTGAGGGCTTTGTTTTACAAATTAGAAAATGTTGCCCTCTAGGGTAGAATGTTCCAATAGCCTTAGAGCCCGCCGTAACAGGCTCTACCGACCATTAAAAGCCCACTCCCTTGTTAAAGGCCTTGCCTTCGGCCTTTAACGCTGGAGTGGACCTTTAATGTTCAGTACAGCCCGCTATAGTGGGCTCTAAGGCTATATTAAATAACCCTGTTTGAAATATTGGAAGTTACTGTTAGAGCGTTGAATTATGGACGCAGAAAACGGATTGTGACATTGACACAAACAGAGTATAAATAATTGAGAGAAAATAAGATACAGATTCCATCCAAATTTGACATAAAAAGTCCCATCGTTAATGATCCCTGGCTTGGGTGTTTGTCCCGAAGAATAACACAATCATGATCTGGTCAGTCGGAAACAACATTGCTAACTTATAATATGAGACACTTCAAAAACGTTTTGGTGTAGTTTTTATCTCCTTACCTAGTTTTTGAGTGAGTTACATACACTTAGACAAATAACATTTTAAAAGGGGAAGAATGGCGCACTGAGTGATGAGAATGAATGGTAGGTGTGTAGTTTGTACATGAAAATAGTGATGAGAGTTTGAAGGTTGTGAATTTGTATTTTGTATAAATATTTGATGATGATAAAAACATAATTATATCGAAAAAAAGGACTATCAGAAAATAGGATGTTTTACAGAGAAAAATAAGTGAATTAGAAATTGGTGGGTGTCATTATCATTTCCTCAAAAGTGTGATACATTTCCGACAAATATGAATGAGCAGCTTATGATAAATGTTTAGAGCCTAGGTAAAGAATTCACAAATTAAAGCTCTAACAGAGATTAGTTAAGAGCTCTATGTCATGGAATTATTGACAGATATATTGGGAATGTAATGTTTTAGTTGGCTTTTACCAGTGCTTAATTTGTCAAAGAAAGAGTGCCGTGCTCGAAGCTCTGCTCAGAAGCCGGCGGCCAGCGCAATTAAACGTCAGCGCACCAAATACAGAGGCCAGTAGTCTTTAATCACTACCTTAAAACTCCCTACCCCTTTATCTTGCAAGTGAAGGCTCCTGCTTTCTGTTTGTGACAGTTTTCTTCTTCCTCCTTTTCGATCTGTGCGTTTTCCCCTCTCTTTTACTCAGTAAATATCTGTTATGGGAAAATAAGTGCAGCTCCAATAAAATAACTGCTGGCGCTCCCCACCGGCAACCACCGGCTATAATTAAGCACTTGCTTTCACATGTTTTAGGGACTCCCCCAATGTATGATGAAATTCCTCAATTGGGTCCATGCCTTTGTGTGTGTGTGTGTGTGTGCATGCATTTGTGTGACAATGTATTTAAAAAAAACAAATCCATATGCACAATTCATTCTGGAAAGTTACATTATATTATTCGCTGCCATAGGTTTCAAAGTGCCAGTGGTTATAAAGACAGGTAACATTTGAAAACACACTGTGCCTCCTGTTTAGTTATTAGTTCAACCTGCACCATGAGGTTCATGGACAGATACCTGTTGTATATAGTTGGCCTTCGTCCAGGCAGAAGAAAGCTGAAAATCTAAGGACATGCTGTATGGTCAAACTAGAGCTGTGGGTGCACACACAGCGGCATTGCTTTGCCAATGGTGGCCCCTTGAGCCTCATGACAGACTACCTTCCACAGCACAATTATTTTTTCGCAGATGTGATCTCTGAAAGGGTTCCCAATTTCTTTCGAAAGGGTTAGCCACTCTGGGCTGTAAGACTGGGCATTCCTGATCACCATTTCTAATGGGCGAAAAAATTAATAGTAACTTAACGGTACTCAATGTACTTATCTCAAGAAAGATGAAAGCTTGATTCAATACTAAGGCCACTATGATGACTTTAACTTGAGGATTCCCACCAAAAACATGCATTTGTTTGCCAATTAGGAGACAGAATGTATGCATCATACACCTTCATACAATAAAGCTACAGCACCTCATTTGGTAGGCATTCTCAAAACTCCTCTTTGGCCCTTCCAACAATGTAGATGTTTGCAAAAGGCTGAAGGATATCCTCTCTTGTGGTGGGAAGGACAAAAAACTCCCAAACGTCGTGAAGGTGCAGTAGAAGGAGCTATCTGTAATGATGTAACATGGCTCCATGCCAGAACACTAGGCATGGAACCAGCTTGTTCTGAGGTTCTTTCATGTGAGGGTTCTATGATGACAGTTGATATGCTGTCTGTTGGTTGAGGCTGTAATAAATATCTCTTACCACATATCTTCATCTGGTGTGGATTTACTTTATTACACTGGCGACGTTTGGGCGGAGAAAAGATCCCAGAGGAAGGGACAGCCTCAACAACAACAAAGAAGGAAGAGCTTGGATTATTTCAGAGAAAAAAAGGTGATGACTTACAGAGACGTGCTGAATGAGGATCGAGCGTTTTGAAGCATGTTCAAGCAGTGAAAAGTGGGAAATTGCGGTTGTAAGAGCCTTGTGGAAAGCTGTTTGAGCAGGTAATGAGGATCAAAGTGGTCTCTGTATGCTTCACGATGTCTGAAGGTCAGTGAGCAAATGAAAAAGGACTGAAGGCTGTGGGAAAGGTTGGCGGCCATCTTCAGTGTGGTGAAAGGAGAAGAACAAGCCAGACTAACTAAAGAAAATAGACCGGATGTTTGGTGGCGGCCATTTTGAATGAGGAAAACGATCCGAGGTTGCTCAAAGAGGAAGCAAGCCAAACTGCCTGAAGAAAATGGACCAAATGTTTTGTGGCGGCCATCTTAGATGAGGAAGAAGGAATTTTTTCTTATATATATATATTTTTTTTTAATTTCTTTTTTGCAGCACAAGTGTTGGAGGTCATTGAAGAAGATCATCGACGGTCTATTGGAAGTTGAGAATTGGACGGAGACTGGATAAGGATCACTATATTGGTTGGTGGTCAGGGGAATAAACGTTTCTTTTGAAACTTGATTACACTTGTGGAATACAAGTATTTGAGCGTTGTAAATTGAATTAAACTGAAAAGGTCATCTGCGGTGACAAACACACCATCAACAAACGTGTTTGATATAGCGGTATCGTGCTGGGACATATGGTGACTGACACATCTATTGGACTTTAAGCACTTTTAGCAACTAGTTGGGTTGTGGGGAAGTAGTGATTTACACCTCTTGTGAGTATGCAAAATGTTACAGCGCCGCCGTTTTTCTTGTCAGATCCAGGAGAACCGGTTATTAAGTGGAAGAAATGGAAAAAGATTTTTGAAAATTATGCCAGGGTGTGTGGAACGAATTTGAGTGGTGAAAAGAAGCAGGCACTTTTGTTACATTGTTTAGGGGGTGATGGACAAGAGGTGTTGGAAAATCTACCTCCTTTGTCGCAAAATGATCAGAGGGGGTTGAATGAATATGAAATATGTGCAAGACAACTAGATTTACATTACTTGCCAAAGATTAGTACTAATGTGGAAAGGTACCATTTTGGTTTGCGGGAGCAAAGAAAAGAGGAGAGTGTGGAAGAATATATTACGGCTTTGCGGAAGTTGGCTTCAAGTTGTAAATTTGGGGCGTTGGTAGAGGAAAGGATTAGAGATCAGTTTGTGCTGAGGTGTTGCAGTGATAAAGTGAGGGAAGAACTCTGGCTAAAGGACGAGCCACCGTTGGATGAGGTTATTAGTATTGCAAAAAGGGTAGAGCATATGTTAAAGTGTGTTGGAGAACTAAGTAAAGAACATAAAGAAGACAAGGTCAGTGTAAAAGCACAAGAAGTGGAGTGTCAAGCCATACAAAAAGATGAGAGGGAAAAAAATTATGAGGGTGTCTGCGAGAAAGGTGTTGTAATAGAAAAAAACGCAGGAAAGACACAAGGGAATAGGAGGTTTGCAACACCTTTTCAGGGAAATTGCTACAGATGTGGAAGATTTGGACACATGGCTAATGCAAGTGAGTGTCCTGCTAATAGGGTTACTTGCAATGTATGTGGAAAAAGAGGACATTTTGGAAAAAATTGTAGGATGAGGAATAGGAGAGGTTCAAGATCAGAAATAAAGGAAGTCAGTTTTCAAGTTAGTGAGAGTGAGGTGGAACATCCCTCTGAGTGGGTTTTGGTGGGGGATGTTAGAGTCAAAATGAAATTTGATTCATGCTCTCACATCACGTTTCTCTCAAAGGATCTTTTTATGAAGAATTTTCAAGGAAGGAAGAAACTGTCCAAACCTAATATTAAACCTACGGGTTATGGTGGGTTGCCAATTAAGTTATTAGGTTATTTTAATGACTACATTGAGTACAATGGTAGGTTCACTGATGCTAGGATTTATGTTGCTGAGAGGGGTGATAATTTGTTGAGCTGGAGTCATCAAGCTCGTTTGGGTGTCATTCTCAATCCTAATGCACATCCATTTGTTCAGGTACAATCTATTGAGGGTGACGAAAACAAGTTTGTGAGAGCGTTTGGTGAATTGTTCAGTGACACCTTGGGGTGTTTAAAGGGGTACAATCACCATATTAAGTTGAAACAGGGTGCAGTACCAGTTGTGGCAAAAGTTAGACGCATTCCCATTTGTATCCAAGATGCTGTACAAAAAGAGATAGATAAATTGTTGTCCACTGGTGTTATACAGCCTGTAGAGGCAACGGAGTGGTTAGCTCCCATTGTTGTGGCACGTAAACCAAATAATGAAATCCGTTTATGTGTGGATCTTCGTGCCTTAAATAAAGAAGTAGTGGTTGACAAGTTCCCACTTCCCAATATTGAGGAATTAGTATCATCGTTGGATGGTGCTGGTTATTTTACCACTCTGGATATGGTATCAGCATACCATCAGGTTCCGTTGAGTAAAGAGTGTCAGGAATTAACAGCTTTCATTACGCCGATGGGGGCCTTCAAGTTTTTGCGTATGCCGTTTGGGCTTGTTTCTGCGGCCTCTGTATTCCAGAGGATTATGGAAGATCTTTTTAAAGGCATTTCAGGCGTAAAGTGCTACCAGGATGATGTATTAATATGTGGGAGAGACGTGAGAGAACATGATGAGAGGGTACATGCTGTGCTTAAAAGGATGCTTGATGCTGGGTTATCTCTTAGGCGAAGCAAATGTAAATTTGGAGTCACTGAACTGGACTATTTGGGTCATCATATTTCACGGCAGGGGGTAAGTCCAAAAAAGGATTTGGTGGACACTATTGAAATGTTAAAAGAACCGTGTACAAAAGATGAGGTTTCTTCATTCTTAGGTATGGCAGAATTTTATAACAAATTTATACGAATTTTTGCAGATAAGACAGTAAATCTAAGGAAGTTGATGTGTAAGAATGCAGAGTTTGTTTGGACGGAAGAGTGTGGTACTGAGTTTAAACAAGTAAAAAATGATCTCAGGAATGCACCAAACTTACAAGCTTTTGTACCTGGGAATCCCACTTTCATTGTTACTGATGCGAGTATAAAGGGGCTGGGTGCTCTTCTCTTTCAGATCAGGAAGGGCCAAGAGGTGCTAATAGCTTGTGCTTCAAGATGTTTGAAAGGTGCGGAGATAGGTTATTCTGTTATAGAGAAGGAAGCGTTGGCAATTTTCTGGGCCATAAACAAGTTCAGAAAGTTTGTGTGGGGATCTTCTTTCGTTGTCAGGTCTGATCATAAACCCCTGAAAGAAATTTTTGAGAAGAAGGGTTTGGACTCAATTTCCTCGAGGATCAGAAGATGGGTCATTTCCTTACAGGAGTATAACTTCATGTTTGAATACATTCCAGGAAAGGCAAATGTAACGGCAGACTGTCTGTTGAGATTGGTGGAGGTGGTAGAGAATGATAAATCTCAGGATGAAAATGATCAGTGTGATGCTGAGTGTGGCATAAGAGTTTGTGACGTTACGCTGGGGGCTGTAAAGAAAGATGAATGGAGGGATGAGTTGCAAAAGGATAGTGAATTGTGTTCTGTGATGTCTCTTTTGGAACAGCATAAGTCTCGAAGTCTGGTTAAACCTTGGTCCTTAGTTGCGAATGAGTTAGCTGTTGTTGATGGGGTTCTAATGAGGGGCACAACAATGATTCCCCCATTGAGTTTGAGAGAAGTCATCGTGAACATGGCTCATGAAGGGCATATGGGCATTTCTAAAACCAAAGAGCGCATCCGACAGGATTTCTGGTGTCCTGGATTAGATTTGATGGTGGAACGTACTGTTAGGGAGTGTACACCTTGTCAAGCTAGTGATAAGGTGCTCAAACCAAGATATTCACCTATGGTTTGTAGAAGTTTACCAAAAAGTCCATGGGATGAATTAGCTATCGATATTGTGGGACCATTGCATGGAGAACATCAGACTCCTTATCGGTTGGTGTTGCTGGATTTGTATTCATGATGGGTGGAGGTGAGTTTGGTGAGCGAGATCACTTCTCTTTCTGTGATCAGTTTTTTAGAATCTGTGTTCAAACGCGAGAGTTTTCCTAACTCTATTCTTTCTGACAATGGTCCGCAGTTCTGTTCTGCTCAGATGGAGGAGTATTTTGTAAAATGTGGAATTGAACATAAAAAAATTGCATTATATCATCCAGAGGCGAATGGTGCTTAGGAGAGATTTAACAGGACTTTAAAGGAGAGTATACAATTAGCAAAGGTAAACTGTTTAGATTGGAGAGAAGAACTGCAGTGTCGTATAACAGCCTACAGGTACACTCCTCATGCATCAACGGGGAAGACTCCTTTTGAACTGCTCAGGGGAAGGTCTCCAAATACTTGTTTGTGAACTGGCTGGATGGTTGCTGGGAAGGGTTTGAAAAACAATGGTATTGGGGAATGGAGAGACAAAGAAGTGTCTCTGCAAAACAAAAGGAAGATTTATGTTGGTAGAAGGAATAATGCGAAAGTTACAAATTTTGAGGTTGGAGATAAAGTAAAGGTCAAAGCTCCTGTTGGGTGTCAAAATTGGTCAAAATATACCTCTCCAAAAACTATCATTAAGCTGTTTAAAAATGCTGTCAAGACGGATGATGGTCGCATCTGGAATCATAGTCGTGTAGCACATTTTCGGGGGTGTGGTGTGGCCGACAGGAGGGATGATACTTCTTATCGTTTTCCCTCAGACATTGATGTAAGGTCTGATAGTACTTGTAGGGGTGTCAGAACACGCAGGTTTCCTTTGCATTTACGTGATTTTGTGTAGTTCTTTCTACCTTCTTTTTCTTGTTGTTCAAATGTGTTTATTGTTCTCATGTTACTTTTGTTCTAATGTAAAGAGGAAGAAGTGTAATGATGTAACATGGCTCCATGCCAGAACACTAGGCATGGAACCAGCTTTTTCTGAGGTTCTGTCATGTGAGGGTTCTATGATGACAGTTGATATGCTGGCTGTTGGTTGAGGCTGTAATAAATACCTCTTACCACATACCTTCATCTGGTGTGGATTTACTTTATTACACTATCCACAGAGGAAAATGTATTCCCCATGGAGAAAGAAAAAGAAAAGCCAAAAGGACAGATAGGAAAGTAAACAACAAAAAAAGAAATGGAAACAAAACAAAACAAAATCGATTTGCATAGCAGGCTGCCTTTCCTCAGTGATGTGTTGTATAGAATGTTTCACTTTGGGAAATAGCGGCTTAGACAAATGTCACATCATACTCTCAATAGTAAGCTTAGAAACGAGTGAGTGGTGAAGATTTCGATTGGGAATGTATCTGAATTACCCAAACGTGTACATCTACACATTGGTGTAGGCGTGCATGTATTAGTATTGAAGTAGGAGTTTTCTTGTAACTTGCACCCACCATGTAATATAAGGAGGTGGCTGGGGAATTAAAGGCTAGACTCTTTTGGATACATGATTGACATGCAAGATATGAAATATAATTTCATTAGGGAAGGCAAAAAGCGGGAAGTAAATGGCTGTCATAGGATATCCATAACGGCGTTTGAATGGGGCGAAAGGAGACCCACAACAGAAGCTTCCATAGCAAGGTATTCTGTCCAGAAACCATTCTTTCTGACATTTGCCATCAGAAAAGAATGGCAAAAATAGACGTAAAAATGCTCCTCTTCAGTTATAGTTAAACCAAAAGTACCTGAGTGATTCTTCCTTGTCATTCACAGTTTTGCAGAATTGGAACTCAGCATAATGGAATTAATGTTTAAAATCTACCAAGTCTGCTAAGCAGAACAGATTGCTGGTATTAGGGACCATTCTCCTTTTTAGGTCGAGGACTACCGGTCTGCCGAAGGCAGAACCGGAAGTGGGAGATTTAGGGCCTCATGTAGGTGGCATGCACTTTACCGATTCTAAAATACCGAATCATACCGAATCGGTATTTAAGAATCGGTAAAGTGTATGTAGGTAAAAAATCGGTAAATGTTACCGAATCGGAGTGAGTCGGTAATTACCGAATCGGTATTTACCGATTCGGTAATGAGGCATACCTTCCCATTGATGGGAAGGTATGCCTCATTACCGAATCGGTAAATACCGATTCGGTACTGGGGGGAACACATGCAAGGGTGGCAGGGTGTCACATTGACACCCTGTTGCACCCCTGATTCGGCCATGTGTGCACATGTGGCACACATACATGCCCTAAGGGCATGTATGTCTGCCACATGTGCACACTTCTAAGCGCTTTTAAATGCTTTTACTCATCTATACGTTATTTACCACCAACTATTAGTTGGTGGTAAATATCGACTCGAAACAACACCCACACAGTCCCCCTACATCTGAATTTCTGTATTCGGAATTTACCGATTCGGTAAAATTACCGAATCGGTAATTTTACCGATTCGGTAAATTCCGAATACAGAAATTCACCCCCTACATATCAAAAGCCAAAATACCGGTCGGTAACGGTATAATTACCGAAAATCGGCCGTTACCGACCGGTATTTGGCTACCTACATGAGGCCCTTAATGTTTTCTAGAGTGGCTATTTAGCCCGCCTCTCTTTTAGCTTCTCCTCCATTGGCTGGCTTCCTAAACGGAGGCCAGCCATTGGAGGAGAGAGCCGTCCCTCCAAATAGGCTCTGTCTTTTTCAGATTCGGGGGCGTGTTCTTGCTGTTCTTTCTACTTTTTAGCAACGCCCTTTTTTAGGCGTGTTTTTCTCTCCTCCTGCCAATGGCAAGAGGAGAGAAAAAGAAACACGCCCCCGAATCTGAAAACGCCACTGCGTTTCTCCGAGGCATTTCTGCTTTGCCTCGGAGAAAGGCAGTGGTGTGCTTGCCTTTTGCTCTGCCTTGTTTTTACCTTGTGCCTCTTGGTGTAGATCTTTGATCCGGTCACTCTTTTGTAAAACTCGCGGGCTCCGTTCAATCGATCGCGTTGAGAGTTGAGAGTGAGAGTTCCGGCCAATGCGGCCACCGTAGCGCGGGAGCGCTTGTTTCTCAAGCGTAACTGTATCTACTGTGACAAGCAAGGAGTCGCCGCTCTCTTCAGCGAGCAGATGCTGGCATTGAAGGGTCCGTCAGTCCGTGACATCGAAAAATAGCGGGATACTTTAAGATTGTTATAATATGAAACACTAGTGCCTTTGGAATTGCTTTGAACAGATCGTGTATGTAATAAATATACTACTTTGAGCACCGTTTGCAGATTTAATGTTTGCCTAACTTGTAGCCTAGAAACTGTTAAGTGATCTATTTCCAAAATGCTTTATGTTGATAAGAAGTTTGATTACTCGCTTCCATACGTCTGAATTGGTTTCGCTGTCTTTGCATCTGAAGCTACCCGTCAGAAACATCTGCCATTTCGCTAGCCAAGAGTGTAGGATGCGTACACCTAGTGTAGCCTGCCGAGACCATATCCGAGTCAGGCACTCTTTAAAGTGGTGGGGGAAATGAGTCAAAGGATAAATGAGAACCCATGCCTGATTTTAACATGGATGCCGCGGCGATGCTTATGACTCGCGGGTCAGTTGTGCGACGCGGCCATCGGCAGTCCTTTGTCTGTGTCTATCTCAGGGAGCTTCTAGACGGGCGGGTGGCACCAAACGGACTAGGCTCCGCCCCCACAGCGGCCCAATCGCGTTGAGGTGACCATGAAGGCCCCGCCCCTTGGTGGCAGCAGAGCGCTGCGAAAGAGGGTGATGGCTCTCAAACCTGATGAAAACTATAATTTTAAAAAAAAATTCTTGCTCAAAACAAAAGTTTTCACTTGTTTGTTTTATGAGCGAACAATCAGGGCTCCTAGATTATCAATGCCCAGTGTACTTCCACCGCAATCCGGCACCGCTCAGCAGCGGCTAGCACTAACAGGCAGTGCGGGGATCCCGCGGAGCACACAGTTTGCTTCATTATCAACTTTCTCTCCCTTTCTGACTACACAGGCTTACTGGGAGTAGTAGCTCAGTATGCAGCCCGTGGTCGTTGGTGTTCATGATACCCTAGACAACATAAAACTACATCCCCCGGCGTCCTATACGAGGGAGGCATATCAAAGTAAGGGAAGGTAATGACTTTCGCGCAGGTTGACGGGAATTGTAGTCTTATTGGTTACTCAATTATGTTCAAATAAGCATTTTAACCGTGCAAAAAACCTACATATGCCAAAATGCACATGATGAAAGAAGCTCCGCAAATTCGGTGGGGCGTAGTTCTTTCAGGTTGAGATGTTCGGGAGTGCCCCGAGGTCCTTGAGTAGAGGTTCAGACGATCTATAAATTAAAAAAACAACTATATATTGCGTGCCGACCCTATAATGCCGAGACCATTGCATTGTAAACCATCGGTGTTTTTGTCCCGGCGGTAGCATAGCAAAGAGGTCTGGTGACTCATCCGGGGGATGGCACAGCTCTCGCGGGCGGCGCCAGGTGGATCTGTGTGGCTCTGTATGTATGTCTGGGGGATACACTTTGTATGTGTGTGGCTCTGTGTGGGTGGTTCTGTATGTGTGTGGGGTTGGCTCTCTCACTACATCACTCTCTCTCCATCTACCTCACTCTCTCTCACTACCTCACTCTCTATTTCAATACCTCACTCTCTCTCTCTATCTCACTACCTCACTCTCTCTCTCTGCTAACGCAATAGGTATCACCTATGCAAAAAAAAAGCGAATGCCAATAGAAATGACAATGCCATTTATTTAGGGATACAATAATGATAAAAAAATAATGCGCAATACCAATAGCTCTACCTATAATATTGCCGAGACCATTGCATTGTAAATGCTTGTTTCCTTTTTGGCATGTCTGTAGTCTACTAGAGTTGTTAAATATCAAATTTATAGATTAAAACCCCAAATCTGTTTTCGGTGGCCTCGTTTGGCTGTAAGAGACAAATGTCGATATTCTCAAATGAATTAGCGATCACCAAGGCTTATTCGTAGATAACTGGCCCTTCTTGACTAATTCACGAGTGAACAGTGGGATAAAACAATGAGCCATACATCACTGCTGTGAGCTGATATAAATCGCATTTATTTCAGAAATTCCAGGCCTAAACGAAAGCATACTGCAGAAAAAAGTACCATGACATATTCAAAAATGGATTGCACAGTGGCAGCATTGGTTTTATTCCAGAATGGCTAGAACACTTCCAAAAACAGTGTTGGGCTCAGATCTCCCTCGGGGTTGACAGACGTGTCATTGCAGTGAAACAAATTATCTAGTGCTAATGCAAATGCAGGGCAAACCGAGTGGAAAATGCCTTCCTATCAATTCCATTTTTATCAGCTATTTTTATCAGCTTTGGATGAACAGAAAGATTTTCAAACATGATTCCACTTCTGCTGACAGCTAAGTCTGCTTGTATTCAATACATGTGAGGGAATGGCTTTTTGCTGGTTCACCCCCGACTTTTTGGCTCACCTTTTTACTATTGTACTGGTGTAATGGCTCTGAGAGTGCACTGAAGCCTGCTAACCAGAACTCAGAGGCAGTGCTCTGACCCTTAAAAGTGTATGCTTGATGCGCTTATACCCGATAGAGCAGAGATTACATCAAAAGAATTTTATGGCAAAGACATGATCTATGACACCTGTTTGCGAGAAAATAGCAAACGTAGATATATGTTATTCATTCAAATAATATAGTTGTGAATTTTTTAAATGAAAATATATCATATTAATTAACATGTGTTAAAAGTATGTAAAATGATCAAATTCTCACGTTATGGAATTTATCGTTAATCAACTTGATATTCATATATGTGTGTGACCATTAATAAGAGAATATTGAGATTAATATGAATTAACTTGAATTTTGTGTGAAAAGTCAATGAAAATGACATTTCATGTAATTACGTAAACACTGAAAATGACAAAAGAAAAGTAGGTGCTGCAAATCATAATTAACCGTGCTTTCATGAAACTTCTCTAGAATGCATTTCACATATATATATTATTGCTTTAGATTATAAACAAAAATGCTTAGACAAAATATTAGTTATATCTACACGTTGCTATATTCAAAATTTTACGAGTAGCTCATACTTACATATATACATTTTAAATGTATTGAAATGATTATTAGAGCATCAAATATATATTTGAAACAATATGCATTTCTTTTTTCTTTTAAATGTATGATTCACAATTAATATGACGTTGCCATATATTAGCTTGAATTCATGTAGAACTCATTCCTTAAAGTGTATTTGCTGACTGCTATAACCAAAGCGTAGGGGAACATTCCACAATTTGTCAGCACTATTGAATTAATAATTGTTTCCTTTGACTTCTCTTGTACTGCACAGAACACTTGCTACAACCATTGCTACAATTCAGGACAGCTGCCTGGGAAAATGCCCTTCTGAACTTTCTCTGTCTTTTCCTCAATGTGCCATTGTTCAATGTGTTGCATATTGAATGACTTAAGGAACTCCGTAATTGATCCACCGATTTTTCCGGATTGTGTGTCTTCATTACTGGCACATCACACTCATCCTATATTAACTGACCAATGGACTGAGATGTCTGACAAATTGAAGTAATGCCAGGAGGGTTCACCCCAGAACTGAGTATAATTGCCAATCTTAATGGATTCTCAGGGGCCTGAAGCAGATCTAAGCGTGTGGAGTGAAGGGTTCCCATTGGGCTGCTGGGATTCTTGCTGTTACGGTGGCAAAGACAGATTTCAGTCTTAACAGACTAGACTGGCTACTTGGAACTTTGCTGAACTTTCCTGAGAGTCTTTGCAGAGGGCTTACCTGACTACCTATCCATACTGACACATACGCTGTGTGTGTCTGTGGGTCCACCTCGACTGAGGGAGACTGCACCTCTTCAGTTGCCCTACCTTTCCTGAAACCCGCGCTCTGGTATTCATTAAATTAATATAAAATGAATTTGATCTGAATGCTAGATTTATTAAATGTAAATTGTCTCCATTTAATCAAATAAACCAAAATTAACTTACTTAACTGGCTCTACTGTTCTGACTTGTAGTTTCTTGTGAGTGTGCATTTATTTTGGGCTACCCAATGACCAAATATAACTGCAAAGGGAAAGTTTCTGATATTCAGATCAAGATGCTATTATTCTTTATTGCTATAATTTAACTTTTGGTCTGTATGATCCTTGCCCGCCCACACTTCTTTAGCAGATTTGGGTTTGCAGTGATCATATTTTATAGCTACTGTATGATTTAGCTATATGAGTTTCATTTCACATTTTTAACAGATATCCTATTCCTGGCCCTCATTGGGTAACTGCCAGTTTCCATGAATATCCAACCCCTCTCAGCACAGATCAAGGTCCATCGGAGGACTAGTATATTTTTGCAAGTAAGTAAAGGGCCCGGTAAATGCTACAACAAACCCAATTGGCATCAGCTAACTTATCTGTAAGTCCATAGTGTGCGGTGCCTGGGGTACCCAGGGCCTGTAAGTTAAATTGTCCCTTATGGGCTGTAGTACTTATTGCACCACCATGCAAGTGACAAAGTAAAACATGTCTCCCTGTCTGTCTCTGGAGACTGGTAGAGCAGTTTTAAACTGCTAACTCTATTTTGCCATTTTAGCTAATGACACAGTCCAGACCTTCCTTTTTAATATATACAAGTCACATAGAAGGTGGACTTGTTGACACCTAAGGCAGGGTGCTGGATATTAAAAAGTAGAACATGAAGATTTGTATGTCCTAACAGTAAACACCCAAATTATAATTTGTACTGTCGAAAGGCTCTTAGCCCCATCGGCAAGTACAGAGTTACATGCTGACAACTGATCTGTGCAAACTTCTGAATGGGACAAATAAAGTTGGTACTTCAAGGTATACAAAGAACTGTTACATTAACCCCTTCTGTGCCCATGAAACACAGTCGCGCTGTGCCCATGACGAGTCCAGCACGTCATGAGGCATTCCATGGGGAATCTCTCTGGTGCGGGCACGAGAGGGATTCCTTTTAATTAAAAATAGCCTCGGGAGCTGGGGAAGAGATTCCCCAGCTCCCGAGGCCCCCCCCCCCTTTCAGTGTAATGGCGATCGGCACGCACGTCGCGCCGACGTCATTACACTGAAAATCAGTTCCACTTTCTACGTGCTCAGGCGGCTATCTCAGCCCCCTGAGCACGTAGAAAGACGGGAGCGATATCGTTGGAAAGGGGAGAATCTCCCCTTTCCAATGGTACCCCTCCCCAGTGGATCCCTGCTTGGGGATCGCCACATGAGGGCGATCCCCAAGCAGGGATCCACCCACTAGACACCAGGGAGGGGGGAGCGGCCCCTTGGGCAAGGGCCTTTGCTCCCCCCAAATAATTTTGGCCAAATTTAGCCTTTTTGCCCCCCCTGGGGGGCAGATGGGGGCAGTAGCCCCCAATCTGCCCGCCCGGGGGGGGCAAAAAGCCCACTAGACACCAGGAAATTAAAAAAAAAAAAATAGGGGTGGGGGCTGCCCAAAACGGGCAGGCCCATGCTCCCACCCCACCACCCAATTATCACAGTCTTTCTGCCCCCCCAGGGGGCTGATGGGGCATTGGCCCCTAATCTGCCCCTTCGGGGGGTAGAAAGCCCACTATACACCAGGGATTTCTTTTCATTTTTTTTTTAGGGGGGGGCTGCCCGAAACGGGCATGCCAATGCCCCCACCCACCCACCACCATTACAGCCTTTCTGCCCCCCCTGGGGGGCAGATGGGGCATCGGCCCCCGATCTGCCCCCCCGGGGTGGCAAAAAGCCCACTAGACACCAGGGAAAAAAAAATAAAAAATAGAGGTGGGGGCTGCCCAAAACGGGCTGGTCCATGCCCCCACCCAACCCCACCCCCCCAATTATTACAGTCTTTCTGCCCCCCATGGGGCAGATGGGGCATTGGCCCCTAATCTGCCCCTTCAGTGGGGGCAGAAAGCCCACTAAATACCAGGGATTAGTTTTTAGTTTTTTTTTTAGGGTGGGGGCTTCCCAAAATGGGCACGCCAATGCCCCCACCCACCCGCCACCATTACAGCCTTTCTGACCCCCCCTGGGGGGCAGATGGGGCATTGGCCCCCAATCTGCCCCATGGGGGGGGCAAAAAGCCCACTAGACACCAGGGAATTAATAAAAAAATAAAAAATAGGAGTGGGGGCTGCCCAAAACATGCAGGCCCATGCCCCCACCCCACCCCCCCAATTATTACAGTCTTTCTGCCCCCCGTGGGGCAGATTGGGCAATGGCCCCTAATCTGCCCCTTCAGTGGGGCAGAAAGCCCACTAAACACCAGGGATTTATTTTTAGATTTTTTTTAGGGTGGGGGCTGCCCGAAACGGGCACGCCAATGTCCCCACCCACCCGCCATCATTACAGCTTTTCTACCCCCCCTCGGGGGCATATGGGGCATTGGCCCCTAATCTGCCCCTTCGGGGGGGGGGGCAGAAAGCCCACTTGACGCCAGGGATTTTTTTCGCGCAATTTTCTCTAGGGTGATGGATTTTATTTAGGGTGGAGGCTGCCCGAAATGGGCATGCCAATGCCCCCACCCCCGCCACCATTACAGCCTTTCTGCCCCCCCTGGTGGGCAGATGGGGCAGTAGCCCCAATCTGCCTCCCCCCAGAGGGGCAGAAAGCCCCCTACCCACCAGGGATTTTTTTTGCGCAATTGTTTTTAGGGTGTGTGCTGCCCGAAACGGGCACGCCAATGCCCCCACCCTCCCTCCCCACAAAAATGACAGTCTTTCTGCCCCCCAGGAGGAAAATGGGAGCTGTAGCCCCCAATCTGCCCCCCCTCCCCCCGGGGGGTGCAGAAAGCCCACTAGAAACCATTGATTTTTTTGTTTTATTAGTTAGTGTAGGGGTAGGGGCTCCCCAAAATGGGCATGACAATACCCCACCCCACCCCCAGAGAAACTCCAGTCTTACCACCCCCCCCCCGGGAGGGTAGTTGGCGGCAGCAGCCCCTGATCTGCCCCCTGGGGGGGCAGAAAGCCCACTAGGCGCCAGGGAGTACGCAGGCTTTTATTATGCATGGGGGTGGGGGCTGCCCAAAATGGTCCTGCCAATGCCCCCACCCTCACAAAAAATAGCCACAGTCTTTCTGCCCCTTTAGGGGCATATCGGGATGAAACCCCCTTCCCCGATTCGCCCCCACTGGGCTCCTGCTTTTTTTTAGCAATGTGCATACCTGTGGATTTTGGGCCCTAGCGCAGTTGGCACGTAGGCAAACCTAGCAAACCTGTACATTTTTTTAAACTAGACACCGAGAGGAATCCAGGATGGGGTGACTTGACTGGCTCTCACCAGGTTCTGTTACCCAGAATCCATTGCAAACCTAAAAATGTGTCCAAAATAACACATTTTCCTCACATTTCTGTGGTGGAAAGTTCTGGAATCTGCGTGGGTACACAAAATTCCACCCACCCCGCGTTCCCCAAAGTCTTCCGAGAAAAATGGTACCTCACTTGCATGGGTAGGCCTAGTGCCCGCGTCAGGCAAGGGCCCAAAACCAATTGAGGAGACATCAAAATTACCTATCACAAAACAACCTGGTTTTGCAAAGGGGGTCCCATGAGTTTTTGGACCCGGGCTTGGCGACTATCTAGGGAAACCTATCAAACCCACACATTTCTGAAAACTAGACACCCGGGGGATTCCACGGAGGTATGGCTTGCGTGGATCCCCCAATGTTTCCTTACCCAGAATGCCCTGCAAACCTCAAATTTAGCTGAAAAAATCACTTTTTCACACATTTTTGTGTGGGAAAGTGGTGGCATCACCGGGCTGACACAAGTATTCTACCACCCAGCGTTCCCCCGGGTCTCCCGATTAAAACGGTACCTCACTCGTGTGGGAGGCCCAAGTACCCGCGACAGGCAAGGGCCCACAACGTAGTGAGGCGTCATGAAAATTGCCTATCTCAAAACGACCTGGTTATGCAAAGGGGGTCACTTGGGATTTTGGCCCGGTGCTCGGCGGCCACCTAGGGAAACCTACCAAACCCACACATTTCTGAAAACTAGGCACCCGGGGGATTCCAGGGAGGTATGGCTTGCATGGATCCCCAATGTTTCCTTACCCAGAATGCCCTGCAAACCTCAAATTTAGCTGAAAAAATAACCTTTTTCACACATTTTTGTGTGGGAAAGTTGTGGCATCACCGGGCTGACACAAATTTCCTACCACCCAGCGTTCCCCCAGGTCTCCCGATAAAAACGGTGCCTCACTCGTGTGGGAGGCCCAAGTACCCGCGACAGGCAAGGGCCCACAACGTAGTGAGGCGTCATGAAAATTGCCTATCTCAAAACGACCTGGTTTTGCAAGGGGGGTCACTTGGGTTTTTGGCCCGGTGCTCGGCGGCCACCTAGGGAAACCTACCAAACCCACACATTTGTGAAAACTAGGCACCCGGGGGATTCTAGGGAGGTATGGCTTGCGTGGATCCCCCAACGTTTCCTTACCCAGAATGCACTGCAAACCTCAAATTTAGCTGAAAAAATCACCTTTTTCACACATTTTTGTGTGGGAAAGTTGTGGCATCACCGGGCTGACACAAATTTCCTACCACCCAGCGTTCCCCAGGGTCTCCCGATAAAAACGGTGCCTCACTTGTGTGGGAGGCCTAAGGACCCGCCACGGCAGGGGTCCAAAACATAGTGAGGCGCACTACGTTTAGGACCCTTGCCTGTTGAGGCGCACTACATTTTGGACCCTTGCCTGTCGCAGGTACAAAAATGTGTGAAAAGGGTGATTTTTTCAGCTAAAATTGAGATTTGCAGGGCATTCTGGGTAAGGAAACATTGGGGGATCCACGCAAGCCATACCTCCCTGGAATCCCCAGGGTGTCTAGTTTTTCAGAAATGTGTGGGTTTAGTAGGTTTCCCTAGGTGCCAGCAGAGCTAGGGTGCAAAAACTACAGCTAGGCACTTTGCCCAAAAAATTCATTTTTCACTGCGAAATTGAGGTGTGTCCACGATGCGTTTTGCGCCGTTACCTGTCGCGGGCACTAGGCCGACCCACACAAGTGAGGTACCATTTTTCTCAGAAGACTTTGGGGAACACTGGGTGGGTGGAAATGTGGGGATCCAAGTAGATTCCAGAACTTTCCACCACACAAATATGGGGAAAATGTGTTTTTTTTGGCAATTTTTGAGGTTTGCAAGGGATTCTGGGTAACAGAACCTGGTGGTACGCAGTCAAGTCACCCCATCCTGGATTCCCCTGGGTGTCTAGTTTTCAAAAATGTATAAGCTTGCTAGGTTTCCCTAGGTGCCGGCAGAGCTATGGTTAAAAAACTACAGCTAGGCACTTTTACCAAAAAAGGGTCATTTTTCACAGCAAAATTGAGGTGTGTCCATGTTGCGTTTTGTGCCGTTTCATGTCGCGGGCACTAGGCCGACCCACACAAGTGAGGTACCATTTTTCTCGGAAGAATTTGGGGAACGCGGGGTGTGTGGAAATTTGTGGATCCACGCAGATTCCAGAACTTTCCACCAGAGAAATGTGTGGAAAATGTGTTTTTTTTTGCAATTTTTTAGGTGTGCAAGGGATTCTGGGTAACAGAACCTGGTTGGAGGCAGTCAAGTCACCCCATCCTGGATTCCCCTGGGTGTCTAGTTTTCAAAAATGTATAGGTTTGCTAGGTTTCCCTAGGTGCCGGCAGAGCTAGGGTAAAAAACTACAGCTAGGCACTTTGCTAAAAAAGGGTAATTTTGCATTGTGAAAATGTGGTGTGTTCACGTTGGGTTTTGATCCATTTCCTGTTGTGGGCACTATGCCTACCCCTACAAGTGAGGTACCATTTTTATCGGGAGACTTAGGGTAATTCAGATTTATAAAGGAACTGTTATTACTTATTGACTTTCGATGCATTTCTGCCTTCCAAATGAAAGACATTGTGTAAAAAAGAAGTCATTCTAAAAAATGACTGATAATTCTCATGCTAGTATGAGTATTCCCAAATTCGGAAATGTGCAAATATCTACTGTTTCTAAACTCTACATTTTGTTCCCATTTCAGAAATACATACGTGTCTTTCATACTGATTTTTCCATGTACACATTTTTACAGAATCATTACTATATACCCTGTACATAATAAAAAACCATTGCAAATTGCTGCTCAGTTTTTGTCTCTGGGTTCATCGGGTTCTTGGTGAACCTACAAGTCCTATATATCCCCACAACCAGTAATGTCCAGCGGATGTAACGGTATATTGCTTTCAAAGAGCTTAGAAGAAGTTACAGGTGAAAACGTTGAAACAAAAGGCGCTTTTTTTCAACAAATTTTCAATTTATCCTATATTTAACTGTTAGTTTCTATAAAGAAACCTTGATGGATCTACACAAATGACCCCTTGCTGAATTCAGAATTTTGTCTACTTCTCTAAAATGTATAGCTTTCCAGGATCCCTTATTGCTTTTGTACCCATTTCTACCATTAACTGGAAGGAGGTCGAAAGCACAAAAAATAGCAAAAATAGGCTATGTCCCACAAAAATGCCAAAACTGTGTAAAAAATGTTGGGTTTCTGACAAAAGTCTGGAATCCCCTAAAAGCTGGGAAAATTGTGATTTCAGCCCCACAACCTCTTTTTTGATAACACTTGCAGGGAAAAACCCAGCTGCTTTCATTTGCAGCCCGTTTTTCCCATTTTCCGCAAAAAAAACTAAATTTTGCTGTATTTTGGCTAATTTCTGTGACCCCTCCAGGGGAATCCACAAACCCCGAGTACCTTCAGAATCCCCATGATGTTGGAAGAAAAGGACGCAAATTTGGAGTGGATACCTTATGTGGTCAAAAAGTTACAGGGGCCTCAGCGCGCACTACCCCAAATAGCCAAAAAAGGGCGTGGCACAGGAGGGGGAAAAGGCCTGGCAGCGAAGGGGTTAAACCCAACTGGATGCCAAATTCAAATTTAATATAACTTTTGAGTATAAGGCAACTTTGGAAAGTTACCACTCTGTTGCCAAAGATTTCTATTGGCCATTTACAGTTGCTGGCCACGAGACAGCCTTTTACCCTCCTGAGGAGAGGTGTGAACACTTCCAGTGAAAGGATAAAATGTAGGCCAACCATTGCAAGAGATGTTACCTCTCACTAGTAGGAAATGAAACAGGGTTTGAGCCCAAAAGGCAAGCTTCAAATGGATTGGTTCATTTGAAGGGCAAATGGTGGATACAGACCAAAGGAGCTGCTCAATTGTTCTGGTAGACAGGTTGGTGTCAGGGACAGAGAGGGGTAAATATTGGTCAAACCAGTTTTCAAGGGGGCGTGTAGACCTTAGGTAACTACACCTCTAAGGAGGGCTACTAAAATCCACATGCCGAGAGAAAGGTACTACTATCTTGAGAGTGGGCAGAATATTGCACTCTGGGAAAGCTAAATGCCACACAGTGCAGGAAGTTGTCATCAGGTATGAGGGTACCTGGTAGCCCATTGGCTAGTAGTCACCACATCACCTGAGTGCAAGTTGTGGGCATAAAAGTGGCATCCCAGATATCCAGACATCAGATCAGATCTGTACAGAAGAAAGAACTGAAGAAAGACTGCCATGCTGTTCCCTGGACCTGGCAAAGAGAAGCTGCACCAAAGACTGGACTGCACCTGCTGCTCCTGAGTTGGCAAAGAAAGGACTGTGCCTATGGTGCCCTGCTCGAGGAAAAGCCCAACATGGAAGCGGCAAACTCCAAGAGTCAGTTGGCTGACTTCCTGTTACAGTTGCAGGGCCACAAATGCTGAAAAAGCCGTCAGGGCAAGTTGGCAGCCACAATCGCTTAGTCGTCACTGACCAATGCTCGACAGCCCGGGAGACTGAGTCCCATTGCTCAAAATTTGCACACGAGTCTGCTGGACACAGGACAGTCATCGAAGTTCAACTTGGTCACCCAGATGGACACTAGCCACAGTTAAGAGGAACCAATGGTTTTGCTGTGACCTGAAACCAGTAGACCAATGGCAACTGGCTTTTGTCTGGATCTCACCCGACCTGGACATCCGTCCCTGCTGCCAAAGTCACCCAACTTTGTTCGGGGATTTAGGGGAGGCCCCAGGAAGACCCTCTTTGACTGGAACATCATTTTCAGCATTGTCAGCAACTTCAGCATTCCTGTATCCCTTGCATCAGGAGGGCCACTCCATTGATGTCTATGGTGGTTTGCTCTTAGAGCCTGGAACTGGACTGGAGACTGCTTTGTCTGCAAATTAGCTGTCTTGCTAAGCCCTATTGGCCACTCTGACTTGCTCTTTGCCGGAGTTGGTCGCCCAAAGTGGGTTGGAGTACCACAACTTCATAAAAAGTTTTCAAAGTAACCACCAACTGTGGTAGTTGCCAATTTTTGTTTGCATTTTGAGTGAAAAGCAGTGATTATTAAGGGAAGATATTTCTCAGATTTAATGCTGGACATTTTTAAGAGAAAGCTAGACCTTCTAGGACATCTAGCTAGACCTTCTAAAGAAAGTGAAATCGTATCTTTCAGAAAGTAACTTCAGAACTCCTGGTCAAGCCGTTATACTCTTCCATCTCGATGGTATTAACACTTGCTCAACTGTGTTCCAGACTTCAAACCAAACGTGCATCCTTTAAGCGCATCCTACATACCACAGCATGTCTGAAGAAATGTGATTTCATAACTTCCATCCTGATAGAACTCCATTGGCATACCTTCCTGGCCTCCACCGTCTTCAAAATATTTTACAAAACAAAAAAACACTCTAGCACAATAAATTCCCAAAACTTTTAGTCAACTGCAATAACACTTGAATTGTTATCAAACTGGTTATTATCATCCGACTAGGTTCCTCTCATTCATTCCTGAAACAGAGATATCGCTTTTCCACACACTCTTTAATATATAAGACTCAACATTGATTCTCATATGTTAAAGTGTGTGTGGAAAAGCAACATCCTTGTTTCAGAAACTGATAAAAGGAACCTAGTCAGATGATAATAAAATGGACAATAAAAATTCAAGTTTTATTCTGTTGACTAATATTTGGGGGATTTATACTGCTAGCGCTAGTTTTCTTTTGCACACTATTTCCCTGTAGCCTAAGCTCTAAAGGGGGAAATGGGCACACCACTATTGTATTTTTGCCCATCTTCAAAACAAGCTGGCTCATTAATAAAGCCACCAGGATCACTACCTCCACTTATCTTGCAGAGAAGCTCACCATCTCTGGTGATTCTTGGCACACCTACAGCCAGAAGATCATCAGATTGCAGTCTAAGAAGAGTCAAAAAAGAAAAAAGAAGCAGGTCCTTTCCGTCTGTGCACCAGGATTATGAACAATATTCCCATATCCATCAGGACTTTCCCAATGCTGTTCGAATTTAGGAGAGTTGAAGGCTCACCTCTTCTGGGAACACTACATCACAATACATGACAGTCCAAAAACTACATAGACTATTTAAGTATTCTTCTTTTACAGTTAGGAACAGTAGCAGACTACATCACAAACAACTGATGACAAATGTCTACTCTAAATAGCTGAGCAAGTATAAAACTCATCATAGGGATGACGTACCTCTCCCGATGTAGAGAGCTATACATTCTGCCCTTTCATTTGACTGTTTGGGTGACTGTGCTTTTCTACTGATGAGGTTTTTGTGGGGTGTCCCACTGCAAGGGCCAAATAAAATGCAAAAATAAAAAATGCAGAATATGTGTTTTGTGTTGCTTCAATAGAAGAGCACAAGGCTCTGCTCGACATGGTGTGTACCCAATATGTAGCCCTGCACATAATTGAGGGTGCAGTCTCACAGGTCTTTGAGAGTACCTAAGTTTAATGACAGCTGATATTCTAGTGAGACTTACAGATCAATTTACACGCACCCCAGGGTGAAGTGTTTATCAACCATCTGTATGGATTCCTCTCATTCCCACATTAAGTGGGATTCATTACTTTCAAGTGTGTGCATTAGTTAAGATGTGTATCTATGTATGTGTCTACATAGGTGTGTGTGTGTGTGTGTGCATATGTCACATGTTTTGGAATTGATGTGAAAGGAGACAATGATCACCCTACAAGACGGATATACACCTTTAGGTGGCCTTGTGTATATGACAAAAATACATGTAGCCTACTACACTGGTGTTTCTGTAACCCACCCGGATGGGCCAGGGTGATCCACATTGACAACCTGTCAGGTCCTGCTCTGTTAGTGATCAGAACTGATCTGATTGCCTATTCATCTTTTCCTCTGTGACCAGAAATAGCTTAGCCCTGATTGAGATTTCGAAATTGTATCCTCTTTAATAAGCATCTCTGATGCAAACTTTGACAGCTCCCTTTGTCTTGTACTGTGAGCTGTATAGAACCATCAGAGTCCACATTCAGGAAGTTTGTGCTTCTTATGTATTTCACATTTCATTAGGCAGCTGGTTTAGCCTCCTCCTCTCTAGTGACGGAAATGCCTGGGAAGATGCATCCTGCAGTTGTGAACTGGATTTATGAACATGGCACACGTCTTGATTGGTCCTGTACAATTTTATATAGCATGAACAAGACATAGAATCAGAGTGATTTAAATACATTTACTTTAGTTACTGGTAAAGCACCCTTAAACAGGAAAGATCATTGAGAGAAGTTGTGGGGGAATGTTCAGCATGAATATTTTGGCTTCACCGTGTTTCAGCTGAGATAAAAACAACAGTCCTTCTAAATAACAGCTGAAAAGTTTGACCATAAGTGGAAGTGCTTTTCTTGAAGACGGAATAAAAGAAGTTGGTCTTTTATGCTAAGTGGAGGGAGTTCCTCATTTTGGGTGTACTCCTGGAGAAGGATTGATTCAGTGTTTGACATTTTTTGAAGAGTAGACTTTCCTTTCAAAGCAAGTCTGTGCTTCGTAGTTCACTGGATTTACCTGAGATAATGGGTTTGTGAGCCAGATAGATCAAAAAACCACCATGTAGAGCCTTTTGTATTTTGCAAGCCAGCTTCAATTGACTTCTGGCCTCCACATGGAGCCAGATGAACTTAATTGTAATAGGGCTGATGTGGCCATATTTTCTGGAACTGGCTGCTAGCTGAGCTGTTGCACTAAGACCTGCACTTTGAGGAGCTAGATAGATTCTGAGTATACTGATCAAGAGGCCAATTTCTTAGTCGAGTCTGCAGAGGACCAGTGATTGTACTAAAGTTTTGCAAACTTCAGCTGGATTCAAGGGCTTAACTTTTCTGAGGAGCATCCTCTGTTGTTGGCCACCTCTTGATAGGGCATTAATTTGTGTGTGTGTAGAATCAGGCTATTATCCAGAGTAAAGTTCAGTGAATTCACAATTTCAGTGATAGTAGGTGTACTATCAAGAATGCTTGTTACATCAAGTCATAACTGTATGGTGCTGTTTGGTCACATGTTGGTTCTCAATTTTTGTAGTGCGCCTCGGCTCTAAATAATTTAAACCACAATAAACCATTATTGTTATGAACACTAATTTTCGTTACTCCTGAGGGGAACCTTTTTCAACACGAGTGGTCTTACAGTTGAAACACCATCCTGTAGTCCTCAGCCTCCTACTATCAATTCCTTGTTAGCCCAATTAACAGGACATTGAAACTTTAACTGTGGGGTAAACTTCTACTACCAAGCAGAAAGTGACATATTGGTGGGTTGTGAGTAATAACTGTCTTTTAGATGGTTATTTTTTGGGCTTTGGAATATTTTGACAGATATTTAGCTGCTTGAGCTTTCACAACACAAGATAGTCAAGTGATAGGGAGACTAACCACTTTTTTAGAGTTGACTTATTGCCTTTTTTCTCTAAAACATCTCGAAAATATTTGTCTATGTAATGGAATTTTATCCCTTATGTTGTTCAATTTATTATTTTATTGCATGATCGCAATATTATTTTTAAGAATCTTAATCAGTGCCCTGTGATGGTATTTTATCTTTATGTTGTCAAAGTGCGATATTTATTTTACAGATGTGTTATTACTTCTAATAAAAAAAATGTATTCATTCATTCATACTTGAGCTCAAACTAATTGCTCCACAATGTCTGAGAAACTAGGAAAAAGCACAGATAGATCCTAAATGTTGGAATGTGGATAATTAATAGGTGTAGGTAGGTACCTACCACTAGTAATAACAGCACAATCACAATATAAGGTCCAGTCAAGGTCTTAATAAATTATTCCCTTGCTCAACCCTTGGTAGGGAATATGTTTATGATTAAAATGACACCAAAACAACAACAATGTAATGTAGGGAACCAGAGATATGACTTTCTTAAAGAATAAACACTTTCTAGTGTCTAAAAGTCAAAAGCGCCACTTTGGAACATATGGTCTTGCTTGCCCCGGACAAATTCAAAGTTTCAGGCTGACCTCGTTGGATGACTTTGAGCTTTTTCTCTCAATGTCGAGCCAGGCTCCTCATCAGGCCTGCTTTGAGATTGACGACGGCAGCAGCTTGGCTCAGCTCAATGCCTCGGGCAACTTCCTGAAGTCTTATCCACCCCAAAAAGCTCCGGAGCTTCAGCGGGGAAAACCTGAATCTTAGACCAAGTCGTGGTTTGACATCACTGGTTTGACTCTCATTCAAGGGTCGGTCACCTTATGGAGCTTTTTACCCAAAAATTCTCCAAACTTCTGGATCTTCTTCCAGAAGGTTCTTTAGTGGTTCCAAAATGTCCACAACACCAATACAAAGTTCTGAAAGCTCTGAGTTGCTCCTGGCCAAATCACATTGCACCTGGCCAAATGATTCAAAGTCCAGCTTAAGGTGGTCAGCTGGTTTCTTCTTTCTGGAGATGATGCAGATGAACCTCTTCTAATCAGTTGCTTTCAGGGAGTCCCCTCCTTCACTTTTGAAATCAAAGCAAAATCCTTAGAGCTGTAGTTCTAAAGTGTGCAGCAGGTGCTGTCATTCAGCGAGTAATCCTCTTGGTGCAAGCCAGGGTTCCAGCAGGGCATGTTTTCTTCTTGTAGTTTCAGGCAGGGATCAGAGTTGCTGGGTAGCTATCACATGTTTGTCCAGTGTTCTTGGGTGGCAACTAGAGGGGCACCCTGACCAATGGGGTGCAGCGTGCCACCCTCAGCTATGACGACTACCTCCAAAGTGTGGCATAGTCTTGTCCCAAAAAGCACTATTTCCTTAAAATCCCAAATTGAGTAGCTCTCTCCTAGAGGTTAAGATCTGGCTAGCCAACGCACTGGCATGGCCAAATTTCCCTAACACTCCCCTTCCAGCCCCTCTGCTAATTCAATTACTGGGGCTCCTCTCTGGCTGGGGGGTGCAGGATGTGGTAGAGAGCCTGTGTCCTGCCCTAACTGTTATTTACTCTTTGAAGACAAGTTTGGCTACTCCACCCCCATCCCGCCTTCTGCTCTGCAGCTGTAGATCTCCTCCCACCAGATGTCCTTTGTCCCTATGCAGGCCACTATATAGCAGTTTGACTCAGCTTGCCAAGTCAAGTCAAAGAAAGCTTTATTCGATCACTATATTAGACAATCATAAATGCACATACAAAATTTGAACACATAGATCATTACAAAAAAGAATACCAAATAGCAAATTACATTATCCACAGTTCATTATAAAGTTTTTGACATGATGAAATTATCACAGTTCCAATTACCAAAAACAATATAATAATTAAGCATACATTTCCTTTGACTCAATACTCGTTTTAAAAAAGTTACAATCCTAAAAACCCTGTGCTCATTATCCAAAACTTATATACAATGAGAGAAGGCCGGCATTGTCGGAGCCCCAGAGATTTTAAAACAGATAAGATACAAGCTTTCATCAAATCAGCATAAAACCTACAAAAGAAAACAACAACTATAGTAGACTGTGCTGAAAGAATATCACAAGGACACACTTGAAGATTTCGAGCTCAGTCATTCATTTTTGGAAAGGTAACAAGTCTACGAAAGACCCCCAACCTAAATCTGGTTAGTAAAAACCTATCATACACACCTGGTACAAAAGTTAAATAGGGTTGAATATTAAAAGTGGTTAAAATTAACTGGTTATGCTGGAAAGTTGGTTTTGTGGCCTCTGATGTCATTCTATTAGTGTCTAATAACAGAAGGCCCTCTTTTTTTTAACTCCTTTCTCGTTATCATCTGAGCTTGCAAAAGACTGGCCAATCAGGTGAGGCTGCTGGAACGCTAGATTTTGGCTCATCAGAAAAGATAGTTCTACAAATTCCTTTCTGTGATGGTTATAATAAATCTTACCTTGGCAAATTGTTGGATTTATTCTAACTATTATTTGAAGTCTTTGAAGTATATTTTTAGCTAGCTCCTGTCAACAGTCATACTTTATTAAACTAGTCCCATATTAACCCATGGAGTCCATGTTCTACAAAGGGGAAAAATAAAATTGTCAGTTTCCCCTCACGAAGGCATATAAAACATCTTTTGTAATGTCCCTCATTATAGTTAAAAAGGCACTCTACTCCTGGGGCACCTAGAGGAGACCTTGTGGTTGACTTATATGTAAAAATAAGTGGCCCGATTCACAAAAATAAACTAAGACGAAAGTTTCAATTTACGACTTTCGGTTTTCAAAAGGGCATTTACTGCTCGTAAATGCCCTTTGTGAATACCAAAAGTCTCAAAGTTAGACTTTTGTCTCAGTTTACCTTTGTGCCCAAAATCGTTTAAGACTTTGGAAGTACCTTTAATTCCAAAGTCGAATTTGCATTTAACTTACTTTTAAAAGCTGCCTGCAAATCAGGGCTGCCTTTAAAATGACAGCAGGCAGCACATCAGTGCACACGTAAGTGCATTAAATCTGCTGGCCCTCTAAACCTATATGCCCCACCATATACAAGGGGCTTACAGGTAGGTTGTCATAGCAATTGTAATTACATCTAATTACCACATACATTCTACACAGAGCACTGGCCCTGAGTCTGGGTAGTAGAGCCCAGGGCACAATCAGAGTCAGTTACCACCAGTATCAGCCAAAGAATTGGTGTGATCAGGAAAAAAAGGATGACTTTCTATCACTAACACACATCCCAAGACAAAGAACTAAGACCAAAGTTGCCATAGAAGACCTTCAACCCATAAGAAAATATTGTACACAGACACTAAAGTTATTTGGATTATAGCACCTTACAACGCAGCCACTATGAAACCTTATGGGGTCATTAATTGATCAGACATTTGTGTTGTGTGTGGTTTATCGTTTGAATTGTCCAGCATTTCCCACATGTAAGAAAGACACCTGATATTGAACATATAGACCTCCGAGTGGACATTGCTTTTTTAAAATTATGATTATTGTGTGAAACTGTATCTGCCATCCCCTGCTAGAGTAAGCCTTTCTGGACTCCCTATGTGGCACTGGATTGAAGTCTACAAATAGAATACATTGGACACCTATTTAAAGTGCAACAGTAACTGAGTCCACAGGATGCTAACAGTAAACAACACAATTAATCTTGGATACTGATACCTAACCCCATGACTGGTTAAGGCGCCAGAAAATAAGACTTTACACGGAGTTCGCATCAAGAGCAAATGTTTGGAAAATGAGCTCAATAGCTCTGCTACTCTGCAGAAAACACACTATCATTTCATTGAAGAGCAAAACAAGTAGGTGCAATAATGAGGTGGCCATGAACTTTCTACAGATCATCAGAATGTTATCTATATAATACAGATTGAAATGTTTTCGTCTAGAATTACTATGTATTTGTTCAGTTCCTGAATGTGTGTGGAACAGACAAGCTTCACATTAAAAACTTGAATAGCTCTTTATATCCTCAAACATTAGAATCTGACCGAGGACAGTGAGGACTGTAGAAATTCTGCTCAAATCAATATCAATGCAAAAATATGCATGATCAATGGATAAGGAAAACGTTTCTATGATAATGTGAATGCTGTATTTATTACTGGGTGGCCCACTTCTTATATACAACCAGAGTAGCAAAGGTCTCATATTTACCAAGCCTATGATGCATAGCGTGGAGCTATGCAGTGATTGCTTTGCAAACAAAAAAATAAAAAAAATGCATGCTTTGACCATGCAGGCTTTCAGTTCAAGTTACTACTGACATACTGATGAAGATGGAAACAACTTGTGCCTGCTGCAAATTGGAATGATCTTTTTTTTATCAGATACTACAGTATGCTCAACATTTTGTCTTTTTTAGAACAAAGGCTTTTTAGATACATTTGCACAAATAACATAAAGGTGGTCTCTTCTCTGTTAACATTGATCTCAACAGTTTTCTTTCAGATCCTCAGGGGATGTACTGATGAGTATTTCTGAGGGAGCTCTAAGTGAGCTCTGACAAGTAGCATACACATATCCTATCACTATAACGCTTAATAGATAACAAAGAGAGTTGTTAAAAGTTCAAAGACAAAACCTTGCACTCTCTGCGGGTTGATACACATGTTATCCTCACTGAATAATCTTTGCCATGTATCATGCAGAATAAGTGCTAAAGTAGGCTATTTCCTCTGAGCACATTTTGTTCATGGCAGCCATCTTTTTTCGTCAGAATCAGGATCGCTCAAAAGTGTGCAAAACAAATGGCCAAAATAAAGAAAGGCATAAGAAGAAAGCAAGGTAAACTCAAGAGAAATTTAAAAAAAGAATGAAATTGGTTCCCGTCATTCCCAGCAGAGTATCAGAGTCCCTTGTTCGCCAGTCCACGGTACACCTGGGTCAGGACAGAGTCAGTCAGGACTCAGCAGTGCTCAACTTGCAAATAATATGTCAGTTGCACGATGAACACTGGTAGGTTAGGTTAGGTTAGGAAAGTTATGTTAGGGGAGATTAGTTGAAATTTCTCATTAAGAACAGCGTTCACCCTGGAGAGTACATCTTGTCACTAGAAGTTGCATAGAAAAATCTCCATAAACTTTATAAAAACATGAAGGGAACTCTCAATAATCGATTTTTAAAATCTTTTTCTAAACAAACCCATATTAATTTCGTCAAGTTTTAAGCAAAGTATGCATTCTGTCGCTACTAATTTCCCTCTTTCATTATCACTTCCTTTGTATGGAAGCCCGGATAAAGTTTATGAATATTCGAACGATTTTACATCAACTCAGTTGTGAAACCCTGCAACTTTGCAATCCCACGTAACTTTTACAAAAAAACTTTAAATTGCCTCACACTGAAAATGTATTAAAAAAAAGACTTCCGATAAAGTTGAAAAAATGTGAGCATGCGCATATCTGGAAAGGGTTTTCAGGCCCCCAGAGTAAAACCTTTTTACAAGCTCAAGTCATTGTAATTACTTTGGAGCTGGAGTACCAGGTTTGAGTTTCTGTGTCGGCTCAACATCCAGGGTTTCCGGGCAAATCACTTAATGGCCCCGTAAATTAATGTGACCTTAACAGGTGCTCATGAAAAGTGCCGGTGTTGATGATTAAGTGCCAGTGCTAAGCACCAGAAACCACTGGCTCAAATTAATCAACATATTGTTAGCTGCCTGTATTGACCTTTTAACAGTAATCACCAGAAGTCCAGTGGATTTGCCAGCCCTAAAGATCTCAGGAAGATGGCATCCATCCAGCAAAAATGAAGCAAGCACACATCTGCTAATAAATATCCCTCACTTGGAACTCCCAGCATATATTTGGAATATTTTACATTGGTGGTGAAAAATAGTGCCATTATTACTTGAAGAGAACCACAATCTACTTCAATTAATAATCTGCTTTTCAACATCATCTGTATGACGTTTGGGTTTCCCTATCATGATCTTGTCTTTGACAATATTTTTAAGTTTGTACATTTAACTGGATGTTTCAGAAAGAAAATTTTTATGTCTTGGTGAAATTTTATAAATTTTCTTTGCAGAAATTACATGAAATGCCAAAAAATCATATTATATTACGCAAAATGCTGTGTCCAACAAATTGCACTATTTGTTAACATGAAATGCACCTTTGCATCCATTTTTTGTGCAAGGACACTTTACATGCAAACAATTGTGCAAAATGGCACTTGACGGAACAACAGCTGCTAGCGTTTGGTTCATTTGCACTCTTTCCATGTGCCCAGCATATGATTTGTACCTGACTAAAGGCTAATTTTCACAGAGTGGCATAATGGTGTAATCACAGGCATTTCGTGTAACACTCATAAGGATAAATACCAGATACTATGTGAGATTACACCAGAGTAAATGAAATAGCACCCAGGCCTTCTGTTAATGAGGCAAAGGCCAACGCAGGGAGAGGAGATCACACACCATCAAAAGAGAAACAATAAAATACAGCTTACAAAATATCAGCAATATCTGAATGGATATAGAAGGAAGATGCCAGAAGCATTTGTCAAGTTATTGCAATTAAGTCTGACCTTTAATAGTTCAACAGTGCAATTAGCATCAATATTCCATGTTTCAATATTATTAATATACCCCTCTTCCTTCCCTTCTAAATACCAAACCAAATTACCTTAGCGACCGCATCACATGGCAATCAATGCATCAATAGAATAATAAACACTGGGAATGACAATCCCATATTGTTGCATTTAAACATGCTAAAAAGAAATCTCTGAAAACGTCAAATTTCAATATCAAATGGGGGTATTTCACTGTTAAACTTACTCATTAATAACGCCAGGACTCTCCTTGCTTTTTTGATATCTCAATGAGAGAGACAGAGCTTTGAAAATTACCTTTTCTGAAAGATCACCCCTAAACCTTTTGCCTTCCTTCTCCCCTTTTTGCTGAATTAGTTTTTGTTGGCTTTAGGACTCTGGGCACTTTACCACTGCTAACCAGAGCTAAAGTGCATGTGCTCACTCCCGAAAGCATAGCAACATTGGCCTATCCAGAATTGGCATATTTAATTTACTTATGTCTCTAGTAAAGTGCACTCCATATGCCCACGTATGTGAATTAAATGCTACTAGTAGGCCTGCATCGCCTTCAACCTCTCCTCGCAACTGCTCGTCGTCGTCAACACTTCCTCCATGAAGGTACTGTTTCCAACTGGCCCTGCGTGGCTGCTATATTCAGCCTGCACTCCATCACGGTCAGCTTGACATTTCAGATTTGACCCAGTCCAGCGCGATCAGATAGCCCCAGTAGTTCTTATGCTTGTAAGCACTATATTTCAGAATATTCTTTAATAATTCATAACTCTCGTTAAACTTACTTGATTTTCTTGTTTTGGTCTTGTTTAATGCATTATGTTAAGCTCTATTTTTCTAACCTGGTGTGGATTATTTGCGCATGATAATTGGACTATTTTACTCTAGTAAGTGTTACATAAATTCTTTATGCATTGCCTCTTAAGCCTGACTGATCTGTGCCAGGCTATCAGGGGGTGAGAACAAATTAATTTTGGCTGTGTGGCTGACTTACCCTGACTAGGATTGTGGTTGCTGCTTGGACAGGTTACATACCTCTGCCAAGGGGGAGGGAGGGGAGAGTGAGAGAGAGAGAGAGAGAGAGGGGGGGGAGGGAGGGAGGGAGAGAGAGAGAGAGATGTACACCTATATGCAATGACAACTATTGCACAAAGTTTTGTGAAGGAATTTGTATGGATATTTATAGTCTTGTTCGTCCTTTGCACAGCTCCTGAATTTGGCCATTCTCTAGTCTTTGCAATTATGTAGGCATGCACAATTTAAAGTAACCTCTGCTCACACTTACTCCGCCCGTTCTCAACTGAATAAGGAACAGCCGGTAATAGTCTTGGTCTTATAAATTGATGGTCCTTAAATCAGCACTTGGAGGATCTCTTGCCTTGCAATCATGTCAGAATATCAAGGACAGATTTATCCTCAAACAAATATATTGTAGCTAAATATAGACAAGTACATTATCATGTATGAGGGTATGTATAGGTAAGTTTAGACTAACTGGGCTTACCTGTATAGTTTACAATTTAGATGTCCACAACCAGTTACTTGAAGATATATATAGCATCAAGTCATATCTGTGGAGTTATGTATAGTAAATCTATACTTACCTTATTATATATTATGATATTTTGTTCGTCCATGTTTAGGACACAATATTTTTGAAGTACTAGATTTTGTCCCTGATTTTCTGGATTTTTTTGCTCCTCTCTGAAAAACTCAGCAAGATGGACCTTGAAGGGTATCATTAAAAAAGAACTACAATGCACCTGTGCGCATTGAGTACAACTTCAAACTGGGATGCGGTGGTAAATTGACAGATGTGAGCTGTATATCATCATTTGGAAGCTCTCTGATTAATGTCTGTGCTTGCAGAGTGCAGGAGCCCTCATTGCATGGCAAATGGATGAAAATATGAGCTGAGGGACAAATGTGGCAGAGAACATGCCTCTGTGGACAGATGCTCAAAACAACTAGCGCAATCGTTCAACCTTGTGTCGCTACCGATGTGTTGGCTCCCATGAGCATCATGATTTTGTGTGGCTTAGTAAATAGGCGCAGTTTTGTACATTTTGTGCAACCAAAATTGCCAATGCATGAGCCATGTTTTTACATATCTGTATTTGCTGTAAAAGTCTGCCCTAATATTCGCATCTGTGGATTTATTTATTTATTTAATAGCTTGGTGAAGTGCTATGCATCACATTTCGGGCGCTTTAGACCGTTTTAACAAACAGACATTTAAAGGGCACTGCCTTTATAACTAAAATAGGTTAATAGATTTGCAATGCAATGCAGCCTACCGCAGTTGTCATTTTTTGAAAGTTTATCCTTGGATAATCTTTCGCGCGCTCTGACACGTGCCCTTCCACTTGGATACTATTGCTTAAATAGACTTCTGTGGGATTTAATTACAGCGGCATTTTCCCATACTATTTTGGACACTGTACATTTAGTAATGGCTTATGGATAACATAGTTATATTTGTAGAATTATGAAGAATAGCCCACTTGCCACTGCTGGGACGATTCAGATTTTTTGGAGGTGTGCCTTCAGTCTTTTTTTTTTATGAACTGATATGAAGGTGGATTTTCTCAAGATCTGACAAGTCCATACATTGACACAAGGCTACTTTACAAGTCAGAAAGTGACACCCTGCATTTTACTGCTCACTCTTTAATTAACTGGGATCAGGCATGCATGGCGGGGAGAAGAGGTGGTCAGGGGCATAGCTTGGTCAATAACATTGGAGAGTGAGCTTCAGATTTCCCAACAATCATACCGGGATATCTTGTTAAAACACGTTCTATGAAACAAGGACATGAAGGGGGCTTAAGGAGCAGTGGAAAGAGAGAGGAGATCGAATTGTTAGGGGTACTTAAAACACAACATTTTTCAAACTGATCAACATTTTTTATGGCCTTCAAAACAGAGATGAGAGAGAGTGTTTGTGTTTTTGTCAGTGCGGGCATGTAAAAATCCCCGGTGAAATCCGACAGACACTTCACCAAACTTTCCCAAAAAGTGTGGGTTTACTTTTATGAATCAGGCCCGGACTGTATGGCGATGTAGGTAGGTAGCTGGTATTGTATTGCCTATCAATGATGCTTGATGCCCAGGAGCACATAGTCGTTTCTAGGGAGACGCAAAACTAATCTGGACATTATTTCAGAAGAAAATATCATTTAGTTTTCATCAACCATTCAGATTTGTACCATTTATGGACCTGAAACCTTTTTTTCAATTCCTTATGCCTTAGCAGGTCTGCTTGTACTTTGCAGTATTCCTGCTCCACTGAACCTGATTAACAGGATTGCTCATGAAAAAACAACCCTATCATGAGAGTGGTACTCTGCCAACTGCTTTGACTTGTCTACCTGCTGTTGAAAACTCACATGCATGGGAGACTTTATGTATTGGTACCTGCGACAACTAAATAAGATCAGAGAAGCCAGAAAGTGTAGTAGACACTCCTAATGGCTTTTGAGCCTCTATATGCGTGTGGCTGTGTCAAGTTCTGGACAGAATGAGAAAAACAGACTTGTATGATACCCACTGAACCAGTGCTTCCCTGGGCTTATTTAATTGGTGGCCAGTGTCAAAACGTCCCAATTAACCCTAACCCGTTAACTGCAGAAACCTGCCTACTATGATAAGAGCTTGAGGATTTGAAGCTTTCAGCCCCTTCCCCTATGCTGCATTCCAGTCGACCTGCAGCAATGCAACCCAAAAGATTGAAGGCTTTTCAGGCTTACCAACAAAGTCAATCTCACTTCACCTAGGCACAAATACACTAATAAAATCAAGGGCAGGATTTTTGTAAAGCTACAGAATGATACCAAACTCTAAGCTGAAGTGGTATCATACATATTTGAAAACCTGCAACCTCAGATAATTAACTTTATCAACCAATGTGACTGATTTCTCTCCAGCTCCATCTTCCACTACGAATAATTTTAGTGGCTTGGGGCCTATCTTAGATCTTGGAATGTTATATTCTTTACAGTTCAAGGATTAGGAAATTGCTTAATGTTTTCTTTAACAATACTGTAAGAAATTGAGTTGCTGGTTGGGGGAGTGAAATCCTACTCAAGCAGGAAACACAATCCTTGTCAGGGTAAAGTCAAAAGCAAATCCTAAATTAACCTTTGCTCAATCTATGAGTAGCTTGGCACAGAGCAGTCAGGTTTAACTCAGAGGCAATGTATAAAGTATTTGTACAACACTTCATCCAGTAACACAGTGAAAACACACCACAAAAGGATCCCACACCAGCTTAGAAAAATAGAGTAGTTGTTAATAAATAAAACAAGAACAAAACAATAACAATAAAAAGTCAATCAGTAGAACCAGAGATATGCAGGTTTTAATATTTCAGTAAAAAGAGTGGCAAAAAGCACAAAGTGCCAACTGTGGATATCTGGTTGTGCCGGACGAAGACAAAGTCACAAGTTCAGGCCAACCATGATGGATGGCAGGCCAGCTACAGGGAAACACTTAGGCCCACTGACCAAAGTACCTTAAATCCTAGTTTGCAGAGCGTTGTGAGGGTCCATATCGAAGATGTGACGTGCAACTGAAGCGATGCGTCGGTTCCAAAATGCGTCAAGGTTGCAGTGCAAGGTCCTGCATCATCATTTATGTTCCAGTTAACGGAGGCTTGTGATGTGAAGTCCAATGTCGAGAATGTGTTGAGCAGGCGAGGTGATGAGTCAGTTCAGAGGACCTGCAAGACTTGGATGCAGAGTCCAGCCTCATCATCAAGGCTGCCATCGATGAGAGATGCAAGGCTTGTGCTGATGATGTGTTGCCTGGCGGTAGTTCCGATGAGGCAACAGGCTGCAATGCAGGTCTTTGTGATGGAACCGATCTATGCAGCCGCATTGATGTGCCAGTTATGTACAAGTTGGCGCTGCACAGCAGAGGTGCTGTGTCATTTCCGCTGGATTCACAGAGGCCGGCAGAGCACCTTAGGCCCACTTCCAATGTCCAGGACTGGGGTGGCCCCACTTGGCAGGGTAGACTCAGAGTCCAAATACTGGAGTCAAGGTTGTTGGAGCCTTCTGTCCCTGAGGCACAAGTCAGGAGGCCTCTCCTTGGAGTCACTTTGGGGTCCTGCGTTCAACAGATGCAAGTCTAGTCCTTCTCACCCTGGCAAGAGGGCAGCAAGAAGCAGGTGATCACAACAGGATAGCAGTTCCTTCTGAGCAGAAGTCCAGCAGAGTTGCAGCCCAATTCAGCAGCACAACAGTCCTTCTTCCATGCAGAATATCCACAGGTCCAGAAGTGTACTGAAGAGGTGGTGTCTGAGGTCCAATAGGTACACCTGGCGCCCTTCCTCTGGAAGGTGGAAAAGATTCTTGACGTTTGCCTTTGATTTCCTCGGGCATCCTGCCTTCCCTGTCCTGGCTTCAGACTCCCTATAGTTGGTATTCTGCCCTTTGTATGGAGGCAGGACACCGCCTATTCAAGTGTTAATGAGGCTGTGCCAAGCTCTGCCATCCCATCCTGCCAAAGATGGCCCATCCAGGCACACCTAAGCTCTCTATTCTGGGTGTGGCCATGTACGATAAATACTCGAAGCTCAACTGTCAATTGCACCCAGTCATGTGTCTCAGAGACAGGCTACAGGCACTCACTGGCAAAGGTAGGAAAATGCTAACTTTCTAAAAGTTTCAAAGAAAAAAGGGGCAACCTAGTAGCCCTGAGACCAGGGCAGTACAATTGATGAAGAGAAAAATTGTCCCCAAGGGGGAAGTGTCAACCCCAACTACCTGGGTAACCATATAAAACCATTGAAGATATTGGTTTTGGCAAAGGAAGATCAATGTATTCAATTTATTTTTCTTTAAAAGGAAACGGCAATCAGAATTAGACATTTCTCTTTAGACATGTTACAGTAATTATGTGCTCCCAATAAGGTAAACATTGCAGTCAGAGAGAGATGAGTGAGTTTAAAGTGCGCAAGTGCTATACAGCCAATATATGTACAAGGATAGGGACTGATGTGGGAACACTGGTTGTTAAATAAACTCTGAAAACACAGTAACATGTTCCAAATGAAATTGAAAACAGTCCCCTAATATTCGGTCAAGGTTTTGACCCCATAAAATTACTCATAAAGAGTCGTCATCAGGATGAAGGGAGTTAATTTGAAGCACCTAATGGTTGCGGTACTCCTGTGGTGGCTATCAAATGTACCGTTGTGGGACACAAATCAGCACAGGTGACAAGAGGTATTGATCACACTCAGCATTATGTTTTCTGAAGATGTTCCTGTGCTTGCAGCCCCATATGAGAGGCATCCACACTTCGCTCCATTCACTGATTGATGACGCTGTGCTAGGGGGGTTTTGGGAACACAGATCTTCAGACTGTGTTTGTCAAAAGAGAAAAGTCTATTCTGGTTGCCTTTTCCATTATAAAAATAGGAAATTGAATAAAATTGATCTTCTTTTGCCAATACCAATTTTTTTGATGGGGCAGATGAGGCTGATACTTCCCCATTAGCGACTATTGTTCTCTTTATCAACATTCTAAAAGTGCCACAAAATTGTTATTTAAATTCCGGCTTTATCATGAGAGACTAATTTTCCTTACAGTTCCAAAGACAACAACCATGGACTGGTTACCTAATCCCAATTGGATATTTCAGCTTATTAAATGTAACGAGGTAACTTCAATGTTATCCTACGGGAGCGGTAGGTCTTGCAGTAGTGAACAATGATTTTAAGAGTTTTTTACTTCCAGGACAACTTAAAATTACATGTCCCACTTTTAAAATGCATTGCACTTTGCCTTCTCGGCTTTCCAGGGCCTTCCCTAGGAGTGGCGTGTATGTATTTTAAAAAAAGGCTTAGTCCTACCAAAATGGCAGTTTAAAAACTGCAGACACAAACTGCAATGACCCGCCTGAGACATGTTTACAGGGGGCACTTAAGTGGGTGGCACAAGCAGTGCAGCAGGCACACTAGTCACATTTAATATACAGGCCCTGGGTACATGTAGTACCACTTTACTAAGGAAAATCAGTACCTAAAATATGTCAATTTGGAATAGGCCAAAGTTACTGTGTTATAAGGAGTGAACACATACACTTTAGCACTGATCGCAGTGCAGAGAGCCCTAAGGCCAGCAAAAATGTGATCATCAAAAATGGAGGGGGAAGGCAAAATGTTTGGGGAAAGACCACCCTAAGGCTGATAGGTCTAATATAAACTATTTCTGCTCTTGTTTTGGATCTTTGTTGTTTTATTTAACTGGTCTGGTCTTTCTGTCTACTAATTCTCAATTAATTGTGTGGGGTTCTGGTTCTGATTTGAACCTTATATTCTTGCAGCCTTAGCAAGAGCTCAGCCCTTGCTACTAAGACTGTGATCATGAGTCAGGTGGAGCAGAATTACTGTATGGAATTCTGCTCCACCTGATTCTGAGTGGGACACTTCTCCTGCACTTTTTTTCCATTTGGTGCAGAACTAGACTTGATTTTTCTAGCCTGTAACCCTGACAGGAAAAACGGAATGATCATTTGGGTGTAGCAAAGCGTCATGCTCCAATAATGCTCCCCTGCCTGAACATTACTTTCTCTTCCCTTCCCTAATATCTATACCTCCCATCCCTCCCTCAAACTCCACCCCACACAGAGGTATGCGCATTAAATTACTGCCGACACAGAACAGGAAGTCAATGTATGCATTAAACCCAATAAGATTTGAGAATTCTGTGAGATTTTATGAGTGGAAAAATCAATTTTACATTCAGTGGGGCTTAACTCATAAGTGAATGGTTCAAGGTGGATTTACCACATGGTCACAGTACATTTGCATGCAAATTTACTATTCTGACAGTACCATCTAACTTGTAATTGAGCCTAAATGGTAAGACAAGGATACTTTTAATGTTTTTTTAAGGTTGCCTCTTGGGGATCCACCTGCACAGTTTTTGTGGGATGTTACCAATAGCAGACACCAATGCAATTGGCCACTTTGCCTAATAATAATACAAGGAGAATTTCTGGAAGAGAGGTAACATCTTTTAATAGTACATAGGTAAATCACTAACTCATTAAACAATCAAGAACATCAAACCTACATGTATATGAAATGAATGGGAATATTTGATGTAAGAGATTAGATTTGCGATAAAGTTAAGGCAGATAATATGATATGAATGAGATTTAGGGTTAGAAACAGAATGTAGGATAACAGCTGCTATAAGGGACAGGATAATTGTTAAGGTCTAGGTTATGGACAAGAAAATCTTTGTGGTTTTATGGATAGGATAATGATGAGGTAGAACAGATGTTGAAGGAATAGGGTAGCATAACGGAAAAGGACAGTTAAGGTTAGTATAAGGGTCACGGTCAGGGGAAAAAACTGAAATGATTAGTGAGTGTGCTTATGTTAGAAGAAGTCAATTATTTGGTTAAAAATAGAGTACATGGATGTGTGAGTGTGTGAATCTCTGTTCATACATAGTGAATGGATGAGCGAGTTCATAAGCAGATGTTAGAATGGGTGAGTACACGATGAATGGTTAAATAAGTGGTAGCGAATGGGTGTGTCATTTGATTGCTGAATGGCAGAACGGGTGAGTACATGGTTGAATGGTTGATTACGTGGGTGTTTGGATGGATGCACAAATGAGTGAGTGAGTGCCTGAATACATGAGTGAGTGCATCACTAGATGTGGACAGGTAATCTTATGGACTGAGGCTTCAGACAGCAATACTGCTAATTCTATCATGCAATATCAATATTATGCCAGTGCAATAAATACACCAGGGATGGTCACTCTCTTGGTAATTAATCTCTAATGAGAAACAATAATCATAATTATGCCACTGCAAGCCTTACACATTGCCCACAACACCTCAGGAATTATCAACATGCAGTAATACTAACTGCATGTTCACCATACAATGGTACATCTACTGAGTGTTATGAAACACCCCATGAGCATCACTTGTCCCGTGCTCCAGAACTGAACAGATGCAACATACAGCACAAGCATGAAAAAGTACAATGGATCTCCATGTCAGTACATGGACATTTTACAATGCATGCAATACAACGGGAGCACTACATAAGTCTACAAATACATCTAAGGCACCAATGAAATGACAGCAGGCCATGAAGAGGAAATACTCCTCTGGTTGATTCTAAACGTGAATTACACGTTAAACAATCTCCATCAGACGTGGGCTTTACCCTCATTTTTTCTTCAAAAGCCCGTGGACAGGTTGTCCTGTCTCTAGTTAGACCTAATGATATGGAAAAAAAATTTTTTTAAATGTATTCTTTATAATTATGTTTAGATTTGTATATAATAACATATCGATTGCTCTGGTTGAAGCACATTATTCAACACTAAAAGAATAAAGTGCCAACAGGTATTGTTTTTAAAGTGCTATATTTCATAACTTACTTCACTTGCTGACTTTCTGACTGGTGTTGTAGCTTAATGTTTGAAAAACATATAATACTATGAATAATTGTAATATTAAAATACAATTGCATGAGAGTGAGAATAATAAGAATTCAACAAAATAACAATAATAAACAGCTGTGGTTTATTTAGTGTTTAATAGTGAATTTTTGTTGCACTGTAATTAAAGTTGTTGTTAATGCATTCAGAAAATACCACTACTTTTAGAAAGACTGAACTTTATACAGTTCCAGTATCACTGCAAAGGGGGTGCAGATGCCAATGCTGTTAAAGAGTCCATTGCCTGAACGAAGGTTACTCTGCGACACATGCTATAGGGACATCTGGGATGTTTACACTGCCACAGTGTCACTTACTGCACACATAGTGGTGGTTCGCATAACTCTGGTGCATTCCTAGGAGGATACTTATAACTGTTCTATTCAGGGATGGGCTGTGTTTGAAACAAACACCTTGGTGCAGATACTTAACGCTGAGAAGTATGAATCTCCTAGACAAGTCCCCCGAGGACTATTCTCTTAAGGCACCTCAAGGGAGGGAAGGCGGCTCGCTTGTCTGTACAGTGAGGGCTGGCGTGCCAATGCTGAAACAGCCTCGATCTGCTTCTAAAACCCAGATTTCAGTACTTACAATGCAGCACCTATTCTAATCATTTTAAAATGTCTTATATGTAGCTTATTTTTAATTTGGTAAACATGTATTGTCTCAATGCCTCACCGGTGTTCACTGGTGGATGGAGAACAACTAGTTATGACTCAGTGGAGGAAGGCAGAAGTCCTACTTCTGTGACAATTCATCCCCTCTCCCTTCCCTCTACCTACGCCTCCAAACTGGGTTTCCTATTAAAGCAAGAGGATAAAGCTCGCAACTTTGGGATACTATTCGGCAGTGATCTTGCATTATCCCCCAAACAAATGGCGTCTCCAAAACATTTTTCCACCGTCTTCGCTGAGAAAACTTCAAATCCACCAATTTCCTCATTAGGATGTCCCAATTTGCCATGGGATGAAGTAGCTCTGACTATCATGGGCCCATTACATGGTGTGATAGGTGATGTAAATATATAATGGTCATGGTGGATATGTTTTCCAGATGGATTGAATTGGATGTAGTGACTAAAGTGCCCGCGAGCACAATGAAAAACGTTGTCAAAATGGCTAGCAAGGAGCAAAAATTCACTACGTGATATCATCCCAGGGGAAATGCTGTTGTAGAGATAGAGTGATTAATGGCATAGTGAAATTGTAAGACAGAACACGTAAAAATTGGGAGTATGAATTGAAGGGGATCTTGTGGACATATAGAGTGATGCCACATGATTTGGTGGGTGACAGTTATTGACGTGTGGGTCACATTCCAAAGTGAATCCTGGTTGGAATAAAAATAGTAAGACCTTGAATTGGAATGAAACAAAAATAAGGAAATTCATTCTGGCAAGCAGGAAAAAACAAAACATATTTTGATTCTTAACATGGTGTACCGGAAGTGCATGTTAAAAAGGTCAATGGGTTAGTGTCAAGTCAGTTAGGAAAGTGGCCAAAGGAGACAGTAAATTTAGCAGTCCTAAGAAAGTGTCAAAAGTTATGAACAACCCAATAGAGTTGGACGATGGCAGTATTTATCATATGAGTCACATTGCACTGGTCGGACATTCCAATGAGAGGTTGAAGAATGAAGTGAGTAGGGATAGTAAAGAAATGTCAGGCAAGTTTTGGTGGTTGGAAATATTAACTGAAGATGTGTAGAAGGAGAGTAAGAATGAGAATGTCAATTTGGCTGAAAATATTCAGGAGAGCAGGAAGGAAAGTGGTGATGATGATGAAAATGTTCCGCCTGCTGTGTTGAGAGAAGAGAGTATTTCTGAAGATTGTAGCATCAAAACAAGCACCATTGAAAGAACTATTAAGAAACCAAACAAATTAGAGATTAGTAGCTACGTAATATGTGTATGGGACATTGCCATGCATAATAGTTGTACCATTTTTCTTTTTATTTAAGTTTTTTAAATGTTGGTTTTATTTTTATTGAAAAGAGGGGGTGTAATATTGGGTGTGTATGTTCATGTTCTCTTTAAACTGAACTTTAAGGAGTGGAATTTACAGTACGGAATGGGTAGAATGTTAAGTATGTTCTGATATAAACTGTGGGCTACGGAATATGGTGACACACTTGGAGAGATTGTGTAAAAGTGTGTGGTGCTGTTATACATCCTTGTATGAAGACTGATGCAATAAGTAACTTGGAAACAACTCTGGGCGTGCATCGTTACTACATAACGCTACTAACCCATCCATCCTGTTCCTAATATTCACGGTCAGGGTTTAAACACAACCAGGCCATCTGCCACCATCCACTGCTTTGAGACTCACATCTCTCTTTGGCAACTAATGGGTGGTCAGCAGTGCTCCATAAAAAATTTAAATAAACATAGGTAGTCAGGAGTGAGATGCCTGGATTAGTAGCATGTGCAATATTCATCTCACCCTGACACTCAGTCAGACAGCGAGAGGTAGGCTGGAAAAACTGGCACAACAACAGCTATAATGTGACTTACTGTTCTTCGAGGGAGGGAACATGTCAAAAATGCATTTAACTGTCACGTTAAGGGAAGCGGAATAAGCAAACTAAGGAGGGTGCAGGGAATCTCACAGTAACCAGCTGATTGAACTAAATTGCATTAAATGTGTCAATTGCAATGCAGTGTTTTGGGGAGAATTGATGAATTAGCTGAATAGGTCATTTATATATAGTTTGATTGTTAATCTCGGATTGCTCTGCATTGTGGGGTTTTGCTCAGACTAAAAGGATTAATCAACCTAGTATGCGCTTTTATGAAGGAGCCTTCTCCATGTGTAAATTTTTCATGCTTTCCTTCCTCTACTATGTCAACAAGGGGAGAACCCGAGAAGAGCCACTTGTGCAAAAATCAGACACAGAAAAAACTGGGATATTTAAACAATAGTTGACAGAGGACACAACGACCATAGTATATCTTTTGTTGCTTAGGACATCATTCCAAGTTGATTGGGGTGAATGGATTTAACAGCACAGACCAGTGCCGTGATGGAAAAAATGAGACATTCACTAACAAGGAAGAAAATTGGAGAACAGAATCAGCCTACCTGACTTAATCCCCCCTCAAATTTCTTTTTTACTCGCGCTTTATGAAGACAATGCCTTGTTCTTTATGTCGGATCCCTGGGTATCTGGGCTGCGGGTGCTGCGGATCCTGCGGATCTTCGGGGAAACCTCTGGGCTCTACGCCAATCCGTCCAAGTCCACTCTGTTTCCTATTTGCGGAGACCAGCGATCTCAGGCCCGGGCCTCACAGCTGATCATTGCAGAGGCGAATTTCCAATATCTCGGGGTGCATATTGTGTGATGCCCTACTGAAGCTTGGGCCCGTAATATTGCCCCACTGCTTCCAACAGTTTGGGATGAGACGACGGTCTGGTCTCAGCTCCCCCTCTCGTTATACGGCAGATCTGCCATATTCAAAATGGTATCTCTGCCGCGCTTGCTTTATCGGCTACAAAATTATCCCTTTCCGATTCCCCCGTCGTGGTTTCGTCAAATCAATGCGCTGTTGAATCGGTTTATCTGGGGGGGGGAGGTGCTGTCAGGGTGGCACTAGCCACGTGTATCCAATCTACGTACTGCGGCGGGATCGCCGCGGCCGATGTCCAGGCTTATTACTGGGCATCGCATCTTCTGGTGATAAACGACTGGTGGTATGGCTCCTGGGCGGACCCCGCCTACGCAGTAGAACGGATCTTCCTGGATGAAACATCACTGCTTCATTTCTTATACAGTTCCTCGTCACTAGCGGACCTTCCCCCGGTTGGTCGGCTCGTCATTCATATCTGGAGGCGAGTGGTCAGACAAATGGGGTGGTGGGGCGGACTGACCGCGGCGACGCCCCTGTGGCATTGCTCACACCTTAGACCAGTCTCAACACTTGAGGGGTTCCGTAGATGGGATGATACTGGGATCTCCGCGTTGGGTGAGATAATGCAGGGGTCTACTCTCAAATTTTTCCAAAAGCTGCAAAACGATTTTCACCTCCATAAAACGCAATTCCACAAATACCTGCAGCTCCGACACGCTATCTTCCAGAGTTTCACCCGCTGGAAGGTCGACTGCTCATGGGGGACCTAGGTGCGCATAAAATCCGACAGATTTACCAAACGATCACTACACACTCCACCACCACTTTACACCGTACTCGGGCAACATGGGAGGCGGATGTTCCCACACTTACGGACGATGATTGGGCTGAGGCATTGGCCAGTCCCTGGTATTGAGGTGTTTCTACCCGATACAGGTTGATTCAGTTTAAGTACCTTCATAGAGTATATTACACGCGTTCACGCCTGTATAAAATGGGTGCCGTTTCATCCCCCGTGTGTCTCCGCTGTGAGTCGGAGGAGGGATCCTTTCTTCATACTGTATGGAGTTGTGCAGCGCTGCAGCACTTTTGGTCAGGTGTACAGTCTTGTCTAGGGCAGGTTTTGGTATGGGATATTCCCGCTGACCCTAGGCTGATCCTTCTGCATGGCACCGACGATATAGGGGTAAAACAGATATAAGCGTCATTTATTGTTTCTGGGACTCATACCTGCCAAACGTGACATTGCTCAACACTGGAAAGATACATCCCCACCCATTATAGGGGTCTGGAAGAGGGCGATGGACCGCTGTATGTCGGCCGAGGTTGCAGTCTTTCAGGCACGTGGCTGCCCACAGAAGCATAAGAAGATTAGGGCGTGCTGGGCCACCTACAGGGGTATTGACTTGTCACTATTGGGGCCCACGCCATCCAGAGATCCCTTAGATAGATTGGTCAGGAGTAATTCACCGGTATGAGGAAAGGTGTGCAGGGGAGGGAAGGCATATCTGCTTGTAGTTCATGTGCTGTAGTATATGGGGTGTGTGGTGTGTGGGTGGGGGTGGGGGGTGGGGGGATTGGGTCTGATGTTCAGCAGACCTTTCAGAGGGATGAAAACTGGTGCATTGGATTTGTACGATTTGATTATTGCGTGTTTGATGCTCACCGGGATTCACCCATTTGGTACCTTGGAAAATCAATAACATTTGTTGTTAAAAAAAAAAATCTTTTTTACTTAGCTTCATATTTCTAAACTGTTCTTTGAATACTGGTAATTGAGGAATACAGAGTGATCAAAGGAAAACATTGTTTATAAAATCTTCACAAGGCCCAACCATCACAGAAGACGTCTGATTAAAAATACATGTCAGAAATGTACTAATAAAGGTTTCCTCCTGTCTTTGGAGTAGATTTCTAATTTTTTGGATATTAAAAACCTTAGGATATCTGCCACATTTTTCCAGGATTGTCCTACCTTGAACACTCCTTGACAAAGACAATAGGTCTGGCTTTGATAGGTGGGTTCCATAGTATTTCTTTTTGAAATCATATACAACAGGGAGGAAAAAACACATGCTCCAAACTAAACATGGCCATGGTATGCTTGAATAACAATTTTACGTTTAAAAAGCATTCACTAATGCAGTTATTTTACTAGTGATGTTTTTTTAAACACACAGCATTTCAGGTTTGCCATGCATTTTATTATTATTATTTTTTAAGAACCCCTTCATCAATCAGTGAAATTGCATGCAATTACACTACAATGTTACCATGTCAGTTAATTACTTTGTAAAATAGACTTTTAAAAGGAGCATATGGAAAATAAATACCTGGTATTTAAAGTTGAAAAAATAAATAAAATTAATATCCACACTTTGAGTGGCAATTTAAATTACCAATAGATGAAGACTGATAATCACAAGCCCCTTTCTTTATGTATATTTTATATTATTAATATTTATATATATATATATGATTTGTGTTCAAAACAGGTCTAGTGAAACAGCTGAAGCTGTTTTAAAGGCCAGTAGTAAAATTATATTCGGGCAGATTATGCTCTGAGAGATAATTTTACATGAGTACATTTTCCAAACTTCAGATGTATTTCGACAAGGTACATTTTTAGTAGCTGCAGTACTTTTAAATGTGAAACTACAGCAAAATGTTTGTGTTTATGAATGTTTACTGCATTCTGGACGGCTCTCTCCCTGTGACACTCATTCCCCTCTCATAGACTAAATTTACAACAGTGGAAATTCTACCACATTGGCTGATTATCACATTTTTCAATTGGCCATTGTTTGCTATAAAAGATAAAAGCAGAACATGTTTTGATAAGAATGACTTACTGTACTCTTTCAGCTTCTGGTAGGAATGTTCTACCCTGAGGGACAATATAGCAGTTCCAATTATAATATTAGTCGATGAGTGATTTCCTTTACCTAAACTGACGGCCATTCTCTCCGTCAGTGGTAGGTGTGAACATCCATTTAATAGAACAGAGGAAAGATCTCTTCGGAGCAGGTCCCCTGGCCAACTGTTGATAAGTGACTGACGAGCACATATCTGTTTTAACACTGTCTCAGTACAAATATCAAAGAAAGACTGTTTGTTGTTCAGTGACATCTTTTTTGAAGTCTCTAGATTTATTTTTGGCTTAAAGAAACCTTTCCCCAAAAAGAAATTATATTCTGTTTGGATTGATTGTCCTACAACATAATTCATTCACCTTACTTTGTTATCCATCATCAGTGAAGGTTTGGCATGCTAACAACATAGATATGTAAATACCACCATACTCAGTAGCAATATTTGATATGGAGGACAGGGTTAGCAAACGATCTCAATTTCAGTTGATGAAAAGAAGGAGGACGAACCTTCGTCGCAACGTATTATACTAAACACCAGACCAGAAATGTATACGTGTATCATCCAGCATTCTCTCCTTGTGCGATGTGCACAGGAGATCCAAATATGAGGTTTATTTTGACCACTGCTTCTAGCAATGGAAGCAGAACAGTTTTCGGATTCAAAGACCACTCAAAACAAGTGTAACAATGCCAAGGTCTCTTGAAGGTCAAAATAATGATATATATGTATGTGCTCCTTTGATGTATGTAATCCAAATTCACAAAAATACATTGTGTATCATAAGTCAATTAGCGGCATATTAAAAGCTAGCTACCCGCAGTTCTGACTTGCTGCCTTAAAGTACTATCTAACCATTCTGACTGAGCTTCATGTCCCAGAAAAGCATTCAGTGACAAGGCATAGTGAAATCCCGCTGCTCCAGTGGATACTTGGGAGCATTATCCATCATCCTGCTGGCCAGATGTATATTTGGCAAATGCACCTCTTTGTTGGACAGGTTCTCATGTCAACGCAGAGTCCTTGGAACTCTCCCCATAGGCATCTTGCATACTGCTGTTCATTCCTATGTCATCATTACTGAAAGGATATAATATATGGGATGTATCAGAAGAGACAGAAGTTACTCAAGTCAGGAAGCGCTGTAGCTGGCTAATTAGAGACCTGACTTTATCTAATATGTTGGGCGAATAATCAATGCCCATCTTCCTGATTAGCTCACCAACATGTATTTTCTGGAGTCTCCAAACATTGGGGATAACAGAACAACAGATTTTCTCTTCATCATTTTGCCAAGTGCTTTAAGCATAATGTGTTGTTCGAACCCTTATGAAGTCAGCTAGAAAGCCCACTGAACACAATTGCAGGCAGTGTGGGCCATGCTATGTAGGTGGATGAAACTCTGCACTCACAAGGCCTCTTCACACTCAATCTACCAAACTACAAAAGACACCCTGAGATTCCAACCAAGGACTCTGGACTTCTTTCAGTTTTGGGTGTAGTGGGAGCACCCTTGTAAATCGTCGGTGCTGCTGTAGTACCGAACCCGTGGCTCCCCTGTTCTTTTTAGAGTCAGAGGAGAGACTGTGTTTATACCGGTGGAGACTGCGGGTTTGCCAGTGTACATCTATCACTACCATCTCCCAGCCCATCTGCCAAAGAGCCACAAGGTCATAAGTGGTGGTTGCCCTATATTTAGGGCATGGGAATTGTCACTCATTTTTCCTGCCCATATTTACCATGACAGGTGTGGTAGACACAGGCAATTAAAATACAGACAAGACCCAACAGGGAGGAAACCTCATGAGCTTCGGGCCTATTCAATTTCTGTTTAGAGAAAATAAATGCCTGAAAGTCTGTTTTATCTAAAAATAAAGTTTTCTGAGTGGGCACTTCAAAAATGGTGCCTATTTAGCAAACCGTCAGTGCTGTGAGAAGAACCTCTATGACTCCCCTCACTGCACAGAGATCCCTGACAAGCTGGTAGGGATCTCTATATAGGGCAGATGTTCCACTGTCACACCCTCTTGGACTAGTGAGCCATCTACTTGCATCTAGATCAGCCCCCCAGTTTTTATCATCTCTGAAAAAAACTTAGGCTCATCTGTCAAGTCCGAGGAATGGGTAGGTACAATCCATCATGCGTGGAATCAGCGGAGTGTATTAATCCTTTGACACAAAGAGGCGTTGCCATTTAGTGTCATTACCTTTACAAGCCTTACGGGCTATCATTTTTGTCCAAAAGCTTCCTAGATATATCAGTATGCATATATGTGAGTCTATTAAAAATACTATAGTCAGAATTATGAAGAACAATGATTAACTGGGCTAACATTTTATCTTCTTAATGAAAATCAATTTCTAAAAATACTTTCCTGGAATGTATTTATATTTAAACGTTTGTATAATTGTTATAAAGTTTAGATGTCTTTCAGAATAATATAATTAAAAGCTACAACCAAAGGCACTTTAGGGTGTACTGCAGCTTTACACAGTTAGATATTAAGGGCCTTATGTAGGTGGCCTGGCATTTACCACTTCATAAATACCGAATCATACCGATTCGGTATTTATGAAGTGGTAAATGCTATGTAGGTATTCCTGCGGTAAAAATTACCGATTCGTAGATATTCGGTAATTACCGAATCGGTATTTACCGATTCGGTAATGAGGCATACCTTCCCATTGATTGAATCAATGGGAAGGTATGCCTCATTACCGAATCGGTAAATACCGATTCGGTAATGGGGGGGAACACAATCAAGGGTGGCAGGGTGTCACATTGACACCCTGTTGCACCCCTGATTCCTGCATGTGTGCACATGTGGCACACATACATGCCCTAAGGGCATGTATGTCTGCCACATTGCACACTTCTAAGCGCTTGAAAATGCATTTACAGTGCCATTCTTCATTTACCACCAACTATTAATTGGTGGTAAATACCGACTCCACACAACACCCACACACTCCCCCTACATATCATTACAGGATTCGGTATTTACCGAATCGGTAAAATTACCGATTCAGTAATTTTACCGATTCGGTAAATTACCGAATCCTGTAATGTGCCCCCTACATTGCAAAAGCCTAAATACCGGTCAGTAACGGTATAATTACCGAAAATCGGCCGTTACCGACCGGTATTGGGCTACCTACATGAGGCCCTAAATCTCAAAATAGCTAACATGCTCAGTGTGCACCAGTAAATGGCCAAATATGGTCAAGTTCATGTGTCCCATCCAGTCTAATTGTTTTTGGCGGTCTGATAATTAGAGTCCTGCATGTAAAACAATGATTTACATTATTCAAATGCAAACACAGCACACATATCTTTGTACATAAATGTTCACCAACTCCCACTACAAACCTGCATCCTATTGAAGACATACTGTAGTCTTAACGTTTGGATCACTGAAAAAAGAGACTACATAATAGAGCTCAACACTGAGGCGAGTCAAGATAACAAATAAAATCAAACAATTAAATAAATAAAACAAATTTCGTAGCGCGCGCTGCATCGCAATTTGCGATGCAGGGTGCACTACGAAATTCGTTTTATTTAATTGTTTACTTACCTCCAATTATCCATATTCCGGTTTTTAGTATCCCCCACGCTGCCCCTCCCCCGCCCCGCCTTTCCGCCCCACGGAACACCCTCCACGGGCCGCGGCTGGTTGGGAATGTTTCCTCTTCATACACAGGCTCCCAGATGAACACATTCTGCTAAACCCTGTGCAAGTTCTTCAATTTGTGCAGAAAAGATTAATACATTTGTGCGTATGCAGCTCTTAAAATATTTAGCCTTAAATGCATTATGCTGCATTTCCACACTGTCACATCATTGTGAGTAGGTTCAATGGATATTATTTCCTTGAGTACATCAACAATTCACGATAATGTATTAATGATAGACTTGTCTTGTGCAATGTGGGGCAGAATATAACAGAATAAACAACTATAGTCCTCGTTCAAAATTTTTTTTTTATCTCGTTGTGCCTAAGAGCTTCATACTCAATGATAGTAATTGAATCTCAAACTGTGAGTGATGTTTATTTATTTATTCATTCATTTGTAGTTTTGCAATGCGTGTTCACGACCTAAATGGGTCATCAAGGCACTTCACACAGACATATGATAATGCACATAATAATAATTACAGTAAATGGTCAGAGTAAAAAAGAAAAACTTCAGAAGACATTGCAGCAAAGTCAGGTAGATGATTAAAGACATGAACAAGCATGTCACCAAAGTCATGAGGATAGCTAAAGGGGGCAATTTCATTTGAATACAACTCATTTCAGCTCCTGGTGGAGAGCCCCCTTGGAGGGATTCATTCGTCTTGCACGGTAGAAGGGTTATGTTTCATAGGTTGCGTGCCCTCCACGGGAAGGCTGTTTCAGTGCTGGTTGAGTCTTGAAGATTGGGGTTTTACAAAGGTTATTGGGGTGTTCCAGAATATTCAATTTTATGTACAATCCAAACCTGCTTATATGTGCTCCTAGGTTCAACACGAAGCATATCAATGGCAAGGACCAGGGTGATGTGGTCAAATCTTCTAGTTCATGATGCTACCCTTGCAGCCGCATGAAGGTCAGCCTTCAGGGAGGTCAGATGAATTGTGAAGATATTTGTCAGTAATGAATCCTTTGAAGACCCTGTTTTCACACTGAGCACCTTTTGTTAGAGAGTGCTCAGGGCCCGATTCACAGAACTAACTTAAGACAAAATCCTAAACTTACTACCATTTTGGTATTCACAGAAGGCACTTACTCATTTCGGTATTCACAGAAGTTAGGAGTCCTAACTTTAGGACTCCTAAATGCCTTCTGTGAATACCGAAAGTCTTAAAGTTAGGATTTTTCTCAGTTTAGGAGTCCTAAAGTTAGGCGTCCTAACTTTACTACTCCTAAACTGAGAAAAATCCTAACTTTAAGACTTTCGGTATTCACAGAAGGCATTTAGTAGTCCTAAAGTTATTGACAACTAACTTCTGTGAATACCGAAATGAGTAAGTGCCTTCTGTGAATACCAAAAAAGGTAAGTGCCTTCTGTGAATACCAAAATGGTAGTAAGTTTAGGATTTTGTCTTATGTTAGTTCTGTGAATCGGGCCCTGTGTGAGCATAACAATTCAGACCATAGTCAAGCATCATTTGAAGATAATTGCTTAATCTGTGATGGAGGGCATACTATCGAACATGTTTATTGATTTAAGCCCAGTTTGCATTGGAATGGAGCATAGGAGAGAGGAATGACAAGAACTTCAATGTTTGCATGGTTAAAAGTTACATGATGGATTGACAACCAAACTGGATATTAATAAATATCTGTGCCTTACAGGGAAGAGACTTTCATACACAGCTGGATGTCATCAGTATAGAGATGAAAAAAGATGTAAAGCTTCAGAAGTGACCATCGAGGCTCAATGTACTAATTAGCAATTTTGCAGATAGAAAATAGCCCAGTGCTGCCACTTGGAGAAGGGGACTAGGAGAGAGAGAGTTAGATATTTTTGTTTGTTGTGATTGGATCTTTAAATAGGAGGAGAAGCACAAAACTGTCCCGCTCAATTTCATTAATTATTCCATGACTGATTGTTCCACAAGAAAAGAGTGACTGAGTGTGTAAAACGCTGCCGACAAGTCTAGAAAAATGATTTGACAAGACATGCTCCTGTATAGGCTGAAGAGAGCAATGTTTGAAAGGTCAGAGGCTCTATGCTGCACCCAGACCTATAGCTTGATAATGCTCATTTCCAGTAGACAGTCAATTGCTTCAGCTGAGCTGTCACAGAACCTTTCAAAGCTTTTGCAAAGAAGGGGAGATTAGGTGTGGGAGCACCACACAGATGCTTATAACATCTCTGACTCATCACTGCCTCATCCAGTCTCAGTTACTAAAGTAGGCCATTGAATTGTGCCTTGTAAATCAACACTTTGAAATTTTCCACGAGGAAAAGGCACAGTCCCAATGCACTTTGGCTGTTCCCAGGCTGTGCTCTACAGGATTTCCGGTGACATCATAAATAAACCACATGGCTGAGATTCGTACATTTCTTCATTTCATTGTATTTGCCAAACGTTAAAATACCTCTGACACCATGGTGCATGGTTGGAGTGTTTGCATTGCTGCAAGACAGTACATATTTTCAAACTTCTAAAGTACAAGTAAAAAACCTTTCAACTTCAGTCCCCAAAACGAGTTTACAATTTGTTATTATGGCAATCTGATGAAGCTATTGATAGAATTGCAATCTAATCTAGGGTTTCTGGATCTTAGTATTTATTTTATTCCTATGATTGAAAATAACAAATATGATTTAAGTTCGGAAATAAAACTATTTATCAAACTATATTGGTACAGGAATATGTCAAGAACTAGTGTGCCTTGGCTTAACACCTAATGTCACAGAGTGCAAAATAAAAACTGGTTTGCCCCAGTGGAGAGTCTATCGTCAGACTTAGAAATTTATAGAGACAAAGTGATTGTCAGCGAGTCATTGGTGGAGCAAGCTGCAAGCAGTGTCCGAAGCAGGGCACGATGATAGCGAGTTGCTGAAGAACGGGTTCCGGTGCCGTCTTCGACGAAGCAGGTGAAGTTCAAAGTCTCAGCTGACGAAGAACTTGATGTTGATCGAATGCTACTCGGCATCAGTCCCGATGATGCCCTCTACATTGCCACTGCTCCTGGACTCGTCTTCAATGAGTTTTTGACCCCAAATTAGGCACCTCTCAGATCCTAGGCCCTGGATGTGGTTCTCGAGCTCATAAAGTCAAGCTTTCGGGATTTTCATGACCGTTCACACTGGAACCGCGCTGCTCACACCAGAAATCAGCACAAGCCGCCGCAAGTTCACCTCTTTCCACAGCAAACATCATCCGCCCACCTTGATCAGCACCACTAGGCTCCAGCCCGGCCTACTACGATGTCTGCTATTCACACCCGCCAATCATCAGTAATGCTCTCCTTGCACTCAATAAACTTCTTCCCCTCGAACAGGACTCTTGGCACAAAGCTTGAGAAGGTAAAACTTCCGCAGGACTAATCTGGGAGTGTGTCTGAAAAGCGCTCCATCGTGGTTGGTCTGAATTTCTGTCTAGGACCAGGTCTAGCCATCCAGATAGCCTTGGTTGACGCTTTTTGTTTCTAGGTGCTATTTTACAGTGTATGCGTTAAGAAATAAAGTCTGGTTCTACTGATTGGATTTTGTCATTTTGGTCTAGATTTATTTATTCAATTTTGCTCTATTTTTCTAACCTGGTATGGGGCCTTTTTATCTGTTGTTTTCATTTTTTTGCTGTTTGAGTGTTGTACAAATACTTTACACATTGCCTCTAAGTTAAGCCTGACTGCATTGCGCCAAGTTACCAGAGGGTGAGCACAGGTTAATTTGTGGTATGCTAGTGACTTACCCTGACTAGGAATGTGGTTATTGATTGGCCAGGGGTAATATTCCAGTCAACCAGTAACCCTATTTCTAACATTAGGACCATAATGCAAATTGTTGATAACTAAATTGTCAGAACTGGCCTCTACTGTCACATATGACATGGAACCACATGGCCTCTGTGTATCACAAACAGCACAAACTGTCCCCCCACACATTACACACATTCACCCCACACACAGCAATATGCCTTGCAAACATTTCAAATAATCTGCATGAAAGGTAGAGTGCAGATCTGGGCAATATTTCAAAGAAACTTCACAGTTTTCTCTCTTCCTAAACTGGCATGCTTTTGGCTGCGTAATGCCAATGAAGGCACCTTGGTGCAATAGTGTGGGTATGCCTGCATTTTGGTCAGGATACTTTTTGGTCAGGAATTGCGCAAAAAATATCCTTGGATGTGTATTCCACTTTGTATGTGTGCTGCAAAATGCAACACACAAGCAAAAAGGAAATAATGAGGAGAAATAAAGCTATTTCTCTTCGTTATACCCTTCTCAGGCACGCACACTATTTGGTGCAAACTCATGTCTACAACTCTTTGTAAATATATGCTTGAGTCAAAATCCATGGGGGTATGCATGAGAATGATCCAGGGAACACCTCCCTGGCGCAAGGTAATGCGAGGCTGAGTAATGCACAGCGTTGCGTTATTTATTCCTTTTTTTTACAAAAAAGCAAAGCAATATTTGTAAATACCAAGATGGTGTTTGCTTTGGCTCAGTATCAAAATAGTGATGCAAACCCAATACAAAATCTTTGTAAATCTAGGTCTCTGTACATACTTCCACCACATGAATAGCACACAATACACACCTCGGGCCACATGTATGAACCTATTTTGCATTCGCAAGCAGGCTAATTTGCAGAATCTGCCCATTTGCGAATGCAAAAAAGGCTTTTCCTATGTGTCAAACCCTATTTTGTTATTTAATAACCTGTTATCGAATTGCAAAATGCGTTTGCAAATCGGTATTTGGAAGGGGTGCGTTTAGGACTCCCTTATAAATACCGAATCGCAGCGGTATGTTTGAATGTTTTGTGACCATGAATGCAGTCGCAAACATTAGCATTTTAACACCAACTTCAAGTTGGTGGTAACCCATTGGCAAATGAGAAGGACTCCCTAAGGGACCCCTTCCCCTTTGGGAATGATGACAAAAAAGTTTTTTAAGAGCATGCACTTGTACCATGGACCAATGCCTGCTCTTATAAAATTTAAAGAAAACTTTAAGCTAAAGAGGCTGCATTTGAAAAAAAAGTATTGCTTAATTGAAAAGCAATCACAGACATGGTGGTCTGCTGACCCTAGCAGGCCACCATCCCTGTGATTTTAGCGCTTCCTAGGGGATCGCAAATTGCAACCTACCTCATTAATATTAATAAGGTAGGTTGATTTTAAACCCCCTAGGAATTTCTAAATAGAACTCATGGAGGTTCAGACATTAGAAATAGTGATTACCTAATTGCGATTCAAAGAAAATCGCAATTAGATCATCCCTATTCCTAATGGTGACACATGTGCCCTTCATCCCCAACCGCAGTACACTCCCACCAAAAACACAATACACTGGCTTATACTATTGAATACGTAGGAGGATATGTACAAGGAAGTGGAGGAGAGAGGCGTTAGCCTTCATGGCTTAAAGCCTCTCTCCTCCACTTGAAATGCAAGGCTGCACCATATTTACAAGAATGTGGTGAAGCTTTGCGTTTCCCCCTGCGATGGCGTTAAGTTTAGCAACTTAGAGCCAATACAGACACGCTTGCACCAGAGTGCAAGGGTGTCTGCGTGCAGGGGAGGATTGTTTATGTGCAGGAAGATGTTCCTTCCTGCATATAAACAATCCTAGAAATGCCATCCTGTCACTTTCTTGCGTGCTGCTTCATGCAGTACAAGTGAAAGTGGCAAAATTACATTTTTTTAAAAAGTTTGTTTATGTGCAGGAAGGAACACCTTCCTGTACATGACCAATCCATGGCATTTTGCTTTAGCAAAATGAGGAGAAATAATGCATTTCTCCTCGTTTCGCCATCATAAGGCCAGTTTTTACCTTGTCTTAATTTTGGTGCTGCCTCCTATGTACGCCACCCTTGTACATAGGGGGCAGCGTCAAGATGAATTTGTATTGCGGTGGAACGCCCACCACAACACCCACTGCCCACTCCTTTAACGCTAACCATAGCGTGAAAGGGTGCCTTATGTGCAAGGCAGTGCTAAACCACGTTAAGTGGCTTAACGCTGCCTTGTACATTAGGCGCAGCCCCAATCGCCACCACAACGTCACTATAGGTGATGTTGTGGTGGCGATAGGGGCTTGTACATATGCCCCATAGTTTGAAATAGGATGGGATGAGCAACAGTGGGCATTGAGAGAGAGGGTAGGATTGTTGAATACATTAAATAATTGGTGCACATGGTGAGGGGTCTCAGGGCCAGAGGAAGGCAGCAGTAAAATCTAACCGTGATAGCCAGGCTCTGTGAGAGTGATAGTCATTTTATGAGAGAGAGAGAGCAGAATTCAGGAGTTGACAATATCAAGCCCTAATAAGTGACTGTGTCAGGCTTCAGGACACAAGCAGTTCCAGCTTCAGGAGGAATAAAGATGAAAGACAGTACAAGGAGGAAGTATTAGCATTTACCAGAAGACAGGAAAATGTGGATGTCAGACTACAGGGTTAGTGTCCCCCTTAAAGAGAATCAAGCTCTGGTAGACAGTGCCCGTGTAGAGAAGAGAGTGAAAGGGTATACAATGCAAAAGTGCAGGGTTCTAGAACAGAGTACTAGGTTATTGAATTGGAGAGTTCCATGATATGTAGATGAGAGTGACAGGTTATACTAGGTAAGTAGGTCAGGTTTTTTTAAGGTGTCAAGGACCAGGAGCGAGTGTCAAGCTCCACAGGAACAGTGTGCCAGACTCCAAAACTGTGTCATGCTACCAGAGGAGAGCTTGAATAAGAACTAGAGCTTTAGAATGCTGGAGGTGAAGGAGACAGCGAAAGGATCTAGGAGTATTGAATTATCGGCTCTAGTAAACTCCCAGGCTCCAGAATTGAGCCGCAGCCTCTAGAATGCCTGTCATCCTGTAGACAAGAGTACAGGATATAAAGGAGCTAGTATCAGGCTCTTGAAGAGGCAACTTGAAAAGAGACTATCAAGCTCTACAAGAGTTTGCTCATCCGTAGTGGGAAGGAGTTTTAGACTCAAGGGTTAAAAGTATTAGCTTATGAAAGAAGGCAGGGTTAGGCTCTCTGGGGAGAGAACTGCAGTCTCTGTCAGCAAAGAGTGACTGCTATGGGGTGGCATTTCTGTAAGAGAGTGGTGCTAGGGAAGCAATATAACAAAGTTTAGAGCGCAGGTACAACAACAACGCGTTTCAGCTTCACTGAAGCCTTCGTCAAATTACGTGAGCAAGATCAACTTCCCGTAAAAATAGACATACAATTTATTGACACAGAAGACATACTCAAGGAGTCATGACTTGAGAGGAGAGTTATTTATGCTGAAGATGCAGCAAACGGGAGTCTTTAAGAGAAGAGAGTGTGGAGCTCTATCCACAGACAGTGTCAGACTCTACTTAGAGTGGTATCAGCCACCTTCCATTGTACACTGAAGAGGAGGTCTCTCTTATGGGTCCGTTCTAAATTCCAGACCCTTTAATGGAACCATGGGAAGTCCAGCACCCACGGCCAGTGTCATGCTAAGCAGTTGCCTAGAAGTGAATGAATGTAGCACCAGCCCTGCCTCTGACCCAACCCACCCCCTGACCACATCTAGAACGGGCACTGACCCCTTAATGCCTCTGGCTGCATGGCCCTCTTCTCCAAGGATACCGGCAGACCGCCAGCCTAGCACTGCACACAAGGATGGGAAATAAGACACAAATGTTCCTGTATGTGATTCAGTGAGGATCACAGATGAAACATGGAAAGGCTGACACCTAAGAGCACAGAGTTTACCCTTTCCACCGACTTCAGAAATAATATTTAGAGGGCTGGAGGAGGCAGCTCGCTTTGCCGATCCACTCAGTTGAACTCAAAGGCATCGCCCGGTCTCAAAGCATCCTTACCTTTACAATTTATGCACAGGGTGACGATCAGACAGACGCCATGCTTGCAAGTAGGGCTTTGCAGACCGAGGACAAAAAAGCTCCTTGCTTTCCAAACCTTATTATTTTGAAAATGAGTTCCAGCGTGGGTTCTTCTCTTGGATGATTCTCTAGGCAGCTACTTAAAATGTTCCTTCATGCCAATTACCCATAAAATGTGGGATTAAAGGAACTATCATCTACCACACAGTTTCTTTTTCATTGTGTATTTGGGTCACCTTATTGCAGTCCATTCCTGTGGTCCTATCACCAACATGTGAATGACTTGCCATCACATATGAATTTGGCTGGGGTTTCAAGTCACCAAGCAGATGCTGCATGGCTCATATATAGGATTGTTTAATGTACTGAAGACTGTCTCTCGCAGTAGCAAATATGCAAGACATTGCTAGAAACTTCACACTTCATTGTCTGCGCAGGAGTCTAGTTTTGCATTAAAATAATAGCCTCTAATTTAGCTTTGCTTTAGTTCGCATAACTAGGCCGCAGTAGACCACATTATAAATAATGTATGTAATTTTGCTGGGAACGAGCTGTGCACAAAGTTTCATTTTGCTTTTAGAAAATAATTTCAGCACAAACCATGGTCTCTATCTGCATGTACCAAAATAATGTTTCGATTGTTTCCCCGGGAAAGGAAGTTCGATTTTGCACCATTGCAAGGCTCCGTTAACATGTCAATATTATTTATGCTTAAAAGTTTGTTTTGCACTTATATTTCTTCCAAGCAGCAAATGATGTATTTAGCAGGCAATGAGAATAATGTGAAAGTACATGTTACTTTAAAAAAATATTCTGATGCGGTGCATGTAACATTTTTAGTGCTGCTCATTTACGTAAATTATGTTATGAATTTGTGTACCTTTCATTGTCCAGAACATTATAAAAAGATGTGCGTTATGGTGAAGAGCCAGAAATTCTGCTTGTTGTTTAGAGAGGTCAAGATGCTCCTGTTCCATTCTGTATTTAGTACTTATTTACTATTATTTGATTGCTTGCCTGGGGCTGTATTACAGAAGGTGCTCTGGGGGCACAACGGGTGTTTTCGCCCGCTGTGCAAGCCCCGGGGCACTTTGGTATTACAGAAGGGATTGCAGATGCTTGTGCGCCCCCTTCTGTAATACCGATAGCACTAGCACACATAAAGCGCCAGCGCTATCCCCAGGGGGTGTTCCTTCATTTGCGTGGGGGCGGCCCAATGCAAATGAGGGAATCCCATTGCCTCCGCGCCCGCACCGTATGACAGATGCTGGCGCAGAAGCAAAGAAGCTGTCAGGTGGCGCACTGTCACTGCGCTCCCTCAGAGCAGCCCTTTGGAGCGGGGGAAGGGGGTCTTATTGACCCCCCAGACATCCCCTTGCACCCGCCTGCAAGGGGATCTCTATTACCCCTTCAAAGCGCAGGCGGGTTGACATCTGCACTGTGAAAACACAGAGCGACTTTAAAGCAGCGGCTCCGTTTTTCACATGAATGCGGCTGTTCTGGGAGCAGCTAATTCCATGTAATAGGGCACACTTTCCCTGTTTGAACCTGCCGTACCTGATTTAAGGTGCGCCGGGTGCAAACAGGGGAAGTGCACCCTTTACATAATAGGGCTCCAGATGTGCAGTGCTTGTTAAATTTCTTAAAGGCACATTGCATTACTTCATTTTTTGTTTTTCGTTTTTAATGCCAATTCCCTTAACTCTAATGACTTTTGCTTTCTGTAATGATAATATTATTTGAAAAAATCTACAAACACTGAGAACTGGAAACCCCATGTTGTGCAGGCTTCTTTGATGGTCGGACTGAACGTTATATAATTCGATACTCTCCCTTTCCTGCCTATGGACTATCCTTAATTAGGGAAGTCTTTTGACTCTATTATATTACCCAAACTTGTTCCAAAGCGAGGAATTTCTGAAGTGCTTTATGTCCAGCTCTTCTTTTCAACTGTTTGTTGAGATTTTTACCGCAGTCAGGGCCTAATTTATAAAAAAGAGAAGAGACTCAAAGATGTCCTTAGAAGTCTGCTGCCTGTGCTGCCAGAGGCCAACGCTGCTGAATAACAATGCTGCCTAGTCTTGACTCTGCCGCATGCCTCTTTCTTCCACCACTGTACAATTCCTGTCTCTTCATCTCATTTTTGCAGGGTGTTTCTTATCCCTGCTTTCTCCTTTTGTGGCTGATTTCCTATTTCTTTATTCTCCTCCTTTCTCCCTTCTCTTTCTTTCTGTCTCTTGCTCTGGGTCGGGCAGGTAAACTTACTGTCACTCTTTCGGTTAGGGTCAAAGTCTGCAGTTGAAAAATAAGTTCTGTTCCACACAAATGAGTGCTGGTGCTTAACCCTGCAAACACTGGCACACAAAAAGCACTGCAGACCAAAAGTAAACACTGCCCACCACAAATAATGCACCGCATGGAGCAAACCCAGGCAGCGTGTAAGGTAGGTATAAGGCAATGCAGCGTGCACGATATGATCTTCCAAATGTCTTAGCTTTCGAAGGAAGCACTTTGCTGAGCTATCCACAATTCAGATATTCCTTCAAATACACCTGTTTAAAGATATATGATCCTTCTCTTTCTCTTCCAGCTGTTTCAGCATTTCAGTGGCTCTGTATTGCCTGTTAGGTTTCATTTCCTTCTGTTCAAAGGCTCTGTGTTCACATAGAAAAGGAAATGCAATATGTCACATGGCAGCATGAAATATGTTGAGAACATAGAATGCTGAAAAGCCGTGAACAAAAAAGAACCAGAAATGCTGCCATTATTCAATTTCCTAAAGCAACAATATTTTGTGAGGAGCGCTCAAAGTACAGTACAATTTGTTGGAATCCCTGCTAAAAACTTTGTTTAACAAGGCACTCTGCTTTCAGTTATTGTCTTTATGCCTCTCATCCTTTTGTACTGTATGTTCTTACAGCCTGCCAAGAGCTCCGCTTTGCGTGCCGGGGGAAGGATGGCGCTAGATTAAATAACTGAGCATGCTTTATTGTTGCATATAGTATAGGTTGTATTATCTCAAAGCTTTCACGTTTTAGTTTGCATGAAAGCAGATCTATTGTCATTTGTGGTGTCATCTGTGATGCCAGTGATGATGTCACTTGAATAATTATTTGCAGTGCGATATAAAAGGCAATGAGCGACATGTTGACAAGAGCTCATTACAAGCAACATTTTCAAATTTTGAGGTGCTTCACAGCCATTCAGCTACATGGGTAACATTGATGACCCTTCACAATATTTCTTCAGCACATGCTTTGAGTGGTATTTTTGCATTGGTTCCATTTGGTTTTTCTAAAAGCCTACTAACATGGGGGAAAGGTCTGAGCAAGTTGGCAATCTAGGGCCTTGTGAGGTAATAGCAGGTATATATGAGGATTTCTAGATAATTTGGAGCTTGTCAGGGCTACACCCGAGAAAGCATGTCAAGCATGCAACCAGTATCAACAACTGTAATTTGAAGAAACCAAGTGGTAAAATGTAAAAAAGAGATAAAAAGACGAACATTTTAATATGTTTAATAACCAAAAGTCTCAAAATTGACTCAGGGGAATGAGGAGATATGTGTTTAAATACTTTAAAACTCAAGAAGATGAAAGTAAAATCAAACAGTTAATGGATGTCTACGAGAACAATAACTGAGCCACGCTGATGCATGAGTCAGGCAACAGCCATTCCTCTAGGTTAACAAAATTACCTTCTTTACAAGAAATGATGGAAGTCAAACTTCTGCAGTGGCAAAAGGCGAGATACTGAGATGTATCTGAATTTGAATTTGAATTTGAATTTAAAAACATTTCTATAGCGCACTTTTACCAAGCGGTTTCTTGGCGCTGTTGGATTGTGAGAAGCAAGCAGGAGCAGAGGGGAATTTAAGCATTGTAAGCACGGGAAAAGAGAAAAGTTTTAAGACCCTTCCGGAACTCAATGTAGGAAGATGACATACGGAGTTCCGGGGGGAGGGAGTTCCAAAATGCAGGAGCAAGCACTGCGAATTTCGTACCGCCAGTCTTTTTCTTGCTGAAGCGGGGGATGGTTAACAAAGCCTGATGAGTAGACCTAAGCTCTCGTCCAGGTATGTAGGGGGTGATGGCAGAACAGATAAATTCCGGGGCAGTGCCTGTTTTGGCCTGGAAAGTAGTGCAGCCAAGCTTGAACAGAGCACGCTCTTTCACCGGCAGCCAGTGCAAGGCCTGCAGTAGGGGAGTAGCTCTATGGTATTTGGGCAGGCCGTGGATCAGGCGGGCAGCCTGATTCTGCACTAGCTGCAAACGGCGAGTGGCGTAGGCTGGAGCGCCATTATAGATGATGTTCCCATTGTATCTGACCTCGAAGAGGTCAGATACAATGAAGTAAAGATCCCCTTGAAGCTTTTCAACTTGCCAACAAAGAATTTGATGAGGACAAGATGGACATTGTGCAACCAACAGCTTCTAGATTACTGGTTGGAGGCATGCTGAACCCCTCTCTTCATCTAGGGCCCTGCCAAAATTCAGTTCAAGCATCACATACCCTGCTTTATGATAAAACTATCCCTGAAGGCACTATTCCGGAGCCTGCAGAACCCACCAGGGTGGGGAGAGGATGCCTATGATGAAGCATGACCCAATATTGTGTGTGATGCATCCTCTTCCATTAAGGATGGCCTTCTAGAGACCCCCCTTTGGTTACACATGACTTACAGCATTAAGGTTTCTATACCTTACCAAAGTTTCCTCATAACATTTCCATAGGCAACTTCCTTCTTCTGTGTTTGATATATTGTTGTTGGGGACAGTAGGTCTGCCTTTTCTTCCCAGGACTCTCCTTGTAGTGGTTTAGGATATAACTATGAACTACAAAATGGCTGTTTTAAATTAACATGTTCCTGTTTCAAACAAAAGCATATGCATTTTTCATAGCAAAACAGTAATATGATAAGAAATTTCAAATTGTTTTGCAGTTTCAGGCAAAAGTGCAACCTAAGTAATTAAAAAAAAATACAACCTTTGGTCTATCACTGGTTTTATAATTGAATTGTGTTCTATTTTAGCATTCGTGTAGGTCTTTATACCACTGACAACACCCTGAAGAATTTCCGTGGGGTGCAGTAGGGGTAAAAGAAAAAGATATTTCATTTATAGGGGCATGTTTGGTAAAGTGTGGGTGTACTGAATTGCCTTTTTGAGAAGAGTTTGGGTGTTGTAATTGTGAACGTGCTGCTGTGCTTAAACACAGAGTGAAGAAAAGAGACCTTACCTGGGCCTTTTGATGGCATGGCGGGCTTGTAATTTACACCAACATGTCATTTATTCAACTTTGTTGTGTATGACTCTCACTGCTAAGCAATTCTCCTGCATCTGTACGAGCAGCAGAGTAATGCAATTCCAATATATTGTATTTTCATTTATATAGTGCTTAACACCCTTGGCAAGCTACTAAAGTGTTTTCTATAGGCATATAGGCATGTAGGACACTACTTCATAGACTTTGAATGGTAAGTGAAAGCTCACTTCTGTAATTGTGATCTGTTATTCTCTGGCCCAACAGAATAAAAAAATGGACATGCAGCGAACTTCTTACCGACTGACGTGGAGATTTCAATTCAATGTATATATAACATGTCTGCTCCCAGCCTTCAGGAGCATTTTTAAAGCTCCCACCGCCTGTGAGCAGACTTAGGGCCTGATTACGAGTCTGGCAGTCTGAGGACCGCTAGACTTACATTGGCACAGCGCTGTCAGTCCAGCCACCGTTTCACCAGCAGTCCGACCACCCTATTACAACTTTGGCTGGACCACCATTGCACCGCCACAACCGTCAGGGAACCGCTTTCCCTGGCAGTCCGACGGCAGTCAGGAGCTCACAATATGCTGGCAGTGCCGCTGCCACACCACCATGCATATTACAAGTTTCAGAACCACCAGTGGAATCATGGAAGTTTTTCCTGCAAGAAGCTGGTGGCATTCATTAAAAAAGGCCCATCATGCCCCATGCATGGGGGTGCATGCAGGGGGCACAAGTTGGCCACCCTGTGTGCATGCACCCCCAGTTTCAGCACAGCATGGACTTCACAGTACATGCCCTGCTGGAATGCACAGTGGCAGTCCTGCAGCTATGCCTTTCTATGGCATACATAGGTGCCTTTAAAAGGCACCGCCGCAGGACCACCACGCTGCTCACCCGCCAGGCCACAAAAAACTTGTAATCTGGCTGGCTGGTGGCGGTCCTGTTTGGCGGTCCTCGAGCAGGGCGGTGGCATGGCAGCCCGCGCCAGGGCCCTTAGTGTTTGCTGCCATTTGGAGGAAGATTTGAAAATGCTCCTGCCAGATGGGAGCATACACAGTTTCCCTGCCAGTGCTGGTGCACATGAGTAGGTCCCAGGGTATGGGGTCCCTGGGGCTTTAAAGGCTCAGGGAGGGGAGCTGCATGGCCTCCCTCCCTTTTGTTTAAAATGACAGGCCTGGGGAATGGAGTCCCCAGGGCCTTTTTAAGGATCTGGGAAGGGGATGCGAGGCCCACCTCCCTTTTAAAATAATTAAATAATTAAATTGGGCCCTGGGATTTGGGGTCCCCATGGCCAAAACAGTTCAGGGAGGTGGCCCTGCACCCCCTCGGCTTAAAAAATACTTTGGGCCCCATGAGATGGGATCCCTGTGGCGAAAAATGGCTTGAAGAGGGGGCCACATACTCCCTCCCCTTTATTAAAATGGCAGCCCCGGGGATGGGGTCCCTGGGGCCTTATTAGGCATCGCCCCTTCCTCCTGAGGTCAGGCCCAACCCGGGGGGTTTAATTAAACAGCAGTGGAGCCCGCCTCTGGTTTTTTCTTTATGTTGCCATGGATTCGCAAATCCTCTGTGAATTTGCAGCAAAAAATTTTGAAAAGGTGTTTGGCACAAGGCAGGGTCTCTCTGGGACATCACCACCAGGGCTAGTGGGTCAGGATATCCCTACCCTGCTCTCTATGTCTTAGTTTTGCATTTTTAACAACTTGAGACTGAGTCCCAAGACCTAAGATGGCTGCCACTACTTCCTGCGTGAGGTGTTGGCAGGCAATCAGTTCTCAGCAGGAGATTTGTTAGATCCGAGAAGGTTCAGCGTCACTAGACATACAAAGTTTTTTAAGCATTAAGGGCCTCATGTAGGTAGCCAAATACCGGTCGGTAACGGCCGATTTTCGGTAATTATACCGTTACCGACCGGTATTTTGGCTATTGATATGTAGGGGGACAGATTGTGGATTCGGAATTTACCGATTCGGTAAAATTACCGATTCGGTAATAATACCGAATCGGTAATGTTACCGAATCGGTAACTTTTCCGAATCGGTAATTTTACCGAATCGGTAAATTCCGAATCCACAATCGAGATGTAGGGGGAGTGTGTGTGTGTGTTTACGAGTCGGTATTTACCACCAACTTATAGTTGGTGGTAAATAATTAATGTATGTGTTACTGCATTTTTATGCGCGTAGCAGTGTGCAATGTGGCATACATACATGCCCTTAGGGCATGTATGTGTGCCACATGTGCACACATGGCCGAATCAGGGGTGCAACAGGGTGTCAATGTGACACCCTGCCACCCTTGCATGTCTTCCCCCCATTACCGAATCGGTATTTACCGATTCGGTAATGAGGCATTCCTTCCCATCAATGGGAAGGTATGCCTCATTACCGAATCGGTAAATACCGATTAGGTAATTACCGAATAGTAACGAATCGGTAAAAAATACCGACTCATTACCTACATACGAGTTACCACTTCTAAAATACCGATTCGGTATCGTTCGGTATTTTAGAAGTGGTAACTCGTATGCTACCTACATGAGGCCCTAAGTGCTCTAAAGCTACTACACGGATTTACCCCAAATCACAAAAAGAACTCTTTCTGGACCAAGATCTAGTTTCTGCTAAACTTGGTGTAAATAAGTTCAGCTGTTTTGGCTGCAGCTGTGTCTAAAATTCCTGTGCAAAAATGAATGGGGAAAATGCATTTTGGAAAACCCTTTTTCTCGGCCCCTGCAAGATGAATCAGCCAGAAACGTTCCTTGTGCAAACTATTAAAAAAGTAGCAATGTTCAGGAAATATTCGTGGAGATTTGTCAAATGGCACCAAAGTTATCAGCAACACAAAAAAGGCATTTCTTATTAAAACTTGGTTCAAACTATAACTACCCAGTGTTGACCCGCAGTGGACAATATATATATCTATATATATATATATATATTAACATGAAAGTATAGCTACGTTTTTACATATCATATGTTTTTTCTTTAAAATCTGTTTCACAAAGCAATGCACTAGAATCAATTCTGCGGATAATAGTTCTTCCTTCTAAATACTTCGACCCTCAAAGCACAATGGCAGAGGTGCTGTGGCCAAACAATTATCTAGATGGTGGTGTGATATTCACAGTAATTTGCTTTTAAAGACCCCTAACACACCTACGACCAAACCAATAATGTTTTGAATTAGTGCAATTTGTATTGTTGGCGATAATACCCAAAGTCAATGCAAACATTTGCAAGTGTAATGTGTCAAGCTACATTGTTTAAGGCTGTTCTCTCAAATTAGAAATTGTTACTTGTTATACATAATTGCATTTCATTTCAATTGTGTGCTAATGTCAAAGTTAGGTGTTAAATAATACAAACCATGCAAGGATCAAATTAACAAAACTTTGCACGTGTGAAAAAAGGGTAAGATTAGTTGCACAATGTATTCTTCGTGGGCACTTGTACACTTGTTTTTATCCAGATTAAAAGTGTGCATCGTGAGAGAACATGCACAAAACAACTTTTTTATCTCGTATGAAAGGGAGACAACATTTTCAGCTCTAAAATCTGAAGCACGGGACTAAATTAAAGTTTTTTCGGCAGAAATAGTGCGAAATCAATTTGCTTTTAAAATATTTATTCGTGTGCAAGGAAATGCTTTGTTAAAATCTCTAATACGTGCAATGCTGTTAATTATATTTAAAATGTCTCCACAATTCAATTCCAATATCTTTGCAAAATTGTCCAGTGATATGGCCGTTGTGTGCCATTCTGTTTCACGAGTACCAAAGTAATGCAACTGCCACATTCCAAAGCTGAAGCAGTTCAACGAAAAGCATGCTCTGAGGAACTACCACGTATAAAGCGGAAGGACATTTTAAAAGTTTATTAGAGGAAATTCCATAACAACCGTGCAAAAAGTGGAGAAATGTAACTTTTTTGCGTTTTAATATGCATGTCAAAAATGATGTTAAACCTAGGTGAAAATTATGTTCTTGGATGAGTGGAGGCAGACTTCTGTGCTTTTATCCAAGGATACATCTGTGTACAACATAATATACTTCTCACCAACTGATGACGTTTTAAAAAGACTTCTATACATAAATAAACTTGTATGTGCACAAAAATCAATCTGTTAGTGGCAATTACCCAATCAGAATTTGTGGAATTTCACCCTAAAAACGTGGGGGCTTATTTACAACACCCTTGCTCCTCCGTATGTCAATTTTTCCCATATTAAAAGGGACGCCCCGTGATTCTCAACTGTATGGTTAGAGAAGTGTTTTGCGGGCACTCCAGAAAAGCGCTACATGAACCTGTAGGTGAACATACACATACTTGAAAGTAGCTCCCCACCCAGGCCACACATGCAAATGTATTCCTAACACAAGCAGCAGCAAGCATTTTGCCAAGGAGGGAATCAGGAAAAGATCCTCACTTTTTTTATGGGGATTTAATTAAATGGATTTCTCATGGGAACATATGCTCCACATGGAAAAAAATGTTGTATATGCAAATGTTCTATTGCATTAGATTTACCTATACAGGAGCATATTTACTAACCTTTCATGCAATGTAGTGTAGCAAGGCAACTTGATGCACTTTGTTGCATAAAAGGGAGAGAGCAGAATTGTGGCATATCTACTAAGATATGGCGCACTTCTACTCTCTCATAGCGCTGGAGCACTTCAGACAGCCTAGCGCCAATACAGGCACCTTTGCTCCATGGTGCAAGGGTGCTTGTGTTACAAGGAGAATAGTTTTTGTGCAGGAAGGGACACCTTCTGCACAAAAATTATCTCTTGAGTCATTTTCCTCTTTCTATGTGTGCTGCCGAATGCAGCACACATGGAAAGACGAAATAATGAGGAGGAAAAGAGATTTTTCTCCATGTTACGTCATTCTCTGGGAGACTTAGGGATTTCAAGAAATCCCAGGTTTTCAAATCTTTGTAAATTTGGGATTGCGTGAAATCCATGGGTGGAAGCATGGGAAAGCCTATGTTTCACCCATGGAACACATCCCAGAATGAAATGTAACACAATGCAGCGCAAGCCACCACACCACCAATTGCAGTACAATTTTTATGAAGCCACGCAAGGCGTTGCAAATCACCCCTTGACTGGCTTTGGAAATATGTACTTGCATTTTGTGTCATGGCTGCACCACAAAAGTGGTGCAACCATGATGCAAAATGTTAGTAAATCTGGCCCACAAATCTTCCTCATGAAGGGAATTCTGCATGCTTACAGTTTACACATGTGAGTCCTATGACTATTGCAGTACTGAGATTCTTAGGGCCATATGTAGGTAGCATACAAGTTACCACTTCTTAAATACCGAACTTTACTGATTCGGTATTTAAGAAGTGGTAACTCGTATGTAGGTAATCATTCGGTAAATATTACTGAATCGGAGAAATTCGGTAATTACCGAATCGGTATTTACCGATTCGGTAATGAGGCATACCTTCCCATTGATTGAATCAATGGGAAGGTATGCCTCATTACCGAATCGGTAAATACCGATTCAGTAATGGGGGGAGCACATTCAAGGGTGGCAGGGTGTCACATTGACACCCTGTTGCACCCCTGATTCCTGCATGTGTGCACATGTGGCGCACATACATGCCCTAAGGGCATGTATGTCTGCCACATGGCACTGTTAGTCCAGCAAAATATTGCTTTTTGCAATGAATTCGGTATTTAGCACCAACATATATTTGGTGCTAAATACCGAATTATTTTCCCTAAACATCACTCATTTGAGTGTCACCTACATCTCATTTCAGGATTCGGTATTTACCGAATCGGTAAAATTACCGATTCGGTAATTTTACCGATTCGGTAAATTACCGAATCCTGAAATGTTCCCCCTACATAGCAAAAGCCTAAATACCGGTCGGTAACGGTATATTTACCGAAAATCGGCCGTTACCGACCGGTATTAGGCTACCTACATATGGCCCTTAGAATCTCAAAACGTTAGAAGCTTGCTCTGAACATGGTAATGATCCTATGGGTAATAATGTTGGATTTTTCCGTATCTTTTTGACTGGAACGTCAACCCAGCACTCACCATTACAGAATGTATAGTTGTTATTGGGGAGGTTTTCTTTGTAGTGGCTGTTAGTCTCTTAGGGGCATATTTATCAATGGTTTTGCATTGCCCTTGCACCACGCAAGGGGCGATGCAAAACCTATCACGAGATTTACCAAGCTACACAAGGCCACCTTTGGTGAGCCTGAGTGGCTTGGTAAGTCAGAAGTAATGCAAGGCAGAGCAAGTCGCTGCCTTGCTTTACTCTGCCCCAAGAAGGTGTTCCATGGGTGGAGTGTGGGTGCCCCCACACATCCAACCATGGATTCTGAAGCATTCCCAAATTTACTAACACTGTTAGACCTGAGAATGCGTCAGAATGCTATGACTTTCCAGGTGTCCCTTCCTGCACAAAAACAATCCTGCCTTTAACACAGGCACCCTAACAGCATGGTGCAAAGGTGCCTGCATTGGCTCAAGGCAGCAAATTGTGTGCCAGCTCAGGCTAAAAGCAGATTTGTGCCATATATTGATAGATATGGTGCATTCCTACCCTCTCGTCTTCCTTTCACGCAGCGCAGCAAGGTGTCTTGCTGCATTGCGTTGTGTGAAATAATTATAAATATGGCCCTCAATCTCCCTACCATTGCCATTATATCGGATCCTATTCTTATGAAATTTCTAAGAACAGAAAAGTTGCTCTTTCCCAAGTCATCCATTATGAGGCAGTCAAAGGATATTTTTTAGTACGAAGAAACCCCGTCTTGTATGTGGGGCGCTTTTCAAAATTAAAAATTAAATATTAATAAAATAGAAATATTGCGACCTGGGTCATGCATAAGCAAGGGAGGTATCAGTCAACTGTAAGAGAAAGCGGCATTTTATCTTTTATTTTGAGATTGCAAACAAATTCCATTCATAAGCTTTTTCTATGATGCAGCAAATTCAAATGTGATATGACAGCATTTAACGCATGGGTCAGGTCTGATCAGAGATTCGACATACCAGGTGAGGTGAACTTTTCAGATCATCTTGTAAAAGACAAGTTTCTGGCAGGGCATAAAAAATGAATGGCACTCCGAGTGATGTGATGAAGACTGTATGCCACGCGCTGCCTACTCCATTCATTCTGCTTATCTTGGATGGATAAAGCATCATTCACCAGACACATTACATGAGGCTTATGAAAGGGAATCATTTTAAGGTGCATAATATTTCAGAAGAACGTCATTCTCCCCATCACACTCTTGTAACTGCTCCCTCGCTGCCTTTCTATGCACTCTCCATAACCATGTGTGCATGACACCCAAGATTGTTCCTGTGTATAGCACTTGGCCTATGCTATGGCCCAGTTCTTTACTCTGGAAAAACTGTTTCTAAGTCCAACTCTTTCACTAGTACTGTTTATTTTGAATTGTGTTTTTTTATCATTGTATTTAATGTTTACGTCTTCTTTATATTATTTCTATTTCTATTTCTATTTTATTTTTATTTTTTATATTTTATTTTTATTATGTTTAATATATGGTTTTATTATATATATATATATTTGGTAATTTTAATTTTCACAATCTGTTTAATATTTCGAATGTAATTTTGCAAACTTCTTTACATATTGTTTTACATGTTTTAAAATATATATCTATTAAAGTTAAATATAATTTTGATGATTTTAATGGTAGGGATGAGAGAAGTTCCGTACTTTTACACTCTCTAGAATGCATAATCCATGATCTACAAGTTTTACATGTGCTGTACAATGGTGGTCATCATAGGAAAAACATGAATATCGAGATTCTTTTCATTGTGAGAACTCATTTCCCCCTATGTATGAGTAGAAATCATCTCAAGTGCCTTCCCCTTTTGAAAGGTGACTGCTGTTTCTGTAATGCAGAGAGTTGCTAGAGCAGCGCATGCGATATACATGTATTCCTAGTTTCTGTGAATCATTACTACTCAAACCAACTTTCCATGAGAGAAGCTACTCAGACTTGTATACATAAGGAAAACAAGAAATTGCACAAGCTAGAGATAGCCCAAAAATCAGGATCTACACGATTACATATGTGAAATAAAAAACCATGCATGGGCCCGATGTACCGATCTAATGAAAACACGTTCTCTGAAAAAACATCAGGAGAAGTTCTGAGCACCTCAGGTTTCCACAAGCCATCTTGTACAGCATTCATGGAGCTTGGATGCTTGTGAGGAAATGCAATTCACAAGGATTTGTGAGGGCGTACCTGCACAAAGCCTCAGGCACCCCCCGGTCTTCTCCTGCATACAGCGTTGCAAACATGGTGTGGTGCACAGAGTCGGACTGGCCCTCAGGGCAATCAGACTGTGCCTGACAGGCTGGTCTGACAAGTCACTTAGTTACTCCGTTTTTTGTCTGCCCGTAGGCTTGGTTAATGGTCTGATGGCTTGTGTGTTTTTTTTTACTGTTGATTTCTCCGCTATTAACCCAAACATTGCTTGCAGAAACCTAAAATCCATGGAGTCCCCCATACCTGCAAAATGATTACACAGCATGTCTTTCCCAGTTCAAAACTGCCCTGTTTTGCTTTCCAATTCACTAATTAGGGATTCTTTTATTTTGGAGCCAGGGCCTATTGTCTGTCTCAGTGCAACCCTGCTGGTATAACACAGAGACTCTCACTGGCATCTGCTAATTTGTTCCAGAGCGACATCTTTGTGAATTGATCTGCAGACGTACTATTTTGAAAACGAACAATGTAGGGACTGAGAGTGGCAAGGTATTCATAAGATTTGTCTCAAAATGTTGAAAAAAAATAAAGTTTGTTTTATTTCACAATTTCTCATTACAATATGTGAGTTGTAGTAATTAACTGTAAACGGTTCTGTGTGCCACTCTGAATACAGGCTAGCTGTGCAAACGTCAAGGGTTAATCCTAAAACAAATTTATCTAAGTTGACAGAGTTTTTCCTTAGAATATGACTAGTTATTAATTCATTTCAAACTTGGATCGTTTTCATCCAAAATAATTGAATCCATTGAATATATGAAGAAAAGAAGTCAAACACTAGTATCTCACAATATTTTATGACGGAACCTTTTTGGCACCTAATAAACTTCATAGAGATGTGACAAGGTGTCAGAGCGCAATCCCATGAAAGCTTGTTTTAGAATGTTGAGTTTGCAGTTACACACAGCAGAATAAAGTGTGTGGAGTAGTCTTTGGCGGGTACCAAGGCAGGGAAGACACTACAAATGGTGACGAGATAGGAGATAAGTAACCTGAAGAACGACGGTGCACTCTCAGAGAGTTTGCTGTGGTCCAAGCAAACTGCTCACGCATGCCACGTCTGCCGCTGTCAAAGAACGGAATTGACGCTTCATGCACATGGAGTCAAAGCGCAACTCTGGCCTTTGCAAAGCAGGTAAAGACAACAGAAGCATTGTAAAATATCTACACATTGATAGTCGAGAACCTGCTGGTCAAGCCAAACATAAAGGTACAGTGCTGCCACGCAAGGTAAAATTGTACATTATAAGGAGTCTTAACACTGAAAGCTGATTCAACCAGGTTTATGAAGTGCCGCCGTTGATAATCATAACTTGCAAAATAACGCTGTGAACAGAAGCGCTGCAAGGCAGAGATCAGTCAGGTGTTAGAAAATGCAAATTGACATTTAGAAGAAAAGAAATAAATGACTTACTGAATTCACAAAAGAGTGTCATCATACTACAGCACACAGTGAAGTTGTCTCAAGGAACAGTGTTTGGGTTGTGCTTATGGAGCCATCCATACCTAAAGCAGTTCGCTCACAACATTGCCAAGTGGGGCTCAGAACAACTTCACAGGTCTTCAGGAAATAGGGAGCCAAGAATGACTCTCAGAATAGTGACATTTTTCAGATGGCTGGCAAGAAAGTCACGTTTTCAGCTCTCATTAAGGATGAGCCAGAGGTCAGCACATTGCAAGGCCGCACAGATGAGTTGCAGACGTCAAGTCACAGGGATCTACCCTAGGTGGCAGTAAGTTCCACACTGGTCTACAATGCAGATGTGTTCCTGAAACCACCTTTCGATACCGCCAAAAAGCTAAATATTGGCAATAGATTGACTGCTAGGATAGAGACATATGATGATTTCATTGATGCACTTGAAGAGACTGATAACAAAATTATTATCAAGTATCTCAAAAATCCATCTCATAAACTTGCTGGTGATGGTGTGAAAGAAGTCATAAAGAAAATGCTGCGAACTGATGAAGGAATTACATATTGTCAGATTAAACAAATAACGCTGAATCTCAAAGTCAAACCAGTACCAAATGTTGATTATGAAAGATACATTTTCAGTCAATAATGCCAAAAAGCTGGTGAAACCATTGATGAATTTGTGGAGAGACTTGATATGCTCATCAAGCACTATAAGTTCAATTAATTTAATGACTAGGAAGCGTTGTGACTTAGAGTTATTGCTGGATGCTTGTCTGATTCATTCAGATGATGAATGCTGAGAGAAACTCTTAGCCTGGAGTGAGTGCTGATGGCTGCCAGAGCTGTAGAGCATGCTGAAAGACAAGCCACTGACATGCAGGCTGGAGGTGCCCAGATTGAATCAGTTATGGTATAAAAAGTAAGGCAAAGCAAAAGACTGAAGCACCCAAAGTAATGCATACAAGTAAAAAGAAGTTATGTTTTAGATGCATATTTGCGTTTCCTCACGAAGGTAAATGTCTCACCGTTGGACAGATATGTAGAGGCTCTGGAAAAGAGAACCATTTTGTGGCAGTTTTTAAACCATGGAAAAAAGTATGTGCTTTATGGCGCGAATACAAAATTGCCGCCAGAACATTCAAGAGGCAATGCTCGACGCACCCCTACAAGGCCACGGGGCAACATTAATTGAGGAAAACTGACACTGAACGAAGTTGATTGTCGTCTAAATAATCATCAAACAGTTAATCCGCCTCAACATCAAGTGAAAGTGATAAAGATGGTTGCGCTATGTCGATGCTTACCTCAGAGAAACATGCGCGTGTTGGACTGGATACATTTGAGGAAAAATGTCAGTCAAAGAAAAGTCAACATGCCAAAGAGTCAAAGCACCAAAGTCATACAAACATTGTCATAAAAAGGACATTGAAAATAAATAATTGCTCGATAACTTTTATCATTGACAGTGGTGCATCAATAAACTTAATGCCTGAAGAGAAATCCAATGAATTGTCTCCATTGCCTCAACTTGTGCCTTCAAAAACCAAAGTATACACCAGGGCTGCATCGACACCTATAAAAAGGTCAAGGTTGATTTGTAGTGACACTGAACCACAAGAAAACAATGGTGCAAGCACCCATCCATGTGCTTCAAGCTACAGCGGCATGTGCCTGGCTGCTCAGTTTCAATAAATTTGCTGATATTGGGCTGATTTTGTTACTTAAGCATGACATTATTGAACATTCAACTGGTCCAAGCCATGGGATTCTCCCATAGTGGTAGGATCCAAAAGGGACACTGAAGGAGCGATGCACATATGCATTGATATGTGCCAAGCAAACAATGCAATTGAACAAGAACAAAATCCAGGTCCACAAATTACTGACATGATAATGCAATTAAATGGTGCAAAGGTCTTCTCCCACCTTTATTTGAATAAAGGTTATCATCAGTTAGAACTCAAAGAATATTGCAGGTATATTACAACCTTTTCTACATGTCGGTCTGTGTCGATATAAGAGACTCAGTTTTGGTAAGCCATCCACTACAGATGTTTTCCAAGACGTCATTCGACATCTCGCACAGCCAGTTGTGAATGCATTCAATTATAGCGATGACATAATATTTTCAGAGATACACAGAAGTAGCATGATAAAGATCTCACCTAAGTATGTTGTTTACAGACTGATGCAGGCCTAACTTTGAATGCAGACAAATGTGAGTTTCACAAGACAAAGTTAAAATTCTTTGCCCATTTCTTTTCAGATGGGGGTAGGACACCTGTTCCTGCCAAAGTACAAGCCCTGTCAAATGCTGATCCCCCACAAGATGTTTCCATAATACGTTCATTTCTTGGAATGGCCAGTTACTGTTTCAAGATGCATACAAGACTTTGCTATCATATGTTCTCCCTTCAATTAGCTGTTTCTAGAAAATCAAACAAGTAATTGAAACTGCTACTGAAATGTCCTATTTCGATCCAAAACCCCATACAGAGGTTGTTATTGCTGCTAACCCAATGAGGATATGCGCTAACCTGGCACAGCCCAGCAGACACCCCATGCTTGAAGACATATTGTGGCATTTGCCAGTAGAAGTTTGTCCCTGACAGGACGTTATCACTCAACCTGAAAAAGATAGTTTGGCTGTGGTATGGGCTTGTGAACATTTCTGCGTATTCCTGTACGGAAAGCTTTTTACTCTGGTAACTGATCACCAAGCTTTATTGATTATCTTTTTCAATCCCAAAGCCAAGATGCCACCTTGTACTGAATGATGGGGACTACGATTACAAGAGTATGATTATACCATTGTGTATCACCCAGGGAAGATCAAAACCCTGCTGACTACTTTTCTTTCCAGAGTGCCTATAAATGTACTCCATCCAAGATGGCTGAAGCCTACATTAATTTCACTGTAAAGCCAAATACACTAGATACAATATAGTTAGCCCAGATCATCACTACCACAAGCCATAATAGTGACATGCTGAAGTTGAAAGATATAATTACACATTAGTCATGGAACCAACATGCTCGACCTCTCACCAGTGATGGTGAATACCAAAAGTCCAAAAACATTAAAGATGAAACGTCTATATCTCAGGAAGAAGTTATACTTCGAGGATTAAGAATCCTAATTCCGGGGAGTTTGAGACAGAAAATAACTGAAGTGGCTCACGAAGGACATTGTGGTATTGTTGCTACCAAAAGAGCTCTCCAAGATCGAGTTTGGTTTCCATATCTAGATGAGAGGGTTGAAAAGGAGCTCAAGGCCTGTCATCTATGTAACTGCCTTCCTGTAAACCTTACTCAACATATTCTTACCACAAAAGAACTGCCGAAGCATGTATGGAAGAGAATAGCCTTCGATTTCTTTGGTCCACTCAATAATTGACATCCTCTGATGGTAATTGAGGATGAGTATTCCCATTTTCCGTTAATACATGATCTCTCATCCACAACTCATGAGCGAGTCATTGAGAGACTCAAAATCATTTTTTCAACATGGAGCGTTCCAGCCATTTTGAATACTGATAATAGTCCATTGTTCAACAGTCGAGAATTCAAGGATTTGTCCGAGCATATGAACATAAAGCATTAGAAGAGCACAACTTTGTGGCCGCAGGCCAACAGACTCGGTGTGCATTTTATGAGTACAATAAAGAAAGCAGTACAGTGTTGCTGCCCCAGGGACCCTATTGCAGGTAGACGCAATCTCTCCTTGTTTATGTCTTCCCTCTGGTCTGCTCTGAACAGTCTAATGCACTACTAGCAGAGATATCTACAGCCTTGACAGTGCTGCAGGTGAGTGAACAATCCTGGGACTATGATTGTGGTCTAAGTCGGTTTCTTTGTGTGCATTTGTACCTACATGTCAATATGCTTCTTTGTGAGCGGATGTAGGAAATCTGCTTTCTGTGCATGATCACCCTAGATTTTTAAATATGGTTAAGTTGGTGTATCCCTGCTTGACATATTTCACTTTCCTATATGTCTCTGTTATACAGTGGAGAAAATGTACCCAGGCCTGAAAGTTAAATGTCAGCAGTAAACTGCAGCACCTATTGCTCTATCCTCAGAGTGGGCCTGGAAAACTTGGCTTCAGGCCTACTATGTGTAGCTTGGCTGAAGCCTAACAACCTGCCATCTAATCTGTTGAAATAACCCTTTTGACAGGAAGAACACTGTGCTTTTAGATATTATGTCAGGCCTAAGTACACCTTGTCACCCGCAAGGTAGGATGCCTAATAACTGGCATGTTCCTCAAGTGACTTGTCCCAAAAAGCTATTTTCACTGGCTGGGTTGTGGCAGGATCCTAGAAGATGTCAAGGTATGGGTTATAAACTTTCATCTGTATCCTTTGATTGTCATTTGAGCACTATGTTTCATATTTACTGAAAGTCCAATTCATCTGCGAATTTGGATTTTTAATAAATATCCAGGTAAATTACATTTTAGAAGTTACCTTTCTCTGCCTGAAGCTCCTGAAAGTTGATTTGCATTATCCTACAAGCAACTCTTCAGCAAGTGCTTGACATTAATGAGGTGTGAAAATCGTTCCTAAAGCAGACAAATGCCTTAGCCTGCTGATAGAATGGAGTGGGAGTGAGGCATTTGATGCCTATCAGCTCAAGCAGGACAGATTGAATGGACATAGGACCCTCACTAACTTGAAAGGGCAATACTGAGGCCTCCCCATTCAGAGCTTCTTGTAAGGAGAGATTTGAACAAGGCAAAACCCTTATCCCTAAGTCCCACACTAGGCAAGCTGACTCTGAGCCCATTGGGAGGGAAACTACCTCCAGAACTGGCTTGAAGTGGACAGGGGACTTCTTTTCCAGGCCACACCTCAGGGTGGCCATAAGCGTTCTGCACAAGGAAGAAAGGGTTTCTCCATCTTGGATTTTAGGAGTGAGGGGGATGTGGGATTATTTGCACTAGGGCACACAGGAAGTGCTGAAAAGGTGGGCATGTGTGCCCACGGGAACCTTTTCCTCATTTTGTATCATTATTATTTGGTGTATCGACTTTTTGTTTTAATATTTCTAAAGGCTTTGCACATGTTCTTAATTTAAGATTGTCAGCTTAATTTAGTCGCTTTGGGTTCACCCTGACAATTTAGTGTTTTTATTCCTTGAGGTATTCAATCACCCACCCCAAATAATTATCCACTTTGTGGGTGTGCATGTGTGCCCATGTGCCTGAAAGTACTTGTGCCATTATGTGTCTTCTTATCTATGCCTTTGTTTGCATATGTGTGTCCAGTGTATCTCTGTTTCCTTGCATGCTTATATTCTTGTCTTGGCATTGGAGTTCTTGCTCATGTGATTATGTCTTTGTGTATTTGCCTCAATGAGTATCAGTGGCTGATGCCTCTCTGCCTGTCTTTGCGAAGAGGTACTTCTGTGTGTGGTATGCTGCACAATGTGTTCATCAAGCCATTGTGGAAACTGGCCAAGTGAATCATAAGGGGGCTTTGTAGAAGTTAGCAATGTCTGATTTTTCTGCCATGTTGGGAATTGGCAATTACTGGTTACTGGAATTTTGTGGAACTGTTCTTCTGTGTTTAGTAGGACACTGTCTGAAATGGCAATGTGTTTTTACTAGGTGTTCAGACAGGAATGTTCCCTGCATTGTACACAGAAGTGTACCCGTGCCGTCAGTGCCCAACAGCTTGTGAAACGTGAATCCTCACTTTTTTATTTGGCCCTAGCATCATGCTAATCTAGTGTATGTGTGGAGGCCTGGGCCTATCTGTGTAAAGAGAGGCTCAGAATATGTTCTGTCACCTGTGTGCCACAGAGTGCGCACTCATCGCAGGCATAGGGCTACTGTCCATGCCCTGGTTAGCCATATAAACATGTTGTGGCAGCGTACTGAGTATTTGTGGATCACTAGTGTGATCATTAGAGAGAGTAGCTTACAGAGCCCTCTCTTATAAAAATGTGAACCTCAGATCATTGCACTGACTTATTGAATGTGTGGTGAGGGAGTAGCAGTTGTATGGTAGAAGGGGGAACAACCTTTACAACGCAACTTTTACAACGCACTACACTTACAACGCATTTTTTACAACGCAAAATCCATTACAACACACTACACTTACAACGCATGACACTACAATGCATTTTTAAAAACTACCTTTACAACGCATTCCATTACAACGCCTACCATTACAACGCATAATATTACACTACACTATCCAACACTTACCCTACTGTTGCACCCCCTGGAGTTAGAATAGTAATTTTTACCCCTATACTATCCAACACTTACCCTACTGTTGCACCCCCTGGAGTTAGAATAGTAATTTTTACCCCTATACTATCCAACACTTACCCTACTGTTGCACCCCCTGGAGTTAGAATAGTAATTTTTACCCCTATACTATCCAACACTTACCCTACTGTTGCACCCCCTGGAGTTAGAATAGTAATTTTTACCCCTATACTATCCAACACTTACCCTACTGTTGCACCCCCTGGAGTTAGAATAGTAATTTTTACCCCTATACTATCCAACACTTACCCTACTGTTGCACCCCCTGGAGTTAGAATAGCAATTTTTACCCCTATACTATCCAACACTTACTCTACTGTTGCACCCCCTGGAGTTAGAATAGCAATTTTTACCCCTATACTATCTAATACTTACCTTAAATGCAATTTACTATTATGCGTTGTAATGGTATGCGTTGTAAAGGTAGTTTTTAAAAATGCGTTGTAGTGGCATGCGTTGTATGTGTAGTGCGTTGTAATGGATTTTGCGTTGTAAAAAATGTGTTGTAAGTGCATGCGTTGTAAAAGTGTGCGTTGTAACGACATACATCCTGGTAGAAGGAATCTTGTTGTGATGATATTTGGGATCCATTTTGGATGGCCTCTTTCTTAGCATGGCAAACAATGGAGTGTGTATGCAGATTCCCCAGGCAATAGAAGTGTACTGTGGCTGCAGATTGAAGACCCAAACACTGAAGTGAGGAAAGATGCATACAGTGCTCCCCATAGAACTTTAATGAGGATCTTGTTAGTAAAATGCCACTGATTATTTCTTCCTGAGGAGTGCCGTTTTGTACATAGTAAGGGTGAGGACTGGCGCTATAGTTTCTTTCGTTCAGCACTAATGAGGTTTCTAGGCAGGGCCAGTCCTTTTATCTGTTCCTAATTACTGCTTCAGGATGACTGATGACAGCCAGGTGATGAGATCTCACACTTCAGCGTGTCCCTATTTTGCAAGCTTATGCTTGGAGCCAGCATGTTTGATACCTGCCATGAGAGCCATCACCTTGCACAATGACTATGACTGAGGGGTGCCAGAAAATGACATTTGAAAAGCACACTATCACAAATCAGTTCTGAAACCTTAGACAGTGGGTCCACATTGATTGTATGGAAAATGTGCATACAAGTGGGATCCAAACCATATAACTTTGTTGCAGTTCCAAGTTCTTCAATACCAAGGAAGTAAGAGCCCAGTTGAGTACTCAAAAGACTGCTGTATGACCAGCACTTTTGTATGCATGACAGTCAGTCTACCATATGTGTGTAGACATCATCTGAAGTCTGCCTTTCTACTGAAAGAGCTGAGGGTCCACCTAACGCACAGAAGTCTGCCTGCCAGCTGTAAGGGGGAAGAAGTGTGACTTGCCCTGAAGGAGGAGAGACTGTCCAGGAGAAGAAGTCAAACATGTTCCTTGCACTGGGAATAGTCAGAGAGCACAAGATTTACCTGTGCATGGAAGAGGTCCCCTGGTCTCCCTGGATGGGTCTGATCATGAACCACATAAAGACTTCTACAAGTATCAAGCACTGTTAGTGATTGGTAGTCACCATGACTGAGAGAATGGTTCTGCCAATGTCAGAAAGCTCCATCAGCACTGATGTAGGAGATATGAAAGGCCGAGAAGGCACAACTGCCGAAGAATGAACTTAAGACTTTGATAGAGAAATCACCAAGAAGAAAACATGAACTGTAGTGCTGGGTGCATTTACACCTTGGGGTGATTTAAGAAAGATGCACCTGTGCCTAATTAGTGCCTTGTTACCGAATAACATGATAGGAAATATAAACCCTGGGGAGGAGGGTCACCTTTTATGACATTCCTCTGGCAATAAACCCTTCGCCTTATTTACAATGTATCGTTAAGCCGCTTAATGTGGATTAATGCCCCCTTGTAAATAAGGTCCCCTTAAACGCTACAGTTAGAGTGAAAGGGGCTTGCAATGCGTGTTGTGATGGACGTTCCGCAGAAACACCCATTGATTTTGATGCTGCCCCCTAGTTACAAGGGTGGCGTGAATAGGAGGCAGTGCCAAAATTAAGACAAGGGAAAACTTGGTCTTAACATGGCAAAAAGTGGAGAAATGCTCCATTTCTCCTCGTTTTTGCTGTTTCTATGTCTACTGCATGGTGCAACACACATAGATACAACAAATCGCCATGAATGATTGTTCATGTGCAGGCAGGTGTCCCTTCCTGCACATACACAATCATTTAAAAAATGACAATTTGCAATTTTTTTGTTGCTGCACAATGCAGCACACATAGAAGTTCCAATTCTCCATTCTGTATTATTTATGTGCAGGAAGGGACACCCTCCTGCACATAAACAATCATTCCTAAAACGCAGACACCCTTGCACTATGGTGCAAGGGTGCCTGTGTTGGCGCTAGGCAGCTAGAATTAGTACCAGCGCAAGGGGTAAAGCAGGGGTGCACTGCATTCTTGTGAATACGGTCCCTGCGATTTCAGAATGGCAGAGCATGGTGCTAGCAACGTTTGCTTAACGCCACGCTTCGCCATTCCCTTGTGAATTACTCCACAGTGTCTCAAGGAAGATTGCAAATAGGATTGCAGTCCAGTGTCTTATACAACGAATTGCACTGTGTAGTAACATATTATGCTGTGTGTTTAAAGTATTTTCTAATCATTTTAGAGATAAGCACAAGTCTGTATGATAAAATATTGTCCCTCTTAGATGACTGTTGGATTTTGAACTTTGTCCCCCACACTACCACCCTGGAAAACCGTTGACTGCCCCCTCTCACTACCCTGAGAGTCATGTGTGGAAACAGTTACTTAGTCCAGTTTGCACAACCATAGGTGGATGGCCTCAGGACACCAAAGTTGGGGCCAGTAGCCCCTGTCTGCCATCTAGCCCCTCTGACTGACTTGCTATGTTTGAGTGCTGGCAAGCCTCTGCATCTACTATTTTAGTGATAACTCATGAATGTATATATTATGGAGGTATTGAACACATTTCAGGCTCACACACAGATCAACCTTCACAAAACCCTGATGCCCTGTGAAACACTGTATCTGACCTTAATAGGAGCCACCTTTCAGGACTTGATGTCTTCCTCAGGGACTGCACCGAAGATGCCAACACCTCAGAGCACAGAGAGCACCTAGTCACAGAGGTGACACTGCCATTTCCCCCGCCCACAGGGTGGCGTTTCACACCTGAGCCTAATTTCCCTTTAATCTTGATCCTTACTGTCCAGCCCTCACACTGCTTGGAAGGAGATTGGAACTTTTGGCTGACCATTGTACTAGAGAGGCTGTGAAATGATCTGCGGCTGAATGTGATGTACCTTGCTTGCACTTCTGTTGGCTGAGCTGTGTCTCTTCTTTCTACAAAGGTTGTGTACATTGATGCTGCCCATGCTGTACCCTTCTTTGTGCAAAAGAACCATACACAGCTCCTGGCTTTGTAACACATGTTCTGTTTCATTATTGATATTTCAAAAAACTTGTCGATGCTTCTTTTGTGATAGAGCTTAAAGCCACATCTTATATTGCCTGTTTCTACCATGCTCTTATTTCACTCTCAACTCAAAAGGCCAACTAATGAAACAAACAAATGCATCTTTGAGACTTTGGGATGGGTTTCCACCCTGCAGAAGTAAAGCACTCCCTGTCATCATCGCATTTTCTATCAAAGAGACTGGGATTGAATTCTAGCTTTTATGAAGATAAAGGGAAACGGGGTAAAATAGGGTGAGATGAAATGTCAGACCAGAATAAGAAGGCAAATTAAATGTATGCAGGTGGTGATTGGCAGGGCAGATTTATTCAGAGCTAATGCTGTGCAGTGAGGAGGAATATCGAATGACGCGTAACACTGCGGATGAGCTCATTTACTGTAGATGTTTACTTCCCATTAGTCCCACCGACATGATAATGGCTTGATATTTACCGAAACCATTCCCGCCATAATTGATGTTGTTTCAAGTGTTTTGTGTGTTATTTAATTATCCTTTCTACGTGACATGACTATTTCATTTTTAATATATTCAGCCTGCCATTTAATACCAGTACATGAATCATCAGAAACAATAATTATGGGGCAGCGACCTAGAGGTAGGGCTCCCACTGGCAGTTAAGGACGCTGCAGGAGTTGAGAGCATGTAATTTTAAGGCACTAGGCAATAATGACACTCAATTTTCTTAATTTTGTAAACATGCCTCACAGCACCTCTGCATGTGGGTCTAGATGTAAAAACTTTCCAATATTTATCAAGAAAAATCACATAACAAAAAATATTATAAATTACACTCCTTTTGGAGATATGTGGCAATGGTGTACATGCACTATTTAATAAGTGTGAGAGCACTCTAGAATAACCCACTCTGAGTTGTTCTGCAATATAACATAACCACGCGCACGAGAGACCACAGGTCATAATCTAATGTAAGAACCTTGCTTCACAAACAGGGCTCAGCTTGATAGGCCATATCAATCAATTCAACAAGATCAGTCAGCAGTCTCAATTACGGCCTAAGACCGCCATCTGACAGCCAAGTGTTCACATACATTTTCACTATAGATTGCTGGGCCAAATAATGTTAGTTTTTTGGCCAATGGGCACTCATAATCCAGGTCTATGCCAACAAAGTGAGAAATCACTGCCATCATCGGTCTATGTCTACTACTAGAGAAGATGTCAAAGTTAGCCCAATTCACAAATTTGGGCGGGTTTATCAATTACTGGTATGATGGTTGACCTTTCTCTGGCATGCACCAGTTTGTCCCAACTCCACATATTCAGAACCTAAATGAGTACTCTCCACACATTATGGAGAAGGCTGGAGTATAGGATTTGCTCTGCATTTTCTGATTAGTATTCTATTTCCTTTGAATAATTTTGCATGTGAAAATTTCCATTCCTCTTGACCCCTTGCTACAATATTCCCTACTACTAAAGCATCTAAGATTTAGGTGTACATTTAGAGTTCAGATATGCGCGTGAAATCCACTGCAAATATTTGTCAAGACCCACAAAGTTACAGCATTTAGTGTGTTCATGCAATTTGCATTGCCTTTTCACCTAAAAACACCCCCACTTTAGGTGTCACGAGCAATTGTAGAAAATTCTTTACTTCTTGAAGAGCTCGTATAAGAAGGGTGGAAAAAGTACACATAAAATCTGCAAATTCATTATGATGAGAATAAGGTTTTTGTTCATTTTAACTAGTTTTTCAGCAGGTACATTACATTTACACACTGAAAAATGCTATAAATTAAGTCCCTCAAATCTTTTCACCACTATTATGGAGTCAGTGTGAGTTGAGCTGAGATCTAAAGCAGTATTCAGAAAGCTGGGTTTCTATATCCAACAGACCCTGACAGCAATTTGCTGTCTTTCATAAAGTGAATGGTCAAAAAGGTTGGAATTTTGACTATTTTATTGCGCTCATGCACCATAATATTGAACAGCACTCATTTTTGGGGTTGGGACTTTCTTTTTATCATCAGACTTCTGACTAGAGGAAAAGAAAGAGGGTGTAAAAGGGGAGATAGAAGATTTAAGAGAAAGATAGGAAAACACATAATCTGAGTTTTCAGGTCGATTGTCTTTGAAAATGTTGCAAATCATTTAAAACCCAGAGTGTTTACTGGGATCAGTAAAAATATCCCCCTTTCTTTAATGAATCAAACAACTCTTAAGTGGGAAAGGAGCTAATATAAGATTCCCATCTCTACTTACTGAACAACTGAAACTTCTTGAAACAAGGGAGATGTCTATTTTACTGTTTTAGTCAGCAGGTACTAAACATGGAATTTTTATGGTATTTCCTTCAAGGTTATTTCGTCATATTATCAAAAAAGTTGGAATCAATTTATTATCGGTTTTAGAAAGAGACATGGAATTTTTTGATGCTTTTCCTAATAACCGAGCGACTTTTAGAAATGTTCACAACCCCAAAACCAAGTTCTACAACATTTGATCCTGCGAGTTACTTCCGCACATGATGTATCCGCTACATCTAGGGCCAGGTGTACGACGGAAAATTGCATGCGCAAATGGGTTTGCAACCCGTTTTCGCATGCAAAAATCCACTGGGCCACAAATTGCGAGTGCCTCATGAATATTGATGAGGCATGCAATTTGCGACCTCTTTGAGAATCGCAAACAGAGTCTCTGACACTGTTGAACATGTCATTTTGCGAGTCGCAAATTGCGACTTGCAATTGAGCGCAATTTGCGACTCGCAAAATAACATCGTCGTACATCTGGCCTCTAGACTCCCAGCTGCTCAGTGTCAGGATACCCTCGCGGGTGATAGTGCGCTCTACAAATCTTTATAAAATAACATAACATGTAAAATTTATCATATTGTATCTTAGTGAAATAAAATCAGACTGGAGAACAAACTAGATTTAGCAATCACCAATTAAATGTAAGAGAGACAGATTGCACTCAACAGCAGATAATCTTCCGATTTCACTCAATGCCAAGAAATCTCCAAAATGATATTTGGATGCTAAGAGCTTTCTTGATATTCAAATATATATATATAAAATGGACATCTACAATGAAAATATCTATAGGCATTTGAATATTACAAATTTCATAAGCCGCAAACCAGCAAAGGAAGGTTTATCGCCAGTTAGGGAAGCAAGAACATATTTATTTTTAAAGTGGAGTAACATGATAAAAGGTATCATCCTCAGCATTAACCACACACATTATGATATTATGTTTTGCTTTATTTATATTTCTGTATGCCACATTGTTTCATGTTATGTTTGTGTTCTTATTTGTGCAACAGTTGCTGCTTTTAAAGGTGAAATCTATGATCTTTTTGTTTTCTAATCATTTGCTGATACCCTCGATTTATTGTAAAAAAAAGATTGCCTTACAATCTGTGCAATAAGATAAATTTCAGGCACAGTACAGTAAAGCAGATGAAATATATTTCACATATAACATACATTTAACACAGTGAGTCAATGCATCTGCTGCTAGCAAGATCAAAAATGTATAATCTATAGTTTTTTCTGTGACTCTTAGGTCCAAGTTACTGATCCACTATTGTAGGTAAGCAAATAAGATCACTGTGGCAACTATTAGTCAGAATTCCCACTGAGTACAAGTACCTGGATCCAATACTGCATTTGCATATATACCATCATCCCTCCTGGTCACTTCTAACATCTTAACCCACACGATATTCCACAACTCTGGGAGCTACTTCTTCCTTTATAATTGGAATTCTGGGGCCGTATTATAGAAAGTGCCCAGGGGTGCAACGGAATGTGCGCCCACTTTGTGTGCCCCTGGCACTTTGGTATTACAGAAGGGGCCACAGATGCTTCTGTAATACTGATAGCACTTGAGCACATGTAGTACCAGCAGTATTGTAAGGAGGCATTCCCTCGTTTGCATGGGGGCATGGCCCAGGCAAACGAAGGAATCCTTTGCCTCTGAACCTTTGCCATATTATGAATGCAAGCCCATCCCAGTCCATTGTGTTAAAAAAAAATGGGCTTCAAAGCACTCCAGAGACATTTAGGGGACCTCACTGCAAACTTGTCCAATTTCAATGCACATTCCTGGGACACACCAGCAAGTTTGTCCCATTGTAGGAATTTGAGCTCAATATGAAGACTAAATTAGAAGGTAGGATCATTGACCAGTACAAACACACTTGATATACCCAACCCGCAATAAATCTGGAATCTCTTTGAACGTGGGTGCAAAGGCAAAGAAGCTGTCAGGAGGTGCACTGAAAGTGTGCCACAAAAAGGGTGGCCCTCTGGAGGTTGGAAAGGGGGTCCCACGGATCCCAAAGACATCCCTGTGCAGGCGGGTAAAGTCATTAACTGGATCCGCCTGCAAAGATATCTCTAATCGCTCCTTAAAGTGCAGACATGTTGCCGCCTGCTGTGTGAAACACAGAGTGGCTTTGAAGCAGCTGCCCCATATTTGACTTGAATGCCCAGCCCCCAGGGCAGCACAAGCTCAAGGCTGCTCTGATGGCAATGCATTCTCTGTAATAGGGTGCATTTTTCCTGCTTATGTACTTCGCACCTATTTAAAGCAGCGCCACGGCGTAAACAGGAAAAGTGTGCCCTATGTGTAATACGGGCCCTGGATTGAGTGCTGTATTACAATTAAATTATTTTAAAAAATAGGATTGCATTATCTGGACCAATAGTTGGTTGCATTGACTTTGGTGACAGATGGAAGTCACCAGGCTCACTGCGATATCTCATTGATCAAACTCCTCCCTCCTTACAAACTCTACTTAGTCTCCTCCTCAGCCTTTGCTCTTACACCATGTGTAGACATGTGCATATATCTATGTATACAAATATATACCCACAAACATATATTTGGATACTAACCACAAACAGAGAAGTATGACCAACTTCATCCAGCCTGCCCATCTCTCTCGCTTTTGAAATATGGCTGGTAAATCAACAGTTTTTTATTTGCTCATGCAGATAGAATACAGAAATGCTCATCTAATGGTGCTCCAGCTGGTGCCTGCTTCCCATGGAAACCACTCCTGTGTTATATCAAATATCTCCACAAATGGGAACCATGTAGCAGTTCAGATAGCAGGTAATTACTTTGTTATTCATGGCTCTCACTGAGCATACCTATTGTGAGCATCAAATTTAAAATCTGGTAATTTTTTTGCTATGATATAGCAACAGCGGGAAAAAAAGATGCTTACTACTACTTCTGCTAAGTCATAAAGGAGTTTAATGCTGCTTTGCAAGCGAGCCTGCCAGTACAGCACTGTAAAGAAGAGAGCAGAAGAGAGTGATGGAAAGCAGAGGGTGGTGTGGATGTTAGGCAGGAGGACATGTAGTGTTTTTACATTTGGAAATGTGGAGAGGCGATGTATGCCTCCAACATTACTTCTCTGTCTCCACATAGCAGGTGAAAGCAGGGATAGATCTTTTTGGAGGCCATACATAACACAACATTATAGATGGGTAAAAAGTTAATATAACAGATGTTTTTTACCTCAGAGTTCTCAGCAACATCACAAAGAACCCAACATTTGCTTTTGTTGTGTCCTTGAACCTGTCCGTGGGAACCATCCCCATTATTAACTGTTGTCCATCCATAATTCCACGTATTGAGTCATAGGGCATACATATATATATATTGCCAACAGAACCCTTCGGTGGAAATATAGGCCCATATTACACAGTTATCTGTTATGTTTTCTCTCTCTCTTAATTTAGATGTATATATATATATATATATATATATATATATATATATATATATATATATATATATATTACCTACTGGCGGTCGCCAGTAGGTAGTTATAGTTAGGACCCTGTTTCCATAGGAAATCCGCAACATTCTATTTTGAATAACTTTGGCGCCGGTCGACGAATCCTCGCGAATTTCTCAAAATAGGTGGGGCGCTACGCTCCGCTCCTACCCTGAAAGTCTCGGGGGGATTCGTCAAGCGGGGGCTGAGATAAAAGGGGGGTCCCAAAACGCATTTTTCCCATGCATTTTTCCATAGGACCTTTAGACAGGGCTACAGCCCGAACGGCTGAACAGAATTACTAGAAATTTGGCAGAGAGGTAGTCCTCAGGTCAAGGAAAGTGCCTTTTGTAGGTTTGGTGTAAATCTGTTCAGTAGATTCTGAGAAAATAGCCTTTAAATCAATATATATATCTGAGCCAGCTTACGGTACGCTTACCGTAAGCTTACCGTACGCGTACGGTGGCGTGCGCGAGCGCGATTCTGATTGGCTGTTACATCTAAGTAAACATTCGAATCGGTCGAAACCAGGAAGCGGCGGCCGCCATTTTCTCTCTCGCACTCTGAGGGGGGGGCTGTAAACAAAGGCAAAAAACATATAAAGGGGCTGTTTAGACAGCGCCCATGCACATAGCCATGTTAGTTGAGTCCTCAAAGATCCCCCAAGGCCAAAAACGGTAAATTTTTATTTTTTGAAAATTTCGCCGATTACGCTTACCGTACGCGTACGGTGCGCTTACGCTAAAAATTTTAATAAAAAAAAAAAAACACTCTCTGTGCATGGCATATTATTGTCATCACTTACAAATTAAATTTAACAGATTACCTATCACAAGGAAGCGCATAATATGTCCTCCATGTGCGCACGGTGCGTAACGTGGGCACGCGGTGCGCGTAGCGCACTGCGTGCCCACCTTGCGTATACGGCACTAACTGCGTAAAGTGGGCGCGCGGTGCGCGAAGCGCACCGCGTGCTCACTGTGCGCGAAGCGCAACGTGCGCGCACGGAACGAACTGCGTTAAGTGGGCGTGCACGCCACGAATGGCGTAAAGTAACTTAGCATTTAAAAAACCGTACAAATTCACTGAAAAAACCATAGGTTTCACACACGTTATAGTTAGGAATTAGCATTTAAAAAACCTTGCAAATTCACTGAAAAAACCATAGGTTTCAGACATGTTATAGTTAGCGGAAATTTTACTGATAAAAAACCAATGAAATTCCCCCGTTATAGTTAGTGCAGGCAACTATAGCTCACGCGACCGCAATCTTCTGCTGATGACATATGTGTCTTTATGAAAAAAAAATATTTGTAATATATGTATAGCTAAAAATTTATGGAAGAAGACATGGGCAAATAAGTGTCTAAATACAGTATTAGCATCAGCAGAGGATTGCGGTCGCGTGAGTTATAGTTGCCTGCACTAACTATAACGGGGGAATTTCATTGGTTTTTTATCAGTAAAATTTCCGCTAACTATAACATGTCTGAAACCTATGGTTTTTTCAGTGAATATATATATATATATATATATATATTTATTTATATATATATAGATGGATAGATAGATAGATAGATAGATAGATAGATAGATAGATAGATAGATAGATAGATAGATAGATAGATAGATAGATAGATAGATAGATAGATAGATAGATAGATAGATAGATAGATAGATAGATAGATAGATAGATAGATAGATAGATAGATAGATAACAGATAACTGTGTAATATGGGCCTATATTGCCACCGAGGGGTTCTGGTGGCCTTTGTAAACCATAAGGTTGACCGCCAAGATGGCAACATTGAACCTCATTACACATTACTTATTACAAAGTTTATGTATTACATGACTTATTAATAGATTTTAGCACTTTTTACAAAGAGCATCTGGGCGTCTTCCATTTAGTGTTGATTGGTTGCCTGAAACTGCAGATATGTCTATCAATGTTTTGAAAACATTGTGTTTCATTGGTGATAATGCACTAATATTTAATATATTATATAAAATGCATTTTATGCAACAAAGCATATTAATATAAGTCAAGTTTTAAATGTAAAGTGTATTGCAAGGAAATTTTAAAATGTATTCTAAAATATGTTTTTTTTGCAGCACACTGACACAATAGAGCACGCTAAACAAGACATATATTTAAAAAGTAAATAAAGTGCAATGTGGGACAGTGTACATTTCTGCTGACAGGTTTCTGTGTTTACAGTGTTTACTTTCACAAACTAGGGAGAATTAATTGGTAGATGCTTGCATAAAGGAAGGCCCTGCAGGGGTGAACTTGTCAAGAGTCCTGATTAATGCTCGAAGAGCGTCACTGTGTTATGTAAGAGTTTTTTAACAGTACTGAGAGAGAGATAAATACTGCCTTAACCATCCAATTAACTGTTTATTTGTGCATTGTGAATTACAGGGAATAATTCACAGTTATAAACTCCTTTCTGTGAAATATGAGTTTGGATTCAATAAGAAGGCTTCCCCTTGTAAAAAATTTACAAAATAAAAAATTGCATATGCACATACAAAAAGTTATAGGGGCGGACAAAGCTTTAATTTTTTTTTTTGTATGTGGAAAATGCAAGGAGGTTTAAAACAAGCAAAAACGTACAACCTCATGGTGACAGAAAAATGTCTTTCTAGAGGTTATCCTAAACGTCTCGTTAGAGAATCATTTAAGCGAGCAAGATATTATGATAGAGACTTTTTGTTGGGATCATGTTCTGTCGCACCCTTGACCCAACTAATGTGCGTGACAAAACATTCTATGATGACCAAAACAAAAAGACAGATCATCAATTCTAATTAGCATATCTTGAACACTTCCATCACACAAGAGGTCAAATTACCCAAACCGTTATTTGCACATCGACGGAACAAAAACATCAAAGACCTTATTGTACATTCACGTTTCCCCAAAACCCAAGTTTTGTTCAAAGACCTATCAGTGGGACTGACCCCATCTTGAGGACGTATAAATGCAACCAATGTATTGCATGTGACACTGCGATTGAAGGACCCAATTTTTCGCACAATGGATACACCATTAAAGCAAATAAATTTACTAACTGAAAAACTAAAAATGTAATTTATTTGCTTTTATGTCCCTGCAATCTAGGGTACGTTGGCGACACTTCACGCACCTTGGCAGTGCGTCTCTCTGAACACCGTTCAGTAATTCACACTTTGAAAATAACTGCACCTCTAGTGAAGCATTACCGCGAGAACAATCACACTACCAATGATTTTAGATGGCATAATTTGGAAAAAACTGAAACAATGCCTAAAAGTACTGAGATACGAAGAAGACGTGAGGTTTTCTGAATCTTTGTTCTTAACACCCACAAAAAAGGATTGAACAATGAGATCCCATGGGAGAATGCTATTAAATATAACACCTGGAGTAGTAGGATCCATCCTTCCCATTCGGGTTTCTTGTTTCATTATTTTTCCATTAACTGGCATATAATACGGCACTTTGCCATTCACCCTGCTTTAGTTGCCTATAGTTTTTATGAAGCAACATTAATTTTTCTTGTGCTATCATACACTTAGTCTTTTCACAGTGTTTTTAGGGATTTTATCGGAACACTGCTCCTTTAACTTGCCACCCAACGTTACTCTGACATAATCCGTTTGATACGTAAAGCTGATTTTTTTGGCAGCGTTTCAAGTCTACCGGAAACATCCTTTGGCTATGACAGGTTTATCTTAAGTAAGTAAGACCATTGATCCTTGTTCTTCAGGTTTAGATAGAGCTTTGCTAGACGTGTCCTGCTTTACATCGGCTTTTTATCCTAGTCTGCTATTCAGTAGGAAGTCATTATCTAGCATGTTATCCATGGCTGTTGACCCCAACACTGAAGCCACGCCATCCAATGATTGCAATGCATATCCTTAGTAGATGTAGTTTTGGAGTCAAGTAGACCGATTACTTGTGGTATAAATTTACGATAAACACGAAGCACTCACATAAATTTTCTACATCCACGAGGTGCTTAGTCACTGTTCTGCTTTACCTGAGTGCTTGTACAACATAGGCACGCAATTAGTACGTAGCCCCCATTTGTCTAAACTTGTATGAAATTATTTTTGCATGATACCCTATAAGCCTTAGATCACCTGATCCCAGTAAGTGTGCAAGCAACATATTGAGTGGGCTGTCGCAGGTCTTTCAGCAGATTGTAACTACCTCTGCATTAATATATCAATTTGTATTTGGCTCTATCTCGCCCCATAATGGCCATTCTTCTTTTTTACTATTACAGGCAGCTGGCTTGGCCCAGTGACTCTTACGTCTGATCTCATGAGGATTGTGGATATTTTATCAATTAGTACCATTCATCCTTGAAACTCCACAGAGGCAAGTAGTGTATAGTTATTTCTTGTCTGGATATTCTATGCATCAAACATTTATCTTCCATATTTAAAGGTATGTCTGAACAAATGTGAGATTTACATCTATTATGTATACCAAATATAGAGAAATTCGATAACACCAAGGCAACCGTTTAATTATAGGCTGTTATTTATCTATTTTTTAGCTAGTCATTCAAGAACTGAAGATATATAACTATGTGGTCTATCCCTCCACTCAGCAATCAGGTATTAATTTGTATCACATTTCTAGATATTTCTAATTGGCTTGATCAATCCAGTGTTCTAATCTTAATCTACCCAGACAAAGCTGTCCAGCTGTTGTTGCTTATTTCTAGTACTACTTTGGATTCAGTGTCGCCTTTTAGGCAGTCTACAGTTTTGACAGGCCCATTCATTTGCTTGGTCATGGTGAGTTACAATACATTATTCTTTATTTATATGCCTTGCTCTATATCATACTTTTCGCTTTGTCTTTTGGGGTATTTGAGAATCTTTACACGCTATCATCGACTTTCGATATCTTCACAGAGCACTATTTCATTATCTCTACATATTCACTGAATGCACCATGTTTCCTTATTATTCATCATCTGGTCATCACATGAGCATGTGGTTTGGTCAGCGGTGTTTTTTAACCTACACTGAGTGCACCACAATATTTTAACTTGCTAAGGGAGTTGTTTATGACTTAATGTACCTTTAACTTGTTTTCTTAGATCTTGTTTTTCTATGTGGTTTCCTGACGAAGGCGGCATGCTCGCCGAAACGCACGACGAGATATTTCGAAGAACCAGAAACACATTTGTATGTGAGGCAATTACCTCGAAACACGTGTCCAGGGATGGCATTATAGTGACATACTCGTGGCATAGGCGTACTCACCGTTGCTACTACATTATCCAGAGTTCTATGGGGCTATTTGCGGGTATGACGAGCAGTGTGCGACCTACTTTGTTTATGTATTTAAGCTCCTTCGAGCGATTTGGGCTGACGAGCCTTGGTTCCGCACCAGCGCGCCGGTAGAGGTATTTTACCTTTAATATTTTGGCAGTCTACTTGGCACCCCACATACCTACCTGCTCCCTTCTGACGAGAGGCAATTACCTCGAAACACGTGTCCAGGGATGGCATTATAGTGACATACTCGTGGCATAGGCGTACTCACCGTTGCTACTACATTATCCAGAGTTCTATGGGGCTATTTGCGGGTATGACGAGCAGTGTGCGACCTACTTTGTTTACACATTTGTATCTGTTCAATGTTATGTTTGATTATTACTAGTAGAGTGGCTTTGATTCTGTTCCGGTGTATGTATTAGTCTATTGTTTCTCTGATATGTTCTGTATTAACATCAATATTTACATATACAGTGTGTAGAGATATATAACATCAAATAAGAAATAGAGTGAAATTATTATCATTAGGAATTTAATCTCTGTATAGAGGAATGAAGACACTGACTTCTTTTTTTACTAATTGTATGGTCTGTTGTAGTTTTTTAGCCATTTTTTTGATTCTGTAATTTTAAAATAAAATAAAAATTCTAATTAGCTGGTACATTGAGCTGTTCTCTTTTATCATAATTCCTTTGAAGGTCTGTTATAATAGATGTCTGACCTACATGTGGCCTAGTGATTTAGTTCTGCTATTTGAATCACAGCTGCAGCCCATTTGGTCATGTGGCATTGTGTATGCCTGACCTAGCCAATCCTGGGGCTGCTCAGCCGCCTCTGGATTGGCCCAGCGGGCGTGGGTAGGCTTCTAGTCCTCCACTGATCACAAGTCTTAGTGGGTGAGAGGCACAGGTTAGGTTCACAGAATATGGCCAATCCCTGTTCAAATGTATTACAAAGCTCTGAAGTGATTGGCCATTTTCTGTCCCTTGCCCTCTTCATGCCCAGCACCATTAAGGGCATTGTACACAAAGTAGTGGCAAGAGGTATTCCCTTCTGACCTCGCACCCCATGTGGCTGTTGTCTTCCGGTTCCTGCAGTGGATTATCTGGCTGGTTGTTGTAGCACTGTCCCATCAGCACTTTCTGCACTAGTTGTGGCGGAAAATAAATATTAGGAGGTCAAATTAAATGATGATTTGAGAGCTTTTGAGTAATAAAATATGTCCTTCAGAGGTGGATAACAACACCAGACTTTGCATTGAGGTTATATCTTTCTAAATCACATACTTATGATGCCAGTGTTGTTGTTCTTGCACTTTGAACACAAGCATGGGGTGACTATTTCAGAATCATTGTGACCCTGCACACAGGTTTTTTGTAACTTCCAGAGTAGATTGAAGAGTGACTGTGGCTGAATTGAACTCCCCTCAGAAGCCCCATATTATATTTGATACAGATAACATGAAAGTGTTAGTTGTCTGTGCATTGAAGGTCAGAGATATGCGGTGTTCCATATACAAGGGCACTTTTTGTGATAGTGCACATAACGGCTTTATGTGTTTCCGTATCTAGGGTTCTGCAGTTCAGGCACGTGCTATCCAATGCAAAAACATGAATTGCCGCTCCATGCACATTTACGACTTCACAAACAACTGCTTATCTCAACATTAAGGAAACAACCAGAAAATATCACATCTGTTTGCATTTTGTTTCTTAAAAACAGACTCCTTAACTGCAGCAGAGTCAAGAATACAAGTATTCTGGCCACTAACAATGACATCAAGCCTTTAGAGTACTTCAGGGATGTGTTCTGGGACAGCGGCCCATAAATACCTGTTTCTAAGCTGTAATGGTGAAAGAGCCAGTCCTGCTTTTATTAACATTTTCATCGCAAGTCCCACTTTATTTTTCATTATTTAACTTAACCCTTCTCCCTTATCTGTTATTATTTTCCTATTCCTGCTCTGATTTGTTTATTTGTCATGCTTTTGTTACAATGTTTCTTCTGATTTTTCTGTCACCTGAAATGTAGTTTCCGATTTCATCATGTCAGAGTGACCGTGACTGACACACAAATGCCAAAAAACTGTTTTACAGGCTGAGTCATTTTTGTTAGCCTTGGAGGTCCCTGGTAACTTGCTGCAGTGATGTAAGCTGTTTGACACAAGTTGCTGATGAATGGCAGCGCTTTATCTCCTTTTTGAGGCTGTGCATATACATTTTGCAATTTGGCACTCTTCAAGAAAACATGAAATTTTAATTTTACAGCTACAAACTTGCTAACCAGATCTGCCTTTATTTGCCTGTGTCATGTGGTGGGAAGTGCTTCAGAGAGGGAAAGGAGTTGTGTAAATAAAAACACGTTTCTCCTAATTAAGCCAGCTTCCTTGTTGTTGGTTGATTGTCACATTGGGTAAAGTAAAGGGTGTGTTTGTCAAGGCGGTGCTTTTGCAGCTTGTCCCTCTAGAAATATCCTTTCACCTGGGTCAGAACTGTGCTGCAAAACACAGTCAGAGGGGAATTCTAATTATGTAACTTAAAAAAATCCCAAAAATTCACATCCTGCTTTACTATGTTCAATTCCAAGAGAACTTTGATGGTGGTATTGGTAGTGGTGTCCCAAAGGAGGACATAATGTTCTCCCCAAGCCAACAACTTTAAATGTCTTGCTAACAGATCAGTTCCCATCTACCTGTCTACCACCAAGACCCTTACATGGTAGGATGATCTGGGACTAACTGAATCATTTGCCACTCGTTAACAGACTGAGACATGGAAAATATTTAGTGCAAGAACTAAAGGGGCTGTTTTTAATGTGTTTTAAATGTTTCAAGACTACTTATTTACAATTGCTTTATAAAGGTTTTTTCTCTGTCAGCTTTGCTTTAAAATGTACCATTTGCAACTCTTTGGGGAGAACCATCTCAACCCCTCTTATGGTCCACTGGGCTTGCTCACTTTGCTTGCAACATAACACTCAACCCCAACTTTTACACCTTATCGCTCTCAAAACTCACCAGCCGCCACTGCTCAGGGACTTAATGTTCGCTGCACTAAATGGAGAATGAACAATAACTAGAAATGCTCCATACGTTAAGAAATTTAAACTCATAGCAACAGGGGAAACAAGTGCTGACTTGACTGATAATGCAGATGATAGTTAACTAAATATTTTTAAGTGTGGCAGTTGTTATTAGTTGGAAATGCTCAAATGGTGTCTCACAAGGTCAGAAATCAATCTAGATAAACATATTTCGGTCACATGGATCCTGCTTTCGTCGTTTGAGCAATTAGCGATATTATTGAGGCTAAAACCGAAGAAAGAGTCAATGTTCAAGGTGGTGTACGGTAGGAGGAGTGAAATTGTGCAATGTGACCCTTTTAAAGTGAATGACCTTAATGTACAAAAGTTTCACAAGATGCCATCAAGAAACTGGTTGAAATAGAAAATGTCTCTTGGTAGGATGTTTTCTGTGCAAATCGATCTTGTGGTTGCTTGCAAGACTTATTTTAGGGGAGGTGAATGCTTGCTCTAAAAAACTTTTTTTAGAAATGTTAAGATTTTAGGAGCGGGAAAAAAAGAGATGCCCCGGGTTTCCTTTAGGGACGTGTGGGCAGTTAGTGGAAATAGCAATAAGATACAGAGAAGTCTCATACTCATATATATTTTAATTTATGTACAGATAACTTTATCCAATCTTTGGTTTTATTGTCAGCGTTCAAGCCATTGGTGTACTCCCCTTAATATATTTTGAATGTTTTCTGTACGCAGATCCGTAGTCTGAGCCTGCTCTTTTCGAAAGGATAGTGCTCGTTTAGTTATTAAACAATTTTTATTCCTGGGAAGTAAAAGGAGAGTGCGGTGGTACCTTGAATCTCCTGCTTAGCCAACCATATTTAGCAGTGTAATCTTTTGTCTGCACTTTTAAAACAAACTTTTTTTTTGCACTTAGTAGACAACAGTATCATACACACAAACAAAAGTTGAACAATTTCCTTGTGCTTTGTTCCAGAACAAAATAATGATTCAGTGTCATTTCATCTTTACAAATGAACACTAATGATTGGCCCATGAAATGTGCCTGTGATTAGTGAGGAATCAGTCAAGACAGCACTTTACACACTCTATGCACTTTCAGGCACTCTAACAATGCTCCAGCGAGTTCCTATCCTCCTGCACCACCAACATGTATGTTTTTAATTCAATTATGATACAATGTACATTTTAAAGGCAAGAATGGCAGTAAATACAGTAACCTGAAATGCCATTCAGACTCATTCAACAGCACCTCAATCACTTTGTGCCCTTTGGGGACCCACCTACTTTATCAGCGAAGTTACATCAGGATACGAATGCTCTGATTTGCATGTGTTGATACCAATATTTTAAATATGAATGTTTTAAGATGTATGTTCTTTCTATGTAAGCTATTTGCTAATGTTTTTAGTATGCAGAATTAGAGATGTTTTTATTTTTCTGAAGCATAAAAAAAAAAAATATTTAAATGAAATGTTTGGCATGCATTCTATCATATTCACACTATGCTTCTTCAGCCAACGCTCAAATGTCTTTGTTTAACCACTAAGCACAAGCACTTGAAATATTTTATTATTATTGAATAAGCCACCTAATACGAGTGTTTATGAATGTTAGTGCTCTTTCTTCAATGATCCGGAAAAAGTTTTATAAAAGAAAGAAAATATAACATACAGCATGTCATTTTGTCCCTGATATATCAAAACTATTTCATTCTGTTTCACTCAACAATAAAAGTCACATTACCTTGACACAAAATTTGATTCGCGTACTGAAGAGCTGACATGCAAAAGAAACGCTGCTCAATGTATGCGAGTCAGCTTTGAAGCCAGATTTGTAATCTAATTTTTGTAGGGCCCACCAGTTACAAGTAATAAAAGTTGATCGTTAATTGTGTTTTTTTAATTAAATGTTGAGTCTTCTATAGATAAACTACTATTTCGTATTGTACTGTTGATTGTTGCTTTTTAACATATTTTAACTTCATCATAGAAAGAAGATTAACCTATTAATCATTCGTGGTAAACTGAAACAGGTGATGTACCTTCTCTTGCTTTCAAAGATGATTTTAGGTAAATAGTGAAATCTATATTATGCAACAAATGAACATGTAATAACAAGGAGTAAATAATGTTAAATACAAGATAAAAATGATAAAGCAGGTGTATCATTTATTCCAGTTTTACGACATTTAATACTTGATCAAGGCTTAGGTAGTTGTTGTAATGTATTTTTTTATGAACCTTGTGTACTAAATAAACATTAGTCTAGAGTGAAGGCACTTACAAGCATGGAGCCTGTGAAGAAGTGCTGTTCCTGTCCTGCATTATTTTACTTGAAACAGTATATACATTTTTCTGAAAACTTGCTGGCAAACTATTTGCTCATGCTTTCATACGTTGTAACGTTCAGTATAAATATTAGCCAAAGGGCACTATAATGTATTTTTGAGACATCAAGACAATGTTGAGCTTGTTTTTTGAGTTCTCAAGAAAGTGCAATATCCTATCAAAGCTATCTGTATGCTTCTCTATCACTGTGCCACTGCAGAAGTACAAACTCTTATGACTCATACTATGAAACAACATAAGAATGGTGCTTTTAAATGCAGCGGTCTGTTCTGAGTCTATATACCCGGATAACTTCAATTCATTTATGCTAGATCCGAATCCAGTCACCTTAAGTCCCTGGGCACTGGAATAGTAGTATATAGAGTGATCATAATTGCGGTTACCTTTCAGTTACCTCTCAGAGAGATTAAAACTTCTAATACCTGCATGGGTTTTTAAAAACCTTGATCTCATGCAAAGCTTTTGTTTTATAAATAAATAAAGAGTGTTTCCAACAGTCTCATGACCCTTAGCAGCAGGGTATGCTAACCATTAAAGTACCACTGCCAATTTATTGGCCTTCTCCTTCTACTTGTCCCAATAATTCAGGAGAGGGACTTTTAATGGCATGTTTAACCTGCTGTGGTGGGCTGTAAGGTACAGTAAATTTGGGAATATTTATATTTATGGAAATGATCTTACGTTTTGTAAAACTAGTAGAGGTGACTAAGAAAATATGAACAAGTAGTGTTTCAATGGTCCAATATAATGGAGTACAAAACTGTTATGAACATGTTTTGACTTCAGATGGACTATAATTATCTCTACCAAAAGAAAGGCTATATTAGAATTCACTGCATCACTGAAAATATTCTAACCATACTTAGGGGCAGCAAGATTGCTTGCCCACTTAAGAACATGGTCACTGGATCTACCCCCGACTGTAAGAGACTTTAAAGCCCAACAAAAGTGATCTCAATCACTGAAGATGTTATTTCTAAATAAAGTAGTGCATGGTATTGTGCACAGTCTTCCGGCAATAGCGATGATATATCTGGAGAAAGATCAAGGCCACCCTCTCTTGTGTATAACCTTGATAGCAGATAGCACTGACTTCCATTTGACATTAGAAGAGGTAATAATCGTTCTCTGAGAATTGTGCCTGTTCCTCTTTTATTCCAGAACTTTCCTGAAGTAGATCTGCTTTTGATGCTGAAAATAGATCACTCTGACATTTTCTTAATACTTTATAATAAGGTAATAAAAAAAATAACAGATAAATATTAACATGACCTGGCATTTTGTCTTTGCTTCAGAAGACAGGAGGACAGGAGTTAACCCCTTCGCTGCTGCGGACATTCCGCTGCAGCGCTGGGGGGGGCAGGGGGGCAGCGCGGCGGGCCTGTGCTCATGACGGAGCCGCTCCGTCATGAGCCACAGTTGAGCTGTGGTCATGACGGAACGGTTCCGTCATGACTCCGCCCATTTGCGTTGTCGCCCCGCACAGGCGGGGAAACAGCGCCGCGCAGGCGGAGCGGCCGCCGGCAGGATTGTCATGACGGAACCGTTCCGTCATGAGCACACGACAACCGTGGCTCATGACGGAACGGTTCCGTCATGAGCAGGGAAGGGGTTAAACAAAAACAGAACTGCTGATTTTAGTAGTAGCAATAATGATCCTTTCATCTGTGGAGTGAAATACCCAACAAAAGGTTCTTATTTATCTGTGAATATTCATGACTTATAACATTTTGTCATTACTTAAGTAATTGCTCAGTACTAGGATACTTAGTAAGGAAATGTCCTGCACTCATCCTTCAAAATGTAAGCACTATTGTTCCAAAAAGACGAAGTTTCAATTTGACTTTTGAATTTTTCCTCAACCTCTCACTGCACTTCTTTCATTATGGAATGACGCTACCAACAGATCTGTAATGAGTTTTTAAATACTGCCAGAATTGTTTTGTAATCATCATTCGAGTCTTAACAGCGCTTTGGAGACCAGGGTTCCATCACAGACTGTGGCTAACTAATGACACGAAAATATGAAATGTATTTTAATGCCAGAAGACAACGCTGCTTAGTCACATAAAGTTTCTGCTAAATTGACTTTTCAGTATCCAAGCTTGCCAATCAAATAAAAGGCACTTCACAAGAAAAACAATGCATGTGATTGCTGAAAAGAATTCACAGTCATGTGTAGTTTTTCAACATTTTCTGGAGTTTGAAGTTGGATAAAAAGCCGAAAATTTCGTATTTTATAAATATATTTTTTTAACATAGCCACAATATGGAAATGATATTTGAAAGAGGAAAACAAAGATGGAAATTAGTTCCTATGTGTAAGGGCAACAAGTCGTCCTTCACTTTTTGGTGCTTTACAAGGAACATGTTTTCAAATAGATCACTTTTAGGGAGGCGCGGCCAGTACAGGCAAGAACAGTGAGGTAGGCGGAAGTCAATAGATGATGGGATACGGAAAATAATAATAAAAAAAATAAAAAAACACTTACCTTGCGCTTGCTGCATAGCCGACTTGGTGATGCGGTGAGCGCAAGATAAATGGTTTTATTTATGCCACTGCCCCACCGCTCTTACCTGTACTGGCCGCACCTGCTTTTAGGTGCCGTAACACTGCAATTAACCAATCAGCAACTATGCCTGCTAGATTGGGCCTTATTACCACACTAGCTGTCTATGATTCTATCCCTAGATTTAGATGATTCCTTTGGGACAAACCAACCTCAGTTCACGCATCAGAGCACACGATCATCAATTTTCCACCATAGTACAGCAATGAAGCATTACGTTACAGTAAAATGGTTAGGTTTCCTCCATGTCTTTCCCCCCTCTTCAAAAGGATGTTTTCCTATTTTATGCCATGTGTAACTGTCAGGATTATATGACTATTTCCAGTTGCATTTTATACAGGCATTTACAGGTTTTGCAATTGATGCTTTCTAATTTTATGGGAGGCTGACATATGTTTAAGCTTTGGGGCAAAGTTTGGGGTTTTGTTTTGATGTTTCATTTTGTTGTTTGTATTATTTCTTGTGTGCTACTCCCCCTTAGGAACACTTCATTTTTGTGAGTCGATGATTAGACAAGGCAGCCATCTTGACAGTGCTGTCTTTTAGGAGACATCTTGCACGCTCTTTTTTTTCTAGGTATAATGTTAGTAACCATACAGCCCACTCATTACAAAAAGAAGGGAGTTGCGTGGACACTCAGCAGATGCGCTCAGGAGGTGCACCAAAGGCAAGCCTGTATGCACCCGTCCATGCCCGACTGTGTCCAAGGATTAGGAACTCTGGTTGTTTACACACAGGTAGACTTATTTATTCTGCTGCTCAACTCTGGTCATTCTGCTCAGCTACACCTTCTGCTGCCAGTTTAGTCTGGAGTTTGCATGCAGCTTTCAGTCTGGAACAGAATCTGTATCTAAGAATGATTCCACTGCTGTCATTTCCGTGGCATGCAGGCAAGAATTTTATTGCATGTTTAGTTGAATTGCCGTTCTTTGCTAAAATATTATTTAGACGTTTTTAACTTCATTATTGACAATTAGCCTGATGTGTTGTTTACGATGGAAAGGTGGCTGAATGAGCACTCCATTCCTGAAATTGCACAGGCCTTGTCTGATGATTACAAGTCAGATGCGATCTTTCGGGGAATCGATGAGGTTGAATTGCAATTATTTTCAAATCTAAGGAGTCTATTAGAATGTCGGACGGATCGCCACCGCCATTCTCCTCCGCCCGCATGCCATTTCCCCCGCCATATTAGTATGGCGGGGGGACCCCGGCGGACGGAAAGATCGTCCGCCGGTCACACAGGTGACTGGGTGGAAAAGGGGCCTGATATGGTGGCGGTGTCTGCTAGACCGCCATCCATAATATGATGGCAGCTGGAAAGCAGCCTTTCAATGCCGCCATGGAAAGGCATGCGGTTTCCTCAGTTGGGGGCCTGTTGCAGGTCCAGGATGTTGGGGGGGTGGGGGGGAACATGGGGGGTACTTATGGCACCCCCCTGCATTTGCATGGACGACGTGGCAGGCACCGTGCGGTGCCTGCCACGTTGTGCATGCGAATGTGCACATGCCTTTGTTGTATTGCGGCAGGTGCTGCTGACAGCACCGCCCTCCGTAATGTAAAAAATGCAGGATGTGCCCGCCAGTGTGGCGGGTGCATCCTAATTGCCATGCGGGACCGCTGCACCCTCAGCGGGCGGTCCAATTTCCCGGGGCGATGGCGGGCGGTCAAAGTCCGCCCGCCATCATAATAAACCCCTAAGGTTTTCTGCTAGACAGAACATTTATCATCCTAGTCTGTGAGGGCATGATTGTTTCACTTGGACTTGCCAAGAATTTCATTCTCTCGGGCTCTTTAATCTATCAGCCTCCTGTCCCTGCTAGCAGGTGGAGCTTGCATTTTGCTGAGACCATTTCACTTTTTATTCTCAACTGTGCCAATTTAACCATTCTTAGGGATCTTAACGTTCATTTTGATAATGTAGCCTGGCTTCCTCTCTTACTGGAGATCTCAAGGCCTTGGGTCTTCATCAACTAGTAAATGCTTCCACTCAGAGAGATAGACATATCTTGGACCCCATTTTTTCTAATTCATCATCTGTGAGTGTTGATTCTCCTATACCACATCATTTTGTATTCCTGTTATGATCTGCATTAGAGAGTATGAAGTGCCTACTTCTGATCCAATTGCTCTTTTTAGACAGTGGTCAAAATTCAATCCTGAAGTTTTTCGTTCTCATCTGCAAGAGAATATTCCTGAGTTAGTTGGCATAGTGGATGATACCAATAGAACTGTGAATATTAGTCACACTCTGGGCTCTGTACTACCAATTACATATTGGTCTAAACACATAGCTCACACACCAGCCCTGTGGTTAAACGATTCTTCGTTAGCCTTAAAGGAAAATTGTAAAAACTTAGAGCATGCCTGGCAAAAGCACTATTCCTAAGAGGACACAATCAGGCTCAAAGCAGCTACTAAGGATTAATACAGGGCCTCTGAACTGCTTGTGCAGCCTATAATGCCGAAAGGATGGACATTGCCCTGCACTTCTCTAAGGAGCCTTTTCAAATTGTTAAGTCTCTTCGGCATCCTTTGAAGGTGTCACCTCCCCTCTCTCTCTCTCTCACAGTTCAAATGCAATAAATTAGCAAACTTTTTTATTAGAATGGTTGCGGACATAAATGCCTTTTTTAAAGTTCCATCATCCACAGATTGGTGTGCTGATCTACTTGTGTCCTCAACTCCATTCTGGCCACCTTCCATCAGTTAGATATCACCACTTGTTTTCTGTTTTCTTAGGGAAAGCTATTTGTGTCAGTATGTTTCTTTTAAGCACAACATTTTGACTGTTCATGATGTTCTGGAACTTTGAATGGGAATGTGTTGATGTAACTGTGATGTATTCATTATCGACGGGTGGAGGACTGTGCTGCAAGGATTAAACTCAGCTCTTATAATATTCACTGGCTTCCTTGTCTGCATTTAACAAATTGCAGACGGTTCGGATAAAAGACCTGCTGCAGGCACAGTGTTATCTCCTTTGGACCCACTATTACTTAAACTGACAACACCTTTCAGAGAATCTTCTCACCGTGCCATTATCTACTGCTATAATTGAGGAATTACTTGGAAACAAAGCTCACAGCATTTTTGTACTTTTGTTGAGATGGGTAACGTAGCAAGACGCTACCAGTATACTGTACTCTATTAAGCTACTTATATTTTCAAGCTAGTGCTTACTGCAGCATCGAGGCATTTTTTGAAATCACTTAACAATTTGTGATGCAGACAGGTGCGTTCCACAAGAGGAATCCTCTTTTTCTCTGTTTCATCACTGTCTGCACATCAGTACCCTTTTATGTTGTAAGAGCGTGAACGTGGCGGCCATCTTTGTTCTCTCTGGTCTGTCACTATGGTCAGGCAATCCTAACGATTTAGACAGATTTTTGTTGAACAGCACACAGTGTTTCACTTCTGCTTCTTTGATTGTGAACGTTGGGCAACTCCGCTTTGCAAAAGGTACTGAATATTTGTTTTTCATTTTGGGAACCCTTTTATTGTTTTTCTTCTTCTCTAGTGCAACATTTACTTTACTTTTTACTGTAGATATAAGTTTACGACATACATACCATGCAATTAGAGGCACCGACCAAATTTATCCAGCAGAAAGGGGACCCTCCTATTCCTTGGATGTGTTGGAAAGAAGTATTCTTAACCTTTATGAAGGCTATTGATGATGACGACTTGTCACAGGAACAGAAAAAAGTATTTTACTCCATTGTTTGGGTTCTGAGGAACAAGCAGTTTTCAGAACTTTGCCACAAATGGTCGCTGGAGAAGAAGAGGAAGAGTTCATGGAAGCCGTGTTAGGAATTGAAAATAGGTTCAAACCTATGTCCAGTGTTGCTTTAAACAGATATCAGTTTTATACTAGAGCTCAAAAAAGTGAAGAAACTTTTGATGAATTTCCTACCTCATTGCGTGAGCTTTCTCTGCATTGTAATTTTGGTGTACTATCAGACAAAATTATAGGAGATCAGATAATGGTACACACTCAGAGTAAGGAAGTCCAGGAGCAGTTATGGGTTATCCTAAACTACAGGGTGTGGTGCCTAAGAAGTCTCTTGTTGATGCTATCACCAATGCTCCTGCTTCTGATAATAGAGATAAATTACTGTTATTTGTGGGACTCTGCGAGTATTACAGCAAGTTTATAATGAATCTAGCCAACAAAAATAGAACCACTCAGGGAACTCACTCGGAAGGGTGTGGAGTTCCTACAGACAGAAGAACAGCAATCTGCATTTGAACAGATAAAAAGGGAGATTGCTGGATCACCCACATTAACACCTTTTCACATGGAATGTATTGTTAAGGTGGATGCAAGCATGTATGGTATTGGATGGGTTTTTTCCCCAGAGGTAAGGGAGTGAGGAATGGAATTTTACTTTTGCTTTATGCACACTTTCAGACACAGAAAGAAGATAGGCGGTGATAGAGAATGACCTATTAACCTGTATTTGGAGAATTTAACATTTCTGTAACAATATCTCGGGTTCACGATTTGTGCTTTGCACAGATCATAAACCTTTGAGTGGGATTCTCTCCCTGGTTAGTGGGTGGAATGCCACTGCGTGCATAGGAAGGTTGGTGTCAAAGCTACAGGAGTATTGCTTTACAGTGGAGCATGTACCAGACCAAAGTAACATTATGGCAGACTGTTTATCTCAGTTGCCTCATGAACAATTTAGGAAGAGGTTGATGGTGTTGGTGTAGATGTGGTGGCCTCTGTTTCGGAGTATCTTGCTGATCAATTCAAGAACATTGATGAAGGGGGAGGAGCCTAGTGCGTGATCAAGATGGCCGCGTGAGCTCAGAGCTCCCGAGACCCTCGCTCCCTCCGGCAAATATCCAGTGTAGAATCCTGTTTTTAATACCCGGAATATTGGAGGCGAGCCGTTGCTGAGGTGATCGTTGCTGTCCGGACTGAAATCGCCCACCGGAGGCCGAAGTTGTGCTACATGGAAGTTCGCGGCCTACTCCCCGGAAGATGCCCGGGGCTTGCGCTGGCACGGTGCCCGAGCACTAATTGAACAACAGCGGCCGTGTGAGGGGCGAGCCATCGGAAGGACGGTGTCATCACTTTCGCTTTCGCTTTCCTGTTTTCATCGCGCCCTGGCCTGGGAGTGAGCCGCGCCGGTCACTTGTTGCATTGTCTTCTCTGGATGGGCAAGGGGATTGTTTCTGCAGCAGATCATGATGTCGACCAAATCGGAAGCCGAAAAACAGAAGCCCAAGAACACCAGGCGGGGAGGATACACCCAAACCAACAACATGGATCGTTATGCCCAGCAGAAGGGGTCACCGGGCGGATCGGGACGGCCACTGGAAGCCTTGAAAGATGGTTTGCCCCCCGCTACGGAACTAACCCTGCAGGATGTCATGGGGGCCATTGAGGGGATGCAGTCCTCTATCGGGCAGCAATTCGAGACCCTGGCACATAAAGTGGACACAATCTCGATCGACGTCAACTTGATTCGGGCAGACCTGGGGAAAACCAATGAACGGGTTCACTCTTTGGACCTTAAAACCTCTGGCCTCCTGGGAGATGTCTCTGATCTGCAGCTGGAAGTCCGAAATTTGAGGTCCGCAAACGACCTCTTTGCCCGACGGCTGGAGGACTTTGAAGGCCGGGCACGGCGCAATAACGTGCGCATCATTGGGGTCCCGGAAAACTCGGAGGAACAGTCGGTGGACCTGTTCGTAGAGGACTTGGTGGTAAACCATCTGGCGCCCAAAGGCCTCAGTAAGTTCTTTACTGTTGAACGGGCCCACAGAGTCCCTGGTGGGAGGCCCAAGGTGGGGGCCCCTCCGAGACCGATTGTCGCCAGGATCTTTAATTTCAGGGACCGCAACGCCATTCTGCAAGCATCACGAGTGTCCGGCCCGATGACTTTCCAGAACACCACAGTGAGTTTTTATCCTGACTTTACCCAGGCGGTGCAGAAGCAAAGGCAGAGCTTCCTGGCGGTTAAGAGAAGGCTAAGAGGGATGGAACTGAAGTACGCCATGCTCTTCCCGGCCAGATTGCGTGTGGTGTATGAAGAGCGGACTTTCTTTTTTGAATCACCGGACATGGTCGGAGACTGGCTGGACACATTGCCTCAACGACGGACTAGCGGGGAGCATGCTGGTGGAGCAGAAGGTGGCCGCGATGAACAAGAGTGAGGACTCTGGTGCTAGATCATTTTGACTTTGCCCAGGACAGTGAATCACAGTTTTCGGTCTCTCCGGGAGGGTAGTAGCCCGGGGGGTGGCGGGGGTATGAAGGGAGCTTTTTCCTCCTCTGGGGTTCTTTTTGTAGACTAGTTTTAGAATAGGGCGACAGGCACACTGCAAGTTGGGGGGGCTTCTTAAGCTTATGCAGGGGTGCAGGGTGGGGGGTGGAATGGGGTTGTTGAGGTGGTTGTTGTTGGTTTTTGTTTTGCAAGGCGTAGTGATGCAAGCTTCTGTAGCTCGAGTGCGGTTCTACGGGGGGGGTGGAGGTCTCCTCACATTTCGGGATGGGGGTAGGGGCTTAAAGATACTCAGTTGGAATGTTAACGGCTTAGGGGATCGTATTAAGCGAGGCATTGTCCTGCAATTTCTGAAGCGATGCTCCCCTGATATAGTTTTATTGCAAGAGACGCACTTGATAGGTAACACGTGCTACGCACTCAACAGGAAGGGCTACAAATTTGTTGCGCACTCGGGGTTCTCCTCGGGCTCTAGAGGGGCTGGAATACTTGTTAGGGCCTCACTGCCGTTTGAGGTTGACTCCACCACCGTTGATGAAAGGGGGCGATTTGCGGCTGTGGCAGGGAGGTAGGAGGGCAGGACGCTGGTCTTGGTTTCTGTTTATGTCCCTCCTGTGCTGCAGCCCTCCACATTTGCTGACCTGGGGAGGGCTCTGTTGGACTTCCCAGAGGGGATGTCGGTGGTGGGTGGCGATTTTAATGCGGTTGGCTCCGGATTGCTTGATAGACACCCGCCAAGAGGCTCTGGGGGGGCGCAGAAATGGCTTTCAGACTTCGTGGATACCCTGGGTCTGGTTGACTGTTGGAGACTGCTGCATCCCACTCAGCGGCAGTACACTTTCCACTCTGGGGCGCATGGCAGTCTCTCTAGAATTGATTATGTACTTACTTTGGCTGCACACGCCTCCTTTGTGTCCGAGGCTAGACACATGGCTAGGGGTATTTCTGACCATTCGCCGGTATGGATCTGTATGGATGTTGGTCGAGGAGTGGTGGGCATGGTGGCTCCGATTAACCCCTGGTATCTCCGTGACCCTAGGACTCGTAGCGCGGTGCTGAAGGCGGTCGATCTCTACTTCCAGGAAAATCTAGGCTCGGTCACGTCTGCGGTGTCTTTGTGGGAAGCGTTTAAAACCGTGCTGAGAGGAGAGGCCCTTTCCTTGATAGCGGCAGCCAAACGTCGGAGGGATGCGGAGGTCGCACAGATTGAGGCGGAGATAGCGGCTCTAGAGTTGGTTCTGGAGGAGGAGGTTACGGCAGCAACGCTGCATAAATTGAGCCTTAAGCAGTCGGAGTATAAGGCCCTGGTGACGAATGCGGCCAAAGCCCTGAGTAGGGAGCAGCAGGGGCGACTGTACGATGTTGGGGACAAGGCCGGGAAATTAATAGCGTGGCTGGATAAAAAAGAGCGGGTTAATCGTGTGGTGCCAGAACTAGTAACAGAGGGTGGCGTTATTGTTACTGAGCCGGATGGCATAGTCCAGTGCTTTGCAGATTATTTCCGCACGGTCTACACCTCAGTCTCGGACAGGCCGGTGGAGGACTCGTGTGAACTTCTGCGCGATCTGGCTCTGCCCTGCCTCTCTGACATGGACAGGGAAGATCTAGATGGTGACATCACAGCTGACGAAGTCGCGAGTGCTATTCGTTCACTGCGCCCTGGCAAGGCCTCGGGCCCGAATGGCCTGCCAATTGAGTTCTATAAACTCCGGCCGGACAAGATCGCTCCACATCTGCGAGCTATGTTTGTAGAGGCGCGGGAGATAGGATGCCTTCCATTCGACCAACGCCTGGCGACAATTGTGGTCATACACAAAGATGGCAAGCCCAGGAATAAATGCAGCTCATATAGGCCGATTTCGTTACTTAATGCCGAGCCGAAAATCCTTGCTAAAATACTGGCCAACCGTTTGATCAGGGTGATCGGGGACCTGATCCACCCGGACCAATCCGGTTTCATCCTGCACCGTAACACTGCGTTGAACCTTAGGCGCCTCCACGGCATGCTCGCAAGGACGGGGACGCTGCGGGAGCCGACCATTGTGGCTGCACTTGACGCCACGATGGCTTTTGACACGCTAGAGTGGGCATATCTGTGGGCTGCACTTGCGAAATTCGGCTTTGGACCTGGCTTTGTTGGCTGGGTGAGACTACTGTATGAAGGACCCTTGGCCAAAGTTGCGGTTAATGGTAGGGCGTCCTGCCCGTTCGTGCTGGGGAGGGGCACCAGGCAGGGTTGTCCCCTGTCGCCGTTGTTGTTCGCTCTCGCTCTTGAACCGCTGGCGGCGTGGATACGATGGCACCCGGACATAAGGGGGATCCGATGGTCACCAGATCATGAGGACCGCATCTCTCTTTATGCCGACGACATTTTGCTATACCTCACTTCACCCAGGAAGTCTCTCATAGTAGTCTGTGACGTTCTGACTTCTTTTGGCAGGAACTCGGGTCTCACCATTAACTGGGGGAAGTCGTATCTGTATGCCCTGAGTGGAGACGTCCCTGTTCTCCCGCGGAATTGCTCGATCCTGATCGCCCAGGAGGGCTTTTTGTATCTAGGGATCTATATCTCCACCGATCCAATTGTTCGATATGAGAGAAACTTGCTCCCTCCATTGACGCGCCTGCGGCGGGATGTGGCGGGTTGGCGGCGGTTGCCGCTTTCCCTCCTAGGCCGCGCCACGCTGTTCAAAATGATGTCTCTTCCCCGCTTTCTCTATGCCCTACAGAATACCCTGGAGCTGGTCCCAGCCAGCTATTTTCGGGAGGTCGAGAGCCTCCAGCGCTCGTTGCTGTGGGATGGCCGACCGTGTATAGCTATTGCAAAGCTGACCCTTCCGTGGTACGATGGGGGTATCGCGCTTCCTGACATTAGAAGATATTATTGGGCCACCCAGTTGAGTGCGATCAATCATGGAGTCTACGGTCCGGCGCTGAGCCCCGGCTTCGCTATGGATCGGTGGTTGCTGCGCGGGGGTAATTACTTTAGAGCACTCTACTCCAGGTCAACGGATGGGTCCCTCACGGGGCCAACCAAGACGGCGGTGCACGTGTGGAAGGCGGTTACGAACTCGCTGGGTTGGAAGGATAGGCTTACCCTCGCTACTCCGCTGTTTGACTCTGATATGTTGGGGAAACTTTGGCACACGAAGGGGTTCGAGAAATGGGACCTGATTGGGATATCCAGGGTGGGGGACCTGCTGGTTAAGGGACGAGTGAAGTTGTTTGACGAGCTACGGACGGAATATGATTTGGAGGGTACGGAATATTTCCGGTATGCACAGGTACACCACGCTCTGCGGTCCGTCCTCGTCGAGGGGGAGACTGTGCCTGAGTCCTCTCCCTTGGAGGATCGGATCCTGGATGGCCATATGCCGGAGAGTACAATCTCCTTAATTTACAAGAAGCTTGTTAATGTCCGGACTGACCTCCTCCTAGGGGTGCGTGATCAGTGGACTAGGGACGGCCTTGAACTGGATGATGAGGACTGGCAGTATGCCATCTCATCTCCTAAGGAGGTCGCGATCCCGGCACGACTAAGGCTGGTGCAGCTTAAGATACTTCATAGAGTCTATGTCACGGGGCCCCGACTGATTCATATGGGTTTCTCCGAGGATGGCTTATGTAAGAGGGGCTGTGGGATGCTGGGCACCTTCCTACATATCATATGGGAATGTGGTGTGATCACGGAGTTCTGGAAGCGAATTCATGTTGTGATGCAGGAGGTCACGGGTATTGCACTGCTGCCAGAGGCACGGCGCTGTCTTTTGAATGTCTGGGGTCCTACTGACTATGACGCGGCGCAGACTCAATGGGTGACCCTGGGGAATATGGTGGCGAAGCATGATATTGCACGACTGTGGGGTTCTCAGAGACCTCCCGCTATGGAAGCATGGATGGAAAATATGGACTGGAGCATGTTTAGGGAGAAAACGGTGTATAGTGCCCGGGGGCGGCCTAAGAAGTGGCATAAGATATGGGGGAGATGGAACCAGTATAGGGGTGATATATGTCTGCCCCCGGCCACTGAACCGTTGGAGGAGCAACTTTCCCCCTAGCTTCACTTCCAACTTGGGATTTTTATGATGATTATATGCTAGAATGTTAGCGCCTCTGCTTCTCCCTCATCCACCCGACCGGTGGCTTTGTTCTGACTTTGGGAATGGGGCCGCGCCCCCATCGGGAACTGGCTCGAGCTCATTATGTATACTGCCTTGCTTTTGTTATTTACTTTCAGGTTGTTTTAAAAAAAAGGAACCTTTGTTTTTCTGGTACCAGAGCTGTGGACACTTCCATGTGTTGTACTTAATTGGCTGCCAAACCTCCGGGATGTCGGCTGAATAGCTGTGTTCCAGACCGACATAAATAAAGGTTTTCATAAAAAAAATTTTTTTTAAAAAGAACATGGATGAAGAGAAATGGAGGAAAGGTGAGCGAGATGACTTGTTGCAAAGTGTGAAGAAATATATTATGGATGGGTGGACTAGTAAGAGAATTGTGCCAGAAAAGGTTATGCCTTTTTTTAAAGTAGCTGAAGACTTAGAGATGGAAGGTGATTTGATTTTCAAGGATGGGAAATGTGTTCCTCCTGAAGTGATGCAGGATGTGATCTTGATGCTGGCACATGAAGGGCACCCAGGCATGTCTTCCATGAAGAGGCTGGTTCGTACATGTTTTTGGTGGCCAGGATTGGATAGGATGGTACACAAATGGGTGAGGGAATGTGGTATTTGTGCTAATAGGGAGAACATTTAAAAAATCTGCTTCTGCCCCTCTTAAGCCGGTTCCTTGGCCGGTTTCACCCTGGCAAAAACAGGGATTTGACATTTCTGGGCAATTTCGTTCTTTACCTTGTGAAGCCTTTTTTGCATTTCTTTTGGTGGATTAACACTCTGAATGGCCAGAGGTGAAGTCGGTTTCACAAGTCACTACTAGTACTATAATTGAGTTCTTTAAAGACGTTTTTGCAAGGGAAGGTTATCCAGAGGTTTTGATTTTGGACAATGGAGTACAACTGGTGTTGAAAGAAATGCAGAGTTTTCTCAAATAAAGCAATATTATGCATGTTACCACTGCATTATTTGAACCTCAAGGAAATGGACAGGTGGAAAGGTTCAACAGGGTGTTATAGGAAAGTATTGTCTGGGCACATGGTTGTGGAGGAAATTGGAGTGACAAACTGAGGGAAAGACTATAGAGGTACGGCATCACTCCACAGAGTACCACAGAGGTCAGTCCTTTTAGGTAGATAAGGGGAAGACATCCTGTTTCCAAGTTGTGTCCTTGATGGTTTAAAAGGTGACAGGGGAAAATTTCTGATTAGGTGAGTGCTGATGAAATTTGCTAAAGAGTAAAGAGGAAGAAGGAAAAGGTTAAGGAAACTTTTGATGCCGAGTGGAAGGTCAAAGTGCCTACCTTTGTTATAGGTGATTGGGTGAGAGTGCGCAAACCGGGGTTTGTTGCTAAAGGTACACCCACGTTTGGCAAGACTATGATGACAATTAAGGTGTAATATAATAGTGTGGTTACCCAAGATTGGAAAATTTGGAATGTGAGAAGGTTGGTTAATAGTAGTGGAGATTGTGGGGTGAGTCCTGACCATTCTGTGGGGTTTAGTGAAGGGAGATTCATGCACAGTTGCGGTCATCATATGCCATTGTTGGCCAGATCAGATACTGCTTCAGCATCAGCACCTGCATCCACACCAACATCAACATCTGAAAGTTGCACTGGTGTGGAGTCTGAAAAAGGGGTTCTGAAGTGTCCATGAGTGAGGATTTTATAGCATCTCGGGTGAAAATTGATGCTAGTGTCAGGCGTGCATCTGTTAAGTTGAGAGACTTTGTGTAGGATTTCATTTTGGCGAGCGTTAGGGTTTTTTCTCTATATATATATTTTTTGTATTCTTGCTAGTTTTCTTTTATTGTTCAAAAGGGGAAACTGCAAGAAATGTGTTAAATCCAGACAAAGAAGCCAGTGAATATTATAACATCCAAGCTTAATCCTCGCAGCACAGTACTCTACCAATTAATAATGAATACATCACAGTTACATCAAATCATTGCCATTCTTAGTTCCAGAACATCATGAACAGCATCACAGTTACATCAACCCATTCCCATTGTCTTCCTGGGGTCAACATTCCTTGAGGACAGACTTTTAGAATGTTCCCAGCCTAAAGTCACAGAAAATTTCAGTTTTCAGAAACTCCTCCAATAAAGATGATTAGGTATTACTGAGCATCTTACTTGGGTTCTGGATTGTGGAAGAACTACCTCACCCATATTGCTGGGTTTGAACACCAGCATTCAATACGATCTCACATCCAGTTCTTCTCCAGAATCTAGCAGATATTGACATCCAGGACTTGGCCCTATTATGGTTGAACTCCTTCTTGCAAAACCACCCGTCCCAGGTGATTTTGAGGCCTCATACGTTCTCAGTTTTTCAGCTGCCATTTGGTGTGCCACAGAGCTTGTCTTTGAGACCTACTCCGTTTAATGTTTATGTGTGCCCTCTGGCTCATATTGTAGAGCAGAGGTCCTCAAACCTTTTTGCTCTGAGCCCCCTACCCAAAATGTTTGAAGTAGAACCTCGCTGCAAACCTTTATAGAAAGTCTTGGGTGAGGAGGAGGGGCTGGGGTGAGCTCAGTGGGTGGGGTTTATGACATCATTTCAAGGGTACTTTTTCAGTAACTCATAATCCACACTAATATGAGACTTATAAAAGAGCAAATATTGACAAAAACTGAAATAGATTATAAACTACTCTTCTTAATGGGGGTCTAGTGAGCATCTCAAAGTACTGGGTCCCAATGCAATGGTACATCCTGCACTAATGAGAGCTTTGGCCCTGAGTGGCAGGCTATCCCCCCTGGCTCTTTCATCCCTTCTTCACCAACCGGACCATCAATCCAATCTTGAAACAGATCTCTGTCCTTTCCAGAAAAAAATAGACCCCACATGTTTACCACCTCTTTGTAGCAATGGTGCTCTGTTCTCTAATGCTTTCCCCATTGTGAAGTAAAACAATCATAATTGTGGTGCAGTGGTCCCTACACATGCCCGGGCCCCAATTCCGCTGCTCCTGCCTCATTCATGGAAGCTACTGCCTTGCAAAGTGGGCAGTCTCCTCTGCCCCCTTTCCTTTCTGCCACCTCTTTGAGGCCTATTCTAAGATCTCCTCTGCTTCAGTTTTCCCCTCTCGTGGGCAATTGATCTGATTCCCAAAGCAACACTGGCACAAAAAAGGTGCACTGAACCCTAATAGAAAAAAGGAACTATAGATAGTACAACAGTCATGATAGGTGTTTAGTTGGTTAGTTGGTTACCAGTGCCACTGCACCTTCAGCACCAATGATACCTACTCCTATGCCCACTCCAATGGGTTATCACTCACAGGCCTGAGGCCCAAAGCAGACTGCCTCTAGGAGTCATAAATAGGGAAAAATACTCACATCCCACCCTTTTGTTTCTTGGGATCAATGCCCTGTGAAGAAATGGTGATCTGGGGTCCATGGTAACAAGGAAAATGGCTCCTTACCCCCTCCTTGGGCTAGTAGACCATCAATAATTGGGGTGCAATGGCCCCCTACACTATTTCCCCAGTGTCAGTGCACCGACTATACTAATGGTAGTGATGGCTCTTTTTAAAAAATGAGTCCTCATTACTATACACCTTCTTCGGCGCGTCCCTCGGAGAAAGTGTAAAAGCCTGTCTGTAAACAAAAAAATTAGATTCCACATAGCGCCACCTTTGCTGAGCCATCTCTACATTGTCAATGGATTTCACTCCTTTCTGGTTTCTCCTGGGCCATTACTCTGAGGCCCCGGGGATTAGGACTATCAGTGCTCGGAATACGGCCCCTTTGGACTCTTCATTGACACCTCCTCAATTCACCTTAAAGGACATCTGCATGTAAACAGAGGTTGCAGTTGGCCAGGTGTATGGGGATCAAGCTATCAATGTGTTTTTAATTTTACAAAAACAGGGCCCGTACATTTTGTTAAAAACAACTATCCCTTAAATGATTATGATGATCTGGAGGTACCTCTTTGTGAGAGTGAAAGGGGGAGGGTGTCTAAAGTGCTTTAATTCATCATGTCACTTGAAGCAACAAGATGAAAAAGATATACTATTTTTGAGGGGTAATGTAAGCTTGCTGAGTGTTGGAAAGTGTCTTTTTTATGCAAGTCTCAAAATGAATACACTAGGTAATGTGAGAAATCAGGACCTGTGTGCAGTGTTCCTCCACTTCTTGCTCTGCTAACCAGACCCAGGGCCTATGCTCTGACTAAAAGTACATAGGGGCAGATTTACAAGCCTCTTGTGCCACTTTTGCGTCACTTTTCCCATGTTAAAAGTGACGCAAAAGTGGCGCAAGGGGCTTGTAAATCTGCCCCATAGTATTTAGGTATAATTACAATTGGTACTAACAACTTACCTGTAAGTCCCTAGTATATGGTAGGGCATGTAGGTTTAGAGGCCCAGTAGACTTAATGTACTTAAGTGTGCAGTAATATGGTGCCTGTTCTCATTTTAAAGGCCAGCCCTGCCTTGCAGGCTGCTTTTAAAGTGGAATTATGTTCAAATTCGACTTTGGAATAAAAGGTACTTTGAAAGTAGTAAATTAACTTATTTATACAGATAAGTCACCCCTAAGTGCCCCGGGGTAGGATGCTTCGTAATTATAAGCAGGGACATTATAAAATATGTTTTATTTACCCTAATGAGGGAAAAACTGGCAATTAGGTTTTTCCCCTTGGTAATGCATTGGCTCCATACGCTAACATAAGAATACTTTAGTAGAGTAGAATTATTGATAGGAAGGAGCTAAAGTACAATTCAAGGACTCAACATGAGAGTTGTGATAAATCCAACAACCTGCCACTGTTAGATTTATAATTACTATTACAGAAAAGAAGGTATAGAACTTTCTTTTCTGTAAGCCAAAATCTACCCTTCGAGCTGCCATCTCCTGATTGGCTAGCCTCTGCCAAGCTGTTTCAATGAGTTCTGACGTGGCCTGCTAGAGAGACAAAGGATTCCTGTGGGAGGAGAACTGAAACTGCATAAGGCAGGGTGAGGGTGGGGTGGCCAAACCTTTAAGGGGAGAATGACACTTTGGGACAGCACAGGCTCACCCTCCCCCCTCTCATCCAGCACCCCTAGCCACACAGGAGCCTCTGTAATTAGATTAGGGAAAGAATTAGAAGGAGAGTGTTAGGGAAACTCAGACACGTCAGTGTGATACCGCAGCCTGTTCTAACCCTTTAAGGTAAATTTTCTTCGTCTTGGATTTTGGAAGAATAATGCTTTCTGAGGAAAGAACTTGTCACACTTTGGAGGAAGTGGTCAAAACCCTGGATCCCATTGGTCAAGGGTGCCCCCTTGCTTGATGCCCAGGATCACTGCATACATATGGAAGGGCTGCCAAGCAACTCAGATCTTCTGCCTGAAACTACAACGAGAAGAAGGACTGCCCTGTTGGAAACCTGATATGCACCCCAAAGGTCTGTACTTTGACGTACTGCACCTGCTGCACATTCTGGGACTACAGTCCTACAGACTTAGCCTTGCTTCAAGAAGCATTAAGGAGTGAACTTCCTGTAAGCTACAGGTTAACAGAGCCCACCTGCATCAGCTCCACCAGGAGGTCTCCATCCCGGAGTGCATCCAGTGAACTTTTAAGAATTTGGCCAGTTGAATTTTTATTGTGTGTTGCGTCTTACTTATTTTAAATGCTTTACACACCTGTTTCCTAAGTTAAGCCTGCCTGCTCATTGCTAGCTACCGAGGGTTGAGCAAGAAAATAATTTAGTGAGACCCTGACTGAACCTTTTAATTGTGTTGGTGGCCTTATTACTAGCGGTAGGTCACTACCTATTACTACTAATAAACCACTTTCCATCATGTACCATCTTGTTAGCTATTACTTATATGTATTTTTTGAAACCACATATTTTATCATATACACAAAATCATTGTATGGCATCCCATCTCATATTGTGTGTAATACAATTTTAAAATAATGACCTACCTATTCACAGCAGTGGCAGCTGCCACAGGGTAGTATGAGGGGCATGGATGGAGGGGGAAGAAAAAATATAAAATGTCACTTACCTGGCTGCTGGCTGCTGCCTCTACTCCTTCCTCTTCTTTTCCTCCCGGACCGGAAGCAGGAAGAACACAGGCTTCCCTTAGCAAATCACGACGCTGCTGTCACCGGCATGACAGCAGTGTCGTCATTGGTCTGAACACCGTAGTTCGGCACTCAGACAGGAAGTGGGAGCCTGTCCATGTTCTTTTCCCAGGCTGTGCATTACAGCCTGGAGGAAAACATGCTAAGTGTACATGATTGTTTGGCTGGCCCAAGAAAACTGGACAAACCATCATGCACTCTTAAGAGTCCCAACCACTTCTCCCCCTGCTGGCTGTGATGACAGTCCAGACTCTCACCGCCTCGCCCCATAAAACTGCCTCAGAAAAATAAAATAATAATAAGATGTTACTATCATTTTATTTTCCCTTTTTCCACTGCTCAAAGAGCAAAGGGGCGGCGCTAATACGCCTTAACGGAGGAACCGCCATTAATTCACAGTACTTTCTTTTACAGGCTGGGACTTCAGATCACTATAAATACCCAAGAAACTATTCCGCACTGCACCAACCAGAATTCAATTCTGTAGCTTTCAGGTTTCACAAACAAACATCTGCTGTGATCACATTAATCAACACATGTTTTACAATGCAAAAGAGTTAATTTCCCACCAATCCGTTTAATTAGCATTTATTTTTTATTTCAGGTGTGTGCATCTTTTTATATGTAGTTGCTGGGAAGATGGATGAAGAACAAAATACTTCTGGAATATTTTGTTGACTTAGCCATGTCTTTCACTCTTCCCCCTCAGGACACAGGATCACAGGATCACAGTTGCCATTCATTGCTGTGCACTTCAACCGCTCCATGTAAATGAAGGCGGCCTGGAAACATGAAAAATAAACAAATCGCGCTCCCAAGCCATCTTCATTTACAAGTACTTACTGAAGCATTTACGCCCCTTTGGGAACGCCTCCAAAAACTCCCAGGGGGGCATGCCCCCCAGTTTGAAGACCTTTGTTTTAGAGGCACTTGGATTGACTCTGTTCTCTTACACTGATGTCACACAGATTATTGTGTCTGTTCCAAAAATCAGTCCACCTAATCTTAGCTCCTGCCGGGCAGAGGTTGCACGACGGATGAGGAACAACTGTCTGAAATTGAATAGAAACAAGACTGAGGTGTTAGAGGTTGGCAATCAGCCTCTGGTTTAGGGTTTATTTTCCAAACCCAAGTAAGGTGGTCAAATACTTGGGCTTCTAGCTGAATTCTAAGCTCACCACGGACCACCAAAATGATCAGGTGGCAGCCATTGGCCTACTCAAATGCATGACGAAAATCTTATAGTTTCTTCCTCAATCTACTCAAAAGACAACTGTCCAGACATTAATCATCACCAGATTGGATTATGGCAATGTTCTCTATTTAGTAGCCACTAAAACCGCTGTTCACAGCCTTCAGACCATGCTAAATGCTGCAGCTTGACTTCTATGTCACATTCCTAAACCTGCTTCAGTTGTCCCTAGCTTACGAACTCTCCACTGGCTACCTATTAATAAATGTGTTCAGTTCAAAGCTTTGTGCTATAAGCAGAAGGCTATGTTCTGCAGTGGACCTACCTATTTGAGGTCAGAGGTTCATCCTCATGAACCCAATCATACCCTTCGTTAAGGTAGTCTGAATTTGACAGTCATTCCTCATGTGAAACTGATTACGCACGGAGGAAGGTCCTTTGCTTTCCTGGGCCTCACTCTGTGGCACACTCTTACCCAGAAGCTTCATACATGTGCCTCATTCGTGAAGTTTAGAAAGCTATTGAAAATCTGGCTTTTCTAATTGCCCTTCTTCGGTATTTGCACAGTGGGGTAGCGATGCGCTTTATAGAATAGAATAGAATAGAATAGAAAATCTTGTGATGGTTTAGGGCTCTCATAGGGCTGTCATTTGTTGACCCTTTACAATACAATGACGTTGAGCCTGCAAGAGTCTTATAAATCATGCAGTTAAAAAGTCGATAGAACGAGTCAGACTTTGGTATGAAAAGTACAATTTGTATGAATATTTTATGAATTTTAAAGCACTGTAACTATTGAGCAAAAAATGCCTGTGCTTCCTACCATAGAAGAGCAAATTGTCTGATTAAGATAACCATCATGGAAATCTTTTATTTTCAGAGACTTCCCAGTGTAAGAAAGAAGACTTTTGTAAATCCCTAACAATTAGCATCTGCACTGAAATCACGGGTGCGAACCCATGACTTTTTAAGTTACATTACTTATATTTTGTGAAATGGCTACTTTACTTCTACTTGAATGTATTACAGGGTATTAGATACAATATATTTTCTAAGTATCCTCTGCTACTAATGATGTTTCTAGTTTCTTAATTGGAGGACAAATCTAACTGAAAATTGTAATTTTATTGTGAAATTGACTTTTTTTCTTTAAAAACTATCCATCATGTTTGTTGCAATTTAACCTATCAACATTACCATTTTGATGGTTAGCATTTCAAATGATATCAAATATTTGGCACTATTGCAAACCAGTACGCGTATATCAAGCAAAACATGTATGTTTTCAAACCCCTATCGGCCTTCCTCATTTCTTATATTGAAATAAAATGTGCTGCATTGCTTCCACCCCAAAACAGGATTTGTGTACCACTAGGGTCCTTAGCACATGCCCCCCCCACCCCACCGAGTGCTTAATTCGAGGCACCGTCACTTATTTGTCAACACCGGCGCTTGTGACAGTCTACCACAACGTGGCGCTGTCTAATTCAGAGATCAGCACAACAACAATTAATTATTAATTCAATATAGATTAAAAATTACAATTACCTGCTTCCCAAGCCTTTCGTATAGCTTTGGGAGCCTGGAATAATTGGTTGGTAGTTGTATTGTTACTATCATTGGTGGGAGTGACAGGAGCAATGTGTGGTAGAAGCTGCAGTGGTCTCCTGACAAGAGCCCTGGCACTTATTTGTTTACAAATTAAGCACTATCAATATCAAGGTAGGCTACTACCATTGAGAAATCATACATTGGTCAATCCACCAAATTGAATTGTGATATTTTGTTCTTTCTGCCAACTTAACTGGGCCAGAGGCGTTTTGCAGTTTCCAAATCACTTCTAAATCCTGTGTGTAACATCCGATGCCTGCTTTCGTGCCACAGAAAATCTTAAAATAGACAAAATGCATGAATAAAACACAACATGGAATTCTGAAGAGCCGTCTCCGAAGAGATATTCTTTAAATGCAAGCAGTGTATGCAAATAAAATATGGACGTGTTAGCCTAGAAATGGTGCACACATAGTAAACACTAACAGATTCAAAAATTAATAAACATATAAATAGAACGGTCTTGTAGTGACTTTGTTGGTAGTCTCCAGTGGATCTGCAACTAGAAATGCATGTAAAGTGAGATATTATGTTAATGAGGCCTGTCGAAGGTGTCACTCAAAGACTTATTTACTGTTGTTAGCGACATTACCATTTAGCGGAGTGACATATAGCATGCAAAGTTCACATCGTACAGTTGTCACCAACACCACACGCGTTTAGTCTTCCACAGTGCAAAGTTGGAAATGAGGACGGATTGAGTCCTCAGGTGCAAGTATTCAAATCTGAACTCAGGGCAGACTTTAAGGCAGAGCGACCAGTGCGGCCGCACTGGGCACTGACCTTTAGATGGGGGCGCGGACCTCGGGGGGGGGGGGTGCTGTGTTTAGTAATAGCTTATGACTGGAGACATAAGGGGCACTTTTGTCCGGTGGTAGTGAGAGAATCCGAAGAGGTGGTTATTGTGTATGGGGCACCAAAACTGATGGTTGCACCGTGCGCCACCAACGCTAAAGCCGGCCCTGTGTGAAATGCGAAGTAAACGGAAAAGACAGAACACAGAAGTCTTATATTGGCTTAATATACAAGATGCAGTTTCTTATTTTATAATATTGAATATTTGACCAAGTTACTTTTGGTTCGGCCTGCTGTTCGGCCCTGTGTTAGAAATGGGAGTTCTGGTTGGCTAGGGCTTGCGCCAAAGCCAGGCAGAGACCACCACTCTAGTCAGGGCTGGGGAGTTACACGCCAAAGATAACCCCTGCTCACCCCCTTGGTAGCTTGGCACGAGCAGTCAGGCTTATCCCGGAGGCAATGTGTAAAGCGTTTGCGCGTGCACCCAGCAACAACACCCAAGGCCCACCACAAAAGAAACTCCACACAAGGTATTATATAAAAATAGCCTTTGTATTATACCAAAACACATTAGATAATATTCACACAATTTACACTGTGCCACTGGCACGGGCAGAATTTACAGGGGAATTATCTACATAGGACAGGGCCTCATGGACCACTGTCAGGAATAAGCACTTTTAGAACTAGCACTTTGTAGGAATAACACTTTAGAACATAGCACATATAATCACTGTAGCACCAATTAGAAAATGTAGCACACAACCAGTAACCACTGGTAACAGGTAAGTACCACCTACGCAACCCTAACCACCTTAGGAAAATATTACGCAGGGAACCATGAACTCACTAGTATCACTATACTAGGTAACACAACCTCCTAGGTATAAAAATACATCTAGAGGGATACACAAAGCATTGCATAAATCACATTAGGAATGAAAATAGCATAAAGGCATTGCATAGGCGCAAAAGTACATATGTACAACAGAAAAACTGTCCCTAGGCCAACTTGGCCTCTCAGGGGCTCAAACGCCCTTTGTCCAAATGTCAGGGCTGGAGTGCGCAGGCTGCGCAAGCCAAAGCGCAAAGGGGCACAACCTAAACGGTGCAGCTGCCCACTAAGTGCTGGGCAGCTGGGAAAATGAGCTTGGGCACCACTGTGCCTTTAAACAAATATGACCCACGTTGGAGCGCACTGGCACTCTAGATTAACAATGCCCCCTTCGTTGGAGCCTCACTCGGGCTCTAAAACAACAGAAGGTTCGACGTTGGAGCCTCACTCGGGGCTCTAAGACAAATATGCCCCCGTCGTTGGAGCCTCGCTCGGGCTCTAAAGCAATAACTCTTCCCTCACGCGCTGCCGCTGCCCACTGTCAGGCGGGGCAGCGGGAAGGAGGAACGAGCACGGTGCCCGCAGTGCCCGGACTTTGCTAGGGGGGCGGGCACCGAGAGACGTGCCCCGACATACCCCCAACCACCCGGCGGCTGAGCCCCACTCACCGGGATTAAGGCGCAGGTCCCAGACACCGGCAGCGCTACGTTGGAGTTCCGCTCTGGGACTCAGGAATACCCCCGAATGCCGGCACCACTCACCGGATTCCGCTGGCTTCCTCCGGGCGGTTCTCTCAACGCAGGGCTCGCCTCACTCAGGGCAGCTCCGCTGTACTCGGCTGGCTTCTTCCGCTTCCCGGCCAGATGGCCGGAACTTCCTTCGCGCTGGGCCAAGCCCCGCCCACGTCTTGGTGTGGGCTGCCTGGCTTCTGGTTCTCCCCGGCCTCGGCGTTGACTCTCCCTTCTTGGGAAGGCAGCAATGCAGGGTAGGCACCCGCCATCGGCAAAACAAAGTCATCAACGGGGTAGGCTCCCGCTCAAAGCACACAAACGCGGGGTGGGCACCCGCTCACCAATGGATACAAAAATGCGGGGTAGGCTCCCGCTTCTCAGAGGCACGCAAAGGCGGGGTAGGCACCCGCTCCGCACAAGGGAATCTCCATGCTGGGGATTCCCTTTTCGAAAGGATCGTAGTTCCGGGCTGCCACCGAAGTTTTAGTTACGCTGCTCCTGGGGACAGTGAGGCGCTTCCCAGAAATAAAAGTAAGAGCGTTTCTCAGGGAAAAAAAATGCGCCTCTTCAGCAGATAAAGATATAGCGCTCCCAGGCGCTTGAAGGCAAGGTCCAGGCAAAGTCTTCAGATGCAGGGGGGGCAAAGACTGGGCCCAGGGGCCAGCTCACAGGGCCCTCCAACAGGAAGGCAGTCCCCAGTGGCGGTGTCTCCTGGCGCCCAGCAGCAGCAGGCCCCCCTCAAGTTAGGATCAGAAGAGAACATTTTCCTTGGGGTCATAGCCCCTTTTTATACACAGGTTACCTTTGTTTCCAGGTGCAGGGGAGGGGCGAACCAGATGCAACTGGTTCCTGAGCACTTTGTTTTGCTCAGCCTCTCTCCCTATTCACAGAACAGTCCAGGGTCATCAGTCGCACCACAGGGGGCGGAGCCAGCATTGTGTGGGGAAAGCCCAGTCCTATTCAGGTCCCAGGTGTACTCCTCCCACCCATCTGGCTGCTGATCTCCCCATTCACCACTGGGTGACTCCTCCTGACTCTGGGGATTCCCTAGCCCATCACATGACCTCAGCCAGCCAATCGCCAGACATAGCACTTATCTCACACTGCACACAAAAATGCCAACTTCTAGAAGTGGCACTTCCACACTAGGTACATTGACGCCGCACACATCATTGCGCAGCATTTCATCACACGAGTCCGCACATACCAAACTGGCACCTGCACTCCCCACGCATCAGGAACTACCAGGGACACATACATTCCCCCATGCATTCCTATGGGAGGGCAGGCCAACCTCACTACACGCACGCACTTTACCCTGGGACACAGTGGTGAAGTGCGCAGAAGCCAAAAATCACTAACACCAGGTCACAATAAAAGGCAAAAAGTTTCAGGGGTGAACCTGCCAGAAGGGCCGAGTCCAACACCCTGTATGCAACATTTAATAAACTCTATTGTTTTTCACTATTGAATGAAAACCACTTACAGTTCAGCGTACAGCAGTATCATAAACATTACTACGATGAGCAGACTTCAGTATAGAAAAAGTGTTGAATTAATCTCCAGTCACGGGTACTTAGTAGGGCAGCATCCCACTCCATCATTATTTCTACACCATGCCACCGCAGTTTAGACAATATGCAAATCAGTCTTGACCCTCCTCCAATGGGAACAGACCAGCCCAAACTGCCAAGCCAGGTCCTCCCAGAACCAGAACACAAGTAACCCAGGACCAGTTTCGCACTACGTAGGGTTCATCAGCCAGGTTTAGCTTCTTGATTTAGAAGCGAATAACCGCTTCAAAAGTTCATCGTAGCAACTCCCTCATTGCTGATGAAATGTTATCTGAGGGTGTAGTCTGATCCTGGCTTCTGAAAACATGGAAATTGTCTTGGGGTAATGAGAGGCTAAGCTTAAAACCGAAAGTGGGTATTTGGAATGGGGAAAAGTTAGAAAAAGGGCATTCTGATTTAGGCAGTTTCCATTCCCAGTTCTAATCTGAAAATGTAGGCTCATTAATCATGTGAACCGTCTTTAATTCTCCCTTTTTCACTCACTCAGAGAAGTATGACATGATCATTCAATGGCAGACATGATCATTCCATGGCAAATTTTCTCTAATCCCCGAAAATCAGAAAAACAAATATCCATATGCTGCACTTGTCATTAGCCAAGGCAAAATGACTATGTAATCATCATTTGCAGACGCCATTTTGGAAAGAACAAGTAGATTGTGCCGGCTCATATTTTCAAGTAAGGATGAAATTGCATCGAAGTCTGTCCATCCTCCTCCACTGAGCAACTATAGTGTATTGAAAGGCGAATCAGTGGCATTGGGCTATCTGGCCAACAGAACATTTCACAGCCAAATCATGTGGAAATTTAGCAAAAAGACAAACATTTTGCTTGTATTAATCTAAAGCTGTAAGTGAGGTCTACAAAAAATGATAAATGCAGATTATGATGCACAACACAAAAGGTAAATAGAGGTAAATATGAAGGAACTGAAAGAAAGTAAATACAAACATTAATTTCTCATTTATAATAGTTCAAAGTAATAGCACAAAATGAAACCACCGAAGGGGAAGATATGAAAGGGAAAAAAGGTTGTCTATGGGCCAAAGAAATTAAGGCAAGCCACAAGCCCTTTTAAGAAGAGCTGTTGCAGTTTCTTACCACTGATAACTGAGCTGTTTTTCCTCTTTTGTGGGCTGTCTCTATGGGGCATATAATCTACCGTCTGCGATAAATATCGCAAAGCGCACTTAGCGCGATTTTAATTATCGCTGGATTTCATCGCCATGTCAGCGGCCTATTAGCAAAGCTTAGCTGACAGGCGATGTGAAATCCTGCGATAATGAACATTAGCGTGTGAAATCCTGCGCTGATTTCACAGCACTAATGTCAAGCTTGGTAATTGGGGAGTGTGGACTTAACCATACAATCCACCTCCCATAGGCTTTAATGACAAGTCAGGTTTTATTATGGCGTTAGGATCTGGCGATAATGGGGGCTTAGCGCGCCTTTTCTCTACGCTTTGCTGTGCAGGGGCAGTGTTGGTAATACCGCGATGTTGGTTTAGCAAGCATCACACATGTTGTCCTAGGAGGGAACGCCTACCTTGCATCTCATTAGCGATGTATATCGCTAAGATGCGTGGCGTTGGGAATTCGGCTGCTTACATGCGCTAATGCATGTTACTGCCGCCTTCCAAATAGGGCGATTAGAATATCGCTGCTTTAGCGGCAAAAAGTGTGCTATAGCGGCGATACTGCCCTCAATAATATGCCCTATGTGCGCTGGAAAATTACTTTGCCGGTGTTTATAATAAATAGTCTGGAACACAAGTGCGGCTCAATTTGACACCCCTACAGCACACATTTCAAAGATCAGGTAATACACAACAGCCTAGCATACCACACATTCTTCAAACAAGTTACATCAAATGAATAAACAGGAAGCATTTGATGGAAAATAAAGAATGTCCTTCAACTTAAGAGGGCTTTGTATCTGGAACACGGAAATAAATCATTTTAAGCATAGGCTACTTTTGCGTGTGTTTCCAAAATCTTTTGTTCTTCCTTACCTGATGTACTGAAAATAAATCCCCCAAACTATTCGCTTTATGCTAATTTCAGTGCACATCTACATCAGGACTCAAAAGCGTACAAAATTTCATATCTCCACTTTCTGATTATTTATTCTGTCGTTGAAGATCCACAGGCAATACTTTGATATTTGCTAAAGACTGTATTCATTTGATCTCATTCCCTAATGTTTTGAGCAGTTGAATTGCTCTAAGAGAATTACCTTATTAATAACTAGAATTTCCAGTTTTTTTTTTATTACAGTGAACAGTGTATATTTATCTAAGTGATTAATACCTGCATTATTTAAAGATTAACATCCAGATCAGCTAATTATTTCTGCTACCTCCTAGCCAAGGCTGAAATAATCTATTTTAACACATTTAGACAAGTGTATGTGCAAAACTATACTATCATTTATAACACATCCTTTCATTGCTGAAGAATACATGAGGCCAATTCCCCAAAAATTTGCGTTCAAATGTAGCTTTAAAAAAATGAGCTATACATTATTTAGGTATAATTTGCACAAGACACAACCTCATCATGCACTATTACATTAACTATCTGTCCTAAAAAAAACTTTCATATTGATGTAAAGTGCACACATTATCCTACATAATTAGGTTTTCCAGGGCGAATGGCAAATTAACAGCATGGCACGTGCAATGAGGCATAGGTGGACTCCTACAAGGGGGCCTATTCATAAAAGTAATTTATGAGTACGGGAAGTAGCACTACAGGTAAGCTCTGTTGCAAAACTCCTATATGCCCTTGTGAATCAACCCTGAAATGTTTAACTCCCTATTAGTAAAAGTGTAAAAAGAGCACAGTTCTATTTGTACTAATTATATATGAAAATTCCCTGAATATTCCAAAGGAGTCAATGGTTGTTGAACACCAAGAGGCCCCATTCTTAAAGGTTTCAGCATGCTCGTGACAGCTTCGGAGTGCAAACCAACTATTTGCCAGAGCAAAGTCATATTCCTGATTCACAGAATTCGGAATAGCGTATACTGACTCTTAGAAATTGGATTTTCCATTTCTGCTGGGAATATCTGCAACAGTAGATGAAGACCCACCAAGCCTTAGATATGTGGCCATTCACCAATGACTTGCAGGCCATTTCTGTTCCTAGAAATAGCACATGGATATTTAATGCGGAAGTGGACATGATAAGTGGTTAGGTTTCTAGTGGAGAGGAACCCATAAAAAATATAGGAATGCACAGAACAGGTTTCTTCGCAAAAAAAAAAGTTCATTCAGAAAAAAACTGATGTGTAGATGCACGTGTGCTTTCACTTTACACATGTAGCTTTGTACACTAGTTACAATTCCTCATGCTGAAAAATTCTCACCATTAAGAACATAATTAGCATTAATATCTAGTATTACTATGGGAATTATTTCATAATGCAATCAAATTCAGAAAATTGCATCAAACAGAGGTCTAACTCCATGAAGAGAATGTACCCTTTGTTCTGACATCTTAGAACCATGCCACATTTGTTTGAATTGTGGGACGCCAAAAAAGGATGCAGTAGCGTTTGCCAAAAAGGATGGACGTTAAAAATCCTACTCAATATCATGGGACGTATCAGTAGTACTCAAGACAAGAAAGAATCAAGAATGACGTATAATTTCTGACCAATTAGTGCCAAGGAAGAATGTGGGTGAGAAGCCCAATTTATTGTTAGGAGCTAGTTGGAAAGAGAACAACCTCCATCATATTCCCATTCTGCTACTTTGAAGCTATCTGCCTTCATGCGTTGAAGATGATTAGACATTCAGACAATGGACCCTCAGTCACAAGCAGACTTTCACTTAACAACTATTGTGGCTCCAATACCACATGAGGAACCGGGAGAGATGGCTAGGGATAACTTAAAGTGGTCAAAGACAAGTGCTAAAGTGAATGAAGCATGGATAATATTTTAAGTAAACCATGTATAAAGGATGCAATCCATTTTCCTCAGCTTCAAGCTAGGTCACAATATGGCATTATAAATTATAAAAACCTTTCCAGAAAAATAGATTTTTTATTTATTTACTCAAAAAGCTCAGCTAAAGCCTGAGAGATGTAATAGTGCTACAGAACAGTCTGGTAGAAAAACACAAACGGAGGAAAGAGCAAAAGCGAAAGGAGCTAGAAAACACTCAGGTATTCCACTGTTTAGAAAAAGAAAATGTTCTCAGTATTTATTCTAAAAGAGAGGCAATGTATTACACAGTAATCCCCTTATATAGGTGTGGGGATATCTGTGGGAACTCATAATATGGACCTACATATCATGGACACAAAGTTAGTGTCCCTGCATTACTCCTGCTGTGAAAGTTACTCCATTGATAGCATCGCAATAATTACCAAAACAAAACTACACACTTGGGTGCCGATCACGATCCGGTAAAAACCGGGTACGAACCGTCGGACGGAGCATATTCTCCGTCCGACGCGTACCCGGTCGTCAAAATTTACAAACAAGGAATTACGATTCGCACGGGAACACCATTTCCGTACGATTCGTAAAAAAGCCCGACCGAACAAAATAAACCTACCAATGCGATCCGGGAAAGCGCTGACCTGACGTCGGGATGCTCGCAGCCAGCCATTCACGACCCAGGAATTACGATTCGCACCGACGTCATCCCGCACGGTGAATATTTTCCGGCTGCCAAAAACTGCCGGGAAATCAGGACGACGCGAACAAGGACCACCAGTACGCGACGGACAGACAGGACGACGCGAACAAGGAGGACCAGTACGCGACAGGACGACGCGATCAAGGAGTACCAGTACGCGACGGACAGACAGGACGACGCGATCAAGGAGGACCAGTACGCGACGGACACACAGGACGACGCAAACAAGGAGGACCCGTACGCGACGGACAGACATGGACCCGAACCTACGTGTCATCCCGGCCCTCATAGCAGTCCACCTCCTCTACAGGTTCCGACGCAGATGCCGCAGAAGGTCAGAATAACTAAGGGAGGGGGGAAAGTGGGGTGGGGTGGGGGTGGCAGGACCAGGGCAGGCCACAAAACCCCCACCAAAGTCACACACCACACATGCCCAGGACATACCTGACACCCATGCCCTGGTCACTACGAGGGGGTGGGGGCGTGTCCAGCTAAGCCAGCGACCGCCACAACGGAAGTCCGTCACCACGCGAACCGGCAACACAACCAGACCGGTACGTCCCGTACCCACGCCTGAGGAGCATGGGTACGAGACGTACCACGCCCACACCCACATCACCCCAACAATGGCGGGACGGATCGCACCCACGTGGCAAAGGCCTGGGTACGGCCCGCACAAGCATCACATAGCGTGGGGACGGATATGTACGGACCCTACCCCCACCCGCGTACGTATGGAGCGTACACCCACCCCACCAGTGTAAGTACGACTCGTACCCGCACCCGCGGACGTATGGACCGTACCCCCACCCGTGTAAGTACGACTCGTACCCTCACCCCGTACGTATGGAGCGTACACCCACCCCACCAGTGTAAGTACGACTCGTACCCGCACCCGTGGACGTACGGACCGTACCCCCACCCGTGTAAGTACGACTCGTACCCTCACCCCGTATGCATGGAGCGTACCCCCACCCCAACAGTGTAAGTACGACTCGTACCCTCACCCGCGGACGTACGGACCGTACCCCCACCACACCAGTGTAAGTACGACTCGTACCCTCACCCGCGGACGTACGGACCGTACCCCCACCACACCAGTGTAAGTACGACTCGTACCCTCACCCGCGTATGCATGGAGCCTTCCCCCACCCCACCAGTGTAAGTACGACTCGTACCCTCACCCGCGGACGTACGGACCGTACCCCCACCCCCACCAGTGTAAGTACGACTCGTACCCTCACCCCGTATGCATGGAGCGTACCCCCACCCCAACAGTGTAAGTACGATTCGTACCCTCACCCGCGGACGTAAGGACCGTACCCCCACCACACCAGTGTAAGTACGACTCGTACCCTCACCCGCGGACGTACGGACCATACCCCCACCACACCAGTGTAAGTACGACTCGTACCCTCACCCACGTATGCATGGAGCCTACCCCCACCCCACCAGTGTAAGTACGACTCGTACCCTCACCTCGAATGCATGGAGCGTACCCCCACCGTGTATCTTCCAAGCGTACATATCCAGAAATAGGAGGTGTGTGTGCAGAGTCCTCCCAGCAGTGCCCTGAGACAGGAGGGGTGGGTGTGGAGTCCTCCCAGCAGTGCCCTGAGACAGGAGGGGTGTGTGCCTATCACTACCAGCAGTGCCCTGAGACAGAAGGGGTGTGTGCCTATCACTCCCAGCAGTGCCCTGAGACAGGAGGGGTGGGTGTGGAGTCCTCCCAGCAGTGCCCTGAGACAGGAGGGGTGGGTGTGGAGTCCTCACAGCAGTGCCCAGAGACAGGAGGGGTGGGTGTGGAGTCCTCCCAGCAGTGCCCTGAGACAGGAGGGGTGGGTGCAGAGTCCTCCCAGCAGTGCCCAGACACAGGAGGGGTGGGTGCCTATCACTCCCAGCAGTGCCCTGAGACAGGAGGGGTGGGTGCAGAGTCCTCCCAGCAGTGCCCTGAGACAGGAGGGGTGGGTGCAGAGTCCTCCCAGCAGTGCCCAGACACAGGAGGGATGGGTGCCTATCACTCCCAGCAGTGCCCTGAGACAGGAGGGGTGGGTGCCTATCACTCCCAGCAGTGCCCTGAGACAGGAGGGGTGGGTGCAGAGTCCTCCCAGCAGTGCCCTGAGACAGGAGGGGTGGGTGCAGAGTCCTCCCAGCAGTGCCCAGACACAGGAGGGATGGGTGCCTATCACTCCCAGCAGTGCCCTGAGACAGGAGGGGTGGGTGCCTATCACTCCCAGCAGTGCCCTGAGACAGGAGGGGTGGGTGCAGAGTCCTCCCAGCAGTGCCCTGAGACAGGAGGGGTGGGTGCCTATCACTCCCAGCAGTGCCCATGGAACGCAAAGGGTGGAGTAGTCACAGATACCATGCCCACAAATGTCAGTCAGGTGCACAAAGACCCTGCAGTACATGTACCACATGTGTTCGAGGCTGGGAGTATACGCATGCATAGCGCAGAAAAGAAAACATGTACACATGAAGTCATCTCAATAGGCCACATACACAAGTACAATGACTACCAAGGATGCCACGAATGATGCAGGTGGAGACATCGCTCAGCATGCATGTGCAAAGGTGAAGGACTACGTCACACACCCAGCTAATGGACACACAGCTCTGTGCCAAAGTCAGGGGACACCCTGCAGGGAAGAAGTCTGGGTACACAGAGGAAGGAATACACCTTGGAACATTTGCAACATGCAGCAACTGCTTACATGAATGGAGAAAGGTAGCTAACACCGTGTGATGGCACACAGATCCCAGGGTCCCCCCTATGAGCAGCACACTACTACATTTCCCACACACCCAACACATGACCAACACCCACAACCATGTAGCAGCCCCACCAACAGCAATGCCAGCAATGCAGGAGTGTTCCAAGGCCAAAAATAAATAGCTTTATTCAGCATGAGAAAAAAACTAGTATGACGTAAGTCCAATTTTAACAAAGGCCATAGGGCAGTCCAGGAGTCCCAGCTGGATGGGGGACACAGTGGGATGCGTGTCCCCTAGCTTGCCTGCACAGTTACAATCCATCGTCTTCCACAGGGGTGAGGGCATCATGTGGGGGGGAAGAAACAGGCACCGCAGGGACAGGAGGGTGAAGGGTAGGCGTCGTGGGTGCAGGGATGGAGGACTCCACCACAGGGGGTGGGGCAGGGCCAAAGGCGGAGGCCAGGATCTCGCTGCACACCTTAGCAAGGTCCTCCAGGGACTCCCCTGCACCCGAAGGAACCACAGGCCCCAAGGAGGGGGGGGGGTCAGAGGGATGGGTCGCAGCGCCACTGGGGGAGGGTGTGGACAGGGGGGGGACTCAACCACCCTGACCGAGGACTTCCTTGACCGCTTGCGTGGTGGCGTCACTGTGGGGCTCAGGGACAGAGCGGCCATGAAGGAGTCTTTGGGGGAGATGTGGCCAGGAGAGCTGAGGGGAGGGGATTTGGAGGGAGTGGATTGGGTGGAATGCAGACTCCCACTCTGGCTGCGTGTCACACGTTTGCCCCCCGACCCAGTGGGTGTGCCTACTGCACCCTGTGTGTTCGTGTCAGGAGGTGTGCGGCGGACCTTCCCTGCTGGTGTGGTGCCTGTGTCTGTTGTGGTGGGTGCATGCTTACGTCTGGGTGTATGTGGGACAGGCATGGGAGTGGGAAGTGTAGAAGGAGCAGGGGTAGGGGGTGGGACGTAGCGCTGCAGGAGACCCACTGCTGCAGTCAGTGTGGAGTCTATGGACCTCAGCAAGTTGCGTTGGTCAGCCTGCGATGAATGAATGCCCTCCAAGTATGCCTCCATGTTGTTGAGGACCTGGCTGTGGCCATGGAGGACATTAAGGATCGCAGTCTGACCAATCTGCAACTGCCGCTGGATGTCCACAGACTCAGCATTGGCGGCAGCAGTGGAGACAGGGGCAGGGGGTGCGGTGCCTGGCAGGAAGGAGACATGTGGTGACCGGGCACGTAGGGAAGGGACACGAGCAAGTGGGAGGCGGCTGATGCCAATGGAGGGGGCGGTGCCAGATGTAGGGCTGCTGTCAGATGGTGGTGCAGCCACCGCCCACTCGGAGTGATCACCCTCGGACCCGTCAGCTTCATAGTCTGTTGTGCCAGTCGACAGGTCCCCGGGGTCACTCTCCACCACCTCTGTCCCACTCGAAATGCCAGCACTGATGTCACCGCTGGCACTGGTGCTCGGTCCCTCCGCGCCGTCTGTGTCCATGTCTCCCTCCGTGTCCCCCGACGATGCTGTGGACAGGGTGAAGAGACAGGAAGTTATCATACACCTGTATACATAAGTCACATGAGTCAAATCTACGTAGGTAACAGTGCATAGCCTGAAACAAAGGAAGAGTTATATCTACATCACAAGGTACATATGTAGGGCATGCAAGACACAGTTTTTTGACCCACCATGCCATTGAAAATCCATGGAGAGCATGACACAATAGCAAATGAGATGACATGGAATTTTGACTGGGAAGCATGGCCCTGGGGACAATCCAGCACTGCATCTGCACCACACAGCGTGGCAGGAAATTGGGATGAGCAGGGACAAAATCCAGGAACTAGAGGCACATGCAGCATAGGTAATACTGAGAACATGCCCACCCTGACTGGCACACTGCACCTTGAGTGTATGTCCAGGCAAACATCACACACTGGGCAGTCCTAGCAAGGAGTTATCAGGTCTTGACATGTCGGACATGCCCGCACCACCCACCCTCTACATGAGACAAATCAATGGAGACACAGGAAGCACGTACATCTCTTAGTCTGGGTGAAATACACATGGGATGCTAAACTTCTATATTGCACACAAACTACCCAAGGTGCGGCAGTGCAAATTATCATGTACAAATGGGCAGCATCAGATGATTGCAACAAGACACAAAGGCAATGGCCACCGTGAGTATGTAATAGGAAAATCAGGTCAGGCTGTACAGTGGACACTTGTAATACATCTCACGTCAATATACATGTTTGCAGGGGACAATGGCACAGAGCACAACCTATGCTGTAGACACAGCGATTGTCGACATTCTCGGCTTACACAAATGAGACCTAGGAAAAAAGGACCCTGAGGACAGTAGTGGCCACACAACTCCATGCTCCTGAATGGGAATGACTGCGACACACGCTAACATCCCTGCACTAGGCCTAACGCACAATCATGCACATCATGTCACAGGCCACCACATGGGACATGCCTGCTGGAATGCCTGCCACTCGAGAGATTAACTCCCATGTCTGGACTCAGCATTAGTGCCAACTGACATGGAACCCACAAGTCCAGAACTGGACAGGGCACAGGCAAGGTCACACAACCTGTTACACACCACCCCCACACATGATGCTGCAGGCATTGTACACTTGGAGAAGGTGTCAGGCAACATAACCTTGTGATGGAGTGACTACACACAGACCAGGGAACACATTTCAAGGAGGGGAAGGGGGGCAGGAGAACACTGCAATACTGAGGGGAACATGATCTGCACAGCACCATAAACCCTGGAAGTGTATCCATGGAACAGTGCACATACAAATGCTGGTGAAACACAACAAACACACACATGTACATACCCCTTTCGGGCTGCTGCATCTCCCGTAGACGCCTGTCCAAGTCAGGAAAGACCACCGCCAGCACACGTTTCTGGATGTGGGAGAGACGGCGGCGCCCGCGGTTCTTGTGGCTCTCAGGTGAGTCCCCCAGCAGGAGCCGTGCGATCCTCCGCGTCCAGCACCGGATATCCTGCCAGCGTTTCCTCACCTGGGTCAGGCGCCGCTTCCGACCTTCCGCCCTCCTCACGGCGCTGACGGTGTCCAGCCATATCTGCTCCTTGGCAGAGGCGTCTACCTGTGAGGATGGACAAGTGACACTACATCAATACACCTGGCACATGTCACAGGGACACAGATTGGAACACATTCACTGTTTACAACAAGGCCTAGTATGCATCCAACGCATTGCACCTTTGTCATAGGGACATGATCCTCTGGGGGAAGGCCATAAGCAGTACGTGCCATTGAAAGGACACAGGTGGAATGAGGGCAACTACACAATCAATGATCCAGGCTCACACTGTGCATCACACCCACCCCTCCTGTCTCAGGGCACTGCTGGGAGTGATAGGCCCCCACCCCTCCTGTCTCAGGGCACTGCTGGGAGGACTCTGCACCCACCCCTCCTGTCTCAGGGCACTGCTGGGAGTGATAGGCCCCTACCCCTCCTGTCTCAGGGCACTGCTGGGAGTGATAGGCCCCCACCCCTCCTGTCTCAGGGCACTGCTGGGAGTGATAGGCCCCCACCCCTCCTGTCTCAGGGCACTGCTGGGAGACATCAGGCATTCCCACCCCTGGGACCCCCCTACAGTACATAGCATGTGGGTCACACCTGGACACAATGCCAGAAGTCACAGTCACGAAAAAGGGGCACAGTCTGTGCCAGTGGACACTGCACTCACCTGATAACCTGGTCGCCCATACAGCATGGGGTACTGTGGGAGGATCACATCCACCAAAGCCATGTTCTCCTCCAGGGTGAATGGCTGTGACCTCTCCACAGCCCTTGACATGGTTCCAGGGAATCAGTAGCAGCAGCTGGGTCGTGGAATACAGAGATGTGCAGGCAAGTGCTCCCTCATGGGACCTGGCTGCCTTATATCTGCCTTGCTGGCCCATCTCATGCACAGGGGTACAGAGTGATTGGTCACTCACATTTGCATCCTATGTTTCCTCCAATCCCTTCAAACCTAGCAGTCTGTGGGTTCTCTATCGGTTTCATTCTCCTGCATGATGTCAGCCCCACAAACACATTGCAACAAAGTAGAAGAATTCCAACTGACTTCTGCTGTGCACCTTCCAGAACAATTTCGAAATTTGAACTTGGTCTCCATGACAACCAGCATGCATGTAGGCCTTAATACTTGTCCCCTATGTAATTTTCAGCATCACACACAGGTACGGTGCGTTTCGGGGCCCTAGGGCACCCCAAATGCATTGCAACGGCCCCTACATGCGTGCCTACGTTCACTATCATTATGGGTCTCCTCGCGTATGCGTACTCGTAGTGGTACGGGCCGTACACACGCCTGTACGCTCCCTATCACTACGAGTACGCATACGTGAGGACACCCATAGTGATAGGGAGCGTACAGGCGTGTGTACGGCCCGTACCACTATGGGTGTCCTCGCGTATGCGTACTCGTAGTGGTACGGGCCGTACACACGCCTGTACGCTCCCTATCACTACGAGTACGCATACGTGAGGACACCCATAGTGATAGGGAGCGTACAGGCGTGTGTACGGCCCGTACCACTATGGGTGTCCTCGCGTATGCGTACTCGTAGTGGTACGGGCTGTACACATGCCTGTACGCTCGCCATCACGATGGGTAAACATACGGCAGCACTCCCATAGTGATATGGGAACGTACACAGGCCCTCTTGGCAGCAGTACAGCGGTTTTCACACATCACAGTGGTGACAGGCGGCACACAGGTAGGGATAGGGCGGACATACTTGTCCATGGATGGACATACTTGTCCATTAATTGACATCAAGGCATCGTCTGTGCATCACTACATGTGTGGGGCACAGGTGTGACGGCCTGTGATGTGGAACATTACTCCTGAGTCGAGAAGGCACCAGATGTATGATGAGATGTGTACAGATGTACTGTGTGATGGTGCTATGTGTGCCAGGCATGCCCTTGACTCCTTTGACATGTGTGCATGTCGTACTGCGCACTTGGGGTGAGCGTCACTGACATGGCACGGACACCAACACACGGAAGTGTCCCCTGATGCCCGGTACAGGGGTTATGACACATGACTTGTCACTACCCACGGTGCACAATGTGACTATGTCATGTATGTGTGGGGGCTTCCCATCAGGTTGATGTTGGAGCACCCTCAAAAGCTGCAGCCGTTGCAGCAACCAACATGTGTCTGTGTGTAGATTGTCATTGCACACTGTTCCGCACACCATGCCACATGTGGTATCGGATGTGAGGTGCACATGTATGCATGGGACACGGAGTAGCGTGACAAGGACATGTCAGCATCCTCACAAGGAATGTGTGGTGAGTCATGCCATGTGCACCTTCATGGCAAGGTGTGTGGGCTGTCCTAGTGTAATGTCATGTGACCTGTGACTCCAGTGTTCCGCTACCAGTCTCTGCAATCGGCATCCTACTGCTGCTGATGTGTGGGCGTATGTCACTCCTGTGTTGCGTCTGGCTGTTCACTTGCACTGGGACACAGCTATTCCCATGGCGTGGCATGGGGAGGTTCTCAATCTCCGTGTGTAGCTGGGTCTTGGTAGGAGTGTCACCTTGCATCCATACGTGTCCTGGCCATGTAGCACATACCTGACTCCCTATGTAGCATGTGTGTATTGACAGATTAACATGTGCTCAGTACACATGATTTGTTGTCGTAGTGCACTCACTCTTCCTTGTCACTTCCAAATTACTGCAGAGCGCCGCCTCTTGCCCGAAGAATTCCAGACTTGGCTGCCATGCAGGAGAATGACAGCATCCGGCTCTACCGCTTCACCCAACCGTTGATTCTGGAGTTGACGGCGAGACTGGCACCACACCTGCAACCGCAGCACAGGTATCCTACGGCACTGACACCCCAGCTGAAGGTAATGGCTGCCCTACATTTTCTTGCCACGGGTACCTTTCAATATACCATAGCTAATGTTGGTGGCATGTCCCAGAGCATGTTCTGCCGTGTGCTGCATGATTTCTTAGAGGCCATGTTGATTCACCTGGATGACTTCATCAAGTTCCCAACCCCTGAACAGATGACTGCGGTCAAGCGTGGATTCTATGCCCTGGGAGGGATGCCCCATGTCATTGGGTCCATAGATGGGACACATGTAGCTTTGGTACCACCACACGCACGGGAGGTGGCGTACCGCAATCGAAAGCACTACCACTCCATAAATGCCCTTGTGGTGTGTCAGTCCAACATGGTGATTTCACATGTCTGTGCTCGTTTTCCAGGATCAGCACACGATGCCTACATCATGAGGCGTAGCGGGATGCCTGATATGATGATGCAGCTGCGCAACGAACGGGCATGTGTTGTTGGTGGGTACAGTCTGTCTGTCCTGTATTCTGTATAGCCTACCAGCACGACCGCTTCACCACTTCTAACGATGACCATGTGCTTCCCATGTAGGGGACGCTGGCTATCCCAACATGCCTTGGCTGCTGACACCTCTCCGCAACCCCATCACGCCGGCCTAGCTCCGCTACAACACCGCCCATGGCCGGACAAGGCGAGTGATAGAGAGGACGTTTGGCATGCTGAAGAGCCGATTCAGGTGCCTCCACAAGACCGGCGGCGCACTCCCATATGCCCCGGCGAAGGTCTGCAAGATCTTCATGGTCTGCTGCATGCTGCACAACATGGCAGTTGAAAGAGCTGTGTCACTCATCCTGGATCAACATGACGAGGACCATCCACCCGTGGAGGACGAAGGGCTTGGCAATGGGGCTAGTGATGTGGAGGATGTGGAGCCGCAAGAGGACATCCGGACTCAGCTCATACGCGACTTCTTTGCTTAGTGGTGAGTACCAGTGTCTGAGTGTGCACGCATTGGTCCCCGTGTGGCATGCGTTGTGATGTGTGTCTCCACCTGCATGTATGGCACGTGAGTCAGAGGTGTGTGTGGGTGTGTCACTGGAGTGATGGTGCCAGTGATGGTTGTACTTCCCCAGTCATAATTGTGACCTAGCATGTTGTCATCCATACATGTGTCGAGTAAATGAACATGCAAGTGGCTGTGCTTTTTGTGGCTGAGTTCTTGTGTGTCTCTCTTCCCCAGGTACCTGCGCATGCCGTCTGCTGCTTGCATTGTTGTGGCACTGCTATTCCTCATGGACATGACATCGTGGGCTGACTCAGCGTTACAGGCACGGACACGTTTGGAAGTCTCCATGGGGTAAGGGATGCATCTGGGGTGTATTGGGTGTGGCAGTTGTTCACGATGTATGCACACTGCCCCTGTCGATGTTTGGTTCCTCTGCAGCCATGTCGCATCCCCATGGGACACGACATGCAGCTGTGTACACCTGAATAGATGGTCTGCCTGGTTGACAGTCATCAGTGATGGGATAGGGGATTGTGATGATGGCATCAATGTGTGTGACACTGCCCTCGGCCACATACGGTTAGCATTGGCTTGACATGGTGTGGGACTTCGACATCAGCGGATCTATGGTGTATGGCAGGCTCTCCGTGTGCAGCTGTGGGTATTTAGCTGTTAGCCGACGCTTGTGTGCCAGTTCCATGGCGAACACGCATTTGTGCTGCAGAAGGGGGGTGCCAGTGTTGGACCCACATGTTACTCCACATGATGTGTTCATGTGTACTCCGAGTTGCCTCTGCAATCCCGAATACATGACTAATAAAGGTGTCCCTATGCCTCCAAGGTGCCTCTTCTCAGTCAATGCTGGTGTGTTGCCACGGTGCATCCTGCATGTCTGGCATGGTATTCCCTGATTGTGGCTATGTGTCAATGTGTCGAGTGGCAAGATGCAAGCTGTGTGTGTGGGCTGAGACTGTGTATTGGGCATGATGTCCATGACTGTGTGGGTATTGTGACATGTGCCATCCCCATGCATCCAACGTTGGCCAGGCCCCCATTCTCTGCATCCACCGGACTCAAGCTTGCAGGACATGGTTCTGCCACCTGTCTACACATACCTGGGTGCCCCCCAGGACACTGGACTGGATCCCTGACCTCTGCGCATGACTGTTGGTGTACTCAATGTGTGTGTCAGCACGGTTGTTCGGCAACCCCCTCAGCTGGTTGGGCCCATCACGGGTGTGTATGGTGCTCCATGTCTGTCTTGCCTAATACACTGTGACCCATGTGTCCTGTGCCAGACTCAGGCCCCAGGGTGTGGATGGTTGAAGACAAAAGATGACTCAGGCATGTTTTGACTTTACAAGACACATGTTAGGTAATAATGCTACCAGCAGGCATCTACTCTTCATAGTGTGATTTATTATTGGGGGGGGGACAAAGTGAGGGGCTTTCCGGGATTTTGGAATCCAAAGTTCAGTAGGGGAGTTGGTGTCCTTGCCATTGGAAATCCTCAGAGTCCATGCCACAGTCTTTGTCAACATTGGTCAGCCAGTGACCAGCAGGGCCATGTGGCAGAGAATGTCTCTTGATGCTGTGATGCTGCTGCTCCAGTGGGCCAGGTGCCAGGCCAGGTGTCCTGGGAGATGGTGATGTAGCGCCGACCCTCACGGTCCTTTCCGTGGACGACCCGCCCTCCTGCGGGGAACCTCAGCAGCAGGCCGTGACGACGTCTGGGATGCTCCATCTGATGTTTCCTCCTCCTCCTCCTGATCCCTCCCTGTGGGTGGTGATGTTCTCCGCCTTCTGGCACAGGGAGGGTCGGCCATGTTGTCGGCCATCCGACGGAGTGTAGCGTGAATCCCCTGGAATGCCGTCACTTGCTCAGCCTGTCTGTCCTCCATCCTCCGTTGGTGTACCAGTAGACAGGCATGTAGCTCCGCATGTTGCTGGGCCTGCTGGGCCTTGATCCCCTCGAGGACGGACACAACCTGGGCCATGCCCGTGGTGTCCTGCCGGTATGAGTCCAGGATGTTACGGACATGGGAAAATACCGGATCCCCAGCCAACTGGTCAGGCTCGCGCCTCCGCCGTCCTCCACTCCCACCACCCCTGCCCACTTGCGCCTGGCCTGCCCTTGTGGGCACATCGGGTCTCCGGGACTCCTGAGGGGTGGCATTGGCGTTGTCGCCTGCCTCCTCCTGGGTGCCCGGGACACCGTGTCCCTCCTGGCGAGCCTGGCTGCATTGTGGTGTTGGGGCAGGGATCCTGGGTGTCTCCTGGGATGTGGCAGGAGTGGGGGTGGTGGTTGGCACAGTTGTACCTGATGCAGGTGCTTGGACACCAGAGGGGCCAGGTCGGTCGGGGTCGTCCACAGAGTGGTGAGAGTGGTCGCTGCCGGTGGGATCGGGCTCCTGCAGATCCGGGTCCTGTGAGTCTTCCCCCCCAGTGTTGGGGGTGCACCACGACGTTGACCTGTGTGTGAGAGAGACAATGTTAATTTTGGTCCATGCAACATCCATGTTTCATCAGTGTCAAAGTTGGCACTTTTCCTCTTGGAATTGGGATCTGTCTTGCATTCCACTCACAGTGCACTTGTGCATGGGTGTGTCCCTTGTGCACCACTTTTGCCCTTTTCACTATGTGTGGCACGGTCTTACTTGCTGCGTCAAGTGTGACTGCAGTCAGCAGTGGAGTGGGCAGGTGTGGCGAGCCATGCATTGGCGCCTTCCGTGTAGCACTGTACAAGTGCACATGGAGTGGATCCACACACTTATATGATCCAGGTAGCTGTCGTTGTGCTCGTGAACAGGTTGTGACATGGCCCTGTGTTTTGCCATGGTGAAGAGGGGGGGTTCTGGGACTGGCCACCCTTGTCTACATGCACGCAGTCTACCTGCTGACGAGCTGACATTCGCACACGCCACACGGCTGATTTGCTCTCCCTGTGTCTCGCTCCCTCTGTGTCCCCCTCTCCCTCCCTCCGTTAGTCAGCCTCCTCCCTCTGTCCGTCTCCCTCCCTCTCTGTCCCCCTCTCCCTCCCTCTCTGTCCCCCTCTACCTCCCTCTCTGTCCCCCTCTCCCTCCCTCTGTGTCCCCCTCTCCCTCCCTCCGTGTGTCAGCCTCCTCCCTCTGTCCGTCTCCCTCCCTCTCTGTCCCCCTCTCCCTCCCTCTCTGTCCCCCTCTCCCTCCCTCTCTGTCCCCCTCTCCCTCCCTCTGTGTGTCAGCCTCCTCCCTCTGTCCGTCTCCCTCCCTCTCTGTCCCCCTCTCCCTCCCTCTCTGTCCCCCTCTCCCTCCCTGTCTGTCCCCCTCTCCCTCTGTCACGTGGTTTTAGGCCACTCCCTATTTACAGTGCTAAGTTAGCTCAATCACGTTAGCTGTTGGAAAACCATCTTGTTGCTTTTGCAGCCTTTGCACCCGACACTGTTGTTAAATGTTATTCATTTGAGAAATGCAGACTCGCTCTTGTCTCAAGTGAATGTTATTTATACATCCTTAACAGTTGTTAGTGCCCTTGGTCTGTACATCGAGTAAAGAACTGTTCTAGGACACTAGACGGTGCCGGCTGATTGTGTTCAGGGTGATCGTACCACTGTTTAGTCACAACATGCACGCAGCTGCAAATACCAGAAAGTCGTGGGCTTTAATATCACAGCGCAGCATATTGTTAGGGCATTCGATAGAAGAGCTGAAGCAGAGAACATTATGGTATTGTAACAATGCTAATGGTAATGATCTTAACCATTTGTCTGCTTATGTTAGCCAAAGTACTGTATAACAGGACTCGAGGTTTATGAATAAATTCTTTAAACTTTACTGTGTCTTAGTTATTCTGTTGTGGACTAATATATATGTGCAAACGGGTATTTCGGGTTCCCACCATTCCTGAGAATAACTAAGTCGCATGTTCTGGGTTGTCTATACATTGGGACCGCCGAGCTAAATCTCGGATAACGAATGTGACACTAAGCTAGTCGGATAAGGGGTTCTTAGTTCTGAGGGGAGTTTCTGGTACACCACAATTCTCTAAGGTTCTGGTTTCCTGCGCATAGTTCTGTGCATACGCAGAATCCCTACAACATGGCGCACCTAACGTTTGGTCTTAATATCTGAGGTGCCTTAGTAGTGCTTTTTATTAGTCCACAACGCCCTCACTCTGGTTTCCGGATAACGGGAGTGACGGTTTAACCTACCTAGGTTTTAGGCTATAGGTTCTTTCAAGCTTGATAATAAAAAAGGTTACACTAATCTAAGCCCAAGTGCTACTAAAGATCTCGTTGTATCTTCTTTTTAATCCTAATGGCGGTAGACATTCCCGCTCATAGTAGGGTGTCTCTACGTGCTCATTTGAGGACGTACGGGGTGCCTGATGACGGGATGCCAGTGGTGTTTGTCGTAAGTGCAAGTGCCACTTACCCTTCTGAGTTGTTTTACTCTTGGGTTACCTTTGAGGCTGTGGAAGATGTCGATAAAACGTTCCACAAATACACTGCCACGACGGTGCCTCTACATTATACCCCATATATGGCTTTAGAAATTCCTATTTCAACCTGGCAGCACACTATTTGGTTTAATGGCGCCCTCCCCCACACGGTCACCCCGGCGAGACTGGGTCCTTTGTCAATTGAAGGAGCTACTTGGCCGGTGCTGGCCGGACATACACCTCATCCACGCTACCTGACGGTAGGAGTGGATAGCTTACGTATACTACACACGACCTTGATTACGGTCCATAGGGCGTTAGTGCAGTATGTGTCGCGCACTGTACAGGTGGGGGCACCTACAGTTGCGGGACACGGGGCTGATCACCATCATGCGGTTGTGATCAGTCCTGTAATGGTAAACGCGGTTGTTGGCAAGCGCCCCCAGAATAAGGATGAGTATCCTTATTGGCTTGCAGAGAAATTCGATCAACTAGAAGCCGTGTTTCCTAACACTAGTCCTGTGGAAAAACACAGGATACTTACTATTACTTTGCCGAAGGAACTAGTCCCAGACATTGTCGATTGTGACAATTGGGGCAAGGTCTTTGCCGCGACCTATTCGAAGTGCTTCGGCACCACGTCTATGTCTGTACTACCTTCCGTAATCAAAAAGGTCCAGGAGGACCATGGTGCGGAAGCAGCTATTGAATTGGGAATGCGGCTTATCGACAGCTTCGATATAGTATGTTCCATGATTATGGGAAATCTCAAAGGAGATGCCATGCAGTTTCAAGTGGGAAACATGATGGCACTTATTGCGGATGACGATAAGCCGAGGGAGTTTGCAAAAGTTATTGCGAAAGCCTATAGGATGGTTGGACGTAGTGCCCTAGGCGTGAAACCCGTCATCAAAATTCCTGATGTAGTACAGCACACTAAAGTGAGTTCGTCTACAAAAGACGATAAACCCAACTTTCCAAAACAAAATTGGCGAGCTAAAAAACAAGAAAAGCAGCAACAGAAACAGGAGACTCGTCCAGCGTCCCCAGTTCAGGCATATGTTGAACGCACTTATGATTTGCGTGATCGTTCTCGTATTAAGTCACCTGATAGGTTTCAGGTTCCTGACCAGCGCTCTCCCCGTTCTTCACAGGAAACGGCGGCTTCACACTTTGGTGGAGGAGACCGTGGGAGAGGCCGGGGTGCTCAAGGACGAGACAAGCCCCGACAGGCGGACGGAAAAGGCAAACAGGAGGATTCTGCACGTCCACGTCCTCCGTTTCAGTAAAAGAAAGTTGCTGCTATCTCAGCGAAGTATGCCTCAGATGGTGCGGACACAGCTTCTGAACATGAAATGGGCGCTGATGCTGCTAGACAGCGCGGCGGAAGTTACAGTAGTGCGGGGAGCACTGCGTCCATTTCTGGAGGCGACAGCAACTAAAATCTATGTAACAGTAGAAACTGCTGATACTCGCGTAGCCCCCCCTGAGAGATTATTTGACGTAGTCCTCAATATTGAGGGTGACATACAACGAAAAATTAACGCGGTATTTTGGGATAATCTAACGACCACCTATGATATACTTTTGGCGGAGAAAGATTGGCCCCCGGCTTTCGTTCTAAACGCTCCAAGGGGGGAAGAAGTCATTCTTCCTTCTTTTGGACACGTAGTGCCCAAGGAGGAGTCTAAGAAGTTGGCCGAGGAGTGGGCGCGGGTGCTAGCACCTGCGTTGTATCGTAATCAGGTGGGGTGGGATAAAAGTTCTACCCTCCACGAATTTCCATTGCGGTCCGACCCCCAGCCTCAACCCCAATACCCTATGCGTCGTGAGGCTAGGTCTCACGTCGCGGCTATCCTTGAACAATTGGAATATCAGGGAGTAATTGAAACGTGTGTGTCATCCATGAATAATCCTTTATTCACTGTAACGAAGCCTGACGGATCGTACCGCCTAGTTTTGGATTACCGGCACTTAAACTCGCACTGCCGGAATTGTGCGGTGCAAAATACCCATAGTTCGGCTCTCGTTGATAGTCTTGTGAGAAAAAGGTTCAAAACCACACTCGACTTGTCCAATGGCTTTTATTGCCATAACATATCCCCTCATAGTTATGAGTGGACCGCTTTTACTTCGGGTGGTAAACAAAAAGTGTTCAAAAGGCTTCCAATGGGCTATAAAAATAGTCCTGGGGTATTTGCTGCTCGTGTGGTCTCTCTCTTAGAGATGGTAGACCCGGAGGCGTACTCGTACGTTGATGACATCTACTTAACAGACGACGAGTTGCTTCCACACCTTGCTCGCGTGGACAACATAATTACTATGTTTGCGGACTTTGGTTACAAGTTTAACTTTAAGAAGTCCCACATTGCCGAGTACACAGTTTTATTCTTGGGATACGAACTCAACAATGAGGGCCGAGGCTTGGCTCCGCAGTTCCTTGAGAAATGCGCACGCCTTCGTATCCCTACGACACTGAAACAACTACAATCATTGCTGGGCTTTCTGAATTTCGGTCGTTCCTACATTCCTGAATATGCCCAGCGCATCAAGACATTATATGCCTTGGTGCAACCTACTTTTACCAAATCTTGCTGGCTGCCAGAACATTCGGCTGCATTACACTCTTTGCAGTCTGACCTTCTTACTGCGAAATATTTACAAACTCGTGATAACCACACAAACCTGGTCATAAGAATTGTACCGGGTGTGGAGGGGTTCACGTACTTAACATACAATGAAGGCGACACTGTCCCCATTGCTTACAAATCTCATTTATATACTTTGGCTGAAATGCGTTTCTCCACTGTCGAAAAAGTTTTGACAGCTGTTCAGATGGCAATCCTGAAAGAACGAGCGCTATCACAGGGGAAGCGCATGATGGTGGTGACACCATTTCCTGCCCTAGAGGCAGTCACTAAAGCAAGTGTGCCGAATTCTAAAGCTTTGCATCCGAGGTGGATACAATGGGCGACCTCCTTAGCCTCGCCTGACGTGGAATACATCTTTGACGCGGGACTTCAGACTCAGGAGAGTTTGGAGTATGAATTAGTTCATCCGGCTCCACTTACATTGCGCCCGTTGGAGGAGTTCCATTGTGTCATATACACTGATGGGTCCGCGCAGCCCGCAACTGGATCAAGGCACGCTTATTCAGCGGCTTGCGCAATTGTTGTTGGTACTTTCGTGAATGGTGAATTCATACAAGATGCGGTGCATACGCAGACTTTGGGTGATTGTACCGCACAATTGGCGGAGCTTAGAGCTCTGGTGCTTGCACTGGAGTTTGCTGATTACAGAGTCACAACTCTTATAGTGAGTGATTCTTACTATTGTGTTCAATCTTACAACGACAATCTGATGTTTTGGATCGCGAATGGATTTCGTGATTCAAAAGGTAGCACAGTGAAGCATAAAACGCTTTGGGCTAGGGTGGCTGAACTAAAATGCAGTCGACCCCTTGTGAATGTTATTCACACTCTTGGTCACCAACGAGTTGGCGTCCATGCTGTCGGTAACAGTTTGGCTGACGAGGCAGCTAAAACAGCAGTGGCAACATACTTAGTAGCAGCAGTTACAAGATCCAAAAGTAAGATCGATGATGACATCTTGGCAGCTATTGCTGCATCAGAATATGGGACGAACTTCCCTAGAGGTTTCCCTTCTCGGTACCATTATCACTTAAGTCCTGATAACGTCCCGTTAATGAGGATTAATGATGTTGGGGATAGGGTTATTCCCAATTCGGACTGCAGGCCTGCATTGGTACAAGCTGAGCACGAGGGTGTTGCGTCAGCGCACGCCGGAGTGTCCGCAACTGTGTCACTGTTGCAACAGCGTTATTGGTGGTACGGTTTGTACAAACATACGCGGACTTATGTCCTTAATTGTGGTATTTGCCAACAAATAAAGCCATCTACGGTGGCGCGTCCGCCACAAACGCAGCTGCATATATCTAATCAACCACTAGCGTGTGTTTATTTAGATCACTGCGGTCCTTTTTCCTCGGACACTGCGTACAAGTATATCTTGGTTGCAGTAGATTCGTGCACACGTTTTCTTTGGGTGTGGCCACACAGGAGTGCTGATGCCAGGACTGTCATCAAAGCATTGCGTGTCTTTATAGGGAGTTTTGCATGTGGCACCCTTCACTCTGATCAGGGCCCTGCGTTCGCCTCTAAGGCTTACAAAGAAGCTATGAGAAGTTTGGGGGTCCAAGTCAAATTTTCGTCTCCATACCGGCCTGAGGGCAATAGTGTTGTGGAACGAATGAACCGTGACCTAAAGCAATCATTGACAGCCAGGGTGTTAGGTACTGGCAAAAACTGGCTAGCCCATTTGTATGACGTCCAACGTGCACTTAATAATCTCCCTAGAAGGTCTCTGGGTGGGAGGACCCCGTACATGATGCTCTTCGGAGTTCGAATGTTTGTCCCAGACCTTGAGGGTCTAGACATGGCGGCGGCGGCCGCGCCTTTTGACTTAGATGACCACTGTACTGTCTTACAGAATCTTGAAGAAACAAGAGACGCTCTAGCAAAAGAACACATATCCTCTGCGACCGAAGCTGGACTTCAGATTCCGGTAGTCGGCTGGCTACCCAGAGTTGGTGATCTGGTCCGTGAGAAGGTGGAGAAGAAGAAGGAGTTTGGCCCCTCTTATCGTGCACCAGTGCCGGTGCTTGGAGTTGAGGGTACCCGTACAATTGTTTTGCCTCCACTTCCTGGTCACAGAGACAACAGGTACATTTCAGTTGACAATGTCAAGCTACACAGGGTGGCCGATACTCCATAGTCTGACACCTTCAGTTTCTTGCCCTTCAATGATGCGCAGTTCTGTTGTGGTTCCACCATCTGACATCGTGCCTGAGGTTGCCATTGAAATGCAAGTACTTTCTGATTCTGCTGTTTCACCTGCGGATGGTGCTTTGCCTGATGATGCTGAGTATTCTTATCCTGCAGATGTTCCTTTGCCCCTTTTGCATTCAACTGACATTGTCCAGTCTAATTCTTCCTTTGGAACTGAATCATTGACTTCCACTGCCCCTTCCAAATTTTCAAAAATTTTTGCCTGGTTCAAGAGACAATTTTTGGTTCCCCCCTGGATTTACATTTGGCTGGTGCTCATTTGCATTTTTTTGTTCATGTCCATTGGTTTTGTGGTGGTGTTTTTTAGGCTGATAAATGGACACTACCTGAATGAACGTTCTACAATTAGATTAATTAATGGAACTTTGGCCCCACATTCATCGTCGCACATCATGAAGAGGGACCAGACTTTTGTAAATATCACCGCCTGGCCTGTCCGTGATGGAATAGCATGGGATGCAGTTAAATTTCAAATTCATGGGCCCACGGAAGTGATTAATGTGCCATCTGTATATCGTGTTTCTATGGGTGATGTAGTGAAGCAGGACATTCGATCTGATGATTGGGATGTTAAAACTATAGAGACACTGTTTTCTGATTTGAAATACTATGCCGCATTTGATGCTGAGGATTTGTATTTGAATAATGAAAACTATGCAGAGCAGTTTTGTTATCAACATTATGGCACACATTTTCTTCATAGGGCAAACACGTTTCGCAGTTTAGTCAACTTTACGCAGTGGGAACATTGCCCTGCCCCGAAGATTGGTAGTTCGAAAACATTGGTCGAAAAATTTTCATATTTTTCGGATTTCAGTGTATCCAATAATGCAGCTTTTTATTTTAAGCTTAGAGACGAACCTATTTCGAAGGTGCGTTTGACCCACACTAAATTGTTGTTTTCTAAGTCCTTCATGGACGATTTGGCAATTGGAGGGTATGACGTTTGGAAAAATACTATTGATCTCAAATCGGTTTGGGGAACTAAATCTTGGCAAGTACAAGGTACAGAAGCTTTACATCGTGCCTGCCTCATCCCAATCCACATGTTATTTTTAAATTCTACAATTTTTCAGACAACCTGTTTTGGATCGGCTATTTCTAAAAAATTAAATTCCCCCTCGATCCCGGATCTGAGTGCTTATCCTGGTTGGGAGAATCACACAGATCTGTCCCTTACTATGTTGCAGTCTTTTATTTCCAATTCCACCTTCAACATTAGTGCATTGGACCCTAATGGTTGGTTGGTATGGCAGAAAAGTTCGGATATCTGTCAACGTAGATTTTTGGGGTTAATTCCCGGGTACATACAGGATAGAGTAGACGCACGTTTTCTGTCCTCACACACTGTCACTACCTACTCGGTAGGTAAATTGTGCCAGACATGGTTGCAACATTCCACGTTAGATTCAGTTAAAATTCACTTGTCACGTTTGCATGACAAAATTGATTTGAATGATTTTGTTAAAGGTCCCGCATTGGGACGCTCCAAAAGATGGGTGTATGCTGTTTACAACGAGGTATGGAAGTTGTCACAGATTGAGGCTGCTTCCAGACTCCGTGCTATTGACCAGGCCAATATGGAAAAAGTATTGGCAGTAATAGATAATAGTATTAATACCTTATCTTCGAGAATATATACATTGGATAACATTGTTTCATCTGTTGTAGATATAGTCCAGGAAGATGTGTCTGTGTTGTATCATGGTCAAAATCAATTACGTTCTATTATGCAATTTGCTTGGACTTTGCAGACGTTAAAGGCGGGGAAAGTATCGTGGGATTACATGAATATTTCTTCTTTATTCCGCCCATTTAATCTGACAGCAAAGCAGCAATTCATGTCCATGAAAGATGCTACGTATTCACTACTGCATATAGAAAAGTTAGAACCTTTGCCTTTTTCTGTGGCTGAGTCTGATTATGCTGTGTGGCTTGTCCATGGGATGGTCACTCTCCCGATTTCTATGTATAGGTTTAGTTCGTGCATGAAACATTATGCCTTGGGCAGATATGAAAAACTTGGTTCTGCATTCTTGCATGAAGTCTGGTCTCTCCCATTTACATATCGATGTGAGAGAGACGGCAAAGAAGTTTATTTGAAGGGTGAGGAGTGTACGACGGCTCCTGATCATTCTGTAGTGTGTAGACATATCCAATTACATGGATCGTGTAATATGAATGCCCCTAATTTAGCTTGCGTATTGAAGGGCATTCCTGTGCCAGTTATAAAGCCATCATTTACGCTGCTTGCTAATGGTAGTTATCTGCTTTTAAATAGTGAGGCTTGCTGTGGGATGTTAGCTGGAATTCCCTATATTGTTACAGTTTCACGAAGAGTAATTTGCTGTAATAACGTGCTTTTCCCACCCCCGCAAGGCCGACTGGATATATCCATCTGGCCGACGATTCCAACCTTGAAAGCAGAGTTCAATAGGATGAGCAGAATAAGGGCTCTTTTGTCTCAAAAGGAGGTTGCGTTGACTTCGTCACGTGAAACATTTCTCCTTCAGGTGGCGAACACTCGCACGGAAGTTCAAGCGCTTTTGAATACTGACCTCCCCCTACATTTTGGCACATTAATACACACTATCTTCAATGCTTCTTCTACGACTGGTCTGGTCCATTTTTTTAAAATTGTTGGCTCTGGCCTTGTGACGTCTTTCCAGTCTATCTTTGGTATAATACCAGCTATTTTTCATTCTATTTTTTCTGGGGTTTTCGGAGGGTTCCCTCTGATACTCGCATTAATTGCTGGCATACTCCTGTTGGTCTGCGCACTACGCTATGGATGCACGACTTGCGCTACTCGACCACGGATTCAGCATGTTCCATCTGCGTAGCCGGATGTGGGAAGCTTATGGGACTTTGCCACTGGCTACCTTGAGTGTCGCGTATGGATTATCCTTCCGGTTCCCGTTTTTCACTTGTGTACAGCCTGTCTTTCACTGTCTCGAATGTCCGTTCCAATGGGCTCTTGATATGTGTTTGTCAAACTTGGTGTCACCTGACCTGGATTTTGATCGACTGATGTATCCCTTAGTGGTTCATGAGTTTGACTGTTCTGGAGTCGGGTTTATGGCCTTGGGTGCGGCGCATGGAGTCCTTGGATTATGGGATATCGAGAAAGCAGCAGTTGACTTCCTGGCACGAAGTTACATCGAGATGCCTGCTTCTTGTACACGTGGAGTGCTTGATGCTCATTTCCCTGTGGAACACGTGTGTTCTTTTTCTTTGCTGAATTGGATGGCAGACACTTTTGCGGATGACTCCAATGATTTTCTACTGGAAGCTGCAGCTGCATATGCTGCTTATACTTTCCTAAATTGACTGCCTGATGGCGAGTCGAATGGAGTAACTTTTTTTCTATCTTCTCACAAACGATCTTTGGCCTCTTTGGACGATGGATTGTGTTTTTACATTTTTTTTCTCTTCTTCGAATTTTTTTTCTCTTCCTAACATTTTCTGAACTCACATTTCAAGCTCTTTAGCCTGCATCGTTGATCTTGAACTCTGCGTTCTGTTGGAATATTCGCCCCTGGTTGTCCAGTGGTTCGATCAAAGGGGGATGTCACGTGGTTTTAGGCCACTCCCTATTTACAGTGCTAAGTTAGCTCAATCACGTTAGCTGTTGGAAAACCATCTTGTTGCTTTTGCAGCCTTTGCACCCGACACTGTTGTTAAATGTTATTCATTTGAGAAATGCAGACTCGCTCTTGTCTCAAGTGAATGTTATTTATACATCCTTAACAGTTGTTAGTGCCCTTGGTCTGTACATCGAGTAAAGAACTGTTCTAGGACACTAGACGGTGCCGGCTGATTGTGTTCAGGGTGATCGTACCACTGTTTAGTCACAACATGCACGCAGCTGCAAATACCAGAAAGTCGTGGGCTTTAATATCACAGCGCAGCATATTGTTAGGGCATTCGATAGAAGAGCTGAAGCAGAGAACACTGAGCTGATCCTGTGATGTGATACACCTAAGCTGATCTATACGGTATGGGGTCCCCTATGCAAGCCTATGAGACCTTCTAATAGTCTAATAATATTTTATTAGTTGCTAGAGAAAGGAGGTTGGTTGTTTTCCACTGTCATTATTAATATGATAGCTCCTTTCATTTTCTATCGTATTGTAACAATGCTAATGGTAATGATCTTAACCATTTGTCTGCTTATGTTAGCCAAAGTACTGTATAACAGGACTCGAGGTTTATGAATAAATTCTTTAAACTTTACTGTGTCTTAGTTATTCTGTTGTGGACTAATATATATGTGCAAACGGGTATTTCGGGTTCCCACCATTCCTGAGAATAACTAAGTCGCATGTTCTGGGTTGTCTATACATTGGGACCGCCGAGCTAAATCTCGGATAACGAATGTGACACTAAGCTAGTCGGATAAGGGGTTCTTAGTTCTGAGGGGAGTTTCTGGTACACCACAATTCTCTAAGGTTCTGGTTTCCTGCGCATAGTTCTGTGCATACGCAGAATCCCTACAACATCTCCCTCTGTGTCCCCCTCTCCCTCCCTCCGTGTGTCAGCCTCCTCCCTCTGTCCGTCTCCCTCCCTCTCTGTCCCCCTCTCCCTCCCTCTCTGTCCCCCTCTCCCTCCCTCTCTGTCCCCCTCTCCCTCCCTCTGTGTGTCAGCCTCCTCCCTCTGTCCGTCTCCCTCCCTCTCTGTCCCCCTCTCCCTCCCTCTCTGTCCCCCTCTCCCTCCCTCTCTGTCCCCCTCTCCCTCCCTCTCTGTCCCCCTCTCCCTCCCTCCGTGTGTCAGCCTCCTCCCTCTGTCCGTCTCCCTCCCTCTCTGTCCCCCTCTCCCTCCCTCTCTGTCCCCCTCTCCCTCCCTCTGTGTGTCAGCCTCCTCCCTCTGTCCGTCTCCCTCCCTCTCTGTCCCCCTCTCCCTCCCTCTCTGTCCCCCTCTCCCTCCCTCTCTGTCCCCCTCTCCCTCCCTCTGTGTCCCCCTCTCCCTCCCTCCGTGTGTCAGCCTCCTCCCTCTGTCCGTCTCCCTCCCTCTCTGTCCCCCTCTCCCTCCCTCTCTGTCCCCCTCTCCCTCCCTCTCTGTCCCCCTCTCCCTCCCTCTGTGTGTCAGCCTCCTCCCTCTGTCCGTCTCCCTCCCTCTCTGTCCCCCTCTCCCTCCCTCTCTGTCCCCCTCTCCCTCCCTCTCTGTCCCCCTCTCCCTCCCTCTCTGTCCCCCTCTCCCTCCCTCCGTGTGTCAGCCTCCTCCCTCTGTCCGTCTCCCTCCCTCTCTGTCCCCCTCTCTCTCCCTCTCTGTCCCCCTCTCCCTCCCTCTCTGTCCCCCTCTCCCTCCCTCTGTGTCCCCTCTCCCTCCCTCCGTGTGTCACCCTCTGTCACCTCAGCCCAGCTTCCTGGGCACACACTGTTAGCAGATCTTTGAGTGGCCCTTGGCTTGTTGATGTGAGTTTGTTTCTGATCTCCAGGCACCCATTGGGTGTGATGTGTGTCTGTGCGCTGCTGCTGTGGTGGTGTGTGCTGCCACTCTTTCACAATGTTGGCTGTTCATTAGCTGCTGTCATGTGCAAAACAGTGCCTTCACCCCCATGTGTTGATGCAAGGCGTCCGCCATTTGCTGGCAAGTCATTCCTGTGTTGGGACACACTGTTTGTCTGGCTGTGACCTAGGCCATATGGGCAGAGGGCATTGTTGTCTGCTTCGGAGTTGCACTATGTGATTTTTGGGGCCCAGCCTCCCGCCATCCGGGTTACCGTGTCATGTGTTGGTGTCTTCTGTGGCCTGTGACTTGACATTGTCCAGCTGGGTGCATGGGGCATGGTGGCAGCAGTGGCATGTGCGTGCTCATGGAGTGTGGTTGAGTCATGCGATGGCTTGTGGTGGTTGCGTGCCTGTTAGTGATTTTGGTTGTGGATGCCGTTCCCCCATGTGAGGTGCGTTGTTTGTGTACTCACCCGGGTCTCGGAGTCCCTCTAATCCTTCGACTGCCTCCACCGGCAGTATGGCCATCACCCTCTCCTCCCAGGGCTGGTAGTGTACGGGTCTGCGGGAGGGCCCTCCTCCTGTGGCGTTGGCCTGGTCGTGTTCCTCCTGCCTCTTGGCTCGGACCCTCCTCCGCAGATCGTACCACCTGTTCTGGCATTCCTGCCTGGTCCTTCTGGTGTCCGCAACAGCATTCACAGCATCGACGATGGTCTGCCACATGGCTGTTTTTGCTGCCAGGCTGGTGTTTCTGACCAATGTTCCAAAGATCTGTGGCTCGACTCTGAGGATTTCATCAACAAGGACCTCCAACTCTCGGTTACTGAACTTTGGATTCTTGGTAGTGGGCATGGTGAGGGGTGTGGGTGTGGATGGTGGGGGGGTGTGTGGATGTTGGGGGGGGTGTGTGGATGGTTGTGGGTGTGTGTGTGTGAATGTGATGAGGGTGTGTTTGTGAAGGTGGTTGTGTGAAGGTGTGCAAGTGTAAGGTGTGGTGAAGCTTGTAGTATGGTGCTGTGGTGTCTGGCAGCAGTGAGTCTGTTGCAAAGGCTCATGGTTTGTGTGTGTGGGCCCTTTTTATTGGTCCATGGGTGGGTGTGGCAGTGTTTGAAGTTTGGGTGGGTGTGTTATAAGTAGTGGTGGTGTTTTGGGCCTCTGTTTGTCTTTGGCAGTTGCAGGTCAGTGAAGGTGTTTTTGTAGTGTTTGTTGGCCATGTTTAGTGGCTTTGTGCCATTCGTATGGTGTATTCTTGTGTTGTTTTGTTTTGTCCTGGTTGTGTACGTGCGTTTTGAGCGTGTGTACGGTGTGTACATGGGCCATTTGGTTGTACGGTGCTGTCCTTGTGTGTGGGTTGGTACGACTCGTACATGCGGTTGTGATGTTGGGGCCTGGGGTGCGCTCCGTACTTAGGAGGTTGTGTTGGGGGTAGGACCGGAACGTACTGGGGTGTACATTGACGGTGGTATGACACGTACAGGGGTGGGGGTACGACTCGAACGTACTGGGGTGTGGGTACACGGTGGTACGACACGTACAGGGGTGGGGGTACGACTCGAACGTACTGGGGTGTACTTAGACGGTGGTACGACACGTACAGGGGTGGGGGTAGGACTCGAACGTACTGGGGTGTGGGTACACGATGGTACGACACGTACAGGGGTGGGGGTACGACTCGAATGTACTGGGGTGTAGGTACACGATGGTACGACACATACAGGGGTGGGGGTACGACTCGAACATACTGGGGTGTGGGTACACGGTGGTACGACACGTACAGGGGTGGGGGTACGACTCGAACGTACTGGGGTGTACTTAGACGGTGGTACGACACGTACAGGGGTGGGGGTAGGACTCGAACGTACTGGGGTGTGGGTACACGATGGTACGACACGTACAGGGGTGGGGGTACGACTCGAACGTACTGGGGTGTAGGTACACGGGGGTATGACACGTACAGGGGTGGGGGTACGACTCGAACGTACTGGGGTGTACTTAGACGGTGGTACGACACGTACAGGGGTGGGGGTAGGACTCGAACGTACTGGGGTGTACTTAGACGGTGGTACGACACGTACAGGGGTGGGGGTACGACTCGAACGTACTGTGGTGTACTTAGACGGTGGTACGACACGTACAGGGGTGGGGGTAGGACTCGAACGTACTGGGGTGTGGGTACACGATGGTACGACACGTACAGGGGTGGGGTACGACTCGAACGTACTGGGGTGTAGGTACACGATGGTACGACACGTACAGGGGTGGGGGTACGACTCGAACGTACTGGGGTGTGGGTACACGGTGATACGACACGTACAGGGGTGGGGGTACGACTCGAACGTACTGGAGTGTAGGTACACGGGGGTATGACACGTACAGGGGTGGGGGTACGACTCGAACGTACTGGGGTGTGGGTACACGGTGGTACAACACGTACAGGGGTGGGGGTAGGACTCAAACGTACTGGGGTGTAGGTACACGGGGGTATGACACGTACAGGGGTGGGGGTACAACTCGAACGTACTGGGGTGTGGGTACACGGTGGTACAACATGTACAGGGGTGGGGGTACGACTCGAACGTACTGGGGTGTACTTAGACGGTGGTACGACACGTACAGGGGTGGGGGTAGGACTCGAACGTACTGGGGTGTGGGTACACGATGGTACGACACGTACAGGGGTGGGGGTATGACTCGAACGTACTGGGGTGTACTTAGACGGTGGTACGACACGTACAGGGGTGGGGGTAGGACTCGAACGTACTGGGGTGTACATACACGGGTGGGGGTTCGACACGTACAGGGGTGTACATCCAGGGGGGGTGTTCATTGAACAGGGGTACGACTCGAACGTATGGGTGCTGGGGGGAGTGATTGGCGCGTATGCGGGCACATATCTCCATGGTTGCAATGGGAGTTCGGTGCGGACGGTGTTTTTACCATACGGTTGTGAGTTCGGACGCACGGGTGGGATCGTGATTCCTCGGTCGGACTTGACTTTTCACGTTTGTACGGTAAATCGTCCGAGGCCGTGTCGGACACATTTTCCGACCCGAGGACGTGTGGGGAATGATTCCCAATGCGATTCGTATGGACTTTTTACCATGCGAATCGTAATTGCCAGTTTGTACGACACTTGTACGATTCGTACGGTAAAAAGACCGGATACGAGTCGTACGGGCAATTTTTTTACCGGATCGTGATCGGCACCAGAATCTGGGATTGAGACCAACAAGTACATGGTGGCTTAATCAGAGCATTTTAAACCTACCACTTAAGTGGTCGAAAATAGAATTCAAATAGAGGCTCCAATACGCAGGTAGGCTTCGGAAGGCCCAGTTTAAAACTGATAACCATGATTCGCAGACAGTTTAGTAGCTATTAAGCCAATCCTGCAAATATGGAGTTTCAGTATTCAAGTCTAACTGTAATAGCCAATATCAAGGGTCTCCAACTTTTTCTGTAGCGAGAGCTACTTCTGATCAGTGAAAATCATTGTGAGCTACTGAAGGCAAAGCCAGTCGCACGATGTTACCAGACACTCTCATGCCCAGCTTCATCGAATCTAAGCCTAATGTCCATAGAGCCAAAAGGTAGGCTATCATAGACCTGCGGTGCTCCAAAGAAGGTAGTAGCAGAACCTAACTTAGGGTTCCAAAAAGAAGAAAGCAGATAAGCATTACTCTCTTCAGCTATGGCAGTAGAGTCTGTGCATCATTTACTAGACCTCCCAGGTATCTGCACTGATCACTGGATCTGGTAGGGTGCTCCAGGAAGTGGTCACCATTAACGTGTCCAGGAGGAGGGCTGAGACACTCCCTCCCTGCCTTCTCCCCCATGGAGAAACAACCTCAGACTTATCATTGTTGCGCTTCAATGATTTATCGCACATTGAGGTAGGCGCAAACTTAGGCAGTAATGGAAATACCTGATAGCATCCTTTTTTGGTAATCGGATTTAGTGAGGCAACTTCCCCGAATTGTTTCTCTATTCTGATCTGCCAAGATCATGATGTGTTGTGCACTGCTTCCATTTCAGCAAATTTTTGGTTCAATTTTTATGAACAAAACAGACTCTTTTATTAAACAAAAAAGATAAGTGTAAGGAAGCACAGGGTTTCCTTACTAAATATTGCTCACTCACATAGAATGCAGTGCATGAAATCATGAATCAGCCCTGCCTACCAACTAGCTCCTCATTTCGAGGCCGAAGTACCGGTAATTTCTCATGATGGAATTTCTGTAAGGTCGGCCACATGGCAATTGAAATCTGGAAAGGCGGGAATCCTTAAATGAACAGAGCTGAAGTGCAAGTCGTCTGTCAAGACTCAGAGACAATCATGATGCATTGCATTATGCTTGGTAAAACCTTAAGGAAATGCTCTACTTATACACATATAATCTAGGCATTAGAATATAAAAACCCGCTGACAGTCTGGCACCTGAAAGGAGCACAGTCACATGCAAGCAAAGACAATTTGTCCGCCTTTTTCCTGACTCTTCAAATCGATTCACGTACGGCTCCGCTGTTAGGTGCCTTGACAAAATGGAAACAAATAAGAAATAACCAACAAAAACAGATTCGAGCCAGCTATCTCTCTACCTCCACCAGAAGAATCCGATGCTTTGAAACATGCATGAGAGTCAGAGTAAAAATCTAAAATATCCCACACTAATATAAAAAACACAAATGCAAAGGCGAGTGCAGTAGTGTGCACTATGGCAAAGTGTATTGATAACAGATCATTTCATAATGTAGGGCTCGATTTTCACCCTTTTTTGCTTGCTCACCAAACCTGTTTCTAAGGGGCACAATGAAAACATCTATGGTTGTGAGTTCCCAGATTATAATTTTTACTATGGGGATCTGATGGGATTTATGAAAACACAGGCTTTCTAAATGTTAGCATGGTGGGTAGTCTCCAGAGTCAGGTGTTTAGTATTTGGACAGTGACAGTGGTCACGGGCTAAGTAAATCTTAGGGAACATCCACAAAGTGTGAACTTCATACACCAATTTCCACTGTTGACTCACAAATTTACTCCAAAAGATTGTCATGGGCATTTTTGGGGTGGCAGAAGGAAGAAAACTGTTGGACCTGGTCCTTTTTGCAGGTTTATCCCCAAACTTTTTGCCTTTTGCCTACATTTTTTTTTACCCTCTTTTTGTTGGCTTTAGGACCCTGGGCACTTACCCACTGCTATTCAGTGCTAAAGTGCATATGCTCTCTGCCTAAATTGTGATTCTGATTGGCTACCATGATTAGCATATTTGATTTACTAGTAAGTACCTACTAAAGTGCACTGCGTGTGCCCAGGGCCTATAAATCAAACGTCACTAGTGGGCCTGCAGCACTGGTTGTGCCACCCACGAGTAGCCCAGTAAACTTGTTTAAGGCCAGCCATTGGTGCCTACAGCCTGTGTCCTGGGTCACATAACTAGGTATATTTGGCAGTTGGCCTTGGATTATTCCCCACAGATAGTCAAAGGAAGACTGCATGTTGGCAGGATGGGCCAACCTGACAGGATGGATGGGGTGGAGCTGTCACCTACCACATTTGCACTTCAAAGGAGCTGCACATTCACAACTTACTTCACACTAGCCTTTTGTCACCCCAGACATCCTTGATCCCGGGCAATAGAAGGAAGAAAATTCCAGAACATGATTTAGGGGGAAGGCTTTAGGTTTTTCCTACTTCAAAACTGGCACCAGGTATGAATTATGGACCCGAAGACACATTCTTCAGTATACTGCTGGACCTGTAGATGCAACAGAAGGAGGGCTACCCTGCTGCCAGAGGACTGCCCTGCTCTCTGAAAAGGAAGACTGAACCTGCTCCCTTCATTACAGGCAGACTGATTCCAAGGGTCAGGTGGTTGACCTCCTGTTCTGTGCTACAGGTACACAACAACCTTCAGAGGCTTCCCTGCAACTGCCTGATCTGCTGCACTGGACATGCCTTGACCTGCAACTGGACCTCCCTAAGCCTTGTGGGCCTCTGCTGGAGTGCGTTCCTGATCCCCAAGAGATGTCTCCCCAGGTCCTGGACCCATTGCTGACATCAGTTGAGCTCCTCCTGTGAAGAAAGTGGGCAATCCTGAAGTTTTGGGTTCTCCGTGACCATGACCGGGCCTGTTTGCACAAAGATATTGCCACCTGCGATGATAGCCAATGCAAAGCCTTGGTGAAACCGACTCTTCAAGCTAAAATGACCGCCAGGAACAACTGGCAACACAAGATCTGTATTTCATGCTGCTGTATCGGCAGCCTGCAGTGGCTGCCAATGCGAAGCTCCCGCAAAAAATATTCAGCGAGGCCCGACAGTGTCTTCGCACTCCTGCGACAACTGTCTGTGACACCAGGCCTGCTCTTCGCGCTCCAGCAACGACCATCCATGATGCAATGTCTGCTCCTCGCAGTCTCCTCCACTGCAAACTGGACTCTATGGGACTGACTTTGAGAAGGTAGCTTTTTCAGCAGGACTAACCTTGTCTCTGTATCCAGCCTGTGCTCAATTGGGGTTGGTGTGAACTTGTGACTTTCCCCTTGGTTTTTTGTCTTTAGGCTCTCATATTATTTATTACACTCGGCTCTATTTTACTAAATGGATGTGGGATTTTTCTTGTGATGTGTTTCCACAGGTTACTGTTTTTGTGCTGCATGAACACTTTACATTTTGCCTCTTAGTTAAGCCTGACTGCTTTTATGCCAAGCTACTCCTCAGCCAATAAACCAATTTCTCACACACCAAATAGCCTGGTTCATAAGGAGTGCATTTTGTGTTTTGGAGTAAATCCATTCAGTAGTTTTAGAGATATTAAGCTTAAAAATGCATGTATATTTCACACAGCAGAGGATCTGCAGAACTGAATCATCTCAAGATAAAATCTGATTGGCTACCACCAGATCAAGATGTGGCAGCAACCACTTAAGGATTCAGGGACTCAAAACCTTGACTTGTAAAAAAAAAAAGGAAAATCATATACGGGGCAGGGAATGGATACTCTACCCCCATTGTCCTGGTAAGATGGTCCCAGAGGGACCTCCCTGGACAAAAAAGATCTATTTTTTTAAAGTGGACCATGACCCCAATTAAGAAAAAAAGTGTTGCCCCCCCCCGCCCATTTTATAACTAAGGGCCATGGGGAGGTCTAAGGAATGGGGGTCAGCAATGTTACTTATTTTGTTGAGGGGGCATGGCCCCCCCTTCATGAGTCTCTTCGAGGCCTCCGAGACTCCATTCCTTGGGGCTGATAAACTTAATTTGGGGGAGGTATGCAAGCCCCCTCCCTGAGACCTTTCGAGGTCCTGGGCCCACTCCCAAGGAGATGATTGATTTAATTAGGGAAGGAGCCTGCGGTCCCCTCTTAGCCGCTCTCTGCAAGCCTCTTAGTGGCCCCAGGGACCCATCCTCTGGGTTGATAAACTTAATTTGGGGGGTATGGGCCCCCCACCTGAGACTTTTAGAGCCACGGGGACCCCATTCCCCCGTGGCAACTGATATTTGGAGGGGGGGTGTGCAGCCCTCCTCCTTGAGCCAGTCACTAGCCCTGGTGACCTCATCCCTCTCCCGCACTCTCCTGGGCAGGGAACACTGGTTTTGCTCCCACCCAGGCAGCAGCAGGGAAAAATGCTGCTGCTGCCGACGGGGGGGCAAAGTAACAGCCTGCTCCCACCAACACCACAATGGGTGCTGCATTGGGAGCAGACCGGAGTCTCAGGGGCTCTGGGGCTCCTCCTGCAGTCCCCAACAATTTTGGCAGTTATGAGTGCCCTGGAGCTCCAACTTATAAAAAAATTGCCGGTTATTGCCAGCATTCAGTACAGGTGCCGGCTGGGGAGCCGGCAGGGGCAGCGTGACCCTGGGGTGTTATGGACTGCTAAGTACCAGACTTATTACGTCACATGTTGTATGACATCATTGATAGCATCACTCAAACGTCTGAAAATAAATTTTTAGTGACAACACTGTTCATGGGGGGGGTTTACTTTAGGGCACATGTTATAGTTAATTGAGATACGTATAACTGGTGAATTTTCAATTTATTTATATACTTACTTTAAATGCAGAATAAAATAAAAAAATGCTATGGCACCATTAAATTAATTTTGAATTAAAACTTTAATTAATAAAAATATATGAAATTAAATTAAAATTATTTTTTTGATGTTTAAATTGAAGTTTTAAAAAATTATTCGGATTTTGTAAATAGCCAAAGTAGTAAACCTACTAAAAAGTGTAAGTTATCTTTGTGACTCAGGGCCTATGTGTCCGTGAGGGTATGCCATTTGTGAAAAACAGTAGATTTATTTTGACATTTTCTAACTTGAGATTGTGATATTTATCATTGTTTCGAGTTTCTGGATCATGGGTCTGTGTTTGATATATTTTATGGAGGTTTTTTAAAGGCCTGGAGGTTAGAGGATTGTAATAGGCTGTTTCCTAAATTCTGCAGTCTGTTCTGATAGGGCAATCTGTTTTGGTTGATTTCCCACGGTTTGGAATTTGTTGCTGGCTGCAGAAATTGCAAAAGGGAAGAAGAACCCCATGGAGAACAACTTACATGGAGCAAATTCCAAAGAGGAAATCACATGGAGCAGCATTATGTATAACTACTCAGTTCACATGACAAGGAGTACTACAAAGATAGGTTCAAATGTATGGATCATCGCCAGACTATCTCGAGCTCAAGCTAAGAAGGACAAGTGTAAAAACTTAATTTAATGACAACACACAACAAAGATGTTTCACCAGCTGAAGCATGCATACTAAAGTGTGGCACATTTATAATATTCCATTGCTGAATTTATTTTGATGTGTTTTAGCATACAGCCGTCTGGGCTTTGCATCAAAAAGAATACACATACTTATAATATTTAATTAATTTGAACACATATCAGGGGTGGCTGGTATTAACGGGCAGAGAGGTCGTTGGCGTATATAAAAAAACAGACAAAATACACCGGGCTGCCTTAACATCAGCTTCAGTGGTGCTCAGTCTAAGGCAGTAATCTGGAACTCGAGGGGATGCAACTGCGCATGTGCCGGCAGAAGGCAGGGTTGTGATGTCAGGGTGGTGGGTGTGGCATTTGTTAATGCTAGTGTATTTGCTTGTTTTGGGGCATTTTATTCTGTGGCCCAGGATGGGGTCCACACCTCCGTGAACATGAGAAGCCCCTGCCCTACCGGATGCCAGTATGAATTTGAACTGTTATTCAGAAGAGGACGGGCTGGGGGAGGTGCCACCCATGTATATGCACACGTGAGGGGATAAGGGAACGGAGCACTTACAGGCTCTAAAATCAGAGCCTCTCTTAAAAGGTCATTCTACGAAAACTGGCTGCAGGACAGACTAGATTTTTTGATTTGTATTTTATTTCTTGGTTGCAACGTTTTGCTCCACTGATGCCCCCACTGGATTTATTCTAACGGGGTGCACTCACCACCCAAGGGGCTGCCACATTGTCTCTATGGGTATCGCTCCCAGAGTGCACCTGGAATGCTGCCCATATTATGTCAGGCTAAGTCGGAAGCACCCTCACCTTTTCTTCATCGAACACGATCCCTCATTTTGGCATCTGGTGTGTTCCCGTTCTTGTCTCTTGCCTTCAGGTTTCTAATTATATGGGCCTCTGCCACACTTCCCTTCTCTGCGACTCTTTGTATTGATTTGAACTAAATTGGACCGTGGCTGCAACCCCAGCCCACCCATCTCTTTTTATCTGCTGGATGCTACATGGGTATGGTGCATCGGGTAGGTAAAAATGTTGGCCATTTGTTCATGTTTTAGGAGTCTACAAGGGCCTGCATCATGTCCTTAAAGAGAACTTCTATTAATTTGTATAATGACATTTCTGTTTACTTAGTGATCCGTATCATCAAAACAGAAGGGAAGGGAGGATGCTAGAGCACAGAATATTCCTCCTCTGCCCTCAACTAGCACTTCCCACAGGGTCGTCATTAGCATGGCCTCCCGACCTCCTGCAGATTATTTTTGTTCCCAGAACTTCTTAATCTGCTCATCCTCCATCAAAAAAAACCCTTCCCCAACACACATCAGGAGGAGCACTCCTACTGGACTCTGCTTGAGTGGGTGAGGGGCAGAGAGGACTCAGTGCTGCTGCATTCTGGGGTCAGTGTCTACAAACAGGGTGTATGGTGAGGGATGCGCCTGTATCACTGCAGTTAGAAGTATGACCGAATGAGTGCGGGAGTGCGTTGGGCATATATGAGTGCAGGGTGAGTAATGAGAGGCCACTCAGTGAGTGTTAGGACTGTATAAGTGCAGGATGTACCTTTGTGAGTGTTGCGAATGGTGTGCTTGTCTGAGCGAAAAGTGAGTTGTGTGACTGTAGGAATACTGAGCTATATGGCTTCATGAGTGCAGAGTGAGTGGTGTGAATGCAATAGATGCGAGGTGTGCCTTTGTGGGCGGTACGCTTATGTGAGTGTACGATGAGCAAAGGAGTGTGGGTGTTATTGCTGGCTGAACAGAACATTGAGTGTGTGAGTGATGTATCTGCATGAGTGCAGGGAGAGTGAAGTCTTTGTGAGCCCATTTACAACTGTTTTCCATTTTTTGCAGAAAATGCATCATTTGTACCCATTTTCTTTCACATTTTCTTGCAGGGGAAGAACCCACTCACTGCCCCAGTGCATGTATGATTCAAGCTCACCCTCATTTTATAATCAACTTAAGACTTTCTACACCACCAGTTTTAAAATGCACCAGATGCCACTAACACATATTAGGGATGGGATTGTGGGAAAGAGGTGTTGTGTGGAGTGGACCGCTCCTGCGTTCCCTGTATCGCAGCTAGTTATTCTGTTTCCTTTTTATTGGATTTAGATTTTCTAACACTTTTTCCACATTTCGTGTCTAATTAGCAGGTCTTGTTGCTGAATAATCCATAAAGGGTATTTTGTACCGCCCTGTAGAGGGATTTTGGAATATTCTTCTTGCAATTAAATTTGACCTTTGACCACAACTATCAATATTCTATCCAGAATTGCACCCCATTCATGTTAAAACAACTGCATGAAGCCAGAATTTGTTGATTTGATTTAGCTTCTCAGTTACTTCAGGAGTACTCTGGCACTCTGGTTTTTCATATCCCTCTGGTTTTTCATATCTCTCTGATTTTTCATATCGCTCTGGGTTTTCTTATCTCGCCTTTAATGTAGTGGTTGCTAGAACGCTAATTTGGATGACTGTGAGCTATTTTTATTCTTCCAAATTGTTCACAATCTGCTGAAAGCCTCTCAGTGTAGATAGACCTTAGAAAATACATTTTCTTTACAGGACAGAAGGTTCACTGCAATTAGTTCTTATAAACATTTCGGTGTCTGGTTAAGCTCTTTGTCTGTAGCTTCTGTTCAGTTTTTGAGCTGATTAGGTGATGTGTCCTTCCCTTTTTCCTTCCAGCAAGCTTTCAGCAGATTATCTACTCTGTAAGATCTACATTGGAAGGTGTAATGCTGAGAGAGCATCAATTGTCTACTCTCTACTATCCGCACAGAAAGGCAGTGGATTTCTGCATCAAGGTTCGGAGTCCATTCATTTATTCTCCACACACCGACATGGCTCTCATGTTGGAATATCTTTTCAGGGTGTATTCAAATTACATTACAATACTTTTTTTATTCTAAAGAAGCCACTTTTTTTGGTTCCCTTTTCCTATTAGTATTGCTATTTGCTGCTTCCAACCAAGGCTCTCATGAGTTTACCATCCCTAGGTATGTGAAGTATTTCACTTTCTCCTGGTGGGTGAGATGACTCAATAAAAAATATTGTTTGCTTCTCAGCTTGACAGGGCCCAGGCTATGGTCTTTGATTTCATCTTGTTGGCGTAACTTTACTATAGCTCTGTATTCAAGACCATTACCAATTATTCACAATAATATTGAGCCAGCTGCAAGATGCGCCCTTCAGGTTTGGTCACATCTTGGTAGGTTTTAAAAAAGGGACTGTAGCACGACAACTATTTAGAGTTTAAATGGCAGTGGGGCTAGCAAGCTAGTAAATGATCCTTCTGTTACACCAGTTTTTATTATAAATTGTTTTACCAACTGTCCAGCCTTGCCACAGTCTACTCGTGATGTTTAGGTTTAGTATTGTGATCTAAATACAAGCATAAGATATGGGTTCTTCCTTGCCTTCCTCAATCCTTCCAATAGTAAATCTCTATTCACCAGAGCTTACACCTGCGATATATCAAAGATGGGAGCACTTAGCATGAACGCCAGATCCACTGTTGGAAATTCAGCCTTAACTAGGTGAAACAAATCTTTTTTGCTAGCATGCATGTTAGATTTGGGGGTCTCTATTTGGCAGAGGTAGGTACCTTTGACCAAATAGGGACCCTTGCGTCTAGTCAGGGTAATGGCCTACACTCCTAAAATAACCCCTGCTCACCCCCTTGGTAGCTTGGCACGAGCAGGCAGGCTTATCTCAGAGGCCGTGTGTAAAGCATTTGTGAACACATACAGTAATACAGTGACAACACTACAAATGGACACCACACAGGTTGTATTATAAAAATAAGTATTTTTATATAGACTTATCACAAGACCAAACGACAAAAATCCACAGTACTGTACTCAAAAATAGACTTTAAAATAGTAGAAAATAGCTCAGTTCTCTCAAGTTGTAATTGCAACACTTTACTCTCGAAGTACCTGGGATATGTAACGCAATACAAACAACAGGGTCACAGGGAAGTTGATGCGTCGGTTTCTTCCACTCAGGGGAGTGGATGCGTCGGTTCCTTACTGCTGTGCAGGGGAGTTGATGCTCGCTTCCTTACTGTGTGGGGAGGAGATGAGTCGGTTTCTTACTGCTCTCCGGTACGATGCGACACGATGGCGCCTCGATACAATACTCTTCTTCGATGCGATGTGACAAAATGGCGTCTTCCTCACGATGCGACAACGTTGAAGCGACCAGGCTTGGATAGTTAGGCAAGAAAATACCTACTTTCTAAAAGTGGTATTTTCAAACACAGAATGTTAAAACCAACTTTACTAAAAGATGTATTTTATCATTCTGAGTTCAGGCATACTAAACTCGAATTTCTACCATGTTCCCTGGGACAGTTAGGATTATAAGGTGTTATATTCAAACTGCCCATTCTGGCCTATGGGTACTGGTAGCCTTGCAATAGTGAAAAAGGAAAATGGCTGTAATTCACTATCAGGACATGCCACACACATCACGGCATGTCCTACCTTTTACATACAATGCACCCTGCCCTTCGGCCTACCTTAGGGATGGCTAACATGTAGAAAAGGGAAGGTTTAGGGACTGGCAAGTGGGTGCACTTGCCAAGTCAACATGGCAGTACCAGACTGCACACAGGCTCTGCAATGGCAGGCCTGAGACACACTTTACAAGCTGCTCCGGTGGGTGGCACAATCAGTGCTGCAAGCCCACCAGCAGCATTTGATTTACAGGCCCTGGGCACACATGGTGCACTGTACTAGGGTCTGATAGGTAAACCAAATAAGCCAATCATGGAGTCATTAATCCATACATCAATTTAACATAGGGAGCACTTGCACGTGGCACTGAATAGCAGTGGCACAGTGCCCAAAGCATCTACAACCAGCAAAAACATCAGAGGCAACAGCAAAAAAATGGAAGGGAGACCCACGCCAATAGTGCCAGGTCTAACAATGCATGACTGATGCAAACATTAGTTCCACTAAAGGTTTGTTAATAAATCCACTGGGCTTGCAGGCCTGTTAGACCATGGCTCGCTTGTGTCCACCTTCTTGTAGAGTGGTAGTGCCGCTTCAGCTCGAGTACTTGGATTCCAAGTGAACTGCATGCCGCAGAGAAAGCTTTCAAGGATCGGTGTCACCTGTCTGACGTATTTAAAAAACTGCATTTGATAGGATAATCTAGCTTGAACCTTTCTCCTCCTTTCATAAACTGATTGCTCCTTTGGTCTTGTGGCTCACAGATTTACACACCTCTGTTGTGGTGGACTTGTAGAAAATGTGATAAGCCTCTGATGTCAGTTGACATATTAGCTTCTATATTTCATTTATTATTATTTGTTCACAAGCCACTATTCTCTCAAGACAAATTATGTTGCCCTCTCAGTCCATTTTCCCAAACTCTAAGACGAAGAACTCACTTTTCTCTCTCCACTGGTTTTTATACTCAGCATTTGGTCAACTATGCATCAATCAGAAACAGTGTCCTTTATTATATAATTTTCAATAACAGAAAAAAATACAAATGTGAACCAAAATATTAAACTGCATGTATTGCAATGGAACAAATGCTCTCCACTTAGTTACTTAAAGCTGCATCTTTTATATGCGTCAACTGGGGGCAGTGTATAATTCATGCAACTCGCATGACGCACAGCTTTCAGTGCTGCTTGTCGAGTGTGTAGCGAGAGGAACACCGAGTCTTTGCAGAGAGATCAGGAGGTTGAAGTCCCCCGTGAGTCTGGCTGCTATCAGTAACTCTAGGTTGGAAAGTCCAGGGCAGTATGTGTCATCATGGATAGGAGATGTGCTTACTGCTCTAAGAGTTGACACCCCTTGATATTTCTTTGATGGGCAGCATATACTCTGTCCAACTTTATTCTTCCTTGGTGGTATGTGCCACAAAGTCCATGTGCAACTCCTGGCACCCTATCAAATATCTGCTCCCGAATCTTGGATTTCTTATACCAGCATCTGTTTTTGTTTAATTAGGCTCTTGAGGGCCTGGATTGGTCAATAACACTAGGTCTACCATCTTGAATGTAATGGTAGCCAAGGTTCTTCCCTCATTTCCATGGAGCTCTGCCCACTGCAAAGGAGAACTTTCCCTCGACAATGTCCATGTGCAGCTCTTTGGCTGGCACAGTCACTATGGGAAAAGGGGACATGCAGTCAATTTTTAAATGGCGACTTGCACTGGGTAGTGGAAAAACGGTGCCTAATGCACTTATTACACCGCCTCCAGATATACAAAATATTGTATGTTAAGCATAGGTGTTATCGTTAAGCACTAAAAGAAAATACCAAAGATGATGGCTCTTTGATTAAAAGGAAAAAGGTTTCCATTATGTTTTTCTAGCTAAGGCAATGGACTTCCGCGCAGAAGCATAATATAAAATTTTCCGTATCAAGGGATACTGGTTGCTTTTAATTAAACTCTACCATAGTTTGAATTTCACTAAACGAACTAGTAACACATGAGTATAGTTTGCTCATGTTTGGATTTAACATTGGTCACGGCCATCCTGTGTATTTTATTGTTATTATCTGTAAAAAAAAAAATGTTTGCCAATAAATCATGCCTTTTGGATTCTACAGAGAGCTGGCAATTTGTCAATAAGAAACATCCGGGGTTAGATAACACAGGGGACGATGACTTTTCATTAATATCACATCTCAGATGTTTCGCAATGTATTGACGCAAGGGACATCCTGCCAGCATTGTAAATATGTATTGATTAGATGGATGCGTGTACTGCGCCGCAGTGCGCGTTATAGAAAGGATGCAGGAATCAATGGTAGTATTAGGATGGTGCTAAACATGTTTCCAGCGGGCTCCTACAGTGCATCTGTGAAATCTCTCATGTTGACAGACCGGTGTTTGGGAGAGGACCTGTCTCGAGGCTGTTTTGTGCAGTACATGCATGTCTGATTGATTTACACTCGGAAAGCCTGTTTACTTATTTATTGATTTATTTATTCAGTCTATTTATTTATTTATTAACGTAAATATTTACTTGTTTTATTTTTTTTTTAAAAAGAAGAAAATAAGTGGGTGGATTGGACATGTCCTTTAGTTCTACGGACATTAACAAATATGTCTGCCACAGTGCTAAATGCTGGCTTCTGTTTGAATATTTGCTAGGAAGCTTTCATGATTTATATGTACAAAAGCTAAGGGCAAACAGTACTGCACAGAGAGTGCATGAACCACTGTTCTATGGGTCTCTCTGTATGCCACCGCTTGTTTGTCAAATAAATAAGAATCGTCTTAATTATTTACTGCCTCCATGTCTTACCTCGCTGGCCAGTCTGGTGTGGGTACCACAGTAATTCGCTGTCAGTCAAAAGGGAGGGCGCGGAGCATCTTGGAGAGGTTGCAGCAGGAAAGATACCACATACTGTCGTGGAGGCCAGGCAGCTACAGGTGCCTGGACCAGCCATCATAGGGGCAGGATTTAGCCTACTGCCTGCCTCCGTGCAATTCCTTGTCATTCCCAAGTAAATTATGAAGATTTTAATGTACCTGCATATGTTTGCACTTTGATCTTCATTGGAGATTTCCACCTATTTCCACAATCCTATGTGTTTAAAAAGGTTACAACGCATAGGACACATAAATAGAGGGTTTGAAAGAGATTCCATTTGCATTTTGTTGAGTTATAGTTTGCTATAGGTCAAATGAGGGTTTCATAAACGTTATTAGTTCGTAGGCATGCCTAGAAATAGACTGGAAAGATATATACTTCCTTGCACTTCTGCACTAGTTACAATAGAGCCATTCAGTGGTGAGACTATTTCAAAATATACTTGTGAATTACAAAACATTTCCAAAAAAATACATTTTAAGTGCTGGACAGGTGTGCAATGCTTCACTCTGGTCATTTCTCTAAAACTTCCCTGAATATACCTTTACCAAAAACATAATTTGCATCATTTATCCATTTGTTACTGACATTAGGCATTCGTGCATCAGCCATACGTGCTCATATTCCATTTTTGTAAATCAAGTGTAAAGTTGAGATCTGTAGGAATACCCATCATTTGCTTCTGTGCTCTTAGATTTCTTGCTTAATGGACCTGGATTAAAGGCCTGCCTGACTTAGAGCACTGAGAGGCTGTTGGACAGCACTCACTGCATCTGAATGTCCTTAACCATGGAAACAATTGAGGGTAAAGTAAGTGACAAAGTTGACTTTTTGTAAGCCCCGGATGTGTGCGCACAAATGGCAAAAGCAATAAAAAAAGCCAAATGTCACTTGTGGGATGTAGCAAGGCCAACGCCATCCACATATGACATAGGAAGCATAACAATTTGGCTGAGCAGCCGCCACATTGTACTAAAGAACCCGGTTCTAAATGCGGGCTGGAAATTTAAACCTATTGCTAGTTTTACAGCTACACCTAACACTAACCCAGTTGCCATTGTACCTTGTCCTGGCAGGTTCGAGCTTCATAATATCCAGATTTAAAAATGTAAGTGGTTCAAGTAGCATGATTGGAAAGAGAAACATTGACACACCAAGGTATGTTAAAATGAATATAAGGTTTTACTTCACAGATATTTACATGGAGAGTCGTTATGTGATAGTCCTTACATTGTACTTTTACATGGCAGATTATTGCATCCAGAATATTTCGCAGGTAAGGTTGTATTACTTTTTTTTAAAGTTATGCAGGGTTTATCTGGTGGGAATAATAACAAGACATGCAGACTTGCCACAACATACGGTAAGTAGAATAAACATATGCCAAAAATTATTGAACAGACAACGGCATCTTCAGAAAGAAGTCCAGCTAATATATGAAAAGTTAACCAACAAACCCTCATAACTTCATAGATCAAAGTCCTCAAAATATGAACTAATACCAAGTCACTGTCCTGAGACAAACAGCCTTTACAACGTTGAATTTACCACACAATGCCTTTACCACATATATGCCATTATCATGCATGCCTTTACAACAAAATTGTAAGCATATACCAGATAAGTGTAAATCTATATATATACATACATATAAATTCCCTTTCATTTATATTTCAGCCCCAGGGGAAAGGTTTTGAGTTTGTTATAATATATATATATATATATGCTTGTCTCATTGCATTTATTTACTAGCTACTAAAAACTCAGCAATACGTGTTGCTGCGCAGTGCATGACCCTTTGGAAAGGTTGACTGGTCATCTTTCTAGTACTTGTTGCTAGCTTTTCGGTCTTAAACTGATACTAATGACTTACAACCAATGCCCAGAAAGAGTTACCAAGTGTAAAAATGGCAAAAAAGGAAGTAATACTATCACAAAATGTAGCACATTATGCCACATAATTTGCATCTTCTTGCCACATAATTTACTCAAATTATGTCATTTCAGATGCCATCAGTGATGTCACTAACCACATCATGAGTGATGTACTATGTGAGGTCATAAGCAGTGCATTCTGGGGGTGTCAGTTATAGTTAGCTCAGGTAACTAAAACTGCTGAGTTTCAATGGTTTTGTACGAGTAAAGTAGGTCTGTGAGTGGGTGTTTGAGTCTATGAGTTGGTCTGTGAGTCGGTGCATGAGTCTCTGAGCTGGTCTGTGAGTGGGTGTGAGAGAGTATGAGTGGTTCTGTAAGTGGGTGCATGGATGCCTGAGTGGGTTTGTGAATGGGTGGGAGAGTGCCTGAGTATGTCTGTGAGTGGGTGCATGAGTGTCTAAGTGGATCTATGAGTGCATGTGAGTGTCTGAGTAGGTCTGTGAGTGGGTGTGTGAGTGGACCTGTGAGTTGTTGTATGAGTATCTGAGTTGGTCTGTGAGTGGGTGTATCAGTGTCTGAGTTGGTCTATCAGTGACTTTGTGAGTGCCTGAGTGTGTTAGTATGTGCCTAAGTGTCTGTGTGGATGTGTCATGGACTGGGCCACAACAGAACCAGACCTGCCCGTTTATCCAAAAACAGTTTATAGTTTTGCACAAAATGTCTATCCAAGTGGAGTACTTTCTACTGATTAATTACTAAGTGCTACCTCTTTGGGTAAATGTCCAACATGTATTCTACACTATAGCTGCGTAATGGAGAAAGAGGAAATGTCACCAGTGACCTTGTGAGCATTTTGGCAATGTGATTGTTCCTCTTGTGTCTTTATCCAGAAATGTGTGATAACATGAATCTTTCTATACAGAAGATGAAGAGAGTACAAAGAGGTAAACCTCCATCAAACAAGGGCACTTCCTCATAACTATATGAAGTAAGTGCTTGATAGTTTGCTGGAGATGTCCTCATATTCCTCAGCATCAAAAGTGTCACCAAAATTGGCAGGAAAAGCACTGGGGGGGCTTTTGTGAAGATGCCAATCATCCTGGAAAAGGTGGGAAGGCTATTGCATACTACTAAGGAGGACGGGTGGGCAAAATTGGCAGAACTTCAGGCGATTTTGCACATTTGTTTACTTGTAAAGGCATTTAAAGTTAGAACAATAGAATCTACTCTCATCAGGTAAGGACAAGAAAGAACCCACATGACACAGTCACAACACATTGCGCTCCAATAGTTCAATGATGCATTCACCTCCATGAAGCATTTCAGATTATCTTTCAATGTGGAAATGCTGAGAAAACACATTGGCGTTGCCTTTGTCAAGCCCAGGAGGTCAAGATCATTATTCCTTAACAAGAGTGGAGCTTCAATTGAGGCACCTGCTATGTCTATATATGTAAGAGTTCCCCGTAAAGGTTTAATTTCTCTAAAAATTAAGCAGGTCCTTGTGCCAGCTCCCCGTGTGTCAATTCTCCTGTCCAACTTACCAGCAGTCCGCTGCCCTCTGCTGCCTACCTGCTGCCCTCTATGTGTGCATCTTCTGCTTGTTTCTTGCTCTGTTTTGTTTTTCTGCTTGTTTTTCCATCCTCTGAATTGCCTTTTCTGCTCCTTTTTCTGCCCTCTCTTTTGCCTTTCCTGCTCAGCTCATTTTTCTGCCTTCTGCTTTGCCATTTTTGTTTTTCTGCCCTCTGATTTGCCTTTCCTGCTTGTTTTTTGGTCAACTGTTTTGCCTTTTCTGCTCACTTTTCTGCCCTCTGTTTTGCCTTTTTCTCCTTGTTTTTATACCCTCCATTATGCCTTTCCTGCTAATTTTTATACATACCCTCCTTTTTTGCCTTTTCTACTCTGCCCATTTTGCCCTCTTCTGCTTTGTTTTATCTTTTCTGCTCTCTGTTTTGACTTTTTCTCCTTGTTTTTATACCTTCCATTTTGCCTTTCCTGTTAATTTCTCTGCACTCCTTTTTTGCTTTTTCTACTCTGCCCATTGTGCCCTCTTCTGCTCTTTTTTGTCTTTTCTGCTCTCTGTTTTGCCCTCTTCTACAATGGGTAAGGCACTATTTCATTTGATTTCCTGCCTAGATGACAGCAGGCAGGGAAACAGATGAAAACTCTGCTCCCAGCAAGCGGGAGCAGTGTGACACCTCTCACTTGCTGGAAGCTAAGTTAGTGTTTGCTCTTGTTTGGTGGGATCTGTCATAACTGCTATCTCCAGAGGGTGGGCACCTCAGGAGATAGCAGGAGCAGGCACTGGGGATGGCATTTCCCAAGGCCATAAATGGATCCAGGAGGGGGCCGCACAGCCCCCCTCATTTAAATAGCACGAGCCGGTGCCGGGGAGGAGGTTGTCCCCAGGGCTTGTATGGGGTGGGAGGGCCTGCTCCCTTTATTAAATACATGGCCCCGGGGAGGTGGTGGTCAAAGGGTCCCTTTTGGGCAATGGAGGGTCTGTGCAGACATCTCGTTATTTTTCCTAAAGCCTTGGGAGGTTGTTGTCCCCGGGGCTCTTAGAGCCTCAGGAGGAGGGCAGCGTGACCCTCCTCCAACTTTCTGTGACACTCGGCCAGCCCTGGGTATGTGGTGGTCCCTGGGGCAAAAAGTGTCTTTGGAAAAGGGAGCCTTGTGCGCCCCCCTCCCCTTATTTAAAATAAAAATAAGACCCCAGGACCTGGCCAACCCAGGGGCAAATATTCAAACAAGCGCGGGTGCCAGAACTTCGGTGTTTTTATTTTTGTTGCTGCTTGCGACTCCGTTGTGACTTGGCAGCAAAATGTTTCTTTTCTTTAAATGCTTTTTTGACCCATCAGGGTCCCATGGGGACCTCAGGACCTTCTCAGTGTGTATCACAATGGTGTGACAGGTTGTAAGCTACGTCCTGTGTGTGACAAAATGGGCAGATTTACGATGTGGCATCACCCGGTTGGGTGTGTGCTTCGCCTATCAAAGGAAATTGCACCTCCATTTTTAAACCCCTGCATAGCCTGATGGCAATAAGAGGCTTGCAAAGATTGGAGACCGGACCATCTTGAGCTGATGAACTCATATAAAATATTGTTGACTCCTGACTTGTACTCTCGACTCATATCAACTCTATCCAGAGCTATGTGCACTAGCTTTCTTACTCCCTCTCAGGGCCGGTAGAAGGTGGACTTGCAGGGAGCTTGAATAATGGGCCCCCCAAACGTCTGTTGCCTGATCCTTCTGATCCTATTGTGGGTGCCCCTGGAAAGGACACTACAGGCTCTTGCTAGACACAGAGTCATACTGCAAGTGCTGGAAGGACTGGATGTCTGTAGAGTGCAATCAAATTGAGTGGTCTGCAAAGGAGGACCTTAGGGTGCTGCTGCCAGTAAGACTCCTGGTCAGGAGGCACCCATGGCTGAGAGGAGGGAAGATCCAGGTCACTACAACCAAGCTGCTGTAAAGGAAGAGAGAAAAACAGCGGCAGAGGCTGTAGGAAAGTGTGAGGAATTCTGAAGGTGATGAAGCCCCAGAAACATACCCCTGGTCGCTGCTTGCCACTGGGAGCAGAAAGCCACTGACTCACTAAAATTATCTCAACAGTGCACGACATATTAATATAACTTTTGGTCACTTAAACATGAGAAGAAAATCAACTGCGTGGGTGATCTGATTACTGCACCTAGCAGATGAAAATATCAAGAGGGCAGTGAAGATTTTCCACAGAGGAGCAGGTTTGGATTGGATCCCAAAGGGCGGCGGGGCACTGGTGTGCACCTTTGACAAATTCTCCAAGTTAGAGTGGTAAGGTCTGAAATTTTTGTCATTTCTGGAAGGTTGAATGAAATTCACCAAAATGCAAATGTGTCATTCAGAGAAATGCATCCTCTTGCCACTTTTTGATATGAGGACGCATATGCACTAAGAAAATAGCACGGAAAACACAAATAGTCGCTCTCATTTGGATTGGTCACGGTGTTCCTGTATTATGATTTTGTGCCACAAATGACAGCAAAATTATGCAACCTAGAGTAATTGCCGAACGTTTTGCATAACAAGTGTAACACAAAAATCATGAGATTATGCAAATTATGCCGACTTAATTTAAGTTTCGCCCAGGCCAAGTTTAGAAGTGGGGGTTTGGATCTTGGTTGGTTTGACCAGGGTGACCAAAGATGATTGTACTTCTACCCCAGGGGAACCATCATGGTTCTGAGAGAAGGGGGCCAGGAGGGCATCAACCAAATACCCCTCTGACAACAAGAAGAGATGATTTACACTAGCAGGCAGATTTGGTGAAGTCACCGTCTTCTGCCTGGTGCCAGGAAGTGACTGTCAGCAGCAGGAAAGACCACAGGACTGCTTATCTCGATGAAGCCTGCATGAGTGCACTGCACTGAGAAGGGTACTTGCCGCTCATAACTTAAAAAAACAGTAAATAAGCAGTGAAAAAAGAGTAACACCAGGGTTGCATCAAACCAAGGAAAATAAACAGGAGCAACAACATCAAAGAAAATAAAGCAGGGTAGAGGAGCACAGCATATGCCCCTAGAGCTTGTAGAATGTTGCATATTTGCTTTGATTTAAAAGTGATCTGGTGGCCTGGAGTCTGCACTTGCCCCCATTCTACAGAAAGAAAAGTGAGTTATCCATGTGTCCTCAGTGGAGAGAATTATTGGGAAGAACTAGTTACCCCTGAAAAGTTGGCTTTACTGCCAATCCACTCCCAGCACTGAACATATGTGTAGTTCTGGGAGTGATGGACCCTACTTGTGAGGATCCTGAGCAGTTTCTTGGTGATGTAAAATATGAAGTATGTACTTTTGTTAGCATTTGTATTTGTTAACATTGATATTATAAAATACTTTGTACTAACTAATAGGTCCGGCTTTTTGATAATTTATGGCAAATGTTATAATTGTTGTGGCAAAGGCATTCAGTGCGTGTTTAAAAATGTAACATGTATTGCAAAAGACTGCAGGCCTAACTTCAACACTGTGGTCACCTTGACGTCATAATATTGCATATCTTAGGCTTGCTTCAGGTGTTTATAGGGATATTGCTCATTTTGAGGTTAGGGCCTGCTGATGCTCAAATGGCTCAGGGTGTCTCACAACTATGGTGTCTAGCCTGGATTTAGGGGAATTAGATGCCAACTTTGACCTTTTTTAAGGTATGTGATTTACACTCCAGGCAGATGGTAAGAGTCTTCGGGAGGATTTCCAATTGGTGTTTCCACTTCTATTTTGTAAGTATTTCTAATTGCCTATATGCAGTGTGTGTGTGTGTCTGTTTATTAAAGTGATTTTCCTTTATAAAAATAAAAGCAGTGGCAGGACGAAGCCTTGCACTGCTCTGCTTTGGTGCCCTGAATGCCCAGTGCCAAGAGTGGTACTTGCATTCTAATCTGATGGTCCAGGGTATGGAAGCCCAGGACACCAGCTGACACAACTAGGATCCGGTGACATCTGACTGCACTGGTAACTCCTGAATAGGACTTCTCATGGTGTAAACATATCTCACACCATCACCATTGCACCTAGCTTTTGGCTGGCACAATTCCACTAGGAAGCTCAGGTGATTTATTTTGGAAAACAATTAAAAAGTAGTGAAGTTTTCTGTTCATATACCACATAAGAAGGAATGGAGGTTATATTATCAATGAACAATCAAGCTCAGAATAATTAGAATTATATGGCAGTGAACATACTGTTGGAAATCTCTGTGGGGGAACTGATCGGTGATAGAGTTTTTGTGTTTCCAAAGATTGAAAGTCAATCTACACTTAGGAGATTAGTGGCTACACTTTTTTCCATGCTGTTTAATACTGTTCATGATAAATCAACATATGTCAATCTTAGAGACATAATGAGTCTACCACTAGAAGTATGTCCTGAAGAGGAAAAATAGGCTCAGGCGTGGAACAACCATAATGAGGCTATCCGAGACGCCACCATTCAAAGTTTTGCGATAGTGTCATATATTATGATTTTGCACCGCCATATGTTTACAGTGGGAAAGCTTTTTAGGAAAGATGGGTGAGGTACTGAATGAAGTCTAACTAATGTGAGTAATGTGGAAATACTGCATAAGACAATGGCCCTACGGAAAATTGCAAGCATGAGTTAATGTCTGTTGTAGTGGCCTAATAACAGCTAAGTAAGAGGCATTAATATAGGCTTTGGCAATGGCTCCAAAGTATGAAAATGACTGAAGGATATATCTGACATAACTTTGTATTATAGATAAAATTGGATGCAAGACTTAGAAAAGGAAAAGGTAAAACACAGGGTCCCTTCCTTGATTCCTAGATTACAACACAAAAAGGAGAAAATACAAATATTTCACCACAAATATACACAATATAATGCATGGGATTCTGTAACTCCTGTTTAAAGGCCAGTTTCTAATTATATAATCGGCAACCTGTAACTCGCCCAGTTACCGATTATTATAAATGATTTCAGTCGAGTTTTGACATCACAATGCCTGCTGCCAGAGTCAATCAGCAAGGTGAAAGGCAGGTCAGTTTACAGAGCATAATTTAAGCTGCTGTTTAAAACAAAGAAAACAGAACTTTGCTTTTATTTCTTGTGCTCTAGTTGATTAGCTTACAATGACAGGCAGAGAGAATATTTTTGTTGTTTGCACTCCTTAGATAGTTAGAAATAATCTAGAACCCTTCTGCATGTTTCTACACATTCTGAGCTACCGCAGATTTTTTTTCTTTTTTTTTAAACCGCCATATATTGAACTGTTTCCCATATATGTTTGCACAAATATTGAACAGGTTTTAAATGTGCTTAATTTTCCATTAGAGGTTTTAGTTTTGTTCTTCATACTTGAAAACATGCTTGCTCTTTCATATGAAAAAGCTAAGCACCAAGGTGATAGTGTTACCCTGTATTATATGGGTAAAAGTACCCCCTGGGGTACAAGATAAGGATATTGCAAGACACTTCAGAGATCCCTAACCTTAAAAAAGGAACACAGCTTTCAGCCTTTTTCTTCTATATGGTTTTAGAACTCCTCAGTGACATGCAATATCCTTATAACGTTCAGCGGGGGATACTTTGCTCCATATAATACAGGGTTATCCCTCATATATCATGAAACATATACAGCACATCTAGGGGTAACAATTACAACAAGAGCATTAGTAATGTGCAAAGAATAAATAATACATGTTACTCAGAAATGAAGGACAGAAGACATGAACAGTAATCCCAGAATAGTTCTCACACATTACCGCCCATATGGAGCATAATCAACTACACATGTAGGGATGACATGAATGTAAAATACTAATGGCAGGCTAGCTATTTAAAGGCGTGTAAAAGAACACTGAGTACCCAAAAGTAACACAATGATGTTACATCTCAGAATAAACTTTTAATCACTTCGATAGCAGAGAAAAATTAAATTCACTATTAGCAAGTTTAAATTCATATATGCTTATTCTTCTAATGTATTGCACAACAGCCATAGCATCCCTAAATAGACCGGATGTGATAAATTATGCTAGATTTTAACTCAATCTATTATCACCTTTCATTTAACCAAATATGGCTCTCCTCTTTTTTGAACGGCTCTTTACGCTATGATTGCTTAAACCTGATAATGTTATAAATCTCTAACAAACCTGGGATATCATTGCATAATGCAAACTATAATTGGAGAATTCAATACAAATTAGAAGGCATAAAATAGGACTATTCACCTTAAACAGTGTATTGTTCACCTGAAGCCAATTTGCAGGAGTGGTGTTAGGGAAACAGGCATATGCTCATAAATAACTTAAATAAAAAGAAACAAGGGGGTGTCTGCGCATATACAAAATAAAGAAAAGAGGGGAGATCACAGTATCTAAGAGCAACAAAGCTCAGGATCAATATAAATATGTGGGATTGTACAGACAATTTGAAACCTCTGTATAGGAGAAGTGGCCTGTGATAGAGTTTTCCAATTGGCAAAGTCATGCCAACATACCAAAAGTCATAGTTGTCCTAATTGCAGGTGTTAACGGCATGACTCTCCAAATACAATTGTGCATAATGGGTTTCAAGGTCATTTTTACAATCTCGCCCGTATGATGGGCTTCTGATATTTACTCTCTTCATGAATTTGTATTAAAAAGTGTATTACAGACTATAAAAGAGGCAAAACTATCACATTGTTGAGGAGCAGCAGTAGGTGAGTAATATATTCCTTTCATTCTGTTATCAGGCTTTTGTCAACCTGAGGTTGGTGGCCAGAAAAGAGCCACAAAAAGTCAGATATAGGAAAACTACAATCTCATAAATAAACCATTCCCGACAGACTGCCATCTATAGTATCTGTATAAAACTTATTCTATTCAGTTCCTGACTTTCACTTTCACCAATATAGCCACCGTGAGTTTATCTTGCATCTTGTGTTTGCAGATCTATTGCAAGAAACTGAAATTTGTTCTATGTTTGGTAATTGCTTTATTTTTTATAAATAACTTAACCAACTGATAGTAGTTTTTTTCTAATGAAGACAAAGGGGAGGGGAATAGGAATCTAGGGTTTTTTATATTAAGGTCCAGCATACGTACCCAAGCAATTAAGTATAAACACAAAGTATGCAGTTCCTAACTAAAAAGGCAAAACCAAGACAAATCCTAACTGTAACAAGAAATACCAGTGAACGACAGGAGAGTGGTCAACATGTTTCATGCCTATTTTATCAAGTAGATGGCAATTCTTCAGGACCTAAATAATAATACTACCTACACACATTTTTTTGGTGGTGGACACAAAACACATGAAGTGAGAAGTGACCACCCTTACAGCACCCTACAAAAAGTGTGAGGGTACCTCTGGTATAACCAAAGTTAAATGTAACCCTTGTCTCTAATAATTCGGGCCATGTCGGTACCGGTCGCCGCGGACACTGAGTTCTAGTGCCGGTTTCCTTGGTGGAAGTAAACAGTTATCCTACCCGAGCAGCGTAACCGGTCCAAACGAGCTGTTCAGCAGTAGGTGAGTAATATATTCCTTTCATTCTGTTATCAGGCTTTTGTCAACCTGAGGTTGGTGGCCAGAAAAGAGCCACAAAAAGTCAGATATAGGAAAACTACAATCTCATAAATAAACCATTCCCGACAGACTGCCATCTATAGTATCTGTATAAAACTTATTCTATTCAGTTCCTGACTTTCACTTTCACCAATATAGCCACCGTGAGTTTATCTTGCATCTTGTGTTTGCAGATCTATTGCAAGAAACTGAAATTTGTTCTATGTTTGGTAATTGCTTTATTTTTTATAAATAACTTAACCAACTGATAGTAGTTTTTTTCTAATACCTTAACCACCTCTTGATTTTTATAATTTCTTCCTTATATCTTGATAACAGGAGAAAACAAATAATAAAATCCCCATCATTTCTAAAGTCCCAGATTTGCAACCATGAAACCTTTAAATTGTACAAGACCTTTCCCCATGCCTTCAGCGAAAATTATTCCAAGTGGGTTTAAATTATAAATGCATACAAGTCCCTACATAATATTGTGCATTGCACTGTGGTGCACCTTTCTGGTCCCAGGACAGACGTGATCAAAAAGCAGTCATTAGGGGTCTGATTAATAAACCTAATATAGGAGGCAGAATATCAACGGGTCACAATTGTGACCAGCACATGGAATGGCAAAATATCAAAGAGGAACATGCAAAAAGGGAGGTTTGGATTTACTATTATTAAACCCACATCTACATTCCTTGAATATATATATATATCACTAAGGTATGTATATGTGGAGTTAAATAAAGAAAAATCTATGCTAACTTACCTTTCGATATTTTTTATCTTGATAGTCTTCTCACGATAGTGTTTCCCTTCGATATTCTGTCTTCAATATTCCTAACCCACGCTTTCTCTAAGTATGCCTTATTCCTGGAAATTTGTTAGTACATGACTTTGAAGCATGGACAAAGACCCAGTCTCTCACTGAAAATGATTTGTGGATAAAGCCTGGATATTCAGGACTAATGTACACCAGTGCCGAAGTATGACACACCTTCTCACAAAAAAGCTTTGTGAGTGGGCCCAATGTTCTGCTTCAATTTACTGATGATGTTAACACCCAAATGATTCGCCATTGAGCAGCTATGCAGTTTATCAATCTGCTTTTCATGCCACATTTCTGCTTGGTCAATGAAACCAAAAAAGGCTATGCATGTGTTCGTTATCTATAATTGGTGGAAAGGTTGATCGTCGTTCAACACAGAAGGGATGTCTTCCGAGTACAAGATAAGCACTACAAGGGTCAGCAAAAGGCGCTAATTTAACTTTTTGTAGATGTATATCTGGACTGCAGCCTGGTCCCCACACTATGTATGTAAACCACTTTTATTGTGTGAGCACACACCTTTAACCACTTAAATCCAACTCATGTAATATGAAGTGTTCATTAAGTGCTGCAGTGCCCTTCACGGATAGGTACTACTTCAACTAACAAAGTAATAAAATTCAGGTAATTCTTTCAGTGTTATGCAGTGCAATGTGCCACACTCATGCAGATTTAAGTCAAAGTATAGATGAAGAGAGCAAATAATAACTGGGGTAACCTTATATGATTTACAACTGAGACCACTTCAGCCATATGCTGCTAAGAGCTGATTCTATCAAAAGCACTCCTGGCGTCCACAAAGCCCACATATATTTTGCCACACTGTTTAGATGAACTCCATGCTCAACAAGAAAACAAGTCAAAGTTGGGAAGCTAGTTAAGTTCTATTATTTCTTATAGAGGACTCAGATTTAATAGAGGACCTCTTTTATTGTCTCCTGGTTGACTTCAACCCAGGTTTCCCTAAGAAGCGACAGTGTTTCATACCCGGCCAGCCACAATATGGCCGACCCTGTGCATATTACAGATATAGAACAAGTGTGATATTTCATTACCTCAAAAGTAGCTTTCTAAACTAACCATGGGCATATACCCTGAACAAAACATACATTTGAAGTGCCAGACCTGAATCAGAACGCTTTTTCTCTTTGATCTTCATTTATCAGATGTTTGGGAATGGACTGAGGAGAGTAAGCTGGTGCATCCAGCAGGCCAAGTCTATCAACCCAACCTAATGCAGATTTGTATGATAACGTCAATGCTGCTTACCTTGTAAGAAGCGCCCATGGTACATGTATTGCATGCTGCAGACTCATGCATTATATTTTATCTGTCCTTACACGTTTTCTGGTCTGGATGCAACCAGAAAGTGTGTAAATGCAAAAGGACAACTGGACTTCAATGTCCATTAAAATGAAAATGTCATTCCCTCCAATTGTTTCCCTTCTGAAACTGAAGGCTACAAGTTCAGGCCAGGTCACAAAGGCATTATTTGCATGTAACTTGCTCAGTTTACTGTATGGCTCCTACGAAGGGAATAATTTGATTACAGTCTATAAAAATCGTTTCCTGAAAGGAAGAGCATTTTTAAAATGTAACATAATAGTCACTAGAGGCCCTAGTACACTTGGCTCTTCCTAGTATCGTGTTATGCCCTAAAGCGGATCTGAAATGTTGCAAAACTAATTTGCTGACAATGCAGCCATTCATTTATCCTGCACAGCTACGGTCAGTGACATCATCACTTTGCCGCCCCTTCAAATATGTAACATAACGCTATAGATAAAATGTATGCTGTCCTTCAGAACACTCACTTTCTCTCAAAGTTTCAGTTCTGCACTCTTTGTTACTGGAGGAGCCACTGGAGCTAGAGGCATCAGCACCAGACCATGGGTACTCGCAAACATTTGCCCAAGGGTCATAAATTATGGTCTGTGGTGTGACTGAGGGCCTCACAGATGCCAGCAGGGTGGCGGTAGGGGCTCTGGTGGGTCAGGGATTGTGTAAAGAGGTCTAAAAAAATGTTAAATAAGTGAGAAAGCAACTAAAGTTAAGCGGTGCAGGACACCACCGTAGTTCCTTCATAACTTAATTTTACCTGCAAATAAATACTTGCCCGTTTATTTAACATTTGTTTCTGAATATTAGGGCTCAGCAAGTAAACAGCAGCAAGTGGCCAACAGGCCGTGCTTTGAGTATCACTGATCTAGACGGTCTGCTCCCTTGTAGTCTTTCATCCCATACATTACATAAGCAATAGGACAACGTGCCCCTCAAAAAATCAAATGGTTACTTTTGGATCACGGGGACCATAACTCGATGTAGAATAATTTCAGAACCCAGAAGACTTAAGCTTTCCTTCGAAATTCCTTCAATCAAAAACTACCTTTACATGTCACGGTCAAAAGATGATGCTACAGCAACAATGCTACTTTTTGTCCAAAAGACCAATTATATGAAACATAAAGGAAGTAATTTTTCTTCAGCCTTAAGAGAATAGCACCTAAAAGTGTAACTTATGGAAGGTGTCTGTTGAATGTGGCAAGTGTCATATTCTGCAGCGTAAGATGTATTGAGCTTTGGGCTGGAAGGCCTATGTTTTAATGCAGCGGCACGGGTAGTAAGCACTATGTATTCTTGGATAGACAGTCTTTTTTTTAAATAATTATTTTTATTAACTAAGTAAACAAGCTTCAGATATAGGCTTGGTTAGACAGTCTTATACATTAGGAAAACTATTTAGCTGCAACACTTGGAACGTGTTTACAAAGTTTCAGTCCCCATGACAAAAGCTACATTTCAAAGAGGTGCAAAGTTTGATAATCCATGCACCACCGTTTGACACAACCCTAGGATATTGTAATTATAATTGTATTTAAATAGTGCTTATAACCCCTGACAAAGCGTTGAAGTGCTTTTCAGTGGGTAGCACGCTACTCCCAAAGGATTAGTGGTGGACTGGTATAGGGAAATATAAGTTGTTCATTTAAGTGGTGGACATTGGAGTCTGTTAGTTTGATTCAATGTGATTAATGAGGGAAAAATGAGGGAAGAGTCTAGATAGTGTTATTTAGGAGATCATATTAGTTACATGAGGTTTGGGATGAGTCAAAGGAGGTATAGAGGACGGAAGAGTCTATAATGGGCTATTAGGGAGATCAGAGAACTAAAATCAGATTTCGAATGAGTCAGAGGAGGGACACAGGAGGGAAGAGTGTAGGAAGTGTTACTTTGGAGATCATAGTAATAAAAAGAAGTTTGGGGTGAGTCAAGGAGGGATATAGGAGGGAAGAGTGTAGAAAGGGCTATATGGGAGATCATAGTAGTAGAGTGAGGTTTTGGGGTGAGTCAAGGAGGAATAGAGGATGGAAGAGCCAAGAAAGGATCTTAGGGAGACTGTTAGACCTGGCACCATTGGCGTGGGTCTCCCTTCCATTTATGCTGTTGCCTCATGTGTTTTTGCTGGCGTTAGATGCGTTGGGCACTGTGCCACTGCTGTCCAGTGCCACAGTGCAAGTGCTCCCTACTGTAAATGAATGTATTGATTAGTGGTTCCATGATTGACTGTTTTGGTTTACTTGTCAGACTCTAGTATAGTGCACTGAGTGTGCCCAGGGCTTGTAAATCCAAATGCTGCTGGTGGGCTTGCAGCACTGGTTGTGCCACCCACAGAAGCAGCCCTGTAAAATGTGTCTAAGGTCTACCATTACATAGCCTGCGTGCAGTCTGGTACTGTCATGCTGACTGGGCAAGTGCACCCACTTGCCAGTCCCTAGACCTTCCCTTTTCTTCATATCAGACACTCCTATGGTAGGCCCAAGGGCAGGGTACATTGTAAGTATAAGGTAGGGCATGCCCTGATGTGTGTGGCATGTCCTAATAGTGAATTACAGCCATTTTTGTTTTTCACTATTGCAAGGCTACCTGTTCTCCATAGGCCAGAATGGGCTGTTAGATTATTACATGTTTATAATCTTAACTGACTCAGAGAACATGGTAGAAATTCAAGTTTAGTATGCCTGAACTCAGAATGATAAAATGCATCTTTTAGTGAAGGTGGTTTTAACATTATGTGTTTGAAAATACCACTTTTAGAAAGTAGGTATTTTCTTGCCTAACCTTTCAAGCCTGCCTCTGCTAGGTTGTGTATTCCTTTGTCTGGTTTCTGTGAGTGACAGGGCTGGGGGATTCCAAGAGACAGGCTGAGTCAGCCCAGTGGTGAATAGAGAGATCTGCATCTAGATGGGAGGGAGGGGTCACACCTGAACCTTGAATAGGGCTGTGCCTGCCTTCCACAATGCTGGCTCCACCTCCTGGGGAGCGGCTGATGGCTCTGCCCTGCATAGTGAATGAAGAGAAGGAATCCTGTCAGCAAAGTGCTCTAGGGCTGTACTTGCCTTCCACAATGCTGGCTCCACCCCCTGAGGGGCGTCTGATGTTTCTGTCCTAAACTGTGAAAGGAAAGGAGAAGTCTGGTTAAACAGAGTGCTCAGGAACTGGTTTGGACTGAGCAAAGGCCCCTCTCCCCTCAGAGAACAAAGGATTTTGAGGTATAAGTAGAGGGACACTGATCCCAAGAATTTAGATCACTTTTGGAACAAGAAGAAACCTTTACTGAGGAGCGGAACTGGAAGAAACTGAGGAGAAACTATTCCTAAGCTGAAGTGCTGCTTGGGGGATTGGCAAAGGAAGGAGAAGAGACTTTGTGTGCTTATTTCAACTTGTAAGGATCTCCAAGGGCTTGGAGCAGAGCTTGCCAACTGCTGAAGTCTCAGGGAAACAGACTTCAACCCCCAGCTCCCCAGAGTTCTTTGGAAGTGCCTGCTGCTGTTTTGGACCTTCTGAGGGACTGCGTGTTGCAAGGAGCTGGAAGCACGACTCAACAAAGCCGAAGCGTGTTGCCGTCGCTGCTGCTGCCGTCGCACTTTTGAACAAGGGTGTCGCCGCTGGAGTTGTCGCACTGCACCGCATCGAGAGAAGGGTCTCGCAACGAGGAAGAAGCGTGTCGCCGTCGCTGTTGCTGCCGTCGCACTTCTAAACAAGGGTGTCACCGCTGGAACTGTCGCATTGCACCGCATCGAGGAAAGCCCCTCGTATCCCAAGAGAAGCGTGCCGCCGTCGGAGCTGCTGCCGTCGCATTTCTGAACAAGGATGTCGCCGCTGTAGTTGTCGCATTGTGCGGAAGCTTCACGCAAACTGGGAGAAGAGTGTCACAGCTGAAGCTGTTGCCGTCGCACTTCTGAAAAGGGGTGTCGCCGCTGCAGTCCACGCATTGAACCGAGAACTTCTCACATCCCCGGAGAAGTGTGCCGCATCTGGAAGATCTTCACGTCTTTATTTCTTTGCACCAGAACTTTGCCGCATTTCCATCGCTGCAACATTCCTTGTCGTGGAAGCGCAACGCATCGTAAGGTACATTGATGCAAAGTGTCGCATCTTAAGAACTGAACAGAACTAAGCTAAAAACTACCATCTTAAAGTAATAGTATTGTGTATTCTTGTCGTTGATGGTCTTGTGGTAAATTTATATAAAGTATACTTATTTTTTATATAAAACCTGTGTGGTGTCCATTTGTAGTGTTGTCACTGGATTACTGTATGTGGTCACAAATGCTTTACACACTGCCTCTGAGAAAAGCCTGTCTGCTCGTGCCAAGCTACCAAGGGGGTGAACAGGGGTTATTCTGACTAGAGGCAAGGGTCCCTATTTGTCACAAGTACCTACCTGTGCCAACTAGAGACCCCCAAATCTAACAGAGACCATATTGGCTTAAGGGACTAACTTTAATAGAAGTGATGTGCATTCAACTAGGAAAAATGGTCACCCTAAGTCTTTATGTAACTATAAACTAGAAATGTGCAAATATTAACCTGATTCCTACAGAATATAGAACAGTAGAATCCAATAGTCCCTGGCAGTTTCTTTCAATCTTGCAAACATTTCTTGAATCTGGTGCTGCTAACATTTGATTACAACTATTTTAGTCACAAATAAACTCAATCATCTCATGAATATATCAACAGTGACAACCCAAAAAAAAAAACAACATAAGCGAACATTCAGAAAAAGAAAAAAACTTTTTTTAAGGAGACAGCAGGAACTAAGTATTACACTCCTAGTTCAAACAAATAAGGACATGATTGTAATCAAAATAATAATCTAACACATCAAATTATTATTATTATTATCTTATTTTTCCCCCCCTTTTTTCGGATCATGAATAAGTGGTTTTGGGTCTATCTTTTTTGAGGGGAGGGCAGGTCACCTTTGGTGTGATTACAGGGCACCAACACTAGTAGTTGGGGGGGGGGGAAATGTGGTTAGCGGGGCATGCCGCATTTTCCAAGGGTGGGGTGGTTGGTGGGAGAAGTGAAGGGGTGGGCAGTTCAGGGTAACAGTAGAAAAGAGCAGGAGCTATCAGAGAGGTGTTAAAATGTGTAGATATCTACTGAATACAACTTTGAAGCTCATAAGGTTCTTTATTCTTTCCCTTTTTTTCTCTTGACAGAATGAATATATCCAGTAGGTGTCAGATTGTATCTGTCAATGTTAATGGTATGTTGAATAGACGTAAATACAGAGGATTAATTAGGTGGTTACTTACTTTAAAACCTCAAATTCTTTTTATTCAAGAAACTCATTTGAAGACAAATAACCCAATATGTTATATACCTGGAATGTTTTCTAGAGTTTTTTTTGCTTCAGCAGGTGCTGCAATGAGGGGTGTTGCAATATATTGATTGGGTATTTCTTCATGAACAACGGGACCCCCTGGGGGAGGTGGATTTGGATTCAGGTTAATGTAAATGAGCAGGTTCTGAATCTTATAAATTATTATGGTCCAATAGAAGATGACTCATTCGCTTTACAAACTCTTTGTAAACTTTTGATTGGGGTCTCCAGGCAAATAGTGTTCGGGGGTGATTTTAATTATATTCAGGATCTGAAAATGGACACCTCAAAAAGAGGAAAAAAAAATTGAAACCCAAGATTAAGAAGGTCTTCGATGCATTGCTAGAAGACCTTCAGTTAATTGATGCATAGCGATTACTCAACCCGAAAGTTTTGCTTGTTCTTCACGCCAACATCAGACGGCATCCCAAATCGACTTTTTATTGATTTCACGCTCATTAACTCTTAGGGCTGCTAGCATTGGTGTAAATGCTTTTTCAGATCATTTTTATACTCTGGTTGGGCTAGAAATCAGTGTTTCTAAAAAGAGCAGGACCAAGTGGCAGATGGACCGCTTGCTCCTTCAAGATCCATTATGGATTGAACAGTTTAGGCTTTGGTTTATTGATTTCTTCAATGTTAATAAAGGGTCAGCTGATATTTTTTCTGTTTGGGGCGGTTTTAAGGCTGCAGCCCGTGGACAGATGATAGCTGCTTCTGCTAGGAAAACTAGGACACAGTTAGCTAAAATGGCACAGCTTCAGTTGTCATTAGATAATGCTTCTAAATTTGAGGATTCTTTATCACGGGGTCAGTTGGAACAGGCCAGAAAGGCTTTTAGAGATTTTTTTGTTTTAGAAGAAATAAATAGCTCCCAGACCTATATTCAGAAGGTATACGAAGAAAGCCAAATGGTTGGAAAGATGCTAGCTTGGTCAACTAGGGCTCGTCAAGAATCTTCCTGTATTGTAGAAATAATTGATCCTGTAACCAACGCTATAGTTAATGAAAGAGCGGATATCGCTCGAATCTTTGCTGATCATTTTCGACAAGTATACACTGTCAAATATTCCGTTAATTCGGATATGATTCAGGAGTATTTTGATTCACTTCAATTACTAACTATATCCCAGAGTGTAGCCACGCAGCTTCAAAAGGAGATCACAGAGGCTGAGATATCGGCAGTAATTAAGACCTTGGCGGGAGCAAAAGCTTGTGGTGAGGATGGAATTCCCATTGAATTCTATAAAACCTTTGTGAACAAGCTAATTCCATTTTTGAAAAAATTATTTGATTATATTAAAACGGGTGGGACAGCATCTTCAGAATTTAAGAGGGCGACAGTAATTAGTTTCGTAAAAAAAGGTAAACCTTCTAATAATCTTAACTCATTTCGACCAATAAGTTTATTGAATGCTGATTATAAAATCTTGATGAAGGTTTGGGCCCAACGTTTTGTTTATGCAGCAAAGGAAGTTATTCATCTTGATCAAACGGGGTTTATAGCGGGTCGTATGATGACAACAAATACTCGTTTTTTGATTCAAGTTTTAGATTATTTCAACATTAATAAGATACCAGCTTGTATCATGATGGTAGATGCTGAGAAAGCTTTTGATTTAGTTTATTGGGATACCTTATTTTTTGCACTTTTTAGGTTTGGGATCCCGTCCTCAGTGATCACTATGCTTCGAAATATTTATCAGGGGGCGCAGGCCCAGATAATAGTCAATGGGGCCCAGGCAGGGTTAATCGATATAAATCGTGGGACTAGGCAAGGTTGTCCTTTATCACCCCTTTTATTCACTTTTTTTATCGAACCACTCGCAATTAGAATGCAAGCCAATAGGAATATTAAAGTCCAGATCAATGAAATGGCGAAATTCAAACTTTTCGCTGACGATGCCATTCTGTATTTGTCTCCAGAAAAGTCTAATCTGCAGACAACAATGGCAGAATTTAGGAAATTCGAATTAATAGGGGGCTATAATATTAATCCAAACAAAACTGAAATTTACATTTTAAATACTGGGACTGAATTCCTGCCAGATGATTTGAAACAGCAAGCATCAAGAATGGATCCCATACGGTATTTGGGGATTTACGTTACGGGCCAATATGGGCAGTTAGTTAAGCTGAATTATGATGCTACCAGTATAAAGATTCAGAAGCTACTTGATAAATGGACCAATCTTCCTTTAACTGTGATAGGGCGAGTGGCACTCATTAAGAAGTCGATTTTACCTCTTTTGATATTTCTTTTTTCTAACATTCCGATTAAGGTGAATGTCAGTTTCTTAAAAGGGATCGAGTCTATGATCAGGTCATTTACTTGGAATAAAAAGGCAGCAAGAGTTAAGTTGCCGATTTTACAACTATATACTCAGTTAGGTGGTTTAGCTCTCCCAAATATGCGTTTATATTATGAATCATCATTTTTTGATTACGTAGGATGCTTATTATCTAAACAGAAGCAGGTCGATAACTTTTTTATTAATAAAATGATTCAAGAAGCCGGAACTCAAGTTCCCACTTTTTTAAAGACTTCAAAACTCCCAAAGAAAGCAAGATACAAGACGTTAGTGGATTTTGCATATCGACTTCGTCCTGTTTTTAAACAAAAGGATTTTTCAGGTTTTTTCTCCTTAAAATTAACTGAGTGTAGGGATTTAGGTTTACATATCCATCCCATTCAGTTGAAAACATGGAATGTATCTGGTTTGGGGATGGTTAACCAGTTTACTATACAGGGCAGGATGATGACTTGGGAAGAAGTGCAGGCCAGAGGTTCTAGTAATAACAAACCCTCTTTTTTTTAATTCATTCAAATTATTCATTTGTTGAAAAGATATAATCTTATATTCAATATGCCCCCCAGTCAAATTGCTACTGCATTGTTTATTTCAAAATTGACCGGAGTGGGTAACTGGTATCGCTTATTCAATTCCCAAGATGAGTCCCCTCTGGTTTTAAAAATGTTAGAGAAAGTTGCAACTTAAACTCAATATGTTTTCTCTTATCAAGATTGGCAAAATATATAAATTACAGGAAATAGGATATTGAGAGCTGCAAACTACAAAAGAATGGCATTTCTCGCTCATTGGATGGTATATTATACCCCAGAACCGTTGAATAAAATGTATCCAGAGGTGGAAAATAGCTGTTTTCGATGTGGTTCCTTATCAGAAGGGGGATGGCGGCATATTTTTTTTTCTTGTCCTAAGTTGATAACATTTTGGGAGAGAATATTCGAATACTTTAGTAGGGCGATTAAAAAAACGTATAAACCTATAGTGGAAGCTGCTCTGTTTGGGATACCTAGTAGGGAGGCTATTCTTACGAAAACTGAGAGTCATTTCCTTGCGATTTCAATGTTGGTAGCTCATTCATTAATTTTACAGAACTAGAGATCACTCGAAATACCTTTGTTCGAAAAATGGCTTATGAAAATGAAACATACGAAGCTTTTTGAAGAAGCTTATGCTAAATGAGCGGGGGCAATTACGAAATTTGCTTGGATTTGGAAATATTTTCTTGACTGTTAAATAGATGATGATTTTTGTTGTATATGTATTTTCTAATTAACGAACCAAAATTTGTATTTTTAATTAATTTTGTTGTATTTTGTAAATATTTTCTGAATCCCGATAGCTCTGCTCAATAAAAAAAAATTTTTTTAATAATAATAAAACAGTGGAACCCAAACATCAGTGAGTTTACTCACACAGAGTTACTAGCTATTGGACTGCTTTATAACCTTTCTAAGAACCTAAAACTTATTTTCAAGGTCTGGCAAAAAAGAAGAGAGGTCAAAGGGGTCAGAAATGGAATTATACTGATTACAGAGGCATAGGTGTCAGGGGTAGCACATTAATGATATTAAAATATTATTGACTTTAGAACTGCTCAATATATTTCCTTGGCAGGGGCTTGGATTGACTGGCAGGTTGGAGGGCAATGACTAATCTTATTTACAGACTCCTACCGAAGCAACACCGCATACTAGAGTCATGCTGTGATTAAATCAGTCAACAATTGTGATAAACCATGTGAATAAGCTGTGCAACATTACACTCAAGCCAGCTCGTCCCTGCATATATGACCAAGAAGATGAAACCATTACCCCAGAAGTTAAGCTGCAACAGATAAATAATGTATGCATCAGAGCTAACTAAATTATATGGCATAAAAAGGTAAATTATGCAGCGCTACTTTTGATTAACAACCATATCTTCAGAATGGTATAGAACATTTCATATTAACCATATACATGACTGACGATGAAGTACTTGACAAATCAAGAGTCCAAAAAATGCAATATATCTATAATTCTTATGAAGTGTGAGTGCCATGTTTGACTGGTAGTAGTAGTTTAGGAAATAATCTGTTATTTTAAAATGTTGATAGAGAAATAAAATATAATTCATGACTGAGAAGGAATCATTATATCCACTGTCAATTATTGAGGTGTTTTGTTTTTGACTACAAAAACAACTGTCCAACCATTTAGTACAGGCTTTTCCACTGATTAGCTCGTGAGTCACTGGTGGCTCTCTAATAACCTGCAAGTATCTCTCTTGTGTGCATCACAGCCTTCTAAATTAAAATGCCTTGAATAGGTAACCTAATATAGGTATACCAAATGTTTAAAGAGCATTTGATATGAACATGTGTGTGTTTGCAGTCTATTCTTCACTGTCGAGACTTACCTTGATGATAGTGACCTTCAATATTGTGTGTGCAATATTTATGTGGGTTGATATTATTCATCAAATGGGCCTATGTATGATTATAACAACTTGTTCTAATTCACCTATCAGAAAGATTGTTTTGTGAGCAGCTGTGTCTAAGTCCACACTTAGGTATGACTAACCCATGAATGTCCAATAGTAGGACCGGTTTACTAACACCCTGATACACAATGCTTAGTCTACCTGAGTATACATGTCTTATTACAGGAAATGTATTAGAATGTCACATCTAAGTCTGAATAAAACAAAATTGCTTAGAGAAAGGCAGGCCTTTTGTATGTGTTTTATGCATTGCGTGAATAGCATAAATTACAGTAGATAGTATGGTTTTCCAAAACACATAAGTAGCAAACAACTACCTTTATTGCAAATATTCAGGAGTTAAACTTAAAGTGTATTCATTATTTTTGTATAATGTACTTGTTCTTCTGGTACATTTTTGGTCTGTATTGTAGTATTGCATAAAAATTAACAAGTTGTATCTGATTGGTCTAATGAGGTTGACTTGTTTAACAGACCTCCATTATAGCAAACAATTCCATATGGAATAAGTGACATTACAATCAAAGGAATTCCTGGTTATACATATGGTTGTGATGAATCATAGTAATCACTTGATATATAAATAGTTGAGATGAAGTCACAGTAATCTCTTGATATATCATTTGGTATGTCTAGAGACTAAAACAGCAGTGCTTAAAATGCTTATGATTCAGAGATAATGCATATCAGCTCCAGTAAGGTCTAGCTGGCATGAGAACTTAAAACAGACAAGTTCAGTTCAATCAGTTTCCCATGTTTGATTTTTCTCTTACCATTGAATGAGTAACTTTTGCTTTTGCCTAATGCAGGGCCAGTAGTACATTAAAGCCACTTTAGGCAACTGCCTTACTGCACCACCGCAATAACTCTCAAGAGGATGCAAAAGTACAACAAAGGGACTGCAAAAAAAAAAAAGGTCTTACTACTAGGAGAGGGCGAGCATCCAAATGGAAACCCTTGATCCTTCACAATTAGAAAACTAGAGGCAAATGTCTCTGCTGGTCTAGGAATTTAAAATGAACCCGGATGTTGGAGGTACCATAGCAATTATCCTATTGGATCTAAGTGCCGCGTTTTACACCGTCTCTCATGATACCTTAAGGCACAGACTAATCAAATCAAATCAATTGTTATTGATATAGACCTCATCAGAGATCCACAATCTAAAAATACCATATATACATAAAATATAGTATTAGTCATTGTTACACATATCTAAAACAATGGTAAAAAAAAATCTTTACATTATAAATACTTTATAGTATACAAATTCATCGGGGGAGCTCTTATTAACTCCAACAGGTCTATGGTTCTAGAGATATTATACTTAGTACAGATAGGTTTTATAAAGCGGCAGTGTGCGTCAACCAAAAGTTTGTTGGGACAAACAAATAATAAATGTGCAAAATCTTGGATTCCTCCACAGCAAAGATCACAGAGAACAGACTTATCAAATGCGCCACCCCAGTTTTTAGTTAGGTCTTTAAGTGGTAGTGTCCTCAGTCTTAGCATCAGAATGCAGTGCCTAACCTTGTGATCTAATGAAAAACTCAAATATTTGGGACTGACTTTATATTCCACTGCTGCTAAAAAAAAGACATATAATGAGATGCTGGAGGCAATGGAGCTTATCTACATCAAAGCTCAATCCCGGGCTGGATTTTTTCAGGAAGAACTTCGAAAGTGCTGGAGACCAAGATTGGAGGAGATTTGTAGAACATTGGAAAAACTCCAGAGCAGTCACTAAGATCTCCTTAAAGGTATTTTTCCCTGAGTCATCCCTAAAGGTTTCCTGGCATACGAGCGCTCTCAATGAGCCTACAGGTGCATGTAATAGGTTATGGACCCAACTGCCAAGGCTTTTGTGTGTGTGCTAACTACCTCTAGTTCCAGCCAGGGTGCTTGCACAGGTGTGGCTTGACTTGTAGGAGTGATAGTACGCAGGATTTTCCCTTCTTTGAGGTTTAGAAAACCCCATTTTTTACAGGGATATATTCTAGCCCATAGATTAGTACAGGGGTGATGTTTGTGCGATAAATTTCCAGGAGGGAAAGAAAATGTCGCCTCCCTGAGGATTGAAAGAACCTTTTTATTGCACTGGAGTGGGCTACCGCTTTTATCTCAGTCCATAGGAAATGCGAAGCAGTTTTAAGAGACTGAGAGAATACTCTCCCTTTTGTGTAAGAAGGCACTACCTCAAGTGGTATTCCTCCTAATTTCCAGGTAAAGGATTTAACATTTTTCCTTCCCCTGAACATTAGTATTTTTGTTTTTGAAGTATTTATTTTAAGGAAGTTAATTTCTGTATAGTTAAGAAATGCCTCAATATTTCGCTGAAGGCCTATTGGGGGAGGACAAAAATTACTGCATCGTCAGCGTACATTAAAAGATGGATTTTTTGTGTTGCTATTTGTGGTGGAAAATTCTTTACATCCTGGCACAGACTAGCAGCTGCAGGAATATAAGAAGTAGCACTTTGTTGGCTTTCCTCATTTCTTTCAGGTTTATGACAAGCCCTTTTATTCTGATACCGTCGCCCTTGACTGTGGAGAGCCTCGGGATTCTTTGCTTATTCCCACACATTTTAATTTTGATGTCAGTCCTTTGGAGCAGATCGTCCAATCTTATGGTCTCTCATTTGTTTCGTATGCAGATGATACTCAGATCATCATCTGCTTCACTCGGGACAATCATTGTAAAATTGGTCAGTTGGAGCCTTGCCTGAAGGAGGCTGAGGAGTGGATGCCACATTTTTGTCTGAAACTCAGTGGTGACGAAACGCAGGGGATGGTGTTTGGTGAGAATATTAACTGCTTGGCATCAGTCTGTTGCAGGGGCGGCTGGTGACATTTGAAATTGGTAGGGCGTAAAAGTTGAGGATAAGTGTTATGTCGATAGCGAGCGAGCCGACTATCATAGGAGGGACTCGAGGAGAGAGGGACTTGAGAAGTGTGTGCAAATGGAGCATTTTACAGCAAATATGAGAGGGCAAGAATGTTTATAAAGCAATTCTGAAGGTGTAGACTTGAAATATGCAAATGCATTACAAAATACCCCATATCTTACAGCACTAAACGAGCCTCCTCTGCTCTATGTGCCTCTTCTACCCTCTGTGCCTCCTCTGCCTTACGTGTCTCCTCTGCCCTCTGCGCTTCCTGGGCCCTCCGCGCCTCCTCTGCCTTACGTGCCTCTTCTACCCTCTGTGCCTCCTCTGCCTTATGTGTCTTCTCTGCCCTCCGCGCCTCCTCTGCTTTCTGTGCCTCTTCTACCCTCCGTGCCTCCTCTGCCTTATGTACCTCCTCAGCCCTCTGATCCTCCGCGCCTTATGCTCCTCTTCTACACTCTGATGTACCCCATCTACGCTCTGCCCCCCTTCTGCCCTGTGATCTTCTTCTGCCCTCTTCACCTCTTCTACCCCTTTCCCATCCTCCTCTCCCTGTACCTCTCCCTCGGTCTTCTTCTCCTCTTAAATCCCTCACACTGACACGTGAGGCCCTGCCAGACGGTGCGGGGAGATGGCTATCAGTCAGCGCGCAACTGCGGGCCTGGAGCTTGCTGAGATGACCACCGGCACCTGGAAACGATTAACATTCAGCAAGTTGTGGATCTTGCTGCTGGTGGAACGTTTTTCAGCATTCACCTGTCAATCATCATTTGTTTAGCAATTAATTCAGAGTCCCTAAGCTGAGCAATTAATATGTGAATGAGAGGCCCGGGTGCAGCCGCATAACGAGTGAACACATTCATTGAGAATTTTACACCTGGGATTGGGAAGAAAGAAGCAGAATTAAACACTCCAGATTATCTGACCTGGAAGCGCAGTAAACTCTGCTGTTTTCTTTTACAACATAAATGTAGTTCCTGGCGAGAGAAGTCATGTTGCCGTCCGGAATTGAACATGGCGCCAAATAGAAAGCACAAAATGCCTACGTCTACTATCTGTTGGTTTCATAAAATGGCATAACATCGGGCATCACAGGGTGGACACTGACTTCAGCCGAGCCTCGCCGCCTCCACTTTTATTACTTGGGCCCTGGCTGGTGTCCAAGAACGCCAGCCGCCCCCAGGGGGCACAGCCGCACTCAGACACACAGTCACCCCCGCCTGTGGACGACGCCCAGGGCTCGAGTGGGGATCAGCGCCCGGTCTCGGGGTGTCAGACCCCACTCCAAAAATACAAGCGTGCGTGAACTCGGTTCACCAATGGATTGTTATACCTCTGCATTCCGTGCAATAAAACGACACTAGCCTGTAATATGCACATCCTCGCCTTATTACGAAAGAATACCGTCACGTCACACACTGCAGCAGTATCGGTTTATTATATTATTTTTATTATTTCCACCAAGGAAATCAGTGTAAATGAAAAGGCACCGCTTCATTCGATAGAGCGGCTCCGGGAGCCCCGGGCCCTCGCTCGCAGCCTTGATTTTCCTAAACTCATATTGTTATTTTAAGTATTCTGCCAGGCTCCTGTTAATTGAATGATTTCCCCACGTCAGCCTCCATGACAAATGAAGGACAAAAGGCAGCATTTTCGTTCAAATACTCCTAACCCCACTGGAAGCGTGACGAAAACACCCCCAGTACTCACTGTTTTCAGCTTGATCAAGGGGTTTCTCTCGGACCGGGTTGAAGCTGGTTCAAGAAAGGAGGGAAATGCGAAGTTCGAACTCAGCGGCAGCGCAGGAAACAGTACTTGAAATCCCGCCTCTGAGTCTTGTCATAGGGTGAATGTTTCAATGTCATCCAGTCAGAGGAGGAGGCGGGATCCAGGCTAGAAGAATGTTCTGAGCTACGTCAGAGATCCGGGCGAGCCGAAAATTCGACCGAAGTCCTGGAAAACCAGCTGCTTCAGGTAGCGCCTGCTTGCCCTCACCACTGCCTCACAGACACACTCTGCACATGCGTGACTTGGGCGTTATTGAAATCGAACGTCCAACACACATCATGCGCAGGGTGTGTGCACTGCTACCAGAGTGACGCAGCCTCAGATTGCCAGTCTCCTTTCAAGGTGTCTCTCTTGTCTTCCTACGACCCGATCCCCGGAGGCTGGTGGGGCAACGCCCCATTCGCCCCTATGCACCAGCCGCCCCTGGTCTGTTGGCTAAAATCCTTAAGTCTTTGGCCCTAGCCAAAGTCTAAATGAAGATTCTGAGCTTCTGGCTGGATGAGAGCCTCACCTTTCAAACCCAAGTTAGTAAAATGACATCCTCCTGTTATGGCATCATGAGAATACTCAGAAAGATTTCAGGCCTCCTTCCACCGCCCTCTCTGAGGATAATGGTGCAGTCATTGATTATTTCCTGTTTAGATTACGGAAATTCCCTTTACTGGGTGTCTGCTTTAAGTGTTGAAAAGGCTTCAGGTTATTCAGAACACAGCATCCAGGCTACTACTTAAGATACCGAGGCATCAATCTGTATCTGGGTCCCTTGCTGCTCTTCACTGGTTTTCAGTCAAACAAAGTATTCAATTTAGTATTTATCACTCCAAGTGGGACGGGTATGTCCAGACATGGGTTCCGTGCTCTCCATGCCACTGGAGTCAAGCTATCCTGGCTGATGAGGGGTGAAATCGCGAAACCGGGCCTAGAATGCTTGTTTCCAGTCCAGGGATGACCTTGCCTGGCAGTTCGGGCTGGACTGTTCCCATTGGGTGCAGGGTCAAGACTGATTTGCATATGGCTGGGTCCAAACTGGAATGGCATGGTGAGCAACAAAACGATGGCTTTAGGCCCAGATCTCTGTACTGGGGTGAATGTATGACATTGTTCTACATTCTGTTCATCAACTGTTCTTTTTGCAGGAGATCACTGAGATCATTCTCCCTAAAGTTACTTGAAATACCAAGAGTGCGGAAAGTAAGAAGTAGAGGCAGATCCTACTCTTCCTAGAGGCAAACCAGTGGAACGATTTGGCCACTAGGTTGAGGAAGATGGCGGCTGAAAGTTCCTTTAGGGGACTATTAAAAACTTGACTGTTTGGCTAATTTGGACTTAATAAGTTCCCTGGTGGATTCCAGCGCTTGGAGGCCCCTGGAGGGTGGCCATGCGCTATGCAAGCATGTTTGAATTTAATTGTTTCAAGTGAATTTTACTGAACCTTTCAAAGCATTGCGCCTGGCCTGTCAACATTACACTCGCTTGAAGAAGCAGTAGAGCTACTCTATGTTCTGTCAACACTCTGCGTGGAAATATAAATAGTGCACATGAACGTGCACTTCAATTATCGCCATTGTTAATTGCCCGTTTCGATTTGAATTTAGCAACAAAAACACGTGCATCCTTTGACAGCACCACCTTGCAACTTAAAAATAATTCTCTTCAGTTTCAGTAAAATCCTTCCTAGTAACAAATAGCAAATTAAATTCACCAATTTTTCATTCATTGTGGTGCACACTGCAGATTGTGCCAATTAATATGTTAATTCATAACTACATAGAATGTGCAGTAAACATGTACAGGTTGCAAAGAGAAACATATCTTTTAACGCCTCATCAAACTAAGCTAGACCGTACCATGTTAAAACATTTAGCATTCATGTACATTATAGACCCATATTGCCGTTTCGGGGTTCTGGCGACATTTCATACCTACTCGCTCGGTGATGTCTCTTTAGTGGTGTTACCAGAGACTGTTAAAAGACCAGGGATTCACAGCAATCTATCATGTATTGCGATGTTAATAGATTCATGATCGCGTGCGGAGGGCAATGACCCAAAAAATCATAATAAATGAAAACCCTGACGGTGAGTGGACATGGTCACATTGGCAAATAGATTTCTGCTTAATTTTGAAACAAATATATTCATCTTGAACGCTCCGACTATGATCCAGGAAGCAACAGTTGGAGGGCGCGCCGAGCTCCGGTCGCCACCGAGAATGATTACAAAGCAGGTTACTTTTATTTGGGGGTCGCCAAGCCCTCCCCGGCATTATAAACCTACAGCTGATCGTGTTTTCACTTTCGATTAAAGCTCTCCACCATTTTCTTCGGACAACGTTATCACTCTCGCGGCGTTGCAAGTCATGCTGCCCTACATACACGACGTTGTTAGTTTTGTAAGCATGTTAGGCAACTCGTGTGAAAACGACAAGAAATATCTACCAATCAGAAAGCAGGGGATGGCCGCGCGAGCTCTTAGTTCAAGCCTGTGTTGAGAGGTGTGGGCACAAGGAAGCGCTTGAAACTTTTTTTTAGCGCGTTTGGTACTTTCCAGGGTAGAGTTAGCGTCAGAGTCAATAACAAAACCTCGCGAGTGACCATAAAATCGAGGCTTGGAAATGCCAGCCAGCCATGGAAATGCCAGCCGGGCACCCACGCCCATGACGTTATGTACGAAGCAGTGCATTGTGTCAGGATGATGAAACTTGAGCAGCTGGGAATCAAGGTATGCGCGCGGCATTCAGCGCCCTCAGCATGGGGCTCGCGCACCGTTCAGAGCGCGCGGGGGGTGACAGTCGGTTCAGGGAACAGAGATTGGCAATTCTGGGTCTATCGCTGCGAGGGGTACTGTGCTGGGAGCTCTACTGTAGGCAGATAAGCAGCGGGGATGCCACAGTGCAAAGGTTGTCAACAGCAGAGATCCCAGTCCACACGCGGCACGGCTCTCAAATAATAGCTTCAGCACCGCGGGCAGCTCCCTTCTGAGGGGTGCTGCATGGAGGTGAACACTGACAGTAAAGTTAGATGGCTGCAGGGATTGTGAGACAGGTGGCGGTTCAGCACCACGGAGAGCTGATCGCTGTCAAGTGCGACAGTCAGGTCCGTTAGACTGTACAGGGATTTTCGGGACAGGTGAGAGTTCAGCGCCGTGGATGCGCTCGTTGCTGAGGGATGCTGCAGGCAGGTGAACCAAGATTTCGACGGAGCGGGGTTGGGAGACAAGTGACAATTCAGCATCTCGGAGGAGTGTTTCTGCCGAGAGCAGTTCTACAGGTAGCTGCGCGCACGAGTGTGCCTTGAATGCAAGGTGTGCCGCCAGCCAGGTGTGAGGAGCGTCTCGGAGCTTAGGCGCGCTGCAGCAGGCAGGTTTGCCCCATAGCATGATGTACTCCAAAGAGAGTGTGGGGGCCCAGAGTACTTCAGTACTTTGGAGAGCGCCTCGTTTACTAATAGCTGCGGACAGACCAGCTGAAGGGAAACGGGCGGAGATTTTGAGACGAGGTGAGAGTGTAGCACGTTGAAGAGCTCCTGCTGAGGGCGCTGTGCGCTAGAACTGAGATAATGGGGTGATTTTCTTACCGGAGGCTGCTGGTTGAGGTTGCCGCCTCTCTTCGTAGATCCTTGCCGTGAACTTATCCTTTTCCAGGATTCGGCGAAGCGCCCCCGGCTCGCGCTCCTCTTCCTTGCCGCGCCCGCCGCTGCATCCTCCCTCACGGACAAGCCCTTCTCCAGCTCTCCCGGGCTCCTCCACTTCTTCTTGACCATTTCTCCGAGGGACCCTCTCTGTGCCGTGTAGCCGCCGCCCCGGGCTCTCTCTGGAGCTCTTGGGCGGGGTGACGGGCTGGGCTTGGTACCTGCTGCCGGAGTCCCAGCTACCACTCCGCCTCTCACCGATCACGCTACTCCCTGCCGGGGGTTAAGGGCGTGAGCGCGGAGCTGCCAGGGAGAAGGGGGGGAGCTGAGGGAAAGAGAAGCAGAGACCGACCTCTGGGGAGGAGCAGCGCACCGCCAGAAACCCTCCTGGACTGGCGAGGCAGCAGCGCCAGCTGTGTGAGGGCTGCAGCTGGCTCGGCGGAGGTAGGGTTGCCTCCTTTCGCTCGCTTCTAGGCGCAGGTGCGCTCTTCTGCGCCTCAGGAGTGCGCACTGGCGGCGATGGCAGGTTTGTCTTTGTCTACAGTGCAGTATGTTCTGTGGCCTGTGGCGCACAGACCACTACTTCATGCACTGGCTTCCACGCACGCAGGACTGCCTACGCTGACCAGCGCAAACCAGCCCTACTAATCCCCACAATGTCCAGCCCCCCGCCGCTCAGGGGACTACTACGCACGATAGTAACGGCGCGAGGCATTTAATGTAACCCTATCTAAGCAATGTCCAGACTTACCCAAGACTTGCCTCAACCCAAGCCTGGTGAAGAAACGCAGCCCAGCACTCAGGAACACAAATACACAACTAAAGCCGGACCCGTCAAACTCAAGTCCTGGTCAGCTAGAGACACGTTCAAGTCTAACTATGCTGGGAACACCCGGGGCATCCAGTTGAGCCCTGTGACAAGTTAACTCCATATCCATGACATCCCGAAGTTAGTTGCAAAAGCACGCCACCAGCCATGCAACTCAGAAGGGTGGCCACATCCTAATGCCACCCAAGTGCAAAAAGCCGCCCAACCTACATTTGCCAATCCCGCCCTCTCCATTCCTGCAGTCCGGTCAGAGCCCCATCTCCTTGTCGCAAGGCGACTCAGTGCGCGCCCTACTCTTAAAGTCAAGGCTAGCTACGTTTGTCTCGTGTCTCAACATCCAGGTTCATGGCCTCGTGCTGGCAGGAACTGCGCCGGCGCGATACTGATTTTTACACGGCCCAGAGTTACCTAGAGACATGGGACTCTTGGGAGAATGGATGGGAGAATATTTTCACACATACGTTTGTTTTTCCTGCCTATAGTACTAGTGGCTTCCCGTTGGGCACACGCGACTTTCTTCAGCGCACACCACTTAACCCTTTACTCCCTTCCCACCGAAAGGTATTTTGGCTGTCTCAGAACAGCTGACGGAGGGAACACCTGCTGTGTCAGGTGCTGAGTGCAGCTATTCCACGTCCTGTCTTTACAGCGCTGCGCTTGCGGCCTTTCCAAATAGCACGCGCCTCCACAGAAAGGGCTGAAATTACGTAAGCCACATTTCACAGGCATCGAAATAGAAAAAGAAAAGAAAAAAGGGCTAATTTCAAAACACGAACTATATTATGTAGCATGAAGGTGAGTTTTGCACAATGGTGTTCAAAGAATTTCTTAATTTAAGTGATATATAATGCAAGCACATGTTACTTTGAAAGCGAGCTGGGCGCCCAGCAATGACCTATAGGAGAAAGGTCAGTGTGGAAACGTTAATTAACAGCGGGAGCGGGAGCGAGAGCGCCTCCTCCTGGCGGGGGGCGCCAGTGGCTACAGTCTGCATCTGACTTAAGTTCATGTTAGCAGGGCCGGTCCTAGGATATGAGGGGACCCGAGCAGCATAGGAACATGTGAGGACACTAAGCAGAGAGGACGCGGGATCGGATCGGGCCGGCAAAGGAACGTTTTTTGTTTTTTAAATAAATAAAATTAAACCATCCCGCGACCCCCAGAAAAGTCATGCCGGCTGCGACTGGGTTTTGTCAATGGTTGTTAGCTTTTTAAGCTAAATTCAATACATTATTTTCCTTTCACCTTGTTGTTTTGACCAATAAGTAGCTCCTTCACACACATTTGCATAGAATCACAACTGGAATGCAGGACCATTGCTCTTTGGGCTCTGCAGAGAGGCCATATTTTGAATGATCATGTAATCGGAACACCTTTTTGGCCAACAGACAGGCACAGTGTGAAAGTGCCTGAATCCTCAACTCCAAAGTGCTCCACTGTAGCCTGTTATAAACACCTGGAGGCGACTCAGTACAAAGGGTATATCATCCAAGAGTAATATGCTGTGAAATGAAATACAGAAACACACATGCTGGAAATCGCTAGCACTCTTGGGGAATGCAAGATTAAGTAAGCATGTGAAATATAAACAGGAACAACATCACTGCCATGGATTACCCTAACATCAGGACCACTGGATTTATGCGGCAGGAGAGGGCTAAGTTTTGTGGCAGGGGGAGTAAATTATGTGGCAAGAAAAGCAAATTATGCGGCATAATCCGACACATTTTGAAATAGTATTACTTCATTTTTTTGCCATTTTTAAACTTGGTAACACTGTTTGGGCACTAGTTGCGCCCCATTAGTACCAATTTAACACCAAAAATTAGTAGTGGGAAACAGAGAGTTGACTATTCCAGCTTTTCAAAGGGCCTTCCCACATGCAGCAAGACGTGTCGTTGCATTTTTAGTAACTTTTGAAGCGTTTGAGATAGAAAGCAATTTAGTTGCTAAAATCTGTAGATTATGCAGCTGATGATGGATTATGTGGCAAATGCGCCAAATGGATAACTATGCAGAAATTGCCGCTGCTGCACAATTGCATAATTCCAGTGCCCCTACCAATCATGCAGCATCAGACTGGGAAAGAAAATAGACCCAGTACCAAAATAAAAGGAGCCCCCATTAGTGAGCTAGTAAGCTAGAAAAGTGTCCCATGTTTGCAAACTAGGGCAGTTTTGACTTTGTAAAGATATGCTGTGTAAGTTTTTTGTAAGGTATGGTAGACTGCACTGATTTGAATTTGGTGCAGGCAATGTTTGCTTTAATATCATAAAAATCAATAGTAAATACCAGCTCACCAGACCATAAAGCAGGTCAACAACTAGCCACAAAAATGGCCTACATACTGAACTGAAAGCAGGGCTTTAAGTCGGATGAAAAAACTGGAGGGGTCTTTCAAAGGGGCATGGATGATGTAATTAAGGGTGTGGCTTAAAAACATGCAAGCTGTATAAATCTGTGCTTAGCATAGTGTGCCGCCAGACTGGTATTTTGCTGCCTCTGTCATTGCCTCCAGTTAAATATTGCAACAAGTAAAATTACACCTACAACAAGCCAGGACTATTGGCTTTGTCTGTCAGGCGCTGATCATGGGCGCCTACCGGGGATATAGCCGGACCCGGAACTACAACACCCAGAAAGCCAGGCTGCAGGAAGGCGTGGCCACTGCCTGTAAATTCTCGGAGACGCGAACCAATCGGCGCGCGTTATACTGTTTGGTGTAGCTGGATGCTGTGGAAGACGCTGCCCGGCGGAGGACGCTCGAGCAGGGATTCCGACGGTCCCAGCCACATGGGAAATCCCTACGGGAAGCTAAGGAAGCGCCAACAAGCCTACCCCGGGTTGCTTCCAACGCCGCCTCAGAGATTCCGCCATGAGTTGCACAGCTTTCAGAAACCCTTGATCCCTGCAATTAAGGAGAACCACCGCGGGGCGCTGACGTAAGCGTCGCCGCGTACTTAGTCCACACGGCCCTACGGAACAGAGGAGCTCCCTTCACCTCACGGATTAAGAGGCAGTTTCCTTGCGGTACTATTCCGGAGAGCCTGCCCTCACAGCAAAACAGGTACCAAAGGAATAGGGGAGGGGCTGCCCTGTGCGAGACTTAAATAACATTGCCTGATAAAGCAGAGCGGCTGGAGACCTTGGGCATTATCTTACGCTTGGCATATCTAACAGCTCATGATTCTTGGATACTTCTAACGCTAACATGGTGCAAATGTTAGGGTTGTTATAATACTTGACTACAGAGCAACCTTTTGTCTCTACAGTAAGAAACCACTGGGAAGCACAGTGGTGTCTGTGTTTGTTTTGGGATAGAAGGGGGAGGGTTTGTATGAATGGTCGGTATCGGCCTGTTGGTTTAGGAGCTATGGTGTCCTCCATTCGGGGAAACACAACTCTACATGGCTTGGCTACTTGTTCAGCGAAATGAATGACGAGACACACATGTTAGGCATTTAGTGAGACCTAATGAGAGTAGATGTGTTGTTTTGCTGTCTTTTCTATGTGTTCTCTTTTGTTGCAGGAATCCCACTCCCCGCTGTCCCGCCCTAATTCCTTTCCCTCGCCTGATTGCCCTTGTAGTCTGTGTTGGTGTAATCCAGAGTCGGGGAGTTGGGGACATCTGGAGGTGGAACCCTTGTGCATCACCCAAGTCTGAAGGAGCCGCAGTGGAACGTGACATTGTCAGTGGTTATTAGTTGCATAAAATGAATAAGTAACGTCTAAGGCTTCCTTGTATATGATATTGAAAATGCTCCAGTTCTGACATGATGAGACTGTGAAAGCACTATAACGAAGCTCGTAGTAGTTGCATTAAAGGCAGCAAAGGGTGGCACAGCTGCAGAGTTAAGATTTGAGGGTGAGGGTAAAAATGCAGAGCGGGCCCGTCTCATCACCTGCTCTTCAGAACTTTCATTCTTTGCGCAGACACTGCATAAATGTTTTTGCAGGCAAACTTAAGGACATGCATATAGGGACCCCTTTAAATGACCATTTTAATTTACTACCGGATCCAAGACGTGAGTGACCCAGCAGCCTTTAAACCCTGCTCCATCCACTTTTGAATGCTGATTCTGCTCCTCTGCGTGCACCCCTTGTCTCACTTACTCACACCTATCTGCTCCCCCCACTTTATTCCGTTTGTCTTACCCATTTCATTTGCCTCTCTGCTCCCTTTCCACTTGTTTTAGGTGAGCAGTTCCATTGTGATGCGCGCCAAAGCTTGCTTAATCTCCACTACGGCCCCCCCGCGGCGGGATGCCTGGCTTTCACCTTGGGGATGCTCAGTACGGGTTATCTCACAGGGAAAAAGCCAGGACGGGTTCCCAATGCAAGCGCTGAGATGCCCAAGGGTAAGTCGAGCGCTATATAAGAACACACATACATACATACATACATACATACATACATACATACATACATACATACATACATTGCCATCGTCATTCTATCTTTTGCTCTGCGCCCAGCAGGATCTTCGGATTTTTATTGATACAGGGGCAGGGCACCCTTCACATGCAAGGGCTCTTCAATAAACTGTCTAACTGCTGTCATCAACATGCAGATGCAGCCATTAGGCCTGCAGAGACAGGCCTGCAGGGGAGATTCATCAAAAAAAGTAAACTCTTAGGGGGCCTCCTGGGCCTCGAAACTCTGGAGTCATTAAAGGTGCGAGGTCTCATGGCTGCGAGCAGGCAGGGGGCCCTCGGCAGCTGCCCACGCTGCCCATGCCTAGCGCCGGCCCTGCATGTTAGCAACAGGGACGTGCGATGTTCCATTCGTTATTCTCTGCAAACCAGGTCGGCATATTATAAAACAGCAGAAGATTCAACCAGGTCCCGTCATCCTAAAAAATAAAATTAATGAGACGGGGTGAAAACTGTTCAATATGCTGAAACTAGAGAACCTAATAGCTCTCCTCAACCGCAGCCTTTAAAAATAGCACCATTTGAGCATCAGAAAGAAACTATTTTGGCACAGTTTATCCAGCAGGAACAGCTCCTGAGATTTTTTTTAGAGTATAATAAAGCACAACATTACCCTAAGATGCACATCGTCACAAATGTGGTTTATTCATATTAAGATATTAATGTAAAAGTGAATCAAACCCGAGGACAACGTCTCTGAAACAGCCATCCATTTATCAGTGAGGAATCTGTTCTTAGGAGGCTGACCAGCATTCCACTGAAGACTTATAACACAGTGAGCATTGACAAAGCCAACAGTTCTGGCTTCTTTTTAAAAAAAAAATAAAGATTGGTAGATTGTGAGAGTAATTGAACAAGCTATCTTAGCTTTTCTAAAAGTTTATTTTATATACACAACAAACTCTGGATGGAAACTTTCAGAAATTGGATTTCTAGTTGGCAGATGAATGCATCCTGTCCAAGTAGGAACCACAATCCTAGTAAGAGTAAGTCACTACACAACCTAAATTTTCCTGCGCTCACCCTCTGGTAGCTTGGCACAGAGCAGCCAGGCCTAAATTAAGAGGCACTGTGTAAAGTATTTGTGCAACATTATAAACAATGACATAGTGAAAACATCACAAAAAGACACCAACACCAGTTTAGAAAAATAAAGCATATTTTTATGGAACAAAACAAGACCAAAACAAAAAAAATCTAATGTGTAGAAGTTGAGATATTAATTTTTAAAGATCAAATGCAAAAATAGCACTTAGAAGCAAGTAGCTTCTACAGTAAATTGGTTGTGCTTGACCGGGACAAAGTCCAGAATTTAGGGCGACCATGGTGGAGCTCGGGCCAGATACAGGACTCCCGCATGCCAGCTGAGCAAAAGTACCTTGATCCTGGTTACAACAGTGAGATGCATCAGTGATTTCCACGTAGTTGAGGTGCTGTGTTGAATTTCTCCACGCATCTGCTGCGATGAGCTGGACCCATGGACGAAGCTTCGGTACAAAGTGTAGCAGTTCCGACTGCGATGCACTGGGTTTCTCCAACCTCTAGCTGTGTCAATCTTCTACAAGCAGTGTCGCTTTCGAAGCGGTAATTTCAAGTGCGATGCAGTGGTTCCCAGTGCGATGCACCAGTTGGGTTCCTGCAACAGTGGTGATGCATTGATTCTGCTCTTGTTCAACTGGAGCAAACCCCTAGGTCCACTTCCAAGATTCCAGGACTGAGGTGACACCACTTGGCAGGACAGACTCTCAAGCAGATGAGCCCAAGGGTTGGAATAGTATGGTTGTAAGTCTTTTCTGTCCCTAAGACTTACACAACAGGAGGCAAGCCGGCAAGTCCTTGGAGTTACTACGGGTTCAAGTGATACAGGTAGAGTCCTTCTCACCCAGGCAGAGATTGAGCAGCAGGCAGCAGGGCAACACAGTAAGGAAAGAGTTCAGCAAACACCAGTTCCAGCAACGTGGCAGTCATTGAGTAGCAAAACAGTTGTTCTTCTCCCAGGCAGAGTGGCCACAGGTCTAGAAGTGTACTGAAGTTGTGGTGTCATGGGTCAAGTGTTTATACCCAGCTGTGCCTTTGAAGTTGAGGAGACCTCAAAGAAAGCTTTGAAGTGCACAGAGGTCTACACTTTCTGCCCTGGCTCCAGACTCACTACAGGGGGTTATGTAGCCCTTTGTGTGGGGACAGTACACAGCCCTTTCAGGTTTAAGTGTCAGCTCCTCCCTCCCATTCTGCTTAGGATGATCCATCAACACGCAGATGGCTATTCAGTCACACCTACCCTTCCTTTGTATGTGGTTGTCTAGAGGGACTACACACAGCCCAACTGTCACCCAGCCCAGATTAAACAGAGGCAGGCAGCAGGCACCAAATGGATAAAGTAAGTAAATGGCAACTTTATAAAAGTGGAATTTGTTAAACTGTAATTTAAAACACAGCTTCATTATAAATTGTGCTTTGAAATTGTGAGTCCGGAGACAACAAACTTGAAAAGACTTTCTCTTCACAATCGGGAATTACGCATAAAAGTTGTAATAAGATAATCCCAATGTTATCCTGTGGGAGAGATAGACCTTCCTGTAGTGAAAAATGAAATGTTTCAAGAGATGTAAAACTTAAATGTGCATATCCTGCCTTTTAAATACACAGCACCCTGCCCTGTGGGTTTTACAGGGCCTTTATAAGGGGTGACATGCATATGTAAAAAGGGAAGATTTAGGTTTGTCAAGAGGTTTTACTTTCCAGGTCGACATGGCAGTGTAAAACTGCACACGGGGGCTCTGCAGTGGTAGGTCTGAGACATGGTTAAGAGCCTGCTTCTGTGGGTGGCACATTCAGAGTGGCATGCCCACTAGTAGCATTTAATTCACAACCCCCCTGGGCACATATAGTGCACTTTACTAGGTCCTTACAAGTACATTAAATATGTCAATTGGGGATGAACCAAAATTACCATGTTTAGGGGAGAGAGCACAAGTAGTTTAGAACAATTGGCAGTGGTAAAGTGTGCAGAGTTCTAAAACCAGCAAAAAGGAGGTCAGAAAAATGGAGGGAGGCAGGCAAAAAGTTGAGGGTAGTCCACTCTAAGACTCACAGGTCTAACAGAAATTGTTAATTTAAAATGCCAAAAGAATGTGAATAAGTGTTATAACATGTAACTTTAAGTATCCGTGCTTATTACTATGCCGTGGCATATGCAAAAGGTAGAATACTTATGATAGTGATATTATTTGCACAGGGGACACTGACTGCTTTGATTGTAATCTCCTCTCACCTTGAGGAACATGGTATTGTACATACAGATGAATGTTATCTTATGTTATGTTATGATGAATTTATATAGCGCACGTACACCGGATTGGTTTCTTGGCGCTACTTGGGTCAGAGACAAGGGATTTATGAATCAGTGGGTCAGTCGAATGCTTGTTTGAAAAGCCAGGTTTTTTGCAGTTTACGGAAGGCCGTGAAATTTGTACAGCTTTTGATCTCTAGGGGTAGGGAGTTCCAGTACCTTGGTCCCAGAAAGGCAAACCTTGATCCACCAAAACGCTTCTGTTTAAAGGGGGGTATTGTTAGAAGATGCTTATGGGTGGATCTCAGATTGCGGTTTGGAATATATCTGGTGATTAAGCTGTCAATGAACTTAGGGTTTTTTCCATTCAGAGATTTGAATATTATGCAGCCCATCTTAAAGGCGCACCTTTGTGATATGGGGAGCCAATGTAGTTTTTTGAGAAGGGGAGAGATGTGTTGACGTTTATTTTCTTGAAATATCAATCTGGCTGCTTGATTCTGTATTAATTGTAAGCGATAATTGAGGTAGGCTGGGATACCAAAATATAATGAGTTAGCATAATCAATATGCGAGATCACCATGGCAAGAATAGCTTGTAATTTTGCCTCTTGCGTTAAGAAACGACTAATTTTCTTTATTTTTCTCAATTGAAAGAAACATGTAGATGATACTGATCCTATTTGAGTTTTCATGGATAGATCATTACCGATAGTGACTCCTAGAGTTTTGGCATGCTTGGAGGGGCTCGGAGGTTGTCCTAGTTCATTTGGCCAGAAGTTGGGGGTCCAATGATTTAGTGAGCCACCCGTGAGGATCAGTTCAGTTTTGTCTGGATTCAGTTTCAATTGGTTGCTGTTCATCCAGTCACGAATGAACAGCATAGTTGTTTGGAATTCAGAGATGGAGTCCGGGGAGGCATTAATGGGGAAAATCAATTGAAAATCGTCTGCGTAGTTAAAAGTCTGGATATGTTTTTCTTTTAGTGCATGAACCAGGGGGAGAAGATACAGATTAAACAAATGAGGGGATAGGGAAGATCCCTGGGGAACTCCACATGTATTTTTAATCATGGGGGTTGAGAATCCACCAAGGCATACAGCTTGTGAGCGATCTGTTAAGAAGGATCTGATCCACTCAAGAGCAGCTCCTTTGATACCTGCGTCTCCGACACGGTCGAGCAAGATGTTATATTCGACTGTGTCAAAGGCTGCTGATAGGTCCAGTAGTACCAGTGCTTGGGGGAGACCCTTGTCCGCCTTTTCTCTCAGGGTGTCCAGTACAGACAAGACTACTGACTCTGTAGAGTGGGCTGGACGGAATCCTGCTTGGTGGATATCCAGGTATTCAGATTGCTCCAGAAATGCTGACAAATTTTTGGCTACATGTGCTTCCAACACTTTGGCCAAGTAAGGGAGCAGCGAGATCGGGCGATAATTAGTCAGTGTTTTAGTATCTTCCCCTGGCTTTTTTAGGAGAGGAATAACAACCGCTTCCTTAAAGGTCTGAGGCACCTGACCCTGTACTATTGGATGTATGACGTTACAACGCACACTTTTACAACGCATGCACTTACAACGCATTTTTTACAACGCATAATCCATTACAATGCACTACACTTACAACGCATGACACTACAACGCATTTTTAAAAACTACCTTTACAACGCATACCATTACAACGCATAATATTAAATTGCATTTAAGGTAAGGATTAGATAGTATAGGGGTAAAAACTACTTTTCTAACTCCAGGGGGTGCAACAGTAGGGTAAATGTTGGATAGTATAGGGGTAAAATTTACTATTCTAACTCCAGGGGGTGCAACAGTAGGGTAAGTGTTGGATAGTATAGGGGTAAAAATTACTATTCTAACTCCAGGGGGTGCAACAGTAGGGTAAGTGTTGGATAGTATAGGGGTAAAAATTACTATTCTAACTCCAGGGGGTGCAACAGTAGGGTAAGTGTTGGATAGTATAGGGGTAAAAATTACTATTCTAACTCCAGGGGGTGCAACAGTAGGGTAAGTGTTGGATAGTATAGGGGTAAAAATTACTATTCTAACTCCAGGGGGTGCAACAGTAGGGTAAGTGTTGGATAGTATAGGGGTAAAAATTACTATTCTAACTCCAGGGGGTGCAACAGTAGGGTAAGTGTTGGATAGTATAGGGGTAAAAATTACTATTCTAACTCCAGGGGGTGCAACAGTAGGGTAAGTGTTGGATAGTATAGGGGTAAAGATTAGTATTCTAACTCCAGGGGGTGCAACAGTAGGGTAAGTGTTGGATAGTATAGGGGTAAAAATTACTATTCTAACTCCAGGGGGTGCAACAGTAGGGTAAGTGTTGGATAGTATAGGGGTAAAAATTACTATTCTAACTCCAGGGGGTGCAACAGTAGAGTAAGTGTTGGATAGTATAGGGGTAAAAATTACTATTCTAACTCCAGGGGGTGCAACAGTAGAGTAAGTGTTGGATAGTATAGGGGTAAAAATTACTATTCTAACTCCAGGGGGTGCAACAGTAGAGTAAGTGTTGGATAGTGTAGTGTAATATTATGCGTTGTTATGGTAGGCGTTGTAATGGAATGCGTTGTAAAGGTAGTTTTTTTTTTTTTTTTTTTTTTTTTTTAAACCGTTTATTACAAAATTAAAAAAATATACAAAGATGGGCCTACAACCTTCAGGCCGGCCGCTAGCAAGCAAAAGGAGCATGTGATACAAACAATAGCGCGCATGCCGCGGCAAAGGGAAATGCACAGGAGTTAGAAGCGGTGGTAGCCACGCCATCCGGACCCCACATAACGGTTTCATTTTAATATAAATAACAACAAAAAACAAATCCACAAGGCAACCCACAATCGGAAACAGCAGCATGCGCTCCCCTAGAGGGGGGACCCTACCAATCCATAGGAGTATCAAGGGGGGGAAAGGTCAAGACGGGGATTAGGTGGACTCAGTGCCCGGAACCGGGGAGATAAGCTGGCTAAGGGGACGGGGCCGGTGACGGATCGGGCAATAACGGCGGGGTACAGATTCCCCCGCGGTAGGCGTTCCAGGGGCCCCATACGTTCACCCATGTCCCAGGCTTACCTCTCGCAACATACACCACATTTTCCCGAAACATGCACCAATCCATGTTATCCTTCCATGCCGAGACAGTCGGCGACCTCTGGGAACCCCACAGTTGAGCAATGTCGCGTTTGGCCACCATATATCCCAGAGTCACCCACCGCGTCTGCGGCACCGAGTAGTCGGTTGGCTCCCACACATTCAGTAGGCATCTCCTCGCTTCGGGTAGCAGCGACACACGCGTAACCACCCGCAGGACCTCATGCACACCACGCCAGAATCGCTCCACCTCCGGGCATTCCCACAAAATATGGAAAAAGGTCCCCAACGAACCACACCCACGCTTACACAACCCGTCCACAGCATAGCCCATACGCAGTAGCCTTGGCCCCGTAACATAGACCCTATGGAGTATCTTGAGCTGGACGAAGCGAAGGCGGGCCGGTATGGCCACCTCTTTCGGGGAGGCCACCGCAGATACCCAGTCCTCGTCATCCAGCTCCAATCCATCGGCCAGCCATGCCTCACGAAGGTTAGTCAGCATTCCCGAGCGGTCATTGATAAGTTTTTTATAGATTAATGAAATCGTGCTGTCCGGTACATGTCCATCTAGCACTCTATCCTCCAGAGGGGAATACTCCGGGATGGAGGCAACGTCCGGGAATGACGGATCTGCATATACCGAAAGTACTCCCTGTCCTGCAACTGGAATTCTGTCTGTAGCATCTCAAACATTTTGAATCCCCCCCTCGTCCAGAGATCACCCACCCTACTGATGCCTATCATGTCCCACTTCTCAAAGCCCTCCGAGGTCCACAGGGAGCCCAACTGCTCAGATGCGTATAGTGGCGCCGCCCGGGTCAAACGATCTTTCCACCCCATCGCCACATTAGCCGTGTGCCACACTCGTACCATGACACGCGTGGGGCCCGTCAGACGTGCGTCAAGCGAGCTGGAGTAAAGCGCTCGGTTATAATCACCACCCGGCAGTAACATCTTATCCATTTCAAAGGCCGGGTTTAGAGCGGGCCCGTACAGGCCGTGATTAATCGCTGCCAGCTGGGAGGCCCAATAATACCGTTTGATATCCGGGAGGGCAATCCCCCCGTCATACCACGGGAGAGTCAGCTTCGCCAGGGCGATACGCGGTCTACCTTCCCAGAACAGTCGGCGCTGCAAACTCTCCACCTCGCGAAAGTAGCGTGCCGGGACGACGTCCATTGTGTTCTGCAGAGCGTACAGGAAACGCGGCAGCGACATCATCTTAAACAATGCCGCCCGGCCGAGCGGCGAGAGCGGCAAGCGCCTCCAACGTGCGACATCCTCCTTCAGGCGCTGGAGGGGGGAAGCAAGTTCTGACCATATCGGGCCTCCGCGTCCAGGGTAATGAAGACACCCAGGTACCGAAATCCCCGCGGGGCGATCTGGATAGGACAGCCCCGCGGAAGGATAGGATCCTCCCCAGAGAGAACATAGACGCACGATTTAGCCCAGTTGATGACAAGGCCGGAGTTAAGACCAAATGAATGCAATACATCAACCAGTACTATCAGTGATTTACGTGGGGAAGCCAGGTACAGGAGAATATCGTCAGTGTATAGAGATACGCGGTCCTCATACTCGGGGGTCCAGCGGAGACCACGAATAAAAGGTTCCCACCGCAGCCACTCCGCCAGGGGCTCCAAGGCGAGCGCGAAAAGGAGCGGCGATAACGGGCAGCCCTGCCGCGTGCCCCTGCCCAGCTCGAACGGAGCCGACACTCTACCGTTCACAACCACCTGCGCCAGCGGGCCAGAGTACAACAATTTTACCCAACTGATGAATCCTGGGCCAAACCCAAACTTCGCGAGCGTCGCCCAAATATAAGGCCATTCAAGCGTGTCAAACGCCATAGTGGCGTCCAAGGACGCCAAAATGTCCGGCTCTCGTATGAACGGGACACGTGCGAGCACCCCATGCAAACGCCGCAGGTTAAGCGCTGTATTGCGATGAGGGATAAAGCCGGACTGATCCTGGGGAATCAAGTCACACACTACGCCGACCAGCCGATTGGCCAACACCTTGGCGAGGATTTTGGGCTCCGCATTCAATAGCGAAATAGGCCGATAGGATGCGACCCGGTCCCGTGGCCTCCCTTCCTTATGGATAACCACGATAGTAGCTAGACGCTGGTCTAGCGGGAGGGAACCCGCCGAGTGGGCCGCGAGGACCATAGCACGGAGATGCGGCGCCAGCGTATCCGGTCGCAGTTTATACAACTCGATGGGAAGACCATTAGGACCCATGGCCTTGCCGGAAGCGACCGAACGTATGGCGAGGGCAATTTCTTCGGAAGTTGGAGCGGCGTCCAACGACACTCTGTCCTCCTCCGAAAGGGAAGGCAGCGCGATATCCCTGAGCAGGGCATGGGAATCCTCTTCAGAGCGGGAGGACACCGGGGAATACACCCCACGGAAATAGTCTGCAAAGCAGGAGACAATTTCTTCTGGTTCAGTGACACACACACCATTCTGTTTCTCAATCAACGGGACAACTCGACTCGCTCTCTCCTTTTTGTCCAGCCACGCAATCAATTTACCAGCCTTATCACCCACATCATACAGTCTCCCCTGTTGCTCTCTACTGAGGCCCCTGGCCGCCTCCGTGATGAGGGCCTTATAGGCCGCTTGCTTGAGTCGGAGAACATGTAATTTGTCATCCGTCACCCCACATTCTAGAGCACCCTCCAACTCGGTTATCTCAGCCTCAACACGGGTCACCTCCTCCCGCTCGCGCCTCCGGGAATGGGAAATAAGGGACAAGGCCTCTCCCCGGAGTACCGTATTGAACGCCTCCCACAGTGAGACCGCCGATGACACAGACCCCACATTCTCGTCAAAGTAGCGCTTAAGGGATTTAACCAGCTCTGCGCGAATGGTGGGGTCACGCAGGTACCAGGGATTAATCGGGACCACCCTACCCTCTCCCCTCGGAAGAATATCAAAGTGTAACAAGAGCGGGGAGTGGTCCGAAATACCCCGTGCCAAATGGCGCACCTCCCCTATCCTTCCCACATGCGCCGCCGGAACCAGGACATAATCTAGCCGTGAGAGACTACCATGAGCCCCTGAATGGAAGGTGTACTGTAGCTGCGTGGGATGTTTCAAACGCCAACAATCCACCAGCCCCAAGGTATCCAAGAGGCCAGACAACCACGCCTGGGCACAGGGGAGATCCCTAGGGGGGTGACTATCCACAGTTCCGGAAACCACAGCATTAAAATCCCCCCCCACCACTAGAATCCCCTCCGGAAGGCCAAGGAGGAGGCGCCCCAGATCTGCAAAGGTGGTCGTCTGCAGCCCCGGCGGGACATAAACAGACACAAAAACGACCACTCTGCCCTCCATTCTACCCACCAAAACCGTGTAACGTCCCCTGTCGTCATGGAGCACTTCATCAATCTCCAACGGGAGCGAGTTCTTAACCATAATGCCCACACCCCTTGAACCAGACGTGAAGCCCGAATGGGCCACAAGGCGGTAGCCCCGTCGATTCAGAGCACAAAAGGAGTTGCCAATGAGGTGTGTCTCCTGCAAAAAAACTATATCGGGCGAAATTCGCTTCAAGAACTGCAGGACCACACCTCGTTTTATCCTGTCCCCCAATCCATTAACATTCCAGGACAACAGACTCAGTCCCCTACCCCCCATCATAAACAGAAGCCATCACTCGTCCCCCAGAGAGCACTTTAGAAATAACACAACGATACTTTAGCCTTGTGGTATAGACGAACAACACCCCACCCCAAACCACCCACCCCAACAAAACTCCCCCCTCCCTGCACCCCTGTATGAGCCCAGACAGCCCCCCCAACTTGCAGTGTGCCTGTCGCCCCTATATAATGAAACTAGCTAAACCCCCTAGAGGAGGAAAGAGTACCCCTTCTAGACCCCACACAACCTCCAAGGGAGGGGAAAGAACAAAGACAGAAGCTTGGTCGAAAGTGGCATCATAGTCGTCCAGAGTGAGGCCCAATATCAACCCCTCAGTCCCGATCCTGTGGGCCGTCTCCTCCCGCCGCCCCCCCCACCATCTCGATCACTACCCCCAGGCAGAGTGTCCAGCCAGTCCCCGGCCGCTTCGGGACGATCAAAAAAGTGCGTGCGACCATCCACCTCTACCCGCAGCTTGGCCGGGAAGAGCATGGCGTATTTTAAGTTCATGTCCCGGAGACGGCGCTTGACATCCAGGAAACTCAGTCTCTGCTTCTGGACCGTTTGGGTAAAATCGGGATAAAAGTTCACCTCCATATTTTCCAGCTTAATCGGTCCTTGCAGTCTGGAGGCTTGCAAGATCGCGTCCCTGTCCCAAAAGTTAAAAATCCGGGCAATGAGAGGCCGCGGAGGGGCTCCGACCTTCGGCCTTCCCCCGGGAACTCTGTGGGCCCTCTCCACGGCAAAGAATTTACTCAGTCCCCGAGGCTGGAGATGGGTAGCGATCAGGTCCTCTACAAAAAGATCCGCCGCCGCCTCCTCCCGTCCCTCGGGTACTCCGATGATGCGGATATTATTCCTCCGGGCCCGACTCTCAGAATCCTCCAGGCGCCGATCCATAAGCGCACTCGCCTGACGAAGTCGGTGCACCTCCGTTTGGAGGGCCGCCACCTCAGTCGTGAGGCCTGACGTGGTTCGGGCCAAAGAATCAACCCGGTCGTTGGTCTTGGAGAGATCAGCCCTCACCAGGCCGACATCCACGAGGACCGCATCGATCTTATGCGCCAAGGTGTCGAACCGCTGGCCCACCGAGGCCTTCATCTCACCAATGGCGCCCGTGACGTCTTGCAGAGTCAGATCCGTGGGCAAATCCGGGGCATCAGGGGGGCCCTCAGAGGACTTGTGCGGTCCGCCGGGAGATCCCTTCTGGAGGGTATAGCGGTCCATGATGTTGGCCTGATGTACGGCGCCACGCCGGGTCGACTTGGTCTTCGACCGATCTCCGTCTTGTTTCGTGGCCATCGCCACGGGTCACACACCCGCACCAGCTACGCCGTAGAGGGCAGGCAGTCAAGGCCACGAGCTCCGGGGGGCCACCCCAGGTTGGTGGGGTGGGTCACAGCCGGCAGGCAGGCAGGGTCTCCCCGCGAGGCCACACCAACACAAAGAGCTCCGCGATCTCACTTGCAGAGACGGCAAGGGGGTGCGAAAGTGAAAGCGAAAGTGCGGGGTACGCGACTCGCCAGGCCCAGCCCGCCGTTGTTGTTCACTTTGCCACTGGGTCACCCCCCAGCGCAAATCCGGGGTCCGGCGAGAAGTAGGCCGCAAACTTCAATCGGTGCTCACTCCGGTACCCAAAGTCCGATTCGAGAACGGAGAACGGGTACCACCTCGGCTCAGGCTCACCGACACAGTCCCCTCAACCGAGGCAGGATAAAGACAGGATAAACGTAGGAGGTTGCGGAGGTCCTCGGGAGCCTCGCACCTACGCGGCCATCTTGGTTGCGCGCTAGGCTCCTCCCCCGTAAAGGTAGTTTTTAAAAATGCGTTGTAGTGTCATGCGTTGTAAATGTAGTGCGTTGTAATGGATTTTGCGTTGTAAAAAATGCGTTGTAAGTGTAGTGCGTTGTAACAGTTGCGTTGTAAAGGTTGTTCCCCGTACTATTGATTTATTTAGAAGGGCCATGGCTGGTCCAGGACAGGTGGTAAATACTTCCTTTAAAATCCAGGGGGGACAATGGTCCCTTGGGGACCCAGACTTGACTTTAGCCAATAGGTCGTTGAAATTTTCCTGAGTTATTATAGGGAATTGTTCCAACTTGTCAGGGTTCGCCGGTTTTTTGGGGTATGCAGGACTTGGACAATGAGGGATATTCGATTTGATGGTTTTAATTTTTTCAACAAAGAAATTATTTAAAGAGTCACATATGGATTGGGAAGGAATGGGTTTAATCGTTGTTCTCTCAGGGTTGGAGAGTTCATTAACGATTGAGAAGATTTCTTTAGATCGATTAGTGGAGTTAATGATTTTGAAGGAGAAATATTCTGCTTTGGAGGCCAGTATTGCTTTTTTGTACAATCCTCGTATGGTTAAATACGCAGATTTGTCGTCAGATAGATATTTATTTCTCCATTTCCTTTCTGCTTGCCGCAAGGCAAGTTTTAAGTTCTTTAGTTCGGTAGAAAACCATTTATGGGCCTCATGTCGACGAGTGTGTAGGTTTTTTTTTTAGAGGAGCATGTTTATTACTGGCTGTCAGCAGCCAGTTTGTAAGGGCATTCTCGCTAAGCTCAATGGAGAGTTGGTCCGCGGGGACGGTGTTGACCAATGACTCCAAGAAAAGATCTTTGTCAATGGTCCTCCAACTCCTGCGTGCTTCAGGATTTGGTGGCATCATTTTAGTGGCGGTGGAAATATTTATAGCAAATTTAATAAGATAATGATCAGACCAGATGCAGGGTATAGCTTCTACATTTGTTAAGGATAGGTTATTTGTCCAGACCTGATCGAGCGTATGCCCTTTGACATGTGTAGCAGAGGAAATGTGCTGTTTTAGGTTCAGTCCAACAAGTAAATCCGTGAGTTCCGCTGAATGTGGTCCCTCTGCTGGGTCATTTGCCCAGTAGTTGAAATCCCCAGCCATCAGTACTTTTGCATGATTAGTTACCAACTGAGTCATTTGTTCGCTTAAGAGTTTAGGAAATTGGGGCATGTTCAGGGGTGGTCTGTAAAGTAGCACCATAGCTAGAGAGGTGAGCGAGGACTCTAATTTCAAAACTAGATTGTCCGTTTGCGGTATATCTAGATAAGCGAATGTAGTGAATTTGAGGTCTTGGTGTATGATGGCTGCTACTCCTCCTCCCTTTTTTCCCTGTGGGCGATTGGCTTGGATAATGTAAAAGTCATTTGGCAGAGCTGCTAAAATATCGGGAGCCGAGTTTTGTGTTAACCAAGTTTCGGTTAAGAGAAGAATGTCTGGCTGTTCCGAGATCAGCAAGTTATAGATATCTAGTTGATGTTTTGGTAATGAACGGGTATTAAGATAGATAACAGAGAGGGATTTTTCCATCTGTGTTGCCTGGGGTTTAGTGGATATACCAGTGTCTGTGGGATGTTTGAATTCCACAAAGGCAGATCTCGTGTCCCTTATTCCAATCCTACAGAGTCGATCTAACGTGCAATGGTGAATTGTGAACGCAGTACAGTGGATTGTTTTTAGCTCGTCTGAGGTGTAAGTGATGCATTGGGCATTGTGAGTAGCCCCTAGCCCCTGTCGGCCGCGGACGGGCGCAGACGGGCTTGCGCTTCCTTGCTGCTACCGGCATTAGTAGCCGTGGTCAGCCTTGGCTCCTCCCCCCACTTCCCTGATTGGCGCCCAGCAGTGGCGTGTACACCAGGAGGTGAGTCGGGCCAGCGAATACGGTAAGGTGTTTGTTTCAGCGCTAGATAATCCTTCAATTAGTGCTTTTTAAAAATAACAGCGCAAACAAAGATCAAACAGTGCTAATGCATTCAGTTTTAGTGACTTTTAAAATAAATTCAGCAGCGACCGCAACATTGCATCAGTTTTAGTGACTTTTAAAATCAATTCTGCAGCGACCGCCACATTGCATCTCAAAGCGTCGCTCAAATATTTCTTAACACAAAGTGTAACATGTTCTCTCTTCATTGCCAATATGGACATAGACCCAGTAGATACCCCGAGCAGCTCTCAGGCAAAAACAGGTTTCACATTTTCCTTTTTACAGGGTGGGAGATGCACTGACACCAGAGTCCCAGACAAGCCAACTCTACATCCAGATGAGCATGGGCACCCTCTTCAATTTTTCACACACTATGGGAGAGATGACCCCAACAAAACTGGGGGAGATGGGGTGGGGACGTGCAGGAAGAGCACAACAAAATAGTATAGTAAAGGTACGTAGGCCCAGGCCTAAACAAGCCATCGCCACACTTGGACAAGTGACAAATGTATGTGTTACTTATGCAGCAGCAAGGAGAATGTACAGGTTGCGTTACTTATAGTGCTCTTCAACTGGCCAACTAATAATATAGTCCTTCTTCCTGCTCCTGAGGCATGGTTGGTGGTATGAGACACATTATCCCTGCACACAGCACCAATGAGAACAAGGACAAACAAGATCCCTCAGAATACAAACTAACAGTACCCAGCGAGAAGACTAAATATATACGTTTTCTTGTGCAAAGCAGAGTGGAGAAGACACAGAAGCCTTGTGTCCAGCTCCATTATGAAACAAATATAATATACAGCCTTGGCACATGCAAGGGTTGTCTGTTCTTCTACGTCTGAAGAAGCACAGCAAGACAAGTAGCACTGTCAATCAACAAATGACTGTTCTTGAGTTGCTTGTGTTCGGGTTCAGAGAGGACCTAGCATAGCAGTTCCAGCTGGACTGTTCATATTTGGGCAGGCCCAAGACTGATTTGCATATGGCTGGGTCCAATTTGAACTGTCATGGTGGTCAAAAAAACAATAGACTAGGATGCGGTTGCTTGTAATTACCAGTAGCAGAGAATAATTCAAGCATTCCATTCTTCACTTTTTTGTATTCTTCATTGTGATGCCCTAAGTGCAAACAGTATGATCAGGCTGGATGTCTTGGTCACTGTACCACAGGAACTAAGCCGCACCTGACTCAAGAGGCTCCGTAGGCCAAAAACAGTTTTGGGCTGCTTGTATTCTGGTTCAAACAGGACCTAACTTTGCTGTTTTAGTAGACTGTTTACATTGGAGCAGGACCAAGACTGATTTGCATATGGTTGTGTCTAATTTGAGGTGGTATTGTGGGAAAAAGCAATGGACTGGAATGTGGCCCCTAGTAATTACCAGTGGCTGAGAATAATTAAGACATTCCATCCATCACTTTTTGCATTCTTCTTCATGAACCTAACAACTGCCCTCTCCAAACAAAACAGCTGCAGACATGTTTGGTGAATTTCCAAACACATAAAATCAGATTCCTATTTTGAGCACTGATTGCATGTTTTTTGTGCAAAGAGAGAGAGAGTTAGAGGGGCTGGACCCCAAAGCATTCCACACAGGGACATTAGTAAAAACATATATTATACACAATCATTCAAGCCCTACACAGTAGCCACTGCCCTGTGACTCTGCTATCAAAGGAAAGTTCAATCAGTACAGCACAAATTAAGTAGAAACCAACATGATAATGGTTTAATGTATACAACAAGTATAGCAACCATTATGCACTCATGTCAAGAATGAACAGGTCTCAGAAACCAATAACTGTGCACCGTGTTCATAACTTTCTGATTTTCTTAATTATTTCCCGGTTTCTTTTTAATCTTCAACAGTCCTCTAATCTAAGTTGAAAATAAGTTATCTTTGCAGTAGTCGTTTATGGTAAATACCTTGGATAGTTTGGTTCTGATGATGTGACCGTACTCTCTAGTAAACCCAGAGTACTATGAGAAACAGCTTGGACCAAACTGCAAAGGTTACCTGTAAGTATAAGTTTTCATTGAATAATTCAAAGATGGGTAGCATTGTAAATAAAACCATTAAAACTGAAATTGACCCTGGAGGCCGTTATACGGTTATCTCTGGCAATATAGCCGGAAAACAGATCACAATTGGGAGTGTCCACGCCCCTCCTCCGCTCAGCCAGACATTCATAGACAAATTGACGCAACTCTGGGGAGATGTCCCGGGTGGCCTGACGATACTGGGTGGAGACTGGAATGACGTTAGATAGGTGGCGAGCTAGGCCGCCGGAGGTGCCCCCCTGCTAGATCCATATTGCACACCCTGGCACACACACTTGGCTGAGCAGACTCTTGGCGGGACTTTCACCCCTCAGAAGCCAGGTTCACATATGCATCATCTGTACACCCCTCCTTTCACGTCTTGACTATGTATTCCTTCTGCACAGCTATGTACAGAGAGTGTCTGCCACGTCTATCCTGCCTCGGGGTCTTTCGGATCATTCGCCGGTTCAACTCAGGCTGCGCCTGCTGACGCGTCGAGCCCCATATCGGTGGTGTATGTCCCCATGGCTACTCCGGGGTGCTGAGTACCAGGAGATGCTCCTTCGGGCGATCGCTGAGTTTCTTTGCTTCAATGCCGTAACTTCCCCATACCCGATCATTCTCTAGGAGGCTCTTAAGCCTACGATTAGAGGGGCAGACATCAGTTATCATACAGGGGAGAAGCAGCGCCAGCTGGCACAGATACGGGACCTGGAGGATCGTTCAGTCCATCTGCAATCTCAAATGGTGGAGAACTCAGACTCCTGTGCCCGTCGCAATATGCTGCATGTGCAGCAGCAGCTCCATCAGCTGCACACAGATAGTGCTAAAGAGGTCTGGTTGGCGACCCAATATAGGATATATCAATGGGGTGATAAATCCAGCCTGATGCTCCATAGACTCTGCCAGGCCAGAGCGTCCCCGAAGCAGGTCCCCATACTAAGTCCTCAAACAGAGACATGTGCTCCTCCCCCGAGGCTGTGGTTCAGGCCTTTGCCGACTTTTACGAGGCACTGTATGAGAAACGTGAGGTCATTGCTGAATCCCCTATTGATGATTTTTTCACAGATATCCCTCCCTGTTGCCTCTCGGACAAACAGCGTGACGCCCTAGATGCACCCATATCCCTCGACGAGCTTCAGGCAGCATTATCAAATACCCATCCGGGACGCGCACCGGGGCCAAGCGGGATCCCGGGCGACTTCCTGTACCCTCACATGGGGACTCTTGGACCGTGTCTGCTTAGGGCGCTACAAGTGGCCTCCGAGCAGTGCAATCTGCCCCCGGACTGGCGTCACGCCAAAATTGTAGTTTTCCTCAAGCCAGGCCATCCCCCTGAAGACCCGGACTCGTATTGCCCCATCTCATTATTGAATTTTGAGCCTAAATTGCTAGGGAAGGTTCTTGCAGACCGCCTTCGAATGTGGATTAAGGATCTGGTGCATCCAGATCAGTCTGGCTTCATGCCACAACGCTCCACCAGACACAACATCAGACGGGCTCATAACGCAGTGGCCGAAGCCCACCGACTGGGTCACCCCGCGGCGGTCCTGCTGGTGGACATAGATAAGGCGTTCGATTCGTTGAGCTGGACTTATCTTTTTCAACTTCTGGAGGCCGTCAACCTGGGACCACGCTTTCGGGCCTACGTGAAATTAATATATACGGACCATACGGCATTGGTTCGTGCGGCCGGACATTGTTCAGCCCCTTTTCCCATCCGCAGGGTAACTAGGTAGGGGTGTCCCCTCTCCCCGCTGTTATTCGCCCTGGCGATCGAGGCATTAGCCATGTGTGTGTGCCTGGACTCAGTCTTCCGGGGACTGGATTGGTCGCCGGAGTGCTCCGACAGGATTGCACTGTATGCCGACGACACCCTGTTCTTCATATCAGATCGTCGGGCCTCCAGGCCCCGCGTGCTCCAAATCCTGAGTATTTTTGAAGAGTCCTCCGGGTTATGCGTCAATCCATCTCAATCTATCCTATTCCCGATCTGCCATGAACAGAGAAGCCAGGCTTGTGCCTCGCAACTGATTATTGCTGAAGCGGGCTTTAAATACCTCGGGGTCTATATCACATGGTGTCTTAACGAGGCTTGGTTGCGCAATGGAGCCCCGCTGCTCCCTGCGGTCCATGAGGAGACGACGGTGGGGTCCCATCTGCCCCTATCGCTCTATGGTAGGTCTGTCATTTTCAAAATGGTGACTTTAACACGTGTACTGTATCGGTTACAAAATTATACGTACTCTATCCCCCCGTTGTGGTTCCTCCAAATGAATGCACTCCTGAACAGGTTTCTTTGGCAAGGGGGCGCGGCCCGGGTGGTGCTCGCAACATGTACCCAGTCCCCATACTGTGGTGGGATTGCAGCGACTGATATACAGGTGTACTACTGGGCCTTGCAGTTACTGGTAATTAATGAATGGTGGTATGGCTCTCAAATGGACCTGGCTTATGCCGTGGAGAGGCTCTTCATGGCAGATACCCCGCTGCTCCATCACTTGTACAGTAACTCATCAATGGAGGCGTTTCCTTCGGCCTGCCGGACAGTTATTCAGATATGGAGGTGGGTGGTCCGATCTATGGGTTGGTGGGGTAAGCTGTCCGGGGCTACTCCCCTCTGGCAGGGATCTCATCTCCGGCCCGTCTCGTCACTGGAGGGATTTTTGAAGAAGGACGATATTGGGATATCCACTCTCGGAGATATTATGCGGGGATCCACGCTTACGTCCTTCCAGAGGTTGCAGGCAGACATCGACCTTCATAAATCACAGTTCCATAGATATTTACAGCTCCGTCATGCCCTGTCCCCCCTGATAGGACATCTCAAATCCTTACCCGAGTTTCATCTGCTGGAGGGCCGGTTACTGATGGGCGACCTGGTGGCCCACACAATCCAGCAAATCTACCAAACGCTTACTAGACATGCAAAAACCACTATACACCGGACCCGAGCGGCATGGGAGGCAGAATTGCCCGCTCTGACAGATGACGATTGGTCGGAGGCGCTGGCTAGTCCTAGGTACTCCGCGGTCTCCACTAGATATAGGCGATCCAATTTAAATATCTCCACAGGGTTTATTATACACGCCTCCGCTTCTGGAAGATGGGAGCTATTCAGTCACCCATCTGTCTCTGTTGTGATTCGGATGAGGGGTCGTTTCTTCACACGGTATGGAGCTGTGAGGCATTGCAACACTTCTGGTCAGGTGTCCTGTCTTGCATGGGGTGGGTATTAGCATGGGACATTCCTGCAGACCCTCGACTGACACTCCTTCACAGCACAGAAGACATAGGGGGGAGCAGATATAAAAGACACCTTCTGTTCTTGGGCCTTACACTGGCAAAGCGTGACATTGCGCAGCACTGGAAGGCTACATCCCTACCCTGTGTAGCGAATTGGAAGAAGGCCATGGATAGGTGTATGTCTGCGGAGGTAGCAGTGTTTCAGGCAAGAGGGTGCCCGCAAAAGCATGGGAAGATTTGGGCCAGGTGGGCAGAATATAGGGGGATTGATTTGTCTTTACTGATGCAACCCATGACTCAAGATCCCCTTGATCGGCTGGTGGTAAATGACTTACCAGTTTAATGTGAGGGGCTCATATAACTGTGGACTGAATCTTGTGTGATGTGTATGTGCTATGCTGTTGATGGTATGTATGGTGCGTTGTTGAGGGAGAGGGGTGGGGGTTGGTTGTCGGTCTGATGTTTTGCAGACCTTCTGGGAGAAAAATGTGCAGTGCCTAGAGTTTTTACAATATGCCCTACGACTGTATGTTTCTTATCGGACTTGGCCCATCTGGTACTGCAGAAAATCAATAAAATCTGTTGTTAAAAAAATAAACTGAAATGGACGAGATTGTGATTTTTTTTCCCCACACAAAATAAATATAGTTTTGCCCCAAATTCTGAGTGACAGGTAAATTAAGTTTGGCAGGGTATCCTTGGGAAAATTGTATTCGAGGTTTGCCATCTTGTACAGTAGTCACATAAGATACCTGCTCAATGTATCTTATGTTAGTACTGCAGTTTGTAAGTACACACTGTAAACGTTGCTGGCGGCCTACAGCAGTTTCTCACTTCCAGTAATGGAATTTCTTCTCGCATCAGTCTCCCACAGGCGAAATTTTGGCAAAAAAAACGTAAGAAAATCAAACCATTTGTGAAATACCACAACCCAGTAATTGGAATCGAAGCACGATGGCACTCTAACAGAATAACATTTGCCCCAGCACAAATAAAACCATGTTTCAGAGCATCTTGGAGGGAAGGATTAACTTGGCTGCTACGTGTTTTCCCCTTGAATGCAACATTTGGGACACTTCATGCTAAAGGGTTCATAGCAATTTTCACAAATGATATCCAGGTCAAATGTGCATCTCTTTTCACCACACATTACAGATGATAAAGATATATTGAATTTGTGACCTTCCATTGAGGGGTTATATTTTGTGTTTCTTCTACAAAGTGCAACTATAAGAGATTTGTACTGCTAGGAATCCCTTTGCCTTACAGGCAGAGAGAAAATAGGAAAACAAGTTTTCACATCAATTTTGGAACGAGTCAAGATTGCTTATTTGTGTAGTTTAGATTTGATTGCATTTTGTAGGAAAAATAAGAGTGAAACACATGGGCAAACCTGGAAATTATATATTTCTAAAAACTGCAATTTGAAATTATAAAGAGGTTGATTATGTAAATTGGTGACAATTTCCCCCAAAAAGCTAATCATTAAGTTCACAAAAAAATGTCAGTGTCAGCCTTAAGGTGGTCTTCCCCTAAGCTTTTTGCCTTCGCCCCTCCTATTTTTTTTGCTGAACTCATTTTTGCTGGCCGTAGGATTCTGCTTACTTTGCCACAGCTAACTGGAGCTAAAGTGCTTGTGCTCTCTTCTTAAAACATTGTCGAATTGGCTTATTTAATTTACTTGTAAGTCCCTAGTAAATTACTACCATATATAGCCAGGTCCTGTAAATTAAATGCTACTGGTGGGAATATTGCACTGATTGTATTTCCCAAGTAGCCCTCCTAAATATACCCCAGGCCTGCCATTGCACCCTGTGTGTGGAGTTTTAAACTGCCATTTCGACCTAGCAAAATAAACCTTTTGCCAGGTCCAAACCTTCCTTTATAATACATATGAGTCACCCCTGTTGTAGGCACCAAACAGCCCGAGAAGGCAGGGTGCATTGTGTTTAAAAAGTAGGACATGTACTTTTAAGTTTTAAAATATCCTGGTCGTGAAAAACTCCTAAACTTGTTATTCACTACTGTAAGGTCCGCCTCGCCCCTAGGACAACATTGGGATTTCATGTTTACATTTACTAAGCTATAACTTTTAATTGTGAGTCAGGGCCTGGTTTAGCACTGGTGGCACCCAGTGCGACAAACACATTTGGTGCCTCCACGTCACATAACTGCCTCCTCGGTTTCTCTCACTACCACCTGCAAAAGTTCCCCTCATCTCTCCTATCATAAGATATTGCTAAACTCAGCACCCCCCTGAGGTCACAGTGTCCCCCTCCACAGGGCAGCGCCCAGTGTGGCCGCACCAGTCGCACTGCCCTAAAGCCGGCCCTGTTGGGAGCCCGTAGATAGGTCAAGTTTGGTGTTTAAAGAATTGCAACTAAAAGCCCTCTGTAATGGTGAAGTCAGATTTTTAATCAAAATTCTGAAAATGTCACTTTTAGAAAGATTACATTTTCTTCTCCCAACCATTTTGGTGTTTTCTGCCTATATCCTGGGTCACATGACTACCTGTAGTTTGTAGTTGGGCTTTGTGTACTGCTCCCAGACAGTGAGAATAAGAGAATTCAGGTATTGGCAGGATGGGCCACAATGAGTTAACAAGGGGGAGGAGCTGTCACATACGACACTTGCACATCAGAAAGGCCTGCCTGAGCACAATCACAAAGGGGTTTGGCACTAGTCTATTATGACCCCGGAATATCTGGGGCCTAGACAGGGAGGCAGGAGATTCCAAGCACCTTTGGGGGGTGGAATCCTCTGGACGCTTCTTCAACTTCAAAGTGGGCACTAGGTATAAATACATATATTCTACCTCAGAGACACCAACTATTCAGGACACTCTGGAGCTGGGGACTCTGCCAGGAACAAGGACCACTGTGCTGCTAAAGGGACTGCCACTCTGCCAGACTACTGCCCTGCTGTGCTGACCTGCTGTTCTGCTGACCTCTTGCCTGGGCGAGAAGGACTGGACCTGCAACTCTGAGCCCAGGAACCTACAGTGACTCCAAGGGTTTGTTGCCTGGCCGCCTGATCAGAAGCCTAAGGGACATAACAGGCTTCCAACAACCTTGAACCCAGCACATGGACTCTGCCATCTGTTAGTCCTATGCTCGAGGGTGCAAATAGTCACCCGTGCGACAAGATACCTTTTTCTAAAAACATTTGTTTACACATGATATTGCACAGGCAGTAATTTGGAGGGTGTGTTAGGGTTCATATCCTTGAGACACCTGTCTAGCCTCCCTCCTGTTTTTTGTTTTTTATTTTATTTTATAGAACTTGGGTTAGTTGAATTTACAGGAACGGGCACCAGCAACACTGACCGTATGCTTACTCCATTCAGCACGGGGCCAGTCCCGGCATAAACTAGTTGTGACCTATGTCCATGTGATAGGACATTCAGCGCGATTAAATCTGGTTATGTATCTACGGCATATTATCTAGAGGGATCACTTGTTCATCACCGCTGCCTATTTAAGGACTATTCCCTTTAATTTGCCGCTGACAACTCAGATTATGCGCATTCACACTGGTGCGCATGCGCTGTGTATTTCTATCTACGCGCATGTGCGCCTCAGGTGAACTTGCGAGGACAACCCGGAAAGGGTTTCCGCCCACTCCTCCCCTTACTTCATAAGAACCGCGTCTTGCAATCACATTCGTAACTTCCTGGCAGACGCACGGAGGGGGTAGGTGTAGAGGAGGTAGCACCCCGGCGAATCCTGTAAGTAGATTTGGATGGCAGAGCCTGGAACCTAGCGAGCTACTGGCACGTTATAGTGTGTGCCACGTTTCCTTCTCCCTCAATAATAATTTTTTCATTTTATGTGCATTATTCTTGCTCTTCCAGTCCGGTAATGTGCGGGCGTCTCTGGCTTCTGCCAGTGGAGGTTCCTTCACGAAACAGCGGGGTAAGCGCATGTGAGAATTTACCACCTTTTGGTACCGATACAGGGCTGTGCAATATCTGTAGTAATTCATTAGTTGCTGTGACACCTTTTTGCACATTTGATATCTAGGACAAATGGAGGGTTACGAGTGCTAACAATAATACTACAACTAACTGACACGGGATGTCTACAAGTATCGCACTGTGTCAGGCCCAACCGGATGTATATGTGTCTCCTGAGCCCGTGTTTGCCTATTGTCTGATATAATTGACGCGCACACAGATGTGGCACACTATAAGTCATCAAGTTGTTACTGATGTTCTTATTTGTCATTTATGTTCTTCCTGTTTCCTAGGTTTTCATCAGGAGCGTTGTTTCATCATGCAGCTGTAGCCACATTTTAGGTATACAGGTTACTGCCCTGCCCTGTTTGATCTTAAGGGTTTAGTAACAACTTTTTTCACGTGCACTTTATTCATTTTAGTTCTGGTCCTGAAGAAGCGCCAACGACCCTTATGGCGACACAGGCGCGAAACATGTTGACCTATGACCTTTTGACACCTGGGCATAGTGTGCCTCTTGGACAAGATTTTATGCAGCAGTTGATCTGCAAAGGGTATACAATTTATACATTCGATTCAAGTTTACCCTTTATTTAATATATTTTCATATCACCTTGCACGCACCCTTTTTTTACCCTTCTTTAGACCCATACCCCACACACCCACATGCACCATCCGGCAGTTCTTTAAAAGATCTCCGACAAAGAGACCCTTCGGGGGACCCGTGGGGAATTGCAGCGCCGGCCCCACGAGGAGCAACTGCCCGATGATGAAGCATGACACCTCTTGGGGTGTGTGAGGGCAACAGAGGAAACACCAATGGTTGTTCCACTTGACTATTGGGTCACTTTTACCTAGGATGTCTTTTGTTCCTTTTCTTCTTCTTCTTTTTTACTTCTTCACCCCTTTTTTTCTTGTCGCACGGGTGACTATTTGCACCCTCGAGCATGGGTGACATTTTTGCATCCTGCCATAGGAACAGTGTCCCTTTGTGAAATTGAATGTAGACTTTGGGAGCATGGACACTGGACCTTGAATAGCTCCTTGGCCCCCCCGCTTGTATTTGTGATATAATCTGTTAGTCCTACCCTGCAAAGTGGTGCCACCCCCCATCCTGGACCCTTGGAAGTGGGCCTGAAGGCGCTCTACCAGCCCTTCAGTGGACCCAGCAGAACCAACGCATCTCCTCTGCTGCAAGGCACAACTACCGAGAAGAACCTGCTGCATGCACTTTCTCGGCACAAGGACTTCTCATTGCACTCACCACCCTCAATCTCATTGAAACTGCAACTGCGCAACGCATCACCAATGCAGCCCCTTGCATCGCTAGACTCTTGGCAATAGTGACCTCGACGATGAAGAAGGACTCCTCAAAGCAAGTCCAGTTGATGTGCGACGCATCCTCGATGCAGGACTTTGAATCGCAGTCTCGCAGCTCCTTGGAACCAATGCTGCATGATGCATCACCTACCAAGACCTCACAGCACTTCGGCTACATGAAGCATCCTTGAAACGGGACTCTGCAACTCCTTGCAACCAGGATTCAAGGTACTCTTGTTCAGTGGACCTAATTGAGTCCCTATAGCAAGCCTACGCTCCATCGTGGTCGGCCTGAACTTGTGAGTTAGTCCCAGTCTAGCACAACCAGTTATCCACAGTTGGCACTTTCTGCTTATTGGCACTACTTTCAACTAATTCTTTAAAATTGCATATCTCTGGTTCTAATGATCGAATTTTTGTCATTTGGTCTTAAATTATTTATTAAAACTTACTCTATTTTTATAAATTGGTGTGGGATCTTTCTTCTGTTTTGTTTCACTTTATTACTGTTTGAATTGTGGCATAAATACTTTACACAGGGCCTCTAAGTTCAGCCTGACTGCTATGAGCCAAGCTACCAGAGGGTTGAACACAAGTTAATTTAGGGGCTGCGTGTGACTGTGTGTGACAGTGGTTTCTTCTTGAGTAGGGTTTCACCCCCTTCAACCGGTAACCCAATTTCTTACAGTCAGCAATTTGCAAAAAGATAAATTGGCAAAATCTGTACCTTCATTTACATTCTCCATATTCTTCCAGTTGTAAAACATATAGATATTGTAGGCGAACAAAATCGTGCATTACACATAAACAATAACCAAACCATGATTTACCATGATTTTTATTGTGTAACAGAAATGTATCGCTTTACAATAAATAATACAATCAATCAAAATTGGATATAAAGAAAAGCTATGCATTTTTTATACCACAGATCTGATACCATTCAAAACTATTCAATAACCTAATGCCACTTGATTGTGTAAGTATGCATGTGGTATTTTTATAGTGCAAGCAAGCCTAGCCAAAAAGGTAATAGAGTGCTGTACTGGATCCAAGGCAGTCATAGTTATTGAGTGATAGGAGAGATATCTGGTTATTGCATTGTTACTACATTGCAATGTAGTGTTTTTTAAACTCTTTCCTATATTGCAGCATCATTGGGGCAGTCCTTATAACTACAGGTACTTCTTAGTCTTGAGTTTGATGCCAGTCTAGTTGTATGTGAGCTGAGAGCCACAAGAGGTGGGGTGCGATGCTGATCAAGATGGCATTGTAAATGATGCACATGGTTTTGAAGATGGTGTAGACGGGCAAGGGCAGCTAAGTGAAGTCCATCATGAAGGGGTGGTAATCATATTGGTTCCAGCCCAGGATAAGATGGACTGGGGCATGGAAAAAGCCCCTAAGGGGAGCCAGTAAGGAGGTTGGTGGCCATGGAACAGGGAGTTGCCAAAAAAACGGATGTGTAATAATGAGGGTGTAAACAGCAGTTCTGAAGTCTCTTGCTGGAAGAAATAGTTTCATCATTTTTAGATAGGAGAACTGGTATCAAGCTATCTTTGGGTTTTGGCAAATTGCTCATTCATGTAGTAATCAGTGAAAGTTGGGATTCAAAGCTGTCAAGGTTCATGTCATTGGGCCAGGTTTGTACTATTTCTTGCTTGTTGTTTTTGTCAAACAATAGGAATTCTGTCTTCTTTTGGTTGAGCATTTGGTGGGCTCTGTACATACAGATTATCATTAGATGCAGGCACTGTTTGATACATTGATGCCCAGATTTACTATTATTTGATGCATAGCAGCCAGCACCAAAGTTGCAGGCTGGTTTGCATCCAAGTGTGAGAGAGATCAAAATGCACCATATCTACTAAGATATGGCATATATTTTCTCTCCCGCATTGCTGGCACATTTTTGACTGTCATGCGCCATCTTACACACCCTTGAGCCATAGAGCAAGGGTGTGTGCATTCTGTAAGGAATAGTTTTTGTACTGGCAGGGGACATTTCCAATACAAAAACAAACTATCCTTTACTACTTTTCCTGCTTTGTATGTGTGCTGTATAGTGCAACACACATACAAAGTTGGAAAAATGAATAGAAATGAAAACATTTCTTCCTGTTGCATCTGTCTTGAAAAAACCTAAGGTTTTTAAACAAACTCCTGTCTACGAATGTTTGTAGGTAGAGATTTGCATCAAAATCCATGGGTGATTGCATGAGAATGCCCATGTAGCACCTATACAATGTCCCCTTGATGCAAAGTAATAGAAAGCAGCGCTTAGTTCAACACTGTGGTATTTTGGGAAACTATCCAACGAAAATCCCAATTTGTATTGAATAGTAAATCCCAACTTACAAAAGCAACACAAAACTGGTGTATAGCTTTAGTAGATCTAGGCCTGGATGTTTGGAGCAGAGGACACTTTCAGGTACAGTTGGGTATCGTTGGTATATTAGTGAACCGTGACGCTGTTGTCTATGAGTAGGGGCTCCAAAAAGAGATTTAAGATGACAGGGGACAACAGGGAACCCCGGGTTGACTCAAACGGTGATAAGGATCTTTTGGGAACCAGAGATATCTAGGCAAGTATGTCAATGAGATTTGTGAGAGACAGGGCTTTGAAGGCAACTGTGGTATTCTTTAAGAAGGTGTGGGTGTAAGAGGAGAACCAGGCTTGGTGTTGTCACTGTGCTGTCAGATCTTAAATTTTTCACTGAAGAAGAGGTTGATCGCATCGTACTTGTCTGTGGAGTGTGGGATAGGTGGGGCAGACAATGCTTGATTGTCTTGAAAAGTGTCCTGCTTCTGTTCTTGGCTTCATTGATGGCCTTGGATGCTTATGGAGAGTGGGATAGGTGGATCAGGCAATGTTTAATCGTCTTGCAAAGTGCTCTGCTTCTGTTTGTGGCTCAATTGATGATTTTGGTATACTACTCTGTTTTGGCTGATGAGATGAGCTGTCTGCGTGTTCCAAAGAGGGAAATCTAGGGATTTGTAGCTTGTGTGAATCTCATCACATTTCCTCATGCAAAATGACTTCCACAGCTAAAACTGTACCTAAAGCACAATTTCCTCGATTGTATTCACTAGAAAACACCAGAGTTTGGTAATATCAATTGAAAAAACTCAACCCAATCACTGTTTCCACAGTTCTTGTGATTAAAATTCCAATTCAAAGTATCTGTAGTGTTTGAGCACCAAGCGTATTTTTTTTTTTACCAACACAAATAAAGGCACCAGAATAATAGTCTACTTTTCGTGAAAGTCTTTCCTATCTTCCCATCCAGCCTTCACAGCAGCAGGCTTTGTCTTTGAGCCATGACTCACCTTTGGCCAGTCATGCAGGTATGAAAAAAACATATGATATATTGTACCATACATATAGGAGGTAAACACCAAAAATACTGTTAGGAACGTGTGAATTCTTGTGACAAGTCTGTTCATTCCAACTTTGATACCACAAAACCTGCAGGGTTGTTATGACCCTTATCTTCACCAACCTCTCCTTGGGGTACCATCGCTATAGGGATAGTCATGTTTCTGCCTAATCATAAAGGCTTTACTAAGATATCAGTGCTTGAATAGTTTCACAAAAATTAATTTTAATATTCCCCCATGAGGACTATCCTAGGTACCAGCACTTGTGGAGACATCCTTGCAACACAGCCTGACTTCATGGTCTGCTATCCTGTATGATATGTGATCCAAAATCCCTTTAGGTTTGTCCATCACTTATCACCCTAGACAAAAAGAGAGGTATATTCAGGAACTGGAAAAATTCTTCTGAAATTTTGTAGAGCACCAGAAACAGTGGGTACAACATCTTTAGTTGGGGGAGTCTTTATAATAATAATTTCATGAATACCTCTACTGGATTTTCTGTTCTTTACTGAATACAATTGTCATCAGTATATACTGTAATTTTTACTCCATAGACTACCAAACATCCAACTGTTGACGAACATCGTGCTATTTTACCTCATATGCTAAACACACTACAAACTAATGTTGTTTTAGCTATATATAGATATAAGTAATAGGCAGACAAGAAAGGATAGAAAGTTTCCTCAATCTCATGTTGGCAACACTGTTTGTATATCCACCCAACATATTCTTTTGGCTGGGCATCGTATCTCAGTTTTAGTGAGCCACTCTCAATAGTTAAAGTGTATACAAATATGGATGTATGCTTATCAGTACTCTCTACTCTTAAGATTCAGTCTGTCTTTCACATCTCCATGGGGACGCCTATGGAGTCATTCATGCACTTATTTTCTGCTCCTTCACCAGACACAGGAGAAGCCTGAGGAGCAAAACATATTGTAGTTTTACAATACCTGGTAAACTGGTATATTGGAAGGCTTATAGCCATTATGGAGGAACTTGGGAGCCAGCAATCAGTATCCCTACACCTTGTTTACTTTTACAAGTTGACCATCATTATACCAACAAACCAGGGCCAGGTCCTGGGACAATTAAACCCAGAAGGCGGTGGCCCTTTATTCTTGGACTACCCTATGACACTCCAGGTTTTGTGGTGACCCCTGACTGTAAAACAGGTCTCTATGGTATTTGTCCCCCAGGTGACTTTTTCACAGAATCAAGATTAGTTTCCCAAGTGGTCATGTATAAAAAATAATGGTGAAACAGCTTTCCTTATCACCATACAAATTAGACACCTCCTGAGGAGTAATGCCTCAGGACTTGTGGTGACTGCTACCCTTTTCAAAAGTGCCACAAGGTTTGGAATATTTCAGAATATCAGATGATGTTGACTGTCATTTTGACAGAGTCAGGATAAATACTGCCCATAACGTTCTTCTCAATTAATCTCAGTGTGCATGTCTTGTTGGTTCACCAAAAGTTTAGCATGTGTGAATGGTTGGTTGAGTGTAGGTTTATAGTGTGACCTCTGTACTGAGTCAGGTGTCATTCATGGTGGCCAAAGGAAGCACTACGCTTGTTACTCTGAGCTTAGCTCTATGCTTAAGCATATATGTGATGCAGAAATGAGTCAGATTGCTAGGCATTGCCTACTTAATAAACATCTCTTGCAGCAGGCATTGCTTTTATGCCCAGTTTTCCATTTGCTTGGAATACATACTTCTTGTGACAGGCATGGAGCTTATGGTTCAATCGTTAAGTGCTGGTGTGTTCATAGAGCCTTTTATGGCAAGTTCTAGGTTTGCCAACGGTTTTAAAGAGAATTCCATAGCGAAGGAGAACATCGGGGACGTTGTAGCTCTTTTGTCTAGTTTTGAAGAAAACTGTTTTATTTAGGAAAGGAACAGTTCCAAAAGCTTGTCAGTCTGTATCAAAAAGGAGGCCCCACCCAGTGCTTAGTTTGTAAAAGAAAGAGTGCCACTGCCTGAAGCTCTTCTCAGAAGCCCGCAACAGATGCTACTAAACGTTGGTGAGCAGAATTTCAAGGCCGGTAGTCTTGAATCCACCTCATGCCTCTTTGATCCACTACCAGACACAGTGGAGTAACAAAACGTGAGTGGGCCCCCCTGCAAGATATGATGAAGGGGCCCCTCACACTCACATCAGTAAGGGCTGAGGGGCCACCCTCCAGTTTGGGCAAGCCTGGGGGCCTCTACACCGCGGGGGCGTTTGTTACGCCCCTCACCAGACACTCCTTGACCCATATCTCATTCCTGCTGGTCCCTGGATTGTGACAGCTTTATCTTCCTTCGTCTTTCTGACTGTTTTTACCTCCCTCTGAAGCAGAAAAATAAGTGCTGGTCCCCAAAAATAAGTTCCGGAAGCCCCCGTTAGTAACCATCAGCTCAAACTAAGCGCCGGCCCAACCTAAACCAGGACATAGCCAAAACAGTTGCCTTTTTCATTTGAGGTTACTTTTATGATGAGATGTGTAAAGGTTGTGCTGCAGAAAAGCTGGACTAGTGCCATGAATAACTCTGTGCCCAGAGGCTAATAGGTAGAGGCCAGATGGCACATGAGTTTACATCTGATGGTTTTTCCAATTTCAGGATGATTGGTGCAGTTGTAGCAGCAGACGTGCCACTATGGAACCTTGTGGAACACCGCCTTTCGCCTTAGTAAGAGAATATTTGAAGGGCACAGGGGGATTTTTTATATATTTTTGCAAGATACAAATGGATCCTACACAGACTGGTTTCATGTATTCCAAGTTCCCCTTGTCTGTATAGTTTTTTTTTTTTAACATATTTGATTGGTTTTCTTAATATTACAACTTCCGCCGTCATTAGTATACATCATAACATATCAATACCGACAGATTCAGCAAAGAAGCACAGAAATAATAAGCAGTGAGACAAATAGCTGTGAGTTACCAGTGGCCTAATCCAGCAAGTGTAACCTTTATGTTCTTGATTTGTTGCAGTATCCGTAGCACCGCCATTGCTCCTGCCCATTTCATGTGTGGTATTTTTTTTTATTTTTTTAAATTAATTTCGTTATTAGGTTTTCTCCAACCCGACCGCTCACCTCCAAACCAACAATTCTACATTTCGTCCACCACTGCTGAGGCGAGGAACCGCACATTAAAAATAACTGAGAACAACAATGTCTGAGTTCACCACCGTGGAAAGTCCATTATCTTCAACATTATCTTCCGGTGTCTCGTTTGATATGCATTATCAAATCCAACTGTAGGAAATTCCCCCTCCCGCCTCCCATCCCCTCCCCCCATCCCAACATCCCCCCCTTCATGCCCTCCCCCCCCTCTGCCGGGTCAATGTAACTCGAGATCCATGTATCGAAGTACTCATGGGGGGCCGCCTTCTGTCTCCCTCCCCTGTCCTGGGGTCCCCCCCTCTCCGAAGGACATCTCAGCTGCACTGGATATGGTGACTTGGGAGGCCTGTCCCGCTATCTCCTGCATCATTGCTTCCCATGCCAGTAACACCTCAGGCAGTTTGGCATCCCTCCTGGTGCTCCGTATGTGCCCCTCCTCGGCTAGGGCCCACTCCCGTAAATCTGACCTCCATTTTGCCAATTGCGGTCCTTGCTGTGTTAACCAGTGAATTGCTATACGCCTCTTGGCTATAACTAGCCCCAGGATCAGGAACCGCCTGCTTATCTTGCGTTTCGGGTCCAGCGGAATCAAGCCTAGTAGACATGCGTGGGGATCCAATGCAATAGTCCATCCGGTTATCCGGGTCAGATCACCAAGAACAACCCCCCAATACGTCTGGATCGATGGGCACGTCCAAACCATATGCAGAAAATCTGCTGGATCATAGCGACATCTGGGGCATTGGGGGTCTCTGGAGCCATCAATGGTGTGCAACCTTCTAGGGGAGAGGTACGTCATATGTATTATGTTGTACTGGATTTGCTTAAAGCGATTGCTCACTGACACCTTCCACACACTCTCGTGTATCCTTTCCCAGTCTCGCGACGTAACCTCCTGTGGACACACCTGCTGCCATTTTTCTTCTATTTTTAGGGGGCCGTTCTTTTTATCGTCCCTTACGCCCTATAGAGGTGAGTAACACATTTTCGCCCCCCCCCGCCATGGCAATCATAGTGACCAGAGTCTGGGTGTGCCCCTGGGCCTCCGGAAACGTAGGCCATAATTGTCGTGCCGTTGCCGCTATTTTTGCATATTGCAGAAACTGCCCTGCCCCCAACTCAAAGGCAGTCACTGCCTCCTGATAAGTGATAAATCTACCGTCCGGGTAAAGGTCTGACAACATCAGGCAGCCACCCGTCTGCCATGCCTCTGTCGACATTACCTGGTCAATCTGAGCAAAGGGCGGCAGCTGCCAGAGGTCCGCCTCCGGGGCAATAGGTCTGTCCTGAATGATTTTACGAACCACTCGATTCCAAATTGCAGCCCCAAGCCGCACCAGAGGCGGACAGGGCGCCGCAAGCCCCCCGGCCCGCCACAACAATGCCCCGAGCTGTCGGTCCCCGTACGTACCTGCCAGCAGGGACCTCTCCCAAGAGGGATCCGCGTCCAACCAGGCTATGGCATGTTGCAATTGCGATGCAAAGTAGTAAAGTTCCAAGTCTGGGATCGCCAAACCCCCTTTACCCCAACTACGTTTCAGGACTTCTAAACTAACCCTGCATCGCTTCCCATCCCATAATAGTTGGACCAGCAGTGAATCAAGTTCCCGGAATACCCGGTGTGGAATTTCAAAGAAGGAGCCTTCATGGTATAGAGACATCGGGGCAGGACTACCATCTTTATGAGTGCAATCTTACCCATCAGGCAGAGGTTAAGAGAGTTCCAAAAGGTAATACTACCCTGCAACCCACGGATTATCCTCCCCATATTGCGCTGATAAAACCCCGCCTCGGACCTATCGACCCATATCCCTAGGTATCGGACCGTGTCCTCCGCCCATGGAAGTTCCAGCACCGGTCGTTGGTCCTCCCCCCAATTGATCTCTGTGTCAATCGTGTAAAGCTGTGACTTTGGTCTGTTAATGTAAAGCCCGGAGGCTTCAGCGGATTGGGCCAACGCTGTTAGCAATGTTGGCAGTGATTGGGTCGGTCGACTCAGGTATATTAACGCGTCGTCGGCATACAGTGATACCACATGCTCCGAATTCCCCACCCGCACGCCCTGTCCTACAAGTATCCTGCGCAGATGACACGCCAAAGGCTCCATTGCCAGGGCAAATAGCAATGGGGAAAGCGGGCACCCCTGCCGCGTTCCCCTTGCTGTAGTAAATGCGTCCGACACGTACCAACCTGTACGGACCCGTGCCATCGGCCGAGCATATAGTAACTTAATCCAGTTTACAAACCCCTCCCCCAAGCCCATTTTAAGCAGAACCTGCCAAAGGTAATCCCACCTGATTGAATCGAATGCCTGTTCAATATCAAGGAACACCAAGGTGCTCTGTTGGGTCCGTCCTTCCACAGATTGCATAATGTGCGCCAGGCGACGGATATTCCGCAATGTATTTCTGCCCGGTATAATGCCGGACTGGTCATCATGGATGCTGAAGATAAGGGAGGAGCCTAGACGCCAACACCTGACTAATAATTTTAAGATCAACATTCAGCATAGAGATGGGCCTATAGGAGCCGGGGAGGAGGGGGTCCTTCCCAGGTTTGGGGATCAGCACAATCAATGCTTCCCGCATGGAGTCTGGGAGCGTACCACGTTCCTCGGCCTCCACTGTGATCTCTAGTAGTTTGGGGACCAGCAGTCCACCTCACTCTTTATAGAGCTCGGCGGGTATGCCGTCCATTACCGGGGACTTTGCAGTCTTTAGGTGGTGATAGCTGCCCGTAGTTCTTCCCCACTAAAGGGGCCCCCCAGGGCTTCCTGACTGTCCGCGTGTACACTGGGCAGTTCCACCTCAACCAGATAGGCCCCCACCGCCTCAAGGGCCGAGGGAGACTGTGTCTCAGAGTATATTTTACGTAAGTGAGCCACAAATACGTTATTTATTTCATGTTGCGCATACAACATCTGCCCCAGGTCGTTTTTAAGTGCCAAGATTGGGTGAGGCTGAGTCTCTGCCCGAATCAGGCGCGCCAGCAGCCACCCTGCCTTATCCCCTTCCGTGTACCATTGACGCCTAATCGTAGTTCTAGCATATTTGCTTAGCGAGTCCCATAAGTCTCCTATCCGCCGCCACACGTCGTCCCCTTCAGCCGACCTCTTACTATTCGTGGGAAGTTCCTTTTCCAACGTCTAATCGTTCCTCCTGCCGCCGCAGGTCACGCTCCAATACTTTTTTGACCCCTACCTCCGTGGACCGATATATCCCCCGAACCACCACTTTCATTGCATCCCACTCGGTCGCCCTGGTGCTAGCGGAGCCCCAGTTGAGCTCCATATACTCATTCAGCCCAGTCGATATGGCGTCTTTATAAATCGGGTCGCCTAAGGCTTCAATATTGAGCCTCCATAGTGGTACCTTAGATCTCGGTCGGGCCAGCGAGTAAGCAATCAGGAGCGGGGAATGATCCGACAGATAGCGGGCTAGGTATTGCATCTCTTTTACCCGATAGATCGCCGTGTTTTGAATGAAGAAGTAGTCCAATCTGCTAAAGGTATTGGCAGCAGGTGTGTGGCACAAGTACACTCTACGACTAGGGTTATGGTGGCGCCACACGTCCAGTAGGCCATAATTAAGAAGCATTTGGCTCATCGCTTCTCTGACACGAGGCTTGGTATCCTGTCGAGCTCCCCATCCAGGGCACAATTAAAGTCCCCTGCCACCACCAATTCTGTATCAGGGTCCAGATCCAACAGTCCCAGTACTCGGCTTAAAAACCCACCATCGTCACTATACGGGGCATAAACATTCACCAGGCAGATACTGCACCCATCTAGGGTCCCCTCCACCACCACATACCTCCCGTCAGGATCCTGTTTAACATGCAGAGCCTGAAAGGGGACTCCTGGTGCCACCCATATTAGCGCTCCCCGGGCAAACCCCGAGTAGGATGTAGCAAAAAACGGACCCCTCCACCTGCGTTGGACGAATTTAGGACAGTCTCCCCATAGGTGGGTTTCCTGAAGTAGAGCTATACTGACCCCATAGCGCCTTAGGTATGATGCCACCCGGATCCGTTTCACCCTGTTATTGAGCCCCCGAACGTTCCAAGTAATCAGTTTGTAATTCTGGTTATACCCTGTCATGAGTGAACAGTTGTCGGTATCCCAGTCCCTCGCCTGTGGTGCACAGACAAGGGGTGGGCGGAATTTGCGAAATTCACTTTCGCAAATTATCACGAAAATGTAAAAAATCTCCGCAAACACGCGGAAATATCGCGAAGATGCGGAAGTTTTTTTCCCGCCCGATCGCGGTATTTTCTGCGTGGTCGCGGCTCGCCAACTTACCCATGCGGTTGCTCGCGGGCGCGGCCATCTTGTTTTCACTTGTCTCGCGGTGCATGATCGCGAGAAGAAAGACGTGATCGTGCGACGAATGACGTTACTGCAGGCGCGAACTGTCGTGAGACAGCGCAAATGGCTACCAACAATCCAACATCTCATGGAGAACACAACCGGATCGGGAAAACTTGTCGGCGAACGCGGGGATTCAGGTAAGGTGATCGCGCGCACGCGAGAATGTATTATTTTACAGCGCAAGCAAGCAAAAAATTTCCGGTACAATGCGGATTGCGGAAAATTTGAAATTTTCGCGCTCTCCGCGGAACGCGAAAATGTCAAATTATCGCAATTTCCGCGAGCGGAACGGATTTTTAGCCCAGGCCTAGCGCAGACCCCCCATTAGTATCATAGCTTGCCCCTGCCTGAGGAGTAAGTCTTTGATCCCCTGTGTGCCAACATAGACCAGACCCGGCAGCAACCCCAACAAACCCCCAACTGGAAACCCCAACTCCCCCCACCCACAGGCGGTAGCCCGTCATTCTCACAACCAGTCCTGGTTTGAGGACTCTGAACCCCGCCCCAAAGCTCCACCCACCCCCCAGAATACCCCTCTCAACTTGAAAGAACAATTACAACCCCAATTACCCACCCAAGTCCTTTGAAACCTCCCTCCCTCCTTTGACTCTGTGAATCAGCCGACTGCCTGGCACCGTGCAGCCCCGCCCGACCAATGTCTAGCCAGGCCGCCTCTGCACTCCACAGCCGGCGAACCTAACCAGTGTGTAGGCGAAATAGTGTACCCTCCTCCAACATTTATCAAACCCCCCCCCTCAAGTCTAGAGGGCTCAATGCCCGTGCACCAGCGTCTCACAGTAAAGTCAAGTGCCCAGCGGGCCAAACCCGGTACTCACAGTGTCTATGGTGGTCCATCACTCAATCACAGCATCAGGGCCCTCCCTCACTTGTTTCCAGTGCCTACCACATCCGGGCCGGTGGCGCCCTCCATATCCGACTGTGTTTCCTGCACCAGACAGAGTGGGGAGAACTGGTTCTGCGTCGGGATCACCTCTCTCTCCGTAAGGAGCGTGCCATCCGGTCCCACCACGATACGTCCCTCGTCTGCCCGATCTCAGTCCCGCCGCTGTCGTCCTTCTTCACGGCGTTACTGGTTCCTCTGTCGATTGCTCCAGCGTCTCTGCTCCTGCCATCCCTGGTTTTGGTCCGGGCCGGCCAGTCCCAGCGAATCAATCCAATCTGCTGCCTCCGACGGGGTACCAAAGAAGTGGACTTTGTCTGCGTACTGCACTCGGAGCCTAGCTGGGAACATCAGGCTATATTTAATATTATGGCTACGCATCCGTCGTTTAACACTCAGGAAGTCGTTCTGCAGGTCTTGCACTTTTTTTGTATAGTCGGGGTAGATGTGAATGTCTTGGCCTTCAAATCGAGGTGGGCCTTTGGCACGAATATGCTGTAAAATCATGTCCCGGTCCCTAAAGTTGAACATCCGGGCAATCAAGGCTCTTGGCGGGGATCCTGGTTTTGGCGGTGGCCCCAGCGATCTATGTGCCCTTTCCACCGCAAACATCTTGGATAGCCTCAGATGGGGGAACGCTCTGCCAATCCAGTCTTCCAGAAAGAGGTCTGCTGCCGGCCCCTCCGCCTTTTCAGGAAATCCAAAAAAGCGGAGATTGTTCCACCTAGAGCATCCTTCGGCGTCTTCCGCCCTGTCCTCCAATCGGGCCGTATGGTCCTGGAGTGCCGTCACCGTCTCCCACAGCTGTCTGACCTCTGACTGCAGAGTACTCAGGTCTCCCTCCGTAGTGGTGACCCTGTCTGCCACCTTCCTGAGATCCAGGCGTAGGTGATTAATGTCAATGGCCATCCCATCCATTTTTGTTTCTAATGCCACCCTGGAGTCTCGAATCGCTGCCAATATATTTGCTTTATCTCGTGTGTGGGCCCCCTGCTCCATGTCCACACCAAGGCGATCCGTCGCTGTTGGCCCGGGACCGTGTATTGTACAATTTTATTCGTCTGGGTGCCTCTCAGGGGACGGTCCTTCCCCATCGTCCGCGAGGCCATCTTAAGGGATGACGCAGTGGCCCCTCCATCCAAACGAACCAGGGAAGGGGTTCCCTCCAACAGTCCACCTCCCCACTGGGGATTCAGTGTCGTCTACGCCAAGCAGGCCACCCGTCCGCCGCTCGGAGCAATTACCAGGCCTTCCGCCTCTGTTCTCCAGCCAGGCCGGGCTGGTCTAGTGGAGTACCCTCGTGAGTCTGAACCCCGTACACGCAACTCAAAGGGGGGGACCCCTCACCTCACCTCCTGGGGTACAACCCCCAGCCTCCAGCACTGTGCAACACTGCCCAGCCCTCACGCCTTCGTCAAATCTTGCTTCCCATTCCCCCGCTGGAGTGGAGGTAGGCCTCACCTGGCCTCTTCCGCCTCTATCCGGGCCTATCTCCGGCCTCACGTTTCAGTAATGCCAGGCTTCCGGGGGACAAGTCTTTCACTGGGCACGTGTGGGCAGCGCTCCTCCGCAGCCGGGCTCGAGATACAGCCCCCAGACATTTGAGGCCCACAGCCGGGCCCCCAGGCAGTTCCTACGTGGTCTTCAGGCCAATTACCAGGCAGGCCGCAACGCTGCGACCTCGCGTAGATGTCCTCCCCGGCCCGTGAGGTCCCGCCTCCTCCCTCTTGTGCTGTTTTTCTCCCTCACCGGGGGCTGTACTGTAGGCGCCGTCGTGCAGCCAGACTCACCGAGGCCCAGGGGGCTCCTCCGCTCTCACCCGATGCCCGACTCTCAGCGCCACCCGGAGTTTTCCAAACTAGGGCTCAGCCGCCTGTCCCGGCCATCGCGGCCCACAACACGGAGGTAGGCCCCAGTGCCGCGGGCCCCCTTAGCCTCTTCCTCCAGTCCGTGGAGACCTGTCCGCCGGCCCCCAACCTCGGTCACCTTCTTCCCACGGGTCGTCCCCACTCCTGCTGGGATCTGAGCCCTAATTCTTCCTCGCGTCAGGACTCCCCGGGGTCGTGGGTCCTCACCACTGCTTTTCAATCAGAGTCCAATGGCGGCCACCATTACGGGGACCAGAATTCGCCCGGGTGCGCCGCGATCCGTATCACCGGTCCCCTACTGCAGGCTGCTGTCACCAGGTACCGCCGTGTCAGGGGAGGTTTCCGCTGTTTTCAGGCTTTATGAGGGTCACCATAACGCCAGGATTCTGTAGGATGACCGCTATTCAGGGCAGGAGCACCACTGATACACGTCTAACTCGCCATGTTACCAGGCCACGCCTCCACCTTGTCTGTATAGTTATTTGCATTGACGATTGTGTCAAATGCTGGAGAAAGGTGAAGTGATTGGAAAGCTGACATATCGTGTTCGTTTGTATATTTGATATGAGATCATCCTAGGCAGCTAATAGTGGTGATTGAATACCATTCCCCAGGTGGAATCTGGTTTGGTAACCTAAATGGGAATTAACATTGTCAGGTTAATATTTCTATTATTTTTATCATTTTTATTATTTATATAGCGTACCTTACCTCTTTGGTATGAGGGCACTACGTAGAAACATTTCCAAAAGCATGGAAGTTCAATTGCAAGTATGTTTGTAATGAAGAAAGCCCGTTTTCTGAAAAGGTCATGTCATCAATTGTTGAGGTTTTTAGATACAAATGTGTGTCATCCACATTTTGGTAGTATATATGGGTTAATCCATAGGACTGAGTGTGTTGGATAAGGGCCAGTAGGAAGCATTCCAGTCGTATAAATTAGTTTACCTATGATGCGACCTGTTCTGCCTAGTTGTTGTTTTTTAGAATACAGCTTGCTGTGCTGGGATAATGTCCGTAGGGTAGAATGCACTGTGGGGTGGGTGACTTCACCTAGAATGATGTGTAATATGTTGGGTTTGTCTGCCTTGGATAAAGAGCACCTACACTCTTTGATGCACCCAGGGGGCTGAGTGGTGTCCTTCAGATTCAGTGGAGTGTGGTGACTTTCAAACTCTATGATGTTGTGCTGTGTGTTTGGTTATTGTCCATAGAATGTGGTAGGCTGGAGCCCTTAGTAAGCCATGATGTGTATTTCAATGTGATCCTTTGAGAATGGTGGGTTAAGATCACTGGGATTCAGAGAAATGGATAACTAACTGCCCTTAGTATACAATGCAATGTGGCAGTTAGTGCTCAACTGCCTTGTGGACTAGTGTATTTTGGTGGAATAGGTTTCCTATGATGCAGTTTAGTGTGCATCTTTAAGAAGCAGGTGATGGGCTAGTGTAATCAATGTGCAATGCAATGTGCAAGGTTAGCATTATTAGGATGTTGCGAAATAGCATTTTCGAAATGCAGTGTACAAGTGGTGTGTTGGTACTTTTAGGGTCCATCCCATTTTTCTGACGACTTTCCACCAATAAAAATGAAATACAAGCCAGCAGTCTCTGCTTAGACTGAAACAACAAAAATAGACCGCTCATAAGAATGGAAATAAATCCCAATTGTGGTCTACATTCTTATGGTCTTCCACACTGACAAAACTGCTTTACACAGACCAGACAAGGGTAAATTTGATAACCCTAGAATATTTCACATCAGTGAGCCAACACTGAAATAACACAAGGGTCAAAGGGTTATTTCAGCATTTGTGAGTTATTCAGCAATATCACACCCTTCTGCCCTTACCCAAAGGATCCTGCTATTAAACACAATTCAAACCTGTATATAATCTTGCAATATCACTTACAATGTAGAACCAAAAAAATAAATAATTGCAGGTCCTCCAACCCTGTGAGGACACACTATTGTAGGAGCTCAACAAAAACGACCGTGCTTCTGTTGCCATGACAACCACCCACTGACTGACACTGAAGCAAACATAAGTTTGGTAATCAGCTGCACAGAAATCATCTTGGAAAGAGTCTCCGAACACATGCAAAATGTTGTTTAATGCAGTTAACTAAGGGCAGACCAAAGGTTCAAGAGCTTGTGCCTCCTCAAAGTGGCAAACTACAAGCCATGAACACACAATCAAAGACACTGGCAGATCAAAGGACATTTACTACACCCACTACTCGCATGATCAGATGGGAAAATTTCCACTTTCATAGCAGTAGGCAAATGAAAAAAATACTTGTTCGAAGAGGGCCCCCAAACCTAGCTCTGTGTACCAGAACCACAACAGCCAAAATCGAAATAGGACGTGAGCATGCAATTGCTAATGTAGGACGTGAGCATGACATTGCTAAAGTGTATATTCATTTAGAATGCAAGAACTGTAAGAAAAATGTTTTCAGGAATCGGGCCCAAAACTAAAAATACATTACTCCTACTACACGAGCAGAGCTAATCCTAATCCCAAAACTATGAAAAAGACATATTTATGTCAGGTAAACCATGTAAATCAATCACAATACGATAAACCTTACAAAAAAATCTCAAATTAAGCAACTTACTTCACCAAATACTATTATTCACGATCCCTTTGTTGCGTATTACTTTGGCACTTTGTGAGCAGTTCAAACATATTACTCCTTTTTCAGAAATTCTCTTTCCCTCATGATGGTGATATATGCTGTGGGTATGGCAGTCACCAGGGCCGGCTTTAGGGCAGTGCGACTGGTGCAGCGCGGACCTGGAGGGCGGCACTAACCTGATGGGGAGGGGAGGGCGCTGTGTTGAGCAATAACGTACTGCAGAGTTCCATGTGCGTCCAGCTTTTAGGCAGTAATAAAAATGTCAAGATAAATCTTGTGATTAATGTTCCTGCTAGAGAAGAGAAATTGAGTTTTGTCTAGTGGCAGCTTTGACTCGCCATAAAGTAGCGCAGAGGGTTAATATGCCTGCTGCAAAGAACAGATCTGCATTGTTTGCGGATAGCTGAGTAGATTAGTAAAACTAGCCTTTACCAGCGCTTTGAAACAAATGAAATGTATGTGAGAGAGGGGTTATGGAAAGGTGAGGGGCCCTTTTGGGTGGCAGTCTAGAAATCCGAAATGGAGGTCATGTGGAGAAATGGGTTTGGAAGAAAAACTTTGTTGCACCTGGCGCCACCAGTGCTAAAGCCAGCCCTGCGAGTCTCTGATGGGTCATAGCCCGTGGATTACCCTTTCATTAAGGAAAACTGGAGTCATGCACTTGCTATTGTGAAGGTGAGGGATATTCCAGATCCATCTTCTATTCCTTGTCCAACATTCCACCTTTAACCCCTGAATGGGAATAAATAAGTCAAAATCCACAGTCCATTTTACTCTCCCAGCATACTAAATCCACCTGTTTATCCAACGTCTGTGAATTTAGTAGAGGAACAGATTATGGATGGTCATTCATTTATGACTTCATGTTTCTAATGTTTGTGATATAATAGACTTCCGTGGTTATAACTCCCCAAATCACACATGACGTTTCCTGTTTGGGACAGTTTTTTTGTGAGGCCCAAGGGCCTGATTCAGAGTTCGGCAGACAGGGTACTCGATCGCAAAAGTAGCAGAGCACCCATCCTCCAAACCCTCGTCTGCCGGACTCATTTAGAGATGGGCAAACCTTACGTTTTCTGTTGATAGAGCCTCTGTTAACTTCGTTGATGGAATACTTCCTCCAGTGGTCCGAGGGAGTAGGGAGGACATTACACCAGTCACCCTATTGAGGGGGAATAGTGCAATGTCTTTTTTAGCTACCACTGACAGGATAATCCTGGAGGTCAGGGACCGAAAAGAAAATAATCACCCCCAGAGTTTGTGGGGGGTGTTCTTAGTTTCTTATTTTTCATGAATAATCTTCTGCTTTGGGAATGAGTTTCTGAAAAAGGAAAACTTTTAAAAAGTTTGGTGAATGGCCGTCAAATTCAGCAGTGACTGTCCACCAAACTTTCTGTACACTGTAATGAACATGAATTAAGGCAGTTCCTTTCAATATAAATTGATGACCACATTGCTGGGGGTCATCTCTAAATTTAATAGATGGTAGTCGGGATGGTGGGGGTAATCTCCACTGTCACCCTTATACACAAAATACTGTATTTCAAACCATAATGTTTGATCTAAGTTACTACAAATAGGAACTATCCCTGCCTTCTTTGCAAGCCCACCAGTTAGCATTATTAGTGTAATAAATTGTTACACTGTCAGGCAGAGCTCACTGGTGAGCAGCTTTGAGACCATGAAGGCGCTGTGGGGTCATGTGGTTCCACATCATTAGATGGGAAGTTGGATCAGCTAGTAAGCAAGAAGGAATCCCCGAGCAATATTTTGCATCGCAATATTTTTTGAAAGTTACATTACGCCATAGTAGTGTATCTCACTATTAGTGAAAGTCCCTAAAATAAATCTACTTCCCTTGAAAGCAGCATAGTACTCATGGCGGCAAGATTAACTACTGGAAAAATAAAGTTTGGCAATATCTCTCTAATTCCAAATCATACTGAATTAGATTTACATCGAGGCAGATGGCATCTACAAACTAGCCTCCATTACTCACTGCGCATGCCAGTCCAGTTCCCCTTACTATTAAACACAGGGGGACAACAACATCTTCGAAGTGCAGATTCCATACTCCTTGAAAGTCCATATTTCAGAAAAATATAACTCTGAAGCAGTACTTCTCCGGAAGTGCCCCCAGGATCTGGAACTGAATCCTGCTCAGATGAAGGTCACATCTACTTAGGTTTGTTCAAGAAATAACCTAAGTGTCTGCTGTTGTAAAAGTACCTCACCACATGTACAGCTGTGACAATAAGATTTCCACTTGAACTCATTTTGCTGTTTTATGACGGACACGTGACCTATCTATTGAGGCACCTGTATTTATATCCCACCTTCACCCTTTATATGGCTATGTAAAATGACTGTTTTTGCCGTGTTATGTATTAGTTTACCCTTTACCCATTCACATCTATTGAAATTTTGAATGTATCTAATCCAACTTAAAACTAACATCCTCGTATTTTGTGGAGATATCATTCTAGTCAGTGCTATAAAAAGCTGCTAAATAAATAAATATAAATTAAAGTTTGATACTTCCTCTGGTTGGAGATGAACAAGTGCTGAATGACAATCAAGTTCCTGATGTGCTTCGAAAATAGATGCCAAACCAACAACTCAGTCCCACAGTTCAACACAACAGCTCTTTGTTTGTCATACATACAGCATTTATTTAGTGTTTGTTCATGTTACTAAGAATTTCAGTGGCAAATAACTGAAAAATCTGCTTTAAAATGTAAAGTAGAAGTAAAGTACAAGTTACTCTGAAAAAGTGAAAAGAGAGTCACAAAGACCATTAAAAATGTGACCTTTTATCACTGTTGGTGAAAGTCAAACAGATGTACATTGAGCTAAGAGTAAAAATTTGAAGAGGAATGCCTGAGTGACAGATGGACATCACACAGCAGCACCACAGTGGACATGCCTGCTATTGTCAGTGGTACTGTCTTCCAAAGCTGTCCCTTCACTGTACTCTGGGGTATATTTACTGTCATTATTGAGTCTAAAATCTCTTTATGTAAACTCGCTTCCTTCTTTTCCTAATCATTTTGGGGCATATCATCAAGACAGGCGATAAAATTATCGCCGCTTCCGCTAAAACGGCGATAATGGGCTTGATAATAGGCTCTATGGAGTTCCAATTGAAGCTCAGGTTAGATGTCCTTCACATCTAACATGGGCTTCAGTTGGAATAATTTTATCGCCTGTCTTGATAATATGCCCCTTTATTTGTTTTTTTTACTTATAAAAAAGGTAGAGCCGGCCTACTATTAAATACTTTAAGGAACAAGTTTCGAGAGTTTATTCAGCTGCATATTCTATAACAAAGGTTTCCCCGATTCGTAACACTGAGCGTCTCCATTCACACGCAACAGGTGTGAGGGGGGATATATTCCAATGAGCGCACCTGTTCATGATCATGTTGTCCAAACATCCTTGGCAGAGCAAACGCGGTGGTGGTGTATTAAGTGCTGCATGTGCTATTATCATGGCATCTGCTGGTGTTTTGGGGGAAAGTCTCCAAAAAGCTTCGTTCCCTGATGTAATTAAAAAGATAGGGCATGTGCTCAAATTAGGCTGCCAGAGAGATAAAAAAAGAAATATTTGCATTGACCTCAGCAATTATTCATAAAGAATAGTGTACTCGGCCCCAAATTATTTTTTTCACTCATTGGCGTTTGGCAGTGCAGTGCAGCGAGGCATGGAGGACAGGCACTAATTTTTAGTATTGTATTTTTTCAACAGTACCCTCACAGATTCTTCATTGAGCTGCATTTAGAATTCTATTACACTGAACTAGTCCATTTGAGGTCTTTTTGAGGCTGAATTTATGCAAAGGCATGGACTTAATTAAATATCTTTGGAAGCTGGCAAGAGTGCAGACCCAAGGCATGGCATTTTCTTTTATTTATTTTGTAAAGTGCTATTCACCATCAGATTTGTGATTTAGGGCGCAGCCTCGTCTATGAATCATTACAAAGTGCGAATAAGATTGAAGATTTAACACTGAGGCATTTGACGTCATCAGTGATGTCAGTGACCGTGTCATGAGTGGGTAATATGTGAGGTCACAAGCAGAGCATTGCGGAGGCATAAGTAGTTGTTAGCTCAGGTAACTATAACTGCTGAATTTCACTGTTTTGTACGAGTGAAATCTGAGCCTAACTTTAACCACATCGATGCGAGTGACGGAGCGGTTCCGTCATGCGCGTCGGTTGCGCTGTGCGTATGACGGAAACGCTCTGTCATGGTCCCGCCCGCGCAATAGAACCTTCAGCACAGCGCGGTAATCCGCGCTGCGCTGAAGGGGTTAAAGTCCCTGTAACCTTTGTTTTTTTCAGTGAATATATATATATAGTTTCTGTCTATATGTTTTTTCTTCAATATTTTGGCTACAATATTAAGGTAAAACAGCATCACTTACTCAACAGTCCTAAGGAAAGGCACCAAGAGCACGTCGCTGCAAGCAACTAATTCGGCCTATAAGCAGACAAAATAGTAAGAAGCACCACACTTTTACAAGAAAAGCTCAAAATTAGAGCAAGGCAATTACATCATAATGTAAAAGATCTGCTTGGCATTATTACTGCCAGTATTAAGCTGCATTTTCTTGCTCATGACAAACCAATTGTACCAAACCATGCAAATAACTCATAACACTAATCCAACCCAATTGAATAAAGATGTAGGTGCCGATTACGATCCGGTAAAAACCGGGTACGAACCGTCGGTCGGAGAGTTTTCTCCGTCCGACTCGTACCCGGTCGCAAAACTTCACAAACATGGAATTACGATTCGCACGGAAACACCATTTCCGTACGAATCGTAAAAAAAACACCGACCGACGAAAATATACGTACGAATGTGATCCAGGAATGCTGTGACGTGACGTCGGGACGCTGTCAGGCAGCGTTTCACGACCCAGGAAGTACGATTCGGACCGACAGCAGTCCGGACGGTGATATTTTCACAGCACCCAAAAAGTGCCGGAAAAGCGAAGTACGGCGCGAAACGACCAGAGTAGGTGGCCCGGTACGCGCCGTACCCCCCCCCGCACGTAAGCGCCGACCCCCCCAACCCCCGTATGTATGCGCTGTACCCCCCCCGCCCCCGTACGTTTGAGTCGTACCCCCACCCGTGTATGTACGGTGCGTACCCCCACCCGTGTATGTACACCTGTGTACGTGTCGTACCCCCACCCGTGTATGTACACCCGTGTACGTGTCGTACTCCCACCCGTGTATGTACACCCGTGTACGTGTCGTACCCCCGTGTATGTACACCCGTGTACGTGTCGTACCCCCGTGTATGTACACCCGTACGTACGTGTCGTACCCCCGTGTATGTACACCCGTGTACATTCGAGTCGTACACCCACCCGTGTATGTACGGTTGTACATACACAGGGGGGTACGACACGTACACGGGTGTACATATACGGGGGGTACGACACGTACACGGGTGTACATACACGGGTGGGGGTACGCACCGTACATACACGGGTGGGGGTACGCACCGTACATACACGGGTGGGGGTACGCACCGTACATACACGGCTGGGGGTACGACTTGAACGTACGGGGGCTGGGGGGGGTAGGCGCGTACGTACGGGGGCTGGGGGGGTCGGCGCGTACGTACGGGGGCTGGGGGGGGTCGGCGCGTACGAAAGGGGGCTGGGGGGGTCGGCGCATACGTACGGGGGCTGGGGGGGGTCGGCGCGTACGTACGGGGGCTGGGGGGGGGTCGGCACGTATGCGGGCTCATGTCTCCATGGTTGCTATGGGAGTTCGGTGCGGACGGTGTTTTTTCCATACGGTTGTAACATCGGACGCACGGGATGGATCGTAATTCCGCGGTCGGACTTCACTTTTCACATTTGTACGGTAAATCGTCCGAGGACGTGTCGGACACATTTTCTGACCCGAGGACGTGTGGGGAATGATTCCCAATGCGATTCGTATGGACTTTTTCCCATGCGAATCGTACTTGGCAGTTTGTACGGCACTTGTACGATTCGTACGGTAAAAAGACCGGATACGAGTCGTACGGGGAATTTTTTTACCGGATCATAATCGGCACCAAAAAGTCCGTGAATATGAATCACGTTGATGTCCCTGTGCCGCATTAGCTATCGCTCGGAGAATTTCCAATAAGAAGAGATCATCAAATGGAAATTAAGCAAAGCAAACAACACTAGGATTCAAACTTGTCCATTCTAAGTGACTAGTCAGTAGAGGCAGGGATGAGTGAAGATCTTCATAACAATCTGAATGAGGACAAAGCTGATGAATCAACTTCCTGTTATGACATGTTAGTGGCACTTAATGTAATTATTATTATTATTTTTATTTATATGGCACACGAATCCTCCCCAAGGGGATCTCTCGGCGCATGGGAGGCAGGCTTCTGAAAGCAGAGCGTATCAGTTGAATAGCCAGGTTTTTAGGTGCTTCTTAAAAATAGTCAGCGAGGGGCAGGAACGCAGCTCTAGAGGCAGCGCATTCCAGTATTTGGGAGCCAGATAGGAAAAGGCACGAACCCCATCTTAATTTTTTAATTCTCGGCACTTGCCGAAGCTTTAGGCTACTAGACCTTAAGAATCGCGTTGGAATATACCATTCCAACTTCTTCGAGAGGTATTTAGGTCCCTGTCCAGAAAGTGCTTTAAAAGCAAGGCACAAAAGTTTGAAAAGTTCCCTCTTTCTTATGGGCAGCCAATGTAGATCTCTTAGTAGTGGCAAAGATGGCGTACGAGGGTTTTTTTTAAGGCAAGGCGGGCAACCGTGTTTTGCACGACTTGTAGCCTAGAAAGCAGGTCTCCCCTCAACCCCACCAGCAGAGCATTCCCGTAATCCAGTTTGCTGACTAGCAGCGCCTGGATCACAGCCCTTCTAGCGGAGAGAGGAATCCAAGGGAAGACCTCCCTTAACATGTGTATGAGTCCAAAACTTTTACCCGATAGGGTTTTATCCTGTTCCTCCATGGATAAGTTATTATCCATTAAGATGCCCAGATTTTTTACCCATTTTTTAGGGGGGGGGGGATGATCCTAATTCCTCCAGCCACCACTCGTCTGTCCATACATCCGCTGCTTTACCAAGCAATAAGATCTCCGATTTGTTGGAATTAAGCTGCAGATAGTTGTTTCTCATCCATGTGGATATTTTCATCATACAGCTCTTAAATCTGTCTCTGGTCACCATGGGGTCCTTCTCTATGGGGATTATCACCTGAGTGTCATCTGCATAGGAGATGGTTTGGAACCCACAAGATTTTTGCATGGTGGCCAGTGACGACACATAGATGTTGAACAGGGTGGGGCTTAAAATAGAGCCCTGAGGAACCCCCTTATCCACAACTGAGGTCTGCGAGACAAATGTGTCCAGTTGAACACATTGCGATCTGTCCGATAGGAAACTTTGCAGCCACTCTAATGCCCTTCCAGTGACACCAATCTCTCACAGTCTATCCAACAGAATTCTGTGAGAGATGGTGTCAAAGGCTGCTGACAGATCAAAAAGGACCAGCACTACCGGAGTCCCTTCGTCCAGCAGCAGCCTGATGGTATCAGTTACCTCTACCAGAGCTGACTTCGTGCTGTAACCAGCACGGAAGCCCGACTGCGAGGGATCCAGAAGGTCATGCTGCTCCAGATTATCTGAAAGTTGGCGATTGATCAGAGTTTCCATTATTTTAGAGCAGCCCGGGAGAAGCGAGATCGGTCTATAATTCTGTAGGTCGGCGCAATCTGCTGATGGTTTTTTGGGCAGGGGTTTAATAAAAGCTTTTTTCCATCTAGCCGGAAAAGAAGAAGTTGCTAAAGAAAGGTTACATATTTCCGTAATGGGATTAGCTAGTTCCATTGCCAACTGAGATAACACATACGGGGGGCCTGACTTAATGCATTTCAGCAGTGGTAGCACCTGCTCCCTGGTGACGATGCAAAAGTCTCCAGTTTCACTAGGGAGGGATTAACTGTAATTGAAATTCTTTCCCCATTGGCTGATCCCTGCTCAAAAGAGTCATAGATGTTATCTATTTTGTTTTTAAAATGCATGGCTAGATTGTCGCAAAATTCCTGTGTGGAGGGGCAGGTAGGAGCTGCTACTCTAGGGGTCGTAAATTTCTTAAGAATCCTAAAAAGTTCTTTCGATGAACCCTTTGCCTCCTCAATACGAGTGGCTAGGAAAGTTCGTCTCGCTCTATTACAGTTCTTGAGGTACATCCTATGTGCTGTATTGTAGGCCAGTCTGTCTTCTTCAAATTTTGTTTTCCTCCATTTTCGTTCCTTTACCCTGCAAGCAGCTTTCTCCGTCTTTAAACTAACGGAATACCAGGGTGCCGGACTCGTTCTCTCATAGATTGTAGCTGTTTTACTCTGGGCGATCATGTCAAAAGCTACTATGCACTACCAAGCACATTCTTATTTTGGAAAACCGGCCCAGCACTCTGGTAGAAATGGAGAGCTCACTTACTGGAGCAGATCACAACATATCCAAATTATAATAATTAATAAACTGAGTGTAGGAAGAAGCTAGAACATCACATGTAATTTGTCTATGCTCTCCTATACTCGACCGTCTTGCAAATGTGTCGGTCATCTTGCAGTCAATGGTTGGTCATTTAAAAAGAAATCCCAGACTGGGCAACTTACTCCCCAAAAAATAAGCCTTATATAGCTCATGAAACAAAGCCAAAATGAACTCAAATATATGAAATTGTTAACAACCGTAGAAGTACACTCAAAAGTCTATCAGATTTTAGTACCCTCCCAAGGACACTTGGAAATATCGAAGTTGTTAATATCGTTTGCGAACATCTAGGGGCCGATTCCGATCAGGGAAAATATTTTCCCGTACGTCGCGTATCCGTATTTTTTTACGTACGAATCGTACAAGTCCCGTCCAACCGGTGAAGAACGATTCGTACGTAAAAAAATACATATGAATCGTATCGGGAAAAGGTCTACGAGACGTCCCCGGACACTTTTACGTACGAGTCGTAAAACTGAAGCCCGAACGCACAAGTCCGATCCGTACCGGCGTTCCGAATACACAAGCGTATGGAAAACGTCCCGTACGGAGCGAACTTTGTACGACCCCTACCCCGGGTACACTTGTGCCCGGGGTACGAGTCGTACGGCCCCCCCAGCCTCCCCCGTGTATGTCCGCACCGTACCCCCCCCACCCGCGTATGTCCACACCGTACCCCCCTCCCGTGTATGTCCGCACCGTACCCCAGGCGTACCCCAATCCTCACGTATGTCCGCACCGTACCCCTGGCGTACCCCAATCCTCGCGTATGTACAGACCGTACATACGCGAAGATTGGGGTACGCCTGCGGTACGGTGCGGACATACGCGGGTGGGGGGGTACGGTGCGGACATACACGGGTGGGGGGGTACAGTGCAGACATACACGAGTGGGGGGGTACAGTGCGGACATACGCACCGTACATACGCACTGTTGGCCTATGTACAGTGCGTACCCCAACAGCGCGTATGTACGCACCGTACATATGCAATGTTGGGGTACGCACCGTACATGCTGACACGTACGATGTGGTTGATGGCGTGTTCGTCGCATACCAGGCCCCCTTTTCATCGTGCATCGCAGCGTACTTAGCTTTTCCGGCACTTTTTGGCTCCCGTAAAAAAATAGCCGTGCGGAGTGCTTTAGGTACGAATCGTACTTGCTGGTCCGTACAACGCTGCCTAAATCCATACGGACGTCGCGTACAAGCAGTTCCGGATCGGAATCGTGGGTATTTTTTTGCAGCATGGTCTTTTGTACGATTCGTACAGAAAAAGGCTTTCTGTACGAATCGTACTTCCTAGGTTGTAGAATGAGTTTACCTGGTATGAGTCGTACGGAGAAAATGCTCCGTACGACTATTCGTACTGCCTTTTTCCATGATTGGAATCGGCCCCATAGTTGTTTAAAATATCGATGTTTTAATTAGTGTTCTGTATTTTAGCATGTATTTTAAAAGTATGTGATCTATTTTTTGTATGAGAATTTGTTTTGTTTTTTAATATATGTGTCAAATTTTTAGTAGCTATTAATTTTATCTTAATTGAATTTTGCATTTTTAAGTTCTGCAGCGGGTTGTGGGTTTAGAGGGGAATAGGGTGGGAAGTAATTTAATTATAATAAATTAATGATTATTATTTATGTATTAGTATTTATTTAATGTAGATTTTATAGTGTTAGTTGTGGGAATTAATTTATTATAAATCATTTATTAATTAGTTAATTATTTTTAATACATTAAGGGGCCGATTCCGATCCTGTATTTTTTTTTCCCGTCCGACTCGTATCGGTAAATTTTTCCATACAAATCGTACAAGTCCCGTCCGACCCGTGAAGTACGATTCGTACGGTAAAAATATAAAAATACAACTTTTCCCGATCTGATTAGTACGGATCGGCCGATCCTTACAAATCGGATCAGGAAAAGTTGTACCAGACGGACCCGGACACTTTTCCGTACAAATTGTAAAAATGCAGTCCAACTGTACTAGTACGATCCGGACCGGCTTTCCGATTTGTACGGAAAACGTCCCGTACATGGGGAATGCCATTACCCGCTACAAAGCGAACTTTGTACGACTCGTATCCCGGGAAAATTTGTTCCCGGGGTGCGATTCGAGTCATACAGGCATACACCCCGTGCGTTGTGTATGTACAGTGCGTACCCCAACATCGCATATGTACTGTGCATACCCCCGGCATCGCGCACCCCAACATCGCGTACCCCAACATCGCATACCCCAATATCGCGTACCCCAACATCGCGTACCCCAACATCGCATACCCCAACATCGCATACCCCAACATCGCGTATGTACGGTGCGTACATACGCGATGTTGGGGTATGCGATGTTGGGGGTACGTACAGTACATATGTGATGTTGGGGGTATGCACAGTACATACGCGATGTTGGAGTACGCACCGTACATACACAACGCCCGGGGGTGTATGCCTGCACAACTCATACCCCTGGGGACTCTGCTTTTACAGCTGTTTTTGGCTCCCATAAGAAAAGAGCCGTACGGAGTGCTGTAGGGACGAATCGTACTTGCTGGGCTGGAAACCGCTGCTTAAATACATACAGACGTCGCGTGCAAGCTGTTCCGGATCAGAATTATTGGTTTATTTTAGCTGTATGGTCTTTTGTACGATTTGTATGGAAAGAGGCTTTCTGTACGAATCGTACTTCCTAGGTTGTAAGAAAAGTTTACCGGGTACGAGTTGTACGGGGAAAACGCTCCATACAACGATTTGTACAGCCTTTTTCCAGGATTGGAATCGGCCCCTAAATGGCAATTATACTAATTATGTCATTTTTTTAAGAGCGGGTTGAGGGTTTATAGGGGAATAGGGTGGGAAGTAATTTAATTATAATGAATTAATTATCATTTGTTATGTATTAGTATTTATTTAATGTAGATTTTATAGCGTTAATTGTGGGAATTAATTTATTATTAAATATTAATTATTGGATGTCAAATATTATTAATTAATTAATAGGCATTTATGTTAATTGCGTCATTTTTTTAGGAGTGGGCTGTGAGTTTATAGGGGAATAGGGCAGGAAGTAATTTAATTATAATAAATGTATTAACATTTTTAATTTATTAATATTTATTTAATTTATGTTTTATAGTGTTAATTGTGGGAGTTATTTTATTATTGAATATGTATTAATTGGTTGTCAGTTATTATTAATTAATTAATTATGTTAATTATGTCATTTTCTAGGAGTGGGTGGTGGAGTTTATAGGAAAATAGGGTGGGAAGTAATCTATTTATAATTAATTATTAATAGTTTGTTAATTAATGCTAATTAATCAATTAAAATTCAAATATGGCAATTGTGTAGTTAATGTTTGATGTAAGTTGTGGGGTTTATAGTGGCAAAGGGTGGGAAGTAAATTATTTTAAATAATTAATAATTTGTTGTTAATTGATATTAATTTATTAATGTAAAATTAGTTATGGAAATTGTGTAATGATTTTTAGGTGTGGGTTGTGGTGTTTATTGGGGTAGAAGGTGGAAAGTAATTTATGTTTAATTAACCTAATAATTAGTTGATTATTAATATTAATTTATCAATTGATAAATATTTATCGTAAGTGTTTATTGTTATTTTGTGTGTGTCTTTTGTTTTAATAGGGGAACGTTTGGGAAGTAAATACATTTTTATTTGTTTAATTTGTTTTTTAAATGAATAATATTTGTTTAATTCATAATTAATTATGTTAACTATGGGGGTACACTTTTTTTAAATTTCAATGTGGGTTGTGAATTGTGTGGTGTTAAATAAAATTGTGTAGGCTAGTAAATAAAAAATATTACATTTATGTAATAAATGTATTTGTTCATAAAAGTTTTCTATTATATAATACTTTTTTGTTTTAAAATTATTTTAGAATTTTTTTAAATAATCTTTCTAGGTATTTGTTAGATCTTTTGAACATTCTAATCTGTTTCTATCTTTTGTAATATTTAAAACTTTTATATATCTTTTATTTTTTTGTTTTTTAAAATCTTTTGTGTTGCTGTTAATTTGTTTGTTTTTAATTTTGAACTTAGTCCAGTGGAAATATTATTTTGTACCCCTCCGCTATCCAACACTTTTCCTACTGTTGCACAAACTAGAGTGGGAATAGTAATTTTTACCCCTCCGCTATCCAACACTTTTCCTACTGTTGCATTCACTGGAGTGGGAATAGTAATATTTACCCCTCCGCTATCCTACAATTTTTCCTACTGTTGCCCCCACTGGCGTGGGAATAGTAATTTGTACCCCTCCGCTATCCAACACCTTACCTACTGTTGCACTCACTGGAGTGGGAGTAGTCATTTTTACCTCTCCGCTATCCAACACTTTGCCTACTGGTGCAACCAATGGAATGGGAATAGTAATTTTTACCCATCCGCCATCCAACACTTTCCCTACAGTTGCCCAAACTGGAGTAGGAATAGTAATTTTTCCCGTAAACTATCCATCATTTGCCCTACTGTTGCACTCACTGGAGTGGGAATATTATGTTTTACCCCTCCGCTATCCAACACCTTCCCTACTGTTGCACTCACTGAAGTGGGAATAGTAATTTTTACCCCTCCGCTATCCATCATTTTCCCTACTGTTACACCCATTGGATTTGGAATATTATGTTTTACCCCTTCGCTAGCCAGCACTCTCCCTATTGTTGCACTCACTGGAGTGGAAATAGTAAGTTTTACCCTTCCGCTATCCAACATGTATCCTTTACTTTGTGTACCTACAATCTTTCTTTCTTTTCTCATCTTATTTCTCCCTCTTACCTTTCTCTCTCCTTTTGTTCTGTTTGTGGCCTCACCATTTTTAATATTTTCACCATGTTGTTCTGTCCCTTTAAATTAACTTATCTCATTTAGCTCCCCCTTGACTCTCAGTCCCGGCCTCATATTCCTTTAATGCCCTGTGGGCAAACAGAATTGCCAGTGTGGGTAACATCCCGACTTGCAACAATGTAAATGCTTCCTCTTGGGACACCTATGTAAAAGTTCTATATGTTACAGAAGAACTGAAATTGAAATTTGTTGCGGTATTTGACTATTCTACAGCACCAATAAACAAAAAAAAAACTGACACACTACAGCAACACTGGAAAACACAAGAACAATTATTGGCAACAATAGATTAAAGCAGAATGGATGCAGCACTAGGGCCAAATGTGCTCCCAGCAGCAAAGTTTAAAAGGAAACTAAGGTATGGAAAATATATTTGATACTTGTTATATTACCTCCACTGTACCAACATCATGGCAAGCCTCATATGTATACCCAATTAATAAAAAAGAAGGAAGCTGGCCCTGCAAAGTATTGGCTTATAGTCCTTACAGAAGTTGATTCCAGATATGATGCCTCTCTTACATTAAAAAACTACACAATTTGGCATCAGATAGAAATCTGCTTCCCAGGTTCCAAGAAGGCTCTAGGGTGGAAAGTGGAACCACCAATAACATTGTAGCGTCGTCCCAATTGATCGATACGACAATGCTCCAAAAAATTGACCATTTATTTTCATGGTTTATAGGCTTTAAGAAAGTTTTCAATAGTATTGACAGATGGCTGGTCTGGGCTAAACTGATCAGGTGGTGAAAAGCAATAATTTCATTATATTCTAACAATTTGATCCAAGGCAAACTGCAAGACCAGCCCTTGAAAACAAAATGTTTACCAGTAAGGGCTTGTTTTTAGCCCCATATTATTCAAACCATTTGTGGCAGACAATGAAGAGAAATTAACTAATCCAAGAGCTTGCCCACCAAAGCTAAATGGGTATCTGATGCCAATAAAGCAGTTTGCGAATTAAACAGTTATTCTAGACCACATTACTGTCCGTCTAGAACACACTTTAAGCAAATTGAAAATACACTGTGAAGCAAACAAACTTGAAGTCAACTAGGAAAAGGCCGGTGTCCTGAAATTTTCAAAGGGCCACCGTGCTGACTATATTTAGAAACTGCGGAAAACAGGTTTCTTCCGCCCAATCTTATAAATAATTAGCGGTAAAATTTCAAGTAAATGAGAAATGCAACCTTCACATTCAATCACTGGAGAATATAGCAACATTATTAACATTGGCATTTATAACATTATCAAAAAATCCCGCCAGACCTTCAATAATAACAGCATTACTCAAAGCAATAAAGCCAAAGTTCCTCCCGTCAATAACCTATGGATTCAAATCTTTCTGTGGAAAATGCAATTGCTGTTTAAAACAGACCAAACTCTATAAATCAGTTTTCTGCTCTCTGAATCAACCAGTCAGGACCAGAATCATTTAGCATGCAGCATAACCGGTCAGTCACTCTCACTAACTCCAACCTTATTAAGATATTGGTACAATCTGAAAAAAGGTGATCCAAACTCATTTGGAGGCTGTCTTTGTAATGAATGAGATTAACTAAAACATCCAACAATTCTATGGCCACTCCAGCATCAACACCCTGCTGCAGAGCTTATGATGGTGCCTCATGGTATCAAAACCCCTCCTATGAAGCTTTCAAGAAAATATTCAGGAAGGAATCTAAAAATCAATCCAGGAAAAGAGATTTCAAGTCTTTTAGATCCAAAGTTTGTAGGAATTCGATGCTCGGAAGCAATGAATCAAACAAGTTTCGACCCCAAATTGATCTTGCAATCTCATGGGGGGGAAACAATATTCATGTCTTCACTTTGGTCTATTCCATGTAGAAGAGGTCTGACAACCACGGAGATTAAAGAGACAAAACTGCAATTACTATGTGTTTTAGCAGCACATAAAGCACTTTAATAAGCAGTTTTGTGAAATTCATGAATAAGATTTGAAAACGTTCGGCAATCTGTATGAAATTAATTAGGTGAATTAATTTTTTGCAGAAAAACGTGGCTGTAAATATAATGAATGTTTTTGATTAACATCGATAAAAATGTATCATACTGAAGCCTGACCTCAAGGTCAAAGAAAACTGAGATTCAGTCTATAACTAAGATGGATTTGGGGGATTGCTTTTCTTTAAATTCAGATTTTCTATATCCAAATTAAATGGCAGGTGTACGCATGTGCTGGTAAGGTATTTCTTTATTTAGAGATTTTGTAAAGTGCACTTTGCATTTGGCTGCAAGCTCTAATGGGAAGAAGGCAGAAGGACATGAAGGAGAGGGGAAACATCCTTTACCACACAGTCATTAATTACCACGATCTGCCTTAACAACGCAGACAAAACCCCAACTGTGACATCACCACACGTTCCTTTACCATGCAAGTTCTTGCAGCAACTTGCTTTTGGGGGCATGTTGGTGGGAAGGTGTGGGATTTTAAGGCCATCACCTTCCCTACTGTTGTGTAGACTGGAGTTGGAATAGTAAGTTATACTATCCAAAGTCCAGCGTCCCACTAAGGCAAGTCTTTGTAACGACTTGTGTGGTAACATCGCAGTCAATGTAGAAACTGCATTGTAAAGGCATGCGTGGTAAATGCATGTAGATTTCCATCCAAATCTGGAGGAGAGGCTGGTCATCTACTGGCTGGAAAGAATGAAGGCTTAAATTAATCATCGAAAGACCTAACGTTCAAACTTTGGTAATGTATCAAGGATCAGCAGCAGTTCAGGATTTTATGGAATTGAAGAGCAAGAAAACAATACTGTGGTGCGATCATGACTGGGTAAACTGCTGATGTATAGAAAGACAGGTTTAGGCCTCTAAGCATGTCCTGAAAAGGTGTAGTAAATACAACTTGAGTGGACAGAAGCGTTCAAGGCTTGGCCCTCCATTCATGTAAGGAGACAAACTTTGACAAGGTACCAGATGGTTATCTTGGTTGGCTGTGATCCTTTAAGACTCACAAAAATGTAATCGGAAGCTGGTTCTTGCTGGGTTCCTGAAGGTGCCCTTTTGCTCAAGATTCCAAACACTATAATACCAAACTTAGAGAATGGGAGGGTGGAACTGTATGAAGTGGCAAACAAAATGGTATCTGTGACACTGGCATGCTGAAAAATGGAAGCAGAAGTGAAGGTAAGGAGTGGCTTGTGTGTGACATGAACAATCTCTGCTGCAGTGCTCTAGCACAGAGGCAGCGGGTCTGGGAGGAAGGCAAAGGTTGCTTGACTTGTCCGTGGTGAAGGACCTCTTGCAATAGAACTGGGGATCAAAGATTGCATCTACACTTTATTCAGCAGAGTGATACAAGTGGAGAGTGGGTCTGTGTCAGCAGGTCCCATGCTGTGGATTTGAGCTGCAGGTGAAGACAAGCAGCGCCTTAGAAAGAACTCCTTATATATTGGAGTGCGATATATTATCACTTTCTGGCAGGAAGATGAGGCATCTGTCCCTGAGGAGACAGAGCTAGAACTGAAGGGTACTAGTTGCTAGACTGCTCTCTAGACATCACTCACACACCCACACAAATACTTACATACCCATTCACCTATCCATACCACACTCCCACATCCACTCACTCAGCCACACAGCCATTCACACAGGCACTCACTCTCCAATACAACTACTCACACACCAACTCACTTAACCAACCTGCCACTCAAACAGACACTCAATCACCCATACAGCCACTTATATACCCAGCCACTCACTCATGCAGCCATTCAGACACCAACTCATTCACCCATACAGTCACTATCACACCAACTTACCCACCCATAGAGCCACTGACACAGCCACTGACACATCCACTCACTCACCAAAACAGTCACTCACAGAGCAACTCATTTACCCACACAGCTTTTCACCCACCCACTAATAAACCCACACATCCACTCGGACATCCACTCACACATGGATACATACAGTCACACAGCCACTCACATAATAAGTCTTAGAATTAGTATAACTCATTAGTAGTGCACCTGGTATACTTATTTATCTTTTGTAGGAGGTTAGTGTACATGTTTAGCAATCATAAACTCTTAGAAAATACTTCCACTCACTAGATGATTTCATCAGTGATGTTATTTGAGATGTCATCAGTGATATCATCAGTGATGTCACTGATCATGTCATGAGAGATGTAATATGTGAGGTCATAATCAGTGTATTGTGGGGGCGTACGTTATAGTTAGCTCAGGTAACTATAAATGCTGAATGTCACTGGTTCTGAATGAGTGAAATCTGAGTCTGATTCTAACTATAACCACCCTGTAACCTTTGTCTTTTACTGTGAATTTCTAAGGAAGTTTACATTTTATTTCCTAACTGTAACCAGTAACCTTTGACAGTGAGTGTGTGAGTGAGTGCATGGGTGTCTCAGTAGGTCTGTAAGTTGGTGTAAGAGTGTCTGAGTGCGTCTGTGAGTGGGTGTGTGAGTTTCTGAGTGGGTCTGTGAGTGGCTGTATAAGTGTCTCACTGGGTGTGTGAGTGGGTGCATAAGTGTCTGAGTTGATCTGTCAGTGGGTGCATGAGTGTCTGAGTGACTGTCTGAGTTCATGTGTGGGTGTCTTGAGTGGGTGTTTGTGTGGTTGTGTGAGTGTCTGAGTGGGTCTGTGAGTGAGTGGGTGAGTCTGTGAGTAGGTCTGTGAGTGAGGGCTTGTGTCTCTTGTTGGGTGTGTGAGTGCATGCAGCAATCTCTGAATGAGTGTGCATGAGTCTCTGACTGGGCTTGTGAATAAGTGTGTGAGTCTTTGAAAGGGTCTGTGAGTGGGTGTGCAAGTCTCTGAGTATGTGAGCAGCAGGATAGATAAACAAGTGGGTGTTTGAGTATATGTATGTGTGAGTGCATGGCTGTGTGTGTGGCTGTATGGGTGAGTGACTGGTTGTATGAGTTAGTGGTTGTGTGAATACTTGTATGGGTCTGTGAATGGGTACTTGAGTGGTTGTGCGGGTGTGTGAATGGGTGTATGAGAGGTTGTATAGGGGTGTGAGTAAGTGTGTGAGTGGTTCTATGGATGATGTCATCAAGGATGTCATCTGTGATGTCACTTGAGATGCCATCAGTGATGTCACTGACCATGTCATGAGTGATGTAATATGTGAGGTTATAAGCAGTGCATTGAGGCGGCATAAGTTTTAGTTAGCTCAGAAAAGTGTTGTTTCCTACCCATAATATCCCTGTAACCTTTGGTTTTTTAAGTGAATTTCTAAGGTATTTTACATTTTATTTCCTAACTGTAACCTGTAACCTTTGACAGCCAGTGTGCGAGTGAGTGCATGATTGTCTCAGTAGGTCTGTGAGTGGGTATGAAAGTGTTTGAGTGGGTCTATCGGTTGGTGTGAGAATTTCTGAGTGGGTCCCGGAGTGGCAGCATATGTGTCTCACTGGGTGTGTGAGTGGGTGCGTGAGTGTCTGAGTGGGTCTGTGAGTGGGTGCAAGAATTTCTGGGTGGCTGTCTGAGTTTGTGTGAGAGTGTCTGAGTGGGTGTCTCACTGGATGTGTGAGTCTGTGAGTGGGTGTGTGAGTGAATACGAGTCTCTGAGTGGGTCTGTGAGTGAATGCATTAGTCTCTGAGTGGGTCTGTGAGTGCATGAATGAGTCTCTGAGTGGGTCTGTGAGTGTCTGAGTCTCTGAGTGGGTTTGTGAATGAGTCTCCGAGGGGGTCTTTGAGTGAGTGTGTGAGTCTCTGAGTGGGTCTGAGAGTGGGTATGTGAGTCTCTGAGTGGGTCTGTGAGTGGTGCATGACTGTCTAAGTGGGTCTGTCTTTTGGTGCATGAATGTGAGTGGGTCTGTGAGTGGGTGCATGAGTCTCTGAGTGGGTCTGTGAGTGAGTGGATGAGTCTATCAGTGGGTCTGTGAATCTGTGCATTACTCTCTGAGTGGGTCTGTGAGTGAGTGCGTGAGTCTCTCAGTGGGTCTGTATGTGGGTGCATGATTCTGAGTGGGTCTGTGAGTGGGTGCATGAGTCTCTGATTGGGTCTGGGAATGGGTGTGTGAGTGTCTAAATGGGTGCATGCGTTTCTGAGTGGGTTTGTGAGGGGATGCATGAGTTTCTCACTTGATTTGTAAGTGGGTGCATGAGTTGCTAACTAGATCTGTGAGTGTGTGCATGAGTGTCTGAGTGGGTCTGAGTACCATTGAGTTGGGTAACAATGAACATCTGTTATTCAGCGCCAAGAGATCTCTGGGTGAACGTGCGCGTTATACAAATACACATGTTATGTTTGAGTGCATGACTCGCTCAATGGGTCTGTGAGTGGATACATCAGCCACAGCCCGTGGAGGGAGTTCCGTGGGGCAGAAAGGCGGGGCGGGGGAGGGGCAGGGTGGGGGGTACTAAAAACCGGAACATGGATAATTGGAGGTAAGTAAACACGGCTGGGATACATGAGTCTCTGGGTGAGTCTGCAAGTGGGTGTGTTAGTCTGTGAGTGGGTCTGTGAGTGGGAATGTGAGTGGGTGTGGGAGTGCTGAGTGGGTCAATGAGTGGGTGCATGAGCATCTGAGTGGGTCTGAGAGTGAGTGTATGAGTTTCTTATTGGGTCTGTGAGTGGGTGCATGATTCTCTAAGTGGGTGTGTGAGTGTCAGTGTTCAGTCCCCAGGGCTCAAGGATCCTCAAGAGGGGGTCCTGTGAGCCCCCTTCATTTTTTATAAAATGGCGCCTGGACCTGGCCCACCCGGGGGCCCTTTTGAAAACAAGCACAGGAGCCCACACTTGTTTTATTTATATTTTTTGTCACAAATGTTGCTAATTCATGGCAAGTTTATGAAACAAAATACTTTTTCACCCTGCAGGGGTCCCTCTGGGACCCCAAATCCAAGATCTAGGTGTTAGGGGATTCTTACCCAGCCCCCTTTTCTTTTTTTCACATTTTGTATTTGGGACTTCGTAGAATGCTGTGTTATCCAGTTAAAGCCTCCAGCAATGTGAGATTTGAGTTATTATAAGATAATTACCTACACAGAACATACCCAAAAGTTTTGGCATCATCTACTTCAATGCTTCTACACCCTACCCTAGCAGCAGAGCAAGAGTAGTGGATTTTTACCATATGGTGTGGGACTGTCTGGTAACTAGAGGAAATTTGGATCAATTTATAATTATAATAAGTGAGGTAATGGTGACGCTGAACCTCTTGAAATTGGAATCTTGTCTTTTAGTGGGGACCACTCTCCATAAGAAAGAGACAACAACATGAAATTTTATAGACCTAGGGCCATATATATGACCCGGTTTGCAGCGCTCTTTCACCATACAACGTAGATCAACAGCAACGCAAACCTTAATTCAGATTTTTGAAGCCACGCAAAGCCATTTTGCGTGGCTTTAAGTGGCTCCAAAAATCTGGAGTAATGCAACACTGCCCAAATCATTGTGTTGCGTTACTTGTACTTTGCCCTAGATTCTAGTGTTTAGTTTTTAAAAATGTGTAAGTTTGCTATGCTTCCCTAGGTGCCAACTGTGCTAGGGTCTAAAATCCACAGCTACCCACTTTACAAATAAGTGTCAGTTTACGGTGGAAAAATATGCTGCATCTATGTTGTGTATTGGGCCATTTTCTGTTGCAGTCACTAGGCCTACCCACATGTGGGAGCATAGAATAGTAGACCATTTGTTATTACTATTTGGATTTTACTACATTTGTGCCTTCAAAATGTAAGCAATTGTGTAAGAAAGAGGAACGTTGAAAAATACATTCTAAATCATATACTAGCACCCACAAACTCAGAGATGTACAAATAACCATTGCTCCTAAACTTCATATCTTGTGCCCAGTTCAGAAATGCATAGGTTTCCTTGATACCCATTTTTCACTCTAGATTTTACGCCATATAAATTGGTCTATACTGGGTAAACAATAAATAGCCATTGTATGGTGCAGCTCTGTTGTTGGCTCTGGGTGCCTTGAGTGCTTTGAGAACCTGGAAACTCTATATAGCCCCGTAACCAGAAGGGTACAGTGGACGTAATGGTTTATTCCTTTTGTAAATCGGCCATTGTGATAAAAATTTACAAATGAAACCGTTATCATAAAGGGTAGTTTTTTTCCTACTCATTTTTAGTATTTCTCTATTTCAATAGTTATGCCCATACAACTTAAGTGGCGCACAGCAGCAGGGAAAGTCACCTTGCTGTGCTGCCCTGTGTCACAGGGAAAGGGCAGGAATGCTTTGTATTTATCCAGTATGAAGAATTCATGTCCTTTTCCCTTGTGCATGTGCCGTTTTGTCAGCCTAGCACCAAAGCAGGCACCTTTGCACCATGGTGCAAGGGTACCTGTGTTGTAGGCAGGATTGTTTTAGTGCAGGAAGGGGTACCTTCTTACACAAAAACAATCTTGAGAGGCATTTTCCTCTTTCTACGTGTGCAACAGAATGCAGCACACATAGAAAGTGGAAAAAACAAGGAGAAATAAACATTTCTACTTTTAATGCCTCCCCTGGGAGGTGTATCTTTTTAGTGCATTCCTAGGTTTACAAGGTCAGGTAAATCTGAGAATTATTATTATTAATATTATTACTATCAAATCTTTTATAAGCGTAGATACCAAAATGGGTTTCCCAGCCCTTTGGCAACAGGTAAGCAACCTAGACAGAAACAGCTTAAACTCAAGTTCTCAGGTCCTTACAAAAGTGGTTATGGAAGTGCAGCTTCTCAGGGACTCAGGGAGATTCTACCATACTTTGGAGCCCAGGAAAGAGAAGGAACGGCCATCCATCTGGGCACGTTTGATTCTGGGGACTATATATAGAGATCGATTGCTCAAGCGCAAAGGTAGGAGGGGGGTAAGGAACCAAAGGTTTTTTCAAGCACCGTAATCCAAAAGGAGAGTTGATTTCAGGGATAAAGCAAAGTGCCATCAACTAGATTTGTTTGTTCGCTGGGAGACAGTGAAGGTTGCTAAGGAGGCCAGACATGGAGGCATGTTAATGGAGTCAAAACAAATACCTGGGGGCAGAGTTCTGGACCACTAGAAGGTGTTTTTTCAAGGCCTTATCTGCCCCCAGATACAGGAGACCTAATTTAGAAGCAAAAACAATTGATGGACAGAATGCAGAACAATGCCATACATTCACCCCAGTACAGAGATCTGGGCCTAAATCAATTGTTTTTTTTCTCACCATGCCATTCCAGTTTGAACCCAGCCATATGCAAATCAGTCTTGACCCTGTGCCCAATGGGAACATTCCAGCCCGAACTGCCAGGCCAGGTCCTCCCTGGACTGGAAACAAGCATCCTAGGACCGGTTTTGGGGTTTCACCCCTCTTTAGCCAGGAGAACTTGGCGAGCACGGGTCTCAGGTCTGGGCATACCCGTCCCACTCGGGTGACAAATGCAAAATTTAGAAGCCCCTTGAGCCGCCTCTGCATCACTATTTGTGTGCAGCGGCGGCACAATCAGTGCGCCACACTGCTCCTTATCTACAAAATGACGCATTGGACCCCTGAGTCACATTATACCTGCGCCAGATATAATATATGCAAGGTAGTTGTTCCCATGCAAAAAGCCATGTAGAAGTGGTGCAGTGAAATTTACAACTTTTCACTGCGTCACTCCACGGCTTGACCGGGTCAAAATCTCTACGCCTATTCAGACCAGGCGTAAGGATTGATGCAGGGCTTTTACAATGAGACTCGCCTATGGGTTCAGACGCATTGCTGGAGGTATCACTTTTACGCCAGCAGATTCGTCAGAATATCTGATGCATCTGTTAATCCTTGTACCATGGAGCCCTGAATTTAAGAAACTGACGTATTGATGCCTATGCGTCCATTTTGTTTAAATGAGGCCCAGGATGTTGCCATAATCTATCCTTGATAAAATCATAGCCTGGATAACAGTCCTTTGGGCTGAAAAAGGAAGCAGCCACAAAATCTTTTTTAGCCATTACATAATAGGAACACATGTAGCAACTACTTTGGCCACCTGTGGTTTCATGGACAAGTTGGAGTTGAGCCAAAATGCATCAAAATTCATGGGAGTTACATGAGAATACCCAAGCAACGCCCATGGAACACCAACCCAGGGCAGAGTAACGCAATGCAGTGATTTGCACTGTGTTGCATTTCTCCATATTTTTGGAGCCACCCGAAGACACACAAAGTGGCTTTGTGTGGCTTCCAAAAATATGATTTATGGTTTGCGTTGTTCTTGTGAAGAAAGGGAACCTCTTATCTGACCTGTCTTATTCTTATAGAATTAATCTCTTGTATACTACACAGAACCCCAAGAGTGCAAAGTTACTCAAAAACATTTTCATTTCTTTATATAAGATATTTATTATTTACTTTTTTTAAAAAAAATGGAGACAAAGATATACATGACAGAATATTCATGATTATTAGGTAGACATCTAATTCATATGTTAAGCATACACTTTGTTTCCTCATAAGTTAAATTAAGTGCTTGTAAACATGAATCAAAAATTATATAGAGACAAACTTTTGTTTAGAGACCCCAAAAAAAGAAAATCAAAAAAAACCGTCACATCCACATTCTCACCTATCATTCACTCCTGCATACTAACAAACATTCTCCATAGGTAAATTTTCATTAAAAACCAACAAACCATCTCCAGACGAGGCAAAAGAGTAACCTTCTCGGATACCAATTTCATCTGATTCAGATCCTGAAACACAAGGGATGGGAGATGGATATAATTACGATGATAGGAATCAACGAGGACATTTCCCCAACCAGTACCCTAGGTCTCAGTCCAATTCTCCTTTTTTATCCAGGGGCAGAGGGAGAGCCAGGATGAGATATTCGAGGCCAGATCGGAACTTTTATCAACCGATGGAGCCTCCACATCCACAGCCGTACATGCGTACGAGAAATCAACAGTACTGGAGAGCATAAAATTACCATCTAAAAACAACGAACAGATACCTATCTTTAACCTATCGGAACATATCCTGTCCCAAGATGAAATCAAACTTCTTAGTAGGGGACTTTCGTTTGTCCCAAGTACGCAGCTCAATCGGTTCAGACTTAACCACGATATGTTCTCTTTTTTTCGTAAGATAAGACTAGCGAAGTTTTTTGCTTCTACCACCACGATGGAGCCAGAACTTAATTATTCTGGCTGCAAACTTCCATCTACTTTTACACCGACTTTAGATATGGTGGGACCTGAAGTTAATATTTTTGAGAAAACTGTCATCAAAGAACTTCAGAGGATAACTAAATTTATCCCTAAACCAAATTCTAATCTGACTGCTAACGAAAAGGAGGCCCTAAAGAACCTGCAGAATAACTCCAATATCACAATAAAACCGTGTGATAAAGCAGGAGGAATTGTAATAAGGGATACAACCAAGTATGTTGATAAAATCAACAACATGCTAAGAAAACCAGAACACTACCAACAATCCAACATGAGGTCCTTAGATCAACTTAAGACCTTGATAAACACCATTACGACTAAAGCCTTTGCAGATGGATATATTTGCCAGAAAGAATTAGCCTATCTTAACAGAACTAACACTGTGACACCAGCAATCTATGGAGTCCCGAAAACTCATAAAGACATCCTGGACCCACCATTAAGACCCATCATCTCCTCTATAAACTCATGTACGGAACCACTGTCAAAATATGTAGATACCTTTCTTTGCCCTCTAACCACCCAGTATACTTCATATATCAAAGATACAGGACATATGATCGTTACATTGGAACATAAACCATTCAACTGCAACACACAACTACTTGTTACCCTGGACATTGAGCCTTTATACACCAATATCCCCCAGGACCTGGCTATAGAGGCGGTGGCAGCCCTCATGGCCAGGATACCTGGGGATAGACCTGATGAGTTTATTTTGGAATGTCTCAAAATTGTGTTACAACATAACTATTTTGAGTTCAGACAAGACCTTTACCAACAAATCAAAGGTACAAGTATGGGGGCTTCCTGTGCCCCAAGTGTAGCGAACATCTTTATGGGGGAATTTGAGCGCAAACATATCTTCAATGAGATTGCACCTTTTTTTGAGAATATCACACAGTGGCATCGTTTTATAGACGATATCTTCTTTATTTGGACAGGCCCAGAATCTGATCTTCTGGACTTCATATCTTGGCTAAATCTAAATGATCACAATTTGAAATTTACTGGCAAATACTCCGCAGACAAAGTTGAATTCTTAGATATATGGATTACAGGTAACCAAGGGCATTTAGAAGTCAGCCTATACAGGAAACCAACAGCCAAAAATACCATCCTAGAGCATACAAGCTACCATCCACCATGCCAAAAAGACTCTATCCCCTTTGGGGAGTTTCTTAGAATTAGGAGAAACTGTACCAACATCACAGAGTTCATGGAACATGCTAAATCTCTCCAAGAACGTCTCCTGCTCAGAGGCTACCCGAGAAGACTGATACGTCAGTCACTCAAACGGGCTAAATACTACAACAGAGATGCCCTTATCAGCAATGAACCCAAAGAGAAAATAGATAAACTTGTATGCGTGGTAGACCATTCAAATATCAATTACAAAATCAAACAGATTTTGGATAAAAATTGGAAAATTCTGAACACCAACGAAGATACCAACATCATACACAAACCTATAGTAGCCTTCAGGAGGAATGCCAACCTTAAAGATAAATTGGTGCACAGTAGGTTCCAACCACACAACAAGACGAGACAAACCACCTTGGATGGCAAACCATTACCAATAGGTAACCACAGGTGTGGCAACTGCCACGCATGTGAACACGCCATAGTTTCACAAACCTGGACATATGGCGGAAAATCAGGTAAACTACAACAAATGACCAACTGTAGGAGCTCAAATGTCATTTATCTGATATTATGCCCATGTGGGCTGGGTTACATAGGGGAAACATCCAGAGAGTTTCGGCTGAGACTCTCGGAACACAAATCAGCAATAAGAACAAAAAAGTTACAAGCTCCCTTGGTCAAACATTACCTTGATTGCAACCATAAGGAAACAGAAATAACATGGATCATTATAGAAAAGGTCAAGATAGTACCAGGCAAGGACCCAGCAAAAAACAGAAAACAGCGTGAAACATTCTGGACCTTTCATCTGGACACTGTACGCAAAGGTCTGAACGAGGAAATAATATGGCTAGTTACAGAATAATTGATATACTGTTCATAACCCCCCAGATTTCTGTAATATGTCTGCCAATTCGTATTTTCAATCTTACTTGGCCCTTAATTAATTCTGTCTCTGTTGGTTAGACTTCGCCTAGCTCAACACCATCTACACTCCATAATACTGTCTTATAGAACACAGACAACGAGAAATAGTCGTGTTGTTCATTGTCAACACTCATCCCAGATCATCTTATGATGGCTCTGCTATATATTTTCTCTAGTTATTGCACCAGTAGTACAGCAATTGTAGCAATGGCATGTCGCACTGTGAGGATCTGCTTTCTAATCCAGATCATTTTAGACCATCCCAAGATGGCGCCCACATTAGCTCCCGGAGACTGTTTTATTGGTTTGTCTGTGCACGCTATGTAGAGGCAGCATTACCACAATGTCAGCGCATAGTATGACTGCCTAATATCCAGATACCGAATTCGCTTTTGCAGTCCCTCCAATCTAGGACCGGCACTAATAAACACATGTCCTATACCAGTACGTGTTCGGCCGAAGATACTTTCTACATCAAGTTGTAATAACATATATTTGTATGCAATTATCTTGGACCTATCTATTTTTGTATCTGTCCAGTTCAATTATCATGTATCCGGCAAGTACCACGTTTTTTGATTACTTTAAACACCATCCAAAGATGGCGCTGATTGTGATACTCGGTCTGTTCTTATTATACGAACGCGTACGCCACCTGACTCTCACGTTGTAACACGTGATCGCAGTGCCTTTCAAATAAATACACGGCTACAATCATACTCCCGCTTCTCAAACTCGGCGATGAGGAATACGACAAGCGACGCTAGCTAGGAGGTAAGGACAGGGCCAGTTCCTACAACTTAACTAATTGAGACAAATAGAAAGTAAATATCAAAATATCGAGGAGTTTCATTTTAAAGGACTTTGTCTCGTTTTTTACTCCGCGACCGCAGGGATCCTACTAAACTATTTGTACGTGCATATTTACGTGTGATCGCTTATTCAAAACTGTCTTTCTGCGCAACAACTAACCACTTTGGATATAACCGACCACGAATTGGAAACATGAGTTTTTGTAAGAAATAGAAACTGCATAAAAAATACACAACTTAATAGACAATGTATACTGCCAACTTTGACCTCGCGACTATAGTAGCACCAGTACAGTACATTCATTAAGAGTTACGTTGTACGTGTGTACATACATGTGACTGCAGGTGTAAGTTGTTACTACCCTGTTTTGACTACATGATTTGACTACACGATTTAGACACAGCTGTTATATATTAATGTGTATCCTAGTCCTGCATATGGCGTGTGCAATGTCTATCATCAGAACCCACATACTAAGTACTATTTATATGCTCAGTGGAAAGGTCATCTTTAAAAACCGGCAGCTGACGCCAAGCTGCTCGAAGCCATCGTAACCCCAGCTTGAGCATTCATGACATCAAAGATATCACCAGGTCACCCTCTACATAGGCTTTCCTGTAGTAATAACATCGCTGACTGTGTATCCATTTAACCGATAAGACTGCAATAGCGATCTCGTGGTTTCTCTCCATTTTTTAGATTGTACCCCTGAATACAACGAGTTAAACTGTGCAAGCAAACAGGATTGACACGCAGCATATCTGTTTAAGGTCTCATGCATCGTAACAATTTGCGTAAGCATCGCTAAGTACCCCACTCTAATCTTTGTTGACGGATTTTTGTGGGATTGTATCCCTGATACATATATACCTTCACCTTTTATCCTTAGATGAAATTGAAACAAACTATCAGACACAGTGGAATCAATCGTTTGCGTTGTATTTTTGAACATACAGCATGTAAGAATGAGCAATGGCCCCACATGCTAAGATATACGTAATAAACTCATAAAGGGTGAGACAATCTTAAATCTGTGTTTCCTTATAGTACAATGATTAATATCAGCTCAGAACTGTAAGGTATAACTCTACCCTTTCTGCATCCTATAGACCTTTAGAATACCTTCGTACCCATTATATCAGTGGGAGCCCGGAACAGGTGTTGGGATATCAGAGGCAAAGTCGATCAATACTAGGCCTGGGCAAAAATTTCGTTCCGTTCGCGGAAATTGCGATAATTTGACATTTTTGCGTTCCGCGGAGAGCGCGAAAATGTCAAAAATTCCGGTTTCCGCAGCTTGGCGATAATTTGTTTCTTGCTCGCGCTGTAAAATGATACATTCTCGCGCGCGCGCGATCGCCTTACCTGAATCCCTGCGTTCGCCGACAAGTTTTCTTGATCCGGTCGCGTTCTCCATGAGATGTTGTATTGTTTTTAGCCATTTGCGCTGTCTCGCGACAGTTCGCGCCCGCAGTGACGTCATGCGTCGCGCGATCACGTCTTTCTTCTCGCGATCATGCACCGCGAGAACAACTCAAAACAAGATGGCCGCGCCCGCAAGCAGCCACATGGGTAAGTTGGCGACCCGCAACCATGCAGAAAATCGCGCGAACATGCCGGAAAAAAACTTCCGCATCTTCGCGATATTTCTGCTTGTTTGCGATAATTTTAAACATTCTCGCGATAATTTGCGAAGGTTAATTCCGCAAATTCCGCCCACCCCTAATCAATACACGTAGGCGAACATTACGTCTATACCTCTTTTCTCATACTCTCCCCCCTTTTTTCTACCTAGTCCAGTGACACATAGTAAGCTCATGGAGTTTTTAACTTTTCCTATGGCACGTCTTTTTGTATTTTGAAGCACTATTGGGTTACTCACTACTTGGGCACTATCCCTTTCTTTTTGGTTTGCAAAACTGCTTGAAACGATATAGTGATGCTTCTAAAAATAATTTTTAGCTGCTTTGGCTCTAACTAAGCTAGAGCATTTACTTAGATATAAGACTTTTTGAAATTTAACTTACCCCCAGTTGCAAGTTTGACTCTCATACATAAAAAATTCTTTTCTCTGCATTTTCACACAGAGAGAACCCCTATTTTTCACCGTTCAGATATTAAGTGATATCTGGAAGAACACATTGGTCCTGAAGAAGGAGACGTGGTACTCATAGTCAGTCTCCGAAACGTACGTCGACCAGAAACACCAACCACACTCTGGGAGATCCTCAGAAGAATTTGATTTAAAACGTCATGACTTCAGAATTCTAGGACATAATAAGAACTGTCATAAACTTATGGATAGACACTAATTTTGTTTGTAGTAGAATTGAAGTAGGATCTCTCTCTAGAGATGGTTTGTTGGTTTTTAATGAAAATTTACCTATGGAGAATGTTTGTTAGTATGCAGGAGTGAATGATAGGTGAGAATGTGGATGTGACGGTTTTTTTGATTTTCTTTTTTTGGGGTCTCTAAACAAAAGTTTGTCTCTATATAATTTTTGATTCATGTTTACAAGCACTTAATTTAACTTATGAGGAAACAAAGTGTATGCTTAACATATGAATTAGATGTCTACCTAATAATCATGAATATTCTGTCATGTATATCTTTGTCTCCATTTTTTTAAAAAAAAGTAAATAATAAATATCTTATATAAAGAAATGAAAATGTTTTTTGAGTAACTTTGCACTCTTGGGGGTCTGTGTAGTATACAAGAGATTAATTCTATAAGAATAAGACAGGTCAGATAAGAGGTTCCCTTTCTTCATTTGTCGTTTTCCCCTCCTCTTGGACCTAAAAGCACTTAGGGGAAACCTTTCGCCCATATGTTGCGTTGTTCTTGTGCCACATTAGTTGCGCAAGTGCGACACAAACCAGGTCAGAAATATGGCCCTAAGTTTCTTTGGAAAAACCTTGAGGGATCTATACATATAACTCCTTACTGAATTCTTATTTTTGTCTACTTTTCAGAAATCTATAGCTTTTCTGGACCACCCATGAGTTTCATACTGGTTTCTACCACAAACTGGAAGTAGGTTGAGAGCACAAAAAAATAGAAAAAATCAGCTACCTCTTTTTCAAATACCAAAACTGTGGTAAAAAAAATCTTCATTCAGCTCTGAATGCTGGGAATGGTGACTTGATGACAGCAAACTATTTGTTGATGCCATTTTTAAGAATAAAAATCAGACACTTTTATGCAAAGCACTTTTTTCCTATTTTTCCCCCCAAAACTAAAAACGTAGCTATATTGTTCCTTTTTTTCCATCTCCTACAGGGGAATGCACAAGCCCTTGGTACTTTTAGAATTCCCAGGATCTTTGAAAAAATGGACACAAATTTGACATTTATACCTTATGTGGAAAAAAAGTTATGGAGCACTAACCAAATAGCCAAAAAGGGTTCAGCATTGGGAGAGAGTTAACCACAGCAGTTAAGGGGTTAAGAAAGGCAAAACACTTAAAAACAATAAATTAGAAATCCTCTAATAATGCAGGGCTTAGAATTTGGGCTGCAGATACTTAAAAAAGGGCTCAATCTGAAAGCACAGTACTAACACACTTTAAACGAAGAGGGTAGGCTATCCTGAGACACTCAGATATAGAATGTAACTATGTTAGAACTGAGCAAACAAAACTCAGATGGCAGGCCACCATGACTGCAGTTCAGATCAATAGTGAATATGAATGTCCACCGATAATATTCGCGATCCAGAGTGGCTAGCATAGATATCTTGAACTGAGGGAGAAGAGGGGGATGGTGGAATCTGGACAGAAAAAATAAACCCTGAGACACCACTCCTGATTTACCAAGAAGTGTCATTAATATACATATACCTTTCACCCAATCATGGCAGGGATTTTTTTTATTGGTTTAAAACCAAATTTAAGGCGATGTCAGCAAGAACTAATAAGGATCCATTAGTTGTTCAATTGAAACTTTGTTAGTATTATTTATTGAGGAATCCGTAACTTCCCTTGTGATCATTGGCATTATCTCGCGACTCTCATAACGGGCAATAACAAAAATAAAGGCATTTATAAAACAAGCTGGGTGAATGGGGTCTATGGTAAATGGGAGATTAGTCACAGATGGGAATAAAAGTAGCACAGAAAAGGTGTGGCTTCTAGCACTAGCTACATTTGAGAAAGTTCCCTTCAAGTCTAGTTATTTTGCAGAGTTCAAAGCAGTTATGTACACAAATATCTAAAACTAGAGATTTCTCAAAACAATATGCAATCTTCACCTGTCATCACCTGAAACTCTTTTGAATATTACCTGGAATTATCAATCAAATTAGACTCAGCCCAATCCAATCACTATTTTCAGAATTTTTTGCTCTTGATGGGAGGGTTTTCCCTAAAGTACAATTGAACGAAACGTGGTAAATACACAAACAATATATTTACCTTTCATTATTTTTTTTTTACTTATGGAGGAAAAAGACTATGTGTCTTTTCAGACCTGTAGATGTGCCCATTTTGTTGTTGTAGTGCTTATATTTCAATCTTAGTAGATTCTATAGCTACTCTTAGTACTAGAACCCATCAGGCTTTCAAAATTGACTGTTTTTCAATTAAATGTCTATGAAAATGAACTAGCTGCAGCTTCACTTTTTTCACAAAATGCAGACAATATTAGTGAACACTGAAACAATGTACACATAAATAAAAAATACAAATAAAAAATATGCGTGCCATAGTTAGGAAAACTATGAGAGAGAAAAAAATTATTTTCAGATTTTGTCCAAGTCAGACAACTTAATGGTTGTACTATTATTAACTGAGGATAATGGCTATGTCAAATACAAGTAACTTCATTGTTACTTTGGTTCTAATATTCGGCAAATGCTACTAACTTCTCAAATTAGAGCCTAAATGCCATTTGGGCTTTTAAGATTCAATATGTAACCACATTTGAGCCACATATTAGTTTTCTGACTTATGAGACAAATTATATTTTTTGCATGATCCAATTACACACACACACACACACGCACACACACACACACATACACACAGCTGTACCCCAGCAAGGAGGTCAGACATGGTTTTTACTTTTTCTTAGCCTCAGAAAATCCAAGCGCCATTTGCCTTCTTGCTTGGGTGCAGACTTGAGGAGCCCAAAAAACACCAAACCATGACCGGCTTCTTGCTTGTGTGCATACGCACATACATATCTTGGCCTCAGCAAAGATCCAAACAGCGTCCAGCTCCTCGCTGGGGCAGAAGCACACACAAACATGTGTTCAAGTGAGCAGCATGGATACTGTTTGCACTTGGGAAAATACCAACCTCTGATATTTCTGAAAACTAGATATTTATAGGAGTCATGGCTTGTAAGGATGCCATCACTTTTTCTTATTCACAATTTCCTGCAGAGGTCTAACATTGATTGTGACAGAAAGTTCTGGAGTGTGTGGTGTACAAAAAAACTCTCACCACCCACTGTTCCCATATATCTACTAATAAAAACAGTATCGCACATGTGTGGGTGTTCATATGTAACTGACAGGAACAGGACAAATATGTGATTGTGTAAAGTCAATTCTGTGTGAATGAGCTCTTCACATGGTCAAACTTTTGGCCTGTATCTGTCCCATGCAGTAGGCTTACTCACACATGTGGGGTTCTTTTTGTACTGGAAGAAGTGTGGAAACACTAGGACATTTGGGCATATGCCTGAAGGTCTGGAATTTTGAGTCACAGAAAAGTGAAGATTTTGTTTTTACCCATACTTTGAAATGTGCAGGGGGTAAAAAGTTGGTGCTCTTGCAAGCCTGAGGGCGCTGGGTGAGAGCTGGCTGAGTGCAGAGTAAGGGACCAGTGAGTGTTGGCGTCTGCAGAGTGCAAGGTAGTTGGTCTGTAACTACAAGGTGCATAGTGTGCCTGTGGGATTGCAGGTTGAGTTGTGTATCTGTATAAGAGCAGGTGGGAGATATGCCCGTGTTAATGTAGAGAAAGGTGCAAGCTTTTATGAGTGCGGGTGCAGCACACCAAAGCCCAACCTATTGGCATTGCCAGTGCTTGTTGATATAGCAATTTCTCAGCACCAGTTATGAATTGCAATGTCACTTTTAATCATTGTAAGTTGTGACTTAGCACATGCAGAAGCTAGAGAGTGTAAACAGAGAAGCCTTTGAGAATGTGAACTCCCTTCATTAATCTGGTACTTGCATGTACTCACCTTGCTACTCTGGTCTCAAATACATAAAGCTCTGCAGCACCACCTACGCCATACTCGATTAGTAACAGTAACAGCTAAATAAAATAAGTCAAGGAGTGGTTGCTTTCATTTATATTCGTGTATTCTGGGTTTCCAGTGGGTAGTTAAAAAATGCGATGGGTAAACTATTAACCCTTAAGATTTACAGGGAATTTATGGTATTCAGATTAGTATTATTTTCTTCAAAGCACAGAAGGTTAGTAGATTAAATGCTTAGACTTGCTTCTAATGTGGAACAGAATTGTAGGAATTCGAATTGATAACAATTCTTTTCACTTTCATCAAAACACCTCTCGGCCAGAAGAACGACAGGCCTGTTATTTTGCTTTGATGCAATGCAAATGTTTGTTGTGCATGCCTCTGCCCATTGATGCATACATTAATGTTAATGCTCATATGGTGTGCTAGACAAACAACTGTCTTCCTTTGGGAGGGGATGTGCTGCTGACACCAGTGGAGGACTTTTCAGGCAATTGTGCTATCATTCTGGCCATTCCCTTCCTGTAGTGCATGACATATATTATATGATGTGTTTTTCACAAATTATGCTTTATAATATTGATGTCCTTATGGATCTACTACTGCAAATACAACCAAGAACAAACCGCACTGTAGCTTGGTTTCCGTCTCTGTAGAAATACAGTGCTCGAAAGAAAGAGTACATGACTTACAAGTTACCCTTCATATTGACGATTCCCTGTTGATTGAGAACATGGAAGTACACGTGCGTTTTTAGAAGCTTGCTTCAAACAGGAATTCAAAATAGACCCAAACATGTGTCTGTGTGGTATAGCTGCAGAACCAGCATTTGAGATTTCTTGAATATTCATAAGAAAATATAAATTGTTACAGGGTTTGAGAGAGCATAAGTCCTAAACATGAGTAAAAGGCTCTCCAGTTCCAGCCAGAACAAAGGTGCCAGAAGGGTGCAACATGTGGGCAAGGAGGCTCAGCCTCACTCATTGCTAATGATAACTGGAGAGATTACAATTTAGGGGCCGATTCCGATTCGGGTTGGAAGGGCACCGAACGCGATCCGGCCGGAAAAACTACGAGCCGTACGTGTGTTTTCCTCCCGACTCGTACAGCTGTACGAGAGAGCCAGTACGATGCGAGCTTCATGAAATTCACCACCGAGCCGTTTCCGGGTCCGAACCGCTCCGTACGTCTCGGTCGTAAGCTAACCGTGGCGTGCAATGGATGCGATACATGACCGAGCCAGTACGATGCACGCGTCGGACAGCCTGTGCGAGCCAGAGTGTCCGGCTCGCAAAAGCTCCTGGAGTCGGACTTCGGGGGTCCACGTCGGACCCCCTGACACCCGCAGCCGTATGACTCGCACACAGGGAGAGACCCATGGGTCTCCCCCACACAGGCATGTATGGCACAGATGGCACCGACGCGTACCCACTGTAGGGGTCGCACTTGTTCGAGATGTACCCATTCCGTCAATGGGAGCGCATGTACGCGTCGTACAACTGGCTCCCATTGACTTCTATGGGAGTCCGACCGAAACGAGTCCGACAGCATACGTGCGCATCGTACTCGCTCAGTCGGACTGTAGGGGTCCGGCTCGGTCGGAAAACACTCCGGATCCGACTCGGTCGGAGTGCTTTCCAACCCGGATCGGAATCGGCCCCCAAGTGTTTGTCTACTCAAGTTTCCGTTATGAGCCAGCCGCGATGTGGCTCCTGAGAATGGCCGCTGCTGATGACACAAAGGAGAGGTTTGCGTCACATTTGAACCACGCAACATGGTACATAGCACGTAGCGTTGCTTTGACATACTCCAAAAATATGGAGTAGCGCAATGCAGTGTAAATCGATGCTGTGCGTTACTCTGCCCTGAGAACTCCCATGGTTTTTGATGCATTCCCAAACTTACAAGACCTTGTAAATCTGGGAATGTGCCAAAAAGACACGGCTCCCAGGAGAGGCGTAAAGAAGAGAAATATCCTTATTTCTACATATTACTTCCTCTTTGTAATGTGTGCTGCATTCTATATAGCACACATAGAAAGAGGAAAATCTCACAGGATTGTTTTTGTGCAGGTAGGTATCCTTCCCTCCACAAACACAATCCTGCATGCGACGTAGACACTCTTGCACCACGGTGCAAGGCTTTCTGTGTTGGCACTAAGTAGCCCATCGAGCACCAGCACAGTGGGAAAATACAGGAATGCACCATATGCCTGAAATACGGTGCATTAATGCCCTTTTCCAGTGAGACAGCGCAGTGCAGCGCAGCAAGGAACTTACTGCCCTGCACCAGTTTTTTAAAAATCTGCCCCAAAGGGCAGTTTCTGGGTATACTAGGTGAGGGAAACATCAGAATACTCTTTACTGAGGTGGTGATTGTGCTACTGGAGAGACATCGCTGATGTGGGTGAGCACAACAGAGCCTTGGTATAGAAATTCTGACAGAAAGTAGCATGATAAGTAGCTCATTCAGAGTGTAGCTTAAAAAATGAAAGTTAATATGAGCTGGGTAATCTGTAATTATATCTTTTCTCACTGAAATACAATTTGAATGTATGTTATTTTTGTTAAACATTTGAAGTTCATATCGCTGTCTACCACAGGTTTTTTGCTAGAAGCCTTGCCTTCCAGTACAAAAGACTATGGTAAGACACAGTCTAAAACTTTTCCCACATTGTATGTGTTCTGTACAGTGCAGCACACATTCAATGTTGGAAAAGTTAAGAGAAATTAAACATTTCTCCTTTATAATCCCTGCCTCAAAGAGGTGTTATTTTTTGGCATAAAGCCCTGTCTACCATGATTAGTAGACATGGCTTTGTGTCAGAATCACATGCATGGTTGCACAGACGCGCTCATGTACCTTCCCTGGATTGTCCTCTTGAAGAAAAGCACCACATAGCAGCACTAACACTACTTTGTGTTACATTAGGGCTACTTGTTAGTGCAACTAAAGTTTTGTGCTGGAAAGTAAATCACAAATTAGGATTATGCACCAGTTTTATCACTTTTCTGATGCAAACCTTAAAAATGTTGTTAGTAAATCTGGTCTCAAGTTTGTGTTTACAATGTGGCAAACTAAGGGGCAGATTTACAAAGATATCATACACCACACCAACCAAAGTTTCTGTGCTGCATTGCGTGACAGGTACAAAATTGGAAAGCACAATATCTTCTAATCGATGGCACTGCCTTACCTCTTCCTATCATGAGTGGCGGCTCCTCTGCAATGGCAGAGCAGCGTCGCTCCACTGACTCAGAGCCAGCAGCTGAAAATAAAACTGTATTTTATTATCATTTTATTTTTCACCTGCTGGCTAAGCCAGCGTGTTTCGGGCCTTGTGGGGCAGGGCCATGGGAGGGAGGAGTGGAGAGTACAACTAAGTGTGCATGTCTGTTTGGATATCCGTCTTAGACCGGCCAAACAGACATGCACAGTTAGGTTTCTCCAACCCAGTTGTATTGCACAAGCAGGTTAGAGAAACAGCACAGAATCCCTGTGCTTGAGCGAGCGAGCATTAAACCAGCCAACTCAGGCCAATCTCCTCTCTCATAGCATGAAAGCAGCACAGGGATTGTGCAGGGAGTCTCTGATGCTCTACCAGTGTCTGTCAGGACCAGGAAGAGGAAGATCGAGGCGCCAGGTTGCCGGCAGCTTCAGGTAAGTCATTTATTAAATGACTAACCCCCTCGTTCCACTCCCGTGCTCCCCCCGCACTCCCTCCAGCCACCCTACCACTTCTTGTTTGTGTCGGCCGCCACTGCCTATCGCTGGCAGACTATCAGGCTGCCTGGGGCCACCTCAGTGCAAAATTGTCTTTCTGGGTTCACTGATAGAACATCGATGACATAAATATTGATGTTAAAAATATCGAATAAAAAATATAGACTACAAAAATATCGACTCCCATGCCTAAACAGGTAAGAACAAAAATATTGACTCAAAATTATTGATGTAAAAAATATTGATTTAAATATACATATAATAAAATAATATATATTAAATATGAATATTAATTGTAACAAAATAAATAAAATGTAATATACATTATAAAAAATTTAACAAATAAACTTAATAAAAAAAGATACACAGAAAAATAATACTTTATACATATATATATTTACTTTAAAATAATTAATAAACTGGTATCTTTAATTTATTTTAAAAGTTTAAAATTATATAAAAATAATATATATATTAATAATTTAAAATAGAAAAATGATCTATAATAAATTAAAACATTAAACTATTAAAAAATATTTAAACATACATTTCCCAATACAGTCAGTGCAACAGTAGGAAACGTGTTGGATAGCTGAGGAATTAAATTTACTTTTCCAACTCCAGTGAGTGCAACAGTAGGGAAAGTGTTGAATAGCGGAAGGGTAAAAATTCCTAATCCCACGCCAGTGAGAGCAACAGTAGGGAAAATGTTGGATAGCAGAAGGGGAAAAAATACTATTCCCCCTCCAAAGATTTCTTTTTTTTACGGAGTTTTATATAGCGCAAACTTGACCCATATCGGGTATCAAAGCGCTTTACATAGCACCAGTTGCGTTACATGAGGACACGTTCATTTTTGTTAGGCATGGGGAGATTACGTGATTTTCCCAGAATCACAGGATGTTCAGCATCATTGCCGAGACTCGAACCAAGTTCCCCAGATTCGAGGTCGACCGACTCCTCTCCGCTAGGGAAAGTGTTGGATAGCGGAGGAGTAAAAATTACTATTCCCACTACAAAGAATGCAATAGTAGGGAAAGTGTTGGATAGCAGAGGGGTAGAAATTACTATACCCACTCCAGTGAGTGCAACAGTAGGACAAGTGTTGAATAGGGGAGGGGTAAAAATTACGATTCCCACTCCAGACAGTGCAACAGTAGGGTAGGGAAAGTGTTGGATAGCGGGGGAGTAAAAATTAATATTCCAACTCTAGTGAGTGCAACAATAAGGAACGTGTTGGCCATCAAAGGGGTTCAATTTACTATCCCCACTGCATTGAAAGCAACAGTAGAGAAAGTTTTGGATAGCGAAGGGGCAAAAATTACTATTCCCACTACAAAGAGTGCAACAGTAGGGAAAGTGTTGAATAGTTGAGGGGGGAAACCCACCCTTTACCCCTTTAAAAGTTAAAAACAACAGACCAAAAAATAGACAATTACCCAAAATAAATATAAAAAATATGGCAGTGTTTCTACCAGCCACTGGGAGCAAGTTGCCTGCTGTGTGTAAATGTGACACTTTGAAATGAGGGAAAATTCAACTGAAGAGTTAACTTTAAGTTTCCATAAAACTCATCATTTAACTTTTTCCTATGTCTAAGTGTCTTTACAAACAGCAGGCATATAGCTCCCAGTGGCCTTTAGACGTGGTGCCATATTTATATGAGGAAAATACAGTCCTTTGTTTAAATGTGAAGAATGTATAGTGAGGAAACATGCTTCATAAAACATTAGGACTTAACTGGTGTAATTTAAAGTAGAGAAAAACATTAAGACAATGCTTCATAGAAACACTTTTTTACACTTTAAATTTCTCCCATTTAAAAGAAAATGACAGTATTTTTCAGTTATAAACATGACACTGTGTCTACCAGCCACTGGGAGCAAGATGCCTGATGTTTGTAAATGTGACACTTTGAAAAGGGAGAAAGATAAATGAAGAGTTAATTTAATCATTAAGTTAACTCTTCATTGTGATTTTCCATCATTTAAAAGCATTCAGAAATAGAATGTTGTTCTCGTGCTCCAATACTGAGTTGAGACCGACTTTTATCTAAGAGTTACATACCTCAGTGCTCCAATTCTGAATCTCTGTGACCCACATGGGTCATAAATCTGAGTGGAGAACTGCTCATTATCAGGCTCTGTTATCTACAGCCTGCTAATAATGCAAAATAATCATAACCTTCCCTTAACTTTAAAAGGAAAACATAACACTTATTGCAGTTCTTATTTAAAAATGAACCCAACTCTGATGGTTTCTGCGAGCTACTGGTAGCTCGCGACCAACTGGTTGGACACGCCTGTGATAGCCATTTGAGGGACACTAAAATGGTCAAATGATATGCTTCAGGGGAATATTAACAACCTCTTGTGTTGTTGATCTGTTCGATCCATCCCTTTAATCTTTTCAACTTGCCTTTTGATAAAGACAGTGATATCTGATATACAAGCAATAAATATCAAATTTCTTTCCTGTTGTGGGAAGTACCTCCAAAATAAAGATGATGCAGGACTTCACAGAATTAATTTGTAAAGAGTCTCTTATAGTCAGTTTGCTGTACAATTTGTTGAAAACCCTGGACTGCCTGCAATTGTATTTCATTTGCTGGCCCTTTTTAACGGACTTCCCCTCACAAAGACACCTGGGGGATTTCCTCCTTTGTTGCAAAAGAGACATACCTTGCTAAGAAATATTTTCCCCTTTTCCTCTTTTACTTTAACTTCCTTTTATTTTCTCTTATATAACATGGTTTAAACACTATAGTCCTATCCTCTTTAGCTTCAGAACTATCTCTAAGTTTAGCAAACTGTGGGAAAGGATAATAGTTGTGAGTTTTTATATATGCTTGTTTGTGGTTTCACAAAAATGACACTTGATCACTGACCTTTGGCTGTGGGTCTATTACATTCTAGTAGAACTATGTCAGATATTCTAAAACATTGCTTACTCTCTACAATAAGTAGAGATTTCATTTCAATGCTTAGAAGTTTAGAAAATTCAGGCAAGCTCTGCTTCAAAAGATATTCAGCAAATGAATCTCCTCTTGAATACATCAGGGGAGTTAGGGGTCTATAAAGCTGCATAACAATTCAGATAATAGATTGTGAAAGCTAATCCTGATTTTTGTCAAGGAACCCAAAAGAGAAATAAATACTGATAACTTAAGAAGGCCCCCAGAAAGACAGCCATATTGAAGCTGGTAGATGCAAAGAAAATTGAATCACAAGAGAAGTTACTTGTTATACCAAAAAACAGAAGGATTTAGAATTTTATAAAGGTCAATTTGATGTGAAACGAGGAGTACACCACAAAGGATAGAGAACAGGTTGGAATCATATAGAGCAGCAGTGACTTGGACCATAAATGATTCACACGATTGTATAACACAATATTGATATAAATAATATCTACTTACAAACATATAGCTTCCACTACATTATCATTGTACCTATATAGTACCTGTTCTTATTTCCACATCTACTTACCTACACTCACCCTTACAATGTAGTGTTTTAGTATATGAAATAGATTTAATGTTTTGAGATCATATAAAGCAGCTGATAAAGTGGGGGAATATTTATTAAGCGAAGATAATAATTAGCTGCTTCTTGAAAGGAGACATTCAGTTTAACATTGAGCATGCATAGGATCAGGAGACCAAATGCTACCTAGGTTGGAATAAACATTTTGGCTTTCTAAACTGTCACGGATAATCGCTGTATTCTGAATGGATGTCAAACAAGTCGCACATACCTCAGTTGCTTTCCATATCTGACATTTTAATTCTGATCTGATTTACTACAAATGGCATTTAATAGGGAAAAGGAGAATATGGCCAGGATAGGAGGGATTAAAACCTCTAAGAATTATGACTATGACATGCAAAAGCATAGATGGGTATAAATTTCTATGTAAATACAAAATATATTTTGTGAATTTAAGTTAATTGTTCATGTACTTACACTTTTAGATGGTATGGATGAATGTTTGGATTTAAGATAGTAAATTACCTGAAGTAATGCATTAAAAACATCTAATTTGGAGTTCAACTAAGCACGATTTAATATTAATGTTCAGTTATCTGAGCAATTTGTATTACCCTAGGAGGATGACTCTGGCTTTCAGTAAAAGAATAATCAACCTACTATGATGAATATATTATAAAAAATTAAGAAATTCACATCCAAACTACAGAAACTTCCTGAGTCGCATTTCTAAAACTTTGAAGCTATTAAAGTCTGAAATTTGAAACTATTGGAGTCTGAACTTTGGGAGCAAATTTCCAACTTTTATGGGAGTCACAATAAATCCCAAGAATATACAAGGAATTCTATAATAGTCATAGATTTCCCTGAGCATTCCAATGCATAAAATTGCGTTTACAAATTTTCCACAAATTTGAAAATTCGGCATGCCACATCTAATATTAATTTTTATTTAATGTTTTTGCATTTTTACCTTACACCTTATTAAATTCCTGGAAATTGCCACCACACAAAAAACAACCAAGGAAAGCTACATGAATACTAACAGATGTCTGAGTTTTTGAGTGTTCCAATAATTCTGCGGGGGACTTGCCATACATACAAAAGCCCTTAAAATTTCCAATACCACTACATTTGAGAATTTAGATATTCCCAAATTACAATTGATTATTCACATCTGCACATGCCCTTTGCACCACTTAAAAGTGAACATTTATGTATGAGGAGTGGTCATTCTGGACACCTATAATCATCTCAGCAGGGCAAACGTTTTCTTAATTTAAGATCTTTACGTTTATCTTAACATTATATTCATCTAGCTTTAAAGGTGGAACGTCTCTTTCTCAAAGAGTCATACTCATTATATCAAATGGAACAATGAACCCCATGGAGTCAACATTCTTTGCATGAGGATATGATAGTTAAATGTTAGTTAAGGGCTGGTACAGATGTGTTGAAAGTCTCAAGCTAAGTACTATAGTAGACTGGGTTTAGGTAACAGTGGACAGAAGATACCAGAGTAGAGTTCAAATATAACCCATAGTCATATGACCTGAAACTGACTATACCAAAGCAGTGCTATTTGCTAAGAAGTGAGCCACAACTGGATTCGGCTTTTACCACTCTCCATCCTGCCTTTTCTTTTGTAATAAGTGTGGAAGAAATGATAGGGTTTTAGCTACAAGATGTCACTAGTAATAAACATAACAAATATGCCTATTCAGAGACAAAAAGGAAACATTTTGTTTAAATGCCTTTGATGTTCCAGTTATAATAAACATTTTGTGATAATCACCTTCTCAGTCATCTCACTACCAATTACAGTCAATTTCCTGGCACTCACTGCATCTGTGTTTATCACATGGTGACTTGGCACGAACTGTGTGAACCACAACAAGTTCAAAATAAAATCCGAACACGTAGGCCCTTTAAATGTTGCCATTATTCAAAGTTCACAGTCCACATACACCAAGCAACCTGGCAACCAAGCCTGTCATCCCCTGCTGAACAAAAACTACACTTGTGCTTACAAATCAGTAAAAGCAGTGCATGTCGAAGCCTGAGTTATGAGGGTACAGTATTAGAATGTTTTGTAATTGCAAGGAAAAGTGCTATCCCACGCAAAGGCAAAAGATGTTATTTTGTGTTTCATTTGTTCACAAATTGAGGTGAGAAGCGGAGAGAGGCTGATATTTCTTTAGCCCTTTGAGATGTTTTCAGGTTTCACAGTGGCGGCTGGTACTGAATGGTGGTGAGGTAATGGGTGTGTGGAGGGGCGGGGGGACGAGGGTCCATTTTTAAATGAAATAGTTTAAAAAACGTACCTGCTGGTCGTGTCGTCAGCCGCCACCTCTCCGTCCCCTCTCCTCGTAGCAGGAAGCACTCCGGCTCCCAAGCTTCCTCATGCAATGATAACACTGCAATGAAGTGTTGTGATTGGTTGCCCTAAGCCAATCACAACTCTGCATTGCAGCTTTGTGATTGGTCTAAGCGCCGTGGCTCGGCCCTCAGATGGGGAAAGGGAGCCTGTGCATGTTCCCTATCAGGCTGTTTAATGCAGCCAAGTGGGGAACATGGTAGTGTGCATGAATATTTAGCCAGCCCAAGATGGCCGGTCAAACATTCATGCACAATTTGAGTGTGTTCACCTTTACTCCCATGGCCCCTGCTCTGGCCAGCCCCACCCCTCCCTGCACCTAGGAATGGAAAAATAAAATGATAGTAACATTTCATTATTATCATTTTATTTTTCCTCTGCACTTTCTTCGGGACTGTGGATGGATGAACCTTGCACATGGATGGATCTTCTGCAAGAGCCCAGAGACTTGAGTTTAATCAGAGATCATCTGAGTGGCTGCTGGAGGAGTGATGGTTAGTTAGGTATTCATACTGCTATGTGCAATGGGCAAATGGCTTTGAAATTAGTGTTGTTTGGGTGCCAAGACAGCACAGTCTAGAAGTGATTGATGTGATCTATATGCTTCATATCAAATGAAAACAGGCTGCATAATTCTGTATTCTCTGAAGTCTAATTCTTTTCTTGGGATGAGAATCAGGTCAGTGCCTTGCAGTTATCTGGACATGGAAATTTCCACAGCGATAAACAGGGCAATCTGGAGAGCGATGAGCTAACAACTTATCCACATTGCAGATTCTATGCTTTAAAGATAGTTTTAGCAAACACTTTGTATATGTTTGTGAAATCATATTTTAGCAATCAGTTTTTATACAACTGATAAGAGTAACTCACAATTGGAACTTTGTCTCACTGTTAGTTGTATGACTGTGCAATAAAACACTTGCAAACTTATTTCCCCCTATTTTTGCTTTGCCTCCCACAGTGACTTCAGTAAAATAAACTGCAGCAAATCAGAGACTGGTGGTGCTTTCATCCACAGTTTATTGGATGTTGTCATCTTGGTGCCACATTTCACAATGAGGACCACTTTGGTGACATCAACCAATCATGAATCAATCAAGGATTTATAGAGTGTGGCAAATCACCCGAGATAGTCTGCAGGCGCTGGAGTTACTGCTGCATCCTGGTGGTCTGTTCTTTCAAACAGCCATGTCTTGAGTCCCTTCCCAAATTGCTGGAGTATTGGGGTGATCCTGAGGTGCAGCAGGAGGTCATTCCATGCTTGGGCTGCCAGGTGTGAGACAGAGCAACCTCCACTGATGTTTCGGCAGATGTGGGGGGTGTCTGCAAGGAAGAGGGAGGTGGATCGTAAGTGTCTGGGTGGTTGGTGGCAGGTCAAGCATTTGTTGGTGTAAGCTGGTCCTTCATTGTGCAGGGCATTGTAAGCATGGGTCAATATCTTGAACAGGCATCTCTTCTGGATCTGGAGCCAGTGTAGCGGTGTTGAGGTGTGGTGTGATTGTGGATAGTCTGGGGAGGCCAAGGATGAGTCTGGCTGCTGAGTTTCATATTATCTGTAGTCTCTTCAGGAGTCGTGCTGTGGTTCCTATGTAGAGTGTGTTCTCGTAGTACAGACTGCTGGTGATGAGCGCCTGTGTGACAGTCCTTCTGGTGTTGACTGTGAGCAACCTGAAGATCTTGCAGAGCATGCGTAGGGTGTGGAATCAGGCGGATGAGACTGTGTTTACCTGTTTCTTCATGGACAGCTTACTGTCCAGGATGATGACACGGTTGCAGGCGTGGTCTGTCAGGGTGGGGGATTGGGCCACCATGCATTGTTCCATGGAGAGGTGTTATTCCCAAAGATGAGGACTTCCATCTTGTCCGTATTGTGCTTGAGATAGTTGTCCTTCATCCTGTCAGCGATGTTCGGCATACATCTTTGGAAGGTTGCTCTGGTGGTGGAGGGGTCTTTGGACTGCAAGATGATGAGCTGAGTGTCGTCAGCATAGGAAATGATGCTGAGTCCTTGTGATCTGGTGGTGCTGGCCGGGGGGGTCATTTACATGTTGAGGAGGGTGGGGCTGAAGACAGATCCTTAGGGACACTGCAGATGATCTTCATGGGGTCCTAGGTAAACAGTGGGAGACTGATTCTCTGAGTATTTCCGGTGAGGCATGAGGCGATTCAATTGAGGGAGTCTCTCTGGAATCCGATGAGGTGAATCTGTTGGTCAAGATGTGATGGAAGATAGTGTTGAAGGTGTCTGGCAGGTCCAGGAGGATGAGGGCTCCCATTTCACCACGGTCGATGATGGCCCTGATGTTGTCAGAGGCTGCAATAAGGGCTGTCTCAGTGCTGTGGTTTGCTCGGAATCTGGAATGAGAGAGGTCCAGGAGGTTGTTGTGTTATAGGTGCTCAGTGAGTTGCTGGTTAACTACCTTCTCAAAAATCTTCACATGGAAAGGGAGCAAGGAGATGGGTGAGTAGTTCTTTGGTCCTGCTGGGTCGGTGGAAGGTTTCTTAAGTCCCAGTCCTCAGGGAAGGAGATCGACATGACAGAGGTGTTCAGGACGTTCCTGAGCTTGTCGCCAATCATCTTGTTCTCGAGGTTGAAGATGTGGTGGGGACATAGGTCCTTGGGTGCACCCGAGTACACAGAGTTCATGATGGAGATTATGGCTTGAGTTGTGAGAGGGTCCTAGTGGGTGACCTGGTGTTGGGGGTTTGTGTTCATATGTATGAGCAGACCGATGCTGTCAGTGGTGGTGGGTTGTGGAAAAAGCCAGCCAGGATGTCACACAGTTCTTGGGAGAGGGTGATGCTGTTCCTGGCTACTGCAGGGTTGAGAACTCCTTCGTGATGGTGAAGAGCTTCTTGCTGCTGTTTGTGCTGGTTTCTATGTAGTCTGCTATGGGGCTCTTCTTTGTTTCTTTCAGGAGGCTGTGGTACTGGTTGAGTGCTGCCTTGAAGGTGGTGTGGTTTCCTGGCTCTTTGCTGGTGAGCCACTTCCCCTTCAGTTGCCAGCAGATGCTTTTGGTCAATTTCAGCTCTGGCAGGTCCTTTGGATTTGGCTAGCTTGGCGGAGGCGATTGTGTCAGCGCATTTGGTGAGCCACTGATAGAAGCTCTTAGCAGCCTGTTCTGGGTTCAATGTTGTGTTTGGGAGGTGGGTATTGAGAGCCTTGTTCCACAAGTTTTCTGATATCTTTTTCCAATTTTTGCACGAGTAGTGCAGCGGTTAAGGTGCACATGTTGGGAGGTCCTGAGATGGTGAAGTGGATGCTGTAATGGTCAGTCCGGGTGAGCTGGGAGACATGCTTGTACTTGACTGTGTTGCTGGAGTTGAAGATGTGGTTAAGTGTCTGCCCTGCGATGTGGTTATGGTCAATGACAAGTTACTTAAGGTCGATGATGCTCATGATTTCCAGGAGGTCTGTCATATTGATGATGCTGGGGTCATTGAGGTGTAAGTTAAGGGGGCATATTATCAAGGGCAATATCGCCCCTTTTGCGGCACTTTTTGCTGATAAAGCGGCGATATTTTAATCGCGCTATTAACAAGCTTGCGATAACAGACGTTGGCGCAGGATTACAGGCGTTGGCTGTCGTTTCTGTTCCACATTGCATGTCAGCGATATATATCGCTAATGACATGCAAAGTAGGCGTTCCTGACTAACACGTCATGGAAACACTTGCAGATACAACTTCGCTCTATTATCAACGCGGCCCCAGAACCTCGAAGCGATTAAAAAAGCTGCGCTAACCGCAGTTATCGCCGGTACTTAACATCTGCAAAAATCCTGACTTGCCTATCTGTATCATAGGAGGTGGATTGCACGGCTAAGTTCACATCTCCCTATCAATAAGGATTCCCCTATCGCTGCAGGTTTATCGCTGGATTCCCAGCGATGATCCTGCATTTCGCCGCTATGGCCGGATTTTTAATCGCCTTGGAGATATGCGTTGATAATAACCCGATATCTCGGCGATTAAATCCAGCGATAGCCGGCGTTGGACAAAAACGCGCAAAGCGGGAAATGCAATATTTATTGCGTTTCCTTGATAATATGGCCCTAGATCCCCTAGGAAGATGTAGTGCTCAGTGTTGATAACAATCAGGGCAATGAGGTAAGGGATGGCCTTGCACAACCTGTGGCATGGTCCTGGTGGTCTATAGTCAAGGGTGCCTCTGATGGTGTTTTTTCCATCTATTTTTGGAGATTTTTAGAAAATTATGATGTTAATTAATTAAGTGGAATCCGTAAAAATAACTGAAATAAAGGTGAGTTATTATTCATTTAACAGTTTTATATTATTAAATATATATTCTAAAAAATTATATAGATTAATGAAATATAAATAGGCATAAGAAAAGTATATTAATAAAACACTGCATCACAGCTTTTCGAAATCGACGCATCTCCACAACTGCGAGACGCATCCTCGATGCCAGACTTAACATCACAGGCCCTCCTCGACGGGATCCTCAATGACAACGAAGGACCGCACATTACAGCTTTGCCCCATCTCAGAACCGACTTATCGCTTTGGCTGCACAACTCATTTTCAACGCTGGTGCTGGCAAAGCTCATCAAACCAGGATTTAAGGTACGCTGTTCAGCAGGCTCAGGACGCAGCCTAAACTTGTGACTTTGTCTCGATCCAGTTCGACCAGTCATCCACAGTTAGTGCGTTAAGCCTTTGGGTGCTATTTTTACTATATTCTTTCAAATTAAATACCTCTGGTTCTACTGATTAGATTTTTGACATTTTGGTCTTTTGTTATTCTTGGAAAAGTACCCTTTTTTTCTAAACTGGTGTGGGAACCTTTTGTGGTATTTGTTAACTGTGTTACTGTTTAATGTGTTTCACAAATATTTTGCACATTACCTCTGGCTGCTCTGTGCATGGCTGCTCTGTGCCAAGTTACCCAAGGGTTGAGTGCAGTTTCATTTAGGGTTGCTTCTGACTTCATCCTGAGAAGACTGTGGTTGCTGCTTGAGAAGAGTTTTACCCACTTCAACCAGTAGCCCACTTTCTTACAGGAATTAAATTGGAGTCACTCCCAACTACTGGGGAGTTGTCAGACACTGTGGACTGTCTCAGGGGAGAACATTTTGCATCCAACACTTATCCAGCACAGTGAGTTTGGCAAAAAACAACTTGTTGATGGTTGAAGGCTCGGTGTGATAGCTGTGTGTGTAGTTAGGGTTTTCTTGTCAAACCAGATATTGAGGTCTCTTTGAATGTATACCATGCAATTTCTCAGAAGAGTCTCAGTCACCATAACTAGTAAGGCTCCTCGAAAGTTTACATTGCTGAGCGGTGGCCTATATATTAGGAGGAAAGAACAATCAAGAGTTGGAGTGGGGTGACATCTTACCAGAAAAGATTTGCAGTCGTTCATGGTAAACTTTCGATGTGTGTTATTTTTAATGATTTTCCATGGATAACTACTATACAGCACAGGTTGGGACCTTTGTCCAATTCTACCGCTCCTAAAATAAATGCCCAATAGTTCATCATCTCACTATTGATATCATTATTTTAATTGGTTTTAGAAGATTTTTAAATATATTTACAAGGCTCCTAAATTTGAAATCATACTTGTAATATATTTTAAATCAAAGGTTTTGACAGATAACGCTGTTGGAAGTTGAGAGGTGGAAGTTGAGATGCTCCATTATAAGGGTTGAGTCATCTGAGGAGGTCGTGCAGCGGATGGTATCCTTGTCAATAATTGCAATTCCACCTCCATGTTTGTTGATTCGGTCCCGATGAATTATCTTGTAGCCTTTGGGGGTGGTGATGGCGATGTCCAGTGTGGAGGCTGGGTTCAGCCAGGTCTCTGCGTGGAAGATGACTTCGGGTGAGGGATGAGATTGTGTCCCAGATCTCCCTAGAGTGTTTGCTGCTTGATCATGCATTGAGCAGGATGCACTGGAGTTGTACTGTGGAGTTCTTGGTCGACGAGGTGGATGCAGTTGTGTTTGCAGTGATTGTGGTGTGTCCGACATTGTTTGTTGCTCTGTAGTCTGGGTTCAAGGGCTCGGAGCTCTGCAGCGGTGTATTTGTAGATGGCAGGAGGGCTAGGGTTCCAAGTTCTGGGTGTGGTCTAGTTGCAGACGGGCACATATGGGCTTGTCCTGCACATGTCCACTGCGTTCATCTGCTACGCGCGTCTGCTGTGCGGTCATGTTCCAAGCTCCTTTAAGTAGGTCCAGGGGGGTGGGAGGGTCGCTGAGAGGCAGAGGGTGTGGCCGGTGGTAGTAGGGAGGGAGAAAAAATGGCAGAAAGGGAGCAGGTGGTGGGAGGGGAAACAAAACAACAATCAGCACAAGACAGAAGAAACAAGGTGCAATCTGGGCAGTAACACAGCAGGGAAACTAATTGCACGACCTGCTCCCTGTGACATGGTAATAGTAACTTGTATAATTGAATATTAAAGGTACGCAACATGATAATGTGCTTACCCATAGCACTGAAAGCTTAAGATTTTTAGTGAAGTGCATCGAATTAATGGGGTCGGCAGAAGAGATTATATATTTGTGGTGAGTAGGAGGCACAGAGACGTTTTTTGAGGTGCAATGAAAAGATAGGTATGTTTGCATCAGTCAGTGCTACCGATACTAGGACACCAGATTTGATGGTCTGTGCCAGCTTTTGTGGTGTTCCTGGTGATGGAGCAGTGTTTCGCCCATTATTTGCTTAGTTGTAGATACAGCGCGCACTTGGCTAGTGCTTAGAAGCATGCAATATTTTTCTCTGGGACTTTGGCGCAGAACTAAGACTCTCTGTTACCGAAATGTATGCCGCTGTATCATAGTTTGGTTCTTTCTTTGTATATTATTTTCCCCATTAAAGGGTACCTAACTTTATAAATGTACAAAGCTTTATCTGTCAAAACCTTTGATTTAATATATATTACAAGTGTGATTTCAAATGTAAGAGCCTTGTAAAAATATTTTTAAATCTTCTAAAACCAATTAAAATAATGATATCAATAGTGAGATGATGAACTATTGGGCATTTATTTTAGGAGAGGTAGAGTTGGACAAAAGTCCCAACCTGTGCTGTATAGTAGTTATCCATGGAAAATCATTAAAAATAACACACATCGAAAGTTTACCATGAACGACTGCAAATCTTTTCTGGTAAGATGTCACCCCGCTCCAACTCTTGATTGTTCTTTCCTCCTAATATATAGGCCACCGCTCAGCAATGTAAACTTTCGAGGAGCCTTACTAGTCATGGTGACTGAGACTCTTCTGAGAAATTGCATGGTATACATTCAAAGAGACCTCAATATCTGGTTTGACAAGAAAACCCTAACTACAAACACAGCTATCACACCGAGCCTTCAACCACCAACAAGTTGTTTTTTGCCAAACTGACTGTGCTGGATAAGTGTTGGATGCAAAATGTTCTCCCCTGAGACAGTCCACAGTGTCTGACAACTCCCCAGTAGTTGGGAGTGACTCCAATTTAATTCCTGTGAGAAAGTGGGCTACTGGTTGAAGTGGGTGAAACCCTTCTCAAGCAGCAACCACAGTCTTCTCAGGATGAAGTCAGAAGCAACCCTAAATGAAACTGTACTCAACCCTCGGGTAACTTGGCACAGAGCAGCCATGCTAAACTCAGAGGCAATGTGCAAAATATTTGTGAAACACATTAAACAGTAACAGTTAACAAATACCACAAAAGGTTCCCACACCAGTTTAGAAAAATAGGATAATTTTCCAAGAATAACAAAAGACCAAAATGTCAAAAATCTAATCAGTAGAACCAGAGGTATTTAATTTGAAATAATATAGTAAAAATAGCACCCAAAGGCTTAACGCACTAACTGTGGATGACTGGCCGAACTGGATCGAGACAAAGTCACAAGTTTAGGCTGCGTCCTGAGCCCGCTGAACAGCGTACCTTAAATCCTGGTTTGATGAGCGTTGCCAGCACCAGCGTTGAAAATGAGTTGTACAGCCAAAGCGATAAGTCGGTTCTGAGATGGGGCAAAGCTGTAATGTCCGGTCCTTCGTTGTCATTGAGGATCCCGTCGAGGAGGGCCTGTGATGTTAAGTCTGGCATCGAGGATGCGTATCGCAGTTGTGGAGATGCGTCGATTTCGAAAAACTGTGATGCAGTGTTTTATTAATATACTATTCTTATGCCTATTTATATTTCATTAATCTATATAATTTTTAGAATATATATTTAATACTATAAAAGTGTTAAATGAATAATAAGTCACCTTTATTTCAGTTATTTTTACGGATTCCACTTAGTTAATTAACATCATAATTTTCTAAAAATCTCCAAAATTAGGTTTGAAATGAATTACTTCTATTTCATTTAAATTACTTTAACAACTAGCTTTAATTGATTAATCTCTAATATGTAGATATATCTAAGCATATATCTTAAGCTGTCAATGGGCTGATTAGACAACATAGTCAAAAGTTTGTCACATTGTGGGAGACATCCACTTCGGACACCTGGATCCTTCAGGGTGTGAAAGGAGGACTCCTCATAGAATTTTCTTCTCTCCTCCATACTTAAAGCTTTTGCCTCAGAGTCAAGCTAAGAAGTTGACCATGGATCAGGCATTTGTGACTTCACCAAGGTGGTGGCACTCCCTGTTGTCCTCCTCTGCCCACCCTCTGTTTTCATTGTTGAATGATCAGCATCTTCAGGCTGCATCTCACGTTTCTGTATGGGATGATTGGCATCTTTACACTGCATGTCACATAGAAGCCTTGAGGAGATTGACAGTTCTTCAGTCATGCCTGAACCCTCATGCTTTGCTTCTCAAATTTCTCCCACACAAGATATTACTCAGAGCCCACCTTTGGACTGAACTGGATGTAGTTTTCCTGCCTTCAGTTGGTCAGAAAAGAAAATAATTACTCTATTTTTATTACTGTCCCATTGTCATGCTCCAGTTTATTCATGATTACTGCTAGAGGACTACATAGACCCTCATATATCAATACATTTTATGGCTCATAAGGCTCCAGTTTGTAAAATCAGCCCCTTTCTGACGTAAACTTTATGGTATCGAATCTTATGGAATCGCTCATTAGGTTTGTTAATAAATACAGATTCAGTATTTGGAAAGGGCGGATTAAGAATGTCCCTTCCAGATACAGAATCTTTAAGGTATGTATTAATGTTTTGCAACCAACATCCTCAGTGGAGGCTGTAATTAATTCTCAAATAGTAAGGGGTCCCTATGGGACTCCTTCCCCTTTCTGAATATTCACAAAAATGTTTTTTATGAGCAAGCAGAGGTTAGTGAGACCACTGCTGAGACCACTGCCTGATCATAAAAATGGTTTGAGTAATTTTAATTTTTTTATTGTTTAAATATATTCCTTTAAGGAAAATGGCTGCATTTAAAAAAAAAAGATAGCTATATTTAAAAGCAATCACAGCAGGCGGGCCGCCAAGCTTCTCAATGTAGCCAATAATAGTGGGTCTCAATTTACCACTTTACTCATGCATATTAATGAGGTAGGCCGAATGCGACCCCCTACGAATTGGTATTTTGGGAACAAATTTATTAATATATAGGTCAGTTCTCAAAATACCAATGAATTTGTTAGAAGTTGGTGGACAAATTGCGACCACTTCTATCAAATCCATTTTTGTACATTCTATTTCAGGAATTGCAAATTGTGATTCAATATTTGTCGCAACTTACAATTCCTTAAATAGAATCTTCGTACATGAGAACCATAGTCTTTGGCATGCCTGCATCATTGTTCCCTACTGGTGACTCTTCAACCTCCTTAGGGCCTGGTATCAGACGACTTTAGGGCTCTGATATTGATGTCTTCCTGTCTTAATCTGCTGTTCAAAGGTTGATGGCTTTTGCTTAGTTACTAGGGCTTTACTCTCCATTCAAGGGCCGCATGCTGGTTATGTAAGATGTCAGTTTCATGGGGTGGGGAGCTATCCTGGACTCCTCTATAACTCAGGAATGCTGTTTCTGATGGAGGATGACATAACTCACACTGGAAAAGAAATTTAAGCTGTGTTTTGAGCTCTCTGTCATTTCCAATTACAGTGCAATTGTTACCCTGTTTTTGTGCAATCAGAAAACAAGATGACTGTGACTTATGTAAAAATATAACGTGCCCCCAAGCTCTCAACATGCTGGCTCTGTGACAGGGACTTGGGTGGAACATTATCTATTGTTACAAAAGGCATCCTACAGTAATGGTTTGAAAAATGTTCAGGCAGACAAGCTGTGCAGGTGCTCTCCAACCTTCCATGATCCATCCCTTTGTCCTACCACCCACCATTGAAGATGTCTTTCCTGTACATCTTTGCCTCCTTGGACATTGCTTGATTACCATGTTTTGCACCACTGTCCAGTGCAGGAGGTGTGGCGGGTGGATGCTGTAGGGACCTTTGTAAAAATAATGTAACAATAGGGACTTATGTGCCGGGCATTGGTGGTTTGAATTAGCAAAGATTTAATTGGTAGAGATGGCTAGAGAAATGACTTATGCAAGCTTTAACATTGATTTTATTAACCAGCCTACTAATATGGTGAGAGTGATGTACTTCACTTGGAGCCTGAGCAAACCAAACACATAGAAATATTTGACATGCTAACCTAATGCTCACAAATATAAAGCAGTATGTAATGCATTTAAAAATGCAGATCATTTAATGGAAAGATATGTGGAGATTTTGTAAATATTAAATGTTCATGCTTGAAGGAATCATTATGAAATTCCATGAAGAAGCTGGAGCCCGGGTGGCGCTCCTATCAATCAGCACAATTTTTTAGTATGGCTTCATGGGCTTACAGTGTGAGGGTGACATGATATGAAGTCCCAGGTGGTAAAGTACATAGGGCCATTATTATTTTGCAGAAAATGCAACTTATATTGCCCACTTTATGTTGGGTCAGGCCTCTGAATCTGCAATGTTATTCAAAATGTATACATTCCAAGGTTTTCTTCTGAGAAACAATCACTGCTGATAGGTTGGTCTCAAGAATGACACATTGGATGGTACCCTGAATGAAGAGATGTTATACAGTGTATTTATGAGGCAAAAACACACATTGTAATATGGGAAACATTGTTAGAGGGCGAAGAGGGGCATGGCCTTGACTGTTGGACCCTAGGATGCTGGAGTTAAGGGCCCAAGAATGCTGGCCAGAGAGAGAAAGTCTCTTGTGTGCCTTGTACTCAGAGCACAGATGAGAATATTAATCACAAGAATAGGCTTAAGGTATTAATAAGAGTGATTTATTCTGAGAAAGTACTTGACAGAAGTGGGTTTTTTACTTATTTTGCTCCCTGTAGTGCCAAACACACAGCAACAAAGTAGTATGAGGTTTATCATGAGATGTAAGAAATTCCACTAAGGGTCATTGCTCCATTGACCCATATTTTAGAGAAGACAGTTCTGTTCCAGCACTGTGCAGAGGCCACAATAACACATTGCACATTTGAAAGGCCAGGTAATTCATCTTGTGTGGGATATTTGGGTGGAAGTGAATAAATAGTGTGTTGATAACAATTATTCCAAGGGAGGCCGGGAGTTGGTATGGTGTGGATGAAACCTTTTGAGTCTTTTATATAAGGACACTATGGGCATGATTCACAAGGGTAAACTTAGACCTGAAGTCTAACTTTAGACTTGAAGTCTAAGTTTAGACTTCAGGTCTAGAGGTCATTCCCAGATTGTCCATTCTGGAACTGGTTACATATGATGGAGTGCCTGAATATGTATGCATCATGCACACTCCTGGGATATTGGGCCAGGACGCTACTGAACCGGCCCTGATGGTCCACGATCGCCTGGACATTTATGAAGTGGGTAGGCTTCTGGTACCTATAGAGATGGGATGTGCCTGCAGGGGGAACCAGTTGCACATGTGTGCAGTCCATAGCACCCAGCATGTGTGGGAACCCAGAGATGGCATAAAACCCTTGTTTTTTTCTCAAGTTGCAGTTTGTGGGTGTTGGGGAAGAGGAAGTAGTGGGGTGTCAGAACGATGGCATCCAGGACGGAGGAAAGAAATGAGGAGAAAGAAGGCTTGGAGATTATGGCCACTCTGGCGGCTGTTATCTGGTAGGACCCCATTGCCAGCAGGTGTAGTACCTCAGTGAGCTTCACCTGTGGAGAAATGTTGGTAGACCTGGCAGCTGTTACCTGGAGTCTTGGCGCAATCAGGTGTAGCACCACTACAATAAACTCCATCCTCAACTGGTAATAGGTGATGACCTCATCCTCCTTGAGTCCAATTAAGGTAGTCCTCTGACGATAAACGCGCTCCCTTCTCCTGTGTTGGTTTTGTGGTGGTGAGTGGGAAGGTGTGGGGGTGAGGGTGGTGGTCATCTCCTTGCTACTCCTAGCTGCAAAATGAGCACCCCTATTGTGCAGTTGTGGTTGCCACACTGTTCTGTCTAGCTTCTCTTTATGTACCAATGTCAATGCGTAATTTCCTATGCATGGGTTTCACAGACACAGGGTTTTTGACACTATCGGACCACTGTGCGACTCAAGCCGATGATGCGTTAGTTTGGTAAAATGTTTTATGGTGGATTTTACAATGATATGCCTATCTTGCATAGTTTAATACTTATGTGATTCAGACGATTCTAATGCAGGACTCCAAAAAGTGACGCATTGTTAGAAATGGGGGTCTCTAGTTGGCAGAGGTAGGTACCTTTGTCCAAATAGTGACCCTTGCTTCTAGTCAAGGTAAGGGGGGTACACTCCTAAAATAACCCCTGCTCACCCCCTTGGTAGCTTGGCACGAGCAGACAGGCTTATCTCAGAGGCAGTGTGTAAAGCATTTGTGAACACCTGCAGTAACACAGTGAAAACACTACAATGGACACCACACCAGTTTAGAAAAATAAGTAATCTCTATCTAAACCAAAACAAGACCAAATGACAAAAATCCACAATACAGTGTAAAAAATATCCTTACAAATAGGTTATTCACTCAAATCAAGTTTCTAGCGACAAATAACTCCACCTGGAGTTATTATGACGTTGTGACAGGTAAAAATCCCAAAGAACGGCACCAACCACGAGGTGCGCGGCGTCGGTCTCGCAGTCAAGCAGACCCACAAAGAACAGTACCTTGGAATTGATGAAAGCAAAGACGGTGCACGGCGTCAGGGAGGTGATTCTTTGTTGGCGCCTGTGGCGTCGGTTCCTTACGACCCCAGGTGAGGTGATGCCTCTGTTCCTTACTGCAGCGCAGGGGAGGTGAGACGTCGGTTCCTTACGGTGTCGAGGGGGGTGACGTCACGGATGGCGGCGAGGCGTCGGCTCCTTACAACGGTACGATATCGATGGATTCGGGAGTCACCCACGTTGAGGATCAGCTCTGCATTGATGAAGCACCGGTGTCGATGAAGTCGGGGCTGCAGTGCAAGTCGGGACGGTGCGCCGTGTACGTCACGAGGAGTGTCCTCGGCTCCGGTTCAGGCAGCGGCCTCGTTGACGGCTTTGGAGACGATGCCGCACGGCGTCAGCAGGCGTCGGGCCTATGGTGTAAGTCGGGGCACTGCGTTGTGCTCTTCACGAGCAGTGCCCACAGCTTCGGTGAAGTTATGGCGTCGCTCGTCAGTGTTGATGTTGCAATTTCATTCTGTAGCAGCTGAAACAGCAGTTTCAGATGCAGAGAGACAAAAGGGATGAAGTCTTTGTGTCACTGAGACTTCAGAACAGGAGACAAGCTCAGTTTCAAGCCCTTGGAGATCTTCTTCAAGCAGGTGGCAAAGCAAACACCAAAGTCCTTTTCTCCTTTCCTTGGCAGCAAGAAGCCAATGCAGGCCAAGCCCAGACAGCAAACAGCACAGGGGCAGTATTCCTCCTCACCTTATCCGGCACTTCTCCTTGGCAAAGGTCTCTCTTGATTTCCCAGAAGTGATCTAAAAGTCTGGGGTCTGGGGCCCAATACTTATACCACAAAATCCTTTGTTCTCTGAAGGCAAAGAGTGTCTGTACCCAACCAAAACCAGTTCTGTCTTCACTGGTGCAGCTTCCTGGCAGGCGGTTTGGACAGCATTGTTGTAGGCAGACCAGGCCCATTCAGATGAAAAAGAAATATCCTCCCCCTACTCTAAATGCAGCCCAGGTCTATACAGCCCAGCTCTGACTCATCAGATTTATTGAAACACTGCCTCTCTCCAGCCCCTTTCATCCAAAAGCCAGACATGCAATACACAAACCTAGCAGAGGCACACTGGATGGTTAGGCCTAGTTTCTAAAAGTGGTATTTTCAAACACAGAATGTAAAAATCACCCTCACCAAAAGATGCACTTTAACATTCCGAGTTCAGACATACTAAATTTTACTTTTCTATCTTGTTCCCAGGGACAGTTATGTTTAAAAGATATTTTAAACAATCTCCCCATTCTGTCCTAAGGGAACAGAGAGCCTTGCAATAGTGAGAAATGAAATGTGCAGTATTTCACTATCAGGACATGCCACTCATATCAGGGCATGCCCTACCTTTCACATACAATTCACCCCGCCCATAGGGATACCTTGGGCCTACCTTAGGAGTTAGTAATATGTAGAAAAGGTAAGGTTTAGGGACTGGCAAGTGTGTGCACTTGTCAAGTCAATATGGCAGTCCCAGACTGCACACAGTCTGTGCAATGGCAGGCCTGAGTCACATTCTACAGGCTGCTTTGGTGGGTGGCACAACCAGTGCTGCAAGCCCACCTGCACCATTTGATTTACAGGCCCTGGGCACACACAGTGCACTATACTAGGGTCTGACAAGTAAATCAAATAGCCAATCATATACACTGCACCATAACACAATTTACAATAGAGAGTACTTGCACGTTGGCACTGAACAGCAGTGGCAAAGTGCCCAAAGCATCTAGACCAGCAAAAATGGAGTCCAACACACTGCAAAACACAGAAGGCAAAGGCAATAAATGGAAGGGAGACCCACACCAATGGTGCCAGGTCTAACACGCATCCTCCAAGATACTTCACCATGGAAATATTGAGTACCGATAGCACTGCCAATGGATCAAAAAGTTTGACGCATTGCCAGTGCAAGCTCCTTGTAAATAAGTCCCTCAGTTTTAAAAACTGAACAAAATGGGGAAGGCCTTTCTGTTCTAGCTTCTCAAGCATGGAGTGTTATTCCATTGGAGCTGAGACGATTGGAAAATGTAACATCATTTAGAAAAAAGTTGAAGACAGCCGCGGTTGGTAGTAGGAGTAACTGCAGGGCGGTGACGTGGGGAGGGGGAGGGGAAGGGTGGGGGGTATTAAACTATGGATTACAGAGGTTTACAGGAAAGTTAACATATAAATTAATAAAACGAATTTCGTTGCATGCACTGCATCGCATTTGGGGATGCAGTGCACGCAACAACATTTGTTTTATTAATGTATATGTTAGTTTACCTGTAAACCTCCGTAATCCATAGTTTACTACCCCCCATCCTGCCCCTCTCCCTCCCCACGTCACCGCCCTGCAGTTAATCCTACTACCGACCGCGGCTGGTTGAAGATGCATTTATATTGTTGGATCATTTTATCCTCTTATTTTAATATTTTATATTCAATTCTTGCTTTTGGCATCTGTTATCAGGACCAATATGCACCTGCGTGTGTATTTGTGTTCTATAAATTGTTGCTTTATTTAGTCATACTATACATATCGACAGGACAGCAATTTAAGCATTCCTTGAACCGGGGGACCTTTTTGGAAGACTGAGGTTCTTCTTAATGGCTTTGCTTTGTCTCATCCGTAGGCTTGTCCACTTGCTCCTCCTTGGGATTTACCTTTACCACTGTGGGATATGTGGCCTTCCCCTTCTGTGCCTCCTGACATTGTTGACCTTACCATGTTGACCCTTGAAGTTGTTTTCCTGATTGCTGTGACTTCACCTAATCTGATTGGTGAAATGGGTTCTCTCTTACATTGACCTCTCTTCTTGAAGGTCTATAAGGAATTCTTACTTAAGGTGGCTACTATAGCTCATAGAGATCAAGAGATTGTTTGGCCAATCTTTGTTCTCCTCCTTGAAGGAGAAATCTTTACCCTCCTTGGATTTGTGGAGAGCGCTTTTGAATTATTTAGGCCGTTCCTGCCCCTTATTTTCCTTTTATCACCTATTTGTTACCTTTAGAATGGCTTAGCAGGGTCCTAGAATATCTTCTTTGACTTTTAATCATTAAATTTGCTTTGCCTGTTGCTTTTGCTTATTCCCTCGCAGGGGTTCCCCTTCAGGAAGACATATAAGAGAGGTTCACGAGGGATTGGCTACTTCACTGGCCGAATGGCAGGTCTCTCCCCGGTCTGAGATTTGTAGGGCAGCTACTTAGGCCTATCTGTATACCTTTGTTCATCAATACCGTCTACAAGGATTGGTGTCTGTGGATCTGCTGCTTGGTGCAGAGGTTCTCAGTTCCACTGTCTTGATCACATTCTGAATTAAGTCACTGGATTTTGCAGAGTTTGCTACATCTACTTTTCTAAATTTCCTTTATTCTAAGGCTATGTTTTGACGCCTAGATGTTTTCTGTTGGGACAAGGGTGAGTGACGGAGGCATAATGTTCCTATTGCTTGATGATAATTTTCATTACTCTTAGTTCTACTCGCTCTCATCACAGTCAATGCCATCTGCCCTCCCCCCCAGGACTATCGGGCGCAGGGTATCTTAGATGGGCCATGAGGAAGGCTGGGAATGATAGCTCAAGTACCGTCCAGCAGGTGGGTAGGGGTTGCTGTCACAGAATGCTTCCAACTGTTTGCCCTTTATTCGTTGTGGGTGAGAAATGGTTCTGAGATGACCGAGTAGAACTAACTCTAATGAAGTAAGTAATCAGGGCATTATTCATGCGAAGTAACTAACCATACGATTGCAACATTTCCCACACACTCTCCTAAACAGGCTCTTGTGAGAGAGCAGCCGGGAGCATGCAGTTTGCAAAATGAGATCAATGCTCTGAAAGAACATGATGCCACTCACGAGCCTTTAACTTCCCTTCTTGCACCTTCACCGATCGACCAAGCACTTCCTTGTCCTGAATTGACACTGCATCGGCATTTGCTGCCTGTCCCCAAAATGAAGTGAAGACGTCGGCTCACAATTCGAGATCTGCATTCTGGGCTTCTCTAGCATTAGCATGCAAGTCACGCCATCGGCTGGATACTTTGTGCGCAAATTATAAGCCTTTCGAGCACTAATATCTATTTATCATGGCAAAAAAGTAAACACATTTGTAGTGGTTGTTTTCGAAGTGTAAAACGCTACATAATTACTGACGCTGCATGAATATAGCAATTGCACACAGCTGTCAAAGCCTCCGCCCTTGTAATTGGAGTTAATCGAGAAGTAATTCAACCATGAACACACCCTGCTATTAACAGTTTATTCACACATACCTGAATACTATCATTTACAGCGAGCAGATCGCTTTCAGTTCGTGAAATATTGCCTAGCGGCCATTAAATATGAATCCATCATATTCTATCTATGATGTAAGAAGACATAAAAAGTAAATTTGATTTCAGCACAATGCGCAAGGATGAAGCATAATGCCAAACCACAGAAAGGTGCAATGAGAGTGGCACTTTTTTTTGCAGTGGTGTAATGCAAAATTATGACACCCCTTGCGTCCGCCCGCAAACTGAGAAGGGCCCCCTCTGAGTCGCAACAGTCACAGGCTGTTATTGAACTGGTGCTGAATGGAGCCCCACTGAAGCGCAAGGGACCTCTGAACAGTCGGGCTTCCCACTTGCGCCTCAGGAGCCTGTGTGTTGCCCAGGCTTTTTTGTGAAAATGCTCTGTCCCAGTCCTGCTCTTAGGGGCATATTTTTGAGAGCTTTGTACCATGCAACATAGTACATGTGTGATGCAAACCTCTAAGTCAGATTTTTAAAGCCACGCAAAGCCACTTTCCGTGGCTTGGAATTGCTTAAAAAATGTGGAGTAAGGTAACGCAGCGCAAATTGCTGCATTGCCTTACTCTGCGCAAGGGAGGCCTTCCATGGGCATTGCAGTGGGTGTCTCCATGCAACTCCCATGCTTTTTGATGCATTCACAAATTTACAAGGATTTCTAAACCTGGGAATGCATCAAAATCTTATGCTTCTCCAGGTGAGGTCTCCTCATTTTTTCCTCTTTCTATGTATCACACATAGAAAGAGGAACAAGTGTCTCGGGATTGTTTTTTGTGCAGGAAGGTGTCCCTTCCTGCAAAACAACAACTCTGCCAACAACACAGGGACCCTTGCACTTGCGTTGGCTCTAGGCTACCAAAACTGCGCCAGCCCAAGGGGACAGGACAGGAATGCAGGATATTGCATAAATTGGGTGCATTCCTGCCCCTTCCCTGTGACGCAGGCAGCGCAGCAAGGTGTCTTGCTTCGGTGCCCTGCGCCACCAATGTCGTAAATATGGCCCTCAGCCTAGAATTGAGTCACAGTGCTCCTAGTGACATGCAACATTCCGTTGCGAAATCCACAGAAAGCCCTGCTGACACGGGTATATTCGCCCTGTGCCACGTCCCAGAAAGGCCTTGCTTTGTGTCTTCTCTGGCTGTCCCCTATCCTTGATTAACCGCTGAGAGCAGCCTCGAGTGGAAATGAAATATCTGTTCGAGAACCGTATTGTATATTCCATCAAATGAATCAGCAATAGGCTTCTGAGGCTGAAAGGGCAGCCCATGGCCAGTGCCAGTATCAAACAAAAGGGGAATAAATATGTGGCAGAAGATCAAAAGCATCAGGCTAGTTCCCCCAGCGTAATAGTATCACATCTCAGCAGAGAAGTCCTAAAATGCCAGCAGCGGGAACTTATTACATCCTGCCAGCATCATGAGGGCACATAAAGACATCCCCTGCGCTGAAGAGACCTTTGCTATCAGAACATGGTATGGTAGTGGCTTATTATTCAGAAACTATAATGGCCAAATGCCTATTGTGCGCAGGAAATATAGCTCATTTGACGGGGACTCTTTAGGGTTGTATTATTGCTAATATTTCACAAAATATTCGCCAAATAATAATTTTCTTTAAATGCCACTTGTATTTTTCTAATTTCACCCTAAACCTATTCTGCGTGGTTTCATAACTGCTTGCTATAAGTTCATTGACTCACTAATACTGAATACGTAGCTCAGAGCACTGTTTGTGTAGCTCGGATGACATCATTTGTTGAAAATGCTTTGTGCAAGTCCTTGTGCGGACTGAAAAGGCCTTCAACAATCCATTATGCTCAGAAAACCTTCTTGGGCGCTTTTTGTGGTCATTTATGAAACCCTATACAAATATAGCACTAAAGTGGACCTTATTTAATGAGAATTGTCAGGAAATCACAAGCAGTTGTGTGCATCAAAGGAATGCCTCCTTATTGGTCATCTTTGGCAGATGCACACGTTCATCTCGAATTCTACATTTTGGTATAAAACAAAGGGCTTGGTTGAGTCACTGGTTGGCGATGAGAATTTAATAAGACAGTGAGCAATCAGCCTGGGACACCCACAAGAATATCCCATATATTCCTTGAAGTTAAAGGATGCAAAGCCCAGCTGCGGTCTAGCGAAGATTATATAGGCAGTAACCAGATATCAAAATTAGTAAGAGCATGCATGAACTAACCCTTATCCAAACATGTTGAAAACGCAATCCTTTTGAAAGGGGCACACTGGAAGAACCAGCTCCAGCATTTTACTTGTTTATATAAGCCCTAAATAACTGGACTCAAAAGAAACATTTTATACGCCTATGTGCCTATGTAAATGGAGTTGACTGGTGCAAACAGATTTTTTATGTGTAAACGCAATTTTTAATTTAGAAAAGTAATTTGCACATTCTAAAAGTATGTGCTCGCACAAGGACTTTACAGTGAGTAACTCTGCCCACAGAGATATGTAGTGGGTTGGGTGGGGGCATTAAAAATTTCAGCAAATTCTCAAACCTCTATACGACTCACTCCCGCCCTAATTGGTGGGGTACAGAGGAACGAGATTCTTCTGAGGTGAAACATATTTTTCCATTTGTGAATTATTTAACACGGGGCAGGTAAGAAGAGCTCCATATTGTCACCATTGCCAATTAATAAATTTTATCCTGAAGTACTACTGGAAACCCACAATAATTGAAGGCTTTCTGGCACAATATAGGAAACCTTTGGAATCTACATCCATGTGCAGTTGAGTGGCTGCCACTGCAAACAAAAAGTGGTGGGTGGGTGTGGGAAGGGGCATGGGAGAGGGAGCGTAGGGGGTAGTATAACAATATATTTTTTAAAGAAAGACTTATCTGGAGCTGCCGGCTGCCTCCCGCATCGCTCCTCAGTGTTCTTCTTTCTAGTCGCATCACAGACTCCCTGTTCAATCCCCACGCTGCTCTCATGCTATTAGCAGGCAGCTTTGACGCTCCGCTCAGGACAGGGAGTCTGTGCTGATTCTCCAACCTGGCTCTTCAATAAAAACCTAAGTGCGCATGTGTGTTTGGCCAGCCTGAGACGACCAGCCAAACATACATGTGCACTTAGAAGTGCACAAAACAGTCTTCCTCCTCCCCTCCCTCCCATGGCCTCAGCCCCACCTCTCCCTCCACAAGCTGGCTCAGTCAGGGGTTGAAAAATAAAACAATGGTAGAATATTGTTTTATTTTTTACCTGCTGGCTATGACCTAGTGGGACGACGCTCCTCCGCCATTGCATAGGAGCCGCCCCTGGTGTGGTCCTAAACTATGGAATAAAGAATAACTTATTTTATGAGACTTGGGGGACAGTTGTACAAATAGTTTTTGCTGTTGCAAAAGGCCCAATTTTCAGTTTGCTTGTAATCACAAAAGTGCTTTTTCTTATGTACAAGTCACAAACTTTGGAAACAATTTACCGAATTGCAATTTAAGTTTGTGACCCAGTACCAATTCCATGTTTGGAAGGGGTATGTTTAGGGCATTCCTTCCAAATACAGAATCCCTGTGGTATGTATTAATGTTTCGCGACCGAATTTCAGTCAAACAGCATTACTCTTTTACCACCTGCTCAGATAAGCCATTCGCAAATGGGAAGGAGTCCCCAAGAGACCCATTCCCCTTTATGAATGTTGACAAAAGCATGTATTATGTTAAGAGTAGTCGGTGGACTACTGCCTACTCTTAGAAAATAAAATGTACATTTTTCTTTTTTTATTACATTTTTTTAAAACACATCCTGCCTTCCGTCAAGGAAAACAGATGGATTTAAAAAAATATATATATATTTAAAAATAATCAGACATGGTGGTCTGCTGGCCTCACTAGGCCACCATCAATGTTATGACTGCGATACCTAGTGGATTGCAATTTCCAATCTACCTCGTTAATACTCATGTGGTAGGTCAAATTGCGACCCAGTAGAAATTGGTAACCTGCAACCGACCTATTAGCACATAGGTCGGTTCGCAAAGTACCACACTTGTTGCAAAAGCACTGGTCGCAAATTGCGACCAGTTGCAACCAGTTCTTAGTACATCTGGCCCCCGGTGTTGCAATGCCTTATAAATAAGGCATGTTTGTTAGTGCTGGATTCCAAGGCTACTGCAGGTGTTTCTGACCGGTCCAGGTATGGACGTGGCCCTCTCTGCAGGGTCACCCTCAAACGTTTTGCCACCACACTCATTTTTATTAGCTTTTAATCCTCTTCACACTTTACCACAAGCGCTAAAATGCGTGTGCTCTCTCCTTTAAACATGGTGAAATTGACTTACACCCAATTGGTGCATTTAATTTAATTTACATTTAAGTCCCTAGTAAAGTTCATGTATCCAGGGTCTGTAAATTAAATGTGACTAGTGGTCCTGCAGTACTGATGGTGCCACCTACTTAAATAGCCTTTTAAACATGTCACAGGCCTGCCAGCGCAGTCTGTGTGTGCATTTTAGACTCGTACACATAAGAGGGGTGAGAGGTAAAATACCTGCTACTTCTTCCTCCCAATGTATCCACTCACACATCAAAAAATCCAGCTATGTATAGTCTCTTTTCCAATCTCACCAGAAAGAGTTTCTCTGGGAATTGCAAGACCCTCGCCCACATAGTGTGCAGCAAGCTTCATCACTGGGCTTCCCACACCCTGGATACAAATGAGTCCAAGGTCGGCTCTACAACTGTTAAGTGGGAGCAAGGTTTTTTTAAAAATTGCATTAGCTGTGGAATAAGCACTCCACACGTTCAAACTAGAGATGAACACATGTGAACTGTTAAAACTACCTACAATTATCCTAAATCAATTTTTTGATTGTATGCCCTACTAGGATTAAAAACATGAGTGGATGAAATAAAGGGGCTGCCAATTACCCTAACATAGTATTCCACTGTCAACATGATTTAGCTGCCTACAAAGTGCCCAATAGGTCAGCAGCCTTCATTAGGACGTGGAGTCTCTAGTTCTGAATATAATCCCTTTACATTGAATGCTATTTTCTTCAACATACTGTCTTAATCGAGATACAGATTGACCTGTCTGTGTCAAATACCCTTATGTCCATAGCCTGTATAAATATGCAAACCGAAGTATTTTGCTCACATGGGCAATCTCTGGAGATCATTACTATGCAAGGAAAGACAGACAAACATAAATAATAATAGGGAGACATAGACATTGCTCACAAAAATATATATTCCAACATATAACAAAAACATGAGAGAAAAAAATGGAGAAGGGTGTGGCCACTCAAGCTGGCCAGTGGGACATGCTTCAAGGAAGCTCCTCACTGCCCTGGCATTTTCCTTTCAAAATCCTGCCACTTCCTTCTCCCCAAGGCACCAAACTGAAGTAATGTTTGGCTCTAGGCACCACATGCACCCTGTCTTGGTGGAAATGGGCAGCATAGTGGCCGGAGTGACGAGCTGGTGCAAGGTGACTGACATATGGAGGCTGAGGAGACCACGCTGGGGGATGGTTCGGATTCACGGCCTGGTGTGGCTGATTCCCTGGTGCTCCTCCACCTCTATGTGAGTGGTGCATGGGCCAGAGCTATTGTTGGCTAAGAAGGGGGCAACCTAGATTCTGAGGTATGCTGAGCGGCAGTGAGGGATGGTGTGCTGTGTCCCGCAGTGGGCCTATCAGACATGCTGCGGCCTGGAATGACGGCGGCCTTGGTGTCCAGGGCCACCGTGTAACCCCTGCGGCAGTGCTGGTATGCCTAACTGCTGTGTGGATCATCAGAGTGTTGGGAGCTAATGAGGTAGGTTTGGTCAGTGTGCTTACACGGCCTCCGAACCTCACTTTGTGGGACTGTTTGTCCTCCCTGCGTGGGGGTCCCAAGACATGCTTTTGTGCTGTCTGCATTTGGCCTTCCATGGGCATGTGTGGGACCTGGGCCTATCCTGGAGTGACTTGGATGCCGGAGGCATCCTCCTGAGGCCCAAGTCGAGTGCTGTACAGCAGTGGGGGCCCTGTATGGAGCATCAGGAGCTGTGGGGGTGAGCATTTCTAGAGGCATTGGTTCCCCCAGGGCGTGCACATGGACTGGCTCCTGGTCACTTGTGGCGGATCTCGGTTCACTGGATGGACCCTGAAGATACAGGCTCTGCTGTTTTCTGGTTGGATGTTGCTGTGGCCCTCATTGCACCTGCCACTGCTTGCTGCTCTTCTCATCCTGATTGCAGAGGCTTGCTGCCATTAAACCTGTAGGTGGGTGGTAGGCCTGCTGTGCCATGGGAGTCGATCCAGCTGTGTCTGGGTCGTGATGGGGAACGTACTGGATGCTTGGAGAACCACTGGTCCATATAGTATCAAAGGGTTGGCAGTGTATACATGGGGAGAAATAAACAGGTGGTTCCCCAGTAGGGGAATACCATGGAGCAGTATACCATGGGTCCTTCCTCCCACATCGGCAGACACAACAGGCTAGTCAGCGTGAGGATTCTGCTCAGGGTTCATGTGCCAATGCAGAGTTGCTCGCCACTATTCAGGGATAGAGATAGCACTTGAGGGGAAAATAGATTTGGTGGGGCTTGAAGTTAATCTCCTCTGCGCTGACCTCAGGAAAGTGTCAGACAAGGTCCAAGTAGCGGAATGCTCCTTCTCAGAGTTTCAGTCGGAAATAGCCATACTAAAGAAACAAATGGCAGTGGTCATCTCCAATTTCGGGATCCTTAAGACACAGGCCGAGGATGTTGAGGGCAGGTCATGCTGCAATAATTTAAAGTTCTGAGGCCCTAGGATCCCAGGTCCTGGAGAGTATTGCTCAATTTAGATAAAATATATTCTCGAGGGAATAGACTCAATGCACTGGACCTCTATGGCCTTAAACATTCATAAGTCTTTGTAGTATAGTGAGTCAAATACCCTCTCTCTTATACTGAACCATATTCAGGCTTTTGGTAGAAACAGAAAGTTCTTTTTATTGGTGAGTTCAATGAACATGAATAATCAAATGAACATGGACAGCCAACACGTGTTTCGCCCCCTAGGCTCAGTTGAGGCCGGGGCTTTCTCAAGGCTGTGCGAAGGCAAGGGAAAAAAAAGAACAAAAAGGAGTAAATCCTAGGGGAAGTTATTACATGAGCTGAGAGAAGTTAGTGTGACCACTCCCTGTGAATAGAAATTTTATTTAGAAAAAAGAATAAAAGCGTGATGTTGAAAAAACCCGTGTCCATAGGTAAGTATGGGTGTGACTAGTCTCTTCCTAATTATTGTGAGCAGGTTAGTATTATTAGGTATTATTCATCGATTTAGTGAGTATTAGGGCTTGATAGTGCTTAACATATGTCAAAGTTAATTCAGTTCTTATAGAGGGTCACGTATGGAGTGACTTAGCAACCTATGTAGAGAGAGAAATGCTGCGCTAGAGAAGGTTAGTTGAAATTGGTGAGGTATAGAGTCCTATACCCGAGAGCTATGGTTAGGGCAAATGAGTGCAAGCAGGCTTTACCTGGGAATGTGCTTTCAAATTACTTTCCGTATATAACATCCCAAATTTGTCATGATGTCTTCATTATCTCTTCATTCTTTCACAGGTTACTTGTAAAATACAGGTATACCAGCCTCTGCACAAAACAATATATATATGTACAATAACGAAAGTTACAGCAGACTAATCATATTGGGAGGGGGTCAGGAGGAGAAAAATGTTTGTTCAGTATAGAATAGTACATACAGAGGACCGTCCGGTATTGTGTATTCTAGGTTTTGGCTATGCATTACCATTATTACAATCATTACAATCTTATTCTCCTTATTAGTCACATCTATTCAGTTTGCTATGGTAATGGGAAGGTTCCGGAGGCCCAATGGTGGATTTATGGAGAAAGGAGTTAGTGAATTGGTTATCCCGGTTATGGGGAGTAAAGCAACCCGTTTCGAAACCAGCGTATGGGCCCATGATGGAGGAAAATATTTTTTGAGACTCAAGCGCAAGCCGAGCTATGTTTGAAAAGCATTGCCTAGTAGCAGTCTACTTACTTTCAGGCGTGAAATCAGGATCACGGCGGGATTGCCGTATCTGGTATTCTTCCGCGCGGTGTATTAGCGTTCTGGTCCGCGGCCATCTTAAGGGGGTTAGTACGGCCAGTCACGTGTTACTTGCGTCAGACAAGGTCGTTTTCCTGCGCCATCTTGGAGTGTTGTTTTGTTTCTTTAGCGAAACGGTCTATATCTCAGATCTAGTTACTTATTATCATTATTGAAATGAGGATTTTCATCCTATTACGTTCTGTTTTTATTAGCTCTTTTCCCTAATTAATATATTTTGTAAAAGTATTTAATTTTATTTTTATTTTAATTTGCGCGACCGGCTATACGAGGTTACTTGATTGGTCCGCGCCACCTTGTGGTATAGTCATGAAAATACAGGAACTACAGGATTTCCATTCGGTTGAATTAAATTTGGTCTTGTTACTGAGCACTAATGGTTTAATAGGGCCACTGATGCCATCTTGGAGTGGCCTAAGGGCAATGTAAAATTGAGTTAATTCACTGCTTCTAGTCTATATTTATTATAAATAGTGACCACAGTTGCGTAGGGTTTACTTTACTCCTATAATTTTATTGCTTATCTTTCATTTGGATTTTGGTTACATTATTTTTGTGATTTCCGCGTTGTTTAGGTGAGAAGGAAAACTCAAGAAAATTTTTTTTTATTGTTTTTTCCTCATTTATGGCGCTTATTGCTCTTTTTATTCAAGGACTTTTAGTAGGGCCAGTCAGGAGAAAGCGCGAAAATGATTTTAACTTTTAGATCGGGGGACAGTTTGGTAGAAAAGAGAGAGGGAGGAGAGGAAAACAACAGTACATTATAAAAACCGAATTACATATATACACATGGGTGTCATCATCATGGTTTCTGAAAACATTTCGACATCCATTTCAGTCTATTCGTTAGCAGTTTGATGTGGCAAGTGTGTTTTTACAGCCAATGATGCCACTCGTGATCTTTGTTGAGACCAAATTCTACAGTTCCACAACGGATTATGTAGGAGCTTTCCTTCTGTCTCAGACGTTGTTCCAAATTGCCTCCTCTATCAGGTTGTCGGATCTTTTCTAAGCCGCAGAAGACAAAGTTCCGATTGTGTTCATGGTACAGATTGTAGTGTTCAACTAGAGGTTGTCTATCGTCTGTTTTGTGGATGTTGCGATAGTGTTCCTGTATCCGCTTTTTGAGTGGGCGGGTTGTGCTCCCAATGTAATGTTGACCACATGGACATGTGATAAGGTAGATCACATGGGTGCTCTCACAGTTGATGAAATCATTGAGAGCAATGGTATGTCCATTTATTGTTGTTTGTTGTAATTTTGATTGGCCTAGTTTGCATATCGAGCAGTTGGAGCATGTGTAGAATCCATGTGGTTTCTGTAAGAAAGTTGTCGTTTTTTGTTTGGCTTCAAAAAATGATGGGCATAGTGAGTCTCTCAGATTTTTGCTTCTCTTAAAGCTGAGTTGTGGTTGGTCTTTTATTGCAGATCTGGTGGTTGGGTTTAATGTTAATAGATTCCAATGTTTTTTGAGCACTTTACGTATGTGGTGATGACCGTTGTGAAAAGGGGTGAGGAAGCGTATGGTGGGTTCCGTCTCCTTCTTTTTCCTGTTTTGTAGGAGATTGTTTCTGTCCAGAGTGGAGACTTGTTGTTGAGTGTTTCTAAGAGAACTGGTGTTATATCCTCGTTGGGCGAGTCGTGATGTGATGTCCCTTGAATGTATTTCAAATCCTTGGTCTGAACTACAATTGATTCTGGCCCTACGGAATTCTCCTGATGGTATATTTTTGATGGTATGCTGTGGATGACTGCTGGTCGCGTGTAGGATGGAGTTAGCGGCTGTGGTTTTACGATGAAACTGTGTTAGTAAGGAATTGTCTTCAACAGATATTTTTACGTCCAGGAACTCTATTTCGTTTTTAGATATGGTATAGGTGATATTGATATCCCATTGATTTGGTGTCAGAGTTCCAAGGAAGTTAAGTAGATGTTCTTCAGATCCTTGCCATATTAGCAGTACATCATCGATGTATCTTCCCCACATAACTATATTCTCGGAGTAGTTTGGTTCGTGATCCTTCCAAATCCAGTGACGCTCTACTTCCCCCATGAAGATACAGGCGTACGGAGGAGCAAATTTTGCCCCCATCGCCGTACCTTGGGTCTGTAGGTAATAGGTACCATTGAATAGAAAAAAGTTGTTATATAGGCAAAATTCCAGGAATTCCAAAATCATGTTGTTTCTCGCGGTGAAGTGTACTGATCTTCCTAGTAGGCATTTCCTTACTGCCGCTATACCATCAGGGTGTCGAATTGACGTATATAGACTGACGACATCAATACTTGAAAGAAGGTAGTCCGGTTGCCATGTGATGTTATTCAGCTTCTGTAGTATATCCTTAGTGTCCCGGATGAATGAGGGAAGGTCTCTCATGAACGGCTGTAATTCTTCATCAATATATGCCCCAATCCTGGAGCATATAGAGTCGATACCTGCAATAATGGGTCTTCCTTTCGGAGGTGTACCTGGTTTGTGGACTTTGGGCAACAGGTATAGAGTCGGAGTTACTGGCGTTTCTATGAAGAGAAGTTGTTTTTCTGCCAGTGTGAGAAGGCCTTTGTCGTACCATTTGTTCAATAAGCACAGCAGTTTATTTTGTATGTCTTTGGTTGGATTATTGGTAAGATTGCTGTAGCAGACGGGGTCTTGCAATTGGCGTTCGGCTTCTTGAAGATAATCCGATGTGTTGAGGATGACAATATTGCCTCCTTTGTCTGCTTCCTTAATTGTTAATGATGAGTCATTTTTGAGTTCCAATAGTGCATGTTCTTCTTCTCGTGTTATGTTATGTGTGAAATATTTTCGTTTGGCCAAGTATTTGTGATGTTCAGATATCAGGTCATTACTCACTGCTGAGAAGAAGGTGTCTATTGGATTGCCAGCTGGTAGGATTGGCGTAAATTTAGATTTGCCCCTAAGTGTTGTATTTTTACAGTAAAAGATGTCTATGTCCAATTCTTCTGCCGTGCTGGTAAGGGATTCCAAATCATCTGTTGGAGCATCCGTAGACAAGTGGGTTAGTAAGTTAATGTCTTCTAAGTCTTTGGCTGAGAGATGACTTAGGATGTTGGGGTGACCTGGTTGTCTCTGTTGTTGGGTTCCGTCCGAGAAAAAGGAATGTAGTTTCAATTTCCGAGTGAATTTGTATAGATCCACTTGGGTCTGTACCAAGTTCCAACTAGATGTGGGACAGAACGATAGGCCCTTATTTAATATTTGATGGTGGATAGGGGTCAGGGTCCTATCTGAGAGATTGACCACGAGGTTGCATGGTGTTACTTCTGTTCTGGCGGTCCCGACTTTGTCAGTTCTTTGCTTCGTGCCCGTGTTTGCACTCCCAATGTACTTGGTTTTGTTGTTTGTATATTTGGCGGTCGGGTTCGGTTGTCTTGTATATTTCCTAGACGATGTCGGCGAACTTCCTCGTGAAAATTTACATGTGGTCTCGTGTTTCTCACTTCCTCTGGTTGTTCCATGGATTCTACATCGGATGATGGTATCATTTCAGAAGAGCTGCTTGCATGATTTGTGGTGGTGGTGGGAGTAATGTTGTCATACTTTTTTGCAAAAGTATAGACTCTGCCTTGTTGGTAATCAGTCATGTCGCGTCGAAATTTGCGATTCTTCCTTTGAATAATATCTTCCTCGAAGTCATCTAGGACTTTGTTTAGAATAGCATAATTTTTAACTGTGATGTCACCCCAATTGGCTTCTTCAATAGTTTTGGACAGTGTGTCCACTTCCAGTTTGTATTTATCATATTCTTCCTGGGCAATATCTATTAGTTGTCTCAGCATGTTGTTGGATGCCGTTCTGAGATTGTCTTCCCAGAGTTGTAATTTTTCAGGTAATGTGGTTTCAATTGGTGGAAATATCAGGATTCTCAGACCTCTCGGTATCAAGTTGTGTTCTAGGTATTTCTTGAGTGACGCTCCTTCCCACCATTTTGATGTTTCTTTTTTGACTGTTTTTTCCAAAGCCTGGAAAGTACTTTTTGCAGATTGTGTATTAAGTACATTCGTTGATCTTGTTGTATTAGTTCCTAATGGATCAAAAATTTCCTCAAGTCTGATGTTCCTTCTTTCTCTCCTATTATCATAGGTTGCCATTTTTCCTTCAGATTTTCCTTTTTTTGGTACAAAGTAGTGAGTATTTTCAATTTAGACAAGGTCTCTGTTTATTAGAAGGTTTAGTAGTCATAATATTTCTAGCGCTCCAGGGATAATGGAATCCTTATTGAGTATGATTTAAAGTTCTGAGGCCCTAGGATCCCAGGTCCTGGAGAGTATTGCTCAATTTAGATAAAATATATTCTCGAGGGAATAGACTCAAGGCACTGGACCTCTATGGCCTTAAACATTCATAAGTCTTTGTAGTAGTGAGTCAAATACCCTCTCTCTTATAATGAACCATATTCAGGCTTTTGGTAGAAACAGAAAGTTCTTTTTATTTGTGAGTTCAATGAACATGAATAATCAAATGAACATGGACAGCCAACACGTGTTTCGCCCCCTAGGCTCAGTTGAGGCCGGGGCTTTCTCAAGGCTGTGCGAAGGCAAGGGAAAAAAAAGAACAAAAAGGAGTAAATCCTAGGGGAAGTTATTACATGAGCTGAGAGAAGTTAGTGTGACCACTCCCTGTGAATAGAAATTTTATTTAGAAAAAAGAATAAAAGCGTGATGTTGAAAAAACCCGTGTCCATAGGTAAGTATGGGTGTGACTAGTCTCTTCCTAATTATTGTGAGCAGGTTAGTATTATTAGGTATTATTCATCGATTTAGTGAGTATTAGGGCTTGATAGTGCTTAACATATGTCAAAGTTAATTCAGTTCTTATAGAGGGTCACGTATGGAGTGACTTAGCAACCTATGTAGAGAGAGAAATGCTGCGCTAGAGAAGGTTAGTTGAAATTGGTGAGGTATAGAGTCCTATACCCGAGAGCTATGGTTAGGGCAAATGAGTGCAAGCAGGCTTTACCTGGGAATGTGCTTTCAAATTACTTTCCGTATATAACATCCCAAATTTGTCATGATGTCTTCATTATCTCTTCATTCTTTCACAGGTTACTTGTAAAATACAGGTATACCAGCCTCTGCACAAAACAATATATATATGTACAATAACGAAAGTTACAGCAGACTAATCATATTGGGAGGGGGTCAGGAGGAGAAAAATGTTTGTTCAGTATAGAATAGTACATACAGAGGACCGTCCGGTATTGTGTATTCTAGGTTTTGGCTATGCATTACCATTATTACAATCATTACAATCTTATTCTCCTTATTAGTCACATCTATTCAGTTTGCTATGGTAATGGGAAGGTTCCGGAGGCCCAATGGTGGATTTATGGAGAAAGGAGTTAGTGAATTGGTTATCCCGGTTATGGGGAGTAAAGCAACCCGTTTCGAAACCAGCGTATGGGCCCATGATGGAGGAAAATATTTTTTGAGACTCAAGCGCAAGCCGAGCTATGTTTGAAAAGCATTGCCTAGTAGCAGTCTACTTACTTTCAGGCGTGAAATCAGGATCACGGCGGGATTGCCGTATCTGGTATTCTTCCGCGCGGTGTATTAGCGTTCTGGTCCGCGGCCATCTTAAGGGGGTTAGTACGGCCAGTCACGTGTTACTTGCGTCAGACAAGGTCGTTTTCCTGCGCCATCTTGGAGTGTTGTTTTGTTTCTTTAGCGAAACGGTCTATATCTCAGATCTAGTTACTTATTATCATTATTGAAATGAGGATTTTCATCCTATTACGTTCTGTTTTTATTAGCTCTTTTCCCTAATTAATATATTTTGTAAAAGTATTTAATTTTATTTTTATTTTAATTTGCGCGACCGGCTATACGAGGTTACTTGATTGGTCCGCGCCACCTTGTGGTATAGTCATGAAAATACAGGAACTACAGGATTTCCATTCGGTTGAATTAAATTTGGTCTTGTTACTGAGCACTAATGGTTTAATAGGGCCACTGATGCCATCTTGGAGTGGCCTAAGGGCAATGTAAAATTGAGTTAATTCACTGCTTCTAGTCTATATTTATTATAAATAGTGACCACAGTTGCGTAGGGTTTACTTTACTCCTATAATTTTATTGCTTATCTTTCATTTGGATTTTGGTTACATTATTTTTGTGATTTCCGCGTTGTTTAGGTGAGAAGGAAAACTCAAGAAAATTTTTTTTTTATTGTTTTTTCCTCATTTATGGCGCTTATTGCTCTTTTTATTCAAGGACTTTTAGTAGGGCCAGTCAGGAGAAAGCGCGAAAATGATTTTAACTTTTAGATCGGGGGACAGTTTTGTAGAAAAGAGAGAGGGAGGAGAGGAAAACAACAGTACATTATAAAAACCGAATTACATATATACACATGGGTGTCATCATCATGGTTTCTGAAAACATTTCGACATCCATTTCAGTCTATTCGTTAGCAGTTTGATGTGGCAAGTGTGTTTTTACAGCCAATGATGCCACTCGTGATCTTTGTTGAGACCAAATTCTACAGTTCCACAACGGATTATGTAGGAGCTTTCCTTCTGTCTCAGACGTTGTTCCAAATTGCCTCCTCTATCAGGTTGTCGGATCTTTTCTAAGCCGCAGAAGACAAAGTTCCGATTGTGTTCATGGTACAGATTGTAGTGTTCAACTAGAGGTTGTCTATCGTCTGTTTTGTGGATGTTGCGATAGTGTTCCTGTATCCGCTTTTTGAGTGGGCGGGTTGTGCTCCCAATGTAATGTTGACCACATGGACATGTGATAAGGTAGATCACATGGGTGCTCTCACAGTTGATGAAATCATTGATAGCAATGGTATGTCCATTTATTGTTGTTTGTTGTAATTTTGATTGGCCTAGTTTGCATATCGAGCAGTTGGAGCATGTGTAGAATCCATGTGGTTTCTGTAAGAAAGTTGTCGTTTTTTGTTTGGCTTCAAAAAATGATGGGCATAGTGAGTCTCTCAGATTTTTGCTTCTCTTAAAGCTGAGTTGTGGTTGGTCTTTTATTGCAGATCTGATGGTTGGGTTTAATGTTAATAGATTCCAATGTTTTTTGAGCACTTTACGTATGTGGTGATGACCGTTGTGAAAAGGGGTGAGGAAGCGTATGGTGGGTTCCGTCTCCTTCTTTTTCCTGTTTTGTAGGAGATTGTTTCTGTCCAGAGTGGAGACTTGTTGTTGAGTGTTTCTAAGAGAACTGGTGTTATATCCTCGTTGGGCGAGTCGTGATGTGATGTCCCTTGAATGTATTTCAAATCCTTGGTCTGAACTACAATTGATTCTGGCCCTACGGAATTCTCCTGATGGTATATTTTTGATGGTATGCTGTGGATGACTGCTGGTCGCGTGTAGGATGGAGTTAGCGGCTGTGGTTTTACGATGAAACTGTGTTAGTAAGGAATTGTCTTCAACAGATATTTTTACGTCCAGGAACTCTATTTCGTTTTTAGATATGGTATAGGTGATATTGATATCCCATTGATTTGGTGTCAGAGTTCCAAGGAAGTTAAGTAGATGTTCTTCAGATCCTTGCCATATTAGCAGTACATCATCGATGTATCTTCCCCACATAACTATATTCTCGGAGTAGTTTGGTTCGTGATCCTTCCAAATCCAGTGACGCTCTACTTCCCCCATGAAGATACAGGCGTACGGAGGAGCAAATTTTGCCCCCATCGCCGTACCTTGGGTCTGTAGGTAATAGGTACCATTGAATAGAAAAAAGTTGTTATATAGGCAAAATTCCAGGAATTCCAAAATCATGTTGATTCTCGCGGTGAAGTGTACTGATCTTCCTAGTAGGCATTTCCTTACTGCCGCTATACCATCAGGGTGTCGAATTGACGTATATAGACTGACGACATCAATACTTGAAAGAAGGTAGTCCGGTTGCCATGTGATGTTATTCAGCTTCTGTAGTATATCCTTAGTGTCCCGGATGAATGAGGGAAGGTCTCTCATGAACGGCTGTAATTCTTCATCAATATATGCCCCAATCCTGGAGCATATAGAGTCGATACCTGCAATAATGGGTCTTCCTTTCGGAGGTGTACCTGGTTTGTGGACTTTGGGCAACAGGTATAGAGTCGGAGTTACTGGCGTTTCTATGAAGAGAAGTTGTTTTTCTGCCAGTGTGAGAAGGCCTTTGTCGTACCATTTGTTCAATAAGCACAGCAGTTTATTTTGTATGTCTTTGGTTGGATTATTGGTAAGTTTGCTGTAGCAGACGGGGTCTTGCAATTGGCGTTCGGCTTCTTGAAGATAATCCGATGTGTTGAGGATGACAATATTGCTGCAATAATGTTCACCTTCTTGGATTCCCAGAACGTGCCAAGGGCGGTGCCATAAAGGCATTCGTGGAACGCTGGATCCGGGATGTAGTCAGACCTGCCAGACTATCTACGTTGTTTGCAGTTGAAAGAGCTAACCCGGCGCTGGTGGCTGGTGGCTCCCCCTTGGCTTGGTGCATCATCATAGTGCAGATCCTGCATGACAGGGACCAGGATTGTATACTCAGGGCCAGACGGGAAACGGACACTGCCCAATTCGAGAATAACAGAATGGATGTGAGTCCATCCATGCCCGTGGATTGTCTGCTGGCAATGACCTGGAGCAATCTACTTGGAAAGAGGGGGAGCTCAGGTCAAAATGGAAGTTGTTGGGCTTGCCTGAGTGGGTGTGTCTGACCTCACAGTCTGTGGCAGCACCTGAGGGTTATCAGAAGGACCTGGAGTCTGAAAGAATGGCCCACGTGCCTGCCAAGAAGAGGAAGGGCAAGGGGCACAGAAAGCCCGCTCCTGAAATTACCATGGTCCGGGAGGAGGCTGAACCTGATGGGGAAGCCAAGGAACCTACAAGGGTAGAAGTGGCTCAACTGAGGACTCTGCCTGAGCTGACCCATTGGCAACAAGATGGAGGTCCCTCGAGGGATGAGATGTGCACATTGTAGAAGGAGTTCTCAACTCTTGTGGGTCTTTGGCAGCACGCCAAGACATACGCAGCTGGTGACGCCTTTGGCAAACAACTGATATATTGGGAGAATGCCCTCCTGTACACTGAGCCTAAGTTTCCTGGTGGTGCCCCACAGCTTCAGAACCTTCCAAATGGTCTGGCTCATGATGTGTCACAGGCCGGTCATTTGCAGGTAAACAAGACCTTTGACAGGTTTGTCACCCACTTTTATTGGCCTTTATTGGATTCAGATAAGGAAGGCCTCAGATGCGTTCTGCAGGTCCTGTCCTACCTGTCAGGCATGTGGCAAGAAAGAGTGTGGAAATGCAAAGCCCCCTGCAACCTTTCCCTGTGTTGAGCACCCCTTTTGAGAGGGTGGGTATTGGCATTGTGGGGCCTCTGGATCCCAAGACAGCCATGGGCAACAGATGCGTCACTGTCTTGGTGGACCATGCCACCTGGTATCTGAAAGCTATCCCTTTGAGGACAGTGATTGCATCTGCCGTGGGCAGGGCACTGATGGAGATAGTTCCCATGATGGGTTTCCCCATGGAGGTGGTATCTGACCGTGATACCAACTTCACGTCCCTTTTCATTAAGGCCATGTGGAAGCAGTGTGGGTAACCTACAAGTTCTCCACTCCAACTAATGGGTTGGTTTATTGATTCAACCATACCCTCGAAGGTAACCCTGGGCGTCGTGCTCCGCTTCGGCCACGGAGTGCACGTAGCGCTGCCTGCTTCGCCATTTACGAAGTAGGCGAAGCAAGCAGCGCTACGCACACACCGTAGCGAAGCAGAGATGCCTGCACCCCCCTCCCGCCCACCCTAATTTAAAAATAATTAAAATAAGGTTAAAGTAAATATAAACCTCTTACCTTCAGCGCGGCGTCCCGGGGCTCCCTCTTCTTGCTGACGGTAACTTCTTCTTGCAAATGCGCATGCGCGGACACCCGCGCATGCGCATTCCTCGCGAGAAATGCGCATGCGCAGTCGTCCGCGCGTGCGCATTTGCGTGAAGAAGTTACCATCAGCAAGAAGAGGAAGCCCCGGGATGCCGTGCTTAAGGTAAGAGGTTTATATTTACTTTTAAACTTATTTTAATTATTTTTAAATTAGGGCAGGCAGGAGGTGGGCAGCGCGTAGTGGGGCTATGCGGAGCACGCGAGTGTGCGTAGATTTTGCCACACTACTCGCTGCTCCACATAGCCCCACTACGCCCACTACGCCCACCCTTGCTCAAAGGCATGATAATGGGTCTTCCCAAACCCATGAGACATACGTAGAACGTCCTCCTGCCATGTCATTTATTTGCCTATACGGAGGTACCGCAGAAGGGGGTTAGCTTCAGCCTTTTTGAACTTCTGTACGGGCACCCTGTAAGAGGACCACTCAGTTTGGTGAAGGAGGGCTGGGAGCAAGCTCCCAGGAAGCCATATGCTGGCCTCCTGCAACCAGGCAACCCACTTCCGGAAACTCGCCCAGGAGAATCTTGAAGCTAGCCAGGAGGACATGAAATGTTGGTATGACCAGAATGCCACTGTGGTTGAGTTTCAGCCTGGTCTAAATGTCTGGGTAATGGTGCCATTGGAGCCCTGTGCTCAGCAAGACCCCTGGTCAGGCCTATTTGAGGTAAAGGAGCGTAAGAGTGATGTCACTTCCCTGGTGGACACCTAGGAACTCTTTGAGGGTCCTGCATGTGTACCGCCTCAAGCCACACTTTGAGAGATCTGAGTTGACCATGCTTTTGGTCACTGATGATGGGGTGGAAGATGAGGATGAACCTCTCCCTGACCTCCTATTTCCAAACAGCAGGATGGGTCAGTAGAGGGTGTGAGCCTCTCCCCTATATTGACTCTAGAGAAGCAGAGTGACTGTTACCAGTTGCTTGGACAGTTTGCATCTATGTTCTCTTTCACCCTTGGAGTCACCCATTGGCGGACTCATGATGTAGATACAGCAGATAGCCTGTCTGTTAAGCACAAAACGTACAAGTTGTCTGACAGAGCGAGGGCCAGCATCAAGAAGGAAGCCTCTAAGATGATGGAGTTAAGGGTTATTGAGCCCTCCAAAAGTACTTGGTCCAGCCCAGTGGTTTTGGTCCCTAAGGGTGCTCCACCCAGTGTCACACCTGAAATTCGGTTCTGTGTGGACTACCATGGGCTCAATATGGTCACCAAGAATGATGCACACCCCATCCCCAGAGGTGATGACCTCATTGATCGGCCTGGAGCTGCCAAGTTCCTCAGCACGTTTGATTTAACGCCTGGGGACTGGCAGATTGCCTTGACCAATAGCGTATAAGAGGTCAGCATTCTCAATGCCAGAGGGGCACTACCAGTTCCATGTCATGCCTTTTGCATTGCGTGTTACCGTCCAGAGTTTGGTCAACCAGGTCCTGAATGGGTTGAAGAAGTACAGTGCCACATACCTTGATGACATTGCAGTCTTCACTCCAGTTGAGAGGACCATTTGCACCACCTCGCAGAAGTGCTGTGGGCCCTGCAGAATGTGGGGCTAACTAGCAAGGCCAGTAAGTGTCAGATAGGGCAGGGTTCTGTGGTTTACTTGGGACACCAAGTAGGGTGCAACAAAGTGCCGCCCCTACAACCAGAGATTTATGCCTTTCTGGCTTTGCCACCCCCCAAGAACCAGACAGAAGTGAGAGCCTTCTTAGGCCTCACTGGCTATTATAGGAGATTCTTCAAGTGTTAGAGCACCATTGTTCCCCTTTGACAGAGCTGACTTCCAAAAAGTAGCCACATCAGATGATCTGGGCAGAGGCATGCCAGACCGCTTTTGACACCGTGAAGGAGGCCATGTGCACGGCACCCGTGCTCAGGACTCCTGACTTCTCTTAAGAACTTGTGGTGCAGACTGATGTCTAAGTGATGGCATGGGGGCGTGCTTTCACATCTAAATGAAGAGGGCCTAGATCAGGGGTATCCATCTTTTTCTGCAGTGAGATCTACTTCTGATAAATGAAAATCATTTTGAGCTACTGAAGGCTAAGCAACTTGCGCATTGTTACCAGACATCCTCACGCCAATCTCCATTGACTTTAAGCCTAATGTTCATAGAGCCAGGTACTATGATTTGAACAAAATACTTTAGCTAGGGGCACTATGATAGGACTGCCATGTGTGTCAGTGAGAGTATGGTCTTTGGGGATGTACGAACATGCCTTCGTATGAATGGGATAAATGTGTATCGGTGATTGAAAGCCTATGCCCTATGTACTTGTGGTACTGGAATACCTTTTGTCATATGTGACACCGTTAAATGTATAATATAAACTTATGCCCATTTTTTTTTTAAATGGGAGAAATGTAAAGTGGAGAAAACGTTCTGCAAAAATGTTCATGATATAAAACATTTCTCTACACTTAAATTTCTCACACTTAAAATAATGGTTGTATTTTTCATTTATAAATACAGCCCAGTGTCTCCAGCCACTGGGTTCAAGATGCCTGATGTGTGCAGAGGCAACACTTTAAAATAGGAGAACATTAAACTGAAGAGTTAACTATATATTTATATGGATTCCATAAAACTCACCATTTAAATTTGATCCCATTTCCAAGTATCACATTTCACAAACAGCAGGCATCTTGCTCCTAATGGCCTGTAGAAAAGTTGCCTTATTTATAATCGAAAAATACAGCTATATGTTTAAATGGGAGGAATTTAAAGTGAAGAAACATGCTTCATAAAACATTGAGACGTAAATGGCTTCATTGAAAGTGGAGAAACACATTAATACTTAGAACCTTATTACGACTTTGGTAGTCTTTGGCTGGGAAAGCCAAGGCCATGGTGAGTCCGCCTGCCAGATTACAAGTCTAATCCTGGGCAGGCGGGCTGTGCTGCAGTGGCCTCATGGTGGCGGAAAGTAAGGCTCATAGGAGAGCCTACACAGCATACTGCCATCGTGACAGTGCTGACTACTCGTCTGTGCACGGTGTGGCATGCACCATGTTGTACATGCCACAAAGTGCACGCACGACCTTGGACTTGTGGGTAGAGCCGCATCATGTGCCCCCTGCACCCACCCTCATGGGGGCCCCCTCGTTGCCCCGCTGCCAGCCGTTTCATGGCAGGATCACCACCATGAAAAGGCTTGCAGAAGGGCAAGTCATAACATGGGCGAAGGTGCCGGAATCGGCACAGCCTCCCTTCCTCCGCACTTCACACACTGCCAGCACTGTGGGATCAGGATCCTGGTGGTGCCGGCAGTGTCACTGCGGGCTGCTGGTGGTCCGACCACTACAATTGTAATACAGCGGGCATACAGTGGTGTTCGGACTGCCACTGCGAGTACTGCGGTCCCCTAAACATGACTCCAGCACGGCTCATTATCAGGCCCAGCTACCTGTAGCCTCATGAAAATAATGTAAAATAAACACAGCCTTCCCTTAACTTTAAAAGAAATATGTGACCTTGTGCTTTTTTTAAAATGAACTTAAGGTTGTGAGCTACTCTGAAAGTGTCAACAAGCTACTGGTAGCTCATGAGCGACTGGCTGGTGACACCTAGCCTAGATCAACCTGCAGCCTTTATTAGTCGGAGGTTACTTCCCAAGTAACAGAGGTAGAAAGCAATAGAAAGGGAAGCATTTGCTTTGGTTTTGGAGCTGAAAAATCTAACACCCTACTTGTTTGGGACTCACTTCCGGGTTCAGACAGACCAGAGGCCCCTCAGATGGTTAATGAAGATGTGAATCCTAAACTTTTGAGGTGGTCAGTCTCCCTACAGGGAATGGACTTTACGGTGGAACATTGCCCTGGTACAGAACACGCCAACTCTGATGATCTTTCCAGGTTCTTTCGCCTTAGTGAAGAGAACTCACAAGGGGTTGGGTAATTCTCCCCACCTTCCACTAGGGGGGACATGTATTAGACCTGGCATCTTTTGGCATGGTTTCCACTGAATCTTTGCTTTCTGGCCTTCTGTTTTTGACTGTGGGCTAAACTTTGTTTTTTCTGGATTTAGGATTCTGTGCACTTTTTCTCTGCCGACCAGTGCTGCAGTGCATATGGTATACCACTCTACAAGGGGCTTATAAGTAAATGAAATAGGCCAAATAGATATATGCCAATCTTGTCATGTTTATAGGAGAAAGCACAAACATTTTAGCAGTGGTAAAGTGCACAGAGTCATAAGGCCAACAAAAACGAATTCAGGAAAAAAATGGAGGGAATCATGGGGGTGCAGTGGTATGCGCAGCAAAGGCCTGGCAAGCAGTTTCCTTCCGGTTTGATGAGAAACATAGAAGTTTTAGAGCTGTTCCAAATAGTGATCAAGCTAACTGTTTGGTCTGCTGTGCTTCCTAAATTGGTCAGTGGTCTTTTTATCAGACAACATGGCGGTTATTAACTCCATAAATCAGCAGAAGGCTAGCTGGATGGTGGTGATGCTGCTTAAGGAACTGATCTTGTTATACTTGGTAAATAATAGCACATTCAAAGCTGAGCACATCCTAGGAGTATTCAACACTGCAGATGGTTTGTCTCACCTTAAGTTCCAGGAATTCAGGGTTTACAACGTGGAAGTCCAGCGCATCATACAGTGCTCCCAAAGCATCTTTGGAAGCTTGGTGCCCCATCCTACAAGACCTCATGGTTGCCAGCAGAGCACTGAGTAAAACAAAAACCTTTAAGGGGGCATTTCAGCAATATTTCTCGTCTGTGGCTCAAAAGGGTGGGTGGGAGTCCTTCATTGACAGCGGTCAATAAACTGGTGCCAAAGGAGCTTCCGCCACCAGTTTAAATCATCTTGCATCTCAGGGGCAACTACTTAGCCAATATGGAACGTAGAGATTTGCTTGAGGCACGAGTTACTGAGATAATGTGGTAATGTGGTAAGCAAAGCGTTTCCCAGAAGCTATGATAGCATGGTTGCATACTGTGCAAAGCCAGTCTCGGTGAGGGGAGCTTTCTCTGTGGGTGCTGAACTAAAATACCAAGTGCTTAACAGAAGGCTTTTGTGGCTCCTGATGTCACCCAGATTGGATTGCATCCCCATGGTTATCTCAAGGGGGGAAGGTTTTTTCTTCACATTGGGGTGCACCTGTCTCCAGAGGGGAAAGCCATATTCGGAAATAAACTTTCTTCATTTGCATGCAAGCTGGTGGGGGTACAGATGGTCTTGAACCATGCTGGCTTGGTTGGAGGGTACTCTTCATATATTACACATATGACAACAGTGTCATTGGGTTGCTTGCAGCATTCATTATCGAAGCTGCAATTAGCGAGGCTTGGGACCGTTGCTCTCCGCTTGCGCTTTTGCGGTTTTGAGACATTGGCCTTTTGGGGATTGGAGGTTGTGGGCTGTGCTAGGGGACCAAGACATAGTCCGGCTGCCCAGACTGGCTCTCCAATGGTCTGGTGGGTGCTCCAACTATAGTTACTCTGGGGTGAGCAGGCCTCCTGCCTGGTTTTAAGATCAAGGACGTTGCATAAGGGGTGGTTGAGATAGGAGTACAAGGATTTTCGTGTCAGAGCAGTAATCCAGATTTGTGCTGAGGTAGCAGGACCCTTTTGAGGGGTACTCGCCTAAAGGTGCAGAAGTCCCAGAGGGGACCAGGTTGCAGGCCAACCATTAACCAACAGAGTGTTCTGCAAGGGGGAGGTAGTGGGAATAGGTTACTCAAGCCTGATTCACAAAGGTAACCTTAGACCTGAAGTCTAAGTTAAGGCCTGAAGTCTAAGTACAACTAAACTCTAAGGGGCTTATTATGAGTCTGGCGGTCTATGGACAACCAGACCCGTGGGATGCCTCGGTGGTGGTCTTCCGACCACCCAATTACGACCAGGGCAGTTGGTCCACCCTGTGACCATTGCAACTGCCAGGGATCAGAGATTCCTGGGGGTGGTGCTTCAGTCTTGAGTCCACAATATGCTTGGCGGGCCGCTATGGCCAAGCATATTACGAGTTTCCTCACCACAACACTTTTCATGGCAGTGCGACCTCCATGAAAAGTGTAGTAGGGAGGAAACAAAGGGGGCCCTACAGGCCCCCCTTGTGCCTCTGTGCCATTGGATGCATGCAGGAGGGTACATGTGGTGCCCCCCATTGTGTATGCACCCCAGTACCTGCACGACATAGACTGCAGCAGTCCTTGCCATGCAGGTACTGATTTTGACGTTCCCATTGCAGGTACTGATTCTGATGTTCCCATTGCGGTGCCTATTTCATGGGCACTGCCGGGGGAATGCCAAAGAAAACTCCTAATTGGCAGGCGGTTCAACCACCGGTTTTGGCAGTGTGGGAGCGGGGCAGTCCTGCTCCCACACCGCGAAACTCATAATGAGGCCCTTAGTTTAGACCTGAAGTCTAAGTTTACATCCAAAGTCTAAGTTTAGACCTGAAGTTAAACTTTAGACCTGAAGTCGAACTTTAGACCTACAGTCTAACTTTAGGCTTAATGTCTAATATTAAACCTAAAGTCTAACTGAACACCTGAAATCTAAGCTGAGGCCTTAGGTCTAAAGTTACACTTTAGGTCTCAGTTTACATTTTTGAATCAGGCCCAGAGGAGCTATGTAAGAATCATGTAAATATTTTCAGGTGAGATGTTTCACAAATGCAAAAGGTATTCAGTTCTTCCTCTGTTTGTATTTGTACATAAATATGGCCTGAGATTTTAATATCTCTAGCAAAATCCAAAGTGTGTGGTCTCAGGCTGTCATGTTGGTAAGGTTGGTCGGGGAGATATTGTTGGGAGTCTATTATGTGTATTTTGTAACTAGGTAAGTGCGAGGCCTCAAAGTGTCCCCTCCCATATCAGGTCCATGGGTAAGCATGTCGCCCTCCTGGAAATTCCAAATAAGTCACACCGATGTGTGGAATAAGACCATTTTTAGATTGAGCCAACGAGGCACCAACAATTATTTCCATTGGTTAACTTTCCTGTTACTTTCATTTGTTTGCTTCTTATTCATGCCTCAGTTTGTCAATCTTGTGCTTGACCCTCCCTTGGAGCATATCCTTTTTAATATTTATTTAATTGGCTGGCTGCTTCAACTGCTTTCTTTTTAACTACTTATTGTTTATTTTGTGTAAAGCACTCCATGAAGCGCAAGCTGCCTACCTCATGTACTTCTCTCCCCATGCAGTCTGTGTTGCTCTCTGTCTCCAGTGTGTTTTTCCCCACCCATCTCTGTTGTGCTCACCCATGTGCATGTCTCCTATGCTTTCCCACACCCTCTGTGTTGCTTCCCACCAGTAGCGCCCTTCTTCTCTCTCCCCATTGTTGCTAGTTACTGAATCAATTTGGATGGATAACAAAAATTTAAAAGTGCCCACGTCATTTTGCATGCGTCCACTAAATGACACTGGGACTGTGCCAAAGCGTTTTATTTTTATTTTTTAAATCTTTAGCCATAGGGAATGCTGTGCAACGTGACTACTAACATTAGCAAAGCTGGTGGGTCGCAAATATGAGACCTATTGACTTTGTCAGTGCTTCTTGTTACTGGTAGGCACTCTCTAATCATTTCACAAAGACCTGTATTCCTCAGAATTTACTAGACTAAAAATTGGTGTATCTTTTTCCTGTAGTTTTCTTTACATTTTAGATTTATTTTTTCAAATTTTCAATGCTCCACCCAACCCTCTGCCATAGAGCACATACAATGAATCTGTTCCCCTACGGCGATATTTTAAGCCTCCGAACTCAAATGTCCATCTTCAAGGGTTTAAAAAGGAAATAATGCTGTAGCTGGTTTGGTTGGTTTAAATGTGCAGCTTCGTTGTACTGCTTGCAGCATTAATTCTTCTGACTCGCTCTTCTGGCATTCCCAGGTGGACATCTGTCTAAAAAGAGAAGTTAAATATGCATGTGGTATGTGTGAAATAACCGGAAAGGATAGATAAAGGGGCTGTGAAAAGGGGCGGGCTGACTATTACTTAACCTATCAACATTTAGCAAGCAATATCACGTGGGACACCCAATCCTTCCTAATACAAACACAGAGATATTGGAAAAGTGCATTCCTCTGCACATACACAATTAGGCTACTTGTTTCAAACTCTGCACACATGTAAATACGTGTGTCAAACTCCTAAATAATTCCTGACGTTTTTATCACATTTTCTATAAAATCTGATTGCCGCTGTGAGTTTATAATGATTTTCAGAAGAGTTTTAACGTTAAATGTTCTTTTATTCTCACAGCTGCATTGGGGAAATGCTCCTTAAGCGTTGCCGCGAACTTCCATTTAACGCAGCCAAGCACACCTCGGTCGCCATTTGGGGTAAAGAACGGGGATAAATATTTTATTTTTATGCACACGTCAGGATAAAAGAAAAAAAGACCCGCGTGAGGTGTTTTATAATTCATTGCCCGATTCCTATTAGCGCGCTAACAAGCCACATCATCCCACCCTCCGTGCGGATACGTCCTGTTTCTGACCGAGCGTTCAGATCACAAATTATTTTCCTCAAGCCAGAGGGATTTGGTCAGGATATAGCCGGAAAAAAACAGAAAGACTAGCGCGCCAGTCCCTTATCTCATTTATCCGTGAGAGATTTTTTGCGTAAACAGTGATAGACATCGAATTAGCTGAACGTGTGTGGCGCGCGTCGAGGGGCCAAGAGTTACCATGGTGCCCCGCGCATCCTTCAGCTGCAGGTTGATGCTGTCTACGGGCTCTCGCGGCCCCGCCATTTAATCTGATTGCTTCTTTAAAAGAATGTATGTCGCCGCCCTCAATTTGTCACCTCTCTGACAGCCCGACATATGGAGGTTGTCTAAGTACTAAGGAAAAGCAAGATACATAATGAAGACCAAGGAGCCGTGTTGTATATGCCCACTTCGAAATGTTACGTCAAGATGGATGAAAATTAAGATCCTGGCAGAGACGTTTTAATGCATGGGCAAAGTGGGCTCTGGCCCAGGGCCCCAGCCTTTCAGGGGGCCCCCTGACAGTCAGCTCCATTCTCCAGAGTTTTACCCTAATGACCTTGAATATTTCCTAAACAGTTTGTTTTAAATTCTGTTTTCCTTTCATTTATTTCTTATGTACCTGATGTGTGAGAGTCTAGTACAGCCATTTTGCAGAGAAATGTTGTGTTTATGTTTCATGCAATATACATAAAAAACGTTTATTTTAGATCAAAACAAGGCCTAACATATAAGAAATGGGAGGGCGTCACAGAGATTATTTGCAGTAATATTGGTGAGCTGCTGCTGTGTTACAATATTGAAAACACACATAACTATCCCTGAATATTAGATGTAAACACATTCAGGGCCTTATTTATGAGAAGTGATGCATCGCTGTGTGAAAACAGGGATGCGTCACTTCTTAGTGCGCCCTCCTTGCGACATGATGGATGTGTCATATTTACTGTATGACGCATCATGTCGCAAGGAGTTACAGATGTCAGTATTTCTGACGAATCTGAATGAGCAAAAGTGATGCATTGCTGGGGTGTGTCTGAAAATAGACGCAACTCCAGCAATGTGTCCTTTCACATGGGGCAAGCCCCATGTGAAAGGGCCTGCATCAGTCTTATGCCTGCTGTGTGGCAGGTGTAAGATATTGACGCAATGGCGTCCTAGAAGTGGCGCACTGAGTTCTCATAGATTTCAATGTGCCACTTCTACGAGGCATTTTGCGGGGCAACTCCCACCCTGCATACATTATGCCTGGCGCAGGTATAATGCGGTGCAGGGGTTTACAAAGTGAAGCATCTGCCTAGATGCGTCACTTTGTAAATAGGGCGTAACATTGCACATATTTTACGCTGCCGGTGCGTCACAAAAAGTGACGTACCAGCGACATAAAAGTGATGCAAGCCCTCATAAATAAGGCGCTTAGAATTTGGACGAGTGTTCCTTTGCACTGTCAGGGACCTAATGAAATGAAATTGTGTATTTAATAAAGCGCGCAGCTACTCAGACTAGAGTGTCCTGGCGCATGACAGTGGGAGCAAAACATGCGTAAACAAGCATTTGCAATGCAATAGGTCTCGCATTTATAAGAGTTTGAGCTATTGGCATTGTAAAATTACAATGCCTTTTATTTATGTTTTGGTTTTAAAACAAATAAAAGACATTGTCATTTACAATGTCAGTAGCATAAACTCGTATAAAAGCAGTGTGTGGAGTGCAGCAGTGTGTGGCGTGCAGCAGTGTGCGGCGTGCAGCAGTGTGTGGCATGCAGCAGTGTGAGGCGTGCAGCAGTGTGCGGTGTGCAGCAGTGTGCGGCGTGCAGCAGTGTGTGGTGTGCAGCAGTGTGTGGCGTGCAGCAGTGTGTGGCGTGCAGCAGTGTGTGGCGTGCAGCAGTGTTTCGTGTAGCAGTGTGAGGCATGCAGCACTGTGTGGCGTGCAGCGGCGTGCAGCAGTGTGCGGTGTGCAGCAGTGTGCAGCGTGCAGCAGTGTGCTGCGTGCAGCAGTGTCGTGCAGCATGCAGCAGTGAGTAATGCAGCAGTGTGCAGCAGTGTGTGGCGTGCAGCAGTATGCGGCATGCAGTAGTGTGTGGCGTGCAGCAGTGAGTGGCATGCAGCAGTGTTTCGTGTAGCATTGTGTGGCGTGCAGCAGTGTGTGGCGTGCAGCAGTGTGTGGCGTGCAGCAGTGTGTGACGTGCAGCAGTGTTTCGTGTAGCATTGTGCGGCGTGCATCTGTGTGTGGCGTGCAGCAGTGAGTGGCGTGCAGCAGTATGCGGCGTGCAGCAGTGTGTGGCGAGCAGCAGTGTTTTGTGTAGCAGTGTGCGGCGTGCAGCAGTGTGTGGCATGCAGCAGTGTGCTGCGTGCAGCAGTGTGTGGCGTGCAGCAGTGTGTGGCGTGCAGCAGTGTGTGGCGTGCAGCAGTGTGTGGCGTGCAGTGGCGTGCAGCAGTTTGTGGCGTGCAGCAGTTTGTGGCGTGCAGCAGTGTGCGGCGTGCAGCAGTGTGGCGTGCAGCAGTGTGAGGCGTGCAGCAGTGTGAGGTATGTGGCGTGCAGCAGTGTGAGGCGTGCAGCAGTGTGAGGCGTGCAGCAGTGTTTCGTGTAGCAGTGTGAGGCATGCAGCAGTGTGTGGTGTGCAGCAGTGTGTGGTGTGCAGCAGTGTGCGGTGTGCAGCACTGTTTCGTGTAGCAGTGTGAAGCATGCAGCACTGTGTGGCGTGCAGCGGCGTGCAGCAGTGTGCGGTGTGCAGCAGTGTGTGGCGTGCAGCAGTGTGCTGCGTTCAGCAGTGTTGTGCAGCATGCAGCAGTGAGTAATGCAGCAGTGTGCAGCAGTGTGTGGCATGCAGCAGTGTGCGGCGTGCAGCAGTGTGTGCCGTGCAGCAGTGTGTGGCGTGCAGCAGTGTTTCGTGTAGCAGTGTGTGGCGTGCATCAGTGTGTGGCGTGCAGCAGTGTGTGCCGTGCAGCAGTGTGTGGCGTGCAGCAGTGTTTCGTGCAGCAGTGTGCGGCGTGCAGCAGTGAGCGGCGTGCAGCAGTGTGCGGCGTGCAGCGGCGTGCAGCAGTGTGTGGCGTGCAGCCGTGTGTGGCGTGCAGCAGTGTTTCGTGTAGCAGTGTGAGGTGTGCGGCATGCAGCAGTGTGCGGCGTGCAGCAGTGTGTAATGCAGCAGTGTGCGCAGCAGTGTGTGGCGTGCGGTAGTGTGTGGCGTGCAGCAGTGTGTGGCGTGCAGCAGTGTGTGGCGTGCAGCAGTGTGTGGCGTGCTTTGTAAACAAGAAAAGCGGACATCAAAGGAAGGGTGGGGGAGAACGAGCATATGGGGTGTGAGTTATACCGAAAGTTAATTGTTGTAAGAGGGGATGCAGGAAGTGAGGCCGAGCGCGCGCTGGCGAAAGCAGTCTGCTGTTTTCAAGTCCGATGCCAGATGCCAGCTTCGCGCTTGAATGCCTCACATGCACTGGCCATAAACCGCATTCCTAAGGTCTTGTGCCCCTTACTAAATCTCTCTGAATGCGTGAGGCGGCGCACGCGCAGGAAGTAGCTGGTGGCAAATGGAATGCGCGTGGTTGTGCGCGTAACCGCCACCCGATACGCCTGGGAAGCCTTTGGGAGCATTTTCTGAAGCCCCTACATAAGTCTCGCTGTGCGATCGCATGTGCGATAGCCAGGCGAGACCTAAAGACCCATCAGTTATCAAAAAGCCAGGTTTTTAAGTTCTTTCATGAAAGAGAGTAGGTCTGTGGCTAGTCTCAGAGACTCAGGGAGGCTATTCCACAATTTTGGGCCTAGAAAGCCGTGGGATCTGCCTCCAATGCGGGCACTGCATATTTTAGGCATGATGGCCAGGTTGGCATTGGAAGAAATTAGGGGTCTAGATGTTGTGTAGTGATTAACGCGCTTATTTATGTAGCCGGCTCTTAAGCCATGGAAAGCTTTAAAGAAGATGGTCATCGCTTTGAAGCCGATCCGTTCTTTTATGTTGAGAGACTTAAGAATAGGGGTCATACTAGATCTGGGTTTAGGTCTCAGGATGGCTCTGGGCGCCGCGTATTGTACCACTTGTAGGCGCTGGATAAGGGATTTGGGAAGACAGAGGTACAAGCTGTTGACATAGTCATGCTTTGATGTCACCAGAGTCTGCACCACGGTCTTTCTGCTCTCAAGCGGTAACAGTGACAGGAGTTTTTTTTAGCATCCAGAGTATGCCAAAGCAAGTGCCATTTAGATTTTGAATTTGAAAGCACATGGAGAGTGTCTTGTCTATGACAATTCCTACGTTTTTGACTTTGTCCTTTTCAGCGGGCGGGGGCGGTAGATCTTTTGGCCACCAAGCGCTCCAGTCAGGCGTTTATGGATTACCAAAGAAAACAACTTCAGTTTTGTCAGGATTGCACTTCAGCTGATTGATCTTAAGCCAGTTAAAAATCTTTGTAAGGCAAGACCTAATCATTGCCCCGTCAAAGTCGGTTCCTTTTTCACACGTAAAAATCAGCTGAGTGTCATCAGCATAGGAAACAATTTTGGCGCCCTCTTCCTCTACCAGAAATGCAAGGGGGATAGATATATATTAAAAAGGGTAGGACTGAGAATGGAGCCCTGAGGGACACCTACATTCATGTCGGGAACTGGGGATGAGAGAGGGGGGAGCCAGATGTCCTGAGATCTATTTGCCAAGAAGGATGACATCCATGTTAAGGCGGTCCCCCCCCAGACCGATGTTAGCAAGTTTCTCCAGGAGCCTCTCATGTGGGACCATATCGAAGGCCGCCGACGTATCGAGCAGTATCAGAACAGTCTTGCCACCCTGGTCCAGCTTACCCTTGAGAAATTCAGTCACTTCCAGCAGAGCGGACTCCATACTGTAGTTAGCCCTAAAACCGAATTGGGACTCATGAAGGAGCTTCCCATCTTCAATGTGTTTTTGGAGGGCCTTGTTTACATGCTTCTCTAGTACTCTGGAGAGGGTCGGAAGAAGGGAGATTGGCCTGTAGTTGGCAGGGTCCGTCGGTTTGGCGTTAGCCTTTTTTATCAGTTGAAGAATCTTAGCATTCTTCCATAATTTCTGCATGTTGCTTGAGGAGAGGGAAGCGTTAAAGAGCTGGTTTACTGTAAGGTTTATGGTGGGAGCTAATAGGTTCAAGATATTCCCTGGACATGGGACGGTAGGCGAGCCAGACTTAATGCTTTGGAGAGGGGTCATTGACTCTTCAAGCTGAAACTCAGGGAAAGCTAGCAAAGATGGAGGATGCAAGAGGTGAAATTTGCTATTAGAATTAAGTTAGAAGGTCAGTTCTTCCTCTGAGATGTTAGTGAAGGCTTGTTGGATCATGGAGATATTTTTGTGGAAGAATTCAACTATTTACTTAGACCATTCTTCAGTGCATGGCCCTTCCTATGTGCCGGCTCTCAGGGCAGTAAAGGATTTAACTATGCTAAAGATGTCCTTACTCTTATTTTGGGCATTTTCTATCTTGGTTTGAAAGAGGTTTTTCTTGGCTGCCTTCACGAGAATGTATTGAGCTTTTAAGGTGTCTTTATACACCTTCCTGTCCTCAGGTAGATAGGATTTACGCCATTTCCGTTCAATTGTTCCACAATTTCTGTTGCGAGATCTAAGGGAATCATTAAACCATGGAGCTGGTGGGGCTGACCTCTTTGAGGAGCAGCAAACAACCAGTACCACTGCATCAATGTTGGTTCAGAGCCATGAATCTATTGAGAGGGCATCCGAGTCGGGGCAGCCAGACAGCTCTGGTGAGGAACGACCGAGGGCGTCTGCTAACATCGGGATGGATATTTTATGGAACGTTCTGTAATTAGAGACCCTCTGCCCTGTGTTAGCTCAAGGGGCTGTGGCAGAGTTGGGAATGACGAATTTTAATAGGAGGTGGTCAGACCAGGTAATGGGAAGAGGTAGGCTTACTGATATGTCAAAGTTGTGAACGATTTGGTCTAGGGTATGGCCCTTCTCATGGGTGGCCAAAGAAACAGATGGAAACATGTTGCAGGCCTGCAGCGCCTCCAACAAGGACATTGTTTGAGGGTCTTTTCCATTGTCCATATGTATATTGAAATATCCCAGAATGAGGCAGTTGTTGTATTTTAAGGTCAGGGAGGTGGTGGCTGTATTAAGCGTAGTAATAACATTTCCAATAGCACTGGGAGGTCGGTAAATCAGAAATCCAGCTATGCTATGATGGGGGGATAAGGTACAGCAGAAGCCTAAGCAGTCTAGTTTTTTATTGTAAATTATGGCAACACCTCCCTCCTTCCCATTCGATCGGTCCCTCCTAAGAATATTATAACCCATAGGGATGGCAGAGGTGATAGTAGGGTTGGAGGCTTCAGACAGCCAGGTCTCAGTGAGAAATATAAGATCAGACTGTTAGTCTAAAAGTAGGCCATAAATGTAAGGTTCATGCTTTTGTATAGAGCGACAATTTAAAAGGGTGACCTTTAAGTCCTCTGTTTTCTTATTGTTTTTACACTTATTGTTGCGTGGGAGGATATTGGGTGCGAGTTTCCTGGGCTGGAGGAGAGTCCAGTTGCACTTATTGCATCGAAAGTCTACCTCCAACCTCGGATCAGCGGCTGTACAGTGACATAATGGTAGCCGCCTAATGCTAAGCAGTTTTTCCCTATTGCAATATAGTGGAAGAAACTCACCGGAGGGGAACTGGGCAGCATGGCCGGCGCCGAACGCCTCCGGGCGCAGACAGGCTTGCCTTCAGCGCCAGCGGCGCGCCCGCTGTGCACGTCCACTTAGCGCGTCCGTTTGCATCGGGAATATATAGGCTAATGCATATGATGCAAACTGGATCGCCAACGCAGCTGAGGAAGCGGAAACTGCGTGGGCGGAAGTGAGTAGCCCGATAGTAGCCCCAGCCCTCCACACAATCGGCATATCAGCAGCAGCGGACCAGGACTGGAGGAAAACCGAAATGCGAATCGGAGCAGCTAAGGAGGTGTTGGCAAGCATAATCAAGTAAAGTGCAAGGTCGCATAGGTAGGAGAAATTGTTAAAAAGCACAGAGTAATTCAGCCACACATATACAATTTAAACAGTATTACAAACGTAGTAGCAGGGCAGGAAACCCTGAATCCTACACCTGTAAGCTGCACGTGTCCATTTACATCGGGAATATATAGGCTAATGCCTATGATGCAAACTGGATCGCTAGCGCAGCTGAGGAAGCGGAAACTGCCTGGGAAACAGGGGCTCAAATTAGATCATAAATTCAAAGGTGTCCTGAACAGGGGCCCCCAAAATATGTTTGGCCCAGGGCCCCCCAAATCCTTAAGATGTCCCTGGATCCTGGAAAGTAAATCGATATATTGAAAGCACTTGGGCGCAATTAATTTACATTGCCATATTTCTAGATCCAATTATGAACGCAAAAAACATACAACAAGCAGCTGCTGATGTGTTTCCAGCAATTCTTCTCGTTTGCAGTGCTGTCTTCAAGGGCAGGCAATAATGTCCTGTCTATGATTTTTTTACTTCCTACGTGAATGATCAGCTATTTCTCTCTCCTCGTCCCATCTCCATCTAAGATGCTGGTAACAGATGCAGTTCTACAAACACAATCACACCTGCAGTCTGTACACTATAGCTCAAACTTGACCCAAGGGTATTGGCGCGCTTTATATGTCTACCAGATACAATACACAAGGCACCATGCATTGTTTACAGGGATGGAGCGATTGATTGAATTGCCCAGAATCACATGCTGTTGAGCCTACACCGAGACTCGAGCCTGGTTACCGAGTTCTAAAGTCTGCAGTTCTGGCCCTAACACCACATCCCGGGTAGAGGGAGTGAGGCAGAAGCCACATGAAAGCTCGGCCCGTTATGGGCTCATGGTTCCAACAGGACCTGGAGCTGAGCCAGTGCCAGGCTTCTGGTTTGAGCCTGGCTCATACTTTCAGAGGCTCGCCCACCTATAGTACATAGGTGCATGTCTGTGTATAGGGTACGGGTTTAATAACCAGTATTGTGCCTTCCAAATCCCTTCAGAGATATCCCAGCCTTACATCCTTCTGAGATTAATGAAATGAGTTTCACTGATTTGAAGGCAGTCAACGTGAAAATTACAGTGCTGTAAAAAACAAAATTGAATGTAGCAAGCACTAGTATCTCTGTCAACCAGTTATCCACATTCCATAGATCCCAAAAGAAGCCTCGCTCTTTAACCCAATAATACCTAGTCCCATCTAGCCAGTCCATTTATCTCTTCCATCCCTTTCATGATGCCAAAAAGTCTTTACGAATGTTATATTGTTATTTTATTCCATTTATAATTAAGGAACACAAGCCAATGCATGAAACTGTTACTGTGAATGCAGAAATATTTTTTGAGATCACAAATTTCTGAGAATTGGGCCGTTTGAGACCACAAAAAGGATTTTGTATGTACGAATGCCAAATCGCGATTTAGTAACCTGTTGCTGAATTGCAATTTGCTTATGCGATTCGGTATTTGAAAGGGGTATGTTTAGGGTGTCCAAATACCGAATCGCATTGATATGTATTAATGTTTTATGACCAAATTCCGGTCCCAAAACATTAATATTTTACCACCTCTTCGAAGGAGGTGGTAACACATTGGCAAATGGGAAGGGGACCTCAAGAGACCCCTTTCCCTTTGAGAATGTAAATACAAATATGTATTCAATGGACCATTTCCTGCTCTTAAAAAATGAAACTTAAAAGTGTAATTTTCTTTTCTCTCAAACGCATCTTGTTGCCTTTGAAGGAAAATGGGTTACATTAAAAAAAGACAAATAAGATTGCTTTATTTAAAAGCAATCGCCGACATGGTGGTCCGCTGACCCCAGAAGGCTACCATCCCTTTCATGGCTATCATTCCTTATGGATCGTAAACTGAGAACTACCTCATTAATATTCATGATGTAGGTCAATTTGAAACCCACTAGGAATCGCCATTTAATAGTACAAAGTCTTCATACATTAGGAATTGTGATTTCCCACGTGTGAATCAGTAAGAATCACTATTTGGAAATCACATTTCCTAAATTTTGTACATCTGGCCGCTGATACGTCTTTCATCAAAAACAATGTGTCAATGAAAGTTAGTGCTACAGTGGGTACAAGCTATAATATGAAAAGAAAGAAAGGTTTTAAAATACTGAAACAAACCAGCTGAATTGCTTTTCTATTACAACAAATAGCACTATCCAAACTATACATTTTCCTAAATAATGCATGAAATCAAGTCACGTGCTGTGAGTATTGGTGAATTACTTAAGTGTTTTCTATGGACAAATGGGGCCTCATTTATAAGGCCCTTTGCGGTACTTTTGCACCACTGGAACATCACTTTTTTGACGTTTTGGTGGCGGAATGTGCCACAGCATATTTACAAGGCCCCCTTAAGCCACTTTAAGTGGCTTTTCGTGGCTTTGTAAATATGTCCCCCTTTCACGCAGAACACTGCATAAATGGGGTGTTCCATGGGTGTTGCTGTGGGTGTTCCCAGGCAACACCCATGGAATCTGAAGCAATACCTGATTTATGAGAAATCGTAAACCTGGGACTACGTCAGAATCTAACGCCACCCCAGGGAGGTGCACAAGGAGAAATGTTTTCAGGAATCTCCAGGTGTCCCTTCCTGCACATAATCAATCAGCTCCATAACGCAGGCACCCTTGCACCTTGACACATAGCAGCCCACTGTGTGCCAGCGCAGGGAAACAGGGCAGGAATGCATCCTATTTATATATACATCGCATTCCTGCCCTTTTCTTTTGACACAGGGCAGTGCTGCAAGATTCCTTGCGGCGCTGCCCTGTGCCAAAATTTCATAAATGCGGCCCATAATGAGTTTATTTAAAAACATCATAAGCGATCTACTACTGCCTTATTGCACCACCAGGTGAATGCATCAAAGAGTCTCATATCACTGTGGTGAGCTGCAAATAACTTCCTATTGAGGAGTGCACAGACAAAAAAAGGTTGCCTGTGGAACAAATTTATCCTCGCGGCATTCCTGTGTCTTATCGGAAACTTTTGCTGAAGATGGAAAATAAAGGAGTTCAAGGGTTATGGTCAGTCAAAACATAAATGAGCATGATATGTCAGTATGTTGCAAGGCTAAAAGAACCAGCAATGCAACAACTGCAGAGATTGATCTTTAGTTATACCCAGTGCTTTAAATGGGCCGGTACTCACCGGTACTGAGTACCGGCACTTCCGATTTTTTCTGCACTCAGTACTGGCACTTCTCTGTAGCCAGGGAGAGTACCGGTACCCTGATCCACAGCACGGCAGGCGCAGGTTAGGTTTCTCCTCCAGAGCAGATTCCGCTCTGCTTCGGAGGAGCATGTAATTATGTGTAGTGGGTTAATCTGTTTTAGTGCCATAAACGCATTTCCCGTGTGTTTTGACATGTGCTGCATCTGCTACAGAAGTCATTAGGTACCGTCATATATTGCTCTTCGCCCCGCCCACTTGCCACGCATCTATTCTGAGTACCTGCACTTATTTTTTCCCATTTAAAGCACTGGTTATACCCCATACCACACATCGCCATGCTGAGATTTGAAGAATAGCTTATTTGTTTAAATAATTTTGTTGGAAATGTGAACTGATTGTGAAGGATGTCACTTTACCAAGGTTCAAGCTACGATGCTAATCATGCTAGAGATATGAAAGTGAGAATGGAGTTGATGTTGCAAATTCATTGAGCTGTAGTAAGCAGACTGCACATGTGTTTTTGAGCCCCTGTGGTGATGAAGATGCAGCTTCAGCTTCAATCAAACATCCAAGATGATGAGCGTGCAACTGCATTATCTTTAAACAACAGGAAAAATGCAGCTGCAAGCTTGCTGATTAGATCCAGAGAAGACATAGTAGTATGTGAAATTGATTTGTCCTGGAAATTCTGAAGAACCTTCCTTACTTAACTTGGCCCATGTGCAACAGAAACCCAGCTGCCCTGGATCAATAGTGGATTGCTCAGAAAAGCCCAGTATGTGTTCTATTTGAGGGCCTCCTACTTGAGCTGTCACAAACCATGAACATCAGTTCCCAGAACAAATCTCACGTTTTTCAGATGCTCAATCAAAATGACTTTCTTCTTTTAGCACACACCAACATTAACGATATGTTGTGAATACTATTTAATGTTGTAATATACCATCATTGTCTTTAGCCTTCCTATTGGTTAAAACCCATATGCAATTATAGCCATGAAATATGAAGAGTAATTAATTCATTTTATGACATCAATCTCATGTGATTTTGAAATGCTAGCTTTATGATCTAAAACTTTTAACAGTCATTTTTGCCAGTTATGAATAACTAGAATATCACAACACCCTCACATTCACTGCTCATGCACCTAAAGCTAGGCCTGTAACCCATAGCCCTGCCTGTGACAATTGCTGGGCTTGGCATTGCTGGATATGACAATCAGCAACAACACTGAGTGGAAAGACCAGGTGTCTCATATTTGCAGCTTTCTGTACTTGATACCATTTAGTGACGTTCACTCTGCACTATCTCTGTTGAAGGTATTTTGCATGTCATGTAGGCTTTCACACCACCACAAAAAGATGATGGACAGAATGCTGAAAATGGTTAAATATTCACCCCTAATACAGAAACCTGGGTCTAAATCCATTGATTTTTTTTCACCATGTCATTCCAGTTTGGGCCCAGTTATATGCATGTCAGTATTGACCCAGCTTCCCATGGGAACAGTCCAGCCCAAACTGTCAGGTCAGGTCGTCCCTGGATGAGAAACAAGCATCCAGGGACCGGATTCAGAGTATCGCCCTCACATCAGCCAGGCTAGCTTGATATCAATGAAATAGCGAGCACAGGGCCCTCATCTGTGCATACCCTTCCTACTTGGGGTGACTATAGCAACACAAAAAGATGATGGACGGAATGCTGAATATTGTCAGACATATACCCCCAGTACAGAGATCTGGCCTAAATCCATCTTTATTTTAATCAGCATGCCATTCCAGTTTGGACCCAGCCTTTTGCAAATCAGTCTGGACCATGCTCCCTATGGGAACAGTCCAGCCTGAAATGCCATGCCAGGTGCTCGTTGGACCAGAGACATGCATCCTTGGAACGGTTTTGGGGTAGCACCCATCATCAGTCAGGTAAGCTTGAATCGAATGGCATAGTGAGCATGGGATCCATGTGTCGGCATATTCTTCTCACTTAGGGTGATAGGGGTGGGCGGAATTCGCGAAGCTGCCTTTCGCAAAAATTTCACGAAACGGCAAAAAATCTCTGCGAACACGCGAAATTTCACGTGTTCGCGGAGATTTTGGGCTGATTAATGCGTTACCGAATTTGAGCTTCAACTCGGGCACCTGCTTTATTGTCTATCTGTAAGTGCTTCCTGTTGAGGTTTAATTTTTGTGACAGGAGCATCGTGCCAGAATGAATACTGCCCTGCATATTTATCCAAGAAGATGCCACCGTTTTGTGAAATACCTCTACTCAACTGGAATAATTTCTACTGGCTAATCAGTAAGTGCTACCTCGTTGGGTAAATGTATAGTGTTTTTCCAACACTACAGCTGTGTAAAGGGCCAAAAGGGTTGTCAACAGCGACCATGTGTGTCTGTAACGTTGCCACCGCACCGACGGGCGCCGGGGTCCCTCGAGTGAGCTGTCCACCATAGTGGGGGAAATGGCGGGAAGACGTTGCACACCGCTGGTGTGTGGGCCGGGGCCAAACGGGCGAGGCTTCCATGCAGTTCACATGCCTCTTGTTTATAAAGGGCCATAGACCAATCAGAGCAGCAGTTGAGGAGACAGAACCTCCTGGTGTCAGGAACTAACAGGGATTGTGCTAGAGAAACTCATGGATACACAGAGCTCCATCAAGGATTACAGCAAATTGTTGACGGTGGTTATAGGGAGACAGCACACCTGCCTAGCCTCGACTGTGCTCACAAATGTTTTGTGCTGATTAATGCGTTACTGAATTTGAACTTCAACTCGGGCACCTGCTTTATTGATATCTGTAAGTGCTTCCTGTTGAAGTTTAATTTTTGTGACAGGAGCATCGTGCCAGACTGCCAAAATGAATCCTGTGCAATACCTCTACCCTCATGCCCCCCACGAATTCCGTTCCGCCGCGGATCACGGAAGTTTTGACATTTTCGCATTCCATGCGTAACGCGAAAATGCCGAAATTTCGCACGTTCTGCGAGCGGAACGGAATTTGTCGCCCACCCTTAGTGATTATAGCAACACATAAAAAGGATGAACGGAATGTTGAACATTGTCAAACATTCACCCCCAATACAGGGTAAAGGGCCTAAATCCATAATAATGTTTGCTCCCCATGCCATTCCAGTTTGGGCCCAGCTATATGCAAATCATATGCACCCCATAGGACAAGTCCAGCTCAAACTGCCAGGTCAGGCCCTCCCTGGACTGGAAACAAGCATCCTGGGCCCGGTTTTGTGGTATCACCCGTTATCAGCCATGCTAGATTGAATCCAATGGCACGGTGAGCACGGGACCCACACCTGGGCATTCCCTTACCATTTGGGGTGACTATCGCAACACAAAAAGATGATGGAGGAAATGCTGAAAATTGTCAAACATTCTCCCCCAGTACAGAGATCTGGGCCTAAATCCATTGTTTTTCTGCTCACCATGCCATTTCAGTTTGCACCCAGTCATATGCAAATCAGTCTTGACCCGTCTCCCCATGGGAACAGTCCAGCCCGCACTATCAGGCCAGATCCTCCCTGGGCTGGAAACAAGCATCCTGGGAAAGGTTTTAGGGTATCAGCCCTCACTAACCAGGCCAGCTTGAATTCAATGTCATAGTGCGCACAGGACCGATGTCTGCGGATACCGTTGCCACATGGGGTGACTACAGCAACACAAAAAGATGATGGCTGGAATGCTGAACATTATCAAACATTCATACACATCAACACCTCTGAATAGTTGACAAATAGTTGAAATTAAGATAAATGAGATATGCAAAGCCAGAAGAAGAAATCCTTTAGAGATCCTGTCCAGACATGCGCTCAAGGATTGGAAAAGAGAAAAATACAATTTGATGAGAGCTACACAGGTTAAAATAGCAAAAGAAGGAGAGTGAATGGGAACATTGTCTATCCTCCTTTATCATCCCTGTCATCAGAGTAAGACAAAAGAAGGGAGGAAGATAAGAGCAGAAAATAGAGCGAATGAACATGGAGGGAAAACTAGAAAAAAGGAGGTGAGAAAAAAGGTAGAAGTCAGCCAGTGACAGGAAACAGTGATACAGAAAAAAATGACCGGGTTTAAAGATGACCATAGGTTGAATAATGATTAAGGGCAATTCTTGAAATTGCAAATGCCAGGGGGGGGGGTACCTATTGTCTTGCAGTACTTGTTTCCTGCTCAGAGGGTTCAGTGCTTTTCCTGTGAAATTCAAATGAGGTTGGAATTAGACTTGCTTAGCCAATCTTTTGTGCCATCTTCTTTGCCTGCTGCAACACAATGGAACCTATTAGGCCTGCAACTCACTATTTTCCTTACTCTAATTATTCCTGATTGCCTAGAACCTTTTTCAATTCTATTTCTGATTTAGCCAAAACTCTCTTGTTACATACACTCATTATTTATTCTGTGAACATTCTACAGACTTAAGTTGCGGATAAGTTGAAGCAATGCTGCCAAATAGGTTCATAAAGTGTATTACTACTAAATAGTCTAATCCTACCAGTGCTTGTGAGTATGTTGCAAGTTTTGGTATTGATTCTGTATTGTGCTGGCATTTTGGATAATCACACATCATGCTCAGTGTCAGTCTTTCATTAGAGTTTGTACAATTAATATATTTCCAAATTTCCAAATGTGGTATCCATGTTTCAACATTCTGGGCCTTATTCGCAAAGGGAAACTGAGAAAAGAGTCTAACTTTGCCACTTTCGGTATTCACAAAGGGCATTTACGACTAGTAAAGTTAGACTTTTGTCTCAGTTAAACTTACGTTTTGGTCTTAAGTTTAACTGAGACCAATCAGTTAAACTTAATACCAAAACTTAAGTTTAACTGAAACAAAAATCTAACTTTACTACTCGTAAATGCCCTTTGCGAATACCGAAAGTCATATAGTTAGATTGTGGTCTCGGTTTACGTTTGTGAATCGGGCCCACTGTTTGTTATCAAGTCTGGACATTAGGCATTCTCTCGATAGACTGGAACAGAGTTGATTCATGTATTAACTGAAAATTATATGTTCGTATTTTATGCTGGTAAATACAGTATGAACAGAACAATAACAACAGCATTGTGCATAATCAGTGTCATTTTTTGCAAAGCTTAATTTGATGATGTACATACAAATATTTTGTAAGCACTGTTTTAAGACTGATTATGTTGAGACTAATTAAAATGGAGGGTGTGTTATAGAATGCCCCATTAGAGGCTGTTTGTCCAAGAAACTAGAACCTGCAATTCTGCATCTTACCAAGTCTAATGGCTTAATAAGGACTAAAAGAAAGCAATATTTGCTATTAATTCCTCTAAAATGTCTTGCGAGAGAACCCTAAGTCCAGAGTAAGAGTTTTTAAATCCTGTTATGTTAAGACCAACCTAACTGCCCAGTGCACTGAAAAATGTCTTACGGGCCTTGTATCATTAAGACTAGTCATCCTATATCATTTATTGTAACATAAGAGTGAATGGAGCCCTCACAAGTAATTTTGAATCAGCTCTGAATATAGATACAACGCCCTCTGGTCTAAGTGTTAGCACCCCCCCCGAAATGTAGGTCTAGTTAAACCCCTGATAAGGATGATTTATTTAATCTCTTTGTGAATGGAAGTGTTGAAGAAAGGAAAAAACGTTGGACATTGACAAAGCAAATTCCTTCTGTTTGCTGGAGAGGGGGATGTATGAGGTTTCAGGGGGAGTCCTACGTATATGTTACGATATTACAATCAAACTCTAGATAGATATCAGCGCATATGTGAAATAGAGAGATAGTCAGTGGTGGTTTAACTGACTTGCAAACTAATAGGAAACCACGTTTGCTATCAATTAGATTGATGGACAGAGTCGAGCACACAGAAGACAAACGACCACGCAAACAAGATAAAGACTTATCTCCGTCAAAACATATTACCGCTTTTAATTCAGGTATGTTTGTTTAAATACATTAGCTTATTCCTTCAATTAAGGAGTGAAGCAACTAAAAATAAAACGTAAAACAAATTGATAGAGTTTGAGCTAGTGACGTATGATATATATGGTAGATGGACTGACTTAGGATCAGATTAATTGGCATATTACAATTAGTGCCTTAATTTAGCATAAACGAATCTAAGTATGTTTGGCCATATTTTATTGGGAACTTTTGTTACATCCAGGTACCCAGACCCACATCTTGCTTGAAGAAAGGATACATTTTAACTATTTTTGGGAAAAAGAGACTTTATTTCACTACTAGAAGCCATGTTGAACGCCAACTGATTATATTTAACGAAGTGAGTATTCGTATTCGTGATACTATAAATTTAAAAATATAGAGCAAAAGTAGGCACTTGGACAATATAAACAGTGGAACAGATCGTACTAATAGTGTAACTAATATAGATAGAATATAAAATCTGGAGTTAGTAAATATATATCCTTTAGGATACTGACTCTTACTTTTGTATCCTTTTTGTCGATATACCATAACCATGTTAGAAAAACGAAGTGAAGAAGATTATTCTCCAAGCATATAAGCCTGGTCCAAGCCCAGAAACGCAACAGGCATATGGATCAAACTTAAATAACAGTCGAGTAGATTGACTCAATACTTACCCAGTCCTGTGAAAGTAATTGTGATGCATTTATGCTTCCATTAGGCATAGACAACCATTGCATAGGACTGATACAGATATCCTACGAACATCCAGATACTGATTTATTTTTCACTAAATAAAAGGTATGCAACTTCTATATAAATCTCAGTCATATGTAATATGTCAGTGATCTTCACACTAATATTACCTTTAGACTATTATTGCTGTGTTTTCATAATTTTAAAAAATTATGACATAGGTGTTGTTCTTGGTCGGATTAGAGACCCTAGACTGGGATTTTTTGCGTTTAATTATCATATTGATTTGTATAGTTTCTCATTAAAAGCATAATGATTGCTACTTTGACTCCCTAAGTCTACAATAGGCTTTTTAATCTACATATATGCTTATTATTTTGTAATTGTTTTATTATATTTTTTGTATATAGTGCACAAACCTGAACGGGCTCCTGACGAAGGCCTAGCCGAAACGCGTTGTCTACCTACAGCCCATGTATTTCCGCTGTTCATAGATTAATAACCTGAACAGAAAAAAATAATTGTGTTTTGGAAATATCCATTGTTTGAAATGATTAAGTTATGAACACGCTTGCACTGCATTCTGAATCTGAATATTTAATCATGCCACAGCTAGATTTCACTTGCACTTCTTGTGAATTATTCTGTATTTATAAAGAGACTGTATTGATGCATTTTTGTCTATAAATGTACATGTTTATACAGAGAAATTGATTGATTGTAAAAAATATATATTTTTTTGTAAAATAAGAAAACATAAATTACCAAAAAAAATATTCATATGGAGTATTAATTAAAGAGAATAAAGATAAACATACACATTTGGATATTCTGTTATTTGCAAATATATGTTGTAGAAGTATATGCAAGTAAATTTTGTCATTCAATTTTTAGTATTTTCATTGTTCATGGGAGTCAATTCGCAACAAATTTGATTTTGACACTGTGCCCGGTGTCCTACCTTTCCAATAATATGAGGTTTATGAGACAACAGGGCACAGTTCCCAAGATACTGGGCTCATGTTGGCACTCCCCACATTTTTTGCAATAACTACTAAGGAATAAAAACTCTCTACCAAAGGAGTTTGAGGCCACAGCTTCCTAACCCAGGCTTTCATTCACCTTTACACTGGACAGAAATAAAATGGTGGGGTGTTTTTGTAAATAGGAGTAGGACTAGTATCAAATCAGACAGAGCACACTCACAAAGGGCCAGATGGAGACCAGTACCTTTATTTTACAGATTTGAATGGAAAAAGCACCTGCCAAAGAGTTTCTTTACCTAGAGGGAAAAGGCATAGCTATCTGAGAGCAGCAGGTGGTGTGGTGCTGAGGGTAAGGGTGTGAGGGAACACTTCTACTAAATGTTGGTTTCTTTTTCTACTACCCATCTAGGACAAGGGGGCATTTTCATTTTTTGCATTAGGACTTGTGTTAGAAATTGGGTTCTGGTTGGCAGAAGGTATGCACCCTGTCCAAGCAGGAACCCCAATCCGAGTCAGCGTAAGTCAGATACACACCCTATATTACGCTGTGTCCACCCTCTGGTACACTGGCCCAGAGCAGTCAGGCTTTACATAAGAGGCAAAGTGTAAAGTATTTGTGCAACACTTACTAAAAAAAAACAGTGAAAACACCACAGAAAAATAATCCACACCATGGTAGAAAACTAGAGCTTAATTTAAAACAAGACCAAAACGGAAAAAAATCCAACAAGTAGAATTATTAAAATAATAACTTGAAACATAGTGTTAGAAACATATAGCACCAACCTGGCTATCTGGTCACTCTTGACTGGGTCAAATCTAAAATTTCATGCCAACTTCGATGGAGCGTGGATCAGATACAGGAGCCACGCATGGCCCTCTGCAAACAGTAACTTCTCTGGGGATGCGTCAACGTCTAGAAACAAGATGCGAGGAGCAGTCGGAGGCAATCTGTAGGATTGTATGAGATGTGTCAGTTCTGAGTCGCACAGTTGGCAGATACATCATTATCAATTCCCTGGCAATGAAGGCAATGCGTAGTCGTCAAGCCATGCAGCTGGCGATGAGTTGTCCATGGAGCCGCGGCAGCAGCGATCTGTCAGGGTTGAGGCGAGATGCGTCGGTTCCGACTATTGCAAGGACAGGGATGCGTGAATTTTAGCAGGTACGGTCAGAAAACCCACTTCCAGGGGCCAAGGAGTGGATTGGCACCACTTGACAGTACAGGGCTCACAGCTGACAGAGTCCAGAGGCTGTAGCAGGGTTGAATGAAGACTATGATGTCCCTGAGACTTCAGAATAGAAGGCAAGCCAAAAAAGCCCTTGGAGTCACTTGGTTCTGGGGATGTAGAGATGCAGGGCCAGTCCTTCCCACTACCAGGCAAGTTGTGACGGTGGGGCAGAGCAGGAGTCCATCAGAGTCCATCAGAGTGTCAGTCCTTTCAGCAGCACATCCGTCCTACTTGGCAGAGTGTCCTCAAGTCCATAAGTGTACTGAGTTGGTAGTATCACAGATCCAGTACTTATACCCAGTTGTGCCTTTGAAGTGGGAGAGACTTCAAAGAGAGGCCTTTAAAGTGAGCAAGGTACCTGTTCTTCCTGCCCTGGCTCCTGACTCACTACAGGGGGTATGCAGTGCTTTGTGTGGGGACAGGCATAGCCCTATTCAGGTGCAAGTGTCAGCTCCTCCATCCCATCCTGCCCAGGATGGCCCATCAGCCTGGTGATGGCCCATCAGGGTGTTAATGGCCCATCAGGCACACCTAAGTTCTCTTTGTGTGTGGCTGTCTAGAGGGAATGCACATAGCGCAGCTGTCATACACCCCAGATGTGTATTTAGAGACAGGCAGATGCACAAAATGGTTAAAGCAAGAAATTGCCAACTTCCTAAAAGTGGCCTTTCAGACTTACTACTGTTGTGATTTTAAATTATGAGTCCAGAGACACCAAACTTGAGATAGCCATCTTTTAACAATTGGAAATTACACTTATGTAATGTAATAAGGTAATCCCACAAAAAGGGAGAGACAGGCTGTGCAGTAGTGAACATTAATTTAGGGTTTTTACTACCTGGACATGCAAAACTTAAAAGAACATGTCCAACGTTTGAAAATACACTGCACCCTGCCCTTGGGGTGTCCAGGGCCTACCTTAGGGTGACTTATATGTATTAAAAGGAAGGTTAAAACTGCACATACAGGCTCTGCAATGGCAGGCTTGAGACTTGTAGTGTAGGCCCAGAAGTAGCATTTAACTTACATGCCTTGGGCACATGTAGTGCACTTTACTAGGGACTTATAAGTAAATCAAATATGCCAATTGTGGATATGCCAATGTTGCCAAGTTTTTGTGAAAGAGCAAATGCACTTCAATACTGGTTAGCAGTGGTAAATTGCCCAGGGTCCTAAAACCAGCAAAAATGAAGTCAGCAAAACAGGAGATCAGAGGGCAAAGTCAGTGGACATCACGCCAAGGATGCTAGATCTAACAGCTTGCGGAACTCTTGCTATATTGCTGCATGGTTCTCTGAAGATCTGTACATTCCAATGTATTTTCTTGTGAACAAGGAATGGGTGCACTTTATCCCTAAATGGTACATAACATGGTCATAGTGAGTTATACTTTGAATTCTGCAGAAGGCCTTTCTGAATGCTGAAAGAATTATATCAATGGATATGTCACACATAGCACCTTAAGACTGAACCTTCATAGGTATTTATTTATTTATTTACTTATTTATTTATATATTTTTATGCAGTCCGGACATTACCCAAAGGGTGCTAGAGCACTTTACAATAAAAATGGATCATTTTATAACGTACTAGTGACCTAGTGTCTAAAACTACCAGGGAATTATGAGAGACAATATAAGAGGTACCTTTCGAAAAGGAGGGTTCTCGATGCAATAAAGTGCACATGGAGTTACAGAGCAAAGACACCTTACTGAAGAACCCGTTAGCCCATATCACTAACCATGTCACCAACTCAGCTAAAAGGTAGGCTGCAGGTAAAGCAACCCATTAACAGTGGATCTTAGCCATGTTATCTGCCATGGAGACTTCAACTCGCTATTCAAAAAAGATGGAGCAGAACAAGAGAAACATTTGCACTTTTGGGCAAGACAGTTATTTGATGTAATATTATACTCCCAGTCAGTGCTTGAAATGGAAATATAGAAGTGGAGGCTGAAGTCAGACGAAGGAAAAGTTGGATTTTACTACAGTAGTATCAACCCTAAATTATTTAAGAGTATGTAAGAAAGGGAGGGCAGATTTGGTCAGAGAGAGCAGGCAGGAATCCGGATAGTGGCATTTTATTACAAACAGGGCTCTGGTGTGTGCTTGCCTTAAAAAAAAGGCCTACTATAAAAACAAGCTGGCTAAGTCCTGTCACTGCAGGAGCTAACCAGGACCCAGATCCAGTAAAAGTGGGGCACCTGCTGGAGGCAACGGGTGGGTATCATATCCATAAGCCAGATCTTGTGAGTGCTGAAGAAGCTTCATGCAGTTGCCATGGGTTCTGGAAATCTTGGAAGACCCTCAGAATAAGAAATTGTGAGATTTCATCAAAAAAATAGGAGCTATAATAAAGGCTCACTCCTCAGAGATGCCAGAACACAAGAGCACTTGGGGATAAAAAGAAGAGGAATAATCTGCTGTATGTGTTTGCCTTTGCAGCTATTGTGGCTTTGCTTGGTTCTTCTAGTACCTACAGTACTTCTCAAGGGCAAGACCTTGTGAATCCGTGGCCCCAAGGTTATAAATGGCCAGAATGTTATATGAAAAAACAGCAGACCAATGGGAACTGCAACCTGTTCTGGAGCCCTGGCTGAAGAGAATGGCTGAGCCTGTCTCTTCCTGCTAACTGTACCATGGTGTCTGGAAATCAGTCCCTAGCAGTTTTTGGACTTTAGGAGGAACCAGGAGAAGTTATTCAGTGTACTGAGAGTTTTAGAAGCATTTTAATGCATAAGCATGTAATGTAAGTACAATTGCACCTGCCCTGCCCGCTTGTATGTGGCAGCACAGTTTGCTGGTAACTGCTTTTCATTGATAGTGCAAGAGTGGCTTCTGGTGGACAAAGGAGAGAGAAGCTGAGCACAACAAAGTGCTCCAAAGCTCCCCTAAACCAGTTCTGACTGGTACCCCCCAAGCCCTGTGCTGTGTCACAAAGGAAAAGGGCATATAAATATAGGGGCTGTGACCCCATGAAATTGTTCAGTTCCTGTTCTGTTCCAGACGGAGGGGAGCTTGCTGCTGGTGGGGCCCAGGAGGGACCGCCATGGGGGCTGCCTCCCAGCTGGTGGGCCCTGTGTGCTGGCCCCTGGGCCCTGCATTGCCCCCCTAATGCCTAAAGGACTTTTTTGGACCCTTTTGCTTGCTTGGGTCCCTTATTTTTGGATGCAGGACTTTTTGATGCTTCCAGCACCTCGTGTGCGCTTTCATTCCACTTTCCCCTGAAAAGGAAGAACGTGGGCTGCGCAGCGCTGCACTGCAGCCCTTGCTGGGGGGAATCCACTGCGTAGGGATTCCCCTGTTATGCCACTGCGGCGGGTGCCCACCTCGCATTTTTCTGTGTTTCGCGGGTGCTCACCCCGCTTTCATGCCGCATTTCTCGTTACTTCGCGGGTGCCCACCCCGCTTATTTTTATACTCAAATAGCGAGTGCCCACCTCGCATGGCGGCCTTTGTTTATTCCTTAGCGGGTGCCCACACCGCTGTATATGCCGCAAATTTACTTTATTCCAATGCGGGAGCCCACCCCGCGTTTCACTGCCACGGCCCGGGAAGAGTAAAACCGGAAATCAGCCAACAATGTGCCTGGTGGCGGGCGGGATTTTCGGTTTTGCTGAGGAAGTCCCGTGCACGCCCCGGCAGCCTGAGGAAGTCGTCTGGAGCCTCGTGGGCTCCCCTGCCAAGTCCCTTGTCCCCAGGGAGGGACCGGGTGAAGGAGGAAGCAGGGGGAGCCTCGCGGACTCCTCGGAGAAGTGCTGCCGGTCCTTGGAGAGGAGACCCCGAGTAGCGCCATGGGCCACAGCGAGATTACCTGTCCCGGTGAGTAGGGGCCTCATCAAGGTGGTGGTGCCTTGTGAGGCACAGTGTTGGGTCCCGTATCGCCCCTACATGGGTGGCCCTTGTCCTGGAGGGGCCCAGAGGGGCTCGTCTTGTTCCCTGTGTTCCGGCATATTTCCCGAGTGGCCCCCCCTGATAGGGGGTCGCTCCAACGATAAGGGGGAATGTTTTTGTTTATAGAGCCTAGGTGGCTCCACCTTTTGGCCATATTTGTTTAAAGGGTCCCAGTGGGGTCCTGAGGGCCCGTGGGCCCGTGCTGCCCCATATTGGCCATTGTTCTCCAGCTGCAACGTTTAGGCAAGGTTCTCTTGGGGGGCATGTTGTGTGAGACAGGAGTGAGGTTCACTCATTTTGCTCTAGCGCAATGGCGCGCGTTTTGTTCTGCTGCAGGTTCACCCCACAGGGGGTGGCGGATGAGGGGAGCGACCTGCCTGGTGACAGGGTCAAAGGTCGCTCTCTACCACCGCTTCCTGGCCTCCATATGGTTGTATTTGCGGAGCGCTGCTCGTCAGCCCAGAGGGACTCCAGGAGAAAGCTGCTGGTCTTAGTCGAACAGCCAGGTTCTTCCTGAACTCAGTCAAGGATGGTGCGCTGTGGAGGTGGAGGGGTAGGGTGTTACTGGTTTTGGCAGTAAGGTGGGAGAAGGAGCATGCTCCAGTGTGGGTGCAATGTATGCGTGGTATCTCTGAAGGGGTGAGGTGAGGTGTGCAGAGCGCAGGTTCCTGTGTGGTTGGTAGAAGTGTAAACGGTGGTTCGAGTAGGCGGGTCCTTGGTTATGGAGGGCTTTGTAGGCATGGGTCAGCAGCTTGAAATGGCATCTCTTCTGCATAGGGAGCCAGTGGGGGTCCTTCAGGTGTTGGGTAATATTGGTTCTTTTGGGCAGGTTGAGGACAAGTCTGGCTGCTGCGTTCTGGATCGACTGTAGTCTTTGCATGAGTTCTGTGATGGTGCTGGTAGAGAGTGCATTACCATAGTCCAGACGGCTGGTTATGAGGGCCTGGATTACGGTTTTCCTGGTGTTGATGGGGAGCCACTTGAAGATCTTGCGGAGCATGCAGAGTTTGTGGAAGCAGGCTGAGGAAACAGCATTGACTTGTTGTGTCATGGCTAGTTTTTTGTCAAGGATAAGGTGAGTTTGCGGGCGTGGGCTTTTGGAGTGGGGGGTGGGTCCGAGTTCTGATGGCCACCAGAGGTCGTTCCATAGAGTCGTGTGTTTGCCGAAGATGAGGACTTCTGTCTTGTCTGTGTTGCGTTTGAGGCAATTGTCCCTCTTTTTGCTGATGTGGGGTCGGCTGAGAGTGATAGGGTGAGCTGGGTGTCGTCGGCGTAGGAGATGATGTTGATATGGTGAGATCGGACAATGTCCAAAAGTAGTGTAATGTAGATGTTAAAGAGGGTAGGAATGAGGGATGAGCCTTGTGGTACGCTGCGAGCGTTGTCTGTAATGCCGATCTTTAGTTAGGCGGTTGATGAAGGTGTGGTGGAAAACCATGTCGAAGGCTGCAGAGAGGTCAAGCGGGATCATGGCGGCTGATTCTTCTCTGCCCATTAGAGTCTGGATGTTATCCTTTGTGGTGATCAGGGCTGTCTCTGTGCTGTGGTTGGATCTGAAGCCTGACTGTAAAGGGTCAAGGAGGTTGTTTTTCTCCAGATGTTCGGTGAGTTGGAGGTTGATGGCTTTCTATAGGACCTTGACGGGGAAAGGGAGTAGCAAGATCGTTCAGTAGTTCTGGAGTTCACTGTGGTCTGCTGAGGGTTTCTTGAGGAGTGGTCTTACCTCAAGGTATTTCTAGGCATCAGAGAAGGTGGCTATGGCTAGTGAGGCATTGAGATTGGTGGTGAGCTGGCTGCTAATCTCGTCACTGCTGAGGTTGAAGAACTAGTGGGGGCAGGGGTTTTGGGTGTTCCTGAGTGTATTGTGTTCTTTAACTTGGATGGTCTGATGTGTTGAGTTGTTTCCATGCTGTGAGTTGGTGGTTGGTTGTGGTGGTTGGCTGGTGACTGAGGAGGTTGTTGAGTTGAGAGTCAAAGTTTTTGTAGATGGTTGCTATCTTGTTGTGGAAATGGTCAGCGAGGGGGTTGCAGAGTTCCTGTGATGCTGTGATGGTGTTTTTGGTGGCTGATGGGCAGGTGAACTCCCTGACAATGGTGAAGAGTTCTTTGGCATGTTTGGAACTGCTGTTGATTCTGTGAGTGAGGGCCCCTTTTTTAGCAGCATTGATCTGTCGGTGGTATATGAGTGCCGATTTGAAGGTGGGTCTGTTGGTGTGGTTCTTGCTTGTTCACCATTTTCTCTCAAGTAGGTCACATTTGCGTTTTAAGGTGCGTAGTCACAGAGTGTACCAGCTGGCTTGTTTGGGAGTTCTGTGCATTTTGGCTGATTTGGTGAGGGCGACTCTGTCAGCGTTGTTGGTGATCCAATCAGTGAAGTGATTGACTGCCAGGTCCAGGTTGGTGGATTCTTTGGGCTGAGTGGTGCTGAGGGCATCGGTCCACTGTTGCTAGGTGGCTTTGGACCAGCTGCGGAAGAGGGCGATGTGTCCTTTGGGGAGTTGAGGGTGGGCCCAGAGATGGCGAAGTGTACGATGGAGTGATCCGACCAGGTGGCTTCCGAGATGTGGCTGTATCTAATTCTATTGCTGGATGTGAAGACAGAATCCAGTGTGTCCTGCTTTGTGTGTGGGTTCTGTGACTAGTTGCTTGAGTCTGATGTTGTCCAGTCTTTCCAGGTGGTTGGTGGAGCTGATGTCAGTTCTGTCTACCAGGTGGAAGTTGAGGGCTCCCAGGAATACATAGATTTCAGATTAAATTGCGAACGGGGTAATGAATTCAGCGATGGTGTTGCTGAAGCCTCTTCGTGGGCCTGGCGGTCTGTATGCGAGTGTGCCTCTGATGGTCGTATTGTCATTAGTGTGAAGCTGGAAATTCATGTGTTCCATGATGGGCATGGTTTCGTCTTTGGAGATGGTGCAGGTTATTGATTTCTAGTGTATAATGGCAATGCCTTCTCTGGGTTTGTTGGAGAAGTCGTGGTGCTTCATTTTGTAGCTGGTGGGAGTTGCCCTGGCAATGTCCAGGGTTGCAGTAGGGTGAGACAGGTTTCTGTGATGAAGGTTACATCTGGGGTGAGGGTGTAGATGGTGTCCCAGATTTTGGTGGCATGCTTGCTGAGTGATCTGATGTTGAGCAGGAGGCAGGTGAGTTTTCCAGGGGGTGGGCTTGGCTTCTGGTGGTGGCATGGTGCTGATTGCTATTGTAGATTTCGGCTGTAGGGTTGAGGTGAACCGGCAGCTGAGGCAGGAGAAGGTTTCCTTTGTGGAGTGGGGATAGAGGTGTGACCGCAGTTGTTGCTACATCCAGGGTTGAGGGTGCAAATGTCTGTGAATGTGTAGCAATGGGAGTGCATTGGGCCAGGGGTCCTGGCGCTGAGCGCAGTCCAAGTGTGGACGGGCGCAGACGGGATTGCCTCAGGTGTGCCTTTGGTGCACCAGTGGTGTGGCCGGTGGGCGCGGCCTCACAGTGGCCTTCATAAGTAGCCCTTGAAGAAGGGAGGGGTTATCCGGGAGGGTGGCGAGGAACGGTGGAAGGAATAGCAGGAAGGCACCGACAGACATGCAACCAATTAAGTAAAAGGAGAAGGATATACAGAGGAATGATCAACAAGCAAAATTAAACTGAGAAGATAAAAATTACATGCAGTAGCAATAATACAATATAACAAGGCTAAAACAACACAGTAGGTCAAGTGGGTCACCTGACCTTGGACAACAGGCTTGAGCTACCGGCTTCGGAGTTGGCGGAAATGCAGCAGTACCACAGAGCTAGAAGGAGGCAGCAGGGGGAGTGGCGCAAGACCAGGGTTCAAGGGCTTCTAGTAGAGCTATGCAGTGGTCTCCATAAGTAGTCCTGGAAGGTGGAAGGGGATATCCAGGAGACCGAAGGGTGGCGAGGAGCGAGAAGGTGTCGACGGACTCGCAACCCATTAAGTAAAAGGAGCAAGAAATAAAGAGGAATGATCAACAAGCAAAATTAAACTGAGAAAGATAAAAATAACATGGGGTAGTAATATTACAAAATACCAAGGGGCAAATTTACAAGAAAGTGACGCATCTATAGAGAGGCATCACTTTCCTTGCGCCACAGAAAAAAATGCTTGCGCCACCATGGATGCGCTGTATTTACAATACGGCGCACCATGGCGGAAGGATTGACAGATGCGTCAGAAATTCTGACGCATCTGTTGGGGCAAAAGTTACGCATTGCTGGAGTCGTGTCGCAAGCATGACGCAACTCCAGCAATGCATTTTGTGGCCTATTCCCACTACACTGCGTCACTCCTTACGCCTGCTTCTAGCAGGCGTAAGGTTTTTACGCAGTGGCGTCCTAAAAGTGACGCAGTGAAATCTTGTAGATTTCACTGCGTCACTTTTACGAAGCTTTCCTGCGTGGGAACGCCCCCCTGCATACATTATATCTGATGCAGGTATAATGTGACGCAGGGCTTTACAACGTGACGCATCTCCCTAGATGCATCACGTTGTAAATAGGGCGCATTGTTTGTGCCGCCGGTGCGTCAGAAAAAATTACGTACTGGCAGCGCAAAGAGGCACAAGGGGCATGTAAATCTGCCCCCAAGGCTGCAACAACACAGGAGATCAAGTGGGTCACCTGACCTAGAACAACAAGCTCGATCTGCCGGTTTCAGGGTTGCTTGAGATGCTTCAGTACCAGGAAGCTAGGCAGAGGCAGCAGAGGGAGCGGCGCAGGGGTCATGTCCGTTAAAGCTAGGTGGGTCGAGAAAAGTTTGTCATACTAAAAAGTGGGTTGTGGTTCTAAAATGTTTGGGAAGCAATGCCTTAGAGGAATATCTCCAGTCTTTTCAGAGGGCAGATGAAATGCAAATTACCACTGACTTCTTTTTGGACAAGGATAATGATTCACTGGCTGCAACAGAACAGTGACTGAGAAGCCCAGATGAAAAAGGCGCATATGAGAACATATACTCTGACCATGAATTAAATGAATGCTGAGCCCCTCACTTTACTTACAGAGCAAATGTGTTGATCCGACACCGCTCCCTGAGAAGTGAAAAAAACTCTTAGTAATTGGCCCTCCTGAAGACACTTGGTGAACATTTGACTTTATCCTGAAACTGAATCTTTTACCACCATCCATGCTCTTTCCCCTCACTCATCTTAATTGTTTTTATTTCATATTTGACCGTTCTACTTTTCCATTTTACCATGTTCTATCTTAAACTGTGTGGCTATAGTATGAGGTTTATGATTAATGTACACATTCAATTCCTAGCCAACAAACTTTATTTTAAGTTTACAATTTTTCTTTTCATTGTAGATCTAGACTGCTGCCATTTTTTGGACCTCCTTGTGGCAAGAACTCTCTTAATGCCTGTGCTCAGGGGTGTAAAGGGGGCCCTTGTAGCCCCTGCAGTGCAGGGGGTGGAACGCCTTCTGTGGGGCTTCATTCAGCCCAAGGTTAATGAATATGTGTGAGATAGGGGAGACTCAGGGATGCCTCATTGCATTCTGCAGGGGTGCCCCATCATATTGCATTACCCCACTGCCTCTGCTTTAACCTCTGAAACATAGTGTATATTTAGCAAACTCCAATTCTCATATTTAGTTTTTAGGTATGTTTATTGTTAAAACTGTGAAAATCGTGTGCAGGCAATATAACTGTCAAATGCCAAATGTGGGGTGTATTGTGATTTCACATCACCCACTTATGCGATTTGAAAAGTATGCTAGAAGGGTTGCTGTTAGACCTGGTACCATTGGCGTGAGTCTCCCTTCCATTTTTTGCTGTTGTCTCCTCTGTTTTTGATATGTTTTTGCTGGTTAGACGTTTTTGGCACTGTGCCACTGCTATTCAGTGCCACAGTGCAAGTGCTCCCTCTGCTAAACTGATGTAATGGATTAGTGACTCCATGATTGGCTTATTTGATTTACTTGTCAGACCCTAGTACAGTGCACCATGTGTGCCCCGGGCCTGTAGATCAAATGCTGCTAGTGGGCTTGCAGCACTGATTGTGCCACCCACAGAAGCAGCTTGTAAAGTGTGTCTCAGGCCTTCCATTGCAGAGCCTGTGTGCAGTCTAGTACTGCCATGTCGACTTGGTAAGTGCACCCACTTACCAGTCCCTAAACCTTACCTTTTCTACATGTTAGCCACCCCTAAGGTAGGCCCTAGGGCAGGGTGCATTGTATGTGAAAGGTAGGGCATGCCCTGGTGTGTGTGGCATGTCCTGATAGTGAATTATAGCCAATTTCGTTTTTCACTATTGCGAGGCTACCTGTCCCCATGGGCCAGAATGGGCAGTTTGATTATAACATCTTATGATCTTGACTGACCCAGGGAACATGGTAGAAAAACGAATTTAGCATGCCTGAACTCAGAATGCTAAAATACATCTTTTAGTGAAGTTGGTTTTAACATTCTATGTTTGAAAATACCGCTTTAAGAAAGTAGGTATAGGCCAGAATGGGCAGTTTGATTATAACATCTTTTGATCCTGACTGATCCAGGGAACATGGTAGAAAAACTAATTTAGTACGCCTGAACTCAGAATGATAAAATACATCTTTTAGTGAAGTTGGTTTTAACATTCTGTGTTTGAAAATACCACTTTTAGAAAGTAGGTATTTTCTTGCCTAACCATCCAAGCCTGCCTCTGCTAGGTTGTGTATTGCATGTCTGGTTTCTGAGTGACAGGGGCTGGGGAGGCTCCAGGAGACAGGGTGAGTCAGCACAAGGCTGAAAAGACCTATCTGCATGTAGAGTGGTGGGAGGAGTAGCACCTGGGCCTGAATAGGGCTGTGCCTGCCTTCCACAATGCCGGCTCCACCTCCTGTGGTGCGTCTGATGACCCTGGCCCACACTGACAAAGGAAGAAGTTATGCACTGGCAGAATGCACCCAGAACTGGTTTGGACTAGGTACAGGACCCTCTGCATTCAGAGGACAAAGGATTTACTGGTATAAAAATTGGGCCTAGACCCCAGGACATTAGATCACTTCTGGGAAAACAAGACAAACCTTTGCCAAGGAGAAGAACCAAGGAAGCTGCAGGAGTTTGGACTGCCCCTCTGCCAGTGTGCTGATTTGCTGGGTTTGCCTGCATTGGTTTCTTTATTGCCAAGGAAAGGAGAAGGAACTTTTAAAGAACTTCCATCATCTTGCAGAATATTTCTCCAAGGGCTTGAATTTGAGCTTGCCTCCTGCCTGAAGTCTCAGTGATACAAGACTTCACCCCTTCTGCTTGCCTGGATCTGGAACTTGCTGCTTTAGTTGCTACAGAAGGAAATTGCAACGCCGGCGAGCGATGCCGTACTCTGCACCGAAGCCGTGAGCGCTACTCCGACTTACAACGTAGACCCGACGCCGGCTGCTGCGCCGCATCGACTCCGAAGCCGACATCATCGCGGAGCCGATCCTCGACGTGGGTGGTCAAGAATCCATCCACATCATTACATCGTACAGAACTGTGGTTTTGGCGCCATCGTGATGTCACCTCCTCTTCGGTAAGGAACAGACGCCTCCCCTGCTTTGCGCAAGCATCGAGGACCCGACGCATCGCCTCCCCCGAAGCAAGGAACCGACGCCACACAGTGCCAATGACACCGCATCTTCCCGACACCGTGAGCTGTCTATGTTTTTGCTTTTCCAAGGTACTGTTCTTTGTGGGTCTGTCTTGACTCCGGGCCCGACGCTGCGCACCTCGCGGTCGGCGCCGTACTTTGGGATTTCTTTGACCGCGACGTCCTTATAACTCCAGTTGGGGTTATCTGTTGCTAAAGACTGCTTTTAAGATAATAACCTATTTTTGAGCTATTTCTACTATCTTGAAGTATTATTTTTGATTGCAGTATTGTGGATTTTTGTCGTTTTGGTCTTGTGTTAAGACTATATAAAGAATACTTATTTTTATAGAACCTGTGTGATGTCCATCTGTAGTGTTTTCACTGTATTACTGTATGTGTTCACAAATGGTTTACACACTGCCTCTGAGATAAGCCTGTCTGCTCGTGCCAAGCTACCAAGGAGGTGAGCAGGGGTTATCCAGGAGTGTAATCCCTTTCCCAGACTAGAAGCAAGGGTCCCTATTTGGTCAAAGGTACCTACCTCTGCCACCTAGAGACCCCCAGTTCTAACAATTGCCAAATTTTCCGTGGTACTGCTAGCAAGGCTGCCGTGTTAACATATCAGACTAAACCATTTGACATGTTAAGCCTATTACCCACATGAAATAATTTAACTGTGAAGCATGCCTTGAAGCCCACAATGCCCAATCACACAATGTGCAGAAGTAAAGCAAGCAAGTTGTGCTAACATACATGTAACTGCAGTAAATAGTGACCATAGGTACTACTTACTGCATAGTCATTGTCAAAGTCATGTAGATATGAGCATATTATAAGTTTCATACATGTAGCACTTTATTTAGTGCAAATGTAATTTACGAGGAAACTTAGAATTGTAGTGGAAATGTCACATGTATGATTTTTGGAAACGTTAATTTCTAATTTAAGAGCTGGAGCTTAAAACATCAGTTGAGGCATCTACAAAAGTACCTGTAGTGTGTGTGGCTAGCTTTCCCCTATGCCAAAGCGTTAACTGCAATGTGTTCAGAAGGGGTAGAAGGCAACTGGACTATCTTTCAACAAAGAGAGGCAGGATGACCTTACACATTCCAAAGGATGGACCCAGTGAAAAAAAAGACTTTGATATTGGTATTTTCCCAAACACACTGACTTCATACTTCCAGGATATGCAATGAATTGGGTTTCTCAGCTAGATAACGTCTACTGTGTAAGTAGAAAAGGAGGCACCTGATTAGAACTCGCAAACTCAAGGGAGTGTTTAGGCAGAGCAGAGAGCTGAACAGACTGGACTCTGCCACCTTTTGGAAATGGAAACAGTTCAAAATGGGAACAGCACGGGAACCTTGCAAGAATAGTTTCAGAATATCCTCATCTATTGGTCTAGTAACTGGGTACGCAGGTGCTCTAACCTGCTGTATGTTAGAGGGCTTCCTGGAGTCAAGACGACGAGAAGACTATAAGATTGAGACTGCTGTTATAGCCAGTTCAAGTCCACTGGGCAGAGGAATTAGCACTGTACGTGTCCACCCTTGTATCTTCAACACTGATGGACCATTTTGAGAGCCAGGTAAATTCATTGCATGGCCCTTTAATCCAGAGGCACTCATTTTGGGCCCTAAACCTCTCCTGGATGAGGAAAAGAAAGGGGATAATAAGAAAAGAGTGCTCCGAGCTGCCATTGAGAAAACCAGCAGGACCAGTAGAAGCAACATTTGGCTTTGAAATTGAATAGAGTGGTTGGGAATCCTTCTTCCCAATGGAACCTGAGCTTGTTGTCTAAAGAACAAACCATAAGAGGCGGGGAAACTTGAAGTGCAACAGTCGCATTTACTTTCAACAGATTATTTTCAAGCATGATGATTTGTTTTCCAGAGAGTGTTCGGACAAAAGACATTTTCAGAGAAGCAGAATCACTCTAAAATGTTTTCATTACAGAGATTTCCTTGGTCAGTGCTAAAAACAAAAATACTGGTGTCCTTCTCTAGCACTAGTTCAACCAAAGAACCGTTATAAAATAAATCATACATCAGAAAGTGCATATAATGACAAAAAACCCAAATGTTTCCATATGTACTGAGTCTTACATCAGACTTGCTTCATTTCTTAAACTATCTTGATTATTATGGTTTTTTTAGTTAAATTAGTTTAGAAAATGTTATCATGTTAATTTCTTAATTTGAATGATATTTTTAGTGCTATTGTTCATACCCATATCCAGTGTATCTACGGGAAGCTGTACTGCTGTTCTTACACGTATGCATTTTACCTAGGAGAAGCCTGTGCCGCTTAGGCCATACCAACCATGGTTAACATCAATATTCTTCACAGAAACAAGCTTTTACTTTACTAGGTTGCTTAACTTTATTGTAGCTTGGCCACAGACTCACCAAGACTGCACCTGCCCTACTCTCTGGCAATAAATCTAGTATTTCGTGGGGCTGCAGGGATGTGATTTTGTCATAGTAATATCAGGACTATGTCAAGTCTAGGGCAATCAAGGCCACTATATGCCTATTACAGAGCTCAGAGCTGGGGGCCATTCTTCATAAATAGGGATGTGTGATTGAAAATGCAGATACCATACTTGTTATATGCTATACTATTCTGTGTATCCTTCTACCTGCTGCTCAGCCTGTGTGTGTGATGCAATCAGAATGTTCGTGAATGCATGGTTTGAAGGTGTGATCAGTTTGAGTGTGATGGGCTGAGCAGCTGAATGCTGCTCCCGGTGGGGCCTTCTTTACCATCTATCTTATTACTAATAAACCTTCTAAATTAGACCTACGGCTACTGGATTACTTACCTGCTAGAGTACTTTTCTTCAATGTAACAATACTGACAGTTGCAAACAGAAGTACATCATCAGAGGATCCAAATGGCCTAGGGTTTCAGGCAGAACAAGAGACTTTGGTGGATAGTTTTAAAGGTGTAGGCAAATCGAGCAAGGCGAGGATGTATATTTCAAAATCGAGGTTTTTAATGGTTGAATGGTGAGGAGTCAAGTCAATGGTTGTATTAAGATTTCCCTACATGCTGTAGGTTGTGATACTGGTGTGGACTGGAGTTGATGTGACAGTTTATTTAGGCTCTGTCCTATTCAGGCTTCAAAAATGGCAGAGGGGGACTGTGAGCCAAAGTATTTGGTAATGGTAGGTGTATTGATATAAACTCATCGTGAGGCTTAAGCAAGGAGTTTTGCCGAGGCTTTGAGGACCAGTGCAGGAGGTCAGAGGCGTGCGTTTTCTGTGGAAGCCATGTGTAGAGGTGAAGAGTCGATAATTAAGGGTGGCCAAGGATTATTGAGACCATGAGCAGAGGGAGGCAGATGAGATTAGAGTAGCAAATGGAGAGGGAAATTGTGTGTGTGTGTGCGTGTGTGAGTGCGTGTGTCTGTGTTGATGTGTGTGTGTGTGTGTGTGTGTGTTGATGTGTGAGTGTGTTTGTGTGTGTGTGTGTGGAGGGGGAGTGAGTACCACTTTAGGAAGGATCAAACATAGCTTACTAGATGTACCAAAGTATTACTATCATGCAGTAATTCAGCGTGCATTGAGCATAGGGCCAAATGTACAAATATTTGGCTAAGAAATATTGGTCAAACAGTATTTTTGGGACCAGTAAAGATTTTTACGAGCCGATTTATGTACTAAAATGTCAGTGCTTTAAAAAATCAGAATCGTAGTGGATTGGAATCCAATCCACCTCATGATTATTAATGAGGTAGGTAGCAAACTTTAACTCACTATGACTGGATGACATCACAGGGATGATAGCCAGCTGGGGTCAGCAGACCACCATATCAGTGATAGTATTTCATTAAAGTAAACTTTTTTAAATGCAGCCCATTCACCTTAAATGGACCCAGGCTGTGTTTAAAAAAGAAAAGTTTTACTTTTTGTAACATTAACTAAGGGGAAGGGTGTTCCTAAAAGAATCTTTCCTTTTGCAAATGGGTTACCACCCCAAGTTGTAGTCAGTAACTTTTCAATGATTTACTCCTGCTCTTTTGGTCCCAAACCATTGATACATATGGATAGGAATCACTATTTTGAAGGTCTACCTACAACACGTCTCTTTGAAATAGGTGTTCTTTATCAATTTCTAAACCAATTATTGGAGTTACCGACTATTAAAATGGGTTTAGTACAATTGTCAAAGCAGCTCTTCAGGCACAAACTCCAATTTGGAGTGTTTGAGGCCAAAGAGTGGCTTTGTACCTCGGGCTTGTTGTTTCTTGCAAGCTATAATTGTTTCTATGGAAGTGGAGAACAAAACCATCAAAAACAATCTGCAGTTAACAGGAGAAATTGCCTGCATCGAAAGTCATCAGTTCCTCAATTTCGTTACAGCAAGTGTTTTGTGTAAATATAAAAAACAAATCCAAATTAAAGATGAGATTGTCGGGCATCCCTTTGAAATCATCAACAGAGACAAAGTCCCTCTGCTGCACTCTTGAACACTGGTCATCTTTGAAGTAGCACAACAGTAAGATGTGGCCGGATGACCTGTGCCCTTTGCTTTTCATTTGCGAAAAATCAAAATAGGGCTCTCTATTAAGGTGAATTTGTTTTTTGATGAGTGCATGTTTGAGATGAACCTGGAACTTAAAAATCTCGATTGCACCGTTGGAAGATAATTCTACACCAATATTTCAGGATTATGTAGATTGCACTGGTACTGCTTGGCAATATTTGAACCTGTTGAGTAATGCAGAAATAAAAGTTGGCCCTGTCAATTGTCCAGATATGCTAATATCAGTGCATAATCAGTGCTTTCAACCAGGTGTGAGTAGTGTATCCATTGCTGACTTTATTCTTTAGAGCCTGCTCCTTGCAGTTTTGCTTCACCTGTTTTCTCTGAAAAATAGCACCTACCAGAATGATGGGAAAAGAAAGAAATTGGATTGAGAATGTGGCTTGGTGCCACAAGATGATGGTCGCCTTCTAGTGAAGCTCTTGTTGGGTCCCTGGGATTTGATTTTAACCGGGCCATCCAGCAGTGATGCGACATCTCCAGACCAGGCGGCAGAGGGCACCTGCAAATGCGGTGATGTTAGGCTGCTGTAGCAGTGGTCTGATAGGGGCAGCACTACACTTCGCAGCCTCTGATTCCTGCTGCCACACCATCACAGGTGCTACCCGCTCAGAGATTTCAGTGGCGCTGTGACGGTGGTGATGACTGGCATTCGGCCCCAGCTGGGGGTGAGGGCCGCAGAGGAGCTACAAAAGCTGTACAGCCCTGATCACCCATGACCAGTGTGGGCAGCGGGGACTGGGGACCACCTGCTCGGTGGTGTGCTTGTTCCCTCGTGTCCAGATGGTGGGGACTCACAGCAGGACAGACAAAGGAGAGAGCACCAGGGTCCAACATACTAGGATGGCAGAATCATTTGCCCCTCTCACCACTTGGGCCCACACCTCCCCACCTCCATGAATAAACTGCCAGAAAAGTGACACACCAGGTGAGAACTGGGCAAGCTGACTAATTCTGGTGCAAATGTACTGGTCTACCCCCATTAGTCGTGGCACTCTTTGAAAGTGCATGATGCAAAAGAAGGGGGGCCCCAGAGTCCTGAGTTTCGCACACACCCAAAAAAGGCCGCTGGACAGCACAGATATGCACCAGAGCAGCTACACCAATTTGGACTTGAGACTGCTCATGACTCCCCATGTTACACACTGCTTCAAGGAAAAAACTTTGAGGCAAGAGGGGTCTCCTGAGGCTCCATCACTGAGCCACTACTCTGCGCCGTTTTCCTACATGGGATACCTGCACTCTGTCACTCATCTGGCCCTAGTCACTGTTCCCAGGGACTGTACATGCCTCAATGGCTGATCACGGATACGTGTCGGCCTGGTGTGATGGCGGGTCCCACTTACAGTGGTACAGCAAAGGTGGTTGCAGCCCACCCTACCAGAAACATTTCATCAGCCACTAACAGCCCCCTGGGGACATTTTACAGTGGGGACAGTGAGGGGCAGGGCCGGGGACCTGAGATCACCCCACAGCTCTCGAGCTCAGGCGAGGCTGCAGTTGGAACTGCTCGGCCCAGCTGAGGCGAGGCTGGACATAATCTTAGCGGCCATTACAGCCGCAAGAATAGATCTGGGACGAGCGGTGGACGCAGTGGTGACCGAACTGGGACTGCTACGTGACAATCAGCGTAAGCTCTCCAACAGAGTAGGGCAGATGGAATTGATCATACACACCCTGCAGCCCCAAAACACAGATCTCACTAATAGAGTTGCTGAACTCACAGAAAAAATTGGCTTTTTGGAAGGCAGGATGTAAGATGCAGAGGGCATTTCAAGCCGCAGCAACTTGAGGTTAGTTAGTTTCCCTGAGGGTGCAGAGGGGGAAGACCCTACAGAATTCTTCAAGGCCTGGCTGTCGGCCCATGTTGCACCCACGGGTCTCTTCCCACTCTTCAGGGTGGAAAGACTGATCGCCGGCCCACCCAGCATCCGCTGCCTGGGGCCCTCCCATGCCCGGAGGTGGCTAAACTTCTGAGCTACAGGGACAAGGACCCAATTCTCTGAACGTCAATACACTAGGGCTCCATTACATATGAAAGTGCCTGGATCTACATCTTTTTGGACTATACCTTGGCACTCCATTGTAAACCGGCATCCTTTGCAGTGGTCAAGAAGAAGCTACAAGATGCTGGCCTGTTGTACTCCCTGTTGTTTCTGACAAAACTCAAAGTAATTGCCCATCAGAAGACTTACTTCTTCACGGAGCCTGTAGATGCCTGAGACTGGGTACAGCAAAACCGCTGTGAGTCACTGGAGTCTGAAATGCCAGGCCCACATCAGAGCCCACAACAGTCCTAGAGGGGCCCCACTGGTAAACACACCTGGAATAGAGCAGAGTCCAATTTGTCCACGCTGGTGTAGATGAGGCAAGACAGACTCATGGCCTTTGCAGCAGCAACTAGTATACGTGACGTGGGAGATACGCAGCACATTGAGGACTTGGAGGAGGTCTCTTATGACTGAGCAGTGTGTCAAATACAGTACAGATCATCACACCACAAACAGCAGAATGCATTGTCGGAAGCCCCAGATGTCCACATAAAGTGGGCTGCATGGTGACCTGATTATGGGCTTGCCCCCCAGGATAAGAGTTTTAACCTGGGGGTCGCACAGCAGATGCCCCATGCCCTTGCAGGGGCCCGAACCAGTGGAGGCTGCTACCTGGGAGCAGCAGTGGGGCAGGGTGGGGGGAAGGAGCGGGGATTGGTTAAAAAAAATCACTTACCTCCCGGCCAGCCTCTGTCTCTTCCACGTCCTCTTCCTGGCTTCTTGGGGAAACAGGAAGCAGGAAGTACCAGGGCTCCAGGGCTCACTGCAGCCTATCCCAACGCTGTAATGCAACATTGTGATTGATCTGAGTACCGTGACATGGTCTCAGCCAGGAGCGGGAGGAGTTGGCATGTTCTCTATGCAGGCTGTAATGCAGCATTCCCTATGTGCGCATGACTGTTTTGGGCTGCCAGAGAGGGCTGGCCAAGCACTCATGCTCACATAAGGAGTGCAAACCACTCCTCCCCCTGCTCTGAGAGTACCCTGCCCCACATAGACGCCGCAATGTGTAAAACTTCAATGATAATAACCTCGAGTTATTATCATTTTATTTTTCCTTTTTTTATACTGAAAAAAACAGTGGGGCGACGCTCCTCCTCATTAGTGGAGGAGCTGCCATTGGCCCAAACCCATGCCATGCCAATAAAAACCCATTAGGAACTGGTTATCATGGCCTTGCATGGTACCGGACCCCCGGTGAGTGTGGGCCCTTGATGCAGGAGAATTGTACTCTTACTGCTGTAGAAGATCCCCATATGCGGCGCTCGGGGTTGAGAGTCTCATCAGTAATCACCGGTTATTCCCCATGATACGCTCTGTGCTTTCACACACTGTGGTACCGGACACCTACACTTGTCACAACACACCCCTGGGAACTCTTCCGATAAGTGTTAACTGTTTGGACAGTCAGATGTTGCTCTACCCACCTGGGGATGGGAGCTGGGATGGTTGTGTTGATTTCTTTATTGAGCCTGTAACCTACTATATGGTGCTACCTATTTGGAGTGGGTCTATTGTTCTGGTGCCCCGGGGCACTAGACTGTCCTCTATTGTCATTCCCCTTTCTCTGCATGGCACCATTGATAATGTGTAAGTCCTAATATGGAATGTCCGCAGCATGACCATGGCCATAAAACGTCACTCTATCTACTAATATCTTAAATGCAGGGGCACCCACGTGGCACTCCTACATGTAAAACACCTCACAAAGAGAGAAGTCTCTGTCGCAAGAAACACCGGAGGGGCCAGTGCTACGGGACTACCTACTCAGAATTGGCAAGGGGCACTAATTTGTATTTGCCCAATGGCACCCTTCTGCTGTCTAGCTGTGGAAATTGATCCAGAAGGGCAATATGTGTTTGTGGAGGGTACAACAGATGGCAGGGTAGTGCTATTGGAGAGTGTCTATTCACCAAATATGGTCCAGATGCCCTTTTTGGCACACCAGCCCACAATCTTATTTCACTTGTCTCATATACCTTGGGCTATAGAAGATGATTTCAATTGTGTGCTGGACCCCGCTTTAGATAGATCGCATCTCCCACTGCCTCAACCACCCTTAGGGCATCTAGCAGCATACTTCTTGCAATGGCTCACCCAATGGTTGCTGGCAGACAGCTGGTATGCCATTCAAACAAGCTGGGCATATTTGTTTTATTCTCCAATGCGTGATTTACATGTAAGACTGGACCACACACCTCCTAGTTATGGATGGGGAATACCTGGGTAGGACCTTGTCTGATCATAATGCCTTACTAATGTTATTTGCTTGGGGCCAGCCCGCCCTACCAGTCTCTACTTGGTGCTTGCAGCCAACAGCCCTGAAAGACCCTGCGTTTCAAGAGTTGACCCGCAAAACTGTTCTTAATTACTTTACTGAGAATAGTGGCTCTGCTACGCCATACTTCGTGTATTGGCATGTACTGGAGGTGGTAGCACAAGGCAACTGCATCCATGCTGTCATTGAGGCATGGGGAACGATCAGTAGCAAGCTGATCCAGGTTGAGAATTTGCTACCCAGACTGGAACAGTCCACATTGGGGGATGGGGCTGCCCACACAGCCCTTGCTGAGGCTAGGGACCATCATGCACAGCTGCTCAACTCATTGCGGTACATGGATTACAAGGTGTACCAGGCCAAGATCCATGTGGAAGGGGACAAGCCTGGCCCCTAATTAGCATGGCTACTCACCCAAGACACTAACTCAGTGCCAATAAGCACCATCCATACATCACTGGACTCCATAGTGTATACCCAATTGGAAATCCACAATGCCTTTAAACCTAATACAGCACCTTGTACCATACTGACCCTGCCTGGTACGCTCAAAATGGAAGAGTTCCTCTTCACCGTAAACTTTGCACCCAGTGCTGGCAGCATGAAGGGGGGCTCTGAATGCCCACATATTAAAGCAGGAGATCAGTGGGGCCATACAGGAGTCACCCACCTGTAAAACCCCCAGGCCCGGGCAGACTGCCAATAGAATTTTATATGGACTACGAATCGCTGCTGGCCCCAAAATTATCAGCTCATACAATGCATGAAGCGTTGCTGGTCTTGTTACTGGAACCAGGCAGAGTTGCCCTGCAGGTCACATTTTATAGACTGCTTTCTCTGGTGGGCAGCTACTATAAAATCTTCAGTAACATTGTGGCTATTCAATTGTTGCCGCTTCTCCCTGAGCTAGTACACTCGGATCAGAATGGATTTATAGCCGATAGATCGACATCTCTTAAAATCAGCCGCTTGCATCAAATTTTATAGAATGCCAATAGGGTCTGGCCTTATTCTGCCTGTCTGGTTTTGGATCTCAGAAAAGCATTTGGTACATTAAACTGGGAGTATATGTTTATGGTCCTGTAGAAAGTGGGCATAGAGGGAAGATTGCTGCAACTGGCTCAGCTTCTTTATACAGAACCTGTTGCGAGGGTAAAGACTAGTCACTTGATCTCAGCTGCTTTCCCTATAGGAAAGGGAATGCACCAGGCATGCCCGTGTCCATCTGACTCTTCGCTATGGTGATGGAGCACCTCACCCATCGCCTGTGACAGTCTATTCGGCATTGGGGTAAGCCGCTGAATGGTGATATGCATGCTGTCTTCCTGTATGCAGATTTACATGAAGTATATACAGGAGGGAGTGAGGGACATAGCCGACATGCTGGATGCCTTTCGGGAGACCTCTGGGCCAGGAGTGAACTAGGGTAAAACATGTCTGAACCCGTTACGCCCCGACTGTACACCATCAGCCTTGGCTTTGGCCACTAATGTCAGCAAGTGGCATCCCCGCACCTTCCGTTATCTAGGAATTAATGTCTACCACTCCAGGCAGCACATGATAGAGGGCAACCTTACAAGGGCCACAGGTCACCTTCTGATGTTCCTTCCCTCTCCCAATTCAAGGCCGAATAGCCCTTTCCAAGATGGTAATATTACCCAGGCTATTATGTTATTTTGCCAACCTGCCAGTATTATTTATCCTTAGAATATTTAGATCCTTGGACATGTTGCTAGGTACCTTAATATGGAACAAAGTGTAGTAAGTGTAGTAAGTTCCCTTTTGGACCCACTTTGGTTTTCCCTTAGTTTAGCATATTACACGTTTGAGGCTGCCTTTGCTTTGCACAGCTACACATAACACATTGATTTCTTGCCACAATATTGTTTTAGAAATACGCTGCACATGTTATTTGTTATTCAGTGCTTCTTCTCTGGATTCAGTCTTAACATTTTGTACAAGGTCAAAGAACATGGTGAACACAGTAGCACAGCTGCTGCTTTCCAACACAGTAATTCTTAACATATAAACTGTGATTTGCCCTTTTAGAAAGCAGAGAGGAGAATTACAGCAAGGGAAAAGGTCTTGGAACGGATGCACCAGCCTTGCGTAAACTGAGTTTACACTTATGATGCGGACCACCTAACTACAAATACCAGGTATGAGATTCGGTGCTAATCCCAGAAATCGCTTATAAATCCCTGTGCTCACATAGTGAGGGCAGGCCTAGGCAAATATATCATTTGCCATGGTAGGGTTCTTTATTGTATACAGTTTGCTAGTAATGTTGGTTACTCTGCTTAGTTGTATATGTTTTCTAATCGCAGCACAACTGCTTCATAATAGACTACGATAGTTTCAATAAATACTGTAAACTTTCCTCGTGTCTTTCTTTTGTTTAATATGGACATGCATGAGTGAGAAAGGAAAGGTGATGATCTGTTTCCACGGTTCCCTTGGGGACTAGAGGGTCATGTTCTAGGTTTTCAAATCACTTGTTACTCTGGGAAGGTTGGGAGTTCAGGTGAGGCACTGTGAGCGAGTCAGATTTTAGGCCCGCAGGTGCTGATGTGGCATATAGACTCAGTCCCTACATTCTAAAGTCCTGTTATCCCAAGGCAGAGTTCTGTTTCCTAACAGAATCCATGCATCCAAGGGAAGACACAGAGTAGCCTTGCATAAACTCCAGCTCTCAACAGAGTGGGGGGACAGGGGGCTCCAGTGTTCGAGCACTATTACCCAGCAGCGAAACTTCAATTGCCTTTAGATGGCAGACGGGCTTAACTTGCAGTAATAGCATGGGCAAGGACGAGACGGGGCTCAGAGCCTCGTAAGAGGATTGTTCCTCCTGCGATCAAAACTACCCTCTGATGCCAATGACCTACTGCATGGCATACAGATGTTATCACAGGGCATTACGGGCCTCCTCAATTGGTTCTCCTTTCATGTCAAAGATCCCCCTGTGCTCACTGACCATTTTCAGGCAGGTGGCGGACAGTGAGGGTGCAGAACTCTGGGATTTGTTGGCGGGAATAGAGACACTTGGGACTTATTCCTGGATGGAGCATTGATATCATTTGAACATCTTGCTGAGCAGAAGGTCCTGCCATTGAGGCAGTTCCTAGTACATAGACAATTGCTGGTGCAAATGGAGCAACTTTGGGGTGCAACTGCCTCAGAGCCAGCAACCCAACCCCTGATCCAAACACTGTACACAATGGCGATGGCTGATCTCCTAGCTAGCCAAGCCCTCTCACACATATCTCAGGACTGCTTGGAATTGCTCATGCAGGTGTGGGAACACAAACTCGCTCATCCACTGACTCGGAAAGAATGGAGTTATGCAATTGCCTACCCTTGTTAGGTTTCAAGCAATGCTTATGTTCAGTATATACAATTCAAGTGTTACACAGAGCATATCTCACATCCACCAAACTGGATAAAAAATATCCTGCCGTGCCTGCCCCCGCTACCATGCTCCTACGGCGGACATGATCCATTTGTTTAGGACTGCCCACTGGCCCGTACATTTTGGTCAGGGCTCTGCGCTGCCTTGCAGGCGCTACTGGACATTAGGACTTGAACTGCATGACTGGATGCACACTGGGTCTATACTGGCGCAGGAGGGTAGGGGGAGCCACATAGCGTTTCATCCACCTCACCTTGCTGATAGTGCGACAGGCAATCACAATTGTGAGAAGCTGGCTTGGTATATGATGCACACTTATGTAAGTGGGCACCCTGCACCAATCCAGACAACCCTTATGGTGATTTTAGTGGTCTTAGACAATCTTAGAAAGCTCTCTAAGTCCTGCTATTCTTGCTCATTTGTTAAAGAGTCGATGAAGGGATGCGAATGCGCCCGTTTCAGAATCACTTTCAGCGCTCATTCGACTATGTCAGGGCTGTTAGTCTACCGCCCTCCGGGGCATGCTAAGGAGTTTAAATCTGCCCTCACGGATGCCACTTGTACATTAGCAATGTGTGCAGCCAACTTCAGCATTTTGGGTGATCTTAACTTACACTTCGATCTTCATCATGACACTGAAATTGGCAGCTTGCTTGCAGACCTGGCGGCCTGCCAATTAAGTCAATTGGTCTCAGGCCCCACTCATACGGCCGGCCACTTGCTGGACCCTATTTTTTCTAATATTCCTTCTGCTGCTGTTAAGTCACCCAAGCCAGTAGGTTGGTCTGACCATTTTCTGGTCTCTATGTCTTTTCCTGTCTTTGAGCCCCCGTATAGGGCCGCTCAACCACCCTTCTTTAAATGCCCTTGGCGCACATTAAGGCTAGAGGATTTCCACGCCCTTCTTGCTGCAAACTCTCCTGAACTACTCAGTGATTCTGATTTGTCTTATAGTTCACTTTGTAACTGGATTGTTCAAGCGCTGGATGCTCTCATCTCTGCCAAATGGTCTAAAGGTCGCAAGGCGGACTCTAGTCCATGGTTTAATGATTCTCTGGCCGCTATGCCTAAATCTTGTAAGCAATTGGAGCGTGCCTGGAGAAAGGAATTATGACCCCGTGGCTAAAAGTTGCATTCTGGCCGCTATTAAGAGCTACCATAGGAACATTCACACCGTCAGGGCGGCCTACTTCGCTAATGAAATCAAGCTAAGCCGTAATCCGGCGAAGTGCATTTTCAAAATACTCAAGGATCTCAGAGCTAGGAAAAACTCCTCTCCCTCTGTGATCATATCTGAGCAACACTGTGAGGACCTAGCGACCTTCTTTGTCAATAAAGTTGAAACCATCTATAGGTCTTTCCCTTTGGTGCCTCCACATCTTGTTGCCTCTCATGGACCGCCTACTCTTCATTTTTCGGAGGTTATTCCCACTATCAAGCAGGAAAAGTTCGTACTACTGAGCAGGAAAGTTAAATCTGGCTCTCCGGTAGATCTTTTAAAACCAGCCCAGTTTAGGGACTCTTTACCTGTGCTCCTGGCTCCTTTGTGCCAGGTTGTTAATACATCTCTCTCCACAGCTGTGGTCCCTGAGTTATGTAAGCGGGCTATGTTGGCTCCTATACTTAAAAAACCCTTGTTGGACCCGGCTAAACTGGAAAATTTCCGTCCGATATACCTCCTTCCATGGGTAGGTAAGATCGCTAAAGCTCACGTGAATAACATCTTAACAGGGTTTTTGAACACTAATGGCACCTTGGATCTCTCCCAGAATGGCTTCCGCCCTGGTCACAGTACGGAGACTGCTCTCTTGGCTGTTACCCAACATCTGCAGACCATTCTTGACTCAGGACACACTGCGGCACTGATTTTGCTTGATCTCAGTACCGCATTTGACACGGTCTCCCATGGGATTCTTTTACATCGTCTGTACGAGGCGGGTGTCGTAGGCTTAGCTCTGGAATGGTTTATATCTTTCCTGTCAGGGAGATCATTCCGAGTGATTGCCCCCCGTTTCTCTCCCATGTCCATTCAATCGGGCAGGGTGTGCCTCAGGGCTCTGGTCTGAGTCCTGTACTTTTTAATCTTTACGTTTAACCTCTTGCTACGGTGGCTAGGAACATGGGCCTCATCATGGTCTCTTACGCTGATGATACGCAGTTGGTGGTGGCCCTCTCTGATGGCTCCACGCAGGATGCTTCCAAGTTTCAGAGCGGCCTGGCTGCTGTCGCCGAGTAGATGACCACCAACTGCCTCCAGTTGAACGCTAATAAAATGGAGGTGCTACTGGTAGGGAAAGACAGGAGTCTATGGAGTGAGCAATGGTGGCCTACCTCTCTTGGTAGTGCTCCCACCCCTAAGACGGTGGTTAAGAACCTGGGGGTATGGATGGATTCTACTCTTAGTTTCCAGTATCACACTAAGAAGGTGGCTGGCACTTGCTTCGGCCTTCTTTGGGGACTCAGGCCCTTGCTGGGGTATTTTGATCCACCCACCCGTCAGCTGATTGTTCAATTGTTCATCTTATCTAGATTGGATTATGCAAGCTCGCTCCTCCTAGAGGCTAATCAAGCTGAGATTATGCGCTTGCAGCATGTCCAAAATGCTGCCGCCAGAGCCCTGTCAGGGCTCCCGCGTAGCTGCTCTTCTACCAGTGCTATCCGGCGGCTCCACTGGTTGCACATGGCCAAGCGGATTGAATTCAAGGCCCTCTGTCTGTCCTTTAAAATCTTGAAGCTTGCGTATCCTGAGCTTCTGGCCAACCTGTTGGTACCTTATGTTCCTAGATGCCAGCTGCGTTCTCTGGGGCAACATTTGGTTGTGGTCCCCGAGTGAACCGTCTCCGTGCTGCGGGGAGGTCTTTCCGATGTTTGACAGACAAACTATGGAACTCCCTGCCCTACCAGATCCGTAGTTTGGATAGCTTGCTGTCCTTCAGAAAAGCCATTAAAACACACCTCTTCCTCTCGGCTTAGCCGCCCTCTCTTCTCTATGTGCACTATTTTTTGCGCCGACATGCCCAGTTCTCAGCCTCTATGTTTGCCTGGTGTTAGCGCTGGGACGCCTCTTCGCTGAGGCAGCTGTGCGCTATACAAGTCCAGTTAACATAACATAACATAACATAACATAACAGAAAGCTCTCTAAGTGGTAGCTGTGGAGAGCAGCCTCCAGGCTTAGTCCAGAAGGAGTGTAAAGCTGCTTGATTTACCAGAGCATAAATTAATTAGGTTAAGAGGAAAAGAACCACACATTGTATTTATACATTTTTTTATTTATTATATAAGACACTCACTAACACATACAGATATCTCCTAGCCGGGGATATACACAATGCACACAATACTTTTCAACAGAAACAGGTAGGTAGCATAGAATACACAGTGGTCACCAGGGGGGGACCAAACCATATACTAAAATAGTGGTAAGCGAACCAAGGCTTGAGTCAAGACTGTACCCAGAGGACGTAGAAGTGTCCGGGACCCAAGGAGCCACCAAAAGGGAGTATCTAGGAGCCCCACCGAGGTTGTGTGCAGTGTGGGAACACGACTGCGTTCTCCGTAGTAAAAAAAAATGGGTAAGTTGCGGTTGCAATTTTAAAGAAGTAGGTCCCTTCCCAGTAGACCCTAAAGAAACCCTGTGGAAGACAAGAGGTTGGAGAGCCACCCCACCCATGGATACCTTAGGAACACGGATACCTACACCAGGGAAGCCAAGGCACAGGTGTGAAGTGGCGTCGGAAACTGTCATCAAACTCAATGGGAGACTTCAGGAAGATGCTGCTGCTGGAGAAGCTTAAAGTGTCCTGTGGACCCAAAGGTGGATTCGAGGTGAAAAGTACCTGCAGGAAGAGGGCACAGAGTCTAGGTCACTCAGGAGTGACCAGGGGGCACGGAAGACGAGTGCCCACCGATGTTGAGTGTTGCAGGAAAGATGACTGTGGCCTTGGAGCTGCAGCTGTGAGGACCAGGTGATGCTGTGGAAGACCAGGAGCCGTTCACGAGCTGTCCCACATTGGAATTCGAGAGTTGAGGTTTCGGTGTCCGTTGGGAGCACCAACAAGCTTTGGCAACTGTAAACAATGTGGAAAGCAAAGAAGGTGCAGTGTCGGGACCTGAGAGATCCAGGTGACTCACCACAACCAGAGGAGTCAGGGTAGGCCCCAAGCAATCGGAGGAGCCCACAGAAATCAAAGAGAGGCCTCAACAGGACCCACAGGCCGGAAGCACTGAAGTCGCAAGAGGACCTCGAGCAGCTCACCAAAGATGCAGGGCCACGGTGCAAGTGATGTGATGAGGACAAAGATCTTGGTCACAGGAGATGCTTGAGGTGGAGGCTACTTGAAGCTCAAACATCTTGATGGAAGGAAGCCAATAAGCCTTTGCAATGGCAAGTCAAAGCAGTGCACAGGGTTTCGGTTTCTGCGGCTCCGATGAGGAATACTGGCCCCAAACTTGGTGAGACGACAGGACAGGCCTCGAGGGATGTGTAGAACCACCACCTGTGTTGCTGATCCTTTTGGAGTCAGTGGTAGCCCAGGATCAGCAGACCGTTCAGCTTAGTTGCAGTGTCTGCATATGCAAGGAAGTGACTCCTTCACTCCAAGGGAGATTCCTTCTGGTGTCTAGGATGCCCAATGGCCTTTGAAGGTTCCTGTATGGAGCACAGGCATGGAAGTTGCAGCAGACAAGCAGGGCGATGAGATCAGGAGCATCAGGAGACTTCCCAGTTGCAGCCTTGATGCCCAGAGCGAAGTCAAGAGTGCCCAGATGGTCGAAGTTGAAGTGGTGTCTTGAAATGAATCTTGTCCCAGGACAAATCTAGGGACCCACCCTCAGGTAAGCCCTTAAGTACCCCAAGGAAAGAGTTGGGACAATTCAAGGTTCCCTCCCAGGGGAGGGGTCGGACAGTGGGGAGAATACTTCTGTGTCCTTTGTCCAGTTGGTTTGAACTGGACTACGCAAGAAGGGAACCAAATGTGCCCTTGAAGCAGACTGAGTGGTGCTGGCAAGCGCTCCCACCGGGCCCCAATACACTAAACCCTGTCTGAGAGGTGGTAAAACCTCCCTGTGACAGGATACCTATTGTTCTGCCTTGCCCTATTCGAGCTTGGCGCAGCAGCAGGAGGGCAGATTCATGCCTCTGGTCGGCAGCAGCCATGTTGTGTTGTCTGGGTTTAGAAGACTGGTATCGGGAGCACTGAGGGCCTAATGGAGGGCCTTTCCAGTGCTTGGAATCAAACATGTTCGATACCAAACATGATAGGGTTCGTTACAGCCAGTTTCGAGATGGTCATCGCGTAATGACATGGTGCCCCTCTATATGTAATATGGCTGTCTCACTTACAACCCGGAAGAATCGACTCCGTAGGCTGTAGGGATGTCCTGCTCATGCAGGGGCACCCTCACACTTAGAACCAAGCACCCTGCCTTCAGGATTGTAAGGCCTGCTTTAGGGGTGACTTATAGGTTTTAAGTGCAGTCACTTTACATATAGGGAAACCTATATCTTTCATAAGTGGTGCTAGCACCAGCTTATACAGGCTGCAATGGCAGGCCTGTAGTTACAAATTTAGTGGTCTCCCATGGGTGGCATAATACATGCTACAGCCCGTGGGGGACCGCTGGTGTGCCTATGCCCTGGATAACTTAGTACCATATAATAGGGACTGATAAGTGTACACCAGTGTACAATCTGGGTTGTACCTAGGTACTTAACATACTAATTTAGGGGAGAAAGCAGGTCAGACTAGTCAGAAAACAGCATTAAATCAAGCAAAAAGTGGGGGTAACCATAAAGGCAGATCCTACTTTCCTACAACAATGCATTGGAAGGCCTCAGTATTACCTAGAGTGGAGCACTGGAGGAGCATGATCCTACGCTGGGCCTCGGCGCAATCTGTTGTGCTCTGCTGCAAGGAAGCGCAAGGAATGAGGAAAGTCCTCATCACCCCAGAGTGGGACGCACTCTCCGCTACACTCCATGAAGGTCTGGAGGGTGATGCTGGGTCTGCTTGATTGACACTCAGTGTGCACGCCCTGGACCCAAGTCATCTACTGCCGATATGTTACCAACCCATAGACATGAACCCCCCACCATTGTGTAATTCAATGCGATACATAAGGTTCAGTGTCATACCTCCGCTTTTTATTTTTTTCTCGATGCTCAGATATAGCTGCACCATAACCCATTTTTCCAAACCCATTGCACAGGCTCAGGTTCACAGGTTAGCACACTTTTCTTATTGTTCCATTTGTACGTTTTTCTCCTTCCTGTCTTGCCTGCTTGGCCAGTGAGTCATCGTGGCCCCTGGTACCGGTAGGCGAGGTAACCAATACAATGTACTGCTTTTTATGTGATGCTAATCGTGTGTTGTTGTGCCTATTGTGTATGAAACAGTATAAAAAAACCCAATAAAGACTTGAAAAAAATAAAAGAGAGGAATGGATTGGTTCCTTGTTGAAGGAGACCAATTTGAGAGCTCTGTACACTTTCACAAGCCCTTGTACAATCTGTGTAGTATTGAAATTCTGGAAATTGCATCTGCACAGGTTGAATTCATGTAATCTGGACCCTGAAGAGGTACTGTCTTCTCAGTCTTGTGCCAAAGAGAAGAAACTAAAACTTTGGGACCGAAATAATGCACGCAGAACATAACCTCAAAGCGAAATTTCAAAACCTCCCAACTGACTCATAAAATGACAATTTGTACAATTATAAGTGGTGAAGTTGCCAGAATATAAAAAAAATGCCCTTCTGAAACCCAGCAAGAGAATATATACTATTGTAAATGTTTGCAAAGCCAGTTACAAAGCTCTCCCACGCTGCAGTACTAGAAGCTAGAATAGCTTTTTAATTATTTTCTAACTTCTGGATAATAGATGTTCTCTGTTCACTTTCCTTTTTCTGAATACAATATATTCCTGGACCCTTAGTTTAAGATGAACTGATTGGCTATTAATTCTGTATATTTAAAATGGTAAAACACATTTGCAGGCAAAATGAGACTGGAAGTGAGAGTTCGTAGCAAAATACAGCCATAACAAATAAGTTCAGAGCAAAATCACATCAAAGAACTCATGTTGGCAAATTAAAGAACATGACAAAGCATGTCAAGCACACAATAAAATGAACTGCTTATGTGCGGTTAAAAAAAGGAACAAGAAAACTGTTGTCAAAGTCACCTATGGAAGATGCAGTGATGAAAGCAAGTGTAGTATCAATGGGGGAGAGATAGCCATTTCACGATAAAAAGAAATAGAAGGTAATTGGCCGCGCAAAGTGTACAACTGTTAGCAGTGACACCAAGAGATGTGGCGACAAAGCATCCACCAGAGAAGCAAATGAGAACAAAACAAAACACATATGAAAAGGTGACATTTGACCCACCACACGAGCAGGTACTTTCAATCAACGGGACCAGATGCTCCTTTTACCTTCATTGCTGGAGGTGATGAGCATTAGTTTTGAATAGATATACTTAAAAGTTAGTACATAATTGTAGAATAGACCTCTGCAAAGAATAGATTTATCAGATCACTCGATGCCAGCAAGACCTGGCCTTTCTCTGCAGAAATCATTGTTGCGTAACGTGTCACAAATATGGCTGGTGAAGTTTTAATTACACCTATGTAATTGGCAATCGTTTCATATCATACTCCTTAGCCCAGGCCCTAGAGCTGGACGTCCCGCACTACATAGACACGCTGCAATGACTGTTTTTTGGATGTCACCTAAGGGGTAGCAGGGAAGCACAATAGCTACCGACATAACCTGTTTGCTTTCCTTGCAGCCGAAAGTAGAAACAAGCATTTGCAATGCAATCGGTCTCGCCTTTGGGACATTATATGTATTTAGCTATGCAGCACATTAGCCTTGGTACTGAAATATCTACTGTTCTTTAACATGGATGGATAGTAAGCACCAAACTGCGTGACATGCCAGGTATGAGAACACATGGAGAGAAATATTGCCTTTCAGCGGTAAATGGTATAGTCCAAGCTCTGTTTTTAATATAAAATCAGGGCCTTCGGTGATCATATCACAAGATTTAAAATAATATTATTGTCTACGGGTGTTTGTGGAAGACGATATCTATGGACTGGAATCTAGAAAATGCTAAAGTGATTCTGGTATTTTACTGACCTCTGCTGGTTGTTTTCTATCAAGAAAGTTAAATAGAGGCAGTTGAACAGAAAAAAGTCCCTAAGCGGAAGTAGACATGTCCTAGGGCTGATCTCCAGAGCCCACAAAGTACATACACATAAGTATATAATAAAGTATATACTAGAGTATATACAAGAGGTCTCGAATGCTCGACCTACTCAAACAGTGCACCCAGTTTATGCTGTGCACCACTTCTGCCATGCTGTATATCATTCCTCTTCAACATGTCAACGTCATCGTGCCCAATAAATTATTTTGACAACGACCAGTGACCTCACACGCACTCCTGTGGAGCCGGCCAGGTGTCAGTCTGACTGAGAGCCACCCTCAGTGCTGTGCTTCCTGTTGGGTTTGCTGCCAATTTCAATACAGACACCCGGGTGTGGCAGCTGCAGATGGCCCGTGTGCTCTTGTGCAACCTGATGTACCCTGGTCTGAGACTTACCTAGCTCTCATTCACAGCACACTGGTGTTGAGATACGCTCACCCTCCCCGAGAGAAAAGGTGTAGAGGGGTTGGAAGGATGGAGAAGAGGCAGAAACATATAGGTCTCCCAAAACTTTAGAGGCAGGATAACCAGGCCTCTTGTATGCACACCCTAACTCCTGATTACAGCGAGTGCAAATGACTAATAGATAATAAATAATTGATCAGAGGGTGCAAACATTTGTTGTAGTGACTTATAATAATTAGTAGTTTTCGAAGCCATTCTAGAAGGTGCTCATAAAAGGAGCAATAAGGACCAAGTTAATGGCTTTTGCAAACATTGCACAAACCTAAAAAAGATGAAAGTCGGAGTGAAGCTGTGGGTATTGGGATCTGAGACCTACAGGGCACACACACCACTGTTACTGCACTGGAAACAAAACGTCACTGATCCTGTAGGTGGACAGATGTCAGGACGACACAGGTTTGAGGATGTTCTATCCATTCATTGGATAGTGAACAGGTGAGTACCTCCCAATAGGAGGGGTGTTAGCTATGTCTTGTTAGCTTGAGGGAAATGTCTTGTGTTACTGCTTTTTCCATAAGATGAACAACGTGCCTGGGGTTGGGGCTGGTCTTTTATATATAAGGATTTAAATAGCCCAAACTTTACCCAAAGAGGGTATCAGAGAGCTTTCCGTTCTAGAACAGTGTGAAAACTGATGTGCATTGGGTTTGTCAAGGTCTGTAGAGGTACGGTGAACAAAGAAAGACAACAGAAAGTAAGTAATGTCATGCAGAGAAGTTCCCGGCGGCTGCGATTAATTCCACCGTCCGTCATTATTGTTTTTCTCGGTAGTCGGGTGCAGCCATGCTTAGCTGAGGAACACACTGACATATGGAAACGTGCTCAGTGTCCCCATGTCTGCCGCGAGGCGTTTTTTCCCCCTCGAAGATAAAGCATTGGCACATTTATTTCTGGGGAGCCCCTGCCTCGCAGGCCTCGCTCACCAGCCCTCCGTGACGGTGCACGCGCCTAGGAGAGCGTCTTTAGCAGCGGCGCGTGACACGCGCGCAGCCATAGTGGCTGCTCCCCGCTGAGCCCAGCATTACATTAGGGATGACTGTTGCAGGCCACCGTAACTTTCATGGGATAACAAAAGAGCATGAAAATGTGCAATTTATCGGATGCTGAAACAGACAAGAATAACGTGTTTCACATTGTGCCAGGCACCTCACTCAAGCCGGTTGAGTAGGCATTCACGGGGCTGGGTACGATCGCAAACAGGCGCACAGCACTGGCAGGCTCCAGGCTTCGGCGGTACTTCTCGCGGGGTGTCCTCCTTTAAAGAGCTGTCACCCGTGGATGATGCCCTCTGAGATTCCTCTGGCATTCCGAGCGGCACAGTAGCAGAGTCCATGCCCTGCATGACAAGCGCAGGCCGGGTAACCTCTCAGTAATAGCAGCAAAAGAGAGGGGTCAGAGAAATAAATGAGGGACAACGGCGCGCACTCGAATCATCCAAATAAACAAGCATTGGCAATGCAGGCCTGGGAACCTCTCAGTAATAGCAGCAAAAGAGAGGGGTCAGAGAAATAAATGAGGGACAACAGCGCGCACTCGAATCATCCAAATAAACAAGCATTGGCAATGCAATAACTCGCATTTACTGAGATCTATAGCAATGCGTGCGGGTGACGAGGCAGGAGGGGGGGCAGCTGCGAGAAGGCATCGGACTGCAGGAGGGGCGGCTCAGGAAGAAAGTAGTGGGAAGAAAATAGTCTGTGCTGTGAAGGGGCCAGTAGCTGTGGAAGGACACAAATGACTGACATGGCTGTTATGGGGAGGGACTAACAAGCTTAAAACCAATCGGAAGGCAGCATTTAGAACCTAAGCCAATCAAGAAGATGTCCCGGAGAGTAGGTGGAGCTTCCACAAAGCTTCAACGCAATAGTGTATACTGCATGCCTCACAAAGCGATGGCAGCGCATTCGCGCTGCATCTCTAGGCGAGACCTAAAAATGTAGCACTTCAAGAAAAAAAAAGATAGTTAGCTGCTGCTTGGCACAGACGGCAGTATGAGCATTCCGAGAGCAAAATTTTGCAATATCAAGTTTCACGAAAAAGTTCCAATAAATTGAAATTTAGAGTTGCAAAATCAGAAACTTAACTTCACTTTCCCTTACTGTATGGTATGGTGCCAGAGTATTAGCTCCGAAATATCTTTGCACCATAATATTGTGCTAAAAATACAGTGAATGAAAAATATTGCGGAACAAAATATGGAATGTAAACGCCTTGTTTATTTATTTTTGTAAGTAATACAATTATTAAAAATATAGAATATTAAAATATATATGAAAATATCATGGTATTTAAAATCGTTTCCATTTATATCATAATATGTATGTTTATTTAAATATGAATATGTCACTCATTAGATATTACTTTTTTTTTTAAAAGCACAATTATTATTGTATGTGGTTTACGGGCTATTTGTTTTAATTTCTTATTTTTATCATATTTATATTTAATTATTATATATTTATCTCTGAATTTTATAACTTTTCAGGTTCATTTACTGTGAGATATTTTTTAAACAGATCTTTTTCTGTTGGATGGCGTATGGAATTTTGGGGGGTTTGGGTGGGCAGTGTTCTATTTTTTAGTTCTTTTAATTAATTTAACATGAATACATTTACAATTATAATTTTCTAAGTAATTATGTGAACTAAATTAATTACAAATCATACATTTTTCAGTAATATTGGATTTCAGAAATGTGGGAATTTTTACCTTTTATGGTTTGTGGGATGTATTGGGTAGGTAGTGATTTATCACTAGGATGACATTTACATGTTAAGTTGTTATTGATGTCATTAGTAAAAGTAATTGTCAACATTTTTCAAAAACAATTTTCAACAAAATTCAACTTACGGTTCATTTATAAAGTTAATTTAAAATTGTATATTTTAATTGTTTCTTCAGTAAATTGATTTTGTTTATTTGGGTCCTGATATTTTAGGCGTTATCTATATGGAAGGATATATACAAAATACAAAATTATAAAAATTGATTTTTGGCATAAGGTGATATAGTTTGTACCACAGAATTAAAAAACTAATAATGAAAATGTTTTACAATTGTGTTTATTAAACTGTATATTGCACAGACACCTATTTGTTTCCATTAATATTTGTTTGCAGAAGTGGAGTTAGAATATGAAATATGACACATACATTTCTGCACTTTTCAATAGTAAACCTGCCCTCTGTATCAAATTCAGAATTTAGTCCAATGTTTGTGGAATGGAAGTTTGAATAGTAAATCTGACCCCGTGCCCAAATATATGCACTTTCCAGAATGTTTATAGGTTCGGAGTTAGACATATAACTATGGCCCCGCAAATATTGTTGAGCATAATGTTGAAATGGAGTTGTATGAGCCATTTTTAATTCACAATTACAGCAACTTTTAAAAGTGAGCTTTTGGTTTGTAAGTGAATACGTAACAAAGCAAATAACATAATTAAACAGTAAAACAATATTATTTACATTTTACAATTTATAAACAAAATTTTCACATAATATGATTGCATTACATATAAAGATAATTAAATATCATGCACATTAATAGCTGTAATAATTATTGTAGACAACCTACTAATATTAGTAATAAATAAAATATTACATTTTGAATAATTATATATTTTAACCACATTTAATAAAACAACATGTATATATAAACGTATGAAAAACGGTGAATGAATTTTAGAATTAATACTAACAGGGAAACATAAATAGTAATGTATTAACTAGTAATAATAGAAAACAATTATTCATATTATATAGCAAATTATATAAAGGAACTAAAATACATGTATTTTACTCTTAGAAACATTTTATTATACAAAAATAATTTATGGACATATAATAATAATAATACGTAGAAGGAGTGTAATTGTTTTAACACATATAACATTTTTCAAAGAAAAGTTACATTTTTTAAACACTTCTCTTGAAATAAATATTTGTGTGCATATGTCTAAGTTCATTTAAAAATGTAATTCACACTGTAGAAATTATTATAACACTTTTACAGTATATTTTTACATCAACTGCAAAGTATGTGCGCCAGTAGTAGCTCCTCGAGGGAGTGCTGCAGGGTGGTGGGGCGGGCGGGGGAGGGGCAGGGTGGGGATAGTAAACTACAGCATACGGCCGAACGGAAGTAAGTAAAGAAATAAATAAATACAATGAATTACATTGCACACGCTGCATTGCCATTTGGCGTTGCAGCGTGCGCAATGTAATTTGTTTTATTTATTTATTTCTTTACTTACCTCCGTACGGCCCTATGACGTAGTTTACTACCCCCCACCCTGCCCCTCCCCCGCCCCATCGTGCCCATGTGTGCAAGTGATATGTAATACGTTAGGGAAGTGACGCATAGTATCTACCACCCAGATTCAGGACAATGTCAGTCATCTATAGAGTGTGGCTTAGTGAAATCCCCTCCCTCCATGTCCACAGTGAGTTGCAGCTCATTGTAGAGAGTGTCCCAGCATGTTGCAACGGGGGTCTTCCGCAGTCCCAGTATTTCCTCACGCCTAATGGCTATGCCCTCTGCCTTTGCCCATGCAAGCATCGAATTCGTCCAGGCCATTGAGGTGGGATGGTCAGGTGCCTTCTACCTCTTGGCAATGAGCTACTTGGCTACTCTCAGTCCTAAATCCAAAAATCTTGAGGTAACCTTTGTAGCGGGAGTTCTGGGAAACTTATGCAGCAGGTAGGTCGGCCAGTCATGTGGCAGCGTTCGGTCAGTGCAGGTTCGCAAAAGAGAGGCCACTTAATTGCAGTAGTTACCCATCCGGGCACAACCCCATAGTATGTGAATTAAGTCAGCCCCTTATTCAGCGCATCTGGGACACTTCGCATCTACCCGTTTGAAGTATTGGTTAATTTTTGCTGGCATAAGATATGCCCTATGAATGATGAAGAGCTGTATTTGTGGAAAACGCATATTGCGGGGTATACACATCGGGCTTTCAAGCACCTGTACCCATTCCTTGTTCAGTAAACTGGTGTCCCAGATCGTGCTCCCATTTATGAGGCAATGGGTCGAGGCTAATTGCAGCATGGGTCCTCAGGGAAGCTGCGAACCACCGCGTCAGGTGCCTACCCGACATGTAAGTATTGCATGGTGAGGTGTGTCTGCGGCTCCGTAGTCATGTCCCCCCACCTGGTTGTAAGCGAGGCTATCAATGCATGGTGAGTCAGAAAATGCCCAAGCGGTAGTCCATCTTCCTCAATCAATGACGCGTGTGGTAGGAACAATCCCTCTCGATACAAGTCTCCAAGCGTCTGAATGTTGTTCTCCTGCGATCTATTAAGTACCTGTGGAGAGATTACCGCGCGGCCATCGGAGGTTCCCTCCAGATGTATTGCAGGCGCATAAGGGGTCACCCCACGAGTGATATACAGGCTCCTGCGGAATCATCTGTAGGCTACAGCAAGCAACAAAGGCTCTGGTGGTCTAGAGCGTGCACCTGGGTGGAAGAGGCTAATTATATGCTGCAATGGATAGGGCGGGTGTGTAGTGGCGGTATCTGCACAATAGCAGTCTGAGAGCCAACGCGCCACCCATTAAAGTTGTGGGGCAAGATAATAATGCTCAAGGCAAGGAGCCGCCATTCCCCCTCGATCTACCAGTAGGTAGAGTTTCCGCTGCGCTATCCTGTGCCTGGCGTTACCCCAGATAAAATCCCGAATCTATTTTTCTATGGGGACGAAGAAAGAGGCTGGGATGTAAACCGGCAAGTTTGTGAAATAGTATAAGAGTCTCGGAGAACTACCATTTTGGCAAGTGCAACCCTGCTGGTTACGAATAAAGGTAGAGTGCTCCAGAACAGCATCTGCAACTTGAAGGACGTCACCGCTCAGCCTAGGTTCCCATCGACAAGGTTGTTTGTGTGGTGGTAAATTTGAATGCCTAAGTAGCGGAATGTGTCCGCCGCCCACCATACCTGCTTCCCGCCCATAACGAGATTAGGGTCCTGGAGCCCCTCACTAAATGAGTAAACACAGGATTTGTCTACATTAAAAGTCAGCCCAGGGAGTTTAGCGAACTCCTCCAATAGGCGCATTAAGTGGGCGGGGGCATGGTTGATGTCCCTAATGTAGATAATTAGGTCGTCGGCATATAGCGACACCTGATGCGTGGTGTCTCCCAGAGGTATTCCGTCATGCCCAGTTGGGTGCGCAGCGCTTCTGCCAATGGCTCCATTGTGAGCGCGAACAGGAGCGGAGACAGTGGGCACCCTTGTCTAGTACACCTCTGTATTGGAATAGAGTCGGAAAGATAGGGTCCCAATTTGACTCCGACAGTGGGGTTGTTGTAGAGTAGGCGCGTCATTTGGATAAAGACCGGGCCCAGCGCGAATTTCTCGAACACCATAAATAAGTAACTCCATTCTGGGGAATCAAAGGCCTTCTCCAGGTCCAAAAAAAGGCAACCCTCCCATGGCCATGCTTCCACTGCATACTTAGACGCCCTGAAGAAGCACCGTATATTGAGGGAGATACTACCGGAAGGCACAAAGCCATTTTGATCCGTGTGAACCAGTGATGGAACCGCCTGTGCCAGTCTATCTGCTAATACCTTCACAAGTATCTTGTAATCGATGTTAAGTAGAGCCAAGGGCCTATATGAGCCCATCTCCGCAAGGTCTTTGAGAGGTTTCAACAGCGATATCAGGTGCACGTCCCCAGTTAGGCACTGAGACGGCCCTGCTGTAGACAACTAGAAAGAAGATGGAGACTGAACTACGAGGAATGTAGGAAATCTGTTTACAAAGAAGCTTTAAGGTCCTACAAAGCTGAGATTAAATAAGCGCAAATACACTTCTATGAGGTTAAGATCATTGCCGCCGCTTCTACCCCTAAAGAAATAATCAGAATAGCCAAATCCCTGTCCTGCCTCCCCCAGGAACCTCCCAAGATGGAGGATGCCTCTCAGCACTGCAATGAGTTAGCTGAATACTTCCACCAGAAAATTCAACTAATATATCAGTCTTTTTCTCCTTACGCGCCTGATCCCTCCAACTCTAGTTCTAGAACCAATACGACAAACTCTCTAGAAGAATTCCCCTTGCTAGACGAAAAAGGTCTGGATAATCTCCTCACCAGGGTAACGTCTGGCTCTCCTACAGACCCTGCCCCCCCTCAACATCTTTCCCTGGTCTTTCATACTGCAGGACCAGTCATCATTGACATACTCAACTCCTCCATCACCTCTGGCGGTGTACCCCAGGCCTGGAAGTGCGCCCAGGTCAGAGCTCTTTTAAAAAAACCTAACCTGGACCGTTCCAACTTGGCAAACTATCGCCCCATCTCTGTCCTCCCATGGATGAGTAAATTGATTGAACGTCATATCAACTCTACTTCAGTCAATCACCTCGAATCCAACAATTTGCTCCAAGTCTCCCAAACAGGTTTCCGTCCCCAGTTAGGCACTGAGACGGCCCTGCTCGCTGTTACGGAAGAAGCCAGAAGACTTCTAGCTCAGGGCGGTTCGGCAGCTATCATTCTACTTGACCTCAGTGCCGCCTTCGACACTGTCAACCACAACATTCTACTTGAACGGCTGACTAACATGGGGATAGGAAAGATGGCACTCACTTGGACTCAGTCCTTCCTAAAGGACCGCTTCTATCAAGTCTTTGAGGGGACATCTGTGTCCAATCAGTGGCCTCTTAACTGCGGGGTCCCGCAGGGATCCTCGTTGAGCCCCACCCTTTTTGATGCCTACATGGCCCCACTAGCCGAGATAGTGCTTCCTTTCGGCATCAAAATTATCACCTACGCAGACGACACCCAACTGGTGGTGGCACTTAACAACCCTGAGGGTTCATCTGGCATCCTAGGCCTATGTCTTGATGCAGTTGCCCAATGGATGAGCCATTCTCACCTCAAATTAAATGGGGAGAAGACCGAAATTATGTTCCTAGGGAAGACCCCCTCGCTCTCCTCCTCTTTTGTCTGGCCACCCTGTCTTGGACCTATGCCCACTCCCAAGCAACAGATCAAAAGTCTAGGCGTATGGCTTGATAGCTCCCTCTGTTTTAATCATCAGACCACTAAGCTCTCGGCCACCTGTTTTGGACTGTTGCGAATGCTCAGGAAAATCCTCCCCCTACTCCCTTTTCAAGCCAGGAGAATCATGGTACAAGCCATGATTCTATCCCGCCTGGACTACGGGAACGCACTCTACCTGGGCGCCCCTCAGTCCACCCTAAATAGACTTCAGGTGATCCAAAACTGCGCAGCGCGTCACCTGTTACAGATTCCCCGCAGACAGTCAGCTAAGCCTGCCTTAATAAATCTACACTGGTTGCCCATCCGAGCCAGGATCCAGTTTAAAGCCATGTGTCTAACTCACAAGGCCATGTGGAAGTACGGCTCCCACATTATTCAATCCTTAGTTGTGCCCTATCAACCCACCAGGACTCTTCGTTCCAGTGCCGCTTTCCTTGCCACGCCTCTGAAAGTCCGAAGATCTAGGTGGGGCGGACGCTCCTTCACTCTGAATGCCTCCAACCTCTGGAACACCCTCCCGCACACGCTCCGTAGTGAACCCAACATATCGATCTTCCGTAAACACCTCAAGACCCACCTGTTCCTCTCAGCATTTCAGTGATACTCCTTCTTTTTTGTGCTCCCCGTGTCCGCAAGCGCTAGGAGGCCTCCAGGTAGCTACGCGCTATACAAATATAATTTCATTCATTCATTCATTCACTTTGCGCATAGAGGGTGGAAGCTGCTGAGATTCTAATGCAGTGGCATATAGGGTGTGGAGACGCTGTTCAAGGGAGACTTGGTATGCTTTGTAGTACTCTGCTGGCAGCCCATCAGGGCCCAGGGTCTTACCCAAAGTAAGCAATTGTATGGCTTCCCCAATCTCTTCCAATGTAACCGGCGTGTTAAGTGTCTCCCCAAGTCCAATGTCTAGACTACGGGAATGGTGCCAACATAAAGTAACTTTTTTACACTAGGTACCAGCAAGAAAGATTGGGCTAAAATTATTCTGCTTGAGTTTTGTTGTAAAGGGATGTCACTGAGATATTGCTTCTTGTTCCTTTTGCTTTTTACAGTTTTGTGGTCTTTGGTCGAAAGATGCAGTGTTTAGAAGCATGTTTTAGGTATTATTTAATTATTTTATAAACTCTAGAGAATCAGGAAATATCAAAATCATATTTAATATTTTGGCTATGTTTTATTCTTTCACTGATAGGTAAAATGGTTGGTTTCATAAGAATCTTTCCCAATATGTGCCATCACATTTACCAACAGACATCGAATTGGTGAAACCCTCTGATGCATCAGCCCCCTTTTCTAGCGAGTCAGTATTGATAGTAGGTAAATTGCCAAACACCCCAGGCTTTAAACATTCAATGCAAGGTGTAGTGACAGGTTTATGTGAAAAGAGTGCTGTCACCAAGCATCTGGGATAGTGGCAAAAACATGACTCCACACATTTGGAAAACATGGAACGCCGTGTCACTTGGAATGCTGCTGCAAATTTGTTTTTACCAAGTTCAACAAAGCTTGGAGTGATATTGTTTGTATTTGCAGTGATTCAGCTACGTATATGAAAAAGTTGTGTGATGACCTGTCAAAATTGATACCTGAGCTGAAGTGCTTCCCTTTAAGAGATCCTTGCCACTTGCTAGATGGTATGCTAAAAGCATCTTTACAATCTTCATAGTTAATAAAGAATGCTATTGACTTTGTAATCCATTCTGGTGCACTGTTTCGTTATGTTCGGGAACTAAAACGCAAATATTTCTCATTTTGTGCTTGGTGTGGCATCAAAAAAAGAGTCATCAGAACTATGTCATTTAGCATGTAGTTCTCAGTCTTAGAGGCTCTGAATACTATATTATCCATGTGGCGACCGTTTACAGAATTTTTGCTTCGTGATGATGCCAAATTAAAGAAATGTGAGGATCTTTGGTCGCATATTGATAGTGATGTGAAAAAAGTACACTCTACTGCGTTCTTAGATTTATAGGAAAACATGACTGCTGTAGTAAACATAGTAAAAAAACGACAGTCTGAAAACACCCTTGTCTACCAAATGTTCAGCGTAATTGGTGCAGATGTGATACATATCCTTGATAGTAGGTTGGGCGACACTTTTAGTGACTTTGGCACTGCAACATGTTCCATGTTAAAATGCTTGCCACTTGGTAAGCAAAGAAATGTTGAGGAGCAATTCAGGAAATCTTATTTTACAATGCATGAGAAATGGCTTGCCATGATGCAAAGAAATGTCCCTTCACCAACCATGGCATTTGAAGTCAATGAAGACTCACTGTGGTAATCTGCACAAGTTCTAGATCCTTTCCGTAAAGTGGAATTTTTTTCAGACGTCCACTGTTTTTGTAAGGTATTGAAATCACTGAAAAACACTGAAAACCCCCCACCACAATCTACCAAAAATTGAAACTGAAAACAGGAAAGCTTAGATATATATAAATTCATCAATAAAGCATGTTCTTTAGCTGATTTGGATAAGTATTTGAATGGTGCGCACAAACTAATATATAGTAATCCCCATCCTTAGGCTAAGGTGCACATTAAAAACATTTCCAACATTTCAAGCTGACCTATTTTTATCTTTGAAGCAAATCTGTATACAGTTTGGGATATCACAAGGACACTGTATTTAAGCAAGATCATCTTGTTTAGATGTAATCTAACTTATTTATTATGAATCACTGTCATTTCTTGACCACTTACAAAAATCACCATTAACATTTCAGCACTTTGTAAAAATATAGGTGCCAGGGCCAGGAGACGCTGCAGCTTGCCCCACCCATTGCCCCTGCCAGTGTTATCAATGACAGTTTCAACACAACTATTAACCATCACTGTTGGAAACCGGGTTCCCAGCACAGTGGTAGCTCGGCTCGAGCGGTTGGGGGTCAGGCACCGTGTTAAGCGTACGTCACACCCTCACAATAACCATGCGTTCATCCGTTCCAAAAACGACACTACACCGTAAAAATTATTGGAGACAAGTTGAAAATATATATGTCTTTATCTTATTTTCTCTTAGTTGCAGGTTTCATAACATAAATGCAATACAATAAGATTTTCCTTAAAAGAGCAGGTCAAATAAATAATACTACATTGGAATTTCAATAAATAGGTTCAGGACCTCATTAAGCAAAGAATAAATAGATGTGCAATAAATACAGATGGCAAATAAATACAGTCAGACAATAAATATAGTGCAGGAATAAATTAGTGGATGACAATAAATAAAGCACCTCCAATAAATAAGGTAAAACAATCAATGACAGTTACAGTTCAAATCATTTACATGAGGTCACTTGGTCTTACTTTGCCCATCCACAACTTAAGGACACTTGGATGGCATGGGGGTGTCCCACCTAGATTGGTCAAGGCTGGGGCCTAAGCTGAGGCAGAATGAGGGTAACCTAAAGATCTGGCCCTCCAAACTACACAGCCCCTCACAGATGTCACTGCACCAGTCTTAGTTCACCCCTGGCACTCCCAGGCTGGTTCTAACACCCCTCTAGCCCCTAGAATGGTCTTTTAGGGCTCCACGGGGCCTTAAACACCCCCTCTACCACTTACTGCCCTTTTCACGATGATCGGCTCCGCTCGGCACCGTGTCGACGCCGTGAGGCGGCTCCGGATCGATGTCGCTAGACGGTCTCGACTCGATGTCGCTGGGTGGTCTCGACTCGATGACGCTGGACGGTCTCGACTCGATGTCGCTGGGCGGTCTTGACTCGATGTCGCTGGGCGGTCTCGACTCGATGTCGCTGGGCGGTCTCGACTCGATGTCGCCTTCCGGCGTCACAGGGACTCGGACTCCCCACTTCCTGGTGTCTCCGGAGTGCGATCTCCACTCCCGACCTCCGGCGCGCTTCACCTCAGTTTCCGGCGACTCCGGTGGGCGGACTTCACTCCCCCGTCGACGCCTCACCTCGACCTCAGGTGACTCCCGACTCGACCTCCGGCGCCTTTCCACGACCTCCGTCGGCGCCCTCACCTCGACCTCGAGTGAATCTCCACTCGACCTCCGGCGCCTCTCCACGACCTCCGTCGGCGCCCTCACTCGACCTCTGGCGGCTCCGGGTATGACGTCTGCTTTCTGTCAGCGCCGCTTCTCCACCTCAGGCCCCAGGTCTCCAGGCTTCTCGACGTCAGGACTCCAGGAGGACACTGCTGAACAGGTCAGGAACTTGCTGTTCTTCTTCTTTAAGGCCTGTTTCAAATGTTCAGTTCCTTAAGATGGTTCTTCTGGTCTTGGTCCCACACAGGGCTCTAGGCTGGGCTTGGTCAGTAGAGACTAGCATCAAGGGTGGGTTTCTGGACCCCACTCCAAGCACTGGTTTCCACCTCTGCTGCCTTACTCCGACCTCCTTCTATCTCTGTCCTCTCTCTTCTCCCGTCAGTTGCCAACTGCCCCTCTGAGATGGCCTCCCAACATTCTAAACTGCCTCCCACTGTCACAGGGTTCTAGAATGTTCCAGGAGGTTCTGGTGATGTCACAGGTGACAATGGGTGGCCACCATTTTGTGTCTCAGGCTCTCAGACAGAAGTTCCAGGGGTAGGGAAAATGGCTCCCTGACCCTGCATCAACACTAAAAAGTCTGGTGGTTCCCAAAAAGGAAAAATTATAACAGGGTTTGAGGCAAAAGTGGGACAAAATAAATAATGATGAGGAGGGACCACCCAAAGGGCTGACAGGTCTAACAATCACACTTCTATAAGTGTGACAATTCAGACTACTCCAGGTGGTCCAAATCTATTAGAATGGCTTGGGCAACAGGCATTAGTCATTTTAATGTGTATTGAATTATAAAACAGGTGTTATTGTACTCATCACTACATCAGACAAACAGTGCAACCATGTGGCAGACTGTCATAAGTGTCGGTGTTGACAATTAAGTGCAGTGCCCAGCCCTCTAAGCCACCAGCACACATTAAACTCTGGCATGGTGGCCATCAACCCAATGAGCTTATTTGATTCATGTTTTGCTTACTTGTGTACTCCTTTACTCAATGACTCCTCTGATTGGGTTCCAGAGGGAGCCTTGTGGCCTCCCACACACAGTCTCTTATGCTATTGGCATATCTAGATTAGATGAGCCAGCTATGAAGATTTTACATAATCACATAAGTTGAGCACCTCCCAAAGTGTGCTTTTCAGTACTTAGTAGGGTGTTTTGGTGATTATAGTAGATAATGTAGACTGGGCCAATGAACACCAGGAAAGGTATGGGATTTCTTTACACTTTGGCAGACAAGATAGTCTGTCTTAAACGTGGTGGTTAGCCTGTCTGTCATGTTACAAATGCATTATAGACAATGGTATTTGCAGTGTGGTGGACCTGATATCCACCATGTTTTGGCAAATGATTTTGTCTGCCAAAATCTAAATAAGACTCTAGATACTTTATACTATAACAATGTTGTTGGATGTGGCCCTTTTTGCAGGGTCATCCCTAAACATTTTGCCTTTCTCCTAGCCTTTTTTCTAACATGATGTTGGTGGTTCTATGACTCTGGGCACTTTAACACTGCTGTCCAGTATAAAGTGGGTGATATCTCATAAACACAGGGCTGGTGAATTAAATGCTACTGGTGACTTGCAGCGTTGATTGCGCCACCCACCAAAGTAGCCTTTCAAATCTATCTCAGGCCTTTGCCATTGCAGGGCCTGTGTGCGCAGTGTTACTGCCGCTGTGACATGGCTCTTAAAGTGTGTGCCATGTCTGTGACCCCCCCTTTTACTACATGTCAGTCACCCCTAAGGAAGGTCCTAGCTAGCCCTATGGGCATGGTGCATTGTAGGTAAAAGGTAGGACATGTGTATGTAACATGTCCTGGTAGTGACAAATAGCCATTTTGGTTTCTCACTACTGTGAGGCTTCCCTCACATAGGAATGCATTGGGGATTCCCTGATAAGTGTTTCAGTGGTAATTCCTGATATGAGAGGAGCAGCGTGGTCAAGTTTGGTATGTTTGAAATAGTAATAATAAATGCTACGCAATGGTGTGTTCAGATTTATTATAACTATTTTAGAAATGCCACTTTTCGAAGTTGGCATTTCTGTGTGCTATGTGTCTGCCTGCCTTATGTGGATTGCATGTCTGGCTTTGGAGTTACAGGAGCTGGTGAAGTGTGTGTGGCTCCAGGAGGGGCAGGGTGAGTCAGCGCTAGGCTGAATAGAGCATCTGCATTTGGAGTAGTGGTTGGAGACGTCCCCTGACCCTGAATAGACCTGTGCCTGCCTATGTGAATGATGGCTCCACCCCCCTGTGGTGTGTCTGATGACAGAGCCCCCATCTCACAAAGGAGGGTGTGAGCAGTGTACACAGGGTCCTCCACACTCCCCAGAACCAGTTAGGACTGGTTCCCACCAAGCCCTGTGCCAGGGCAGATAAAAAAAAGTGCTAGTATAAGCACTGGGGCTGTGACCCCATGAAAAGGGGTGCTGTTCCTGTGCCTACTGGGGCTTGCTGCTGCTGGGGCTCAGGAGGAACCACCACGAGGGCTTGCCTCCCTGCTGGAGGGCCCTGTGTGCTGGCCTCCCTGTGCCCAGCTATGCCCTTGAACTTTAAGGACTTCCAAGAACTATGGGCTTAGTGCCTTGTGAGCCCCGTACTTTACTTGCCAAGGAGAGAGGAGCATGTGGCCTGGCAGCGCGGGGCTGTGACGTGCCCCGAGGGAATCCTAGCATGTGTGATTTCCCCTGCACTGATTACTGGAGCGGGAACCCACCCCGCATTTGTTCCTTTCTGACGGGTGCCCTTTCCGCGTTTATGCCTTAAGAAGCGCTGGCGCCATGCAGTGCTGTGCTGCGTGAAGTTTCCTGGAGGGAACCCTGGCCTGTGGGGCTCCCCTGTGCCGCTGGTGGAGCGGGGGCCCACCCCGCATGTGAGTTTATTTAGTTGGCCCGCCCCGCATTAGCCATCTTTCGAGAAACAGCGGCCGCCACGTTTGCCTGCAGCGACCCAGAAGCCAGGCAAGAGCCTTCTGACTGTGGGCTGAGCCAGAGGGGAGTCTGGAAGACGGCCGAAGAGGAAGTCCAGCCAAAGGGTGCCTGTCATGAAACGGGGCTCCCGTGAGTGTGGAGAGCCCCATGGTGTTGCCTAGAGGGGCCCCGGTGAAAGGGGGCTCCACGAAGCCTTCCGGGTGCCAGAAGCGGCACCAGAGGAGATAGGAGGTGTCCCAAGAGAGAGCCCGGTGAGTGGAGCTAAGTTGTGAGTCTGGTGGGAGGGGGGGTGTCGGGGCACATTGTTGGTGCCCTCCCCCTGTGGTCACTCCTAAGGCACAGAGGTGCCCGTGCCTCTGTCTTCCTCAAAGCTGGACCGCCGTGGTAGACGGCTGCAACGTTTGGGCTCCTTTGGTTTTCAGTGTCCCAGTGGGGCCCTCGGGCACGTTAAGCGTCAGTGCCTGTTTGTTTCTTCAGTTGTGCGGCCATAGTGGGCAGCTGCAACGTTTGGGGGCCATGTTATTTTAGAGTCCCAGTGGGATGGGCAGCTGTACCGTGGGAGTGATTTTGTGTTCCAGAGCCCCAGAGGGGAGTTCCAACGTGCTCTGAGTGCCAGTGCTTGATTCACAGCTGCACCACCATTGCAGGCAGCTGCAACGTTTGGGGCCATTTCTGTTGTGGAGGAAGGGGTGAGTTGCACCCCACGCCCCTGCGCTTTGTGGTCTGTGGTGTCGCTGCATAGACAGCTACACCCTGACATTTTTGGACATAGGGCATTTGGGCCCCCTAGAGAAGGCCAGTTGGCCTGAGGGTTAGGTTTATGTTGGTAGGGCGCAAAGCCCTGATGTGATGCTTACTGCATAATGTATTTTATGCCTAAGGTGATATATGCTGATGGGTGCCAAATGTGATTTATACACCATGATTTATGGGTAATATGTTTATGCTAGTGAGGCCTATTGCGTAATGTGTTTATGCTTAAGAGGTTATTGCATAATGTGTTTTTGTTGATGAGGCCTATTGCGTAATGTGTTTATGCTAATGACGTGGGTCTATTGGGTTTATGCATAATGTGATAATGCTGAGGTCATTATTGTACCAGTAATTACTGGTTATGTTTTATATTTACCTACCTGTTCTGATGGTTCTGACAGTGGCCCGATTGGCCCTGTCCTGTATATAATCCCCTGTGAATATTGCCTAGTGCCAGTTGGCACAGGGTAGATGGTGTGATTATGATTCTAATGTGTTTGTGATAATACAAAGGCTATTTTTGATATAACCTTGTGTGGAGTTTCTTTTGTGGTGTGCCTAATGTGTTGCTGCTGTGTGTATGTGTTGCGCAAACGCTTTACACATTACCTCTGGGATAAGCCTGACTGCTCGTGCCAAGCTACCAAGGGGGTGAGCAGAGGTTATCTTCAGCGTGTAATTCCCTTGCCCTGACTAGAGTAGTGGTTTCTGCGTGGTTTAGGCACATACCCTAGCCAACCAGAAATCCCATTTCTAGCAATGTGAAACGTGAACTACCAAATATATGCCAGGCATTGACTGTCTAATTTTACACTGTGATTGGCTATGATTGACTTTCCTGAGTATCTGAACATCCTGTTTGTGCCTGACTGACAGAATATTTTAAAAAATAATGGCATTACATAATTTAGGTTGTAGTTGGGTATAGTGAAGCCAGGCGGGGGGATTCTTCAGGTACTCATGAAAGCCCTTTGACCAGTAGGCATACCAGTATTGGGCAGAAATATGTTTATCACTATTAATTGCTGAGTCCTATATTCTGACTCACCATCTTCCCTACTATAATCTGTTTGTAGCCTTGCACAAGTGATGATCATGACACAAAGGAGTCAAAGGTTCCCCCTTAATACTTAATTTATGTGACCCTTCTCCCACGTACAAAATTGCTCTCAATCAGAGCTGCAAATAAACCCTCCTGACACCAACAGTCGCTCACAAAGCACTGACCCCTATGATGAGGCATGCAATCCAGAGAGGGTGAGGGATCAGTGTCCCTTTTTGACAAAACAGCTAGAGTTGTGCTAGAAAGCCTGGTTAGTTGGGAGACTAACAATCTCATATAAGAGCAACACAGCTTTTTTATCTTTGGTTACACTACCAAGTCACAGCAATGAACACTTCGGTGAAATAGCATATTTCTATTTTGGCACCAAGTTGTGTAACAATCTCTCAGGAGAATTGCTTCCTCTGGGCCACCAATTCTTTACTCTGAGTTTTTAAAGATTAACCAATCTATAGCGCTTAAAAACATATAGCACCAACTTGGGACATCTGGTCGCACTTAACCGGTACAAAGTCAATCAATCAATCAAAATAACTTTATTTGGTTTTCACGTGTAAAACCATAAAAGTTTCCAATATTTAAAAACAATGCATGATAAAAATTCATAAAACGGTTACACAGTTCATCACCCAGTAAACCAGACCCCATAGGGATCTCATACAATTCATAGGCAAAATACAATTAAAAAATACTTGGTCCCTTAAACATAAGAGTTAAAATAAACCAATGGATAGATGACTCCCGGGATCCTATCTAATAATTGTGTCTCATCCCGATCCTCACAGATACTACAGTTTAATCAAGGTAGGCTCTAAGCTTCACTGCAGATTTAAGAAAATTAAGGACAAGTAAAATAGAATATTCATGCAACAGCCGTAAATAAATAACAGCTGGGTGAGCCTGCCTCAATTTCATCCTCCTTAAAATAGGAACAATAAAAGTTTTCCGGGGGATCGCATAAAACTTAAAGAATAACACAAAATTAAGCAAATCCTGTGGAGACTCACCGTCGGAGCCACAAGATGCTATAATCTGTCCTCTACTACTCCCCCTTGGTAAAGCCAGCAAGAGGTGAAAAAAATCCAGGCGAAACCTGGTGAAAAAAAACGTTCATAGGTACTAAAAGATCCCAGAAGATGTGGCTCAGTAAATAATGTAGTTTTCAGTGTTCAAAATTTTTGAAAACTAGGGGGCATATTATCAAGGATGGCGTTAAAAATTATCTCCGCTTTAGCGGCAGAAAACTGCCGCTTAAGCGGCGATAATGGGCTTGATAATATGCCCTTGTGAATTCCCATATAAGCCCATGTTTTGGTGTCAACATGGGCTTCTATGGGAATTCTCGAGGGCATATTATCAAGCCTTCTATCGCCGCTTTAGCGGCAGTTTTCTGCCGCTAAAGCGGCTTGATAATATGCCCCTTAGTTTCCTCAATTCCAGCTCTACCCTCTCTAATTTCCTTAGACTGCAAAAGGACTCCCTTACCCACCCCAAATCCTTTTTAGATACAGATTCTGGGTTAGTGTATAATTCTGCTCTTCCTAGTCTTTCAAAGCTACTCTTTATGTATCTAAGCCATGGTTTGTGATGGGCAGCATAGTCAAGGGTCATACACTCTTTCAATATCAATTGAGTCAACAACAATCCTTCATTTCGTCAAATTTTTAACCAAAATGTTAGTGGACGGAGAGCCAATGTGTCAAACAGATACGGGACCCCCAGTTCTTCATGTACCACCATGTTAGATGTTCGACGGGGTACACCTAATAGACGCTTCAAAAACTTATTCTCAGAAACTTGTAAGTCTTCTGTGATTACATGCCCCCATATTTCACTATCGTAAGAGACTGTCGCAACACACTTAGCCTGATATATCTTTAAAAGTGCAGCGATAGGTCTCTTGCCTAATTTAGAAGCAAAATTAAAAATGGACGTATTTGCCCGACCTAAGTCTCCTCTCTTTCTCTGTTTTAGTGGGCCCCATTTCATCTGTTCATCCAATATGACCCCCGAATACGAGAAGACATCAGTGCGGGGGACCTGAGCAGTGCCTACCCTAAATTGAAGGGTCTTTTTCGTGCAAAGGCCCACCTGCATCACAAAAGATTTGGAGTTGTTTATGGTTAAATCCCGGGCCATCTAAAAGGCAGAGAAGGAGTCAAGCAGTGTTTGTAACCCCCATCCGCGTATAATAAAACCGGCAAACCACGTCGGCCTACCTGCGGATAGTTAACCCTTGTAGTCTGTAGCACTTTACCAGATCGTTGATATACAAGTTAAACAAAAAGGGGGCCAAAATACACCCTTGGAGTACTCCTCTCTTTATGGCAAAATTACGGGAGACTCTTAAATCTTGCGAGAATCTAACCTGCGCCATTGTTGCTTGATGGAGATTTTCCAAAAAATAGAAGATGTTATCATCTACCCCAATAGCCAGCATGGTCTGCCACAGTTTGGCCCTATTCACGCGATCGAACACGGAAGACAGATCCATGAACGCTAGATAAATCGTGCTAGGGCGGGCTACCGTATATTTATTGAGAATCATAGATAGGTTGAGACACTGGGGCACAGTGGACCGCCCAGGGTGGAACCCATACTGAATGTCCGATACAATGACATGTTCCTCTGTCCAAGTGGTCAGCCTATCTAAAAGTACTTGACCCACCACCTTAACCACCGAATCCAACAAAGAAATTGGTCTGTAACAATGAGTACTATCCCGATTACCTGTTTTAAAAACAGGCACTATAGTAGAGGTAGCCCAAGACTCAGGACAGCCGTATTTTGCTGCTGCATTCATAACTGCCGTAAGAATCGGTGTCCAAAAATTTAGATCTGATTTAAAGAGGTCAGATGGGATGCCATCAGGTCCCAGAGCTTTGTTACTGACAATCCGACAATACAATCCTTGACCTCTGCTAAGTTAAAAACCATGTCAGGGATACCAGCCTCCTGGGGAAAAAGAACAGTTTAGCTCCCGGGGGGGCACTCAAACATGGCTTCAAAGTGGAGCACCCACTCCTCCTCAGTAATATGGGCACCTACTGCACTTCCTTCCTCATGATTTAAAAAGGGTCTATTGATTATGCTCCAGAATCTGGAACTGGCCCTCAACGTACTAGCCTCAATTAACTCCTTCCAGGCTCCCCCATTTAAAGCAGACTTGCATCTTGCCAATTCTGCTTTACACTCTCTTCAGCAAGATCTCACTAATATAGGATCTCTTGGGCTCCTATTTAAGGATTCCCGCAGTTTCCTTGCTGCCCGGGAACAAAGGGAATCAAACCATCTAGAGGACTGAATAACAGGTTGCCGAGCCAGTGCGCTTAAGAAATCACTTATTTTATCTGAAATAATTTAAAAAGCACTAATGACCTCCCCCGGCGCCGTGGTCGGTGTAGTGCACAAGGCCAGCTCGTTAGCACTTGAGACTGACATCAACTCATAGAATGCGTCTGGTGATATCTGTGTTCATTTTAGCCGCCTCCCACCATCTATTGGTCTCACCAACCCACTCTGCCCAGCCCCCCCCCTTGCAACAATAAAGGCCCACAAAGATGAACACACAGAGAATTATGATCATTGTGTACACTCGCTTGAATAGCGAATCCTGTGAATGATTCTAGTAGAGGTGATGATACCAAAATAAAATCTATAAATTAACCATCACCCCTTCCTATAAAAGATGGAATAACGGCCTTGCTACAAGGGTCAGATAAACACACGAGGGAAGATAAATCAAATTCATGGAGGAGGCCATTCAATGTATCCCCTTGTAGGGAATGTTCAAAATGGATTCCTCTCACACCTGGACATCCCAGATCAGCCAATCTAGATACCCTGTGGTCACTGCATGTGTGAATATTAAAATCCCTGGCAATCATAACATTTTGCAAAGCGACATTAAGGTGTTGCCTAACAAAGGAGCCCAACAAGGAAATATTACACACACCCTTGGTACAAGATGTTGAATTATAAAAATGTATGAGACCCAATGTTTGGGACCCCCTACAGAGTACCAGGGACTGTATATACAGGCTTGCTGTAGGCAGGACCAACAACTTGCATTCAACTGCCATGGAAATATAAATTGCAAGGCCACCTCTTGGTCCTCCTACATATGAGGGGATAGCCGGAACAGAAAACATCTCATAGCTCTCCAATGGTAAACTACTTTCAGTCAACCACGTTTCCTGCAAACAAATCACACTGAATTGTTTTATAAACGCAATCCACAAAGGGTCAGAAAACTTGTTGGTTAGACCAGCAATGTTTCAGGATGTAAAATTTGTTGGTTTCACCCATAGTCCCATTACTTGGCTGTGAACTTTCCCGCTGGTTAGTAGATATCACTAGATTCGTAGAAGCAGGCCCACTAAGTTAGTCACAAGCATCCAAGGCAGCAGAGGGTGCAAAACAGTTTGTTAGCTCCAAAATGGGAGAAAGTGGCTCCTGCCGGCCATGTACTGTCCAATTCCAGTAATTTGGATCAGGAGCCAAATTCGGATTTGTGTTCCTGAAAGATGGATATAATGGCATATGACTGTTGATTGGGGCCCTGAAAGTGTTAGACATGTAATTCCACCCCAATGGTTCAGGTATATAAAAGAAACCAAGAGGTAGAGCCATGATGGATGATTTAGGACCAAAAGGGGCATTATTCAAATTTGTGATCAAAATCCTTTCTGCAATGTGAGGTCGATTAAAGTTGATAATAACACAATCACCCTTGCAGGACTTATGGGAACTGCCGAGCCAGTTGACCCTTCGCACCATCTTGATGTTTTTCTCTACCCTCATTCCTATAGCCTTATAGCCCGCCGTAGCGGGCTATACCGGCTGTTAAAGGCCCGCTGCAGCGTTAAAGGCCCGAGCCGAAGGCGAGGGACTTTAACTAACGCAGCGGGACTTTAATAGCGGTATAGCCCTGCTACGAAGGGCTATAAGGCTATTAGAACATTCTGCCACTAGAGGGCAGAATGTTCTTACAAAACGAAGCCTTCAGGGAGCGCGAGGGAATTGAAATCCCCTCAGGCTCCCTGAAGTCTCTGTTCACAACCAGAGCTGTGAACAAAGACACATTGGAATGTTGGCGCTCCGGGCTTATACCAGCCATTATAAGCCAGGAGCACTCCATTGTTTTCAATGGAGCTGCCAACATTCCAATGTTCTAATAAAGCTGTATTACAGGATAGCCAATATAATACTTTGTTCTTCAATTGAGAGTAATCCTCCTTGGCCCCCTGAGGTAGAGTTGGTACGTTCCCCACTATCACAACATATAGAGTCGATTCTGCTGGCAGATGGATAACAGGCAAGTCCTGCATGGAGTTCTCCAGAGAGCCCTCCCCTCCCCCACTGAGATTACTCCCCAGGTGCGTTAATCCCGTGGGTTGATCCCGTATAGCCGATCTTTCCATTGGGCCAGAGATTATGCCTGGTTTTGACACAGTGTGGATCACAGAGGGGGGCGAGACCGGACGCGAATCGGCATGGCCCCTCGATAACTTTAGAGGGGAAGTGGAGGTTCCCTAGTGTTCGTATGTAGGCCTGCCAAGGTAGGACAATTCGGTGCTGAGGGAGCCATTAATGACCTTGATTCCAGGTTAGCGGCTACACCTTCTAGCGTAACACAACATTTGAGGTCAGAAATACCTTTTTCAATCGCGGTCAAACGTTGGATTACTGAGCCCAATTTAGAGTCCATCATAACCCTTATGGAATCCTGAAAGGATTCTAATATGCACATCAGATCTACTTTTGTCAGTCCTTGGTCGACTGGGGTCTTCTGGGATGACGAGTCAGCTCTTGATCTTTTAGCCTTTCCCCCAAGGCAGTTGGCCCTTTCTTTTCGTGCCCGTCCCTTGATTGACTGATTCAACACCTCCAGGTCTCCCTCACGTAGCTATTCCAGCAGCTAATGGTTTAATGGAATGACTAATGGATGTAGCCCCCACTTTCCCCCAACTTGAATGTACGTTGTCCTCCCTGGAATTATTAACCACGATAGTCTTTGTAAGGGGTAACTGCTGGCCAGTTAAACAACTGTTCAATCAGACGGATGCTTGCACCCCAAAGTTATTAGGAGATTTGTCGACACTATCCACAGACCTTTGTGTAAATGTGGGCAAGGGAAGATGGGCATTTACAGGAGATCTGTAGAGACGCCGGTTCACCAGCTCAATCACCTAATAGAGCACTAATGCGGCCCGCGCGAAAACGAGTCCATGGTCACCACTGAACCTAAGGTGCCAGCCGTGGCCGCCCCAGGAACTGTAGACACCTTATGTTTCCCCATGTAGTACCCAAGTCGATGAACCAATTAACAGGTCTTCAGCACAAGAACCGCAAGGGTCAGAGTCAAAGTCCGCCGATACATAAATAGAAAGTTAGACCCACGTTCCTTGGTACTCCGGCTACTGAATCCCTTGGGTTGCTAGTACTCCGATTCTACGGCCAGCGGACTATTCACAGGAGTATATGAAGATAAAAATAAGGGGAGTTATCTCCCTACTTGGTCCTCTGCTGCTGCCACTAGAACTGGAACTGGAGCTGGTGCAAGAGCTGGAAGATGGCAGAGTACTGAAGTCTGAAGAAGATGAAAAGGTGAGACCAAAAGGGTTGGCCCAGCCCAGCCTCCTCCGGTCTCGGACGGGCCCGCTCTTGACCCGGACTTTGCCCAGATGCGGCCCAGGCATGCTGTGGGAGGCTCTGGTTGTTTTTGTGCACCTCCCGGCGCAACAACCAGCGTTGGCGGCTCACGGGCTACGAAGAATGGCGGGAAATAGAATCCCTCAGAGAGCCGGTGCAGTGAGTCATTCTCCCATGCTGCGGGAGGCTCTGGTTGTTTTTGTGCGCCTCCGGGCACAACAGTCAGCATTGGCGGCTCAGGGGCCGCAAGGAGTGGCGGGAAATGGAGTACCCCGAGAGCCGGTGCAGAGAGTCATTCTCCCGTGCTGTGGGAGGCTCTGGTTGTTTTTGTGTGCCTCCAGGCACAACAGTCAGCATTGGTGGCTTAAGGGACCCTAGGAATGGCAGGAAATGGAGTCCCCCCGAAAGCCGGTGCAGCGAATCGTTCTCCACAAAGACAAAGTTTAGTCAAAGTTTGAGGCTGACCTTGATTGAGCCCTAGTGGCATACACTAAACGGGAGGCCTGATAAAAAAAAATCCTTCGGACTTAGAAACTTTTCTGGAGGATTTCCTCATGATGACAAGTGGTCCGCTGCAGCAGGCCAATTTCTGTGCCATGTCATCGGATTGATTTTCCACAAGGAACCAGTCAAATCCTGGATGTCTGGAGCTCCAAAGCTTTCAGTGGGACGAACCTGAAATCCGGGGCACGGTTGAAGGTAATTGGCATGACTCTCGACGCCGGGTCAGGCTACTTAGGGAGCTTTTTCCAAAAGTTGTTCCAAACTTCTCCAAACTTCAGGAACTTCTTCCTGAAGTTCCTCTTGAGGGTTCAAAGTGTCCAGAACACAAATGCAAGGGTCTAAAAGCTCTGAGATGGTCTTGCACGTTTGGTGCTACAGTTCCCTCTATGCACCTGGCCAAATCCTTAAATGTCCACTGGACGCACTCCGGGCTGGGGACTTCTTAAGGGAGATGGTGCTTTCAGGGAGTCCACTTCTTAAACCTTTTTGGAGCAAGGTAATGTCCTCAGGGCTGTAGTTCCAAGTGTGCAACAGGAGCAGTCCTTAAGGGAGTAATCCTGTGGGGTGCAGACCAGGGTTCCAGCAAGGCAGTCCTTCTTCTTGTAATTTCAGGCAGAAAATCTGAGTTGCTATGCAGCTCTCACACATTTATTCAATGATCTGGGGCGACAAGCAGGGGGGCACCCCTGTCCAGTTAGGTGCCGGGTGCTACTCAAAAGCATGACAACTTCCTCCAAAGTGTGGCATATTTTTGTCTCACAAAGCACTGCACTTTAAAATTCAAGATGGAGATTTTCTCTACTTTGGAGTAAGAGCTGGCTAAACCAACCTACTAGTGTGGCTCATTTCCATTAACACTCTCCCTCACCTCCTGCAAATCAAATTCCATTCCCTGCCTAACATCTGGCTTGGGTTACAGGAAGGGGTGGTAGGCCTGGCTGGCATTCCTTATTGTCCTGCTCTCTTTGAAGCCCAGTTTGACTGACCGAGTCCCTACCTGGCCTGTTTTCTGCAGCTGAAGAGCTCTCCCCATCAGATAACCTCTGCTCTATGCAAGCCACTTATCACCTCATCAAAGCAGCCTGGCCAAGCCTGTTAAGGCTGACAAATCAGGAAAGGCTGCTAGAAGGCTGGATTTTGGCTCACAGAAAAGAAAGGTCTACAACTTATTTTCTGTACTAGTTGTGATAAATTCAACAGTGGTAAGTTGTTGGATTTATCATTGCCAATCATTTAAGTCTTTAAATGATATTTTGAGCTCCTTCATGTAATTATTTATACTTAACTAACATATTCCCATGTTAGCCTATGGAGCTAATAATCTACAAAGGGAAAAATGGGATTGGCAGATTTTCCCTCACCAGGGCTTATAATACATATTTCATAATGTCCCTGCTTATAGTTACATGGCACCCCACCCCTGGGGCGCCTAGGGGAGGACTTGGGGTGGTTTATATGTAAAAATAAGGTAGATTCCCGCTTTGGAATTACCTTTAATTCCAAAGCTGATTTTGCATGTAATTTACTTTTAAAGATGGTCTGCAAAGTGGGACTGCCTTTAAAAGTGACAGCACGTAACACAGTAGCGCACACTCCAGTGCAGGAAATCTACTGGGCCTCTTAACCTCCCTGCCCTATTATATACTAGGGACCTATAGGTAGTTTGAATCCCCCTTATCTTATTAAATACTATGGGTCTGTCACTGGCAATTATAATCATACCTAATTATCATATACCTTTTTCATGAGAGCACTGGCCCTGGTTAGCAGAGCCTAAAGCACAGTCAAAGTCAGTTACCACTAGTATCAGTCAAACAATGGGGGTGAACAGGGCAAAAAGGATGCCTTTCTCTCACTCCACACTCCAGATAATAGCTCATAAGGTGTTGTGGTACATTCTCCTCTCTTGATCTTCAGTTACTCCTCTTGCAGAGGTTTAAAAATGGAGAAGGAGCGTTTCAGAATGCGGGAGTCACCCACCCATTCCAGTGATGACACATCAGCCCTCCATCCCTAAATGGTTCTTCCAAGGATCATCCACTGGCGATCCAACCCATCACAGAGCATTCTGCAAGGAACAGATGGCAGTCTGGAGGAAAATTGCTAAATATCTTTATGCTGAGCTAAGAGTAGACCTACTCAGTTGTGGATATTTGCATCAAATACTTCAGATAAATACCATGTGGTGATAGGAGCCAGGGGCCTCCCTCTCCTTTTGTTCCACATGGGAACATCTCACAACTCCTTACCAGGAAAGTGTTGCTAATCAGCTTCTGAAGATTTCACCTCATCTCCTTCCTCTACCAAGAGACATCTGACTCTCCAGGAAGGGCATATAGTTGCAGGGGAGCTTTTATCTGTCAGATGGGCAGCAGAGTAATTACCTTTCCCAAGAGGCAGTCTTTTATGGTTGCCTTATGGAAATATGCCCAATTTTATAAGTACATGAACACTGCAAAAAACAATCCTCTGAGGCGTTTTCCTTTTTATATGTGTGCTGCAGGATGCAGCACATGTAGAAAGAGGAAAAATGAGGATAGATAAGCAACTTTTTCCTCGTTACATGTTCCCTGGGGAGGTATAACATTTTGACACAAATGGCAAATCTGGGAATGTACCAAAATCCATGGGTGGATTCGTGGGAACGCGTGGGAACTTACATTGCCTTGCTTTACTCCACATTTAACAAGCTACACAAGGTCATGCAAGGTGGCCTTGCGTGGCTTGGTAAATATAATTCTAGGTTTTGCGTCGCCCTTGTGCCCTCTTGTGTGGTGCAAAGGTGACACAAAACCATGATGAATATGACCCTCAGTGCTTTGCAACCAGAGGACTGGTCACTTAGATTGATACATTTCCGTGTGAGTCATGGAAAGCAGGGAAGCAACTCTGTACTTCACCTGTGCCTTCAGACTCCCTAGAAATTGCTAGATATTTTAGTGCATTAAGTATATTTACGAATTTACATTGCGGTTTTCCTTGCAAAAACACCTGTGGTGTACGCCCAAAATCATGTATCTCTGACCCCCATCTCTCTGATAAGGCGAACCATGAAATCGTTTCAGCTATGTGGATAATGAGTTTAGGTAGTAGAATCTAAAAAAAGAAAAAACAATATTAGTATTTCTTTTCTGTGGTTCGGTGAGCGAACATTGCTAAAAGATAAATAATTGGATTGTGGTGTCACAGAAAAAAAGACGTGTTTTGTGGTGTGGTGTTGGCACAAAAATCTCATGTAGTTCAAATGACTACTGATTAGACAGACACTTGCAGGTATTGAGTGATAAGAACAGCGTCATATCATTTTATATTTCATTGAAAAACAAGCACCACCCCCAAGGTTTGTTTTTTAGGACTATCTCAGTGGCTAAGCACCACCTCCAAGGTTTGTTTTTTAGGACTATCTCAGTGGCTAAGAATGGGTGCAATGGGCCTGAATGCAAACAAAGGGGCGTATTTACAAGCCCATTGTACCGCCGGTGTGTCACTTTTATTGATGCCCCGGCAACGCAATGGGCTTCCCCATATTTAGAAGGACATGTAAAGTCACCCTAAGTGTCTTTTTATGACCTTGTAAATATGTTTCCCTTTCATGCATAAATCTGCATGAAAGGGGCTTTCCATGGGTGTTGCTGTGGGTGTTCTCACGCAACATACATGGAACTTGACGCATTCCCAGATTTACAACATTTTGTAAACCTGGGAATGCGTCAGAATCCTACGCCTCCCCAGGGGAGGCGTAGGGAGGCGCAACGAGGACAAAAACTTTTATTTCTCCTTGTTTTTCCTTTTTCTATACGTGCTGCATTCTGTATTATGCATAGAAAGAGAAAAATGCCTTTAATTATTGTTTTTGTGCAGGAAGGTTTCCTTTCCTGCACACAAAAAAATCAACCCCGTAGCGCAATCACCCTTGAAACAAGGGCGCACGTCTGCTGTTTGTGTGTCGGCGCAGGGGAGAAAGACAGGAATGCGCCGTATCTTGTAGATACGGCACATTCCTGCCCTTTTCTTATGCCACATGGCAGCGCAGCAGGAAGGCCTGCTGCGCTGCTGTGCGTCAAAAGTTTGTAAATGAGGCCCAAAGTATTTTGTGCTCTGCATTCCCTAGTTTTGCAATGAAACACTGCCACAAATGTAGACTCCTGGACCCCAGTACCACTGCATCTGATGCACAATTGCCCCTAGACTATGTTGTTGTCCCTCAATAGAGTGTTACAAACTTAAAAACTCTACATTATGCGTCCATTTTAGTTACTGAATTTAAAAAGCTCAACAAGAGACTTTTATCTTATTGGACTGCTTAAGGCTCTTAGTGGTGCCAGGGCCTTAAACTCACATCTTCATGGTTACTATGGAGACAATGTGATAGACCTTTTTCAAAAGTAGTATGGATGTTTTACAGCATTAGGCTTGCAACAATGATTTCATCTAATTAGTTGTGGTTTAAATAACAATGTGACATTACAGCACGAACTTTATGCTTGTACGGATCCATTTATTTTTAGTTATTTACAATTAGTCAGCAATCTGCAGAACAGGTTCACCTTTCTGGGTACATTCGTTTGCACTGTGCAGCCCATTTACTAAAATGAGAAACAGCTAAAAACAGAAGACGTTTACTGAGGTTGAATAAAGATGCACACCTTCTTAGGTGAAATTATTCAACTGTCTTAAGCTCATGTGATGCTGTAGTATGTGAATTAGTGAACAAGAGAGATATAGTGAACAGTGCAGGGCTTGAGAGTCTCTAGAAAGTGAAACTAATGTCAATATTTGCTAAGATTTTGTGAGGGACTGCGTCACTTTTGTGACACAGCCCCGACGGAAAATCATTTTGCCATTTTCTAAGCCAAGTGAAGCAACTTTGCATGGTTTTACATAGTTTAGCAAATACAAAGTAACACACTGCAGCTCATAATGCTGCCTTTCGATACTTTGACATGGGCAGGCTTTACAAGGGTGGAGTGTGGGTATTCAAGTGCATCCACCCTTGTATTTTGACACAAACCCAGATTTACAAGGATTTGGTAACCTGGATTTTCACCAAAATGGTGCGGATACCTCTCAAATGCGTGATGAGAAGAAACATCTTTGTTTCTCCTCGTTACTTCCTCTTTCCATGTGTGCTGCATTCTGCAGCACATATGGAAAGAGGAGCAGAGGCGTAGCTAGAGCTTGTGGCGCCCGGGGCTATTCCTCAGATTGCCGCCCCTGGGGGGTTGCTGGGGAAAAAACGGCAAGCATTTGAAAGAGGACCGAGAGACACGTAGTATCGCCGCTAATAGTTACCTCGATCATGCAAGTTACATGCACATACATGACACGGTCCAAGGCTACACAGTTGAATACACCGGTGACTGGCAGTGGCTGGCAGTACAAAAGAGAACACACAGACTGCATGATCTATCTGGGGACCGCATGTGACATCCATCATAGAGCTGCGTGAACAATTACCCGGTAATCCCCTCAGCACAATGCAAACATGCCCATACATGACACTGTTCAGGGATCCATCATCTACAGCTGACATTAAATGACCATTCATCATGGTCCCCCCATTAAAGCAGTGAACTTTGTGATCTGCATGGTACATGTTCTTTGCAGCAGGCATATTAACCCTCTGTGCTACCTTTCCAGGAGTCAACCCTTCCACTAGACAAAACTCAGATCTCTCTCTAGGAAGAACATTAATCACCGAAGTTTTCATGACATTTTTATTGTTTCTGAAAATTGCTGGAGACCAGGAAGATGGCAGCAAGTTTTTTTTAAACCATAATATACTTGCAAACACTACGCACCCACCCGAAATAGGTACCCAGTGAGGTCACACCGTTTGCACCGCCCTAACCTGCTCAAGGTTCATGTGACCTCAGTGACAGAGTTACAGTGACTGGATCATTGTTGCTCTAGGGTGTGCTGCTTTGTAGGCCTGCCCGCAAGACTGGAGATGAACTTCAGTATGGATTGTGGTGGACAGGCCTTCAAGGTTAACTCACAATTGACACCACTAGGGTACACCTGCTTGTGCTAAGACATCAAGCCTTCTAAGGTCTAGTGGGGCCTTGTAAGGTCTAGCATGGGAATATGCTCCCTCAATAGAGTGGTCTGGTGGAATGGTCATGAAGGCTGAACCCAGTTCCCCAGTTCCAAATTCGACAGCTCTGGCCATAGTGCCACATCCTCTCCCCCACTGAACACCATACTGCCCCACTGAGAGAAACTCGTACTGCCTTCAGCTACAACCTAATTGTGCCCGCTATAAGCACTTGGATGTGGCTCAATTCAAATTATGCACTTGATAAGAGTAATATGCTGCCTAAACAAAAAAATAAGCAAACACTCATAGGGAATGCAAGATTAAGTAAAGCATGTGAAATGTAAGCAGAAACAACATGGTTACCTTAACGATCTCTCACTCACTATTCAGAAATCAGCGAGTGGTTTTACCTGAAAAGTTAAGGACATGACTACAGGGCCCTGAAGGGAACCGTTTCAATGTCCATTGCTTATATCCTTAATAAACGTAAGCAGTATGGTTTAAAAAGACCACATCGATAAACAGAGCCATGGTACACATTTTGTTTTCCAATCCATCCATCAACCGGTATTGCAGTATCTCCAGGAATGGTGCGCTTCCCGTCCTGGGGACAACAATGCTGTTCAAAGAAAGACAAGAAAACAAAAGTAGCGCTTCACTGCAAAGTCTGTAAAGTGAGGCTGATGTGTTGGATGTGAATAAAACCAATCTGGCCACTTTGCAACCAATATGTCTTGCTTTATTTAGTTATGTATTTATTTTTCATATTTAAAACCTTCTATTTCTCTCCATCCCGCTGCACTTTGGAATAGAAAAATGTCAGAAAAAGGGCATTTCCCGCAAGAGTGTTTTTCTTTCTTGTATCCATTTCACAGCGAAGCAACTAAATGAAAGAAGGAAAGAGGTTGTGAACCAAGTTACGGTTTTCAGTAAGTGAGGAGCAAGACAGAAAGAGAGGGAATAATAGGAAGAGAGGGGGGACAGCTGCCAGCACAAAAAAGAAGAGGACATTGTCCGAGTCCTATTCCTTCTCTGCCCGTCCCCGAACGTCCAAGAAAGCAAGCCGAGCCTTATCTGAATGCCTTTGTCCGCCCCCAAAATAGTGCCGCCTGGGGCGGACCGCCCCCACCGCCCCCACCCAGCTACGTCTTTGTGCAGGAAGGTGTTGCTTCCTGTACAAAAACAATCCTGCCTGTAACACAGGCACCCTTGCACTATAGTATAAGAGTGCCTGTGTTGGCGCTAGGGAGCACACCGAGTTCACTTGCTGTGTTGCGTTGCATGACATAATGATAAATGTGCCCCTAAGTGCTAATGATGTTTTTCAGTAAATTATTGGAATGGTCTCATTTAAGAATAGGTGTATCTTTAGCATCCTAATAGACAATCATATCTTGTGACAAGCTCAAAGCACATTCCTGAATGCTATTGCATTCAATGGCCCGCCAAGCATAAAATGACTATTTGATACAGCACGTAGAAGATTATTTGGTCTTCTTGCTAAGACCTACTTTATTTTTGTCCTTAGTATTGGTTACATATGCAACCCACAAACTCACACACATCTACACGTGTATACACATGTAGTTCATGTAAATTCAATTAAAATATGATTTCTGAGAGGGTGTGCCCTAATATAAGAGATTTACAACAAAAACCTTTAAAAGTACAGGAAGTAATACTACGAGAGTACTCTTTTATGTACTTTTAAATATCTTTTGAATCAGCTCTGAAAATTTCAATAACCTATTAGTGAATGCACAAAGAGAACACACTCCTTTCTATTTGAAGTAACTATAGATGAATATTCCCCGAATATTTAAATTTTATTCGTATTTTAAAGATGTTGAGGCCAATTCACAAAGGACTGTAAAAGTACGTAAAAGAGTACTACAACAGTTCTACTATACATACTTCAAAATGCATTTCAGAATAGACCTTTATATATTGCATTCTTAGTAGAGACCAAGGGCCAGATGAGCGACCCTTGTAAATTGCGCCTTGCAATTTGCGCTCAATTGCGGGTTGCAATGTGCGAGGCGCAATTTACAATGTACTTCAGTGTCAGAGACACTCATTGCGATTTCCAATGGGGTCGCAAACTGCGAGGCTCATGAATATTAATGAGCCACTCGCAATTTGCGACTCCATTGGGAATGGCTGGCCCTCCCAGGGATGGTGGCCTGCTGGGCTCAGCAGACCTCCATGTCTTGGACTGCTTGTCAATAAAGCAGTTTTTAAAAGAAAATGCAGCCCGTTTTCCTTAAGGAAAATGGGATGCATTTAAAAAAAAAAAAATGAAACGTTTTTGTTTCATGTTTTAAGGGCAGGTAGTGGTCCCTTGGAAGAGGGTGATGATTTACGAGTGTTTTGCGACAGCAATTGCGGTTGCAAAACATTGGTACATGGCTTGTGACTCGCTATTAGGAAGGGAACGCCCATTCCTAATAGCAATTTTGCGAGTCGCAAATTATTTGTGAGTCGCAAATTAGTGTTTGTAAATGGGCCTATCAGAATTAGCATGTGCAAACGTCGCAAACTCATTTGCGCATGCTAATTCCGTCATACAGCTGGCCCCAAGACAAAAACTCAAAACGTTTTTTGTGAAAATGCTGAGCTGTAAAAGCATCCTCCAAGGAGACATTGCCAAAGAAAGATATTCATTAATTTCCCAATCCATTATATGGCAGCAGAACACTTAATTGTCTTCTTTCCAGAAATCAGAAACACATTCACATAAAGTGGCAAACAAAATTAGAAACCATATGGCAACTCGATTTGTAGCCCATTCCTACATAATAACTAGGGTGCAGTATTTGATAAAGATTAATTTATAGTGACTTCTTTAAACACTGATATTGAAAGACTAAGAGAAATATGCATGCATTATTGAAGACCAATTTAAATCTTGTCAAATTACCCAGGTCAAGCTTCTAAACACAAGAGGGGTTGGTGGGTTGTCAATATACTAGTAAAATTAGAAACATAAATAACCACCCCTAAGAATGAATGGCTTAGTTAATATAGGCTTCTCTCGTCCGTCTGATGAGATAAATTATGATATGATTGCACAACAAAGCTGGTATCTGTCACACTCATATTTAGGTAAGTGAAAGTTTAACATAAGTTAATGAAATGGTATAACATTGTTATCTGTATACATCTGACTCAGGATATGCATACCCCCTTTCCAGTAACGGTTTCTACCATTTTGTATAGTAAAATGGTGATACCAGCAATACGCTTCAGAAGAAAGGCGCTGAGCATACCCAGATAGTTACAAGGGCATCTATTTATTTCAAATTAAAGTTTCACAATTGATGTGATTTTGCTCTCTTAAACTGGAGTTACGTACTTGAAAATTCACTGGGGGAGTTTTCCATGTTATGTTATGTTATGTTAATTCGGAACTTTTATAGCGCACGGCTACTCCGAAGAGTGTCCCGGCGCTTTGACAAAAACCCGAGAAGTGAGGCAGGGCAGATGAGAGCAGACAGAAGGATTACTGGGCAAAGAGCCATGACTTCAGCTCCTTCCTGAAAGTCAATAAATTATTGGCTTTCCTCAAGGAGACAGGCAAAGAGTTCCAGCGTTGAGGCGCCAGAAGACGGAAGGAGCGACCTCCAACTCTAGCCAGTCTGATGGAAGGGACAGAGGCCATGGACAAAGATGTAGATCTCAAAGTTCTGCTAGGAACATAGAAAGCCAAGCGCTTCCTGATGTATTTGGGCCCTACCTGATAAAGTGCTTTGAAGGAAAGGGTTAATGCCTTAAAGGTGATCCTTTTAGACATAGGGAGCCAATGCAGACTTTTTAGTAGGTCAGAAGCTCTCGCTCTCCGCTGAAGACCATAGATGGCTCTTGCAGCGGAATTCTGCACAATCTGCAGACGTGAAAGGAGAAATTTAGGCAGTCCCAGATAGAGCACATTCGCATAGTCAAGGCGAGAGCCTATCAGGGCCTGCACAGTGATCTTTCTATGCTGCAAGGACAACAGCGGAAGAAACTTGCGCAACATCTTCAAGATGCCAAAACATTTTCCTGCAAGCCCAAGGATCTGAGATCTGAAGGAAAGACCATCATCAATCTGAAAACCAAGATTTTTAGCCTTAGACGAAACATCTGCCGGTGGAAACATATCGGGGGGCCACCAAGCCTTCCATCTGGGGTCAGGGGAACACCCAAAGAAGAGCAGTTCCGATTTATCGGAATTACATTTAAGACTGTGTGAGAAAATCTGCACAGGTGTGTGGGCATTTTAGTGTTGGTCTACATATTAGGGTTGGCATACACCAACATACTTGCATATTTGTGGATATTCACTGACTTTTTCCCACCCTGAAAATGTCTGTGCATGTACTACTGTCAAGGGTTGGGGAAATTTATTTTCATAGACGGATATTAGCTGGAACACCCCAAACATTGAGGAGAATGTAAGCTAGGGGTTTCTTTATGACAAAATAATGTTCCCTTGGAAAAGGAATGAATTGCGAATGCATGCATTAATGCATGCAAAACTCTACACCTACACATATTTAGTGGGCGTATAGGTGCATAGACACAGGATTCTGCAACTGTTACATCTTCCATGGAGTCCTCCTGGAATTCTTTCAGAATTCCTGAAATGTTGGAATTTACTCAAAACGTAGGCCACACTTCACTTAAATACATTTATGAGTTTTACATGCAGAGTTGTATGAATGTGACCATTATGTTCTAGAAAGGTAATGGTAGGCAGCATTACCTATGAAGAAAGACCCATCTAAAAATCTGTATAAAGCTTCCATCTACCGAGTACAGATCTTGATGCCTTTCAAGGAGCACCATATCACCCCATTCTTAAATGCAGCAGACAAACGGTATATAACTTATACCCAATCTCCAATCTGCCTTACCCCATTAAATTGAATATGTGAGTAGTGGTAGGTCGCCAACCACCATTTGTTGAGACCATGAACCTCCAGTTCATTTGCAGGACTCATTACCACCTTCATGAGGGACAGAGTGAGGGGCAGCTGCCGTTACAGAACATTTAATATAAGAGGTGGAAAATCATTTTGGGGTGATAGGTGTTGAATAGGTCCGCTATCTCTGACATTGTCAGACATGGTATTCGTTCATTTGTGGATCCCAGGGCTGGTTCATAAGTGAATTGCCCCATTTTTTGCCCTTTGTGTACACACTGTAAATATGCCAAAATATAGCCATCATATGATCTGAAGGGTAATAAGGAACTGTTTCCTCCTCTTTTTATTATTAAAAATAATCTACTTCCTGTCACTAACCACTGCTGCCTACTAGTAACCGAGCTTTTGAACATTGGCATACAGTCAGATAACTAAGTTAATGGCAAACTCTTGCTAGTCAAACTATAACCTTCTCATGAGCATCTAAGCAGAGGTTGACTAAATGCATCTGGCAGGGTCGTAAATGCATGAACGACAAAATCCTAAAGCTGAACTTCCCAAAAGGTTGTGATTGTCATAGTTGTAGCACCAGCTGAGCCATAGTCAAAAGTCCTCTGACCCAGTGACCTGGGTATTTCCCCAAACCCTTTCCATTTGGTCAAATCACATCCTCAACATCAATAAGTAAATTAAAGTTGTATTTATAGAATTCTTTAAACTAAAATAAAAGTGAACCTCTCCCCAGGGGTCTCTCATCCAGAGGCTTAAATCAACAATTGCCCTGCTTTTTAGCACTTATGCAAACAACACAAACCTGGGTCTTCCTAAAAGGCCTTTAACGCCTCAAAGGACTCCATTGGCTTCTGCAAGTATCCCCAGGAGACTAGGGCATCCTGACCTCAGAACCCTGCACAGACTCCCAGCTGCAGACTGCATTAAATTCAAGGTGCCATGCCCGCTAGACCAAGGCTATTTGGACACAGACCCTTGATTATTTTACAACACAATTCTGCATTGGATGTCCATAATACTCAGAAGAAAATAATTGGTGATTTACCTCTGTGCTCACAGCCACACTATAAAAGTGTGCATCTTCAGCAAAATGAGGAGTACAATGTGCAGCAATAGTTCAGACACCAAGATGTTTCTCTTTTACTAGTCTATTGCTCCATCCTCAGGGTGAGGCACCCCCAAGATACCACGTGAATTGAAGAATAACGCTCTGCCTATACCAGACCTAGTCATCATCAACAGACCGTTGAGTAAGGGTGCAGGGAGTCAACTTTGGCCCACCCCCTGCTCGTTCCGGAGGAAGTCTAGCACCATAGTATTTGTGCGGAACAGCTGGCTTTTTCAAAATAGGAAATGGCAGTTATTAAATTATGAATTTGCACTGTGCAATGTTTAAGAAATGTTTGCAACTACTGATGTCTCCACCAAGGGTATAATGCCATGCGCTGCAGAGCAAAATTCAATGACAAGGTCTCAGTCAGACACATGAAGACATTTTAACAGGGATTTGTCAGAAACTATTTTCAGTTGTGGGTTAGTTTACAGACCTTTTTCTTCGGTTACATGCTTATTTTCATGTTTATATGTTACCTATTTGCCATCATGTCAGTCGAGTACTTTAGCTTGCAATCCTTTTTTTTGTGCACGTCAGATGGACAAGACACTAACGGTCAGGCTAGATTCACAAAGAGCCCGAATCACTAAGAGGCCTGGAAGAAAACAGAGGTTCATTTACTCATGTAGGTTCAGGCTTCGGGCTTGCTTTTATTTCCAACAGTTTTTATGATTTCTAAAAGAATTCCAAGAATACTAGTTGAAATTGACGACTGTCACAGAATCCCTGCTTTGCTCACTACAAATCCTTTTATGAACATGCAAATATACAAGTATCCAATTCCACAACCAGAAATAAAATGTCATACTGCCTCTGCAGTACATAACAATTTAGCTCTTGCTGCAGACAGCAGCATCTGTCACAGAGATCTCATGTCATCAATATTTTAAAAAGTAAGTATGAGAAATAGCACACAGAGAGTGGGCTTTGGGTCAGGCTACTAAAGACATTGGCTCTAATTAGTTTTTAAAGGTCTCCCATTATTTTAAGGAGAAGGTTATACATTTCTCCAGTGTCTCTGGTGTGGCATCAAGAAATAGACAGCTACACGCCTGCTACTTGTCCTTTGATTCCTCTCATGTTCCCTCCACTCCTCACTCCCCGTGTTCTGTTCTGACTCCATTTCCGACTTTCCCGCTAATCCCGCCTTCTTTACTTTCTGTTCTTAGCTCTTGCCTTACCTTTTCTTCTGGCTTGTAGAATCTTGTCCAATTTCTCTTTCCCCAAACCACTATGACCTTTTGCATGATCACTATTGATCCAAAACTGCATTTGTTCAGCTTAGGGCTGTGATCAATGTATACCCACCTTCTACAATTAAACAGCAAGAAAAACTTGCTGTTGTAGATACACAAGTTGACTGTTTCTACATACAAGTTTCTGATATTAGATTCAAATGCTAGGGTGACTTCTTGCAGCTCGTACAGGATTGTACTTAGAGTCATGATTATGTCTATTCATCATGACGCAGAATTTGCATACTTCTTTAGGGAAGAGGAACCGAGAAAAGATCAATAAACTTGTGAAGGTCAATTCAATTCAATTTCAATTCAATTAAATTTTATTGATTTAGATCTCTTACGAGATAAACAATAATACTAAATACATAATCCATCTCTTTAGACTTGTGAAGGTAAATAAGTGGTTCAAGTTGCAGCCACAACCTTTTGTGATCCGGCCAGTGGGGAAAAGAAGCACAGCCAATTCTTTCAATTGTATCCGCTCTATTCATAATTCTCTGGGATCCTGAAATTGAAGGATCAGAGGTGGCCACCGGTGGAACCTCAAATAATTGCACAAGATGTTGCAACCTGGTTACAGCAAGGGCATATATCTGACTCCAGGGAACAGTAAAACCAACCCAAGTTAATGCATCCTGCATCAGAAAAGATGTGTTTCTGGCTTCAGGAATGGCTTGTAACAACACTGTGTACTGCAGCATACTACAGGAAAGATCAGTGTCCAATTCTAAGGACGGGACATTGAACAATTACCTAAGGTATTTCATCATGTTTCAGAAAAGATGTGTTTATGAGTCCCGGGCCCTCTGGTACTGGCAAACAGCACTGCAGCCTGCTACAGAAGCAGACCAGTGCCTTATTCCAGGTAGCCGGCTACAGAAAGTATTTGTGTGTGGCTCTAAGCATCTCTAGTTACTATTTAAATGTCTGAAGCTCGCTACCACAAGGAGCTATATCTGAGTGGAGGTAACTTTGCTAACATCCCTGCAGCCTGCATCAGGAAAGTGCTGAATCCAGAATTTCAAGATTCCAAAGGCATGCAAATGATATCTTTGGCTGACAGGATTGTGGTAGAGATTATCGAAAGCAGAATATCGGAGCCTGACAATATCATGGTCAGAATATCAAGGGATAAAATAGTGAAGAGTTAAGTGCACAGATGGAACAATTGATTTACTATTCTTAGCTCTGCATCTGGATGTATGACGTTACAACGCATACTTTTACAACGCATGCACTTACAACGCAATTTTTACAACGCAACATCCACTACAACGCATTCCATTACATCGCATGACACTACAACGCATTTTTAAAAACTACCTTTACAACGCATTCCATTACATCGCATACTACCTTTACAACGCATACCATTACAACGCATAATATTACATTGCATTTAAGGTAAGTGTTGGATAGTATAGGGGTAAAAATTACTATTCCAACTCCAGGGGGTGCAACAGTAGGGTAAGTGTTGGATAGTGTAGGGGTAAAAATTACTATTCTAACTCCAGGGGGTGCAACAGTAGGGTAAGTGTTGGGTAGTATAGGGGTAAAAATTACTATTCTAACTCCAGGGGGTGCAACAGTAGGGTAAGTGTTGGATAGTGTAGGGGTAAAAATTACTATTCTAACTCCAGGGGGTGCAACAGTAGGGTAAGTGTTGGATAGTGTAGGGGTAAAAATTACTATTCTAACTCCAGGGGGTGCAACAGTAGGGTAAGTGTTGGATAGTGTAGGGGTAAAAATTACTATTCTAACTCCAAGGGGTGCAACAGTAGGGTAAGTGTTGGATAGTGTAGGGGTTTTACCCCTATACTATCTAATACTTACCTTAAATGCAATGTAATATTATGCGTTGTAATGGTATGCGTTGTAAAGGTAGTATGCGATGTAATGGAATGCGTTGTAAAGGTAGTTTTTAAAAATGCGTTGTAGTGTCATGCGATGTAATGGAATGCGTTGTAGTGGATGTTGCGTTGTAAAAATTGCGTTGTAAGTGTAGTGCGTTGTAATAGTTGCGTTGTAAAGGTTGTTCCCCCTGCATCTACATACCTTGAAGATTATATATATATATATATATATGTATATATATATATAAAAACATAGGTTTCAGGCATGTTATAGTTAGAAATTAGCATTTAAAAAACCTTAGAAATTCAATGAAAAAACCATAGGTTTTAGGGAAAGTTATAGTTAGTTGGACATTTCACTCATACAAAACCATAGAAATTCCCCCGTTATAGTTAGTTCAGCTAACTATAACTCGCGCCCCCGCAATGCACTGCTGATGACGTCACATATTACATCACTCATGACATGGTCAATGACATCACTGATGACCTCACTGATGACATCCTCCAGTGACTGTGTGTTTCTGTAAAGTTTAAATATGTTTAATGTATATAGGGAAAGGCTTATTGAAGAATGAGTGGGTGTATAAGTGTCTGAATGGATGATTTAGTAGGTGTGTGACTGACTCTATAAGTGAGTGATTAAACGTATATTACTGAATGCATGGGTTCGTGACTAAACTGTGTGAAATCCCGTTTCTGCTATACCGGCTTTGTTTTTTCCACTGCCACTGCCTGCTGACTGACGGAGGGGAAAGGAGGGGAGCCAGGACTACCGCCCATAGTCTCTTTTGCGGCCGCTGCCACCAGCATCTTCATTTCGCGCCAGGAGGCACTTTAAAAGTGTTCAAGGGCTCCCGCACCGCGGGAAGCCAGTTTCTGCTATACCGGCTTTGTTTTTTCCACCACCACTGCCTGCTGACTGATGAAGGGGAGAGGAGGGGAGCCAGGACTACCGCACCCAGTCTCCTTTGCGGCCGCTGTTGCCAGCATCTTCATTTCGTGCCAGGAGGCGCTTTAAAAGTGTTCATGGGCTCCCGCACTGTGGGACGTGCGCGGGTGTTGCCCGGGCTAAGCCCGGGCCAAGGGCGGGCCCGTCTGTGCCCATCAGGGGTCGGAGGAGGCCGGGCTGGGCCACCCCCCTGACATTGCACAATCTGTGCAAGCTGACTAGTTGGTGGCGCAAACTTAGTATTAGTGCTGCCTTTCTTCTCCTACGTTTGTTCCTTGTGTTCCTTGTGTCAAGTCAGGAGACAATGAGTAAGAATAAGCGTAAAGTGGGTGCGGGGTCAGGAGTAGTGGGAACCTTGGACGTGTTTCTTTCCCGGGCTGAATCCACTCTAATGCACGAGATTCAACTTACAGAACGCAGACTCTCGCTAGAACCCCCATGTCCCCACACGGTATCAACACTATACCCCATACCCGAGCTTAACGCAACAGCTGACTCTACCTCCCAAATAAGCCATGCGTCTAGAGTGCACTTGCAGCCTGGGCAGCCTATTGTACATAGTTTGGACAGCACTTCATCTACACCGCAAGCCTCCCCAGCCAATGTACTTACTAGGCGGCAAAAGTCCACTCTGGCTTCTGGTGGCGAACCCGTACAAAATAAGAGGAAAGCATGTGGCATACCCAAGTCTAGTTACCAGGCTTCTAAACTGGTGAAACGTAAGCCTGCCATAACAGGAAGTGTGGGAGGCTTGAAACTTGCACCTATACCCCCAAACCCGGGTGCTGGTCACACTAATATTATTTCTATTGAGGAACAGCTATCCTGCAATTATCAGGCCGATTTTTTAAACCGGGTCAAAGAGAAGTTGTTAGCATTGATTGACCCCTTGTTGGCGAAACTGGCAGCAATAGACACGAGACTAGCTAAGATCGAACAGCACATTTTTAATGCCCCCCAACCTCTTCGTGGGATTCGTCAGGAAGAATTAGTCAATACCCGACAGGAGAATAGACTTGACATTAGACCACATTCAAACCCAGCAGTATGTCCTCCCACCACCAGGGTAGCCCCTACAATGATCAACCCCCTGGCAAATCCCACACCAAGTGGTACATTGGCTCACACGGTAGGGCCACAAGGCCCTCGGGCTCCACCGCAAATTATGGGTGGGGCCATGAACACCCATATGTCCCTCCATCTTCCACCCGAAGCTACACCCTATACAATAGTATTGGCCAATGTCCCAGCGCTCCCAACTAATGTCCAGGAACACTGGTCTTCTCTTAAGAATAAGGCCTTACACCTGTTGAGCAATAGGACTGGAGTTGAGAACCATCTTTTTTCAGAATTTAAGATGGTTCAAAGAATATCTTGGATTGGTAAATCCCACAAGGTTTTTAGTGGTGACTGCGTGGTTTTAAGTTTCAGGTCCCCGCGTTTGGTCCAGTTAATATTGGATAGGGCAGGGTCTGGCGGCTTGAGCAAGGAAGACATTAATATACCCCCGCTGGGCTTTTTTTTATCAAACATGTGTAAATCACGGTGGGGGAGTAATGAGGGAACCTGATAATAACTTGGGCCCCTACAACTACGCGGTCCCTACTTTTAATAGATTTGAAGCCTTTGGCTCACTGGAGGATATCGATTTACTTGAATCCGACCCCAGTTCCTCCAGTTTTGAGACACAAGTCCAAAGGGAGTTTGGTGTGGTCAATTCTGAAGCAGATATTCATGACTTAGGGGTTCCACTATCACTAAAGTCAATTGCTAATAAGAGAGCTATTAATGTGGGTGATAATATTGCGGGTGAAGTTAGGGACAATAAGTTTACTCAGACCAATGTTCTTCCACATGAGGGATATACGGGTCATGCTCACGTACCTAACGAACAGTTTTCATCACATAGCATAAACCTGAGCTCCTTAAAACCGAATTTAGTATTAGCCTCCTGGAATATTGCAGGGCTAATGTCTAAAATACCATCAGTAGAATGGTCAACATATATTGAAAGCCATGATGTTATGGCTTTTCAGGAAACCTGGTACCTCCAGTAAGCGCCACAAAGCTGCGTTGCAGAGAGATGTAAAAAGGGGCATGGCTTGGACCACCTCTCTGCAACGCAGCCCTGTGGCACTTACTGGAGGTACCTTGTGGGCTAGTTGGCCCCCAGGGACCCCCAGTATTGAAGGGGAATTAATTCCCCATTGTAAAAAGCACCACAGGGCGCGTTTGCAGTGTGTTGCTAGGAGGGGTGGGGCCTCGGCACGATCTCTGTGTTTTTATTATTTTTTTTATTTAGAAGGGGGGCTGTGTGGCCCCCCTTCTTTTTACTTTTTTTGGGCCCTGGGGACCCCATCCCCCAGGGCCTACCCCCATTTAAAAAAAACAAATTGAACGGGAAGGGTGCCGCGTGGTCCCCCCCTCCCGTGGCCAATTCCACCCCGAGGGCCCCATTACCTGGGGCATGGCCACATAAATATTCATTTTTAATTATGGAGGGGGGCTGCGTGGCCCCCCTCCTGAGGCCTCTATTGGCCCCGGGGACCCCATCCCCCGGGGCCGGCCTTTATTTATTTATTTAAAAATATATATATTTGGGTGAGGGAGGCCATGTGTCCCCCACCCGGGCCACTTCTAGCCCCGGAGACCCCATCCCCTGTGGCTGGCCCTCTCCGTTGGGGACCGTGTGGGGGAGCCCCAATGCCCCCACGGTCCCGCCGGCTCCCCGCGTCCTGCGGGAGCCGGCATAGCTTTTCCACATGGGGAGCTGCTAACATGCAGCTCCCCTTGTGGAAAAGCAGTCTGCTGTGCTTTATTGCAGCGAGAGCAGGTTTCCCTGATCTTGCTTCAATGAAACAAAGCGTTGTTTGCAATGACATTGCAAACAGCAGTGTCCCGGGGGTGGGCTCCCTGGGACAGTGCAGGAGCTGGCCCTGGTGGGTGGCGGTCCCCAGGGCCATCAAGGGCTCCAGGAGGGGGGCCGCGTGTCCCCTCTCCCACCTATTGCACAGCCTCGGGGGTGGTGGTCCCCGGGGCTCCGTTACGTACCCCCTAATTTAGGAGGTAACGGTCCCTGGGGCGTGAGGGGGGCTCAAGCCCCCCCACACAGGTGTATATTTTTAAAAATAGAAGCCCCGGGGGGTGGCAGTCTCTGGGACAGCAGGGGAGCCGTGTGCCCTCCCGCAATTATAATTAATAAAAGCCTCGGGGGTTGGCGGTTCCCGGGGCTTGAGAGGGCCTTATTGGCCACCCACACATTAAAAATAAGAAGCCCCAGGGGGTGGCGGTCCCCGGGACTGTGGGGCCCTCCCTGGGCCCCCGCAATTACATTAGTGAATGCCCCTGGGACTTGGTCCACCCGGGGGCTAAAGAATAACGAAGCGCGGACCGTTTTTTAAAAACATTTTCAGCCGAAATTCGCACTAGGTGTGCGAATCGCACCAAGGTTTTTAAAAAAAATGCTTTTCTTGGGCCCTGGGGGTCCTTGTGGGACCCCCTGAGCAGGCCTAGGGGGTCAGAGTGTTTCTACTTTGCCCCCTTTTCTTTTTTTGTGTTTCTTTTTCTGTTTTCTTGTGCCTCTGTTACCGAGGCACAAGATGGCTGCCATCACTTCATGGTTTGGAGTGTTGACAGCCAATTAGAATGAAGCTCGCGTTCGGGAGGGTGCGCGGATCCTCCGTGTCTCTAAATATCGAAACTTTTATTTTTTGATTTCTCAGCAACTACAGAACGGATTTACACCATTTAAAAAAAGGGATGCTTTTTGAAGCAAGCACGACCTTTTTGCCAAATTTGGTGCAATTCCGTTCAGCAGTTTCGGCTATAACCGTGTCTAAAGTTTCCTATGGGAAAAATGATTTTACGACCTCTATTTTTTGAATTTCTCAGAAACTACTGAACAGATTTACACCATTTAAAAAAAAGGCCTCTTTCTGAACCAAGGGCTACCTTCTTGCTAAATTTGGTGTAATTCCGTTCAGCAGTTCTGGATGCAGTCGTGTCTAAAATTTCCTATGGGAATTAACATGGAGAAAACACGTTTTGGGAGCCCCTTTTTTCTCGACCCCCGCTTGCCGAATCACCCCGAAACTTTCAAGATAGGAGCTGACCGGAGCGGGCCATTAGTTTTGAACATTTCGCGAAGATTCGTCAACCGGCGCCAAAGTTATTAGGAAAACAATAAACGCTTTTTGAATAGAAACAAGGTCCTAACTATAACTACCTACAAGCGACCGCCAGTAGGTAATATATTAAAATAAACATACATGTTTAGTTAGGTATAGAAAAATATCTACAGAAACTTACCTTTCAGTATCGTGACCCTTCCATATTCCGTCTTCATTATTCCTGAGCCACAATGGCAGAGGTTATTTAGTATTTTCTGTTTATTTCAGTCTCATCTTTTGGCAGGTGCAAAATACAGAAATGGCAATTAAAAGACTGTGTATGCAATATGAACAAGAATTAGAAAAGCTAATAGGTATTTTCCTCATCTTCATCTACCACACTTAATTGCTTTGTCAATGTTTGTTTAAAAAATGAGCTTCTTCGGTGTTGCCATTGCTAGTTGTGTTTGCTTATCAAGATGAGAACATTTGTCTCTGTGGAAACACTTCTTCCCTTGCATGTCATTAATGTTGGGGGCAATGTCTAGCCATTTACACCTTGGAAACAGGTTTAACAGAAAAGTGTTCAGGGTCAGAAACTACCTACAAAAGGTTTGTGAATACTCAAGCGTTCAGGCTATGGGTGTTCAGCAATTTTAGGAGGTATGCACCCTCAAACACAACACTGTTGGCAACAATTCCATCATGCTCACTGAAATTAGATGTGAGTAATTATTATTTAAAAGGGCAATAACCCAGCACTCCTGATCTGATTCTGTGAGTGATAAATAATTCTAGAAAAGTTTAGGTTCTTTAAAAAAATATCAGAGTGCCCATTTGTGGTGAAGAGCTTAGGCAATGTGAGAAGTGGTGCTCTACTACTCACGGCTTAGTAATACAATGTGTTTGGCACTCGGAAAAGACGTCTCAGTCTGATATTTTTTTTGCTGGTCAGGCAGAGACATATCCTCTTAGTATGGGAAATACATTTTATGAGGAGTTTCAGAACAGACTAACTAGCAAACCCAGAAACTGAGAGGTTGAATGCAGCGAAAGCCTTTGTAGTTAAGAAAGGTAATAGCTGCTTCCACAGCAACAGTTTGGTTCTATTAAATAGGATCTCTGTAGAAAAGAGTGTGATAAAAAAAACTGCAGTCCTTTGAGATCTGCACGCCTTAGCTTTACACCTTTCTTTTGACAGGTGTTGAATCTTGGACTAATTTAGCCAGTGCCAGACATTAGTTTATTTCAAGGATTTTCTACCCTTAAATATCTTAGAAAAATAATGAGAGCTCCGTCCGCCACACAAGAGGCCATGCAGTTTTAAAACACAGGAGATGATATTACTGCAGCCTTGTAGAAATTAATGCCCAAATGTGTTTGTTCTGTTCATTAAATATATTGTGATGTACAGTATTACGTTGGTGCCCTCTCTTTACGAAACGTGTTTATGACGTTAACGTGTTCTTGCGTTTGATTGTTATCAATAAAGCCTGGCAAGTTGGGTTGATCTCTATGCTAGTAATCAAAGATTTCTGAAGTCCTACCACGAATGTCGGGTAAACACTGAACGGGTCCTACTATTTGCTTCATATGTCTGCCTTGACAGGAGAGGTATTGTCAGACCTTAGGTGATCACTTAAAAAACGGCTTTAAGAAGCATAAGAGTGGTTTAGAGTCCGATCACATGGTGGTCTCCTCTCTGCACATTTGTGATGGAGCAGAGGTTGTGTGCTTTCACTGAAAAAGAGTGCGTGTATTGCTTTTTTGTACTTTGTGGATAAGGTCATGCTCAATATAATAGACTTGAGTTGGTTATGGTGATAAGCCAATGATCAAGGCTGATCTGGTTGCAATGATATGCGAAATTGTGATATGCTACAATAAAGGCACTAGGTATGACCTATTTATTGTGGAAAGCATATATTAAGGACAAAAGGCATTTAACAGTAGATTGGTATTATTCTTTGCTAAATTCTTAAGAAAGGTATTTTGTTACATGGAATGCCACAGATTAATGAACTTTTGGTGTTGGGTACTCCCTCTGACAGACCCGAGGGTAGGAGATTTCCACTCTGATAAACCTTATTAAACACTGTATATTGTTTTGCCAACTGTAATTGCATCTGCATTTCTATAATTATGACATTTTGCATTGGAAACGCCTATCTTTTGTGTACTATTCCCCCAGATTTTTGCCTTCTTTGACTGAATCTGTTCTTGTTAGACATTTGGGACTCTGAAGACTTCACTTGTGCTAACCAGTGGTAAAGTGCTTGTGCTCTCCATTTTAAACACGGTAGAATGTTAGAAAAATGCTAGAAAAATTATCCACTGACTCGCTGTAATAAAAATTTAATAGCAACCCCGAAAGTCAAGTCAGACTTTAAATTACTATTTTGAAAATGTCACCTTTAAGAAGCTTACTCACAGAACAGTGCAGCTCCCAGATGAAATCGCCACCCTATCAAATGCAGAGTGATGCAGAACCCTGCACAGACATGCCACACAGTGGTCCTATCAAAGTCAGATGATAGAACTTCCAGCAATTTGAACATGGTTCTGTATCTGACCCATGCTCCATCGTGGCCCGTCTCAACTTGTGACTTTGTCCCAGCCCAATGTAACCAGATATCTGCAGTTGGCATTTCATGCCTTTCAGTGCTATTTTTAACAATAAACTTAAAAAATTCTTAACTTCAGTTCTACTCATTGACTTTCGCTGTTTGGTTACGGGGTGGGCGAAAATTCCACTCTGTTGACGGAGATCGCTGAGTTCTGCCCACTCTGCGTTCTGCTTAGAAAGTGGAGTTCTAGGTAAACTTCATCAACCACTGGGTGGCAGAGATTATTCTCGTGCGCAGCTCGCCGAAGTTAAGTTGGCGAGTGAGAATTTGCACCCCCAGCATGATTTTCAGGTGCTAGAACGCCTCCCAGGGAGTTTTCTCAATGGGACAGTCGTGGCAGGTCATGACCGATTGCATTGAAAAAGCTGACGCTCAAGTAGAAATTGTACTCAAGCGGCAGAAAGAAGCAGCGCCCTCTAGCATTTCGCGTGGTGCTGTTCGGACTGATTTTACAGAGCGGAACAAGCTCCTGGTGCTAAATAACAGCGAGAGCAGCGCACCATGCCGAATTCCACCTATTCACGTAATCTTGTGGAGTTTTTATGTAACTGTAACAAAAGTGAAACTCCACGAGTTCCGCCCACCTCTAGTTTTGGTATAATTTTATTTATTTATTCCGTATTTTCTAAGTTGGTGTTGGATTTATCTTGTGTGTTTTTTTTGTTTTTCTTACTGTTTGACTACTGCATAAATACTTTAGTCAATGCCTCTAAGTTAAGCCTGACTGCTTGTGTACAAAGCTACAAGAGGATTAAGCACAGATTTATTCTGTGACTTTTCTGGTTCACTCTGGCAAGGATTATGATTATTATTTGAGGTGGGTTCTCACCTACCTCAAATAATACTTTGATTTCTTAACGACAAACACATATTTGTCATGAAACCCACATGTGAAAGCCAATATGCCGTCATAGGAAATTTGGTCAGTGGTTGAGGGGGTGATATCCTTCTCAAGCAACAACCCCAATTCCTGTCAGGGTGAAGTCAGAAGCAACCATAAATTAACCTGTGCTTAACCCTCTGATAGCATGGATCGAAAGCAGTCAGGCTTAACTTAGAGGCAATTTTGTAAAGTATTTATGCAGCTCTTCAAACAGTAATAAAGTGAAAACACAATAAAAATCCTACACCAATTTCGAAAAATAGAGTCAAATTTTATAGATTATTTGAGACCACAAATTCAATCAGTATATCTGCAATTTTAAAGGTTTAAGGTAAGTGTAGCATGGGGGGGGGGCGTGGCTAACAGCCAAGCATGGCGGTCGTCTTTTATACGAGCTCCGAACCTGGGCCACAAAAATCCTGTTATATATCCACCAAAACTGCAGGATAGAGGCTGGGAGTACGGGCGCAGTCAGCCAGAAAAGGCACGAAGACTCAGTGCTGCTTCCTAGAACGCTGGAGCCAACGGACCCGGAGATACTGCCGCGGAGGCCTGGCAGTGCGGCTGAAGCGAGGCGCCATTCCGGACCTACTGCGGGGAGACTCTGACAATCACCGCTTGGCAGCCTGGGGCTGGAGCAGATAAGTACCGTTACAGTGAGGGAGTAACTCCAAAGCTAGCACGGGTGATCGGAGGGGCTACCAATATGGGAACGAAACGTGGCATACTGCAAAGAAGGTGGGCTTGTGAGACGGGTACCGGGATCACGCCAGCTCGGGGACACAAAGCGGCCTACCTCCCTACGAAATAGAAGTGAGCAGCGGCCGAGCACAAGCGGTGGCGCATCCAAATAACGAGGTCATTGAGGGAAGACGGGGAGCCACGGATAATGTGCGGACACTAATGAGGGGGAAAGGCAGCGAATGATGGGTGCAGGGTGACGATCTGGAGAGCGGACCCCCAACGGACGCTGCCTGTTGCGTGGACGCCATATGCTGATGGGAAAGAAGAGATCGGCTGGAGGTGACGGCAGTGAGGGCCTCTGCACTGAAGCAGCTCGGGGCCTGGGGAAGTGAAACTGCCTGCAATACTTGGATAGGTCCGGAGGGGCGGTGATAAAACTGAACAACGACGGCCTGTTCTGAATGGCGCCTGGGGTACAGGAGACAGCGGAGGCCGCGGAGCCTCAAGAAGCACCGAAGAAGTGAAACTAGTAACGCGGCGGCTGCGGAGAGCTGTGCAATGAACGCCTTATAAGCAGGCCCCTGGCTGCTGCCACCCGTTACATTTGCATTGAGCACTGCCGTGGCACAACAGCGTGAGTGGTGGTGAGCTACAGTGAGCGTTTTTGAACAGGAGCACCTGGGATTGCTGCCGTGGCGCTGTCGCTGCGGCCCGACCGAGGCCTCCCACCCTGTTGTTAGCCTAGGTTACTGTGCTATAGGCTGGACATAGAGTGAAATTGGTGGACCTGTGGGGGGCCTGGAATGCCTGCAGCATTTAAACATAGAGGATGACTGACGAACGGCCTGAAGATTACTGCCAACCCTAACGTACGCTATATTTTGCTGGTCTGCTCTGGACAATGGGGCGTAACAGAGTGAAACAACAGGACCAGAGCGGCATGGACTCCGTCCAGGATACAGCGGACCGTGTAGACAACACGCTTGCATCTGGTTGTATTCCGCCCACTGCTGTGCCCGCACCTGTGGGTAAGCTAGACCTTATACTACAGGAAGTGCGAGACTCCAGAACTTCAAATTGGGACCCTGACCACTGGCCTTAATTTGCTTCGGGCGGACCACACGAAGCTAGCGGACATGGTGAAGGATAATGCGGCTTCGCTAGCAGAGGTGATCCCAAGGCAGACACAGAACGAAACCAATGTGAAACAACTACAGGTACAGGTCGCCACCCTGCTCGACCGTGTGGAAGATGTAGAAGGCAGAGCATGGCGAAACAACATCCACGTGATTGGCATGCCGGAGAAAAGTGAGGGAACTGACGCAACACGATATATGGAACAGTGGTTTAGGGATCACGTCACGATCGAGGGTCTTTCCAAGCAAAACTGCATTGAGCGAGCGCACAGGATTCCTACCGGCCGACCAAAACCGGGTGCCCCACCACGGCCTCTCATAGTGAAACTGCTGAACTTTCGAGATAGAGACATTCTTCTGCAAAAAGCTCGAGAATCAGCCCAAATACATTTTGAAAGTGCAAGAATTTCATTATATCCTAACTACACAGTACTGGTACAGAGACAGTGGTCCTCCTTTATGGCGATTAAAAGGAAACTTAGAGATTTAAATCTGAAATATGCACTTCTCTTCCTGGCACAGTTAAAAATACTACATGAACAGAAATCCTATTTCTTTGAAAGCCCGGGGGATGTTGAGGACTGGCTGGAAGTGATGGACCTAACCAACGCTGCACCATCTGCCTCACAACTCACCGGCAGGAGTCGAACTACCTCTGACGTATACACTGGTCGAAACAACAGACGATCACTCCGAACTCCTGTACGGCAATATGTCACCTCGCAACAGACACGGTAGAACAAATCACTGGCGATTATTGCTGCGGCCACTTTCATGAATGCCTCGCAGCCGGATGCCAAATCTTCATCGGAAGAAGAGGCAACGCATGAATCAGACTCTGAAGGCAGTGTGGCCCTGTTTCCTTCTGCCACCCCGCAGCTGATTAATGACCTGTATGGCTGACCGAACTTGTGCAAGTATCACTTTTGTAACTGCAATGCACATTTTGTAATAAGATAATCACAGTAACAACATGCTCATTTTAGATGGCGCAATGTTAATTAGGCCCAGGGTACCGTAGAAGCTTTTGTGTAATGTTGCGATAAAGGATATACCACATGCGGAGCGCTAGCGATGTCCCCCACATGACAAAGGTGCTTTACATGACCATTAAGTTCTTTTTGGTTCAGTTAAGTTACATGGTCCGGTATAGTTTGGTGGCCAGACCGAGTATTGGGTTTTTCAGGGGGAGGGACGGTCTCATTCCGCAGTTCAATATAGGTAGGCTACTTTACTTGGGAACCATGTTGAAGTCCCAACATACAAAAAACATGTCACGATGCATGCACCGGGTAGATACAACATAATAACGTGGAACATACGGGGTATGGGCACAGTGCAGAAACGTCACAAAATACATGTGCAACTGCAGCGCCGTAAAGCGCAGATAGTATACCTGCAGGAGTCTCATATGGTGGACAGCGAGGTGGGGAAACTCCGCAAGAAATGGCGAGGACAAATCTTCTCCACTTCTTATTCCAGTTATGCAAGAGGGACTACAATCTGGGTGCGACATGGAGTGCCATTTATAGCACTGGAACAGAGGGCAGACAAACTAGGGAGATATATATTTGTGAAAGGTACGTTAGATGGACAACCAGTGGTGTTGGGCACGGTATATGCCCCTAATTTTGATCAAGATAAATATTGGGACATAATGAGTGGGGCATTGGCGGGATGGGACACGCATCCTTGGATAGTGGGAGGGGACTGCAATGCGGTAATGGATGTGTACATAGAAAGATCGCACCCGCCCCTACATGGAGCTTGTGTGTTTAAGCAAGCAGAGGCACTGGGCAGATGGGCGGAGGGTTGGGAACTGTGCGATGTTTGGAGGCTGTGACACCCAGCACACAGGCAATACTCCTTTTATTCCCCAGTGCATGACCTGCATAGAAGAATAAACAGGATATATTGCTCCAATAGCATAGCAATGCAAGTGCTTCACACTACATATTTGCCCAAAACATTTTCGGATCATAACCCATTAGAGCTGGTCATTGTATGGGGAGAGTTGCCCACCCCGGTTCCCACGTGGCATCTATGGCCACAGATGTTGGAAGATACAGTATTCCACAGTGATCTTTTAGAAACTATAGACCATTACTTTGCAGAAAATAGCAATACGGCGACGAGCAAACTAATGGAATGGGACGCCATTAAAGCGGTAATTAGGGGGAAAGCGATTAGTGTGACCGTGGGCGCCAGACAGGAAATACATAGGTCCCTGGTAGAGGTGGAAGAGAGAATGGGCAGGCTGGAGCAAGAAGCAATAACCAAAGACGACCAAAAGGGCCCACTGCAAGAGGCGAGAATTAAGCACGCTGAGCTCTTAGAGTCACTGCGGGTCATAGACTACCAGGCATATACACGACGTGCTCACACTGAAGCAGATAATGCAGGGACTTTACTCGCAAGATTGGTTCGTGATGCACCTCCTGCGGTGGTTATACACGAAGTTACCACAGGGGACGGAGTCACAGTAAATGGCCAGGCAGATATCAACGCGGCCTTCCGACACTATTACGCCACACTATACAGTGCATCAGATTGCAACGCAAGGGAACAAACTGAGGCTTTTCTATCCACCTTCACATACCCGAAACTCAAAGGCGGCAGCCCAGAAAGACCTCACAGGGCCCATTACCTAATCTGAGATCAGAGTCGCCATAAGGGGGCTTCCACGTAATAAAACCCCTGGTATGGACTCCCAATTGAATTTTACGCCACATACGCAGAATCCCTAGTGCCACAATTAGAAGTATTATATAAGACAGCATGGGAGAAGGGCTCTCTACCTCTCCCGATGGCCCAAGCGCTAGTTGTATCACTCCCGAAGCCAGAAAGAGACCCCACGGATATGGCTAGCTATCGCCCGTTATCGTTGTTAACCACGAAATATAAAATTTTAAGTAAGGTACTGGCCAACAGGTTATTGCCCTCCTTGCCCAAACTGGTTCATATAGACCAATCAGCACGCAGCACATCACTAAATATTAGGAAACTACACTATTTAATGACAGAAGCCCCGAACCGATACCCTCATGCGGGATGTATTTCCCTAGATCTCAGACAAGCATTCAACTCCATCAATTGGGAGTATATGTTCCAGGCACTGGAGAAATTTGGGATCCCGGAGGGATATATTGCCTGGTTGCGCCTACTCTATAAATCCCTCACGGCGCGAGCCCGAACAGGTGGTCACATCTCAGAGGAATACTCCATACATAAAGGGACTAGGCAGGGATGTCCTCTGTCGCCCCTTATCATTATACTGGCACTGGAACCATTAGCTATAAAACTGCGAACAGATTTTACTGACCAGGGAATACTGATAGGGAACATATCGCATCTTTTTTCGGCGTACGCCGATGACATTATTATGTGCCTACAGGACCTCCATCTACCCCTGGCCCCGATATATGAGACAGACCGTCACTTTGAAACTTTGTCCGGCTTGGCCATAAATGTTGCAAAATCACACGCTTTCTTCTTCACGGAGCATGCAGACAGTATAGATGTAGAATTTGGAGACACTAGGCTTCAGGTGGCCCGAGCACATTTAAGTACCTAGGCATTCAGATGTATAGGACACACGAAGATATGATAGATGGTAATTTGCACAGAGCAATCAGAGCCTTGCGATCCAGTGTCACATTCTGGACAGCACTGCCGTTGTCCGTTATGGGGAGAACAGCCCTGGCCAAAATGGTGGTTCTGCCGAGATTATTGTATTATTTTACTAACTTACCATTAATAGTGCCTCAGGCCACATTTAAAGTGCTGAATACTTTGCTTATAGACCTCATATGGGGCAGGATAGACAACGTATAAGCCTGAAAAAATTGCAAGTGGGTACTCACATGGGGGGGGGGGTCTGGGTGTTCTGGACTTACGTGCATACTATTACGCCTGCCAACTACAGTGGCTGTCATATTGGACGGCTGGACGAAACCTGCAAGAAATAGGATACACGGAAGCAGACATAGAGAGCGGGACATTACACATCTTATTATTGCCTGGTAGTAGACCCCCGAGGGATCTCTCCCCTTTATTGAGCACTGCGCTCAAATGCTGGAAGGCGGCACTGCAATATACACATGCACCCCCTGCATACACAGGTAACATCTCACTGTTGGGGATTCCATTGGCAGACGGCAAATTGGCACCCTGGTTGGATGCAGGGATTAGCTTAGTGGCAGACTTATTCGGAGACGAGACACTACTCGATCATGACACCTTTGTTAACGAAACCGGGGCCCGACACATTTATATTTGATACATGCTGCACTGCTTCAATACATAAAAACACATTGGGCTCCGCAGAGACGGGAACCCCACACTAATGAACTGGTCAAGATGGTACATTATATGGGTAGAGGCAGACACATAATTCGATGGCTCTACATAGGCATCAGCTCCCATACACGGGTCTCCCTGGATGCACTGAGGACTGTATGGACTGAGGACATAGGTAGGGATCTGACAGAAAAGAAATGGTCAACGGTGCTTGAACACCCCAGGAATACTTCGAGAAATGCGAAGTTTAAATTTATCCAGACGATGGTGCTACACCGAGCTTACCTTACTCCGCATAAACTGGATAGAATGTTCCCCCAGGTGCAGCATTCATGCCCAAGATGTTTATTAGAAGGGGCGGACCTAGTTCACATGCTATGGGCCTGTCCGAAAGTGAGGAGTGGTTACTGGAGAAGCTGCACACCATGAAATACAAAATAAGGTAGAGGGATGCATTTTAGGCCTCCATAAACGGTTATCCAAACATAAGGTGCAATATCGCTTTATAGACCTAGCGCTCATATTAGCTATCCGAACCATCACCACGTGATGGAAATCACGAAAACCCCCAGCTATATCAAGCTGGCACACAGAAATAATATGGTGGGGCTGTGCTGAAAGCGCCGCACTACGCAGAGAGGAGAGCAGAAATTTACGCAAGACACCAATAGCATTGGAAAGGGACGTTATGTTAGAGGCCATGAAATCAACTGATATTGCTCAGGAATGTTATGATCTATGCAATTGAATACAAATAGAGACAACCATACTCCGGAAAAAGTACATAGAAAGAGATTTTGTACGTCCGTGCATGCACCTGATACGAACCTGCAATAACTAAAGAGGCTTATTGAATATTTCATAAGCGAGATTGAGACCGCGGGGTTGTGGGTGGGGGGAGTTGGGGACCAGTTTATGAAAATGTTGTTTTTACATATTGAAAAGTGGGATTGTTATCGCATCGGAAGGACGGTAGACACTTTCATTGTTGGCAACCATGACTGTTTATACCACCTTCTTAGAAGGAATGTGATGTTATCATGCATTTACTTATTGTACTAAGAAAGACCTGTATAAGATGTATAACATGATACTGAGAGATATAAAACATAAAAATCAATAAAAGTGTGTTTCAAAAAAAGAAAAAAAAAGGTAAGTGTAGCATCTAAAAGCACAAAGCGCCTCTCGCAGTTATTTAGTCGTGCAAGACCGGGTGAAAGTCACAAGTTCAGGCTGACTGTGATGGAGTGTGGGCCAGATACAGGGATCAGGTTAGTCCCGCTAAAAGAGTTACCTTCTGAAGTACTGTATGAAGAGTTTCATTTGTGATTGAGGGGGCCACGAGAAGGTGGGAGAGTGTCATATATGGCCATCATCAAGAGCAGGCTGGGCGTCTCGGATGATTGTTACTATAGCGTGAAGATCCTGTCAGGCAACACAGAAGGCTGTTGCTAAATTGCCACGATTAACATTCACCACGGGCTGTCGATCCTGTAGCATGAGTTGCAGATCTCGAATTGCCGGTTGTGGCTGGCAGTCACGGTAGTGGGTTCACTAGAGCTTTTCATTGGCTGTCGTCATGAGTGGCAAGTACTTGGCATGGAAAGGCATGTTCGTAGTTGCGAAGAGTCAAAAACTTGAGGATCTTACCTTTTCTTGAGGAGGGAGCTCAATGGTTTCCACACCAGGGGGTGGGACCTGAGGGGAGCCTCTTGGGGATCAGGAACTCACTCCAACAGCGGCCAGCAAGACTCAGGCAGGTCCAGTTGCAGGTCCAGGCAGCAGGTCAACTGGGAAGATGCAGGGAGGCCTCTGGAGCTTGATGTTTGCCTCTAGCTCAGAATAGGAAGTCAGTTAGCTGACACCTGAAGCCATTTCAGCCTGGGATGAAGGGTGCAGGGCGAGTCTTCGCAGGGCAGCAAATTAGTAGGGCAACAGAGTAGTACTTCTTTCAGTAGATCAGCACAGGGGGTCTTTCTTCTGTAGTATCCGTAGGTCCAGAGGTGTACTGAAGAGTTGGTTTAGAGGATCCCATGTTTTTATTTGGTGCTAGCTTTTAAGTAGGGGAAGGTTCAGGTGGTTTTCACCACTAGAGGTGCTTGGAATTTCCTACCTCCCTGCCCTGGCCCCAACTTGTCTGGTGCACAAAAGACTAGTGTCAAACCCTTTGTGAGTGTGTTGGGCAGAGCCTTAGTATTGTCCAAATGTGGTAATGACAGCTCCCCCCACTATCAAGGCAGAGTTGGCCCATCCTACCAACACCTATTCCTCCTGCACAATGTCAAACACTCACCCCCAGTCAGAGATCTGGGCCAAAATCCATAGTTTTTGCTCTCCACGCCAATCACGTTTTGACCTAGCCATATGGAGGATCTGGCCTGGCAGTCTGGGCTGGACTGTTCCCATGAGGAGCACGGTCAAGACTGCTTTGCATATGCCTGGGTCCAAACTGGATTGTCGTGGTGATCAAAAAAACTATGGATTTAGGCCCACATTTCTGACCGGGGGTTAGTGTTTGACACTGTTCAGCATTCCGTTCATCGCTTGTTTTGGGGGGGGATTTGTCTCCCCGAGTGAGATGGGGATGCCCAGACGTGGGATCCGTGCTTGCCATGCCAGTGGATTCAGGCTATCCTGGCTGATGAAGGGTGATACCCCGAAACCAGTCCTAGGATGTTTGTTTTCAGTCCAGGGAGGACCTGGCCTGAACTTTTCCTATGGGGAGCAGGGTCAAGATTGATTTGCTTATGACTAGGTTGGCCAGCATTCCATCTATCAGTTCCTCTTTTTGCAACTTATAAAAATTGCATTTTCTGAATTGTGACTGAAAATCCAACTTCAGCTTTAAACACCAAGCTCAAAATTCTCACCTGCTCCCAATTGAAAGTTATCACTTATTAAATGTAATAACATAACCAAATGTTATCCTATGGGAGAGGCAGGCCTTGCAATAGTGAAAAATAATTTAAGAGTTTTTCACTACCAGTACATGTAAAAGTTAGAAGTACTTGTCCATTTTTTTATATACACTGCTCTATAGGCTGTTTAGGGCCTACCCTAGAGTGACATATATGTATTAAAAAAGAAGGTTTAGGACTGGCAAAAGAGTTATTTTGCCAGGTCGAAATGGCAGTCTAAAACTGCACACACAGACTGCAACGGCAGCACCGAGACATGCGTTAAATGGCTACCAAGTGGGTGGCACAACATGTGCTGTATACCCACTGATAGTATTTAAGTAACAGGCCCTGGGTACATGTAGTACCACAGTACTAGGTACATACAAGTAAATGAACTTAAATATGCCAATTGGATGTAAGCCAATGTTACCATGTTTTAGGCAGTGAGCCCATGAGCTTTAGCACTGGTTAGCAGTGGTAACGTTCACAGAGTCCTAAGGCCAACAAAAATGAGATCAGCAAATAAACATAGTAAGGCAAAAATATTTGGGAGAAGACCACCCGAAAGCTGACAGGTCTAACAGTCTTAAAGGTGGAATATTACTACACTATATTCACGCCTGTAGACAGGTATTTTGTTACATGGAAGATCACTGATTACCAAAACAAACAAAGGTTTTGGTGCTGGTGTGCCCCTCTAATATTCCCTGGGGTAGAACATTTTCACTGTGATAATCGTTGTTGCACCTCCTAGGAAGGAATTGTGTATTGTTTTGCTAAATGAAATTTTCTACATAGTTGTAATTTCATGACTATATGCCTCCCAATTACCTTATACAAAAGTCTGTGCTCAGTAAAATAGGCATGATTCGGGTATGGTGACAAGCCAATGATAAAGACTATAGGGATGATTGGTTAATTGAGAAAAGTTTGTTATGAAGGTTTACACAAAATGCATTCTGTGCAACTAATTTGTTTTGTACAGCATATGTTATAGCCAATATGCCTTAAAGGGAAGATTGTTAATGCACTTTGTTAAGGCTTGTAGACAGGAATTTTGTTACATGGTAGATAGCAAATTACAATGGTAAACATGGGTCTTGGTGATGGCCATCCCCTCTGATTAACCCTGGGTAGCAAATTTGCAGGATTATAATCCTTGTTAGACCCAACCCCACTTAGGATAGGTTACATGTTGTTTTGCGAAATATATGTACATAGTTGTCACTTTGTTACAGTATTCCTGCTGCTTGCCTCATGGGAAAAACTATGCTGAATACACTAGGCCTGAGTTGGTTATTGTGATGAGCCAATGATAAAGGGCTATAGGCCTGACTGGTACATTGGGAAAAGTTATGTCAGATGTGTGAGCCCGATTTTTTTAAAGAAAGATTACAAAAAAAAGCAGTAGGCCGTAACCTAGTTCTTCTACAAAGTATATCTCAAAGCCAAAGGCATTTAAGGGTGGATTAGTACTACAAGTTGTTAAAGCCTATGGACAGGTGTTTTCTTACACTGAAGCTCGAATATTATCATAGTTGGCAAGCGTTTTGGTGTTGGTCACCACCTCTGTCAATCCCTGGGGCTTGAAGGCTTGTACTTGGTTAATCTCTATTAGGCCCTTTAGGTGGTTTTGAACATTGTTGTGCCAACCCTAACTTTGTACATATTTGTCAATTTATGATTGCATGATTGCTGGCTGCCTTATGGAAAGCATTTGCTCAACACAGCAGTTTAGTTAGTTATGGTGGCAATTCAATGATCAAGCCTATAGGCATGATTGATTTAAAAGGAAATGCTAGGACTAGTGATTTAGGTCTGATGTTTTTATTGTGAAAAGTTAAACTCAGTATAGTAGTCTGACATAGTTTATGTGAAAATTATATATCAAAGCCAATATCCTATTGTTATTACACTGTTTTAAAGTCTATAAACAAATATTACGTCACAGGTACTATCAACATTACCATCCTAAGCAAGGGTTGTGGTGTTGGTCTCCCTCTCTGACATACCACGTGTGTAGCAGATTTGCACTGTGATAATCCCAGTTACGCCCTTTTAGGTGGGATTGCATATCGTTTTGCCAACTGTAATTTCATGACTGCAACCCTTATGGTTACCTTGTAAAAAAGCATATGCTCAGTACAGTAGGTTTGAGTCAGTTATGGCGGCAAAACAATTGTAAAGGGAAAGTTTTGTACGATGCCATTAGTCTGATCTGTTTGTTATGAAATGTTACAACGAAGACAAACCAATAAGCGTTGAAGGGTGGATTGTTATTACACTGTGTCCCCACTATGCTTAATGCCATTCCAAGATGTGGCTGCCCGCTGCTACATTTAATTTTACTTCTTTTTTTTTGCAAGCATATGCCTGACATCTTTAGGCCATCTGTAGTTTCTTTCTGCATCTATACTTTTAGTTTGTCTTGTATAGGACTTTTCAGCATGAGTGAGTGTTTTATTCTGGTAGAGTGAGTAGGTGAATGCAAGAATGAGTCTGTGGGTGGATGAACTGACAATTCTTTATTACTATACAATAGCCACCAAATTATGTCTTTGAGGGACAATCTGCAGTTTGGGCGATTTCTACAGATACAACAAAGTTCTAGTGACAAAAATGACTACTTTAAAGAAGCTGAGGGCTTCTCCCAAAAACTAATCAACAGGAGATACCCCAGGAAATGTATATGTGAGGCATTTAAACATGCCTGCTATTTCTTGGGGAGGGGGGCTGTTAACCCCAAAAGAAAAGAAAGCTGAAACAGATTGTTTAATTATGGTGATGGCATTCAATCACCTAAGCAACACTGTACAAAAGATAGTGGAAAGACACTGGAATGTGTTTGAGAATGTCAATAACTATAGTCTTCTATTTGCTTTCAAATGCAATAAGAGCATTGGGGATTTTTGTTTTCAAAGCACAAAGGGAACAATCTGAGGGTCTGATTTGGATCTTGGCGGATGAGTTACTCCATCACAATGGTGACAGATATCCCATCCGCCGAAATATAAATCCCATAGGATATATTGGGATTTATATTTCAGCGGAAGTGAATTCCATCAACGTTGTGATGGAGTAACCTGTCCACCAAGATCTAAATCAGGCCCCAAGTCAGAAATTATCAAGCGATGTTGGGGTCTAACACTGATAAGAGGGCACTTCAAAGGTGGTAGTTGTCAGGCATGTACATTCATGAGTAATACCAAAGTTTTGGAAGACAGTGCATAGAAATATCAATTATTGTCATACTCAAATTTCAATCCCAGAAATGTAATTTATGTTATTACATGTGCGTACACCTGATGTATTTGGGACAAACAACCCATGTGTTCAAACAAAAAATATGTTATCCTTGGAGTAGGATTCATTGGAAAGGAGCTCCTTTGGTCAAGCACTATCTTGAGTTGCAATATCATGAAGACAAATTGAAATCATATCTGCTACAAGTGCAGGTAAAAAGTACACTGTTTCCCCTCCTTTCCAAGTGGAAGAAACATACGTGCGAGTGGAACACACATTTATTCCCGCTCGCCAGCTATGATACACTGTAGCCATACAGGGATCGGCAAACCATGGATTTTTAACTGTGTTGTGTGGAACTGTTGATTATGGTAAGCAATAGGAGGACTACATCACCCCTGACACTCAACTTTTATGCATCAACATTATGTAGATTTGTCCAACACGGGCTAAGGAGACACACAATTAACTCCTAGTTTGTGTGCTACGTTAACAGTAGAATGGGTAGCATCATGGCCTTGTACACCTCTGAGTATATTCTGTTTAGTGCACAATTTTAATATAGCAGCACTTTGTCTATATGTATGATGGGTCACTTAGACAGTCACATTGGCAACTCCTGCATCTTTCCTTCGCTATCTGTGTTGATGAAGTGGGAAAATTGCATACATGCCCCTTTTCCAACCATATATTCTATTGGTGCCCACGCATGGGAGACATGTTTTAAATAATGGGACACCCAATACACTTGTATGATGTCAAGCGGTAACTTTATAAAGACGCATTGACTTCATCAGAGTTCTTCATTGTAAATATACATATTTTATAAAGTATGACCACACACTAAGTGGGACCTGTAGTTTATATGATGATTTCATTACATGATCTTGTGGCATGTTCGCTAGAGGGATATGAGCAGGTGTCTTGAGAGGGAGATATATATTTATATGTATGAAAAGAAGCATTATATGAGTATATGCCACAATAGACCAGTGTGTAGAGGCAAATCACCAATACTTTTGTAGGTCCTATATTTAAGATATAATTGTTTGATCGAATCAAGCACGCTGCAGAGGATGATATCTCCATCACTAAAGGTATGTTTTTACCTTGAATGGTCTCCTTACAACTATGAGTAGTCAGCATGGAATTGACTAAAGGCCCTCTTCTTTTTAACTACATGTTACTTGACAGGTTCTGTCCTGATGCGACCTGCTGTTCCATTCTACAGGATTGAAACACCAACACAACCTCTGGGTTGTCATTTATTAACTTTGGTGGAAATAAGATTAATAAATTCTGGATTAAACTTTGTTGATTTGAAACTGCAACCACACCGATAATCTTTTGATGTGTATATGTTCCCACACACTGAGAACTTTATTACACTGTGCTATCTGCACTGCAATGAGTCATTCAGAGTATTATGATGACATAACAATACATTTGTTTTGAGAGAAAGAGTGACTGTTGTGTGCATTGCTCAGTGCAGAACCAATCATGAATGAAAGATATATGATAAGGCAGATCTATTCAAACATACTTGTCATGCAAAAGAAACCCACAGAACCTCAGCATATATTCTAACTAGGTGGATGAATGGAGTAATGACTGCATGGAAGGGTAACGTTTGATTTTCGACATTAGACAGTGCAAATGCATAAAAAGTGGTGCACAGCTCTGCCCTGGGTCAGCGCTCCTGTTCACGATACTTCCAAGGGTATATACGAATGCTGAACAAATAAAAGCTAACTTTGTCCCAGATGTATAGAAAACAGTTCAGATTGATATTAAAACTGCCTGCTGCTGCTGTCATCCCCTGTCATATTGCACCTAAAGGCTGCCTTTCACAATGCACAAGCTTGCAGCAGAATGCAGAAGTGAGTGTGTGGTGTGCTGTCTAGCATGGGATTTGTACCATAAGCATACTATTCCATTACAAATTACAACCCTAGACAAACCCAGAAGAATTCCATGCGCTGGATGTGTGCTGTATTGTGCAGCACACCCGGAATGAATGTGTGTAGTGTTTGAAGACATTTTCCTTTATTAATGCCTACTTAAAGGGTATTATTGTTTATGCAAAGCTTGTCTGCCTACCTTTAAAAATTTAGGAGCATATTTACAAGCAAGTGGCAGAGCGTGGGTTAGCTTCAAAACGCTGTTAACGCTGCGCTCCGTCACTTTAGAAATGCAGTGATGCGTAGTATTCACAATAATACGACTCACCCCTGTGTTTCTCCCTGCACTGGTGCTAAAATCAGCTGCCTAGCGCCAATGCAGGTACCCTTGCACCATAGTGCAAGGGTGCCTGCATTAAGTGAATGATTGTGAATGATTGTTTGTGTGCAGGAAGGTGTCCCTTCCTGCACATAAACAATCTGGAATGGCGATTTGTAACTCCTATGTGTGCTGCATTTGGCAGCACACATAGAAGTTGTAAATCGTCATTTATTTAAGTTTCAAAAGAAAGTTTATTAGAAGTACAATAAAAAGAAGCATCAGGTAACTAATAATATGACATCAGAAGGAAGTATTACTTAACATACTATTAATAGCATATAGGCGAGTAATTATCTATGGCAAAGGTAAAAAGGGTAAGGAAAAGAACAAAAGGGTCAATATTTAAAAATTAGTAAGCACATAATTAAAACAAGGTTACATTTGAGTAAATCAGGGTTACATTTGAACAAATCAAGGGAGTTGAGTAACTTCCTGAATAGATGGTACTGGAGCAAAGGAGCTTTTAGCACTATTATCTAGAAACAGCGTGACAGGGGACCATAAAAGTAATCGTTTTTGCTTCAGAGACATGGGAAATATAAAAGTTGTGTCAAGTCTGTGGTATGACAATGAGAGTGCCACCAAGACAAGTGCGAAAGTTTGGAGGCATCTTTCCAATTTTTCGTTATCTGCTGAAAGGCAGTAGCAATTAACAAATCAATGATTTGCGTTTGTGATTTCGGTTTATTCCAACTATTGGAAAGACTACCCAAAAAATATTTGCCAATGTCAGGGAAGCGTTAGACTCAAAAATAGTATTAATTTGGGGCCAGACTGCTTTCCAAAACTGCAAAACTTGTGGACATGAAAAAAGTAAATGTTGAAAATCTGCTTGTGGAAATGAACAAGACCAACAAGTCTCCCAGAAAAGTTTAACCTTAGTTTTGGATCTTTGTAAGAGCGGGGATAATAAACAAGTGTAGAGGTTGGAGGCCTTCGGTGATCTGGAAATTATATTTAACCTGGCGCGATCTAATGGCATAGGGGTGTGAGACAAGGAGTCAAATTATGAATAAGAATCTAGTATAACAGAACGTAGGGTCAGAAATTTATGTGAGAATGATAATGGTAGGTGGAAAAGAGCGCGCTTTTGAAAAAGTGAGAAACGTGTCATTTTCAAATAATTGATGCACCCATAAAATGCCTTTATCCCTCTAGGTTCTACAATAAATCGGTTTTCCCTTGATGCAAATGAATTTGTTATGCCATATGGTGGAGTTGAGAAATGTATTAAAATCATGTGGCTCAACATGAAGAAGTTTATTCAAACTACTACATGAATATTTAATGATAGGTGTATGTAAGTTTTACGGTTTTCTCATAAAAGATAAATATTCTTGGAAAGAAAACGGGGAAAGGAAGGAGCTCTCTAAATTGATCCAAAGAGGCAGATCAGGCGATGGGACCGACAGCCACTTGGATAAATGTTTCAATAAAAATGCCTTGTGATACTTAGGAAAATCAGGAAAGCGGACACCTCCTTCAGATTTCGGACGCGACAACTTTAGTAAGGACAGTCTTGGTTTTTTATTCAGCCACAGAAAAGAAATAAGAATGGAATTTATGAAACCATTTTGTAGAAATAGGCATTGGTGTATTAGAAAGAAGATAGAAAATAATAGGCGTCAACATCATTTTAATGGTATCAAGACGACCCCACCATGAGAGATATAGAGGGTGCCATTTGGTCATGAGGGAAGTAAGCTTCTCAATACATTTATTAAAATTAAGAGGAATTGATGATTTGATGGAAGAAGTAAACCATATGCCAAGGTATTTTATGTGAAGGGGGCTCCAAGTAAAATTAGACAAGGAAAAATCTTCTTTAAAAGTATATTTGGATAGGGGCAAAATGTCACACTTGTCATTATTTAATTTATAACCCGAAACTAAAGAATATGATTTAACTTCATTCCGAAAGGCCGGCATGGAATAATGGGGTTGGGAAAGGAATAATAAATCGTCATTTTTTAAATGATTGTTTATGTGCAGGAATGGGCACCTTCTTGTACATAAACAAGCATTCATTGCGTTTCGCTGTTTCTTTGTGTGCTGCCCAATACAGCACACATAGAAACAGCAAAAACGAGGCAAAATAAAGCATTTCTCCTTGTTTTGTCATGTTAAGACCATGTTTCCCCTGGGGGCCACATAGGAAACTATGACCTGCAAAATTTTGCAGATCAGCCTAATCTCTGCTGCTGATTATCTTCAGAGCAGACAATATGCATCATTGTGGAACTGCATTCTATTCATGGTGTTTCTTTACCACATGGACTTTTCTGTAGCATAGTGAGGATGCATTGGGAGCTGGTGTAAGTAAGCTAAATGGCTCCTTTGAATGCTGTTGGAGTATTAAAACACAGGAATTATCAGGGTTCAATGCAACTCTCGGGACTCTGGCCCCTGATGCAACTGCACCTGCTGCATGAAAGTTAGCTCCGCACCTGGGAGTTTTCCCCAAATAAACTTTCCCCCTCTTCATCCACACAAATCATGTGGGCTTTCAATGCATTTTCCCACTCTAACAATACAATTTCCCTGTGTCATTTTAGTGTGAAGGCATAATGGGATATTAATTGCAGTGCAAACAAAAGTTAGTGAATATTCACAAGGTTGAGGCTTATTCCTTAATTTTGCAATGATTACACTTGTGACACTCCCATGTCAATCATTTTCCTCCCACCCACCTCTACTTACAATTGTAAAAATCATGGCTACTTGGCAGAGTTTCTACATTTGTAGGTGGCATTTGTGCCTGTAAAAATGTCCAAATCGTGGTTCAGTGAATTAGGATCCGCCATTTGCAGGCACAGGTTTCAGCATTTACAGCCCTGAGTGTCACCTAAATGTGCACATTTTGTCTGAATTGGGCCCAGATTATATGGCGTAGTTGCCACATGTCTACTTGATCAACGGATCAAATGTGAGTCTAAGATACAAACCCTTCTGATACTATAGTGAGCTGAGCAAGCAAATATCATAAATTCAGTCAAACACTTTAGAAACTTTGAACATTGGAATTTCACATCATAACAAATTGACATGGACCTGCATTCACAAAGGGACCATAATTATTATTATGGTATGGATTGAAACGTCACATTTAGGGTATAGGAACGACATTAGAGACATTAACCTTGATTCGCACTAACAGAATTTTCAAACATCATCAATGAATATTACGTCTACCATTTCCAGGTGTCTTTTTATGTCATGAAGTGCACCACTGCATTTCCCATTATCCATGTACAGGAAGTGTCATCATTGGTTTACCACCTGAAAGATTTTAAAAAGAAAAAGCCAAGCAAGAGGACTTAATTTCCCTTCATCATAGGAAGTGACACCACTGCATTTCCTATTATCCATTTGCACAGGAAGTCACATCGCTGGTTTCCCACCAAAACTGTCTTTAAAAGAGGAAAACTAGCAAGAGGACTTAATTTCCCATCATTCATATGCACAGGAAGCAACAACATTTTATTTCTCATCATCCAGCTGCACAGGAAGTGACATCACTGGGTTTTCCATCATCCATCTGCAGAGGAAGTAATTTCACTGGTTGCACATCAAAACAGTTTTTAAGAAAAGAAGTCAAACAAGAGGACTTAATTTCCCATCATCAATATGTAGAGGAAGGGACAGCACTGAATTTCTCCTTTGACATATATACAGGAAGTGACATCACTTCCTGCTTTCACTTACTTCAATCAACTCAGTGTGTCCCATTGCTCGAGCGTCCCGAGCAGATGGCGGAAACAAACAAGGGTATGGCCTGTTTGGGCTTGTTAGGGTCAGTAACGGCTTTTGGCCAGAACCCCTGCTCCAATGAAATGTACAATAGAAGACAAATTCATGTGTATCACCCAGCACCCCATACTGCCAATCCCTACAAACACACCCAGAACTAGACACTCACAAAACATTGAATCATGCTCATTAATGCTCGCTCTGCAGAGTACCACGCTTCTGCCATTGCAGACCTAATCATCTATCACAAGCTTAACACAGTCTTCATAACAGAAACATTGCTCATGTCCATATCTTCACACATCCTAGATGTCCTTCTTCCCACAGGCTACAGCATTTATCTGTGGACTGTCCACGTAAGAAAAGAGAAGGCCTCTCTGTTATCCATCAGTCCTCTTCGTCCTGCACCCTGGGCAAGCAAGTAATACTCAACTCCACTGAGGAACTGGCATGCCATGTCCCAATTTTTTGCAACTCAGACCACCACCTTCTATCTTATCTACAGGTCTCCCAGGCAGAACAAGGACTTCATTGATCAATTCTCAGATCTCCTTACCCTTCAACCACCCAGGCAACACAAGCTCCAAAAAACAACAGACACCATCTTCAATCGCATTGATAATCTCAATTTGGTAGAGTATGCAACACAACCAACACACTCCAAATGCAACATCCTCAATCTTGTCTTCTCAACATCACCAGGAATGCAATGCAAACCACCCACACTCCTGGACTGGACTATCCTGTCTCCCTGTACAGCGTTCCATCAACAAACAAAGTTCAACACAAAAGAGAAGAACAAACATCCAGATCCTTCAAAGACTTCTATTGACAACATAATTCTTGAACTCATCTATTACCCTACCAATTCCACCATTGACACCACCACCTGTCTATACAACTTGAACAATGTTTTGGGAAAGCTATGTGAACATCAATGCTCCAATTACAACACGTAAGTGGTAGCAAAGAATTCAGCTCCCTGGTCCTTTAAATACCTTGCTGACAATAAACAATCCATCTGAAGACAAGAAAGAAAATGAAAGAAAAACAAAGCACGCAGACTGCTCATCACATCAGCCAAAGCAAAGTACTATAATAACTCAATCACTGAAGCCTCTAAAAGAAGCAGAATGCTGTTCACGGTAATCACGCACTGCATCAACCCCTTGCCAGACCTACTTATTCCTCACTTCACAGAAAAGTGCAATGCCATCATCCACTTCTTCAGTGAAATAATACAGAAGATCCAAGAGCACATTGATGATGCCAAGCCTGCTTCAGCTCATACACCCATCCCTTCCCATAGAATCCTGCAATGCTCAGCTTTCAATGCCCTATCTCCCCCACTCCTAAAGAAACCTACACTAGACCTTTATGGCCTTACCATCTACCAACCCATCACACTCCTACCATTTATAGGCAAAATCATTGAAATAGCAGTTTATGTTCAACTCCAATAGAACACCAATGCTAACCATCTCCTACACGACTACCATACTGGCTTCAGATCACCCAGCAACATGGAGAACTCTACCTAACACATCATAGACAATGCATTCATTACTACAGATGGAGATGACTTCTGTCTCTTCATATTGCTGGGCCTCTCAAAATCAACCATCCCACCTTCATTCGCACCCATGAGTCTCAAAAAGTATTCACTGGCAAAGTCCATCACTGGTTCTCCGCATACCTCTTCAACTAGCACCAGTTGTTCATATGGGCACCTGCAGGTGAGAAAAAATTGTTATCACCTGTTTTGAGTCCCTATAGTTCCATACCGTCCATTGTCATCCAAATCCATTACGAGATGCTGCATGGTTCTCTACTCTCTGAGAACAACATCAAGATTCACTAATATGCTGATGATACACAGCTCTACTTGAAAGTCTCCTCTGCTTTGTACATCCAACGCATCAAACACTGTTTGCACATCATCCAGACCTCCTGGATGTCTAGAGCCCACCTGAAGCTCAAAACAACCAAGACAGAATTCCTGTACTTTGCCAAGAACAGCAAATAATACACAGGTCAAACAAGGCTCAATGATATGAACCTTGATAGCTTTGAACCCCAACTCTCTCCGAACACCAAGTCACTTGGATTCACCCTGGATACCAAGCTCACCCTCAAGGAACACAGTGCCAAATAAACAAAGACAGTCTGGCACAACTTCTCTCTTCTAAAATAAGCAAAACCATTTTTTTCAGAAAGAGACTTCAGTCCTGCTGCTCAAGCCCTCGTACTCTTGCACCTGGATGTGGATGGGGTAATGCCCTATTCCATGGCCTCCGAAACTTGACACTGGCACCTCTTAGGGGAATTCTACAGGCCAAAGCACATCTCAACCAGGGCCTGAAGAAATATAATCACATCACCACCATCTTGATGGAACTCCATTGGCAGCCCTTGCTGGTCTGCACCATCTGCAAAATTAGCTTCATCGCTTACAAACCCATCACAACCAGCACCTTTGCTTATCGTGAAGATCTACACATCCGCAGCCAGGACATCATCAGACTGCAGACTAAGGGGCATATTATCAAGCCAGGCGATAAAATTATCGCCGCTTTAGCGGCAGAAAACTGCCGCTAAAACGGCGATAATGGGCTTGATAATATGCTCTATGGAATTCCAACTGAAGCCCATGTTAGATGTCCTTCACATTTAACATGGGCTTCAATTGGAATTCTATAGAGCATATTATCAAGCCCATTATCGCCGTTTTAGCGGCAGTTTTCTGCCGCTAAAGCAGCGATAATTTTATCGCCTGGCTTGATAATATGCCCTTAAGAAGGGTAAAAACAGAAAAAGCAAAACTGCAGGCACTTTCCATCTATGCACCCAGGATTTGGAACAACATCCCCATAACAATGAGGACTACCCTTATGCTGCTTCATTGTAGGAGTTGAAGACGTATCTCTTTAAAGAATGCTACTTTACAATGCATTAACTGTTAAGAACCCAGCTTCCTCTTCAATTACTCGTTGACATGATTGACCGCACTGTCTTTTGTCTAGGTTCATGCTATAGAAATACCATATTCATGCATGGCCGGCTTTAGAGCTGCTGACATCTGGTGTGACAATCATTTTTGGCAACCCCACCATGACCCTCTCCTTGGATTCCATCAACACCATCAGGCAAAAGTGCCCCTTATCTCTCCATAGCCCCTCTCTCACACACATTTCCTTTGTCATAAAGCACTGGTTAAGGCTGATGTTACTAATAATAATGTATATCTACCAAAGCAACCACTTTTCAGCAACATTAGGAATAGATAATGAAAGACTGGGGGAGAAAAACAGAACGTCCTAACCTATTTTAAGAAATTTGCATGCAGTTCTTTGAAGACAGTTCATACCAGTCCCTGTTCTAAATTAGGGTTGTAGTTTATGAACTGCAGTAACAAAAGGATCTCTGTGACAAAAGCAGTAATCTACTCAGCTATCCACATAAAATACAGATCTGTGATCTGCACTGTACGCATTCTTAGTAGCAGGCATATTAACCCTCTGCGCTACTTTATGGTGAGTCAAAACTGCCCCTAGACCAAACTCTAATCTCTCTCTCTAGCAGGAACATTAATTACAAGAGTTATCTTGACATTTTCAATGCTGCCTGAAAACTGGACGCACAAGGAACTCTGCTGAAGGTGTTTTAGATCAAAAGTTATTGCTAAACATAGTGTCCTCCACCCTCAGTCAGTGACCAGTGGAGCGCATACATGCATACATACCTACAAGGATTTAGTTATGACATTCATGGATTCTTATGCATGTATGTTTAGTGCATCAAGCATAGCTCAATTGTGGACGCAAGGTTTTGAAAATGCTAGTGCAACATTATTGAGTTAGAGAGAACAAAATAAGTATTTCTTGATAATAGCTAGCATCTCCTCTTCCCAAAACGTTTAATTCCTTGACCTTTGTTTTTATCTTTTTCATTAGTCAGGTTATATTGAACACGTCTAAAATCTACATAAATGTGAGCTCTAAGGACTCTTCTTTGGCTGCATTACAAGTGTTCAATTACAATTATGAGGGCTACAGAAAAAACACAGAACTGTCTTGTTTCCCCATATGTTTCAAACAGCTTTTGGCTGTTTGAAACATATTAAAACTCCACAGGAACTGCATGAAAGAATCGGGAATTAGAAGATTCACGGATCCACCCAGTAAATCCCTATTTTCACAAGTACCTCTGGGTTCCATTTAGAATATCCGCGTACTCTACAGTCATGTATTTAATGGGCCCCCATTTACTCATGTGCAGACCTCCTGAGTAAAGAGACCCTTAGTCAGATTTATTATTGTTCCTAATCAGCTACAAGAGCTGTGGTTAACAGAGATGAAAGGGTCATTGAGTGCAACATGTTAGGTGGAAACAGCATCACTGAATTTTAGAACCTTAACATACTGAGGGGCATATTATCAAGGGCAGTTCCGCCGCTTTAGCGGCACTTTTAGCTGCTAAAGCAGCGATAATCCTATCGCCCCATTACAAAGGCGGCGCTAACATGCATCAGCGCATGTTAGCAGCCGAATTACTAACGCCACGCATCTTAGCGATATACATCGCTAATGAGAGGCAAAATACGTGTTCCCTCCTAGGACAAACAGTGCAATGCCCGCAAAACCTACATCGCGATATTACAAACGCTGCCCCTGAACAGCATAGCAATGAGAAAAGGTGCGCTAAGCCGTACTCATCGCACTATTCTATCGCCTGAAAAAAAACTGACTTTCAATTAATGCCTATGGGAGGTGGATTGTAAGGTAAAGTCCACACTGCCTTATTACCAAGCTTGACATTAGCGCTGTGAAATCATCGCAGGATTTCACATGCTTATGTTCATTATCGCAGTCTATCGCAGGATTTCACATCGCCTGTCAGCTAAGCGTTGCTAATACGCCACTGACACGGCGATGAAATCCAGCGATAACCGGCGATAATTAAAATCGCGCTAAGCGCGCTTTGCGATATTTATCGCGGACTGAGATAATATGCCCCAAATATTTACTATTCTAATGGTATTTTAGCCTTTGGAGAAATTGTTCAGATTGGACTCAAAGGGTTTGATTCATAAGCTGCATTTTGTAGTATCTGAAGTCATATTACAGTAGTACTGCTCAAATATTACAAAATGCTGTTCACAAAACTACTTGCGGAGATTTCTGCCTCTGCCATGCCTATCTTTTGTGTGTGGAGAGCTCAGCACATGTAGGTATACGTTTTGCTAGTATGTGTGGTCAGGAACAGGTGGAGCGGCTGGAAATTGGGGAATACTTATTCCTGAATGGGTTGAGTTTAAGGAGTGATAGGGAGGGGTTTAAGGAGTGACATTCAAATATAAAAACCCACCCACAAAACAATAAGACCTATCCTACTCACAAACGAAACTTCAAAATTTACTACAAGCAAAAAGGTCCGAAAACAAGAGCAAATGTCTTTGGATCATTTTTGGTGTAGGTCTAGCACCCCACATGGCCTCACACAGATACTGCAAGTCTCTTGTATAGAAAATAAGGGAGGCAGGGTCTGAATATAACACTCATAATTCATGTTTTAAATTAGATAGATATAAAATAGCTTTTATTGGTAAAATATAAGATTAAAAAAAAGTTACACATTACATAATTGAAAAATAAATAGTTAACTTATTTGTTTTAATAATCATATTTCATTTTTACATTACATTAAAACAATTTACATTATTTTAAATTAATAGAGAAACTCATAACTATTAATTAAAGTTAATACATATTATTTAAATGTTAAAATGATAGTGATTGTGTTTTTATAATTTTGATTAGAAATAATATTTATGCATTAAATTAATATGTTTCAAATATTTATTTTTGATTAAACATTTCATTTGAGGAGTTGTTGTGTTCTATAATTTTACTAGATCAAGGTTCATAATACTTAGGAGCCAGAAACATTATAACCTTATATTTTACAGGCAAAATAAACCACATCTTCAAAACCTCTCCAGCAAACAGATTGATCTGTGAAAGTCAATGAAACGCCTGCAGATGTTCTATTCTATAGCCTGTCCTTGCCTAGACAAAACAGAATCAAAGAAAATTATAGACACACAACAATGCACAATATAAATCAATAAATTGTTGCGGACTCCAAATGGGAGCGTAGGGGGAGACAAATAGAGCTATTCTCCCTCTGCCAGTGAGATCAATAGCTCTAAAGCAATGATCCAATTTACATTCAGTATTTAAATAAAGCTTTTCTGTTTAAAATCTAGCTATCAGGGACTAAAGAAACTATTTCAGACAAATTATAAATCTCATACATTTGAAACAACTTGTGGGTTTATGTGGATTCTCGGTCTATCAGGAGTTAGTGAGAATGGTTGTTCCACTGTCAGAAGATGTGATTATTTGTGTGCTTAATTATTATGAAAACGGGCTTCTCTTGACCCATAATATTTGAAGAATGTATTATGTACCAGGAGATCACACTTTGGGTCCTTTCACAGGAGATCAGAAATGAAAAGATTTGTAAAATACACTATATCATAAAGTGGGTACCAACATAAACTCTTAGAACTACATGTGAGGATGCGACTCTAAGACTCTATGCTGGCATTTCCTGTGCTACCATACACATAGAATGTGCGCCCACACAACATAGAAGTCCGTCCTGCCAATGTTTATATAACAGATCAATGTTTCAACGCTTGGGACAGTTGTCTAAGAGGGACAGTGTTCCCATTAAAGGGGGCTGTAAATGAGCCTGAGTTATGCTGTCAGTCGGTTCGAATGGATGAAGGCTGCTTTAGAAACAAGCATTTGCAATGCAATCAGTCTCGCCTTTGCGACCTTATATGTATTTAGCTATGCAGCACATTAGCCTGGGTGCTGAAACATCTACTGTTCTTTAACATGGAGGTAAAGTAAGCACCAAACTGCGTGACATGCCAGGTATGGGAACTCATGGAGAGAAATAATCGCTTTCAGCTTGAAATGGTATAGTCCAAAGCTCTGTTTTTAATATAAAATCAGGACCTTCGGTGGTCATATCACTGAAAATACAAGGTTTGTAAAAAATATTATTGTCTACGGGTGCTCGTGGAAGACAATTTATGTGGACTGGAATCTAGAGAATGCTAGAATGATTCTGGCATTTTACTGACCTCTGCTGGTCGTTTTCTATCAAGAAAGTTAAATAGAGGCAGTTGCCAGAAATTTTTTAAAAAGAAGGTCCCTCAGCAGAAAGCAATTCTGGTATTCTACTGACCTCTACTGGTCGTCTTCTATCAAGACAGTTCAAATAGAGGCAGTTGAACAAGCAGAAAGCAATTCTGGTATTTTACTGACCTCTACTGGTCATTTTAAAAGTCCCTAAGTGGAAGTAGACAAGTCCTAGGGCTGATCTCCAGAGCCCACAAAGTACATAAACATATAAGTATATACAAGAGGTCTTGAATGCTCGACTTAAGAACACACAAGCACTTCTTAATAATTTAGAAATATATTACTCTACTGCCATTGGAAAGAACAAAAAGCTATTTTCACAATTTTTCAGAAAAAACTCCACTTAGTTTGATAGTTTAAAATATCCTATCAAATATTCATGACAACAGGATTGGCAAATTAAATTCTGAGTTTTGCTATTCACTCTAATCTTCTTTGAGATCATCTATATAAATCTATGTATAAAGTGAGTTATATAAATGTTAGTGTCAGATATACCCTGATGTAATAAAGTTATAATTACAATCAATTGAGGGGGCTTTTATTGAGGGGTCTTTTTACTAACCTGACACCTAGCTGGGTGGATGCCTTAAGAGACAAGAGTAGGTTACAAAAGCAAAATAATGCCAAAACGGATACAAGAATTTTTTTTACTGTTTATGCATACTTGAGAGCATATTTATGAAGGAGTTGTGTCGCTCTTTGCCATGCATTGGGGCAAGAGCGACGCAACTCCTAAGTTTGATTTATCAAGCCACGCAAGGCCACCTTGCATGGCCATGCATGGCTTGATAAATCCAGAGTAACACAACGCAGCACAAATCACTGCATTGCATTACTCTTTCCCAGGGAGGCATTGTGGAGTGTGGGTGTTCCACGCATCCACCCATGGATTTTGACACATTCCCAGATTTACCATCAGTGGTATAAGCCTTCCCAGGTGAGGCGTAAGGAGGAGGAATATCTTTATTTCTCCTCGCTGCTCCCTCTTTCTAAGTGTGTTGCATTCTGCAATGCCTCTGGGAATTGTTTTTGTGCAGGAAGGTCCCCCTTCATGCACAAAAATAATCCTGCTGCTATGCAGGCCCCCTTGTACCATGGTGCAAGGATACTTGCGTTGGTGCTAGGCAATCAAAAGGGCATCAGCACAACGAAAGGATAGGAATGCATTGTATTACGATAAATGCGGCACATTCCTGTCCTTGCATGCAGCGCAGAAAGGTGGTTTGCTGTGCTCTACTACATGAAAGCTAAATAAATATGCACCTTGGAGTTTAACAGAGAATGGGAACAATGATACTATAACATTACCTCATCACCAGTACAACTCAAGTAATATGTCCTCGAGTCATTTGGTAGCTGAGTTCACTTGAGATAACGGTTTTAGAAGATGTGTCATGTGTCCTTTGACAACATCACAACAATGGTCTGATTCACAAAGGTAGTAGTACACTTTTGTGTAAGCTTACTTTTTTTGGTATGCACAAAGTACGAGTTAATAGTAAGTTCACGACTGCAGAGACTCCGCAGTCGGGGAAGAGAACTCCGCACATAAAAATAATGGATAGTGAATCAGGCCCACAGCTTTTTTGGTCTTTGTAGAAGAAACTTTGTTACCGCTGAGGCTTTTCATCTTCCAGGTGAGACGCCTCTTTAGTCTCCAAACCCTTAGGTAGCGGAAATGCAGCTGAAAATATGTATAAATGTATGTATGTAGATATCTGTGGAATCTGAATCTAGCTTCAGATCATAAGAGTGCTGAATTTTGTGCATAATAATTATTCTGCAGCAGCCAGCAAGGAAAACATGGGACAGTATTCTGGGATGCGGTAAGAAGCTGCCTCATCTGAAAAAACCCACATGGAATTGATGCAGAATTTAATTCCTTTATGTTAATTCCAACTGTCATTCTTGCTTTGGTGGTAACATTTGTGAGCTACAGACATGGTAAATATCGGTATAGTCATATGTGGAGGTCCCCAAAGGTGATTTACAATCATAATTTTTACTGGTTTTACAGGCAGCACCACAGCACTATGAGAAATACTGTTTCCATTGGGAGCACCTGGAATATGTAAGATGCCACCTGCTATTACACTCTGAGCACCTGAACGTTCAATAGTCCCCTGATCGGTGGCAGCCGATGATGATATGTAAGATGCCACCTGCTATTACACTCTGAGCACCTGAACGTTCAATAGTCCCCTGATCGGTGTCAGCTGATGATGATATGTAAGATGCCACCTGCTATTACACTCTGAGCACCTGAACGTTCAATAGTCCCCTGATCGGTGGCAGCCGATGATGATATGTAAGATGCCACCTGCTATTACACTCTGAGCACCTGAACGTTCAATAGTCCCCTGATCGGTGGCAGCTGATGATGATATGTAAGATGCCACCTGCTATTACACTCTGAGCACCTGAACGTTCAATAGTCCCCTGATCGGTGGCAGCCGATGATGATATGTAAGATGCCACCTGCTATTACACTCTGAGCACCTGAACGTTCAATAGTCCCCTGATCGGTGGCAGCTGATGATGATATGTAAGATGCCACCTGCTATTACACTCTGAGCACCTGAACGTTCAATAGTCCCCTGATCGGTGGCAGCTGATGATGATATGTAAGATGCCACCTGCTATTACACTCTGAGCACCTGAACGTTCTATAGTCCCCTGATCGGTGGCAGCTGATGATGTCTGGAAGTGGTTCCCCAACCTGATCTTGCCCACTCCAACATGTCATGGTTGACAAAAATGACTTCCAGGATGCGGGAACCTGCATTTTGTCATAGAAGTCCGCCATATGTCAAGAATTATATCTAGTATTGCTAGGCCTCAATTTTGCCATGAGTGCTGTCTCTTATGCCAAGATTTACCTCCTATTTTTCAGTAACTACATCTTACCTTGCATGCTCACATAAATCAAGATTTATCTTGAGCATGATATGGTCAGCAGCAGACTCACAAGCATAAAACACGCTAACAATCGCACTCTTACTCACACTCTCTTATTCACTCTCATCCCTCCCTGTCTCATTCACTGTCTCTGCTCACTCACTCTGACTCACTCATACTCTCTCACTTACTTATCCTGATTCATACTCGCTCTCACTCACACACAAATGTACCCATGCACTCACGCTCATTGATTCTCACATGCACAGGGGGCTCTGCTCAGAACCCCTGGGTTGCAGGTACTGTGCTTGAATACATAGGATTCGAAAGGCTCCTGCACCTGCTGTACCACTGATAGCCATGACCTTGACTCACTCCTAGTCTCTCTCAAAAACTCCCTCTTTCTTTCTAACTCACTCACTTTGCTTTACTCACTCCTTCACACTCAAATGTACTTAGTCATCCTCACTGACACTTACTTTCATTGATTCTGACTCAGTTTCACTCTGATGGACACTCTCAAACACACTATGCACACTCACTCAGTTTTATTCACTCTGAATCTCTCACAAATACACTCACAAACATGTACGTACACATTCACAGAGAAATAACACTGTTTTGTACCTATCTTGATTGCTTTGCATGCAACTCCAAGGCAACAGCAAGACAGAAACCTTGGGGCTTGTTCCAATGTTGGTGGGCCTGACACAGAAAGGCCATTGGGTGCAGGCCCACAGACATCTACAGGAGTGGTCACGCTACCGGATTCTGATCCAGTGGTCAGAGGCATTGAGCGGAGGGACAAACTGCTGCTTTTCTGACTGGCTCAAGGAGCCTGTTGATGCAGTATATGGACAGTAATCCCTACAATGCCTGCTCAGACACCTCCATAGGGATTACAGTGCCCGTTTTCCTTGGCTTCTTCATGGCAGTCCAACCGACAGGAAATGGCAGTCTGAAAGCGACTTTGGGGGCCCCTAGCAGGGCCCCCATCCCCCTGGGCCTCCGCAATGGGGCCTGGGGGGCATATGTGGTGCCCCCCACACATCTATGTGTAGTGTGCCAGGCACAAGGTTCATGAATGTGTAAAATATACCTTTTTCAATTGCAGCTTGTGCTTTTTCAGGCTAGAGCACAAGCTGAAATTGGAAAAGGCATATTTCCGACCACAGTGCTGGCGGTTGCATTGGAATACCGGGAGTGGAACCGCCAACTACTAGTCGGCGGTTACACTTCCACTGTGATGTTGGTCGGATGTTTGTCCGACGAACATCGTAATGAGCCCCCTAGTGTGGACATCAGAACCAGCAAGTCATAATTCCCAGGAAGGAGCCAGACAGAGCAGCAGGGCCAGGATTAAAAATTGAAAGGCCAACCTCAACCTCTCTCCCAGCTTCTTGACAGGACTGGAAGCACAGCCCCATCAGAAACTGGGGCAGTGCTTGTCATCCTACCCCTGCTGCTGTGTATGGCTCCTCATTGACCTCAGTATGCACTGATGTGCATTCTGACAGCTCAATTTTAGCAGATACACTGCACTGCCTGAGGCATGTGCTGTATGCCTGTGCCTGTGGGAGGGGCTCATAGTTGAATTATGCCCTTCACATGCACAATCCAGACATCCACATATAGACTGTTGTGTTTTTAAGATGGGCCAGTGCTCAGTACCCTCAGCCCTCTCATTTTCCTGTCATCAAGAGCCTAGATAGGACTAAAGAGTTAAGCTGCACATAAGCAGCATTCAAGCATGGAAATTGTGTTTTAATGAACACTACTAAACTAAATAATTGGCAGTGTGGGGAGAGGCAAGGAACAGTAAGTGGCAGGTCAAAGGTGGCAGGACTCTGCCCTAAAGCCCCTGTTGATGAGCCACAACTGCATTATATTGCGTTATATCACAGCATCTCTGAACTTTTCAGTAAAAGCAAAATGTATACTGCTCGCTCTTGGGGATGTTACCATCACCCAAGAATAAGATGACATTGCATTTATTAACACTCGGAATCTTCTAAGATTTTTTCACCTGCGCAGTAAATGAGATTTGCCTCATGTCTTACAACACAGGGGCATATCATCAAGGGCTTTATCTCCGCTTTTCTGGCTTTAAAAGCCAGAAAAGCGGAGATAAAACTAACGCCCTATCAGCAAGAGGGTGCTAACATGCGTATTCGCATGTTAGCATCCTTTTACACTACGCCTACCTTTGTATCTCTAATGAGATGCAAAGTGGGCGTTCCTGACATACACTACATGTCAGGAAAGCAATAACGCGTCTTTGCGCTATCAGCAAGGATGCCCTTGCATTTTAGCAGATGTTAGTTTTTGGAGAAAACTGCTGTTTTCTCCAAAAACTAGCGTCTGCTAAAATCCTGACTAAGCCACCCCTAACATTGGGGGTGGATTATGCTGATACGACCACAGGGTCGTATCAGCAAGGTTATCGCCCTTTTGCAGGGAACATCGTTGGAAAACCAGCGATGTTCCCTGCAAAACGGCGATAACATCGCTATCTCTGGAACTTTTATTGCCCTGGAGCAGCGAGTTGATGATAACGTGCTACCAGGGTGATAAAAAGCAGAGATAGCAAGCGATTAGAAAATTATCGCTAAGCACGGCCAGCGATAATTATCGCTGGCCGTTGCTGATATGGCCCACAGTTTTTAAAAGAGGTGTTGCTTCTCCTGGCAACTTATTTATCCTGGGCAGTGAGGTCCAATGTATGAGAAAGGCACAATGTCTGTACCGCAGAGAAAGCCAATAATTTAGGAACTTCTACACATATTTTCCATTTTAAAAATGTTAACTTTCACCTATGATGTGTATTGTGGGTGTACCAGAAACCTTTGCTTTCACTAAAAGTGGAGTAAACAGCTAATTATTTTCTTGTGGCATTCAAATATGCCAAGTTACTCTGATGCAATGAGAACGGTATTGCAATTACAATTATTAATAGTGGCTATCCTTATTCCGGAATAATTATTAAATTAAACAAAAAAAAATCCTAAATCAAACGGGGCTATTTTGTACCACTTTCAAAGCAACAGATTGTATAAACTTTGCTCCAAGTGCATGTAAAAGGTGACTACAGCCCTAGCTGTATGAAACAACACCCCTATTGTCAAGAAGCTTGCTGTTTCTAGTCATATAATACATTTAATTTGAACTAAATTACTTTACTGATCAAATCCTCGTGTTTGAAATAAATCTGTTCATTCCTAGGCAATAGTGACATTCCTGTTGTCAAGTTTTCTACTGAAGGCACCACATCAGCTTTTCATTCCCCTGAAATGTGTTTGAGCCACAATTAAGGGCCTGCTTTACATATAGACCGGTTGGAAATAGTGATCACAAACTGTGCATCGATTTTTGCTATCTGTCCTTAATTTTGTACTATATACTAATAGCTCGCATCACAAACTCTTCAATAGCTGGGCGCCAAAGAAAGACGTGCATTAATTAGGCAAGTCACAATTTACACTATTTCCTCTGGCTACAAACAGAGCAGTGGTGGCCTTCAGGAAACACCAGACCACCATCCATGTGTATTTGTTTACAAAAGGGAACTGGTGCTGCTTTAAAAAATGTTTGGGAAGACTTCGAGAAAAGCAGGAAGTGGTCTTCTGTCAGACTCTATTTCCCCCGAGGCCATTCAACATATTGGGGACAACATGCCTTTTTTGCAAATGGTTGTCAGCTCCCTTGAGGAACTGGTTGCCTCAAACTCAATTAGCCTTCCCTTTTTCAACAGCTTTCCAAATCACGAAAGGGGTTTAGTACATTGCACAATGTCCTTTTGTGATCACAAACCCTATGATTTTGTAACTCGATCAGTTTGTGACAGCAAAGCAAGTTCAGTATATCTAGCCCAAGGTCTGAACTATCTAGATTTACTGGCAATACCTAAAACCCCTAACAACATAAGCAAAGTTGTCCAATCAACCTTAATTCTAATAACCAATTCTGGGGCATCACAATACAATGCATTAAGGCAAGTTGTTGTGCTCAGTTGCATGCACAGGAGAGAGCTGAAGAGCACCATATTGACGAAGCTATGGCGCGTTTAAGCTCCCTCTGTGCACTGACACACTTGAGGCTCGCTGACGCAGGCCCCCCTCCTTTGCACCATGGTGCCTGCGTTATGGGCAGGAGTGTTTTTATGCAGGAAGGTATCCCTGTTTTTGTGTGGGATATCCTCCTCCCCAAAACAATCTTTGGTAGCATATTCCTCTTTGTATGTGTGCTACAGATTGCAGCTCACATAGAAAGAGAAAGTAAAGAGGAGAAAATAAGATTTGTTCCCTTGTTACCTCTCTGCTGGGTAGGTGCACCATTTTGGTGCAAATCCAGGTTCACATGTGTTTGTAAATCTGGGTTTACGTCAAAATATATTGGTGGATACATGGCTACACTCATGCTCCCACCATGTAACACCAATCTGTGGCAAAGTAACACAACGCAGCGTTTCTTTACTTTGTATTTACTAAATCACGTAAAGCCACGCATCGCAACTGTGCCACAAAAGTGATGCAACTCTGCGGCACTCTATGCATTGCAATACCTCACTCTGAAATTTACATTATGATGACTCCAAAGTATACGTTTAAAAGTGACTACATTATTCCAAGTCTCTGGGTTGATTATGACATCTCAAAGCAAGGTTGCCAGAACCTAATTTATGTATTTCCCCAAGGACAATTAGGTGATTCTGTACAATGTCCATTCTGCATCTCCTGTAAAGCCTGAAAACAGCTGCTTAAAAAGATCTTCAGGCACCAAGTACATTAAAAATAGCTTACAGAATAGGATCCTGCTGCTGTGATATGCTATAATTGTTATACTTGCCTCTGGCTGGTGGCATCAAAAGCTAGGCAGCAGACACTGCAGCTCCCATCTGTGTTCCTTACCCCTTGTAAGAACGGGCGTGCACAGTAATAACAACAGTAACACTTAAGGACAGTAGGGATATACAATGCACACCAGTATCAGCAGAGGACAGCAGGAGTAGCTTCAGTGTATACTACCTTAAGACTGCCTGATCATAATTGTGACTTGATGACATTCAGGAGATTTACAAAACATAGAGAAGGAGCACAACCCTCGATGACTGCCTGCTGTTAAGGTGAGCTCACATTGATATAAGGCGCAAATGTGTACCACAGTTTGCAGCAGTAAACCTATACATGTGGATGCATTCACACACAGCTCGACATCAATAATCCTAAAATCATGTTCATATTTTTTGGCATTCTTTAACCAGGTGCACTATCACACCACACAAATCTACCATTTACCACAACAAATCAGAGGAGAACATGAGTTCTTTCTGATTAGTGTGTCAGAAACTATGCCACTTACACACACAATAGAGACCAAGTCCCCTCCACACCCAACACATTGTGAACCACTAGGTGGATCACTGATACACCGCTGTGGACAGTAGTCCCAGTGGAATCAAATATCACCCCACACCAACTCACTCTTTCTCACCCCTTCTGAGCTCTTCTAATGATAACCCCACTCTTTTAGTCCATCTGCTATCTTTCTTTCTTCTGCCTAGGCCCATTACCTATTCTACGCTGCCATTTACTCCCCTAACTGCACTGCTACCTATTTCCTATCAACTTCTTGGACTCTTACCATTTAGCGCAACCTCAATCTTTTTATATTTCCTTTTCTTCCTTCTCCTTTGGCTATCCATTAGGATTTCAATAAGGTGCTTATCTTCTCGCAGGGTCCTAACCATTCCTATCTACCAGTAGCGGCTCGCATAGGGCGTGCTGCGGGGGGGGTGGCGCGGGGGCAGGGTGGGGGTAGCAAACACGGACAAAGGACGGAATGGAGGAAAGTAATTATTACGTTCCCCAGTTCCGTCGTATATCCGTGCTTGCTGCCCCCCACCCTTCCCCTTCCCCTCCCCTGGCCTGCCCCACCACCCCACAGCACGCCCTCTGCGAGCCGCTACTGCTATCTACTCATTATCTCTCTCCTCTCTGAATGTTATCACAAATATCATCACCGTATCTATTGATGCATTATGTGATCGTATGATCGTTAATTTGATGCCATTATTAAAGGCAAAAAATACTAGAGTCATCATAATCATTTTTAGTACTAAATATATCTACATTGCATCATAAAGTATATTCTTTGCAATCATAGTGAAACAACTCCCCGTTTCTATGTCTGTTCCTCTGTCTTTCAGTCTCTCGCTTCCTCGCGTTTGATATACCCCAATGAACTTCACTTAAGTGTCGAACTGTATTATTTTTCAAACCTGTGTGCGTTTCACTTAAATGGGCTACTGAGCTGCCTTGGGTGAAAGAGAAGAAAGCTACTTTCAAGTCACTTCACAGGTGTTAGTCTTCCATTAACATTTTCTGATGTTATAACCTGTCTCTTTTCTATGTACTCACATCTTGGACCTATGGTGGCTGAACTAGATTAGGTAAACATGCTCTCAACACACAAAGAAATATAAAAGTATACCTGTGTAGCTGCGGTATTTTGTACCACATATTGACCTATTACGAACCTCGTAATGCCACATTGGGCTTTTTATGAGTCACTTAAGGAAGGATATTTCCTGTAGTAAGCAATGGAATATGTTATCCAGCTCTAAATGAACAGCGAAAGGCTAGTATTTCCCTAGAGTATGCCTTGCTGAGGACAATGGCATGGTACATGTACTGCCGAGACCCTTCACAAGCTGAAGAACTATCTCAATTATTGAAGCTTCAAGCAGAAATGACACTTGCCTTCATGTCTGGTCTGAGCTATGGGTCATTCCGTTCATTATTGAAGCCAATAGCTGCATTACTCTTTGCTCTATGTACTTTCAGGGTGTTTTGAACATTGGGGCGGCCCACCAGAAATGGCCTCCACCCCGCTGGTGGGGGACAGACGCCCAATGTCAACAGATCTCCGTCTGCCTGGCAGGGATCTCTCTGCCTTAAGTGCATCCACTGGTGTCATGGCTTTACTTAAAACAGCTGAATGCAATGTGGGTGCTCTGTTTTTGTTTTGCACTCGACATACTTTATTTGTATTTTCCAAATAAGATTCCCAAGTAGGATTTTGTTTGTGAAATACAAAAAAAGCAAAGGTCCTGATATACAGAGAGTTTTCACCATTCGCATCAGGGCCTTTTATCGCTTTCCTTATGTGGGACAGGCAGTCCCATCCGGGGAACCCCAGTGAGGTTTGCCCGACCATAAAGAAGGTGGAGCTACAACCACTTTGAAACCAATGGTCCTGTGATGAATAGACCACTAGGTAGAGTTTTTCTGCTGGTGGACCTAGCTAAGCCTCCACCAGCAGACACTCTGCAGTTCCAATGCCTCTGAATGGGGTGGAAGAACTACAAGTTTATCGGGCAAGGCATCTGACGTTTTTTGGAATATGTCCCGCTTGGGTCAACCTCAGCGTGACCCCCTGTATTTCTTAACTATAATGAATGTCCTGCATCAATTAGGTCTGTCTCTTTCTAAAGAAAGAGAAACTGAGAGCTCAAAGAGAAATCTCACTGTTTATAATTGCAAAAACACTGCTGGTGAATGTAGATATATTACATTAGGCATTCAGCTTCTCCTTCTCCTCTTCTTTCTCTGTCTTTCTCTTTCTCGCTGCCAGACTCTCACTCTCTCGCGTATCTCTCTCTCTCTCTCTCTCTCTCTCTCTATCTCTCTCTCTCAGGCTTTCTATGCCCATCTTGCTTCTGGGCCACTCTCTTTCTCTCTCCCTTTTTTTCACGTCAGTAGGTTACATTTTGATTTCATCATTTTAGTGACACGTGATAATTACAGGCTGAATGTCTCATAAGTAGGCAGATATCCTTCCAACCCAACATTTCATTTGATGTACAAATCCAGCGCACCTGTACTATTACCATATTTGCGGTGCATTCTTTTGAATACTCTATATGTTAATTAATTCAGCAGCCAGTTTTGCAATTTCTAGGTAATTTTCCTGACGTATACAATATGTGGTAACGGGTTTACATGACAATTGACATTTAATTCCACCTAGAAATGGCACATATTAGATACCGGATAATTGTGTTGTTATGTCTCATCAGTATTAATCCAATCATTTTTTAATACAGTGAAACATAATCACCTTTAAGATTCCGAAGGATTGTTCATTTTATTGGTAGGCATATATTATAATCTCTCTCATGTGGGAGAAAATTGTTTCTGGCAGAGGGAATATATTAAAATTGTTTCAATTCTGGCATATTCCGGATCCGGCAGTTACTTTCTCCATGTGTGATATTCAAATCTAAAATGTAATCATGTGTGTTAGAGTTTGTAGTATTAGCTTGTAGTAAGAGGGCACATCTAAGGAAATTACAATACAAACAATAGACATCTGTAAAAGATTGATAGGCAGAATTTCTCTTGCACTTACTTATGTGGAACACATGAATGAGAGTCAACAGCAGGCTTTATGAATGGCAGTCATTTTGGACTGAGCCTACGGCTTGCACATGCTCGGTCAGGCCTGCTTCACTTAAAAGCTCTGGGTTGTGTCAGAATAGCCGTGGATACCACAATTGTGCGTACATCATGCTAGTTCTGGGTCCCCAAAGTAGGTTCTGGAGAGCCGGATCTATGCCAGATTTTTTAAATAACTACATTTACTAAATGGGGATATGCTAAAAATCTGGAATGGATCCGGCCCACCAGGGCCGACTTTGGAGAACCCTGTACTAGATGATAGAACCAGCAGAGTGTTTATTTTATTTATAATAAATAAAAACACAGTTTCACCCACCTTATTTCTCTCTATCACAGACATGCTCATCATCAATGATCAATGACACGTTTGAGGGCCGCTCAGAACCGCACAAACTTACGTCAGTGCTTTCTATTGACCACCATCTGCAGTACCAACCACACATGCTCTGGCTTGTGCCGGAGTGGTTATGGCAGCCACTAAAGCAAGCTTCATCTTGAACTACTCAGGACAAAATCACATAATATGCAAGCTCCAGCTGGCACCAAACTGGACCAACGGAACAGGAATGCAAGCTTCAACAATGCAAGTCACTCTAGCCACAGATTGTACCATGTTTGACAAGATCAACAAACAGTAATCACCAAAGGCAGCAAACATGTAATACATGTTCCAATGCAATAGAATACAATCTATATCAGTTATATTGAATAGTTTTGGCGGGGTCCTAATCCTGGGGTAAACAATTCTTTTACAGGTGCATATAGAATAATCAATTTTTTTTTCAGCGCAACACACAAAAAAATAATAGAAAAAACAAAAATGAGTTTTAAAGACAAGGAAGCCTACAACTTAAGGGGGTATCTCTTCTGTATGTTGATACAACTGCAAGATCACAACAATTGACAGCAAATGCCACAGGTCCAAGCATACTTTGACAAACTCAACTGCTCCTCTCATACAAAACAAAGACTCTAGCATCATAATCCTTACGAGACTCCCATGTCTGGGAGCCATAGGCTATGGCAAGGCGGAGAAATTGCAAGAGTCCACCACCTGGAAATGCAGTTTCGCTGAGCATACACATACTTGTGAGTCCTTAGCAAACAAATAACCCGTTAGAAAAAAAATCAAGCAGAGGGCAACTCTCCATGGGAACATTGACAGAAAATTCAGATTCAAAACATACATCATCAAAAAGCTTCATTGCCTTGCCACTCAACACATCATCTCCTAAAGTAAACGTCACATTCCTTAACTGCATGGATGAAGTTTCTACATGATGTATATACTAGAAAAGAGGGTCTCTCCAAAGATGCACCTCTCAAAGACAACATGGATATGTCACAACCAGGTGTCTGCAAGGCATCACAGCAAACTGTTGACGCATTCAAACATCAAGAGGTACTTCTCATCACCTTATTCCAGACACCACAGCAGATCTGACAAGCACAAAGGAATTTCTATAACATCTGTGGATTCCACCTCACCACACTTCATAGGCAGTGAACTGCACACAGCTTGCCATGAAAACGTAGCACATCTGCCCTTTAATATACTGCAGCCACAAAGGATATACCAATCTTCAACATACAATTAGCATGTGATTGCTAAATGTGCTTCATCACATGTCCAAATTCTTCCTCGCTTCCGGTCTTGAAGGTGCTATCTTTGACAGTGGTAGAGCATTGCCTCAAATAGAAAGACCAAGCTAAAGTAGTGTTTTATGATAAGTGCCTTATTCATAACGGCGCACACGGCACAGCACATTTACCTAGTACACCAACCGATCAAGGCCTCACACTTCCTTTAGAGGTGAGGATAGCTTCTTTTTAAAGAAATAGTTGAGGACACTCAGCACAATGAAACTAAAAACAAACAGAGGAAATAAAACGGGTTGCACATCAAATATAGATGCGTCATCGAGCAAGCCATTGTAATGCTCCAACAGGGATTCATGTACTTCTGTCATGGAATTTCTCTGAGATACGCATTTGCGGCACACAGATGACTACCAATTCTGGGCAAACATGAACAAATTACTGCCAGGGCCGATACCAGACCTACTCCATAATGTGGTAGTCAACCAACCTTCTAGAGTCTGGTGGCGTCCACCCAACAAAGTAAGGTGGCAGTGTCTAGCAGAAATCTCACAGACACGCAGAGATGTGGACTCTTCAGAAGCCTAATATTTCTTACAGAGGCACAACGGAATAGAGAGAAAACTCTGTGTTCTAATGGCGATGGCTTCCACTAGCACAACCATGACAATGACACTAGGGCCACCTCACTAGAACTACCTCGATTTACTGTAGTCTGCATAGGCCTACAAATGGCCAGAGAAAGGAGCAGAGGACAGGATAACTCAATAAGGAACAGTCTCAGATGCAGAAGGAAGACAGGGTGATTCACACTTCTGATGTGGACTGCACACTGTGGACAAAGAAGGAAACCAATTTAAGAGATGTAGACCGGTTGACTAAATATGGAAGTATTAGAGGTAATGTGGGGCAAAGTGACGCATAGATGCTAAACAGTTTTTTTTAGAGTTGAGTTTAGTTTTCATGCATATGTTTTTTGCACAATGTCTGTGCTGCTCTCACAATAATAAATTTTCACACAGCACACGGGGATTTGTGGTAGTGAAGGCATGGATGTCATTTAGGGGTCGCCAGGGGTCATAGCTGCGACCCATGGCTTGCCCCTTGTGACCCTTGGCACTGCCTTTGCTACCCCTGACCTCAGAGGAGGCACAATTAGGGGCATATTTACAAGGAAATGTAAGAGAGCAGAGATGTGCCAAATTTGGCAGCGCTCCGACATTCCCAACAATATGGAGCCCCTCTGTGTTTTCCCTAGTGTTGGCGCTAAACTTAGCTGCCTAGCTCCAACGCAGGTACCTGCATCGCAGGGAAGGATTGTTTATGTGCCGGAAGGTGAACACTAATAGTAAATAATATTATTCACTATTAGTGTAATACAATATGGAGTGCAATTAGCTGGAATATGACACTATATGGCAGCTAAGGAAAGTAAGAATGCTTTTAAATATTTGTTCTATGCATGCTTGCCGGGGAGAGTGTGTTTAAGTGAGAACGAGTGTTTGTGTAAGAATGTGTATGTGAGTCAAAGTAAAAGTCAAAAGGCGTGCGATGTCACTTCTGCTACCTCTGGCTTTTTGGTGAATTGACGCCCATGAGTGAAGAGGTTCTGATTCATTATATAGAGCCTCATTATTTGGCTGAACGCTGTACAAGGGGATATGAAAACACATTTGTACCAGCTGATCCTTATACCCAAAAGGACAAGGGAAACAATTATACTAATGTGTAAGCTTTAACATAAATGGGTAAGCACTGCCACTGTTCCAGTGTACAGACAGCACATGCTGTGTTCATGTCACAGAAGGGATCTTCAAGCACCTTCAGTAATAATAAATGTGCAAACCCTGTGGCGGGCAGGCAGCTCTCGAATGTGGATTTTCCCATATAAATTAGAAAAGACTCTTGCAAATGCACATTTCCGGTATTGTCAAAGGATCAGCAAGAAATAAGGGAGTCTAGAGGGACACTCTGAATGCATGCCATCTGGGAGGTGGCACACATTCAATACCCCATTGTGTCCTTCAGAAGAGAAAACCAGTGGTACCAGGAATGCACCAGAGAACTCTCATGATTTGTGATATTTGCAAATCGTGAGAGGAGTAGTTACCTGGCTACCTTCCAGATGCAAGGAAACAAACACACTGACAATGCAGCAGGGGGACACTGTCAGCAGGTTTCAGGACTGGTGTTAAATAGATGGACACTGTAGTAGCAGAAGTCAAAAGCCCCTTAGTACAAATAATATTTGTGCTGGCATTTTTACACAAGAAAGGGAAATGACATAGACTAATGTTATAAGCATCTATTTGCTCATGTACATACCCCAGGCACATTGGTTTACACAGCAATTCCCAGCAGGCAGAGGCTGGTGGAACGTGCCAATGCAAACATAAAAGAAAATGCAATTTGCGTTCCACTCCTACATGGACCAATGTTCTAGCTCTTAGTCTCAATCACATCGGATATGTTTTCTTTTTAAATGCCAGTACTGAAATATTATTACATCGAATCTCAGTTCATATCGCTGCACACTTTTGTAAAGTTATTCTTGTAAATGTTATCTATGTATTACATAACTTTGCAGTGGCCCAGTTTGTCGCTGCTCAGATCAAATTAGGTTGAATAAAAATATTGGTGGAAGAAGATGGAATTAAGACAGATGTAAGAACTAATCCCAGATTCCTCGTTCACTTCCTTTGTAATAACAGGTGCTCAATCTAAACGGTTTGCACCCTATAGAAGCCAGAATATCGAGGGAGGCATATAACGAGGACAAAAAAAACTCTACATATATGTACCTTGACGATGTACATATTTTCAAGATAAGTAAATATGCAGTTAGGAATAGTAAATCTATACTTCCTCTATAAGCACTTCCCTTTCAATATTTTCTCCACATTATTCATGTACAACAATATTCATGACCTCAATAGGTAATAATACAGTATAATCAGTAAAATTAGCTACTTTGATGTAATTATCTAAAGACAATAGGAACAGTTCAGCTTTCAGGAAACTCCTGAACCAGAGACATATTTCAGGTTCAGCCTGGGTGTATGGCTTCAGGTTATTCCATGGTGTGTGACCTTGAACCCCCTCTGATTTGACTCTTTGAGGATGATGTGTAGATTACATTATCATGAGTTCTTCATCAGGTTGTAGTAAAGTACATGTACCTGTTAAACAGTTAAACAGCCATAATTTTTCCCTATTTGGAGTAGTGAAGAGTGAGCACCACCGCTCTTTCTCTGCTAATGCCGCGGAAATGAAAAAATCTTATCCAACACAGATGAGGCTTAATGGCTCTTTCCGTGTTTTCAAAAAGGATCTAAACGACACATCTAATGAGTAATATATACGGAAAGCGCCATTAAGCCTCAGCCTCTGTTTGAGGGATCACCCAGAAACTGAAACTTTTAAGCTTTATTCATTTCAGGTTGGCTTGTATGGTATTTTACCAATCCAAAGCTGTAATACCGTGCCTGGAGTGGTAAATGGCTTTTATCATTTAACAGCTTGGCATGGATAGCACAGTGCTATTTCTATGCCTAAAGACCTTGCTGTAGAAATGGCAAAAGACTTTGTCCCTTTCTATCTCGGCGTGGATAGCACTGTACTAATCAGTGATGTCATTTGAGATGTCATCAGTGATGTCACTGACCATGTCATGAATGATGTAATATGTGACATCATCAGCAGTGGATTGCGGGCGCGCGAGATGTAGTTAGTACAACTAACTATATCGGAGGAATTTCAATGGTTTTGTTCGAGTGAAATGTCCAGCTAACTATAACACCCCTAAAACCTATTGTTTTTTCAGTGAATTTCTAAGGTTTTTTAAATGCTAATTCCTAACTATATCAGGCCTGAAACCTATGGTTTTTTCAGTGAATTTCAAAGGTTTTTTAAATGCTAATTCCTAACTATATCAGGCCTGAAACCTATGGTTTGTTCAGTGAATTTCAAAGGTTTTGTAAATGACAATTTTTAATGTATTAATTATTATACTGATTTTTTTTATACTGATTTACTACATTTTTTAAACTATTTATTTTTAGATATTTTTTTTAATTACATTATAATTACATTATACATTACAATACAAAATATACTTTCTCAGAATGAATTACTTTAGTTTAAATACTTGGCAAATAGGCAACAGACTTTTAAGTACAGTAGTTACAGTTGTTGCAATGGGCAACACAATTTCAAACACAAAGCAACATTGAGCTCAATGTGAATTTCTAGTTAAATGCAATTAGTTACTTTATGGATTACTTTTCTAACCAGAGGACTGGATCCTAGATTCAGTCCTTGGACATCTCCTGTAAACAGTTGAGTAAAAGCGTTTTGGTTACAGTAGTAATTTATTGTTTCCCCCTCTGCGTTTGCAGAGTGGTGTAAGGAGGGGGCGTGGCCTCCGGCCCGATCCCGTTTTTTTTGTTCCTTCTTTTTTTTTAGAAGGGGGCTACAACTTTTTCAATTTTTTTGGCCCTGGGGACCCTATCCCCCAGGCCCTGACCCCAATTTTTATTTTTGAGGCATGGGCCTTTTTAAAAAAATGTGTTATGGAGGGGGGCTGCATAGCCCCCCTCCTCTGGCCACTTTAAGGCCCCGGGGACCCCATCCCCCGGGGCCTGGCCTCTCAATGGAGACCGTGGGCCTCCTGCGGGAGCCGGCATTGCTTTTCCACATGGGGAGCAGCTAACATGCTGGTCTCCATGTGGAAAAGCAATCTGCTTTGCTTCATTGAAGCGAGAGCAGGTTTACCCTGCTCTCGCTTCAATGAAGCAAAGCAGTTTGCAATGGCAGGGTGGGAGCCGCGAGGCTCCCGCCCTGCCATTGCAAACAGCAGTGTCCCAGGGGTGGGCACCCCCGGGACACTGCAGTAGCCGGCCCTGGGGGGTGGCGGTCCCCAGGGCCAATACAAGGCTCCAGGAGGGGGGCCGCATGGCCCCCCTCCAACATGTATAAGTTGCCCCGGGGGTGGCGGTCCCTGGGGCTGGGGGGGCCTAAGAGCCCCCCCACATCAAATAGTTCTAAGCCCCGGGGGGTGGTGGTCCCCGGGGCTGCGGGGGGGCTGCGAGCCCCCCCGCATATACAATCTCGGAGCCCCAGGGGGTGGCTGTCCCCGGGGCAGTGTGGGGGGGATTGGGACCCCCCCACAATTATTTTTAATTAGGCCCCCGGTATTTGGCCGCCGGGGACAAATTAGAATATTCAGCGTGGTAGCCCGCGCTGAATTAATATTTTTTTTTTGGCCGAAATTCACGCTGGGTGCGCCGAATTAAAAAAAAAATCTTTTTTGGGCCCTGGGGGTCCTTGTGGGACCCCCTGAGCAGGTCTAGGGGGTCAGGGTGTTTCTACCCTGCCCCCTTGTCATGTTTTGTGCATTTTTTTTTCGTTTTTCTTGTGCCTCGGTTAAACCGAGGCACAAGATGGCTGCCAACACTGATTCAGAGTGTTGGCAGCCAATTAGCATTCAGCTCGTGCTCGGGAGGGTTCGGCGAGGGTGCGCGGATCCTCCGAGGCCATAGATATATATGTACTTTTAACTCTAATTTTCTCAGGAACTACTGAACGGATTTACACCATTAACGCAAAAGGCACGAGTCTGAACTGAGGACTATCTCTTTGCCAAATTTGGTGTAATTCCGTTCAGCAGTTTGGGCTGTAGCTGCGTCAACAGGTCCTATGGGAAAATGCATGGGGAAAACGCGTTTTGGGAGACCCATTTTTTCTCAACCCCCGCTTGACGAATCACCGTGAAATTTTCAGGATAGGAGCGGACCGGAGCTGGCCAAAAGTTAGGAAAATTTTGCGAAGATTCGTCAATCGGCGCCAACGTTATTCCAAATAGAATGTTGCGGATTTCCTATGGAAAATAGGTCCTAACTATATCTACCTACTGGCGACCGCCAGTAGGTAATATATGTATATATATGTATATATATATATATATATATATATATATATATATATATATATATATAATATATATATATATGTGTGTATATACACACACACACACACACACACACACATATATATATATATATTATGGTGCCGATTCGGATCCTGGAAAAACTTTCCCCATACGAATCGTATCCAGGATTTTTACCGTACGAATCGTACAAGTGGCGTACAAACTGCCAAGTACGATTCGTATGGGAAAAAGTCCATACGAATCGCATTGGGAAAATATCCCCACACGCCCTCGGGTCGGAAAATGTGTCCGACACATCCTCGGACGATTTACCCTACGAATCAGAAAAATGAAGTCCGACCGCGCAAGTACGTCCTTCCAATTTTACAACCGTATGGAAAATACACCGTAAGGACCGAACTGCAATAGCGTAGCGCTGGGGGTACGCACCGTACATACACGGGTGGGGGTACGACTCGTACATACACGGGTGTACATACACGGGTGGGGGTTCGACTCGTACATACACGGGTGTACATACACGGGTGGGGGTTCGACTCGTACATACACGGGTGTACATACACGGGTGGGGGTACGACTCGTACATACACGGGTGTACATACACGGGTGGGGGTTCGACTCGTACATACACGGGTGGGGGTTCGACTCGTACATACACGGGTGTACATACACGGGTGGGGGTACGGCACGTACATCCGCGGGGTCTGGGGGGGGGGTTCGGCGCGTACCGGGCCCCCAATTCCACTCGCATCGCGCCGTACTTCGCTTTTCCGGCACTTTTTGGGTGCCGTAAAAATATTGCCGTCCGGACTGGTGTCGGTTCGAATCGTACTTCCTTGTTCGTGAAACGGAGCCTGACTGCGTCCCAACGTCACGTCGGCGCTTTCCCGGATCACATTTGTATGTATATTTTCATCGGTCGGTGTTTTTTACGATTCGTACGGAAATGGTGTTTCCGTGCGAATCGTACTTCCATGTTTGTAATGTTTTTTTACTGGGTACGAGTCGGACGGAGAAAACCCTCCGACCGACGGTTCGTACCCGGTTTTTCCAGGAACGGAATCGGCACCTATATATATATATACACATATATATATATACATCACTCCAAGTCTCCGAACAATTGAGACAGCACACCACATAAGGTGAGTTTCCACTCTTTTATTCAAATTGGCATGCAGCTTTCCATCCCCGGATCAGTGTATATATATATATCACTAGAGAGGACAAACAATACCCAATAGCTAGACACTTTAAAACAGTACACCAACAAAATACTAGTCTCCTTTCTTTCTGCGTCCTAGACACCATCCCTATGGGAGAGAGAGGTGGTAACAGAGTCCTCGAATTAAGACGATTAGAGTCTAGAATGATAATAGAATACCAGACAGTACAGCCTTTGGGACATAATATTGACGAAGAACTTTCGGTTCATTTGGGTTAATGAGAGTGTGGGTGACCCCCTGACCTAACTGACTCATAGTATCTGAAAAATTATGTGTTAATGTTACTTTGGATGGCCTTGTTTGTCCTCATTAGCTGCTTGCATTTATGTTGTTTTTAATAGTACAGTTTATTAGTCATTCTGTGACACTGTTTTTATTATGTGTATTTTTTACAGATCCACTACCATGCGAGTACTGATTAATGAGTTGGAACAGCTTTTTCAAGACAAATGACCAACAGCGGCCCTTACAAAATAGATTATGGCATTAATCTTGGCTGCTACCCGCTACCATTGTCGCTGTTACATTTCTACCCTTGATAAAGATTTCTCTCCGAGCAGGACACTTATCATTTTTGCCCACTTGGGCTTGAGCTTGATGTATTCTTTCCTCATACCTGAATAGCCCCTGCGCACTAGTGCAGAACATCATTTATTCAGCAATCCTGCAAAACGAATTATTAAATAGGGGGCGCGCAATTTCTACTAGTGTTCTAAACTGTATCCATGACTTGGGTATTAAACTCTGTAACCCTAGTGAGGGGAATTTCCATCTATGTCAGACATATGAGTATTAAGTAATGTCCATAGTGGGAGAGACTGGAGAACAATAAAGTTTTAACAATTGAATTGTAACAACCAGGATACAACACAATCGAAAACATTTAGATTTGCTATTTTGGGATAAAAATGTTTTACTTTGAATGTTTCCAACCATAAAAATGTTTGAACTTTTGACAACGCAATATGATGTAATATTATAATGTCAGCATATTGAAATATATTTCTATTCGCTAGTGGTGAAGTCTGTCTTCACATTTTTTCACTGAAGTCACAAGTCATATGATGTTTACTTAATCACCTGTTCGACACAACCTCGGCACTCGTAAGAAAGGAAACTAGCTTTCCGAGACGCGTAGAGTCGAATCTTTGCCATAAAATAAAATCTGCTTGAAAGCATTGTGGTGCCATTTGGAACAATTACAATGGAATTTTGGACGTTTGGGCTTTGCTAACCTGCCACGGCCCGCCGTCGCTTTGTGGCTTGAGTTGAAACTAATTTGTGTTTGGTATATATATATATATATATAAATATATATATTCACTGAAAAACCATAGGGGCGTTATAGTTTGAGATGTCATCAGTGATGTCATCAGTGATGTCACTGACCATGTCATGAGTGATGTAATATATGACGTCATTAGCAGTGCATTGCGGGGCGCAAGTTATAGTTAGCTGAACTGACTATAACGGGGGAATTTCATGGGTTTTGTATGAGTGAAATGTCCAGCTAACTATAACGCCCCTGAAACCTATGTTTTTTTCTGTGAATTTCTAAGGTTTTTTAAATGCTAATTTCTAACTATAACGTGCCTGAAACCTATGGTTTTTTCAGTGAATTTCAACGGTTTTTTAAATGCTAATTTCTAACTTGAACTTGTCTGAAACTTATGTTTTTTTAAGTGAATTTCTAAGGTTTTTTAAATGCTTGTTTCTAACTATGCCTACAGAGGTAGGACATGTGAAGAAAGAAGAAAAAACGCACAGAAAGAAGCAAAAGAAATGCTGAAAGAAGCAACAGAAGTCCACAAAGACGAAGAAAAGTGTAGGAAGAAGCAAGACGTGCAGAAAGAACCAACAGAGGAGCAGAAAGAGGCCTTGTTGCAAAATCATCCTGTGCCCACAACTTTTACGTACGGGTACTGGTGGTAACTGACTCTGACTAACCAGGCCTAGAGCCAGTGCTATGCTAAAAGACATTCAGAATACAGTGAAAACACCTACATACACTAGGGAACACTATGCATTGGGGTACCCCTGTGATTAGCATGACCTCCTCTGTAAGGCCCTAGTACATAATAGGGCAGGGGGATTAAAACTACCTCTAAGTCAGAGGTGCAGAAATATGCTACTTTAACTAGTAGTCGCGTTTGCAGAGTGGTGGAGAAAGTGCGCTGGGCCTCCAACCAACGCTCAGGATTTCCACTGCGTAGGACTTACAGGAGGTACCCCGAGGGATTCTTGGCCCCCAAACTCCCTTAGGACTAAATTGTACTTCATCCCCCATCCTGTAGTCTGCCACAAGGCACGTTTGCAGAGTGGTAGAGAAAGGGGGCCATGACCTCTGAAGACGTCTTAGCAATGCCACTGTGTGGGACTTACTGGAGGTAACAAGAGGGGTAGTTGGCCCCCAAGGACATCCTTGGGGGCCATCTTCCCAAACTATTACCTCCAGTCAGTCCCACACAGCATCACTGGTAAGTACTCATACCAGGCCATGCCCACTTTGCCCACCAGTCTACAAACACGCTCCCTGGCACGCTCATGGATGGGGATTGAAGTACCCTTCACTGCTGGGGGTCCTTTAGGGGCCAACTAGCCTACCTTTTATTTCCAGTAAGCCCCACACAGTGGGATTGATGAGAGGTAGACAAAGGCCATGCCCGCTTTCTCCACCACTCTGCAAACGCGCCCCCTGCCATGTTGTAAGTTGGGGGATTAAGTCCCCTTGAATCCTGAGGGTCCCTGGGGTCCAACTAGCCCAACAGGTACCTCCAGTAAGTGCCACGTGAGCCCCTCTCCCGTGGCCAATTCCAGCCCCGGGGACCCCATCCCCCTGGGCATGGCCACATAAATATTATTTTTTTTATGGAGGGGGCTGCGTGGCCCCCCTCCTCTATTGGCCCCAGGGACCCCATCCCCCGGGGCCGGCCTTTATTTATTTGATTTTATTTTTAAAAAATTGGGGGAGGGAGACCGTGTGGCCCCCCTCCCAGGCCACTTCAAGCCCCGGAGACCCCATTCCCCGGGGCTGGCCCTCTCCGTTGGGGACCATGGTGGGAGCCCCAATGCCCCCACGGTCCCGCAGGCTCCCCGCATCCTGCGGGAGCTGGCATTGCTTTTCCACATGGGAAGCTGCTAACATGCAGCTCCCCTTGTGGAAAAGCAATCTGCTTTGCTTCATTGAAGCGAGAGCAGGTTTCCCTGCTCTCGCTTCAATGAAGCAAAGCAGTTTGCAAAGACAGGGTGGGAGCTGCAAGACTCCCACCCTGTCATTGCAAATAGCAGTGTCCCGGGGGTGGGCATCCCAGGACACTGCAGGAGCCAGCCCTGGGGGGTGGCAGTCCCCAGGGCCATCAAGGGCTCCAGGAGGGGGGCCGTGCAGCCCCCCTCCCACCTATTGCACAGCCCCAGGTAGGTGGTGGTTCCCAGAGCTCGGGGGTCCATTACGGACCCCCTAATTTGAATATTAGTGCCCCAGGGAGGTGGCGGTCCCCGGGGCGTTAGAGGGGGCTTGAGCCCCCCCACACTGGTGTATATTTAAAAAAATAGAAGCCCCGGGGGTGGCAGTCCCCGGGGCAGCGGTGGGCCGTGTGCCCCCGTGATTATAATTAATAAAAGCCCTGGGGGTGGCGGTCCCCGGGGCTTGGGGGGCCTCACACATTAAAAATAATAAGCCCCGGGGATGGCAGTCCACGGGGCTGCAGGGGCCTCCCTGGGTCCCCAGGGCTGCGGGGGCCTCCCTGGGCCCTCACAAATACATTGGTGAATGCCCCCGGGACTTGGCCCACCTGGGGGCTAAGTAATAACGAAGCGCGGGAGCACGCGCTTGGTTTTTTAAAAATTTGCACCCGAAATTCGCACTGAGTGCGCGAATCTCGCTGATTTATATTTTTTTTAATGCTTTTTTGACCCTGGGGGTCCTTCTGGGACCCCCTGAGCAGGCCTAGGGGGACAGGGTTGTTCTACTCTGCCCCTTTTCTTTTTTTCACCTTTCTTTCCCTGTGTTTTCTTGTCCCTCGGTTACCGAGGCACAAGATGGCTACCAACACTTCCTGGTTTGGAGTGTTGACAGCCAATTAGAATAAAGCTTGTGGTCGGGAGGGTCCACGGATCCTCCTCGCCTCCAAATATCGAAACTTTTATTTTTGCATTTTCTCAGCAACTACTAAACAGATTTACACCATTTAAAAAAAGGGCGCTTTCTGAACCAAGCACTACCTTTTTGCCAAATTTTGTGTAATTCCGTTCAGCAGTTCGAGCTGTAGCCATGTCTAAAGTTTCCTATGGGAAATGCATTTTTTTACCTCTATTTATTGATTTTCTCAGCAACTACTGAATGGATTTACACCATTTTTAAAAAAGGGCGCTTTCTGAACCAAGCACTACCTTTTTGCCAAATTTGGTGTAACTCCATTCAGCAGTTCGAGCTGTAGTCGTGTCTAAAGTTTCCTATGGGAAATAACATGGAGAAAACACGTTTTGTGCCCCCCATTATTCTCGGCCCCCGCTTGGCGAATCACCACGAAACTTTCAAGATAGGAGCTGACCGGAGCAGGCCATAAGTTTTGAAAATATTGCGAAGATTCGTCAACAGGCGCCAAAGTTATTGGGAAAACAAAAAACGAGTTTCCTATGGAAACTAGGTCCTAACTATAACTACCTACTGGCGACTGCCTGTAGGTAATATATATAGTAAGTTTTGGTGGCTTTATAGCACAAGATGGGAAACTATAAAAACCCATATTTCACAGGAACAAGTAAAATATGGATAATGTTTCATATGTCCATTATCAAAATGAGAGCTTTACCACCTTTCTTAAATTCACTCAACACCTATGCAAACCATAACACGGCGTTTCATCATAATATTGAATCAAAAATATTGTGTTCCACAAATATCAAAAACATTCTCTTGTCAAAAATATTGTGGCATCATCTAATATGCACGGTAAGCATATAGGGGAATATATATAAGAAAGTGACACAGCGCGGCACCACAAGCCATTTGCCTGTGCTGCACTGCATCACTTTCAAAGCACAGGGATGATTCATAACAATATGGCACATTCCTGTGCTTTCCCATGCGCTGGCACACCATGATGCAAGGGTGTCTGCGTTTTAGGGGTGATTGTTTTCGTGCAGGAAGGGACACCTTTCAGCACAAAAACAATCATGTGAGTTGTTTTCCACTTTCTATGTGTACTGCAGAATGCATCTTGCATATAAAGAGGAAAAACAAGGAGAAATATAAGTATTTGCCCTCGTTGAAGCTCCTTACACTTCCCCTTGGGAGGCGTAGGATTCTGACGCATTCCCAGGTTTATGATAGTAAATCTAGGAAAACAGCAGAATCCATGGGTGTTGAATGGGTACACCCACAGCAACACCCATGCCACGCCCCGTTCATGCAAAGTGCTGCGTGAAAAGTGGTTGTATTTACAAGGACACGAGAAGCCATGCAGGGTGGTTTTACATGGCTTTGTAAATATGGAGCACAACACTGGGCAGCTGGTGCGTCAAAAAAAGTGGTGCACCGGCAGCGCAAGTGGCTTGTAAATATATACCATAATTTTTAGGTGCTTTATATGGTATTTTAACATAGTTGTATTGTTATTAATTATGTTTTTGTGTATTATTAGTTTTTGTTTGGTAAATTATTTTTATTTCAATGTTAAGTGGGTTTATTTTCCTTTACTATGGTTTCTTTTAATTTTGGTTTGTTAATATATGTTAAGTTTTTTGTATTTTATTTGGGTTAGCAGGATGGGCAGTGTTGTAGACATATAGATTTTGTAATGTTTTAATTAGTAAATATTTTTACGTTTTATATACTGTATTATTAAATGTTAATGTATTCATTTCAAATTATTATTATACATTTTATATGCAAACACATATTCATATATTTGTTAAAATGTATTTTATGTTATTTTTTATGCAGGTAGTTTTAAAAAATTTAGATGTGGGAATAATACATTTAAGCTTTCCAATGTCCAACACTTCATCTACTGTTGCTTACATTAAAGTTGTAATGGCAAATCCGATCTCTCCAAATTCCAATACTTTCTCTAAAGTTGGTCAGGGTGGAGAGGGAATACTGAATCTGGCCCCTTTAAAGTCCAACCCTTTCTGCTTATGTTGAAGTGGTAATAGTTATTCTGATCCCTCCAAAGTCCAACACTTTCCCTATTGTTGCTTCCGTTGGAGTGGTACTAGTAAATCTGACCCCTCCAAAGTCCAATATTTGTTATACTGTTGCTTAGATTGGAATGGGAATAAAAAAAATTTGACCTCTCCAAGGTCCAATACTTTCTCCACTGGTCCTTATGTTGGAGAGGGAATAGTAAATCTGACCCTTCCAAAGCCCAACAATGCCCCCTACTGTTGATGGTAAAAGTAAATCTGACTCCTTCGAAGTCCAACTTACTTTGGATTGAAAATAGTAATTTTGACCCCTACAACTCTAAATTGTTATGTGAATATTTTCTTTGTATTTTCTTAAGTGTATATTTTGGGAATAAATATGAAACTTATTTTATTTATTTATTTTTAATAACGTATTCTGATGGGGCCAATGTATGGAGCAGATGGTGGGGGTGAAATGACAATAAGGACGCCCCATGACAGAGCTAAAGAAAGACCAGATAGCACTGGAGCAATGAATGACCATAGACTCTGTGGCCTCCACGGAGAAGATGGACTTAATGAGACAGATAGAGGACACCTGGTCGAGAATAGAGAAATACACACACACATAATACCGACAGAGATTTTTTAGGGATGGAGACAAGGCAAATAGGATGCTGAGTTGGTTGCTGAAGAGGGAAACACTTCAATCTCACAAACTGCAGCTGAAGATTGTGGAGAGCCGTGGTGGTCAGAGACTGAATTAATGGGAGTGCAGGGCGTACCTCAAGAACACCTTCTCACAGAAGCTGAATGTCCCCTCTAAATTGTACAATGTCTATGGGAGAGTGGCCTACCGCGTCTGATGAGGGAGCAGCGACTAGTGCTGGAGGCCCCACTTACAGTGTAGGAATTGAGGGAAGTGAGGAAGGTAGACAGAAGACTAAGGGCCTCATTACATGTCTGGTGGTCCACGGACGCCCAGACTCAAGGGCCGTGGCGGTTGCGGTCTTCCGACCGCCCCATTATAACCAAGGCGGTTGGGCCGCCCTTGGACCACCGCAACCTCCAGGGATCAGAGATCCCTGGCGGTGGTGTGGCTGTCTTGAGGCCACAATATGCTTGGCAGCCGAAGCATATTGCAAGTTTACTCACCTCCACACCCTCAACAAAACTTCTCTCTCAGTAAATTCCCTCCAAATGCAGGAAGCCACCTAACAGAAACAGGTTAAGACCATGAAAATCACAATAGGAGGAACAACCTTCAAATTTATGCTCTCTGTGAGGGGTCTGAGGGACGAATCCTGTCTCCTTCTTTAAAATAATTTTACCTCAGACATTGAATTTACCAGTGGGTCCATCACGTAACATCCAGCGGGCACATAAATTAGGTCATCCTTCTATGGTTCCTACTACATCTAAAAGGCATAGAGGAGTTATTCTATATTTTTGGGAGTATAATGAATTAATGTAGGTTATTTCTGGTACCAAGCAACTTAAACGCATCTCCTGGTCAGGCCCATATACTTTTTCCCAGGACTACGCCAAGAGACTTGCAGACCGGCTAAGAGATTTTTTAAGTATGCAACCATGACTCTGCTCTCTTTGAGCTCGTTTTGCGCTCTGCAATTCTTGTCTTTTTAAAGCCTCATACAATAATAAGATGACGACTTATGAAGACCAATCTCATCTACCGGCTCTCCTTGTAACATATAGAGTGAAGGCTATGGACATCGCCACACCATCTAATTCGTCAAAATAATTCCTTTTTTTTATTCTCACTTGTTTCATACCTGAAGTTGATAGATTATATAGTATTGATGTGTTCTTATTACTGTTTTCTCATTTACATTTATGATGTAGTAATGCTGAAAGTTATTACATGCTATTTAAGTCAACTTACCTTAATGTTTTTCTCATTGCAGGCATTGTTTCTTCATTGTGTGTGTCCTCGTGTCGCGTTTCATATCCTACCACCCTCCTTTCGCCTTGTTCCCCTGTGAGGATTGAACGTGCCGTCTTTTCCATGTGGTCTCCCCCACCCACCCTCATCAAAGTATTTTTAGGTATTTTCCCCTTTTTTGTCATCTCTTTTTTCCCTGTTCGCTGTACTTTATTTCTCTCTCTTTACTTCCTTTCCTTGGTTCTGCCCTCTTCTTCCATACATCATTCTGGACTTATTGATGTATTACTCCATTTTTATAATGTTATTTTTCTTATTACTTGTCTGGTTCTTTTTCATTTTTTTTTTAATGATGTCTACTTGCATCCTTCATTTTGATTCTTCTCAATGGTTTTGACAACGGTGCCTTGTAATGTCAGAGGTTTAAACTTCCCAATCAAAAGGAAGAGTCTTGACTCATCTGTCAAAGCTTAATGTTCATATTGCTTTCTTGCAAGAATCCCATCTTACAGAGTGCGAGCCTATGAAATTACCTATAGGGTGGGTGAGCGGAGTATTCTTCTCGCCGAGTAACTGTAAAAAACATGGTGTTCTTATTTTATGTCACAAATCCTTACACATTCAACTGGTGTCTCAGGAAATTGATGCAGAGAAAAGATGGTTATTGCTCAAACTGTGCATTAAGAAGATTTCAATTGTTCTATTTAATGTATATGGTCCCAATGCTCCTGATTGTCCTTTTTGGTCAACTATTTCCCAGAAACATTTTCAAAATTTCGAGGATAATCTTGTTTTAGCAGGCAACTTTAACCAACTCATTGTTCCATTTCTTGACAGACAATCCTCATCTCATTATATCCCGAACAAATAGCAAAAAGCATTTGTACATGCTATTCAGCAGCGTCACTTAACACATGCTTGGTGATTATGCAACCCCACCAAGAAGGAGTATGCATTTTTCTCTCTGATATGCCACACACAATCTTGATTAGACTATATTTTCATTTAACATCACCTCACTCAATCCATACTCAGCAGATATCGGCTCCATCTTAATCTCTGATCACGATCCGGTTTCAGTACATTTAGACCTTTTACTTAAGCCAATTTCTCCCAAAAGGTGGAGGTTTAATAATTCCTTGCTGTTGGATACTACTTTTACCTCCTCTTTTACTTCTTTCTTTCATGAACATTTCCTTTTTAATCCTACAGATGCTACCCCTTTTCACATCATGTGGGATGCTTTTAAGGCCTCAGCCTGATATTTCATATTTAACTTTTCATTTAAGAAAACTCTCTCAAGTCCAGTACAAACAAATTTTTTAGGAAATCACTCTTATTACACCTCTCTCACACAACAGTCACTACAACAACTCATTAATGTTAAGATTCAATTTATTAAGGTGTCGTCTGTCAACTTAGATTATAAGATTGTCTCTAAGCATAAGCCTTTTCTTCCTGACCTTTTGGGAAAGGAACAATCAGGTTTTGTCAAGGGTGGAAACCTCTCAGACAATACTCACTTGTTCTTTGGCATTATCTCCAAATCAGCTGGTATGTCTGAATCTTCGGCAGCCATTACCTTAGACACTGAGAAGGCTTTCGATCATGTCAACTGGGCATTCATATGTCACACTCTCACTAGGTTTGGCTTTGGCCCTAAAATTACTGCTTTAGTTTCTCTCTTATGTACCTCTCCTCAAGCTGCCATTTGTTCCAATGGGCTGATATTCTCATATTTCACCCTCAGTGGAAGAGTCCTTCAAGGTTGCCCCCTCTCTTGTTTCCCTTTTAAATTGGTCCCAGAGCCATTCTTCTCTCGGTTCAGGCAAAATATAGCCATACGTAGATTTACTCACTCATATGCTGTTGCTGTTTCGTTATTTATATCAAAACATCACTCCTCACTCCCTGCATTTTCATCAGACGTTACTTCTTATGCCTCAGTGTCTGGATATGCAAAATTCCAACCCTTAAAAAATTCACTTTTAAGCATGGTTTTTCTTCCTCTAACTTTAAATGGCAATCTAAACAAATTAAGTATGTTGGCCTCCAATTCACCCGGTCCCTTACTATTTCCATCTCTATCAATATTGATACTTGCATCCAAAAAATCACCTACTTAATCAACAGATGGCATCCTCTACACTTGTCCTGTGGAGTTGACTTCACACTATTAAGAGGATGTTAGTTCCCATTATTCTTTTTACTATCTATAACATTCCGTTGATTATTCCTTTTAAGTCATACATGAAAATGTATTCAATATTATCTTCTTTTCTCAGGAAGAATAAAAAGCCTTGCATGACTTTACTCAAATTAAAACATGCCAAGGTTGAAGGTGGAGTGAATTTTCCTGATTTCTCCAAATATTATAAAGCAGTCTTAAAGCAATCTGTGCATTGGATTCAGACCTATCTACCATATACTCCAGTATGGGTAGATCTGGAAGGTGCATTCCTAATGCCTTTTTCATTTCATGAATACTTAACATTCATGCAAAAGCCGCAAAGGTTTTCCATTCCAATCTTCAGGAACACCTGTAAATTATTAGCTTCCATCAGTTCATACTCTCCCACAGACTTATGCTCCTTTATGGGTTCTACCATTTGGTATAACCATTATATGCAAATGAAACACAGACCTATTTATTGGCAAACTTGGAGGACCAGAGGCTTAATTTTGGCTAATTGATTATTTAACCAGGACTCCCTTCTCTCTTTTTCAGGTACTCTTTGGCCTTCCAGCCACATTCCAAAACAGATTTATGATTTTACAGAACATCATTTTATAAGCATCCGCTCACTTCAAATCCATTTGCTCACCTACTCCAACACCACACAATACTCTTGCTGACATTTTACACACACACAAATCCAAAGGCTTCCACTATCTATTCACATGTACAATGTAGTTCTATTGAGAGACCTAAATCTAATGCTGAATTAGCATCGGAAAGGGAAATTTCCATCATTTTACCCATATCAACTTGGAAATAGAATTGAATTATCATCAGAAAATCCTTCCGAGCAGCAAACAATGGAAACACTTTTTTTATACAGAATAGACTTTTTTTATAGCTTTGGGAGTCTGGAAAGTAGCCTGGCTGCCGAGTTTTGCTCCACCCGCAACCTCTTTAGAGAGACTCTATCAGCTCCCAGATAAAGTACGTTGCCCTAGTCCAAACTGAATAGAATAAGGGCCTAAATTACTGTCCTTTGAGCAGAGAAAGGAAGAATCCAAATAATTGTTTGCAGCCATTTCAGAACCTCATAACACGTGGCAGCCACCTTTGCAACCTGAGGCTTCATGGATGAATTGTTGTCCAGCAGGAAACCGAAGTTTTTCACCATTTACCCAGATTAGGAAGTACACCTACATTTTGATGTCAATGCTGGAGGCCCCATAAGGCTGGGTACTTTCCCAGTACCAGAACCTCTGTAAAAAGTGGTTTCTAATGCCAAGTCGAAGTGGCAGTAAACTGCACACACACACACCGCAATGGCAGGCCTGAGACAGGTTTAAATGGCTACTTGTGTGGGTGGCACAACCAGTGCTGCAGGCCCACTAGTAACATTTAACTTACAGGCTCTGGGTATATGGTATACAACCTTACAAGGGGCTTTGAAGTAAATGAAGTATGTCAATGAGGTATACACCAATTACACACATGTTTAGGGAAGAAGCACATGCACTTTAGCACTGATTGGCAGTGGTAAAGTGCTCAGAGTCATAGAGCCAACAAAAAGTAGGTCAGAAAAAGAGAAGGAGAAAGGCAAAACGTTTTGGGTTACCCTGCAAAATGTGCCATTTTCAACACATGGCTAAAAGTTGCATTGAAGGTGAAAATATTGGATTTGTAATTAGCAATTGCCTTCCATCAAATGACTCGAAATTGGAAGGGCTCTACGCAGCTATCATCTAAAGCATGGTGGTACGCAGTCTGCCTCAATCATCGGTTACCTACTACTTATACGCATCTTTTATCACCTTTGGACACCAGTTACACATTTCCTCAATAACTCTGAAAACTCATCGTTTGCCCCTCCACCCAGCGCTCAAGAAGTTCTTCAACCTTCATGACTTTTGACTCCTGACAATATTATTTTTCTATTATGTACCTTCTGTTGTATATTTCATTACTTGTCCTATGCTTATACTCAGATATTATTTCGTATGAATCGAATCATGTACATATTTTCCCCGTTTTCATTCTTTTCTCTTCTGCATTGCTCAATGGCTTTTTGTATTCTAATGTATTATTTATTTGCTTCTTAAGTATTTTTTGTTGTATCGCATTTATCATGATAAACAAATTATTTAAACTTTAAAAAGTGAGTGAGTATTGTGAATGAGTGTGTAAGAGCGCACCTGCATGTGAATGCATGGATGCAAGAGAGTGTGCATGTGTGGGGGGGCTCTAAGTGGTTCTTAAGGACTGCCACTGGGTTTCCTGACTTTCATTTATAAGTGTTTCTGTGCAGCAGGGTTGACAATGGCAATTTAGAAATCAGCCCTGTGAAGAAGGCCATGGAAAGGCTATTGGCTGTATCTGCAAGCGGCCCTTGGAGCCAGGCTGTGCAGCGTCGGGTCTATTTTCAGTGGTTCTGCATGGCTACCCCCATGAGGCCTCACGGTTCGCAAGCTGCCACGTACAGAACGTGAGGGAGACAGGTTGGACCACAGCACTAATTAGTGCTGATGCTTTACACTGTGCAAAAGGTAAGAGGAGAGCCAATTTCATTCCCAGGCAAGACACTCCAAAACAGATTTAAATGTGAAAATACACCTAACCTAATGGTGACTAAACGCACATCCATTCTGTTCCTGTTGTAATTACTGATCCAAATGTGAACTTGCCGCTTCATCCTGTCCTTTCACATTGACGCTAGTTACAAAATCATTAGCAGATGTAAAAAAAATGTTGCCTAGCAGCATGCTGGTGCGTGGATTGGGTCGCAACAGAGTATCACTGGGCCCTGGTGGGTCCTGTTATGTATATGAACATTCATATCAGTGGTTCACAAAAAAGAAAGTTCAGATGTCACACATGCAAACACTTGACAACCTTGAAAATGAAATGCCAGTCAAAATTAAGGAACAAACCCTTGGCTTGAGTTCGGTTTATTGGTTCAGAAATGCTCAAATATTCTTTTTGAAATAAAAAATATATGCATTTGTTATGTACTTATGTCATGTTAGTTTGACAATGTATTTTGATCTGTATCGCATATGAAGTCCTTATTTTGGTATTCTGTACTATTTTCTGTTTCACTATTTCGAAAGTGAAAAGTGAGAGTATTAAAATATACATGTTTACGACAAACATTGTCATATTGACAAGTGAACAGACATATTACGATGATATCAACCTTCGATATTACCCTAAACATCTCAATAAAATTTAAAACCCAGATGTGGCAGTGGGAATCCATCTGTGCATATGGAATCTTTGGACCTGGAAGGAGAGAGTAGGGATGAGGAAATCAGTGAAGCCGCTGGTGAAGGGGATTAAAAAGGTCATTCTTATGGGGGAATTATGGTGAAGGGAAGCAAAAAGGTTGGATACTTCCATTCCATTGACTTTTCACCATTGGTGCATCCCTGAACCCAACACTGAGGGCCAGGAAACTGGGAATAATCTATGACTGGTACATAGTTTTTATTCCATAACTAAATGTAGTAGTTAAAGAAACCAGTGGTCAATCTCTGCTCTGAACAAAGTGCAGAGCTGAACTGCCCAGAGAACTCCCTATGACACAACTGGGCTAGTGCAGTGTACTTTGTGAGGGCCTTCCTATGATAGGCCGCAACATGTACAGCACCAAGAGTCAAATCTTGAGAACCATATATGCAGGGTTGTGGACAAAAACGACCATGTCACATGCAGAAGAAGGCTTCCAACTAAATACTCATCAAATATGTCAGATCAGCCAGTCCACAGACTGCCTGAAGGCGTTTTAAAGAAAAAGACCTGAGGGCAGAACCCTAATGGTATACAGCCTAAGGCTCCTTGATGCCCTTAACTCAGACAGTAAAGCACATAATATTACCTACACTTCATGACATTTCTGAAAACTGACCTTTTCAAACAAGACTACGGTTGAGGCTGTGATCATTATGTATCTTGAAAGCCAGACTGTTACATCCACTCTGTATTTATTTTCTATATAGAACATCCTTTATCTACCTACACTCTTACTACTAACTAATCTTTCTCAGAAAATAGTTTCCTGAGCCATTGGGTGAACTATTTGGCTGCACTAAACTATTTGGAAGTAAAACCTACTTACACCAACCCTGGATGCCATACAATGATTCCATTTTCGCCACTGCACTGAACTTTTTGGAGACACTACCTACTTACACCAACCCCTAGAGCTGTATAATGATCCTATTTTCAGTGTTGCACCAGCACTGAAGAGGTATGTACAGTTAGGTTTTGCACCTTGAGCACATATGCTGACTAAACGCATCTCTGGGTTAGTGCATGGTCTGCATACCATACCGCAGAGCTAGGAAACACAGGACAGTAATTGCCTTTTTGTGTTCTAGAACACTGGTGCCAGCAAAGCATGTACTAACTTGGAGATTTTTTGAGTTAATGCATGCATTAAAGACGTGACAAAGCAATGCATATTCTCCTTTAGTGCCGGTGCTGCACAGAAAATGGGATCATATGTCTCTAGGTGGATCTACACACTAATCTACACATAGTTTTCAAAATGTAGCTCCCTGAAATTGCTGCATGGTGACAGCTGGGTCGAACAAATAAATACCATGTGAAAAGAATACTTGCATTACACATGGAAAAAGATAACAATAATACATTGCTGAGCATGGGAGATTGTACAGTAAAGGGATAATTTCCATAATTGTATGCGTCATGACAAAAATGTCAGTTCATCTATTAAGCGTAAAAAGTGATTTGTCTACTAAAAGTATTAGCATCTGTCAGAAATGTTTAATACAAAATGAAACATCAATTTGCTTCACAGCATAAAAACTGACTGTACACTGTTGTAGAGGATATCAAATAGAAATGTAACAAAAAAACAACAATACTCCTTTTAAGGGGATTCCCTATTTGGAGTTGCTTTTTAACTCCTATGGGTATGACATTCAAAAAAGATTAATAATGCACAGGCGTTCTTGTTCTGTTGGGTATCTGTGTTTGCTCTTTCTTTGTTGCCTCATTGATGAATCAGAATGGTGCAAATGCCGGGACTTCAATTTGCTTCAAGAGCTAATGTGGCTTTGAAGGAATGGATATTTGTATGTGTGTACAGCTCAAGTGCATTTCCAATTAAATTACTGATTGAATGATGTATTACTGCATGTGGTAATTCAGCAGAGACAGTGTGAGCGCTGCGCTTGGACACAGAAAATGGTTTAACCGAATGATCAAGAACACAGTGGAAGATATTTTATTAAGAACATAATTTCAAAGCCATTTAACAGAAAACACCACTGATCAATATTTATTACAATCAAAGTTTATGCATTATGCCAGCACTTAAATTAGGAGGATATATAGCTATAACTAAAATTATGCTCTCAGATTGAAACTATTTTTTAAAGTTGTGGGTTCAATTTGAACGTTCAGCTTAAAAGTATATCATGCATATATATCCCTCGACATCTCATATTTCAAAGTATAATTTGTTCTTAAGCATACACATATTCTTTGGGCATGAAATATATTTGCAAGATACAGATGTAGAATTTGAGAAGTGACTTGAGTCCATATTTTTTTTTCAATAAGATGGTCTCTAATATTAATACTCCAAAAGGACTGGTAAATATGAAAAACTCAAAATATTGACTTTTAGTATCCCATCACCTATCTCTCATTGTCTTTGATAGGAACAGTGTGTTAACTCCACTGTACAAAAACTATGAACATTATTTTAATTTTAAACCTGGCAATTACTAAGGGCCAGATTGTGAGTTTGGCAGTCTGATGGTCCGGCAAACCCACGGTGGCGGTGTGGCAACTGCCGCACTGGCAGTCCAACCACCGTATTACAACTTTGGCGTCCAAACTGACATTGGACTGCCGCATCCGCTGGGGATTGTGATCCCTCAGCAGTGGCGCGGCTGTTTGAGGCCCGTAATATGCTGGTGGTGCCGCTGCAGCACTGCCAAGTATATTACGAGTTTCCTCACTACCACAGTGAGCCCGCCATGAAAGGGGTGGCATGAGGAAACTAAGGGAGCCCTACATGGTCCCGTGGTGTCTCAGTGCCAGGGAATGCATTCAATGGGGCACATGGTGTGCCACCCTGTCTGCATGCCCCCCGCACCAGTTCCTGCACAGTATGGACTTCACAGTCCATTCAGTTCAGAAGTTTGCTTTGGAGCTCCCATTGCAGTGCCTTTATAACAGGCAATGCGGTGGGACCGCGAAAGCACCACCAGCCAGCTATGAATGCACTTGTAATCTGGCAGGTGGTATGCAGACAAGTTTGACAGTGTGGGAGTGGGGCGCTGACATGGTGGCCCTACATTTCTCTAACCAGTGTATATCAAGGTTCACATAATAGTTTATTCAATAATAGATTATCTTTACTCCTTTTAGACTTCATTAGCACGAATATTATCTCAAGATAATGAATTCTGCAGGAATGAGCTAATCTCATTTTTGGCAGCCTGCGGCTCTGTCGGTGAGGCATGGCTGAATTGCCTTTTTTTCCTGACTCAATTGCTCTATCAGGATATGTACTCTATAATTTTTATTTAACAAAGTATTGAGTGGTGGGATTAGATATCCCATGTGAATGAGGCTAAGAAAAGGAGTTAGTTATTCATAGGAGAAATGGGATAGGGAGAATATTCTGCACTGCAATTTTTTGGGGAGATTTGATATTAATCTTTGCTTGGCACTAACAAAAGTGTTGTTTAGAAAATACTACATTGAAGAGTAGGAGTTCAGTGGTCCTGCACAATCAATAGGTACTTTTTTGATCCAAACATAAAGGCAAGCACAATGTATTCTCTGAGCTCTCAAAGAAGCCATATAAAAGTGGATCCTATAATTTTGGAGAACTAATCAAAATGTCAGCTGTAGAAGCATGACTAAGTGATCTTACTGAATTGGTTACTATAATAAAAAAGAAATGTAAGGCCGCAGTTCTATGTTAAATAAATCTCATATTATTTGGAATTCTTGTGAAAACTATTATGTGCATATTGTCTACATCACTCAAAATATTAAACCAATATTGTGGAATAATTAATTGAAGGGTATTATAATCTATGCTTTGTGGATTTAAAATTAGCTTAACTGTGTAGTTTGTTACTGTGATAGCTGTAATATTTTATGGTACGCAGATGTTTTACTTTGATTAATATAGAATATTGAAAAACAGTAATCTATTAAAATATGTTGTCTTTCTTCTTATAGAATACACTTTGCTTACTTTTGTAGATTTATTTAGTGCAAACAAGGCCAAAAAAGATCAAAGCTTCACAAATTAATACTGCAGACAAAAAGGCACACAAGATTCAATAGTTGATTTATCTTAGAAAGATTGATTAAAAACATATCATAAAATTCATGTGACAAATTATATATGTCATTTACACAATTTATTTTAATGAATGGACTGATAATTTCAAATAAGTGGGCAAGATCTGCAACGTTTTAAAGAGAATCTCGGAATAAAATATAGATGTTAGAAGTAAGGGTATTGCTATCCAGAGGTTAGCACATGGGCTGTGATTGGGCAGGTCAAAAATAATGTAAAGACTTGTGTAGTGTTTGTCAAGATGCGAAACATAATCTGAAATCGCAGGGGTATAATATATTTGCTGGAGGTTGAAAGTAGACTCATAGAAGTTTCATCTATATGTCAAGCTAAGAGGCAAGGTGGTTAATTGCAGATCAGGAATTTACAGAACTCATGAAGCAGTTCTAGAACGTAAAAGGGTTCAGAAATATAATGTAGCAAGTGTATACTACAACAATTGTAAAAGATTATCTTTACTCATTCAATAAAAGTGTGTCTATTATAAGAAAACAAACATGGTTCTGAACATAAATTATTCAAAGCTTGGTTGATTGCATTTCCATAACCCACTATTCTATAACAAAATTGATAAATTCTGTCTTGTGCTCACATCCTGACAGAGAAAAGAAGAAACAGGTTTATTTATTTATTTATGAATTTATTTGAGTACAATAGAAAGCTCTACAACCCCTCTCCAAGAGACTTGGCAATATTCAGGACAACGCATTTCACAGAGCAGAAGTAATGCAATAAGGTCAGATTCGATACCAATGTTATGAAAAGTATGATTAAAGAATATTACAGGATCAAGAGCTGGCCCACAACCAGGTTTTCATTATGTGAAAAGACACTTTTTTCCATGAACATTATTACATTTACATTATTAAAGTTATTTCAGTAGAAAAGAAAGCAGGAGCTGATTCCATAACTCAGCAGCTGCATCACAAAAAGCTTTTCTATCAAACTACTTACACTTCAGGATGGTAAGAATTGGCATCCAATTGTTACTTCTTGGCTTTATTTCTAAACGCAACGCACATACGACCTTTTCCTGTGACTCAAGCTTCTTACTTGCCCTACTCAGACAGTTTCAGTAGTTGGTGCTGAGAGGTTGTGAGCCACAATATTCCTCATATTGGAAGCAAAATCATTCCAATCGAGCCAGGCTTTTGCATGATGTTGTGAGTGTGCACAGAATATTAACTTGAACACCATTTGAGTGATCTAGAGAATAATCACTCTAGGCTTTGAGTACCCACATGTCAGCGGTTTAGCTACTGCTAGCTGTTGAAATACAAAATATAATTTTTAATTGTTCAGCCACCTGAGTAGTCACATTTAGGAGTAGATGCAGGAAAATGATATCCAGTAGTATGAGATTTGCTAAATACCATCTATAGTGGTAGATAGGTGAGGAAAATCTTACCAAGCTATTTCAAATTCCACAAAATCCCTGCTGAAGTAAACAATGAGTAAAAAGATATGAGTGTAGCTTGTCATAGATACTCTCTCATATACATCTGAACCAGATAAAAATCGTAATTATTAAAATATTGAGGCCTGGGATACCTCCATGGGCTAGCCACGCACTGCAAAATAGATTTGTGTGCAAATCTTGGATCAATGGCTCAAATCCTAGTAGTACATATGAAATGTCTGTGAGTGATTATTATTTTCATTATCATCACAAGACCAAATTGTCCCTTTTACCTATAATAATAGGCATTGCAACTGTGCCGCTCATTAGTTCTCATTTAATACACTTCACTCTTATGAAGTAGTAAGAAACCAGATTGTACCATTCATGCTACAAACAAAGCTCAGGATTAGAAACATTAACCAAAGTTGGAGATGGTTTCTGCAAAATTAAAAATATGTTTTCTGACATTTTTCCAAATGCATTTATTTTTAATAATCCTAAAAGAACTTTTCAAATTTTATAACTTTATAGTTGGTGTTGGTTAACGAAAAGCTAAAAATAATCTGAATATTTTTTACCTGTCAATTCTCTATTTTTAAAAACCTTCTAAAGGATTTATACATACACTGGGAGCTACACACACTGTACTAGGATATTTTTTTCCTAGGGTAAGCAATTAAATTATATGAGAGACTTGAGACTTTGTCAGATGCAAATAACTGAAGCTCTTTCATCAATCATGTGAAACTGATACATGGAAACAACCCACTTGTCCTAACCACATTTCATATTGCTAATTCTGCTTTGTCTCTTGGGATGGAAACTGAAGGAAAAATGTAATTCATATTATTAGCTTCAATTTGGATATTTCCCCTACGCATAAATATAATTTGGTGATGTTTATTTGCACTAATGCTTTAGCTATTAAGGTATAAAAGTATAATTTGTTACTAATTTTCATACCATTTTGCTTGGGATACACCCATTAACGGGGTTGTTTGTATTAAAGTTTAGTTCTTCAAAGAGTTTGTAAAAAGTAATTAGAAATGTGTTATCCTTCAGTGTTACATGCTTGATGATCTTATCACTAGAGAAATTGTGGCTTATTGTCCAACAACACTTTGCAACCTGAGATTTTAAGAACAAGCATACAATCGGAAATGTGAAACTATAAGTCCCTGAAATGTGCAATTAAAAGTCCCAGAATGGAGACTGATGTTGTGTACAAAATCTGCACCTGTTATAGGTATTTCGCAAAAATGTGGTGATTTAGCCACACGGTAGAAATTCTTTAGAATGCAAAGATCTATGCATTTACATAAATACATGCCAATTTACTTTCTCGCCTTTCAGATTTTGCATGGAGAGTCTTGACTAGGGAAATATTATTACTAGTCAACACATATGCTCTTTTTATTATAATGTGTTGCCTGTTCAATTGCTATGAAATATCCAAAATATTTTCAGTCTACCAACAATATATTCAACTAGAAAATAATTGTAAAAATTCTCACCAGTATCTAGACGACCAAAGATTCTCTATCATTATCAAAAATTCAGTATTAAACATTGCTTAAAAGATAAACCTTTGCCGAAGGATGTGCTATGTGATTTGTACAATTATATTGTTCTATTTCAGAATGTATTTTTCCAGTTCAATCCTAATGAGTGTTTCCGCAAGCTCATATAAACAAAGACACATACTGGCTTTTAACCATGCATTGCTAATCTGATAAACACTTCGCCATTGCAATCTGCTTTTACTTACCATGCATCACAAACTAGAGGTGCTCGAGTGACTGAAGGCTTGAGGCCAGCTCAAGTCACATTCCTAGCTCTAAATCAGCTTGTGATAATAATTTCTGTAATATGTGGATTTATTTAACACAGTGTGCTGATACAGCTTTTTAAAGAATTAAACACAGTGCATTAACCTTTGATGTAAAATGGATAAAAAAGGAATACAGATCTAGTGTCTGAAATGCACAACTTGAAATCAGGTAACCTGGCTTATCTACTTACCCCACAAATGTGTTCCTAGGTAATTAACTTATTTCACTTTGCCTCCTTTTCCTTTTCCTTCACATTTGAGAGCACCTTGCAAAACATCAGTTCAGAAGTTTACTGTATGAATATCCTTCTTATTTCAATAGATTGTGACGTTAATCCATCTATAATACCCAAGCTAGATCTTACATATGGTACGCAGGACAAATAACTTGCCTCTTGTTTCACTAAAAGCATTGTTATTAGTGTGGGGCATGAATGTTTCTAAGTTCATGTTTAGAAAATATCACTTTTAATAAATGCCACTCAAAGCAGCATAATTGAATTAGTTGTATTTTATATGATGTTTTCCGAACACTTTCCATGCCAAATATGTTGATAACAAATTCTGTGTTATGGCTTATACCAGGGGTACTTATAGTACGGCCCGCGGGCCGCCAGCAGCCCGGCAAGCCTTTCTGCTGGGGCGCTAAGAGGAGAAATACAACAAAGCCTCGTTATCATGCAAATGGTCTCTTAAAGACCTGTGAAGTACTCGGGTGGGGCTGTGTGTGTGCCCTGGAAGGGAAGCTACCTCAGCTGCCACACAAGCGAAGAGGGTGGGGCAGGGGGGGAGGGGGAGAGGTAACAAAGAATGACAAGAGAACAGCAGGGTGTGAGAGTCGGGTAAGGGGACAGAGGGTGACAGAGGGCAGTAGGGAGAGACAGAAACAGACGGAGACAGATAGAGATAGAGACTAACAGAGACATGGACAGACAGAGACAGATAGGCAGAGACAGGGACAGACAGATAGAGGCAGAGACAGACAGACGGAGAGGGAGACGGAGAGGGAGACGGGGAGGGAGGGCGACAGAGAGAGAGGGAGACGGAGAGAGAGAGGGAGACGGGGAGAGAGAGGGAGACGGGGAGAGGGAGGGAGACAGGGAGAGGGAGGGAGACGGGAGGGAGGGAGATGGGGAGAGGGAGGGAGACGGAGAGGGAGGGAGATGGGGAGAAGGAGGGAGACGGAGAGGAAGGGAGACTGAGAGGGAGGGAGACAGAGAGGGAGGGAGACTGAGAGGGAGGGAGACTGAGAGGGAGGGAGACAGGGAGGGAGACTGAGAGGGAGGGAGACTGAGAGGGAGGGAGACGGGGAGAGGGAGGGAGACGGAGAGGGAGGGAGAGAGGGGGAGAGGGGGAGAGGGGGAGGGAGGGAGGGAGACGGAGAGGGGGGGAGACGGAGAGAGAGAGAGGGGGAGAGAGGGAGAGAGAGAGGGAGGGAGAGAGAGAGGGAGGGAAACAGGGAGGGAGTGAGACAGAGGGGGGAGACAGAGAGGGGGAGACAGAGAGGGGGGAGACAGAGGGAGATGGAGAGGGAGGGAGAGGGAGAGAGGGAGAGAGAGGGGGAGAGAGAGGGAGGGAGACAGGGAGGGAGGGAGACAGAGGAGGGAGGGAGACAGAGGGGGAGGGAGACAGAGGGGGAGGGAGACAGAGGGGGGAGACAGAGAGGGGGAGACAGAGGGAGACGGAGAGGGAGGGAGAGAGACAGAGAGGGAGGGAGAGAGACAGAGAGAGGGAGGGAGATGGAGGAGGAAGGGAGACAGAGGAGGGAGGGAGACGGAGGACGGAGGGAGAGGGAGGGAGACGGAGGAGGGAGGGAGAGAGGGGGAGGGAGACAGAGAGGGAGAGAGACAGAGAGAGAAGGAGACAGAGAGGGGGAGACGGAGAGAGACGGAGAGGGAGCGAGACGGATAGAAGGAGAGAGGGAGGGAGACGGAGGAGGGAGGGAGATGGAGGAGGGAGGGAGATGGAGGAGGGAGGGAGACGGAGGGAGAGGGAGGGAGACGGAGGGAGAGGGAGGGAAACGGAGGGAGAGGGAGGGAGACGGAGGACGGAGGGAGACGGAGGAGGGAGGGAGATAGAGATAGGGAGAGAGAGAGATATGTGTATGCCAGGTCCGGTGGCTCAGTGGACGAAGGCGTCCGCTGCAGGGACCTGTGTTCCACCTCATGGTCACAGTTTTTTTTGTTGCTCTAGCCCCGCCCCCTCCCCCAATGACCCCGCCCCCAAGGTGCGGCCCTCGGCCACAAACCACACTGTAAATTTGGCCCCCAAGAGAAAGTTTGTGAGTACCCCTGGCTTATACAGTCCGGCCAAACCCCTGACTCAACTTAGCTCTTCCTATTAGTTTGCTGGCTTGTCCAACTCGACTACCAACATATTATGGTCTGTTGTACTGAGAGCTGTAAATCTTATGGTAACATGTATGGTACCTAACCATGATGAAGTTTTGAATCAGTATCTGTCACCACAAGGTAAAATACAAAAGATATTTCCAGGGATGTTTCCATCAAATCGGCACACCTTAGCTCAAGCTTATAACCAAGCACTGAACACAACAATTTCTGCTTTACATTGAAATCTGAAGATCACATGAATATTTTTATGCAAACACCTTTATATTACTAAGGTCTAATTTGCATAAGGAATTAAACAAACAATTAAAATGGCAACAGTAGCCAGGAAAACATTGTTGAATAAGATGTATAGAATTATAGATGTGTAGCTTACAATGGCATGGGTTTTTTTCTATTGAAGGTTCCCAAACGACATCAAATAGACTGCAGGGACAAAATCTGAGTTGGTCATATACACTTTTATACTGTATATATCCATCCATATCCTCTTCTTCGGCTAAGTTAATTCCTCACATCAAGTGTCAAGTGGGACAGTTGTCATTGGAGAGCAAAGTGCAACATGGTCTTGCCTCACTTAGACTTCTTTCCCTGTGTTTTGCATTACAAATTGCATACATTATGTGTCTTTTCAACCCTCCTTCAATGCCCCTTCCCCACTGAAGCACCAAAAACAAAATATCTAGTGGCTACTCCAACACCAAAATTCTTCCCAATCCCAGATCCCAACACACAAAGGAAGTACCCAGCGTAATGGCATTCTTCACTAGCACCATAAGCCATACCATTCCCTAAGCCCCTCCATGTACAAATACAAAAACATGGTGTCCTGCTGTCCTCCTCAACAAGCACAGTGCCATCTCCACCCACTTTTTCCAAATAGTAAAACCCACAATAACTGGCCTTGTGCCATCATACCCTTCATGTCTGAGCATTCCCTCGCTCATTCCACCCATGGGCATGCTCTCCAGTTTAAAACAGAAAGTGTAATGCTGGCTCCATGGTGCCAGTGACTCTGGCCAAGCGGCTTCTGCACAGTCTGAAATCTCCTGTCAGTCATGTGTATGTGCAAACTCAATGCTGATTGGGCAGGCAGTGATTGTGAAGAAAGAGTACCACTCACATTCATGCTCCTCCTTGGATCTGCAGACACTTGAGTGAGGCAGTAGGTGTCAAGCAATGTAGCACACTGAAAATTGTAATTACAGCACATTCCTCAGGTCTCTGGGGATCCAAAGGAAGAAGCCAAAAAGCTTTTGGCAGAAGACTAGCTTAAATGCTCCATTTGATGTTCTCGAAGTAGTTCTATGGCTGGGCTTCGATCAGATCTTCAACCTGCAACCACCATGACCAGTACCATAATTCTATGTACATATGCTGTTAAATCAGTGTACAAACATACTGTGTTCCTTTCATACAACAGAAGATTGTCAATGTAAAGAGTACTTTTTGTGGTATGTGAGACTCAAAACTTAAGTGTGTTTTCAGAGTTCAGGCCAAGGGTTCATTGAATACTTTCAACAAAAGTGGACCTATTTTGGCGATGACCGAAATACATATTTGTAGTTTTAAAGTGAAGATGAGTATTTTGCCTTGGCATAGATATTGTAACTCTCAGTCAGAAACACAATGAAGAGCAAATATTGTTTCTAAGTATGTACAGATCTATGTACGATATTTTAAAATGTAAGTGTCTGTTAGTATTTTTGAGGAGTTTATGACAACAAATACAGTTATTATAAGATCTATGGTGGCACTTGTTTGCACAGCTTTCAGTTGGGGCAATATTCATCAAGACACAGTTGCTTCAGACACACAAGATATTATCAATTGGTTAACCACACTATTTGTATTACATCCTTTCGCAATGCTTTTGAAGATGCCAATAGGATGTTGCCATGGTCATCGGCTGGCTTGGAAAAAAGGTAATACTAGGGAAAATTGAAGCACAACAAAGGTTGTGGTTGTCTTGCTCGGTACCTCTTATAATAGACAGAACCCCTCGAAACAAATTTAAATGTTTTATACTTAGAATGCAATTTACATATACCTCACGTGTTTCTCAATAAATATTGAAAGGCTCTTCTTTAATGCGTGCACATGAACGTTTGTCATACAGATGATATTTTACTCTTAAATTATCAGAGTTTATGCGATGTTGGTTATTAAAATAAATGTTATCACACAAAATGTTATTCTTACATAATTAACTAATACCACTATATTATTCAAATCAAATGAACAGTAAATGTTTAACAATGTGCGTAAAAATGTGAATAACTCTTTCTAGGAATGGTAATGTTGTGAAAATATTATATTATCAAAAACAAAAGCTTTGCCTTCTGCCTATTTTCATGCAAATTCTGCCTATGTTCAGCCAAATATGTCTTCCAATGATCCCCCAACCTGACGTAGGAAGCAATTTTGATATCCTTATATATATCCATTATGAATCTTGTCATTTGTATGCAATTTACCTTGCTTGGTTAAAAAAAAACTATCAACAAAATCTTGAATTAGGAAAAAAGATGACTATACCATCCATGTTATTCTAATTATATTTACATATGCATTGAAATCAGTTTATAACAGTTCAAAATCATTGTGCCATTTAACACTCTCACAACATCCAAAAAGTGAGAGTCGTTGATTAGTGAATTTAACTTCTATAATTATACCATGATGATAACAGTTTGGCTTCAGTAAGGCTCGGGTCCCTTAAGGGACATACATAGCAACATTAGAAAACATCTTTCTATTCATATAAAGGATTATGCGAACAATATTCACATATATTGCCTGTTAAACAGTTATTGTAGTTGCAATAAAGAAACTCTGTAAATGTACTAGTTCCTTCTTACTGCTGTGAAACAATTACATATTTAAGTGGATTGCCTCAGGCAAAAAGCTTCACACCACTTGTGAAGTTTTCAAAAGATGTGAGGAATGTGCATCAGTCGCCTTAAAAACGTGCAACTACAGTAGTTGGCAGCGGGGCGTTACGCCCTGATGGTGGTGGCCTTAATCTTTAGGTAGTCTGTACAATGGAATTGTGTAAAAACATTTCACACATGAACGTGCAGTTGGCTAATAGGATGTTATCAATATGCAAATATCATAAATGCATATATAAATATGATACCTAATGAGTTTCCCAGGGCTATTATATATAAAAGTAAGCACCACATGTATGAACACTTCATGCGCAGTTCACCTCTGTATTTACAAAAAAACGATCTCAATATACATTTCATCTTAAAAGCATACATTCGTTAATATCAACAGGTGTGCTAAAAATACATATATTACATAATTGAACTATTATCTGTGATCAATAAAATCTTTAAAACATGCTTTAATGTTTTAGATCCAGTAGGTTGAACTTAAAAGCAAATAAGTGCTGACGTGTATTTAAACAAACCTTAACTATTTCTAATACAAAGTTCATACTTGGAAAGTGGTTCAATGGGGGCACGTATGTCATACTTAAAAAAGTCTAAAGAAATAAGTGTAGTATAACGTAAAAGATATAGCAGCACGTACTAATCTTTCTCTGTATACAGCTTGAGAAGACAATTCGTAATTTTCCATTTCGCATATTATTCTTATTTACATCACTAAACAGATCCTATATTTTACCCTCCACCTACTGTAAAATGGATATTTTCAATTATGGAAACTATATAATTCTTGAAGAAATGTTATAAAACGATTATGATATTTCAATAATTGACCAATGTTGTTGTTACAATAAAATATGCCAAGAAGCTCTAAGAAATAGAATTAATACTTTAAGTTACACAAAGCAGGCAATAACAGCTGATTGTACACCTGAAATTTGAATGAGACATTTATTCAAACTACGACTGCCTACTACTCTTCAGCGCTTTTTACCCGTCTTGCTACCTAGTGACTGAGCACGTATAACTTTCGACTCGACCTTTAGAGACACCAAGTAACCTTGTACCGAACACGCAACTTTTTGAAAACTTAAAAAACATAAATGGCTGGCCCAAAGAATCAAACTTTGCCAGGCTATCCAACCAAAACCGAAATACTGCTACAAGACAAACAATTCAGGAAAAGAAGACTCACGAGATTTGTTTGTTTATTTTTCATTTTACAGCGTTGGAGGGTAGGGCCAACTGGATTCCTGTGGAAGTGTCGCCCTTCTGCTAGTCCTGGGAGAAGCGGCGGCGGCGGCTGGACCTCAGCAGCACAGCAGACCACTCGGGGCTTGAGCGCCTCCACTCCAAAGACCGCGCCGGTCACGAGAAGTCGGCGCGCGGCATACTGCTTGGGCAACAGGTTGCTGTGGGGGCCACCGGCTGATCTCTTCATAAGCGGCGCTTCCTGTCCTGCTGGGAGTGTGCAAATGAAGGCTGGGCGCTGTTTGCCTTCACGGACTGCCACAGCAAGCCCCACTGTCGCTGTGTCAACCGCCGAGATAATCAATGCGCGGGAATAAAACACCGCGCCACCTGTCACCCGAGGTTAAATTATCAATTTCCTCATTTGTTATTGCACTAAAGTTGACTCAAAATCAAGCGTTAATTATCCTGGCTGTCGCTGAAAACGGCCCATGTAGCACATGTATTATTAATGGCGCCCTGAAATGTCTCCCGTCATATAAAGTCCATTGCGTCCCCCGCTATATTTAGACGGATAAACCTTTGCTTCCTGAAACATTAACTAAAATGCATTTTTCCCTCCGAGACACCTTGGCTTTCCTTTCCCTGAAGGGGGTTTGTCGCCTCTTGTGATGCTGCACAATGGTAGCGAAAAATATAACAAAACAGTGGGTGGCTTCTTAATAGCCCGCCTTTACTTATTTATGTGAATAACTGAATATGATTTTTGCAGACCTGCTGGGCTGGTCCCATGCCGGCACGGAGACCGCACTGTTCTCTGACACCAGGTAGTGTCTAGGTTCTGTCTCTAAGTCTAAAAGACGGACAGGTCAGCCGCGAGGGCCCATCCGCACCTTATCTCACAATTGGACGTCACCAAGGAGAAACTGCGCCATCCAGCTTATTTTACACACACTTGTTCCATTGATGTATTCTGTGTCACGAGGCAAAAAGGGGGAAGTCTTTCTTTTGTCTTTTTGCTCCACGACAAACAGAATACGAAACGTATATTCTTCTATGAAACTCAACAGTGAACAGGTGTCAAGTAAACTATAGCGTGCGTAGCACAAAGCGATGCCTCGATATCATTTATGTTAATAGGAGGCTGAAGTCTCCACATTTATTCTTTCTCCCTTTTTCAACAGATTATAGTGTCTCGATTAGCACTAACGTCTCTGCTTGTTTTCTGCAGTAGGCCCTCACTGTAACACCCAACAATGTTTCCCTTGTAAAGTGCTAAAAAAAGTTAGCATATTGAACTATTTGCATATTAAATATAAAAGATAAAAAATACATACAGAACGAAATAACCTGACAGTGAATAGTCTGTGCTAACAGAATTAAGGTCAGAGATCAAAGCCTTTCCTGCCTCTAAGGGCATTGTACGGATTTGGAACCTCTGAGAAAACATTCCTGACTTGCCCTTTCAGTGTACTTTACAATGACCTCTCGGGAGGACTTCTGGTGACTATAGGTAAATATAATACGTCCAAAATGTATAGCACATCCGAAATTTGTACGTGTTTTTTTTTTTTGTTTTTAAAGTACTGGTTTTCTCCCTAGTTTCCTTTCGAATTGTGTATCCTGTCGTGAAAAGTGCCACTTTGCAATAAAAAATGTAAATGAACACGAAATGAATAAACATAATCCAATCTAGAAATTGATTATGTAATATAGAACTCTTGTAAAAACTTTGCTGCAAGCGACCTTGGGGCCAGATACTGCAGAAAAATACCATTTATCTGGCACCAAATGCTCTAATGTGTCCAGTCAACACAAAAAGTGCTACAGTCTTCGACAAGTCAAAAAAAAAAAAGAATCAATTAAGCAATTAATTAATTTAGTTCTTATAAAGCGATTAAAACCTGAAGGCAACTAAACACTTTCTTTATTATATTAAAAACCACAGTGGTGGGCATCAACTACACACACTCAAAAGATGCACCTATGTCCAAGGATTTTGTCAAGGCCATAGAGTTGGGCACCTGAAAATATAAATAGTCGAAGACAAATTGAATTCAGGTGAATATAATGATTGCTCTAAATCACACAATCAAGTCACTCCTGTGTATTTCATATAGACACACATGTTTGAATGCCTCACGTCAATTACCGTATTATGAAACCAACACAGGGTTTCATATCCGAGGAAAGAGTGTATCAGCCAGAGCTACAAGTAGATTATTGCTATAGAAATACTGACAATAAGTGTGATTGCTAGTATCCTTAAACTAAAGTGAAGAGGACAAAACGTAAGAAGCAGTTACAAAGCAGCAAGAACAATGTTTACACAGATAAAACACATGGCAGTAAAGTGCAGAAATATAGTTTAGTACTTCACAAAGCAACAAAACAGATATTTCAATATATTTCCTAGTTAAAACATTGGCACTGTTTCAGCATGTTATTAAAAGTGTAAAATAACGTCGAAATTAATAAAGGGAGAACCAAGAGGAGTGTTAGACATATAGACATATGAGTGAAAAAATATTGCAAAAAAAAAAAAAGATTATTTTGGATTATCACTAGCATAATTTACATGTATTAGTGCCATCGTATGTGGGTTTCATTTGCTTGCAGATCCTGCAATGCACTGATGTGACATTTCCCACTCGCCAGGAATCACAATAAAAAGTTATGTTGGGAGAGAACAAGATGCAGTGAACAAAGTCATGTATAACAGCAATTTGGAAGGGCAGGGTGAGAAAATCAAAAGCCCTCTCTATAGTGCTAACCCCAAACTTTTTGCCTTCACCCCTCCCGTTTTGCTAAATTCTTTTTTGGTGGATTTAGAACTCTGTGCACTTTCCAATTCTAACCAGGGCTAAAGTGCTTGTACTCTATCCCGTAAACATGGCAAAATTGGCATACTCCCAATTGGCACATTTAATTTACTTGTAAGTCCCTAGTAAAGTGTACTACATGTACCCAGGGCCTGTAAATAAAATGCTATTAGAGTGCCTATAGCACTCTTTGTACCACACACTGAAGTATCCCTTTAAAACATGTCTCAGGCCTCCATGGCAGGCTGTGTGCAGTTTGGAACTGCCATTTCAATCTGACAAAATAAACCTTTTTTTCAGGCCTAAACCTTCCTTTAAAAAACATATAAGTCTACTCTGGGGTAAGCCGTAAACATCCCATTAGGGAGGGTGCAGTGTATTTAAAACATTTGACATGTACTTTTAACTTTTAAATGTCCTGGTAGTGAAAAACTCCTACATTTTCTTTTTACTGCAAGTCCAACCTTTCCCATAGGATAACATTGGGTTACTTTATTACATTTATGGAGCGATAACTTTTGATTGGGTGCAAAAAGAACAGATCATGGACGGAATGCTGAACACATCAAACATTCACCCCCAGTCACAGATCTGGGTTAAATCCATATTTCTTTGGCTCACCTTGCCACTCCAGTTTCAACCCAGCCATATGCAAATCACCCTTGACCCTGATCCCCATGGGAACAGTCCTGCCCGAACTGCCAGGCCAGGTCCTCCCTGGACTGGATAGAAGCATCTTGGGACCGGTTTCGGGATATCACCTCTCGCTAGCCAAGCTAGCTTGAATCCGGTGACATAGCGAGCACGGGACCCACATCTCGGCATAACATTCCCACTTGCTCGTTTCCAGTCAAGGGAGTACCTGGCTTGGCAGTTCGGGATGGATTGTTCCAATGGGGAGCAGGGTCAAGACTGATTTGCACATGGCTGGGTCCAAATTGTAATGGCATGGTGAGCAAAAAACGATGGATTTAGGCCCAGATGTCTGTACTGAGGGTGTATGTTTGACATTGTTCAGCATTATATCTATCAATTGTTCTTTTTGCATTTGTCACCCTAAGTGGGAAGGGTATGCCCAAATGTGGGTTCCATGCTCACTGTGTCACTAATCTTCATTAGAGGAATGTGATTAAATATTTTTATTTATTGAAGCTAGATTCAACACATGCATAGCAAAACAAACAGAGCAGAAACACGTGTAACATATGAGCAAACAAGGAGAACAGGTCCCCAAAGAGGGAAAAATAGGGAAAAATAGAGAGGGGAACAAGCTGTGTCCAGAAATGGAATCCAGTCTGATACATGAAAAAGGAGAAAAACAGCATTGCAGAAAACCCATCTGCAAGTGAAAGTTGTGTAAAACATTTTTCCACAATGCAATGAACACACCTGTTCATCAAGCAACTGAACATATTAATCATGATGCCCCTCATCGTGTAAAGCGCACAATGCTCCCATGAACCCCAAAGGCAAGCAAACAATCAGCAAAAGGTGCATAAGCCAAGGCTCAGAAGGGAAGGGCCCCACTCACAGGTGGGGAAATAGAAGGGTCTAGTTCGCAGCTGGATTTGCTGAGTGAAGAGAGATAAATGGTGAAGGGTTGCTAAATATCTGCCGGGCAGGAGCCCTAGGGCAGCAGTTCCCAATACACAGTAAGTTGTTCCCGGCAATAGGTCATGTCACTCAGCAACTTATCCAGCTGCGGCACAGGGCAACACCCCCAGTGAATCACAACCCTACGCTTGGCCATGAGGAGTAGCATAGCAGTGAGGTGCCGAACCCTGCAGGCGACATCCTTTACATAGCCCAGAAGGACAACCATAGGAGTCTTAGGTGGACAGAAATAAGTGATGAAGGCAATGGCTTCATAAACAGTCACCCAAAAGCAGTCAATTGCCGGGCACTCCCAAGCTAAGTGGAAAAAAGTTGCATTATCGACCCCTCATCTGCAGTATCGTGCATTATGAGAGAAACCCATTCGATACATCTGGGCATGAGTGCAGTACATTCTGTGAGGTAACTTGACATGTAGCAGCCATAGAGTATCATTGGGAGAGAGAGCCTGGGTGAGCCCACAGCAGTACCGCAACTGACCCGCAGTAAGTCGTGGGTCAAGTTCATATTCCCAACTGAGACAGACCTTGGGTGTGCAAACAGGAGAATTCCCTTGCATGCTGGCATAGAGTCGTGTAGTCAATTTGAGCATGGTAGAGTTGGTCAGTAGCATGGCTAAAGCAGGAAACATGAGGGGGCAGCGGGGAAGGGATCATGCAGTACCAGAAAGGAGGCTCGAAATCTGTATTATGTGAAAATATCAAGCGGGGTTTGTTGTAGGAGCTTAAGTATGTACTGAAATGAGATAAATTGCTCCACTGGGTAGGAGTCCCCCTCCGTATGAAGCCTCAGACAAGTAAGCTACAGACGCATTCCATCGTCCATTGCTGAAGGAAGCCATGGCTGACTGTTCAAGGGAATATTAGGTCAATATAAACAGGTCAGACGAGCTTGAGTACACAGCATTTTCCATGCCCAGGACGTACAAGCAGTGGTGTCTACTGCTGCACAAGGACAGCGAACAGGTATGCACAGTGCATATAGAAGAGGGAGCCACTTTGTCCAATTCAACAGCCATGTGTGGCTGGAATGGATGCAGGTGGATCTAAAATGAGATTGCGCACAATAATAGTAAAGCTCCACGTTTGGGCTCAAAGGCCCCCTTGATCGAACGGGTGAGTCAGTGTCTCCCAGGTGGTCGGTGGTTGTTTCTCGGTCCATGCTAGAGTGACATGACGTGTACAGAGTCTACGGAAGGAGTGTGTGGGGAGAGGGATAGGGATGTTAATGAAAAAGTGAAGGAATTTTGGGAGAACCAGCATTTTAGCAATAGTAATTCGTCCTGCCATAGAAAGTGGCAGGTCAGTCCAGTTCGACACACGGTCCTCAAACCATGCCCTTAATGTGCCATAGTTAGCCCCCATACTTCCTCTATGTCCCTGCTAAACCAAATTCCCAAATAATGGACTGGTCCATTGATCCACTAAAGGGGTAGTCCGAAGTGAAGAGGCCTGTACCGGCACCTTTTCACCAGGCATACTCTGTATCACCTGCACTATGTCCTCTAGTGAAAATGGAACGTCAAGATACTGCAGATGAGCATCATCTGGTTATAGCAATTGGCTCCACTAACTTTTTGCCTTCAACCCACATGTTTTGCTGACTTCATTTTTGCTGGCTTTAGGATTCTGCACACTTTAACACTGCCAACCATTGCTAAAGTGCTTGTGACCTCTTTTTTAAACATGGTAAAATTGGCTTACATAGTAGTAAAGTAGTACCACATGTACCCAAGACCTGTAAATTTAGTGCTAATATTGGGCCTTCAACACGGATTGTGCCACACTCTAAAATAGCCCTTTAAACATGTCTCAGGCCTGATACTAAAGAGCTTGTGTGTACAGTTTACTTCCATTTCGACTTGTCATTTAATCCACCTTGCCAAGCTTTAAACTCCCCTTTATTACCCATAAGGCCCTATGGTACGCCCTAGATAGCCTATATGGCAGGGTGCATAGCAATTGACTCCCCTGCCTTTTTGCAACTAACCGTCCTGTTTTGCTGACTTTGTTTTTGATGGCTTTAGGATTCTGTGCACTTTTCCACTGCTTACCAGTGCCAAAGTGTTTGTGTTCCTCCCTAAAACATGGTGACACTGGCTTATACCCAACAGGCATATTTAATGTACATGTAAGTCCCTAGTAAAGTGTCACAACATGTTCCCAGGACCTGTAAATTAAATGCTACCAGTGGGCCTGAAGCACTGGTTGTGTCACCCACGTAAGTAGCACTTTAAGCATATCTCAGGCCTGTCATTTCAGAGCCTGTGTGTGCAGTTTAAAACACTATTTTGATCTGGCAAAATAAAATTTCGCTAGGCCCAAACCTCCCTTTTTAATACATATAAGTCACTCCTATGGTAGGCCCTGGAGAGGTAACAGGGCATCGTGCAATGTATTTATAAAGCCAAACATGTACTTTTAAGTTTTGCATGAAAAACTGAGAAATTATTTTTTTACTAGTGCAAGGCCTATCTCTCCCTTAGGATAACATTGGAGTTTTTTTATTACATTTTGTAAGTGTAAATCCTAACTGGGAAGAGATTACCATATTGTGCTCGGTTTCTCTGGAATCACAATTTAAAAACCTAACCTATGGTGAAGTCGGATGTTAAATTGCAATTCAGAAAATGCCACTTTTAGAAATTGGCATTTTCTTGCCTTTGCCATTTTGTGCATGTAGCCTGTCTCTGGGTCACATGACTGGGTGTGGGTGACAGTTGATGTTTGTGTATTTCTCCTAGATAGGCACATACAATGGGAGCTTAGGTGTGACTGGATGGGCCATCACTGGCAGGATGGTAGGGAGGAGCCGAGCACAGGCACAATTGCACTTGAATAGACTACTTCCTGCCTCCACTTAAAGGGTAAACACAAGGCGATAATGGACGGAGTGCTGAAACTTGACCCTGTGCCTCATGGGAACAGTCCAACATGAACTGCCAAGCCACGTCTTCCCTGAACCGGAAACAAGCATCCTGGGACCGGTTTCGGGGTAACACCACTCATCAGTCAGGGTAGCTTGAATCCAGTGGCAAAGTGAGCAAGGGACCCATGTCTGGGCATACCCTGCCAACTTAGGGCAAACAAAGTAAACACAAGGAGATGATAGACGGAGAGCTGAAACTTTTCAGACACTCACCCCCAGTCACAGAACTGGGATGAATCCAGCATCTTTCTTTAGATCACTTCGCAACCTCAGTTCAGACCCAGCTATATGCAAATTCGTCTTGACACTGTGCCTCATGGAACCAGTCCAGCCCGAACTGCCAAGAGAGGTCTTCCCTGAACCGGAAACAAGCATCCTGGAACCGGTTTCAGGGTAACACCCCTCATCAGCCAGGCTAGCTTGAATCCAGTGGCAAAGTGAGCAAGGGACCCATGTCTGGGCATACCCTGCCAACTTAGGATGAACAAAGAATACACAAGGAGATGATGGACGGAGTGCTGAAACTTTTCAGACACTCACCCCCAGTCACAGATCTGGGTTGAATCCACCATTGTTCTTTAGCTCACTTTGCCACCTCAGTCCAGACCCAGCTATGTGCAAATCAGTCATGACCCTCTGTCTCATGGGAACCATCCAGCCCGAACTGCCGAGCCAAGTTTTCCCTGAACCAGAAACAAACATCCTGGGACCGGTTTTGGGGTAACACCCCTCATCAGCCAGGATAGCTTGAATCCAATGGGAAAGTGAACAAGGGACCTAAGTCTGGGCATACCCTGCCAAATTAGGGCGAACAAAGCAAACACAAGGAGATGATGGACGGAGCGCTGAAACTTTTCAGACACTCGCCCCCAGTCACAGATCAGGGTTGAATCCATCATTGCTCTTTAGCTCACTTCGCCACCTCAGTTCAGACCCAGCTATATGCAAATCAGTCTTTGACCCTGTGCCTCATGGGAACAGTCCAGCCCGAACTGCCAAGACAGGTCTTCCCTGAATCGGTAACAAGCATCCTGGGACCGGTTTGGGGGTAACACCCCTCATCAGCCAGGCTAGCTAGAATCCAGTGGCTTGCAAAACCTGTCGAAGAAGGGGCCCTTCCTTTTAGTCAGGATAAAGGAGTTACACCCCTAAGATACCCCCTGCTCAACCCCTTGGTAGCTTGTTGTTAGACCTGTCAGCCCTTTGGGTGGTCCCTCCTCATCATTATTTATTTTGTCCCACTTTTGTCTCAAACCCTGTTGGTATTTTTCCTTTTTGGGAACCACCAGATTTTTTAGTGTTGATGCAGATTCAGGGAGCCATTTTAGCTACCCCTGAAACTTCTGTCTGAGGGCCTGGAGCACAAAATGGTGGCCACCTGTGACATCACCAGCATCCACTGGAACCTACCAGCACCTTCCAGAACATTCCAGAACCCTGTGACAGTTGGAGGCGGTTTAGAATGTTGGGAAGCTAAGACAGAGAGTTGGCAGTTGGAGTTGGCAGTTGGAGTTGGCACCTGACTGGTGAAGGGAGAGCAGCAGAAACCTGAAGGAGGAAGGAGTGAGGCAGCAGGGGTGGAAACTTGTGCCTGGAGTGGGGTCCATAAACCCACCCTTGATACTAGTCCCTACTGACTGAGCCCAGCCTGGAGCCCTGTGTGGGAAGAAGTAAGAAAAACCATCTTAAGGACCTGGACAGCAGGAACAGGCCTTAGAACCCAAGAACAGCAAGATCCTGACCTGGATACTGGTTTCCCTGGAGCCGGACGTCGAGTAGCCTGGAGACCTGGAGCCTGAGGTGGAGAAGCGGCGCTGACTGAAAAAGCAGACGTCGTGCCCAGAGCCGCCAGAGATCATGAGAGGGTGCCGACGGAGGACGTGAGGCGTACCAGAGGTCGAGGAGGAAGTCAACCAAGGTCGAGTGAGCGGTGTCGACGGGGGAGTGAAGTCCGCCCTCCGGAGTCGCCGGAGGCCGAGGTGAAGTGTGCCGGAGGTCGGGAGTGGAGATCGCACTCCGGAGTCGCCGGAACCTGAGAGAATCGTGCCGGAGGTCGGGAGTGGAGGTCGCACTCCGGAGTCGCCGGAAACCTGAGGAGAGGAGCACCGGAGGTCGGGAGTGAGGATCGCACTCCGGAGTCGCCGGAAGTCGACATCGAGCCAAGGCCGGCCGACGTCATCGAAGCTGAGGTCGCCATCGGACCGGAGCCGCCCGAAGTCGACATCGAGTCAAGACTGCCCGGCGCCATCGAATCGGAGGTCGAGATCGAGCCGAGGCCGCCGACATCGAACCGGAGCCGCCTACCGGCGTCGTCAGGAACTGACATTGTGCCGAGGCCGCCGACATCGAACCGGATCCGCCTCACGGCGTCGACATGACTCCAGCGGCGTCGGAACTTCAGAAAAAGGGCAGTAAGTGGAATAGAGGGCGCCAAAGGCCCTGTGGAATCCTAAGAGACTACTCTAGGGGTTAGAGAGGTGCTGGAACCAGCTGGACTGTGCCAGGGGTGAGCTGAGACTAATTTAGAGGGGTTGTGTAGAGTGAGAGAGCCAGGTCTCTGGTATTCCCCCCTTGATCTACCTCAGTTTAGGCCTCAGCCTTGTCCAAGCCAGGGAGTAGACACCCTCAAGCCATCCACATAACTACAAGCTGTGCCTGGGCCAAATCAGTCCATAGAAATCTAAATGTGATCTGATTCTATAAGTGTCATTGTCAGCTTTTAATTATTTATTGAGAGCACGGTATTTATTGTATTTAACCTATTTATTGCTTCACTGAATTTATTGTTCCACAGTATTTATTGTCGCACAATATTTATTGGTTTACAGTATTTATTGCCTCAGAATATTTAATTGCCTGTATGTTTTGCACTTATATTTATGCCTTAATTATTTATGATCACCCCTATTTATTGAATCCTTAAGACAGTATTTATTTGACCTGCACTATTTAAAAAGCCTTGTATATTGTGATTGTGTTATTATTTATCTAATCAGCAACTAAGAGAAAAAGAAGATAAAGAAAGATATTTTCATAATTTTTACGGTGTAGAGTCGTTTTTGGAACGGATGCACGCATGGTTATTGTATGGGTATGACGTATGCTTAGCACGGTGCCTGATTCCTGACCACTTGAGCCAAGCTACCACTGTGTATGTCTGGAAAGACCCCGTTACCACCAACCCTTTCCGGTGTGGGAGTGGAGTATTTCCAACATTAATTGGTGTTCAGTGGTGGGATAGAGCTGTGCCTACGTATACTCAACAATAACTGTGGGTAGTCCATAGGCCTACACCGGGAGTTTTCTCAAAGCGGCCTTCCTAATTGTGGGTTTTTGTTTTTTCCAAATTTACTCTGGTGGTGGGAGGAGGTATTATTAAAGGTACCCCCCTGCATTGTTACTGCAAATAACTGTCCTCTGACCTGAGTGGGCAAGATGGAGTTTGTACTGGAGAATTTAGAAACGTACACTGTGGCCCAACTCAGGGAGTTTTGCCAGCGGGAGGGGGTGTATTGTCCCCCAGGAGCAAAGAAGGGTGCACTCCAAACCAGCTTAAGGGCTTGGGGGGAGGCACGCCGAGAAAGCAAGGCTGAGGAGGAGGACAGGGATAGAGAGCCCGACAGTGAGGGAGCTGGTTTGTACCAACCGGAGGTGGGGAACCTGTCAGCGGGGCCCAGGACACTTTCCAGGAAGGGCAGCAGTGCCTCTAGCGGTGGCTTGTCTGAAGTGGAGTTAACAGACCGGAGGGAGAAAAGGCAGCTCACATGGGACTTAGCAAGGCTGGAGAAAGAGAAGGAGGAACAGAGGATGGCTCATGAGATAAGGCTGAAAGAGATAGATCTTCAGATCCTGAGAATCGGGGCACACCCTGTACCTAACGGTGGCAGCGAAGAACGAGAGTACACCAGGGAACCCAAACCCTACCTGCCAAAGGACATAGTAGCTAGCTATGGGGTGGGTGATGATATCGCCAAGTGGCTAGCGGCCTATGAGGTCTCGTTGAGGGCCCATGGGGTTCCAGAGAAGTACTGGGGAGGGGGGTTGTACAAGTACATGCCTCCAGCTGGTAGGGATGCATTATTGGCCCTCGAGGAGGATGAGCAGACCCACTACCCCACCATGAAACTGGCACTCATAAGAAAGTTTGGACTAACACCCGAAAAGTACAGACAGAAGTTCAGGGGTAGTCACAAACTGGGCACACAGAATTGGGTGGACTTCCTGGACTATGCAAAGAAGGCACTAGAGGGTTGGATTCAGGGCAGTGAAGTGAGGAACTACGAGGGGTTGTTTGATCTAGTACTGAAGGAACACCTGCTCGAGAAATGTTTCCCTGAACTGCGTCAACACCTGGTGGATAGCAAGCTGACCAGTCCCCGGAAGCTTGCTGAGGAGGCGGACATTTGGGCTAGTACCCGGGTGTCCACAAGGGGGACTGGAGGGGATACTCAAAAGGCCGGACAGGGCGCCCCCCAGAAGAAAGAGGGAGGGGAAAAGAAAAAGGAGTTCTCCAAAGGCCCCCAAAATAACTTCCAAGGGAAGGGAACAGGATTCACCCCTAGGGCTAACCCACCCAGAAACCCTAATCCTGGCCAGAGTCAGCAGCCAAGGGTTGTCCATTGCTACGAGTGCGGTGGCGTTGGACACTATAAAGGAGATCTGAAGTGCCTGAAACGACCACCCCCTCCCATTGGAGGAAAGACCCCCGGAGTAGCTAGTGCAGTGCTCGGGGAGGAGATGCCCTTAACTAAGGGAAGGGAGTGGGCGGGTGTCACTTTAGTGTCCCTGGGAGAACGGGAGATGGTTCCTAAGATCCAGGTGCCCGCAAATACCGTAAAGTATGGGCAGTGGGTCACCATCAACGGCCAAAGAGGGGAGGCTCTGAGAGACACAGGAGCCAGTGTGACTATGGTGCGTAGCCAACTGGTGTCTCCAGAGCAGGTAATTCCCGATGTACTCCACCCAGCCGCGATGGCTGACGGCAGAACAGGCCACTATCCAGTGGCCGAGGTTCCCTTTGAATGGGGGGGGGTTGCAGGTTCACTTCGAGTTGCCGTAAGCCCTGCCGTGCCAGTCGATTGTCTGCTGGGGAATGACATGGAGCACAACGCTTGGAAGGAGGTGGAATACCGGACTCACACTGAGATGCTGGGTACACCTGATTGGGCCTGTGTTAGCACAAGGTCCGCGACTACCCGGAGAGGGAGTTCGTTTCGGCTGGAGCCTGGAACAAAGGCCCAGCCGGCTGCCAGTCAAGGGAAGAACCGAGGACAGGAGGAGCCTGCCTCGGCGTCCGCCCCCCGTAGGACGGATAGGCCACCGGAGGTGGTGGACCAGGATTCTGCGGTGGGGGACGTTACCAAACTGGAGGACCTACCCATCCCGGCCGAGTGGCACGTGGAGGGAGGCCCGTCCAGGGAGGAATTCTGCCAGGGCCAGAGGGAGTGCCCTACCCTTGAGGGGCTGAGGCGACAGGCCGAAGCCCAGGCAGCAGGGAACGTTGAAGGGAACTACAGTGTTTACTGGGAGGATGGCCTCCTCTACAGTGAACCCAAGGCACCCCTACACGGATCGTCACGAGCCTTGGTAGTCCCTCAACGTTATCGAGCCTTCCTTCTGGAGTTGGCTCACGAGATCCCATTGGCAGGACACCTGGGGCAAGACAAGACCTTCGCCCGTCTTGTCCCACACTTTTATTGGCCTCAGATGAAAGTGTCGTCCGATACCTACTGCCGGACATGTGTGTCTTGCCAAGCCAGTGGGAAAACAGGGGTGAAGCTGAAAGCTCCCCTAGAACCACTTCCTGTCGTTAGCACCCCCTTTGAAAGGGTGGGCATCGACATTGTGGGTCCGTTAGATCCGCCAACGTCAGCTGGTCACAGGTTTATCCTGGTCCTGGTGGATCATGCCACACGGTACCCAGAGGCAATACCTCTGAGGACCATAACAGCACCTGTTGTGGCTAGGGCCCTGATGGGAATCTTTACCCGAGTGGGTTTTCCCAAGGAAGTTGTGTCCGACAGGGGGACCAACTTCATGTCAGCGTACATGCGGGCGATGTGGAAGGAGTGTGGAGTGACCTACCGGTTCACAACTCCTTACCACCCCCAGACCAATGGTCTGGTGGAGAGGTTTAACAAAACCTTGAAGGGCATGATCAGAAGTCTGCCTGAAAGCCTGTGGAGGAAATGGGACGTCCTCCTACCCTGTCTACTCTTTTCTTACAGGGAAGTGCCACAGAAGGGAGTGGGCTTCAGCCCCTTCGAGCTTCTGTATGGGCACCCTGTACGTGGACCTCTCAACCTGGTGAGAGACGGATGGGAAAGAACTCCCAGAAAGCTTCCCCAGGATGTGGTGAGCTACATGCTGGCCTTCCGGAGCCAAATGGCTAAGTTGTGGAATCAAGCTTCTGACAACTTGGAAGCCAGCCAAGCAGTGATGAAGGCGTGGTATGACCACAATGCTCACCCGGTGGAGTTGGAGCCTGGCCAGAAGGTGTGGGTGATCGAACCAGGAGAGCTTAGTGCCCTCCAGGATCGCTGGTCAGGACCCTTTGAGGTGTTGGAGAAGAAGGGTAAGGCTACCTACTTGGTGGACCTGAAGACCCCTCGTCAGCCCCTGCGGGTGCTGCATGCCAACCGCCTCAAACCCCACCACGAGAGGCCCGAAATCATCTTGATGATGGTGACTGACGGAGGAGAGGACGTGGAAAGCGAGCCTCTCCCTGATCTGTTTGCGTCTCAAGAAAAGGATGGGTCGGTGGAGGGAGTGATTCTCTCCCCATCTCTAACTCCTGAACAGCAGGAGGACTGTCGCCAGGTCCTGGGGCAGTACTCTTCGTTGTTCTCCCTTGTCCCGGGTAGGACTCACCTGTGCGTCCATGACGTGGACACAGGAGACAGCCCACCTGTGAAGTCCAAGATCTACCGGATGTCAGACAAGGTGAAGGCCAGCATTCATAGTGAAGTCACTAAGATGCTGGAGCTAGGAGTGATCGAACCTTCTAGCAGCCCCTGGTCCAGTCCGGTGGTGTTAGTACCAAAAGCTGCACCACCGGGTGCCCAACCGGAACTGAGGTTCTGTGTGGACTACCGGGGACTGAATTCAGTGACCAAAACTGATGCTCATCCGATCCCTAGGGCGGATGAATTGATTGACCGGCTGGGAGCTGCCCAATATCTAAGTACCTTTGACCTTACTTCTGGGTACTGGCAGATCTCTTTGACTGATGGAGCAAGGGAAAGGTCAGCCTTCTCCACGCCCAATGGCCACTACCAGTTCTGTGTGATGCCCTTTGGGCTCAAGAACGCACCTGCCACGTTTCAGCGCCTGGTAAACCAGATCCTCACCGGAATGGAGAGTTTCTCTGCTGCTTATCTGGATGACATAGCCGTCTTCAGTAACAGCTGGGAGGATCACTTGCGTCACCTGCAAGCTGTTCTCCAGGCCCTGAGACAAGCTGGATTGACGATCAAGGCCAGCAAGTGCCAGATCGGGCAGGGGTCGGTAGTGTACCTTGGACACTTGGTGGGTAGGGGAGCGGTGCAACCCCTCCAGGCGAAGATCGAGGCCATCATGGCCTTGAGGAAATATGAATTTTTATGATCAATTGTGTCCCCTATCTTAGACCCCAACGGCTCCATGTACATGCTACAAGTACATGTATGTTCCCTCAACTTCAAGCTATGAAGACGCAAATACAATTGTGTCCAACGTCAACATGTCCTCTTTCAGATCTGCCATGAATGGGTCAGATATTCCGTTCCTAAGTATGCCTTGCCACCGTCTTTATATGGTGTACTTTTCACGTTTTCCAGCTCTGGCAAGGTAGGCCCTGAATTCTGCCATCGAGCCTTTTCCTGCTTCTGCCTCTGAATGCTCCAGCCTGGACCTGCATCTGTATCCAGGACCTTTGTCTTACTTCCTGCGCGGCTAAACGGTGCCTGGCCCGGCCTGTTGCCTGCCAAAACTGTATTCAGCCTTCAAGTTATCTGCTCCGCTCCTCATCCAATACATTCCTGTCTAGTAGCTTAGGTAAACATCCTTCCAGCTACAGAGCAAAGGGCCCGGCCTTACTGTCTCCGAGCAAGTAATTCATGACTTTCGTTACCATGGTAGGCCCATGCCCCCTTGCATCTCATGTAGACACTTAGACGCTTGTACACGCACTAACAGTCAGTATAGAATAGACTCTGTCCGAGAGACCTTTCCCTTCCAGATAATATAGTTCCTTAAACACAAGATATTAGATACGATTTGGGATTAAGTTGTTCTGACATCCCAGACTTCTGTCTCCTCATGTAGGGCTAAATGTCAAGTCCCCTTCACCCTCTAGTTACACGTCAATCACACGTCATGCGGCTGCGCGCGCATCTCTGCCATGTATTTCTGCTGACATTGCAGGATTCTCTTATGGATCCACCCACTTGTGTCATCCTCTTAATGACGTTTCTAGTATACGCCTTTATGCACGCCTATTGTAACGCCTTTTTTTTTATTACGTATGTGTATTCTTATCTTTCCTATCAGCTGTTACGCCTCCTGCATCTGTCTTTACTGTAATGCATTTACTATATATATTATAACCTGTCAATAATGTATTGCCGATCCCTTCCTGAACCTTCGTGGTGACGGAACCCGATTGCCTGGTTCGAACCATAATTCCTTTGTAAGGAATAAATTCCCTTTTATAACCTCAAATACCACGGATTCTGCCTCTTATTTTTACTGAGTTATTCTTATTGAATTTTACCGCATAAATTAAGTCTAGGTAATTTAAATTTACCACATAATTGGCGCCCGAATAGGGACACCTCTCACACCCCACGCGCCGGAGGTGCGTTGCAGACCCGGTCTCCTGCCACAGCCGGACGGACAACTACGCGTACCCGCAGGATTTCCTGTATCTCCCTCAGGCCAACGGGGGCGACTGAGGCTGTGATCAACACCCAGACGAGGCGGTGAGGAGTGCGGAGAATCCCGACCAGAGCCTAGCTGAGAGAGCAAGATCCGAGGTATACAGAGGCCCACCAGATTCCGAAGTTCCGAAGTATCTAAGTCACGAGTCGAGTCCAGTCCAGTTTGGTCTAGTCCAGTCCAGACTTCCGAGGCCTTCCGTTCCGTGCTTCCCGGTGAGTACCATTGCTGGGGACGCATCTAGACGTGCACATTAGTTTGTGCCGGTCAAGACGGGTTTGGGTACACAGATCTGGTCTGCACTGTTTCAGCAGTGTATCTGTACTGTTTAGCAGTACATCCAGTAGATCTAGTATTATGCAGTTAACTAGTTTTATTCTAATTATTATTGTTCGTTTCTAAAATGTTTTGATATGTTTTCAATGTCGTGGTATGAGTGATTGTTCGATTTTCATTACTGTGTTTATTGTATTAATTGTGTTCAAGTCCAAGTGTTAAAATTCAAGTAAGAATTAAGTAGCAAGGTTCAAGATGCCGTTATTCTCGAAATTAAGACAGATAAAAACTAGAAAAGGGATACTCGAAGAAGCTGTTCCCATTCCACCTAGGGACACTCCAGGGTACTTTATGTATCATAAACATGGCCTAGATGCCGTATTATATCTTGATTTATGGGTGGACTACACCAAGGATTTAGCAGAGAGTCAGAGATGGCCCGCTGATGGGACATGGGATGCAGATTGCATCATGAGAGTAGAAGAAGTATTATGGAAAAAGAAAGCCAGACAGTCACAGAAAGATGCCATTGAATTATGGCGTAAAGAATCGCATAGACGCGCAGAGAAAGCGTTCAGAAAAGAAGAGAAAAGTAGAGAGAATTCAGACAAAGCCCGAGAAAACATATTAATTGACGAAGGTATCCGAGTAAAAACAGAACAAGTAGACAGACAACGAAACACTCTTATGAATGGTATGTATCCTCTTCTGGCCGAGGGTTTGCCTAAGGCCACCCTGGAGGTACCAAAAGATCTGCCACCTCCATTACTCCCGATTAAAGTACATCCCAAGACCGCAAAGGACATTTTCCTTTCTTCCTATTTAGATGATGCAGCCCCCGAATATGCTAATGGTGCACAGCAACGTGCACCACCTGTTGACGACGCTCAACACCAAGATCATCTGCCCCAACCTCCGCAGCAACAAACTCCTCCTCACGTTCTAAACGTTCCTCCAGTCCTTCCTGCATCTACACTCTCTACCCTACATCCAACAAATCCTTTTGGACTTGGCACCTCAGGAGGTGCGACGGGAGGTGCGACAGGAGGTTTTTCCACGTCACCACCAGCACCCAGATTGACTTATAGGGATTTAGCACACCAACGTACACCCCAAACAGCTAATGACAAAATATTTAATGAGCCTCTTACAGATTGTAGATATGATCCAGTGCCCGGTAAACACGACAGAATGTTGCTATCATCAGTACGTTTACGACGAGTTTCGACCTATCTAATGACGCTACCAGGAATGATTGGTCATCTAGACAAAATATATCACTTTATCCAAACAGGGGAAGGTCCTGAAAGTATTGGCGAGGCCATGGAATACCAGAAAGTGGACATGCAAAAATTATTGTTACGCTTCTTCATAAACTGCTTGATCAGAAACAGAGATAGGCCTGAGGTAGATCCGGAGGAAATGCAGGTACTTACCAGATGGGGTCAGAATATAGCAGACGGAAAACATGATAAACAGAAGAGTATAGAAGTCATGCACCGAAAGATCAGAAAAGAAGTAGAACGAATACATGAAAGAAGATTAGAGGCAGATAAAACTGAATCAGAGGAAGAGGAGGAGGAACAGTCAGAAATAAACACAGGACAATTAGAATTACCGGCTAGAGAAACGATAGCTTATGTAGGTAAGGGAAGATCTTTTAATAATACAATGCGTCCGATACGTCCAGAATGTAACAGAATTTTTCAAGCAGCTATTTCAAATCCAAGGACCCCTGAACACTTATTCCAGGCTACTGATAAATTACTTCGAGAACGAAGAGGGTACCATGTGCTCGATTCTATGGATGAACAAGAATTAGCCAGGTCAGCAGTACAATGGGCTGACAGTTCTAAAAAATACAGTGATGATGCGCTAGCACACACGTTTCTGAATCTTACACCCGACGAACAGCGTTTAGCTAGTATATACATGATACAACATCTCCTTATATTATATAAAGGCCAACACTCCGATCCTGGTCCCCTACCTGATATACTGATAGAATTACTCACGAATAAATGGAGAGTTATGGGTACCGATCTAATTAAAGAAATTCTAGAATACCGACACAGATATAGTGCCTTTTTGTGTCCAGAACATGATCCAGCTCCCTCCATGGAAAGAAAAACGTATTACATAGACAGACAGAATCCCTTACGTGAAGTACACCCAGTTAGGAATGATGATAATACTTTTAGACGCGTGTTTGTGTACACGCCTATAACTAAAATAGAACTATTGGAAATGAAAAAATTAGTGCCCAGCCATGACAAAGATCCAGCAGGTTTCCACCGTGAACTAAAGGACATGTTACTCATGGGTGATTATACCTATCCTGACATTATGAAAATATTGAAAGTATTATTGCCTGCCGGTATTTACGAGAAACTCAAGGAAAAGGAGTGGGAGGTGGGAGAACAAAAGATTGATTGGACAGCATTAGAAAACGAAGAAAATGCCCGAACTGCAGGCGTAGGGCTTGGAGACAAAACTAAAGCATTACCAGGATTATTAGTACAAGTATTGCCACGTTTATTAACTACGAAAAAGGAAGACTGGGGAGCAATATCAGCTTGCAAACAGAAACCCGATGAAGACACTAGTGATTTCTATTCCCGATTTGAAAAATGTTTTGGTATTAATAGCGGCCTGAAAGCAAGTAGCGATTCATATCCACATCTTTTTGTAACAAAACTAGTCGAGAATTCCCTGCCCCAGGTTAAAAACAGAGTATTGAAAGTTGAGAGCACTTGGCAAGCTAACACTCCGTCACAAATGTTACAAATGTTACAGTATCACCAGAATAGAATTAGAGAAGAACAAGAACACGAACAAAGACGTATGAAAGACACGAAAATGAAAATGCTCGTCGCTCAGTCAGTTCCAGCTGACAGTCATAAAAAGGGTGCGACACAGTCCAGTAATTCAGCGGTTCCTGTAAAAGGGACATGCAACTATTGTAAACAGCCAGGTCATTATATAAACGATTGTGCAGTTCTGAAACATAATATCTCTACGGGTAAAACCAAGGAGAGACCACGTCCGCCTAGACAGGATCAGATCCAACAACAAGCACCTCAGCATGTACAGCCTATGCCGGTTCCACAACAGACCGTAGCGGTACCACAGCCACAGCCTATTGCCGCAACACAAAACACGACACATCAGATGTACCAGTATGCCCAAACTGACTATCCAGATTATCAGCGATACACATGAAATAGCCTAGAGAGGGAAGTTGGCGTACCCCTTATTGAGGTTCCCGTAGATCAAGAGGGTCCTTATGTACAGAGTCAAGTATTAGGGAAAGACAGAAAGTTTTTACTTGATACAGGGGCAAGCAGAACAACTATAAGTCACGACGAAGTTCCAGGGGCACCCCTCTCAGGCTCACAAAATATTTCCCTTGGTTTTTCAGGACAACCTATTGTTAACGAAGTATCGCAACCTCTGCCTCTTACAGTTGGTCCATTGACACGGACTACAGATTTATTGCTTACTAAATCATGTCCAGAAAACCTGTTAGGTATAAAAACATTGAAAGCTCTAGGAGCTATAATATGTTGTTCTCCGGACGGAGTACGACTATTTTTGCGTGACTTTAAAGGTCACTACGTGTCAAGAGACATGGATCACCGGTTACAGAATCTACCTGCACATTTATGGGCACAAGGCCCCACTGATGTAGGTTGTATGCACATTACACCATATCGAGTCACACTCAAAGCAGGAGTGGTATTACCACGAATGCGACAATACAAGTTACCTCCAGATGCTGTAGTGGCTTTACTGCAAATCATTGACGAGCTCATTGCACAAGGAGTGGTTGTGGAAACCGACTCCAATGTGTGTAATTCTCCGATCATTCCGATTCTTAAACGAACTGATCCAAAAGCACCCCCAGTATATCGATTAGTTATTGATCTGCGCGAATTGAATAAATGCATTGTACCACAATATCCCGTGGTCCCAGATATTTCTTCATTACTGACAGCTATTGATTCAGAAGCAACGTTCTTTACTGTAATTGACCTCAAGAACGCCTTCTTTAGCGTCCCAATCGATCCGGAAAGCCAATATTTGTTCGGATTCTGTTTAAATGGACGAAGCTTTAAATTTGCACGCGCACCTCAAGGATTCACAGAAAGCCCCAGCATCTACAGCCAAGCACTGAAAAGACAACTTGACTGTATCCACATGCCAGTTAACACTGCACTGCTTCAGTATGTCGATGATCTGCTGATCACCGCCCGAAGCGAACCTGAATGTGAAAAAGCATCACTGACGGTTTTACATTTTCTGGCCGACAAGGGGCACAAGGTGTCCCCTTCGAAGCTGCAATTCTGTGCCCAGCAAGTTGTGTACCTTGGGCACTTGCTGTCCAAGGGGGGGAGACAGCTCACACCTGACCGCATCCAGTTAATTGTAAACATGCCACCACCCAAGACACAAAAGGAGGTACGGGCCTTCATAGGCCTCACTTCATACTGTAGGCAGTGGATCCCCCAATACGCATTTCTAGCAAAACCACTCATTCAGTTGACAACCCAGGAGGCAGCGACTTCGACTGTCCTCCCTTGGACTCCAGAACATACACAAGCTTTTGAAGACTTAAAGAAAGCCTTATGCCAAGCACCTGTTTTAGCGACACCATGTTACAGTAAGCCTTTTACACTTTTTGTTACAGAACGTGAAGGTACTGCCTTGTCAGTACTCACTCAGGAACAAGCAGGATCACACAAGCCGTGTGCTTACTTTTCTAGCACATTAGATCCAGTAGCCCAGGCTCTTCCTGCGTGCCTGAAATCAGTCGCAGCGACAGCTCTAGCGATCAGACAAAGCGATTCCATAGTATTAGGACATCAATTGACAGTACAAGTACCACACGCAGTAGAGGTTCTCTTGAACCGGACACAAACACAACACTTGACTATAGCACGACTGACGGGTTATGAACTAACATTGTTCCAACCACACATAGAAATCAGACGTTGTAGTACATTAAATCCTGCCACACTTTTGCCATTAAGTGGAACAGACCCACTGGCACATGATTGTATTGAAGTCATCACTATTACGACGAAACCCAGACAAGACTTGACAGATGTCCCATTACCAGATCCAGACCTGACACTTTATGTGGATGGTTCATGCATGAGAACAAGTACAGGAGAATTAGTGGCCGCTTATGCAGTCACAACAGATACTGAAGTCATTGAAACGAATTGTATTAACACTTTGTCAGCTCAAGCAGCAGAACTCATCGCTCTGACACAAGCCTGTATTCAAGCCAAAAATAAAAAAGTTAACATATATACAGATTCACGTTATGCATTCGGAGTTGTCCATGACTTCGGAGTCCTTTGGCGAGAGAGAGGTTATTTGACTTCTCACGGTGCCAACATTCAACACGGTCCCCTCATTCAAGCTCTGTTAGATGCAATACATCTACCTACTTCGATATCTATCATGAAGTGTAAGGCCCATACAAAAGTCACCGATATCATTTCCCAGGGTAACGACCTAGCAGACCGAACAGCCAAGCAAACAGCACAAAATAGAACTCATGCAACTGACTTGACAAAGACAATAGTTCCGACATCGACACACTGCATGACAGTTAGGGATCCCGCCCTTGATGTAATTGACATACAGACACATGCTACACCAGAGGAAACAAAGAAATGGACTGAACTAGGAGGGATCCAAACAGATCAGGGATGGATGACGAAGGGAAAATCTATATGGTTTCTCCCCGACTCCATGGTTCAAGTTATCATTAACACAATACATAGTCCAGCGCACCTGGGAGAAAAAGCTATGCTAGACAGTATTCAACACATTTGGTTTAATAAACACTTACGAGCTGCAGCCAAACAGAAAGTCCGAACTTGTATGATTTGTTGTCAGTTCAACCCAGGTAAAAGCATTCCTGTAGAGCAAGGTGGATTTCAACCTCCCGATCACCCTTTTGAAGTCCTCCAGATGGATTATATCCAGATAGAACGTTGTCGAGGATTCAAATATGTCCTCGTAGTTGTATGTACTCTTTCCCGTTGGACAGAGGCATATCCCGTCTCAGATTACACTGCCCCGACTACTGCCAAACAGTTAGTTCGTGAATTCTTCCCACGGTATGGTTTGCCCCGTATCGTGTACTCAGATAATGGCCAGCCGTTCTCATCCGAGCTAATGAAACACATTTCACTCTTGTTAGGCTATCAATGGAAATTCCACTGTGTCCGACATCCCGAGGCAGCAGGTCTCGTGGAACGCCACAACCAGACTCTGAAAATTCGACTTTCTAAAATCTGCAGAGAGAAAGGCGTCGACTGGATAGTAGCCTTACCAGTTGCACTCTTTTACATGAGAATGGTAGCACATTCTCGCACAGGGCTATCCCCGTACGAGGTGGTCTTCGGTAGGCCACCAAATATGTGGGGGACGCCTATACCTCGTAAAATCACTGATGTTGATTGTAATTTGCTGACAGATTACCTTGCTTCCTTGATGTCTGCACTACAATCTTGCCGTTCACAGGTAGCTGCAGCCTTTCCCGACAACACCGAGGTGAAGCCCCATGAAGTGGTTCCTGGAAACTTTGTTTTCATAAGAAATTTCGACAGGAGGAGCCCGTTGGAGCCTCGCTGGCAAACGCCAAAACTGGTACTTCTGACCACGAGGACAGCAGTGAAGGTCGAGGGTCGCAAGGGTTGGCTACACTCGAGCCATATCAAGAAGTTTCATGGACTACCGTCTGATTTGAACTCTCAACCCTGCCTTCCCCCACAGACTGACTCAAAACTCCCCCTGGTTGAGAAAACCGAATCACAAAAGTATAAACTGAAACTAAGGTCTAACAAGTCAGACAATTCGATTGTTTAAGTCCTCTCCTAGGTGAATCGGTTGAATTAGTCTCTGACATGTATCCTCTAGACCGAATTAGAGAGAGAAATAGACAGAAACAGCTCAAGAAACATGCATACTGTAAATCACTTCGTAGTCACTGTGTAGTGACATTATTAATTATGTTTTTTCTAAGTCTTTTGATTATTGCTGCAAGTATACTGTTGCATATGTACTATCCTATTTTCAAGCGTGCTCATTCTGCTTACAATACTACTACCGAACATTCTTTTAGCGAATTGCCTTCACATGAGTTGCCCTATAGACTTGCGCTGCGCAACAACACATTCATTAGTATGTTACATCACTCCCATCAGGCCAGCAATGCTACAAATTGTTGGATATGTGGCCGACTCCCTCCCTATCAGAAATACAAAGGAGTTCTGCCTCTCTTTCCGTATCCATTCACACACAATGGTTCCTGTGGAGCATGGTTTAGTTTGATTAATTCTTTAGATTCAAACACTGTAGTTTACCAGAGCAACTGGGTATGGGGAAACCTGAACTTAGTTTTGCTTAAAGTCTGTTACCCTAACAAGGAGGGACTTCCCAAAAGAACAGGAACTGATCTAGAAAATGAAGTATATGGATTAGGTAATTTTACACTTAACCTCATGATTCTGAATGTTGAATCCGAAGCTGCACTAGTCTTGCCTGCTATGTCCGTATTACCAGTCAAAGGTGAATTATGTGAAAGAAAGAATGGTTCAGTACACCTGGGTCATAGTAAATGTACTACTGTGATCAAATTCAGTGATAAAGGCAAGTCTACATTTAGAGCTTCCCGTCATTCCTACTTCATATGTGGTCATACCGCATATATCCGTTTACCTCTAGATTGGGATGGTACCTGTTACATTGCATTCCTTCTGCCACCTGTTTTCCTAGCCCCTCCTGATTATCATAGAAATACCAATCTAGTACACAATAGACCACAGAGAGATATCCCGATTGTTGACTACACTGAAACAGCATGGGAACAATATACAGACTTCAATAAAGGTCTCTTTCCTTACATAGGTGTTGTCTCAAATAGTAAACTGATACGTAGATTAACCAGAACCCTTGAAGCAGTAGTGAATGAGACTACCTCCGCCCTAGGCAACTTAACAGAGGAGCAGTCTGCGATGCGGATTGTTGTTCTCCAAAATCGTCTTGTCCTTGACGTCATCCTAGCCGATAGGGGCGGAGCCTGTAGGGTCATCGGATCGAGTTGCTGTGTTTTCATTCCAGAAAACGCGCCATCCGTATATAAAGCCATAACTCGTCTTCATAAGATTGCAAGCCAGATACATCAGAATCCAGGCACCTGGACATGGTCCGGTTGGTTCTGGAGCGTGTTGTCAGCCTGGGGATGGAAAGTCCTATCCTTCCTAGGTATTGGCCTTCTCATAGTATTCAGTTGTTGCCTGTGTCTACAATGTGGACCAGCGATTTGCGGCCTGTGTGCCACATCATGTATTCCACGTTCAAGTTCTCATTCAAAATCCCGGAAGAAGAAAGAAGAGCAAATGATGTTACATGAACAGATTGATGGATTCCTGAGGATCGATATTTCATGAAGGGTCCGTAGGGGACAAGGAGGGAATGAGGAAATATGAATTTTTATGATCAATTGTGTCCCCTATCTTAGACCCCAACGGCTCCATGTACATGCTACAAGTACATGTATGTTCCCTCCACTTCAAGCTATGAAGACGCAAATACAATTGTGTCCAACGTCAACATGTCCTCTTTCAGATCTGCCATGAATGGGTCAGATATTCCGTTCCTAAGTATGCCTTGCCACCGTCTTTATATGGTGTACTTTTCACGTTTTCCAGCTCTGGCAAGGTAGGCCCTGAATTCTGCCATCGAGCCTTTTCCTGCTTCTGCCTCTGAATGCTCCAGCCTGGACCTGCATCTGTATCCAGGACCTTTGTCTTACTTCCTGCGCGGCTAAACGGTGCCTGGCCCGGCCTGTTGCCTGCCAAAACTGTATTCAGCCTTCAAGTTATCTGCTCCGCTCCTCATCCAATACATTCCTGTCTAGTAGCTTAGGTAAACATCCTTCCAGCTACAGAGCAAAGGGCCCGGCCTTACTGTCTCCGAGCAAGTAATTCATGACTTTCGTTACCATGGTAGGCCCATGCCCCCTTGCATCTCATGTAGACACTTAGACGCTTGTACACGCACTAACAGTCAGTATAGAATAGACTCTGTCCGAGAGACCTTTCCCTTCCAGATAATATAGTTCCTTAAACACAAGATATTAGATACGATTTGGGATTAAGTTGTTCTGACATCCCAGACTTCTGTCTCCTCATGTAGGGCTAAATGTCAAGTCCCCTTCACCCTCTAGTTACACGTCAATCACACGTCATGCGGCTGCGCGCGCATCTCTGCCATGTATTTCTGCTGACATTGCAGGATTCTCTTATGGATCCACCCACTTGTGTCATCCTCTTAATGACGTTTCTAGTATACGCCTTTATGCACGCCTATTGTAACGCCTTTTTTTTTATTACGTATGTGTATTCTTATCTTTCCTATCAGCTGTTACGCCTCCTGCATCTGTCTTTACTGTAATGCATTTACTATATATATTATAACCTGTCAATAATGTATTGCCGATCCCTTCCTGAACCTTCGTGGTGACAGAACCCGATTGCCTGGTTCGAACCATAATTCCTTTGTAAGGAATAAATTCCCTTTTATAACCTCAAATACCATGGATTCTGCCTCTTATTTTTACTGAGTTATTCTTATTGAATTTTACCGCATAAATTAAGTCTAGGTAATGTAAATTTACCACAGCCTGGGAACCCCCCAAGACTCAGACTGAGGTCCGAGCATTTTTGGGCCTCACGGGATATTACCGCCGCTTCGTGAAGGGGTACGGTACCATCGTAGCCCCCCTCACGGAGCTCACGTCCAAGAAACAACCTCGACGGGTAGTCTGGACGGAGGCTTGTCAGCAGGCCTTTGTGAGATTGAAGAAAGCCATGTGCGAGGCCCCGGTCTTAAGGGCTCCAGACTTTTCCAAGGAGTTCATTGTCCAGACAGATGCATCAGAACATGGCATTGGGGCAGTGTTATCGCAACTCAATGAAGAGGGTCTGGATCAACCCGTGGTCTTCCTATCCCGGAGACTACTTCCCAGGGAACAGAAGTGGAGTGCAATAGAGCGTGAAGCCTTTGCAGTGGTATGGGCTCTGAAGAAGTTGCGGCCATACCTGTTTGGCTCGCACTTCCTGGTTCAGACCGACCACAGACCCCTTCGTTGGCTGATGCAAATGAAGGGGGAGAATCCCAAGTTGTTGAGGTGGTCTATTTCCCTACAGGGAATGGACTTTCAGGTGGAACATCGGCCTGGAGTGGACCACGCCAATGCAGACGGTCTCTCAAGGTATTTCCGCCTTAGTGATGAGAACTCCCAAGGGGTTGGGTAGCTCTCCCCACTTTCAGCTGGGGGGGACGCGTGTTAGACCTGTCAGCCCTTTGGGTGGTCCCTCCTCATCATTATTTATTTTGTCCCACTTTTGCCTCAAACCCTGTTGGTATTTTTCCTTTTTGGGAACCACCAGATTTTTTAGTGTTGATGCAGATTCAGGGAGCCATTTTAGCTACCCCTGAAACTTCTGTCTGAGGGCCTGGAGCACAAAATGGTGGCCACCTGTGACATCACCAGCATCCACTGGAACCTACCAGCACCTTCCAGAACATTCCAGAACCCTGTGACAGTTGGAGGCGGTTTAGAATGTTGGGAAGCTAAGACAGAGAGTTGGCAGTTGGAGTTGGCAGTTGGCACCTGACTGGTGAAGGGAGAGCAGCAGAAACCTGAAGGAGGAAGGAGTGAGGCAGCAGGGGTGGAAACTTGTGCCTGGAGTGGGGTCCATAAACCCACCCTTGATACTAGTCCCTACTGACTGAGCCCAGCCTGGAGCCCTGTGTGGGAAGAAGTAAGAAAAACCATCTTAAGGACCTGGACAGCAGGAACAGGCCTTAGAACCCAAGAACAGCAAGATCCTGACCTGGATACTGGTTTCCCTGGAGCCGGACGTCGAGTAGCCTGGAGACCTGGAGCCTGAGGTGGAGAAGCGGTGCTGACTGAAAAAGCAGACGTCGTGCCCAGAGCCGCCAGAGATCGTGAGAGGGCGCCGACGGAGGACGTGAGGTGTACCAGAGGTCGAGGAGGAAGTCAACCAAGGTCGAGTGAGCGGTGTCGACGGGGGAGTGAAGTCCGCCCTCTGGAGTCGCCGGAGACCGAGGTGAAGTGTGCCGGAGGTCGGGAGTGGAGATCGCACTCCGGAGTCGCCGGAACCTGAGAGAATCGTGCCGGAGGTCGGGAGTGGAGGTCGCACTCCGGAGTCGCCGGAAACCTGAGGAGAGGAGCACCGGAGGTCGGGAGTGAGGATCGCACTCCGGAGTCGCCGGAAGTCGACATCGAGCCAAGGCCGGCCGACGTCATCGAAGCTGAGGTCGCCATCGGACCGGAGCCGCCCGAAGTCGACATCGAGTCAAGACTGCCCGGCGCCATCGAATCGGAGGTCGAGATCGAGCCGAGGCCGCCGACATCGAACCGGAGCCGCCTACCGGCGTCGACACGACTCCAGCGGCGTCGGAACTTCAGAAAAAGGGCAGTAAGTGGAATAGAGGGCGCCAAAGGCCCTGTGGAATCCTAAGAGACTACTCTAGGGGTTAGAGAGGTGCTGGAACCAGCTGGACTGTGCCAGGGGTGAGCTGAGACTAATTTAGAGGGGTTGTGTAGAGTGAGAGAGCCAGGTCTCTGGTATTCCCCCCTTGATCTACCTCAGTTTAGGCCTCAGCCTTGTCCAAGCCAGGGAGTAGACACCCTCAAGCCATCCACATAACTACAAGCTGTGCCTGGGCCAAATCAGCCCATAGAAATCTAAATGTGATCTGATTCTATAAGTGTCACTGTCAACTTTTAAATATTTATTGAGAGCACGGTATTTATTGTATTTAACCTATTTATTGCTTCACTGTATTTATTGTTCCACAGTATTTATTGTCGCACAATATTTATTGGTTTACAGTATTTATTGCCTCAGAATATTTAATTGCCTGTATGTTTTGCACCTATATTTATGCCTTAATTATTTATGATCACCCCTATTTATTGAATCCTTAAGACAGTATTTATTTGACCTGCACTATTTAAAAAGCCTTGTATATTGTGATTGTGTTATTATTTATCTAATCAGCAACTAAGAGAAAAAGAAGATAAAGAAAGATATTTTCATAATTTTTACGGTGTAGAGTCGTTTTTGGAACGGATGCACGCATGGTTATTGTATGGGTATGACGTATGCTTAGCACGGTGCCTGATTCCTGACCACTCGAGCCAAGCTACCACTGTGTATGTCTGGAAAGACCCCGTTACCACCAACCCTTTCCGGTGTGGGAGTGGAGCATTTCCAACACTTGTCATGAGCAGTCAGGCCTATTTCAGAGGCAATGTGTGAAGCATTTGTACATAACACACACCGTAACACAGTGAAACACTACAAATGGACACCACACAAGTTTAGAAAAATAAAATATGTTTATCTAAACCAAGCAAGACCAAAACGAAAAAAATTCAACATACACAACTCAAAATATGACTTTTAAAAGGTTTCAATCAATTCTGTCCACAGGCAATTATGGATCGATGATTTTTATACAAAGTATCTCAAATGCGTCAAATTCCACAAGGCAAAACAGCCGCACAGGAGGGAAGCATCTGAAAACACAGTGATGCATCAGTTTGTGAGTTCTTGGGAAGGCGATGCAACAGTCCTGCTGCACTCAGGAGAAGTGATGCATCGAATCCGGACTGTAGGGGGAAGTGATGCATCAATTCCAAGACGGTTCTGGTCTGCGGGTGTTATGTCGAGAAAAATTGCCACACAGTTGCGATGCGTAGAAATCCGGGACACACTGGAGGTTCGATGCGGCAATGGGAAACAGGTACTGCATCGATTTTTTTTCAGCTGCGGTCCCACGATGCATTGGTTTTTTTAGCCGCACAGTAGGGCCTATGTTAGAGTCAGTGCGGTGGTGTCGAACTTTGGAGAGCGGTGCGCTTAACTCAGCGTGCAGTGGTTCTTCAGGCTTTGATTTCTTCACCACGCAGGGCTGTGCGTCTGGATTTTCTCCCGCACAGCGCTGCTACATCAGAAAATACCGCTGCATTGATTTTGTAGGTTTTTCAGTTCTTTGTAGTTCTTTGCAGCAGGAATTACTTCCAAGGGCCCAGAACTGGATTTGGCAACACAAGGCAGGTTAGAAATCCCAGCAGTGGAGTTCAAGGATGCTGCAGGGAAGTCTTTGTGTCCCAGAGACTTAACAGGAAGCAAGCTCTACTTCAAACCCTTGGAGAATCTTCTTAAGCAGTATTCCATTGAAAGGCAAAAGTCCACTCCTTTCCACTGCTCACAGACAGAAGCAACAACTGCAGGCCAACCCAGCAAAGCAACACATAGCAAAGAGGAAATACTCCCCCTGGCAGCTCTTCATCTCTTCTTCTTGGCAGGGTCCTCTTAGTCCAGAAGTAATATAAAGTCTGGGGTTTTAGGTCTAATACCTATACCCCTTTTTCCATTTGAAGTATTTGTAAGAAAGTCTCTCATGCTAAGTAAAACCAGCTCTGTCCTCCCTGATCCAGCCACACTGCAGGGGGTAGAGACTGCATCGTTAAAGGCAGCCACCGCCTATTTAAGTGTTAGTGACAACTCCTCCCACCACTCTAGCCTAGGAAGACTCATCAGCATATTCAGGACACACCTCAACTGCCTTTGTGTGAGTGTCTGGAGTGAATGCACAAATAAAGCCCTGTCAGTCCAAACCAGATGTTGAATCCACAGGCAGGCAGAGGCACAAGATGGTTAAACAAGAAAATGCCCCCTTTCTGAACGTGGTATTTTCAAACACACAATGCAAAAACCAACTTTACTAAAGAATGTGCTATTAAATCCTGAGCTCAGGGAGCCCATACCATAAATCTCCAGCTGTTCCCAATTGAAAGTTACACTTTTAAAATGTTGCAAGGATTCTCCAATGATAGCCTATGGGAGAGGTAGTCCATTGCAATAGTGAAAAACGAAATTGTTAATATTTCACTATCAGAGCATGTGAAATACACCCATAAATGTCCCACCTTTCAATTACAGTGCCTCCTGCCCATGGGGGTACCATGGGCCTACCTTAGAGGTGACTTACATGTAAGAAAAGGTAAAGTTAGGGCCTGGCAATTGGGTGCACTTGCCAGGTTAACATGGCAGTTAAAAACTGTGTGCCCAGCCACTGAGTGGTAGGTCTGAGATACATTTGAAAGGCTACTTGCATGGGTGGCACAATCAGTGCTGCAGACCCACTGGTCGCATTTGATTTACAGACCATGGGCACTTTACTTGCGATTTACCAGTAAATCAAATAAGCCAGTCATGGATAGCGAATCCTAATCACAATTTACACAAAGAGCACTTGTACTTTGGAACTGATCAGCGTTGGCAAAGTGCCCAGAGTACCTAAACTAGCAAATCCAATGCACAGTCAAAAATACAGGAGGTAGAGGTAAAAAGATAGGGGAAACCATGCCTAGGATGCCAGGTCTAACAGGCACTAAAATACCTGTCATGTAGCACACTGTGGGAAGTGCAGAATATTTCTTTACATGTGTTAAGTCACACCCTTAATTACATAGGTTATGCATCTTGGAAAGAATTACTAATTACTCTTCTTAGGCCACACCCCTTTAAAGACCTGATTCTTTTTTGACATCCTATATTTATAAAGATAAGTGCGAAAATATCAGCAAAAAAATATCGATGTTTTAATATAGTTGTAGAAAATATATATATATATATATTCACTTAAAAAACCATAGGTTTCACACATGTTATAGTTACCTGGACATTTCACTTGTAAAAAACCAATGAAATTCCCCCGTTATAGTTACTGCAGGCAACTAAAACTCACGCGACCGCAATCCTCTGCTGATGACGTCAGATATTACATCACTGTATTTAGACACTTATTTACCCATGTCTTCTTCCATTAATCTTTAGCTATACATATATTACAAATATTTATTTTTCAGAAAGACACATATGTCATCAGTGATGTAATATCTGACGTCATCAGCAGAGGATTGCGGTCGCGTGAGTTATAGTTGCCTGCAGTAACTATAACGGGGGAATTTCATTGGTTTTTTACGAGTGAAATGTCCAGGTAACTATAACATGTGTGAAACCTATGGTTTTTTAAGTGAATTTGCAAGGTTTTTTAAATGCTAATTCGTAACTATAACGTGTGTGAAACCTATGGTTTTTTCAGTGAATTTGTACGTTTTTTTAAATGCTAAGTTATGTCGCTCTGTGGGCACTCGGTGCGCTTCGCGCACCGAGCGCCCACGGTTCGCAGTGCACGCAGGGTGCGTGCACCTCGCGATTTAAAAAAAAAAAAAAAAATCTTTTTTTCTCCCTTGGGGGTCCTTCTGTGACCCCCTGACCAAGGCTAGGGGGTCAGGAACTGTCCACTCTGCCCCCTTTTCACGTTCTCCACCTTTGTTTTTCACCCCCTCAGACTGCGAAAGACAAAATGGCGGCCGACACTTCCTGGTTTCGACCGATTTGAATGTTTACCGACATCTTTCAACCAATCAGAATTGCGCTCGCGCACGGCAGGGTGCGCGTACAGTGCGCGCACAGTGCGCGTGTATCGATATTGATATGCTTTTAAATGCTATTTTCTCAGGAAATACTGAACAGATTTACACCAGACCTGCAAAAGGCACTTCCTTGACCTTATGGCTACCTCTCTGTCAAATTCCACGTAATTCTGTTCAGCCGTTCGGGCTGTAGCTGCGACTAAAGGTCCTATGGAAAATGCATGGGGAAAACGCGTTTTGGGACCCCCCCTTTTTGTCGGCGCCCGCTTGACGAATCACCCCGAGACTTTCAGGGTAGGAGCTGAACGGAGCGCCCCATTAATTTTGAAAATTTCGCGAGGATTCGTCATCCGGCGCCAAAGTTATTCAAAATAGAATTTTGAGATTTCCTATGGAAACTAGGTTGTAACTATAACTATCTACTGGCGACCGCCAGTAGATAATATATATATATATATATTTATATATATATATAAAAATTTAAATGTTAAATATATTAAAAACTTAACATTAATTAAAAAATAAATTTGATTTAATATAAATTGTCACAAATTTACCACATAAACTTAATTTTAAAAAGTGAAACACATATATAATATTTAATATATATATATATGTAACACAACTTATCAGTGGTTGACATCAGACACTTCCTGTTGTACCTCAACCTAGTCGCTCTTGGTCCTGGCACAGATGATATACCCAATTCAGGACACGAGAACACTAGCGGCCTCACCATCGTAAGAAGTCCCAATAAAATGCAGGATATCCAAAATACTTATCCAGCTTTTAAAATACATTTATTTTTCGGTTATATTTGGGTGTATTTTATTGACCTTTTTGGCAGAAAGGCCTTTCTGCATTAAATAAGATGAACTACACCCACCCCTGCACTTATTTTTCACACCATATTCTTCTTTCCTTTTTTTTCTTATTTTTCACTCATTCACAAAAGCGTTTTAAACCTAGGGGCTAACTACTGATCTCATTGAATTAAAACACATAAATACCATCTAATATTGACAAACTCACACATATAGAGATAATAGAACACAGATATGGTATTTAAACCGTAATTGTGCTGCAAGAACACAAGGATTTCCAAACAGAAGTTGAGATTAACATATACACAGTTTTATCCACTTTTTATCCTCTTTTCAAAAATATCTCTAACATTTTAAACAAAACCTATATTTGGTCTTTTAAAATTGTTATGTGTGATTGATGCTATTTATACATATTTATCTATTTATGTATTTATGTACTATATGCATTTACTAATATGTGTTTTTTATTAATGTTATTTATTGCTATTTTTGCACACATGTACGGCTGTATATGTATGGTTTCTTTGAGATCACGGTATTTTACCGAGATGTGTTCCAACAAGCCCAGAACGTAAATGGTTAAATTTGCACTACTAGCACTGTCACTTTAACTTTAAACGGAAGCTGTAAGAGAAAAAAAGTGGTGAAAACTTGTATTTAAATGATCAGGTGACTTCATGGCGTGTCATGTGATCAAGGCTCCACGGAGTCGAAACGCGTCATGGCTGGCTTACCTCGAATGAAATAAACTATCATCACGAGCATCAAACTGTGGTCCGTGCTCCTTTCTGTGAACTTGCGGGCGCTTTCCAAAGCGGTGGCGTAGGAGTGCTCTGGATATTTTAAACCGGTTCTGCCTTCTACGGTTATACACGGACCCCCCCTCGCATTGGGCTGACAACACTCAAAGAAGACGCCGTCCGGCAACGGACATCCAGTTACAATCCGGGAGGATTATCGTCAGTTCAGCCCCCCAGCAACGAAGTACCAGAGGATAACACGAACCTACCAAATCAGGCGTAGCAGGACGACACCAACTCGAGCCGAAGGACCCGAGGAGTGCCGACAGCAGCCGTGAGGTAGGAGTTGTATTCCACAACGAACGAACGCTGGGTAGAGGGGTATGCTACAGACTTGACTTGAATAGTGTGACTACACAGCATTTATCTTTAGTTACACATTTTCACAAGTCTACAAATAAACAATTCATTTGAAATTCGAGGTAATGTCAGCCGACACGCTAAAAGATCGTGAGGCCGCCGCTACAGCTATGTTTGATGACGACAACACGCCAAATTCAAACTATGTAGCCCATAATGCACCAGCAACAACAACTAATACAAGTCTCCGCGACAAATATCGGAGCTTAGAGAAACTTATGAAAGGAGAACAAAGCAAGTGGTGGGAGGGCCGCTCCTTACAGCGATATCTGGATGTTGGCAGAATCCCACGAGGGCTTCGTATACTAATCGCCCCAAGTTATGAAACACCTGATCCCCAGATGCTTAAGGAGTGGGCAGAAACTAATTTGGAATCTTCCAAAAAACTAGTGATGCTGCTAGTAAAATACGCCGAGTCCGACCGTCTTAAGCTACAGACACAAATTGACACTTTGAATGGCGAAATTGCGGACATGGATCAGAAAACGGAATCTGAAAAATTAAGAGAGGAAATGCGTTTACGTTTAAAGAAAGAAGAAGATAAGATCAGAGAACGTAAAACCTACAAATACCACCGCGACAAAGCCGATTACGAATGCGGTCGCATCTTCACTTTCGCAAAAAAATACGAAAATATGAAAATTTCTAAATTTAATATGGTTTCGCAAACAAGATCCACGAATTACAAGGGAACACAGCAAGTTGCTTCATCAACATCAGACCTAAGTTCCGCAGTAGAGAGTGAAACAGAGGCAGATATTCGTGATAAAAGAGTCCCAGTAGCCATATCTCTTGCGGAGGAGCTCGATTTTTTAGTCGAAGAGAGAAAACAAACACTCCGACCAAAAAAACAGTCGCAGCAAACAACAACAAACAAACAATCAAACGCAGAGAAAGGAGAAGGGCAAAGCAAAGGAAACACGTCCAGGCGGTACCAAACTCGCAAGTGGAATCGGAAATAGATAATGTTCCAGTTCACACGCAGAATATCACTGTGACAAACCTTACATCATTGGCCCTCAATACTGCCGAACTACAATTACTATCACTGGGGCTCTCATATTGCCCAGAAAGCTCTTTCAATTATGCGGCGACCCGAATTGATGTATATAAAACCATTCGCAAATTAAAACTTAGAAAATACCATCTGTTGAAAGGAACTAACCCAATAACTACTACATCAACATCGCCTTGCCGTAGTGAATTCTCCCAAATCTATGGTCTAACAAATGAGGACATGCCACTACTCAAAGATATGCAATCATTGGCCTCAAGCACTGGCACCCAAGAAGAAGCAACTACTACAAACCCTGTAGAAGCTGAGAAATCAAGAAGCTCATCTAAGTTCAAACCACGCTCAGTCTATGTACCCATCATGCCAAGGGATGCCATAGATGTATACCACGAGCAAGTAATCTTGGGTTTAAAAAATCTGAATGTTAAGATTAACAAAACAAATCATGAGACTCTCAACACCAAAAAGCGTAAACACAACATCAAATATAATCAACTCATGAAAAAGCTGTCTAACAATCAAGACATTGTGATAAGGAATGCCGACAAGGGCGGAAATTTAGTAATCTGGTCCAAGGAAGATTACAACACTGAAGCGCTCAGTCAACTCTCAGACACTACATGTTATCGCAGAAGCGATCCCTTAAAACTCAAGGCGAACAATGAGAGCTACTACAGCAAATTGATGGCGTGGAGAAGCATGGGGCTCATCAATAAAGATGAATATGGTTTTCTACGAAACAATACTCCTACCACCCCTGAAATTTACTTCATACCCAAATTACACAAAAACTCAAATAAACCTCCAGGGCGCCCTATTATCTCAGCAAAGAATAGCCTAACAGAAAACACGTCTCAATACATTGACTATTTTTTGCAAGAATACGTACAGGCACTTCCTTCATACCTTAGAGACACTACGGATTTTCTAACCAAGATCTACAATTTCAAGTGGAAAGAAGGATACCTTCTAATCACAATGGATATCACAGCGCTATATACAAGCATCAATCACTTGGATGGTTTGAAAGCAGTCCAGTATTATCTTGATAAGAGAGCACTCATCTATAAAGCCCACAGCAAGATGCTTATAGACATGATTGACTTTTGTTTACACAACAATTTATTTTTATTTCAGAACAGTGTCTACCAGCAATTACGAGGAGTGGCGATGGGCGCGAGCTTTTCACCTAGCTACGCCTGCCTCCACATGGGGTGGTGGGAAGAGCATATTCTACACAGAAACTTTTCGGACATTCTCAACAACAATGTAAAATGTTGGTGGCGTTATATTGACGATTTGTTTTTAATATGGGATGGAACTGAGTTGGAAGCAAAATGTTTTGTTGAAAAGCTAACACAAACAGTATTAATCTAAATTTCACTTATGACATCAGTGCTTCGAAAGTAACTTTTCTAGATGTTGAAATTTATATACAAAACTGTAATATTGAAACAAAAATCCATCGCAAACCCACGGCGGTAAACTCAGTCCTCCACGCCAACAGCCAACATCCCAAACATTTGGTTCATAGCATTCCCTATGGCGAAATGATTCGGTTAAAGAGAATCTGTAGCACAAAAGAGGAACTACTAAAAGCACAATATAATAGCCGCCTAAGGTTCCTCGAACGAGGCTACTCTAAAAAATGCATAGATGCAGCCATTACCAAATGTGCAAAGATTGACAGAACAGCTCTTCTCAAAATTAATGGTAATGAACCACCTATCTCCACTCCTAACCTTACACTTGGCTCCAAAAATGATGAATTTCGGATGATTCTGAGATACAGTAGACAAAACTCTGAAATTAATAAAATTGTACAGTTGGCCTTTGATCAGAAATGACCCCATTTTAGGTCCCACTGTTCCTGCTAAACTGTCCATTACGAACAGAAGGGCACCAAACATGCGCGACCAATTGGTACAGAACAACCCTACGACCAAATCCAAAGTAAGCTGGCTCAACCAGCGAAAGGGCTTCTTTAAATGCAGCAGTTGTAAAGCCTGCCAATGTGGGGTCAACACACTAACATACAAAACTGCATTTAGTGATTATGAACACACTATTAACAAAGCCCTCTTCTGTAAAACTGAATGTGTTGTTTACGTCCTTGAGTGCCCCTGTAAGCTGAGGTACGTGGGAAGCACCAAGCTGCAGGGACACAAAAGGATATTACAACACATTCGAGCAATAACCAACAAAGACCCCACATACCCGGTGGCTCGCCATTTTGCTGAACACCATCACTCCAATCCCAAACTTCTCAAATATTTTATAATTGACAGTGTGCCATTAAACAAACGGGGCGGCAACAGAGAAAAGAAACTTAGACAATTGGAGACTCGTTACATTTTAGAACTAGACTCCAAGAGGCCCAATGGCCTGAATGCAAATGAAGACATGTACACCTATCTATAACATTGATTAACATACATGGTAAATAAACTGCAGTACCCTCAAACCATTTGACTTAATCTCCTTTGACATATCTCTGTAACACAACTTATCAGTGGTTGACATCAGACACTTCCTGTTGTACCTCAACCTAGTCGCTCTTGGTCCTGGCACAGATGATATACCCAATTCAGGACACGAGAACACTAGCGGCCTCACCATCGTAAGAAGTCCCAATAAAATGCAGGATATCCAAAATACTTATCCAGCTTTTAAAATACATTTATTTTTCGGTTATATTTGGGTGTATTTTATTGACCTTTTTGGCAGAAAGGCCTTTCTGCATTAAATAAGATGAACTACACCCACCCCTGCACTTATTTTTCACACCATATTCTTCTTTCCTTTTTTTTCTTATTTTTCACTCATTCACAAAAGCGTTTTAAACCTAGGGGCTAACTACTGATCTCATTGAATTAAAACACATAAATACCATCTAATATTGACAAACTCACACATATAGAGATAATAGAACACAGATATGGTATTTAAACCGTAATTGTGCTGCAAGAACACAAGGATTTCCAAACAGAAGTTGAGATTAACATATAAACAGTTTTATCCACTTTTTATCCTCTTTTCAAAAATATCTCTAACATTTTAAACAAAACCTATATTTGGTCTTTTAAAATTGTTATGTGTGATTGATGCTATTTATACATATTTATCTATTTATGTATTTATGTACTATATGCATTTACTAATATGTGTTTTTTATTAATGTTATTTATTGCTATTTTTGCACACATGTACGGCTGTATATGTATGGTTTCTTTGAGATCACGGTATTTTACCGAGATGTGTTCCAACAAGCCCAGAACGTAAATGGTTAAATTTGCACTACTAGCACTGTCACTTTAACTTTAAACGGAAGCTGTAAGAGAAAAAAAGTGGTGAAAACTTGTATTTAAATGATCAGGTGACTTCATGGCGTGTCATGTGATCAAGGCTCCACGGAGTCGAAACGCGTCATGGCTGGCTTACCTCGAATGAAATAAACTATCATCACGAGCATCAAACTGTGGTCCGTGCTCCTTTCTGTGAACTTGCGGGCGCTTTCCAAAGCGGTGGCGTAGGAGTGCTCTGGATATATATATATATATATAAACGAATCCGCAGCTTGCTCGCCTTTGTCAGCTACACACGGACACGGACCACAGACTTGGTGCCAATTAAATCATCTTTATTTCTTGGATGCCGCCATAACGCGTTTCAACTCCTTCGAGTCTTGATCACATGGTAAAGTTTTTTTGCTTAGCATTCGTTTTTTAAAGTGACAAGGTGCTAGGTGATAGGTTAGTGAGTTGCACGTGATAATAGACATAGAGGAAGAAAATCCCCCGTAAAATATTACTTGCATATTTGTAAACATTTCATGGCTGTAAACATGACATCTGTGATATGCATAAATGCAGATTACGTATACCATTGCACTTGGAATTATTCAGTTCAGTCTATAAAAATAAATATGAGTTAAACATACTGGTCGCGTTAAAACCGTTTAAACATTCATGCCTAAATGCAAATAGTCGGGATTGATCATTAATACATATTCGGTTAGTTGAATATGCATAAATATAATTTGTAGTGGCTGACCATCAGGTGTTACAATAAATAGACTGCGCTGATGATTGCTATTGACATAGGGCGAATTGCTCCTTGTCGTTGACATCGCATAAAGATCATTGCATAATTCACATTAAAATCATTTACAACATAGAGAATCAATTAGTATTGATCGCTTAAATGCGATAAAATATACATCATTCTATGTTTATGATGTTGTAATGTTCCGCAATGTTATTAAGTGCAAAGTGTGGAATGGTATCTGAAATAGTTATGGGGGGGATAAGCTGCCTATATTGCTTGATGTGCAAATTAGTGCCTGATATGTGCAAAGTGCAAAATATAAAATACAATACAATAAATTACAAAAATGAAACAGATATGTTTCTTGAGTCCATCTTTTCTTTGATGCTTAGGTTGCCATTGAAGTTAACTTTAAAGTTCGGTTTTTCATTTGACAGTAACACAATATGTCACAGTCTTAGAGATTAACACAGAGCCAGAGTATATATGTCCACATCATATGAAAGAGTGTTAGTACGAATACAAAGTCATAACTAGGCTTGATGGGATGTTTTATATGGAGCATACGTCCCTTATATGTTGTGCAAAAAAATGCTATAATATATAAATATATAAATAAATATATTAAATATATAAAAATATAAAATTACATAAAAGAGTTGTAAAAGTTTGGCCATAAAAGCTTGATATTAAAATTCACCCAATTATTATATTCATATTAGATACAAGTGTAGACATACAGCCATACTTGTTGTATGAGTCAGTTCTTAAATACAGGTATATAAATCTTCTGTAATATTAAGACCACCTGGGGTCTTAGTATCGAATTCCAGAATGTATTGAGTTTCTAGTTTTCTCAGTTTAGCTTCTCTATTGCCGCCACGTCTGCTTGGGGGTACTGAGTCTATTAAATAGAATTTGAGATCTTGGCTTCTGGAATTGTGATACTCCCGAAAATGTCTGGCTACAGGGTATGTGTTGTCATGATTGTTAATAGCTCTGATGTGTTGCAGAATTCGTTTGTGAGCTTGTAGCTTTGTGCTACCGATGTATTTAAGCTCACAAGGACATGTTAACACATATATGACATACTCTGTTTTGCACGCAAGGAGTTTTTTTATTTTAATTTCATCCTTACTGAATGGCGTTGTATATGACATTTTGTTTATACCCAATTGGCATGCCTTGCATGTTTTACATTTATAAAACCCAAAATGGGTTTTTAACCAGTTGCAGGCTTCAATTGTTTCGGGGGTTGTTGATACTAATTTATCCCGCATAGATGCTGCTCTTTTGTATGTTATGGATATTCTCTTGGGCAAAGATTATCCTAAAATTGGGTCACTCAATATTAGGGGCCAATTATTCGTAAGGATCTTGCATAGTTCCTTGTGTTGTTTGTTGTAGTCTATAATTATCCGAAATTCCTTATTGGTGTCATTTTCGGTATAATTGGTTGACACTACTTGATGTGCTTGTGGCTTAGGTTTGATTAAATCGATTCGATCTTTATTCATAGATTTGTCTATGGCACCTTGAATTGTTTTGCGTGAGTACCCTCTGGATAAGAATCTATTTGTCGCCTGATCTTGTGCTTGTTTGAGGGCAGCATCGCTACTGTTAATTCTCCTTAATCTAAGCATTTCCCCATAGGGGATGCTGTTGATCAGGTGTCGGGGATGCGCACTAGAACAGTGTAAAATTGAGTTACCCGCTGTTTTTTTGCGGTATAATCTGGTCTGGATTTGGTTATTTTCAATATAAATGTTGGTGTCCAGAAAATTTACAGATGTGTTGTTGATAGTACCTGTAAATTGCAGATTAAGCTCATTGATATTAATCAGATTTATAAAATTCTGTGCCTCCTGTTCAGTACCATGCCAAATAATAAAAAGGTCGTCAATGTAACGTAGCCAAATAATAATGTTTTTGTTCATAATTTCATTGAATTCTTTGACTAGAACCAGCTCCTCCCACCTGCCCATATGGAGGCAGGCATAACTAGGGGAGAAGCTGGCTCCCATGGCTACTCCCATTGTTTGCTGGAAATGTAAGTTATTAAACATAAAAACATTGTTCGTTAGACAAAATTCAACCATTTCTATGAGCATGTTACTGTGATCCGTCAATTCAGCTGTATCAGACTTAAGGTAATAACGGAGTGCTTCAAGACCATCATTGTGCTTAATACTCGTATAGAGTGATGTGACATCTAGTGCCAACATTAAATAGTCATCCTGCCATTTCACATCCTTAAGTTTATGTAAAAAGTCACTTGTGTCCCTTACATAAGAGGCTAAACCCTGCACGTGGCTTTGCAAATAAAAATCTACATATTGTGACGTATGTTCCAACAAGCTCCCACGAGCCGATATGATAGGTCTACCGGGTGGTTTATTTATGTCTTTATGTATTTTGGGAATGAAGTACATCGATGGTGTGATGGGAAATTCATTTTTTAGAAAGTTGTATTCATCTTTGGTTATCAAATTTTGGGACTTCCAGGATAATAGTTTTGTATAGTAGGCTTGATGTATTCTTTTTAAGTCAGTTCCAATTATTTTTGTATAGCAATCAACGTTGTTAAGTTGCGATAATGCTTCTTTTATATATTCTGTCTTTTTCCAGATGACAATGTTACCCCCTTTGTCCGCATTTCTGATGACTATGGAGGAGTAATTTTTGAGTTTCGACATAAGTTTGTGATATTCTGTAAACCTTTTTTGGTATTTTGTCTTTTCATTCAGTGTCTTTTGATGTAATTTCTTGATAGCCCCAGTTACCTGCTCATGGAATACATCAATAGAGTCTCTTTGACTGACAGGTGTAAACGTCGATTTTGCTTTGAATGGTGATGGGATAGGAACTTCCATAAGCTTTCTATTTGCCTTGTTCTGCCTTGTTGTATCGCATTCTATTGCTGTGTTGTTTTCCGACCACAATACATTCAAGGTGTCCAATAATGATTCTTCCAGATTGGTTGCATCCTCCATTGTAACTGGATTCCCTGTGGTGGCATTTTCGCTGGTTGTTTCTTTTTCTTTTTCTTTGGCTTTTATTAAGAAATGTTTTTTTAGTTTCAGTTTTCTTATACATCTATAGACATCCATTCTTGTTCTAGAATAATTAAAGTTACTTTCTGGACAGAATGATAACCCCAGACTTAAAATTTGTTCTTCCGCCTTTGATAAATTGATGTTTGCCAAATTGATGATGGTTTGGCTTGTTTCTTTTTCTGTACTTATTTGCGCATCCATCTTCCTCTGGTTTGTCTCCTCGGATTTGATCTTCCGAAGTCGTGCTTTGCGCCTCTGCCTGCGTTTGAAGTTTCTTGATTTGTGTTGGGTTGGATTCTTGGACGTAAAGTTTGTCGTCTGTCCATGCATAAAAAATTAATTTCATCGCCTGGTTCAGGTATTGGATCAGAAGTGCCTCCTGTTTTGTTCCTTAGTTCAGAGTCAGAGCCGCTGTCGATGGTAGAGCTTAGATCAGAATTGGATGTTGAGACTGTTTGTTTTTCTCGCGTTGTTGTGTCCTTTCTTTGATCTTCCTTTGTGTTCAGGTTCGTGCGTCGTATTGTGTCGTATTTCCTTGAAAAGGTAAATATCTGTCCCAATTCGTAATCGTTTTTATCTCTTAGAAATTTGTAGGCTTTTCTGTCTTTTATTTTGTCTTCTTCTTTCTTGAGACGTACCGTCATTTCTTTACGTGATTTCTCTATTAGTGTTTGATTTGTCTCTGTCTTTTCATAGTTTCCAATCTCCTCATTTAGTTTGTCTATTTGTTCCAGCAGAGTAGCTCGGTCAATTTCTGCGTATTTGATTAATATCAAAACCAAGTTCCTGGATGACTCTAAATTGCATTGTGCCCACTCCTGCATCATCTTGGGGTTTGGATTTTCATAGCTTGGGGCTATGAAGATTCTTAGACCTCGAGGTATGCGCCCTACATCGATGTATCCCTGTAGAGACTTTGTCTCCCACCACTTGCTTTGTTCTTGGCGCATATATTTCTCCAGCTGTTTGAATTTGTCCCTTAAAGTATTATTGTTCGTGTTACTGTCATCCTTATGTGATTGAGGTAACGTTTTGGTAACAGTTGCATCACTAAACATTCCCAGCGCTGCTGCTTCTCTGTCTCTCAGCGTATCACCGGACATCATGATTGAAATGAATAATACGCGTTCCCAGGTAATTTGCTGATTTTACCCCGGCGCGTATATGGCAAAACCGCTAACCCCTTGTATACACGTTTACACGTTTGCACTCGCCTACCTTGCGTCTGTCAGTTTCCACCGCGTCCTCCGACCCAGCGTTCACCGATTTCCGCTCGGTTATGGCGTTGCTGTGTCTCCACGTCTCCACGTTGTGAGGGGGGTCAAACAAACTTAGTCCCACCGGACTTCTCTGTTTCCTTTGCTGGATGCTCCGGAAGTGGTTTCCTTTTGCGTTGTCGACCTTTGATTTAGCGGGGGCCCGTGTAGAATCGGGTGAAACCTCCCGGTTCAAATATAAACGAATCCGCAGCTTGCTCGCCTTTGTCAGCTACACACGGACACGGACCACAGACTTGGTGCCAATTAAATCATCTTTATTTCTTGGATGCCGCCATAACGCGTTTCAACTCCTTCGAGTCTTGATCACATGGTAAAGTTTTTTTGCTTAGCATTCGTTTTTTAAAGTGACAAGGTGCTAGGTGATAGGTTAGTGAGTTGCACGTGATAATAGACATAGAGGAAGAAAATCCCCCGTAAAATATTACTTGCATATTTGTAAACATTTCATGGCTGTAAACATGACATCTGTGATATGCATAAATGCAGATTACGTATACCATTGCACTTGGAATTATTCAGTTCAGTCTTTAAAAATAAATATGAGTTAAACATACTGGTCGCGTTAAAACCGTTTAAACATTCATGCCTAAATGCAAATAGTCGGGATTGATCATTAATACATATTCGGTTAGTTGAATATGCATAAATATAATTTGTAGTGGCTGACCATCAGGTGTTACAATAAATAGACTGCGCTGATGATTGCTATTGACATAGGGCGAATTGCTCCTTGTCGTTGACATCGCATAAAGATCATTGCATAATTCACATTAAAATCATTTACAACATAGAGAATCAATTAGTATTGATCGCTTAAATGCGATAAAATATACATCATTCTATGTTTATGATGTTGTAATGTTCCGCAATGTTATTAAGTGCAAAGTGTGGAATGGTATCTGAAATAGTTATGGGGGGGATAAGCTGCCTATATTGCTTGATGTGCAAATTAGTGCCTGATATGTGCAAAGTGCAAAATATAAAATACAATACAATAAATTACAAAAATGAAACAGATATGTTTCTTGAGTCCATCTTTTCTTTGATGCTTAGGTTGCCATTGAAGTTAACTTTAAAGTTCGGTTTTTCATTTGACAGTAACACAATATGTCACAGTCTTAGAGATTAACACAGAGCCAGAGTATATATGTCCACATCATATGAAAGAGTGTTAGTACGAATACAAAGTCATAACTAGGCTTGATGGGATGTTTTATATGGAGCATACGTCCCTTATATGTTGTGCAAAAAAATGCTATAATATATAAATATATAAATAAATATATTAAATATATAAATATATAAAATTACATAAAAGAGTTGTAAAAGTTTGGCCATAAAAGCTTGATATTAAAATTCACCCAATTATTATATTCATATTAGATACAAGTGTAGACATACAGCCATACTTGTTGTATGAGTCAGTTCTTAAATACAGGTATATAAATCTTCTGTAATATTAAGACCACCTGGGGTCTTAGTATCGAATTCGAATATATGTCTATATATATATTTGCTTTAAAACAATTATGAAACTAATTATTGTAATGTATATTAAAAATTTTAAATTATAAAAATATATAAGATATCTATATATATATATATATATATATACATACATGTGTGTATATATATATATATATATATATATATATATATATATATACCAATAACATAAAACCTATAAAAAAAATCCACTTAAATTAAAGCAAACAATTTAAAAACCTTTAAACAGTAAAAATTATTTTCCAATTAACAAATATTAATGATAAAACATATTATAATTGCAAATAAACAAAACAAAATAATTTAAATTATAACAATGCAGAATTAATTATAACATATGAGACAAATTGACTCAGCACACAACTATGATCAAATACACTTTAGAGATATGCAGTAATATGTAACAGTCAATGATTGAAAGTCAACGCAATGTCTCCCAAATTAATCAAATAAGACTTCGGTTTGCTAGAAATATATCCTTCCTTTATTCTTATATTCTTTTTTCAGATTTTTGTTGTTAAAAGCACAACACAAAATTCAAAATTATAACATATAATACGCATACTATTCCTACTTCAATTTAAATATAACTACGCAAACTATTAAAATACAATATAAACAATTTACCACTCCCATTTAGCACAACACATAAATATTAACACTGGATAAAAGAAATTTGCAAATCTCCCTCCAATAAATGCAACAATAGCAAAAGTGATAAATTACACATAGAAAATATGTACAACACCCATTCTAGCCAATACAACAGCAAGGAAACTATTAAAGCGCAGAGGGGTAAAATTTCATATTCCCACTCCAATGAGTGCAACAGTAGGGAACATGTTGGATACAGAGGGGTAAAAATTACTATTACAACTCCAATGAGTGCAACAGTAGGGAAAGTGTTGGATGGCGAAGAGGTATAAATTACTATTCCCACTCCAATGAGTGCAACATCAGGGAAAGTGTTGGATTGTGGAGGGGTAAAATTTACTATTCCCACTCCAGTCAGTTCAAAATTAAAAACAAAAAAAATATCATCCACAAAATAAAAATATTAAAATAAATAAATAAAACTATATAAATATGTTAACAATTAAAAACAAATATATTTAATATTCAAAATCATAAAAATAAAAACATATTATAATGTTAAATACATATCACAAATACCAACAAATATTATATATATTTTTTAAAGTTTCAAACAAATAAATATTTTTAATTAGAAATTATTTATTAACAAAAACATTAATTATTACATAAATTTAGGTTCTTTGCTTCCTACCTTATAACACCACACAATTCACAACCCACATCTTAAATAAACAAAATACTTGCATAATTAACATAATTAATTATCAGTTAAACAAATCTTATTAGTTGAAAAAAACAAATTAAAACACATAATAATTAACTAACTTCCCACCCTTTACCCCTATAATCCCAACAATTCACAGCTAATATTAAATTGTAAAAAATGAATTACACAATCAAATGTTATTTTCAATTTAACAACTAATAGTATTTAACAACTAAGGGGCCGATTCCGATCCGGGTCGGAAGTGCACCGAACGCGATCCGGCCGGAAAAACTACGAGCCGTACGCGTGTTTTCCAGCCGACTCGTACAGCTGTACGAGAAAGTAAGTACGATGCGGGCTACGTGAAATTCACCGATCGAGTCGTTTCCGGGTCCGAACCGCTCTGCACGTCTCGGTCGGAAGCTAACCATGGCATGCAATGGATGCGATTTACGACCGAGCCAGTATGATGCACGCGTCAGACAGCCTGTGCGAGCCGGAGTGTCCGGCTCGCAAAACGTCCAGGTGGTTGCCTGTGGGGGTCCGCATCGGACCCCCTGACACCCACAGCCCTACGACTCGGACACAGGGGGAGACCCATGGGTCTCCACAACAAAGGCATGTACGGTGCGGATGGCACCGACGCCTACCCACTGTAGGGGGCGCACTTGTCCGCGACGTACCCATTCAGTCAATGTACGCGTCGTACGACCGGCTCCCATTGACTTCTATGGGAGTCCGATCGAACCGAGTCCGGCAGCATACGGCCGCATCGTACTCGCTCGGTCGCACCATAGGCCTCCAGCTCGGTCGGAAAACACTCCGGATCCCGCTCGGTCGGAGTGCTTTCCGACCCGGATCGGAATCGGCCCCTAATTGTAAAGTAAGTAATATGTATTTACTTCCCACCCTTTACCCCTATAAACACAAAACCCACACACACACATATTAAACAATTACCCTAATTAATTATCAATTAACTCATTAATATTAATTATCAACTAATTATTAATTAATTAAAAATAAATTACTTCCCACCCTTTACAGCTATAAACCCCACAACCTGCACCTAAAATGTATTACACAATTTCCATATTTGATTGTCTATTAATTAGTCAATATTAATTAAAAACGAATTATTAATTAATAAAAAATAAATACCTTCCCACCTTTTAGCTTTTTAAACCCAAAACCCACACCCCCAAAAACAAAATTAATCATCAATTATTTATTATGAACTATCAACAGATTATTACTTAAAGGAAAATATATTACTTCCCACGCTTTACCCCTATAAACCCCACAACCTGCACCTAAAAACAAATTACACAATTACCATAATTAATTACCAATTATACTAATAAACAAAAAATAACCATTCATTTATTATAATTAAATCACTTCCCACCCAATTCCCCTATAAACCCTCAACCCGCTACGGAACTAAAAAATGCAAAATGTAATTCAATAAAATTAATAACTACTAAAAATGTAACACATATGTTAAAAAATATGAACAATACTTATACAAAAGAAATACATCACATACATATGAAATATATATTAAAATACATACAACTAATTAAAAAATCGATATTTTAAACAACTATTTTTTTGCAAACAATATTAATGACTTCTATATTTTTGAATCCGATATTTCTTACCTTAAATTCAATATTCTTGACCACAATATTTTTGCTGTCGATATTTCTGTGTCACGATATTTACAACTCGATATTTGTGTAAGTAGACATTTCCAACTCAATATTCTATCTGAATACCATTTTTTGCTACCTACGGATAAACGTTCTTGTTATTTGAGGGCTTTATGTACAAAGAAAAGATATGAAAGTTGAAAATCAATGTATTGTGTTGTTCCATCTGGAATTTGAATAGATTTATGAGTTTCTGTTGCTATTCAGAAATCCCTCAGACCAGTTATAGCGAACTATGGGGCTGAGTAGGATGGCGGGTAGACCGCCACCGACAGCCTGTCGGTGGCGGTCTCCCCGCCATCCTAAGCAGCTTTTCCGCCAGCCAGATATTGATGGCGGGCGGTGTGCAGGTGGGCGGAAAACCCGACTGTCACTTATCCAATGGACTCCTTGAGCCCGCCGGTGCTGCGGAGGACCTCCCAATCCAGACAATTGGTGGTGGTGCCTACCAGACACCACCGTAGGGATTAGATGGTTCCTCACCGCCATCCTTTCAATGGCGGTTCACCCGGCATGGAGAGGCTGGCAGGGATGGATATTGGGGGCCTGTAGCGGACCCCCCTTCACCCCCCTTCACCCAGGGCCCTTTTCTTTGGGTGTGGTGGGGCACCTATGGTGCCCCCCAACAGATCCCTGTACCAAGTGACAGGCATCGCATGCTGCCTGTCATGTAGTACAGGGATGTGTTACACATACATTTTTTCAATTACGGTGGATGCTGCAACCATCAGCACCTGTCGCAATGAAAAACCTGTACAATGTGACCGGCACTGTGCGGTCGCATTGTAATTGGGCCTGTGGGACCTCTGACACTTTGGGGCTCACCCGATGGCCTTTTACCCCCTGCCACATTAGCATGGCGGGGGTACCGCGGTGGACGGAAAGACCATCTGCCGCTTTTCGCCGGTAGGCAATCGTCCCGATTGCCTACCGGGTGGAAAAAGCCCATAATATGGTGGCGGTGCATTTTTAATGCCTTTCCATGGCGGAGACTCCGCCATGGAAAGGAATGCGGTTTTCGCTTCGGGTACCCGTTGCGGGCCCCCAGGGGGGTGGGGGGTGGCGGCTGCACTTGGGGGGTATCTATGGTACCCCCCAACATTGGCATGGACAAGGTGGCAGGCACCGCACGGTGCCTGTCACGTTATGCATGCCAATGCACAACATGCATATATTGCATTATGGCGGGTGCTGCTTACAGCACCGCCCGCCGCAACGCAATATATGCGGGATGCCACCGCCACCGTGGCGGTGGCATCCTAATTGCCATTGAGGGACCATTGCACCTCTTGCGGGTGGTCCCGTTTGCCGTTGCGGTGGCCCGCCATCGTAATGGACCCCTATGTTGGGCGGTCACCATCTCCGTTAGGCTTGCAAAGATTCACAACTTCACTCAAGACAAACTTTAGACCAGGTGTTGAATATCACCCAGTGAGGAGAGGACATCAGACCAGAGGGAATCACAATTAAAGGGACAGAACTGCTACAAAGTGTGGCAATTTAACTGCTATATCTCAGACTGTCCACAGCAAAGACAACGCCCACCATTACGCAAGAGTGGCAGTCCACACCTGGAAGTCTTACCCCTCAGAGGCCAGGCCTTATAGCAGTGGGGAATCAAGTGAGTGGATGTCACATAGCAGTGTTTCTCTTCAGTGGCAGTGTGCATGTTTCACCCTACTGTGCAGGACTGCATGAGGAATTCTCCACAATCCTACAGGTTGTGTAGAGCACACATTTGACAGGAGTAAGTGTATTTTAACATTTAACTTTTTTTTGTTCACCACAAAATAATGCCCCACAGTTTAAGGATTTCGCAGTTTTGGGTTGACTTTCCTAGCCTTGTTGACTTTAAGGTGGAAATGCAAAATGTGTGTCAGTACCTACTAAGTCCTGAACTTGTGGGTGCCAATGCATTTTGTAAGCCCTTCTTCTAATACACTCCACTAAACTTCAATGCAAGTGGATTTTCTGCAGCTTGATGTTCCACACGAAGGACTGAATCTCTGCAGATCTGATTCCGAGGTTCACCGGCTGCGCAATTATGGCAACTAATAGTTTTTGCACCCCAATGTTGAACAAGTGTGTTTGTGGCTTAGGCCCTTTAGTCTGTAATTCAGGTATAAGAATCTTTTTTAATCAAGTAGTTGGACAGAGCATCACATGCAATGATCATGATCACCCCTAAACCTTTATGGAAGAACATGTTCCTTCATACTAAATTACCTAATATATGTGAAAGAAACGTGCTTCATACACCCATGACCAGTGCTTACTATGGGCCATTTTGTGAGAAAGTGCCCCTTTTGTGTGATTACCCCCCGTTTTTATGAACTAATGCTGTTGGTTTTTGTCTCTGTGCACTGGGACACTGCTAACCTGGATCCAGTGCATGTGCTCAGAACCCTGAACATGCTAAAACGTGCTTAATCCTGCTGGGCCTATTGTACTTTCCTGAAAAGCCATAGTATATGGAGTACCAATATACACCCATGGCATGGAAAGTTAAACCTCACCTATGTAGTCCAGCACCACTGTGTCATCCACTAGTGTGACAAGACAACCATGACTTTAGGCCTACCACTGTAATCTTACTGCTGCAACTTTAAAACTTCAGCCCAAACTCTTTTTGATAGGAGTAAACCTTCCTTTTAAATAATAATGTGCCTCATGGGCCAGAAGGTAGGGAAGGCGGCATGGCATTTAAAAGCAGGACATGTCGGCATTTACATTTAACATGTCCTTCCATTGACTAGCCCCCCAAATCTATTTTCACTGTAGTAAGAATAGCTGGCAAGCACTTGATACACTGGAAAGCAGTACTAAATAATAAATCTGCTTTCTCAGGCTAGGGATCAGCTAGAAAAAAAAATATATTACTATTTTTAATAGTTATTAAAAACCTAACCTAACTTGATAAATGTTAAGGAAGAAGGAATTTTTGGGAAAGTTACCTTTTCCCTGCCTGAAGCTCTTAAATGCCATTTTACATTTGCCTCTAACCGTCACCCAGCTAATGATTAGCCTTAATGATGTGTGAAAACTGCTTCCAGAGCAGAGACAATGGCCTGGGCATGGGGAGGAGTTTTTGTAATCCCTGGCAGGAAGATGAGTTGGGGTCTACCCAGGAACTTCATTTGCTACAAATTGGTGCCTGCTGTCGTAAGCAAATGTCAGATGACACCTGAACAGCCCCATTCCTCTCTCCACCCAGTCATGCAGGCACCAAAACCAGCGGTGGGAAAGCTGACCCCAGAACTGCCTTGGAGAGACTACAGAGGAGGGGCTGCTCATTACCCTTACCACACCTCTGGGTGTGCACACAAACACTGCTCAAAAGGATTTAGTGGGTATGGGGCACTGTGGCACTATATGCAGTATGGCAAACAGGATCAGGTTCAGAGGTGGGTAGGAATTTGCTAGGAACCTTTTTTCTGAGGTGTCCCACTGACCAGTGCTAACTGGACCTGACTTGGTCCGTGCTGGTGGCCTCTACTATAATGCGTCTTCAACCCCAGGTCCTTTTACTGAGGTCCTGGGACCCTTGGTTTTGTCCAACTGTACTTCTCCTACCACTCCTTAAAACCTGGAACTTGGACGCTTTTTGGACGTCATGATCTCCAGAGTATCTGGGCAAACCTGCCAATCCACACAAAGCACAACTTAGCAGAGTTAAAGGAACAGGTTTACTTCTCTCAGAGCTTCTAGGCAGCAGCAAATATGTTTCAGCCAAACCTCGGCAACAAGGTATCCAGCCTTCAGAAGCCCTCATTGGACACAACCTGTAGCCTTTCCCCGAATTCTGAGCTCTTTAAAAGAAACTAAAATTGAAAGAGAGACATCTTGACTTGGAGAAGGTGCCAAAATTCTCTGACCAGAGAGAGGACTTCCCTGAGCATGAAATTAAAATGTTTATGCTCTGAGCTTTTTCCGCCAAAACTAAAGGCTTCACCGGGACCTAGCCCAACTCCTAGATGAGGTCATAAACAGCCTGCTGCCTCACCCTGCTGAAGGGTTTTGACTTTCATTTTTGAGGCTTAGCCCCAAATAAGACCTCCGACCAAGTCAAACACGGATGGTGTATCCAACTATCGTGGTCAGTCTGAATTTATGCCTAGGCCCTAATCTACTTTGATGAGTTGACTTGCATTGGTGCATAGGGCTTTTTGGCGCTAGTTTTTACTTACATTTTTTAAAATTCATATCTCCAGTTTCTCCGATTGGATTTTCATCATTTTTGTGTCATTTTGATTAATAAATTCTATTTTTATAAATTGGAGTGGGATTCTTATTTTGTTATATTTTTGACTCTTTAACTGTTTTATTATTTCAAAATGCTTTATATCTTTTCTCTAAATTAAGCCTGTCTGCTCTGTGTCATTGTCACACGTTTAAAATACTGTAACCTTTAACTATACCTGATTCCTTTTGGTGGACTACTATCCACCCCAATCCATATTTTAATTTCTCATACACCGGTTGCAGGTGGTGACCAACAGAACTCATTTGTGTGGACCAGGAATTCATTTTCATCATCAGGCTTTGAGGCAGAGGAAGAGTAAGGGGCAGAAAAATAGAAAGAAGGCGGAAGAGAAAGATGGGAAAAGAGTTACAAATGGAGGAAGCAAGGATGAAAAAGAGCCTGTTGGAATGAGACAAAGAGAAAGGACTAGTACATTTTTGGAAGAAATAGGGTTGAGGAATTACCCTTTGGTTTGATAGTAAAGACAGCTATAGTTGAGGTCCAGTGGGCCCTCACTGTCCTGGGCCACCATACCACTGCACCCGCTGTGCTCTTGACATCGAAGCCACTGGTGGCAGTTATGCCATTATGCAACCTTGTGTTCGTCAGTGTCAGCTGAAGGAACCTAAGAACAACTTTGAGCATCTGCAATCATTCAGATTTTTTAACATTATTATGTACTTTTTCAACAAATTTAGCCCTGCACATTAAATATAATACAGCCAGCGTTTGCATTTAGAATGTCATCCTCATTGCACACACATGATAAATTAGCTAGACATTTGGAACGAACATATAAGACGCTCTATGCCACATGAGAACCACTAAAAGAATGTCAACGCATGTCCAAGTAAATCATGTTTAAAGCGTTGACAGCGTTTCACCTGAAGAAATGAAGCTGCGCGCGGTTGCCATGGTGCCCTGGTCTTGCCGGTTTAGGGTTGATCATGTAATAGGAAAATGAGTCAGTGCGTGTTCTCGGCACAGCGGGATACATCCACAAAAATGCAACAATTAAAAAAATGGCACAGGCTGGAAACCAGATGGGGGCTGAGATCAAGGCATGTCTTCCGAGTAGGAAAAAGGGAAGATAAATTCAGTAATTTACATATCAGTCGAGACTGGGTACACTGCTAGCTATCGAGCCCCACACTCTAGAGACCAATCAGCTCTGAGACAAGAGGGCACGGCGAAAGGGACACTAATCAGTGCATAAATCGAAGAACTTCTATTTCCAATGGCCATTACTAATAAACATAGCTTACAAATGTTATTGGTAAAGTTTAAAAGTTCTTTATGGCTTCAATGATAGGTTCCTAGTTCACTGCGTAAATCCCCTAATCGCATAAAATCATAAAATGTCATGTGGGTGCTGACAGATCATGTTGCTACCAAAGAATGAAGTGTTAGATGGTGCATACAAAGATTCATTGGCAAAACGGGATTATTGTTCCTTCTCACAGTCCTTACTAGGTGCTTGAACTCTCCAGAGACACTACCTAGCTTTTTCACTCCCTTAGCCCAATAATACGTGCCACCACCTAAGTTGCTTTCCATTTGTCTCTCCTGAGATGGATCCTAGCTTTTGGTTCAATGAAATCTGGTGCTGTGCACGGTACACTTGTTTTACTGAACTCATTAGACGTTCTTCTGCTTGATAAGGGTGAAAACAGATCTTAAGGGTTAATTTCATCCTTGGAACCTGTGGTCATGGCAGCTAGGAACGCAGCCAGCACTGGAGTTCCCATGTGCGGAGACACCTCAGTCGTAAAGATACTACTAGTACAATGCATGTGTGAATAGCACAAATCATAAACTTACACACAAGTGTAAGTTCACCTTTATGAATCAGGCCCATTATCTTCACATCTCTTCCAACAGCTTACCACGACAGCGAGAGGACGATTTTACATACCCTTCCTGGAGAAAGTCACGATATGTCACGATATGTCACTTGTCCTCCCACTGCTTTCAAAGATCACAAACTGACCCTGATTGTGATACCTGGGAAGACTCTAGTCTACATCAAGGTAGAAGCACACTGTAAAAGCTCTGTGACTGTATAAGGACTGCAGTGCAAATGCCTCCTGCTGACTAAGGCCCTTTGTCAGAACCTTTGGATGCTGCTGTATTTGTTATCCAGTCGAAGAATCAAATCAGGACGGGTGTATTGTAGGAGCTACAGATGTGTCAAATGTAGTACACTACTATGTGCAGAAATCAAGGTTGAGGGATGTTGTAAGAATTTCTGGGATGTTTCCAAATTGGGATAGCATGCCTGCTGCTGGGCAGAATAGATGTGCATTATGGGAGTTGTGCAAATTTCTCAATATTGTGACATCAGTGAATGATGCAAGACATGTCTCAAGGCAGCAGAGGTATCAGATAGAATGCTTATTCTGTGGTCCAAATGTATTTTCCTGCTATGCACCTAGTACTTTGCAGCTCATTGCGATGGCGGTCGGATGAGCATCCGACCGCAATTGTTGCGGGATGGAGACCTACCGACAGGCAGTCCGCAGCTCCACCCACCATCCGACCGCCGTGAAGGTGGTCAGAAATTGGCCTTTTCGAGTTGTGGCTTGTGCTGCGGCGTGGAAAAGGGCAGCAGCACAAGCTGCAATTGAAAAAGGTATCTTTTTAAACATCCATACACCGTGTGCCAGGTACCATGCAGTGCCTGGCACTCGGTATGTATGTTTGGGGGGCACCACATGTGCCCCCTTGGCCATATTCCAGTGGCCCACAAGGATGGGGGCCCTGCTTGGGGCCCCAAAAGTCCCTTTCTGTTTGCCTTTACATGGTGGTGAGACCACCATGTAAAGACTGAGGTAAAGGGATATCCTAATCCCTACAGCGGTGCCTCCACAGGCACCGCCCCGTTATAGGGATTAGGAATACAACCAGTGTCCTGACCGGCTGCATTGTAATGCAGTGGTTGGACCGATGCCCTAGATAGCGGCCAGACCGCCACCGATGGCCTGTCGGTGGTGGTCCACCCACCATCGTAATGAGGGCCTTTGTGTCAGATTCACAATTATCTCATTGACATATGCGTAATTCCCTGCTAATGTCAAATATTGCTCCTATATGCTACACCAAACATGGGAGCATTGTTGCAGTTTATTCGTTTCTCTTTAGAACCAGTAGTAAAATATGCAGCTTTTAGCCATTAGGTTCAATGCTGTAAAATTCAGTACTTTTCTCAGCTTTTGGAAAGTTTCCTGAAGGGAGCGTGTGAGAACCTTTGCCTCAAGCCCAGAAGAGAGTGACTACCCTAGCTGCGTTTGTATTTGAGGGTCTGGCAGGCGGGCAACTAGAGCCAAATTTCGGGGGGGGGGGGCTGAAAAAGATTTTGGGGGGGGGCTAAGTCTTCCAGCCATAGGCAGAGTGGCTGTAAGAAGGGGTGAAACCACAACAAAAGCCTCATTAACGAGTAAATGGTCTTTTAAAGACCTGTGAAGTACTCGGGTCCGGCTGCAATTAGACGGACGCCAGCCCGCAAGGCTGTCTTAGCCGGGCTGACACACATGACGGGGGGGCTGAAGCCCAGTGAGCCCAATGGGTGTTGCGCGCCTGGGGTCTGGTATTGTACAACACTGCTTCTGATTACCAGTCTGGTGCTTTTGAATAGCGTATCAAAGGGTTGCAAAGACCCCCTGCATGTAACTGATGGCGGCTATCTCAGATTGCACATACAGCAGGGCGCACGTGGGCTCACATTCAATTTAAAAGTTTACAATTTATACTTACTGCCTCTCAGTGTGTGATCGACTTTAAATCATATCCACATACCAAAAAAATAGTATGATCTTAAAGCAGTATAAACAAGTGGTGATCATTCTCACATAACCAGCACTGCAACACCTCAGAAGCACCTCACAAATGTGTATCTTACTTCTTGTCCTTTTTTTCCTCATATTTGAACCACTACCTGCACCCGACACAACAAGCTCTAAAATGGTCCAGAAAACTAGCATTTACACCATATTTTCCCTGCAGAATCCTTGTTCTTCTGTTTTGTTATGACATTATTATTATTAATATAATTACCATCAACAACATCGTCATCATCATCATCTGTGGTCTCCAAGTTAGTTTCCTTCACCACTACAATCACATTTTACATTTACTATTTGTGGAATTTTTGCTAACTGCACTGATTTCCTTTCCAGTACAGCCTTTACTTTTGGGTCACACTGTACACTTTACAAGTTTACATGGTATTGCTCTGATCTTTTTATTTTCGCTGCTAACTGTTTATTTTACACCTGGACTCCTACAGACATCTTCTGTTGATTTATCCTTCTCCATCCACCAAATCATGCTGCTAGACCTGGCATTTTGTTGTATAGTTCCCCCTGTCTTATTGCCACTGACCTGTTTTTGATTGTGTGCTGCATTTCGTTTTTGCTGGTTTTTGGCTCTGGGCACTTTGCCATTGCTGACCAGTGCTAAATTGCAAGTGCTCTATCCAGGATTGGCATATTTGATTTACTAGCAAGTCTCCAGTAAAGTGCACCAGGTGTGCCCAGGGCCTGTAAATCAAATGCTTCTAGTGGGCCTGCAGCACTGATTGTGCCACGCACATGAGTAGCCCTGCAAACATATCTCAGACCTGCCACTGCAGTGTCTATGTGAGCAGTTTTAAACTGTCATGTCGACCTGGAAGTGCACCCACTTGGCAGGCTAAACCTTCACTTTTGTTAGATGTAATGCACCTTTAAGGTAGGCCCAATGCAGCCCCATGGGCAGGTTGCAATGTATTTAAAAGGTAAGACATGTACTGCTGTGTTTTACATGTCCTGGTAGTGAAATACTGCTAACTTGAGTTTTTCACTACAGCAAGGCCTATCTCTGCCGTAGGTTAGCATTGGAGCAGCTTTATAGTATCTTACAGGTGTATCTTTCAATTGGGAATAGATAGAAATTTGGAGTTTGGGGTCTCTGGACTCACAATTTAAAAACACACCTTTTAGTGAAGTTTGTTTTCAAATTGCTTGTCTTAAAATGCCACTTTTAGAAAGTGGGAATTTTTATTGCTTAACCATTCTGTGCCTCTGCCTGTCTGCTGAATACACATCTGGCTGTATGTGCATTCACTCTATTCAGTCACACAAAGGGTGCTGAGGTGTGCCCTGCATATTGTCATGGCTGATCAACAGGCTGATGGTTCTTAATGAGCTAGATTGGTGGGAGGAGTTGACACTGACCCCTGAATACGGCTGTTCCTGTCATCACACAAAGCCGTCTCCACCCCCCTGTAGTGTGTCTGGAGCCAGTGTAGGGAAAGGTAGGTCTTTTGCACTACAAAGACTGCCCTTTGAAGTTTGCCTACTTCAAAGGCTGAAATGGGTATAAGTACTGGAACTCTGACACTATTTACTCAGAACACTTCGGGGCTGAGGACATTCTGCCAAGAAGAAGAACTGGATAAGCTGTCAAGAGGGACTGCTACTTTGCTGATTGCTTGGCTGTGTTGGCCTACTGCATGCTTCTTCTGTTGTGGGAGTGAAAGGACTGGACATTGCTTTCTGTATCCTGCTTCCATGGTTCTCCAAGGGCTTGACCTGTGCTTGCCTCCTGTTAAAAAGTCTCAGGGCCATCAAAGAATTCATCTGCCAGTGCCTTCTGCTGAGATTCCTGACTTGCCAAGTGGTGCCAAATCCAGTTCCGGGGCCCTTGGAAGTGAAATCTGGGGATCTTGAGGAGAACATCCATGCACTGACACCCAGTGTCTGTCTGTATTGACTCTGCGCTGTAAGAATTATTGCATCGCTGCTACTTGTACCAAAGCATGGTCCCTGCTTGCCTCATCGACCTCGGCCTTCACCTCAGGCCCCAGATTACCGTTGCAGTGTGACAAAAAAATTGCAGCTTCATGGGTCTCAAGCACCCCATCACCGATGTCCGTGACGTCCGCTCCAACTCCAACACAGGGACTGCTTCACCGCTGTGGAATCGATGCAGCGCCTGCTTCACCACTGTTGCATCGACCCAGCGCATCTGGATTTTCGATGCATCATCCCTGGGTGCCGATTCTTCATTGACACTGCACCGCAGTAAGGAATCGAAGCCGCATGTCCGGAAACCAACTCATCACCTCCTCTGCCACGAAGGAACTGATACATCACCTCCCCTGCCTAGCAGTTAGGAACTGACCCCTCACCTCATCTGTAGGAATCGGAAACAACGCATCACATGCCCTGCATAGTAAGGAATCAATGCATTGGTTTGCTTTTCCTGCACCTCACCTCCCCTGCGCCATGCCTCGTCTTTGATTTTTGATGCACCTAAAGTACTTTATGTTAAACAAACACATCCATTGATTTCTATGAACTAAACTTCCTTAATTGTTTAAAAGTGATATTATGACTTGTGTATTTTGGATTTTTGTCATTTTGGTCTTGTTTTATTCAGAAAAATATTGGCTATTTTTCTGTAAGAGTGTGTGTGTGTATGTGTACAAATACTTTACACATTGCCTCTGAGATAAGCCTGACTGCTTGTACCAAACTACCAACAGGGCCGGACTGTCCGTAGCTGGCACCTGGCATTGCCCCGGTGGGCCGCCAGGGTGGGGGCAAGCTTTGGGCCCCCGGGGGGGCATTTTTGTTACCTGGGTCAGCAAAATTAGCCCCCTGTAACAAAATCGGCCGAAACCGGCCCTTGCAAACTGCTCGGCTGCACTCCCCTTAACCCTAGGGGGGGCAGCTGAGCAGTTTGCCAGGGCTGACCAGTGCTAAATTGCAAGTGCTCTATCCAGGATTGGCATATTTGATTTACTAGCAAGTCTCCAGTAAAGTGCACCAGGTGTGCCCAGGGCCTGTAAATCAAATGCTTCTAGTGGGCCTGCAGCACTGATTGTGCCACACACATGAGTAGCCCTGCAAACATATCTCAGACCTGCCACTGCAGTGTCTATGTGAGCAGTTTTAAACTGTCATGTCGACCTGGAAGTGCACCCACTTGGCAGGCTAAACCGTCACTTTTGTTAGATGTAATGCACCTTTAAGGTAGGCCCAATGCAGCCCCATGGGCAGGTTGCAACGTATTTAAAAGGTAAGACATGTACTGCTGTGTTTTACATGTCCTGGTAGTGAAATACTGCTAACTTGAGTTTTTCACTACAGCAAGGCCTATCTCTGCCGTAGGTTAGCATTGGAGCAGCTTTATAGTATCTTACAGGTGTATCTTATCTTTCAATTGGGAATAGATAGAAATTTGGAATTTGGGGTCTCTGGACTCACAATTTAAAAACACACCTTTTAGTGAAGTTTGTTTTCAAATTGCTTGTCTTAAAATGCCACTTTTAGAAAGTGGGAATTTTTATTGCTTAACCATTCTGTGCCTCTGCCTGTCTGCTGAATACACATCTGGCTGTATGTGCATTCACTCTATTCAGTCACACAAAGGGTGCTGAGGTGTGCCCTGCATATTGTCATGGCTCATCAACAGGCTGATGGTTCTTAATGAGCTAGAGTGGTGGGAGGAGTTGACACTGACCCCTGAATACGGCTGTTCCTGTCATCACACAAAGCCGTCTCCACCCCCCTGTAGTGTGTCTGGAGCCAGTGTAGGGAAAGGTAGGTCTTTTGCACTACAAAGACTGCCCTTTGAAGTTTGCCTACTTCAAAGGCTGAAATGGGTATAAGTACTGGAACTCTGACACTATTTACTCAGAACACTTCGGGGCTGAGGACATTCTGCCAAGAAGAAGAACTGGATAAGCTGTCAAGAGGGACTGCTACTTTGCTGATTGCTTGGCTGTGTTGGCCTACTGCATGCTTCTTCTGTCGTGGGAGTGAAAGGACTGGACATTGCTTTCTGTATCCTGCTTCCATGGTTCTCCAAGGGCTTGACCTGTGCTTGCCTCCTGTTAAAAAGTCTCAGGGTCATCAAAGAATTCACCTGCCAGTGCCTTCTGCTGAGATTCCTGACTTGCCAAGTGGTGCCAAATCCAGTTCCGGGGCCCTTGGAAGTGAAATCTGGTGATCTTGAGGAGAACATCCATGCACTGACACCCAGTGTCTGTCTGAATCGACTCTGCGCTGTAAGAATTATTGCATCGCTGCTGCTTGTACCAAAGCATGGTCCCTGCTTGCCTCATCGACCTCGGCCTTCACCTCAGGCCCCAGATTACCGTTGCAGCGTGTCAAAAAAATTGCAGCTTCATGGGTCTCGAGCACCCCATCACCGATGTCCGTGACGTCCGCTCCAACTCCAATGCAGGGACTGCTTCACCGCTGTGGAATCGATGCAGCGCCTGCTTCACCACTGTTGCATCGTCCCAGCGCATCTGGATTTTAGATGCATCATCCCTGGGTGCCGATTCTTCATTGACACTGCACCACAGTAAGGAATCGAAGCCGCATGTCCGGAAACCAACTCCTCACCTCCCCTGCCTAGCAGTTAGGAACTGACCCCTCACCTCATCTGTAGGAATCGGAAACAACGCATCACATGCCCTGCATAGTAAGGAATTAAATGCATTGGTTTGCTTTCCCTGCACCTCACCTCCCCTGCGCCATGCCTCGTCTTTGATTTTTGATGCACCTAAAGCACTTAATGTTAAACAAACACATCCATTGATTTCTATGAACTAAACTTCCTTAATTGTTTAAAAGTGATATTATGACTTGTGTATTTTGGATTTTTGTCATTTTGGTCTTGTTTTATTCAGATAAATATTGGCTTTTTTTCTGTAAGAGTGTGTGTGTGTATGTGTACAAGTACTTTACACATTGCCTCTGAGATAAGCCTGACTGCTTGTACCAAACTACCAACAGGGCCGGACTGTCCGTAGCTGGCACCGGGCATTTCCCCGGTGGGCTGCCAGGGTGGGCGCCAGCTTTGAGCCCCCGGGGGGGCATTTTTGTTACCTGGGTCAGCAAAATGAGCCCCCTGTAACAAAATCGGCCGAAACCGGCCCTTGCAAACTGCTCGGCTGCACTCCCCTTAACCCTAGGGGGGGCAGCTGAGCAGTTTGCCAGGGCTGGTTTCTGTTCCCAGTCCGGCCCTGGCTACCAAGGGTGTGAGCAGGGGTTATCTTAGCTGTGTAACTCCCTTACCCTTACTAGAGTGAAGGTCCCAACTTGGACAGGGTGTAAACCACTGTCAACTAGAGACCTAATTTCTAACACACACATTTTGGTTTATCTCTCTAAATTCTCACAATAATTGAAATGCCTGGTCCTGTTCTTTTCCGGTCTGCTTCTACGGGATCTTGCCTTCCTTGTAGTTTAACAAATATTATTTACATATTGCTTTCCCTCTTATGTACTGGTGTAAATTGCATTTTTTGAAGCGCTTTGGTAAACATTCAGTAAAAGTGAAATGAAATAAATAGAGCCTGCATGCTATCTCCTTTAGAATTAATTGCAAACCAGAAGCCGTTTTTGCCTGTAGAAAAGCATATAAATAGTTTATAATTTATAGAGGCACATCTCTAATGAAATTACCTTGAAATTAAGTTATTTCAATAAATACATTCTTTCCAGTTGCAAATGCATGTGCAGCGGAAATAACTTTACTATGAGGTACCTAAAAAAGACCCCAGGCAAAGTGAAGCCTATTTGGCGTGCTGACCATAGACCCTGGGTGCCCACTGGGCTGGCATGGCTAGCACAATGGTTGAGCGAACTCGTGCATGGACTGCACGCTTGCACAGTAGATGTTTTACCTATGAGTACTTGAATAAATGTATGGCCAAATATTTCTATCCTGCCTGTCCCCTGCCAGCCTACATTCACATGGCCAGTGTGGCTGTATAGGGGTGCAGATATAAATGCTGATGTAAGGTGCAGGACTCACTTCATGGCAAAGGTCAACAAAGAACGTAAGGGTGACAAGAAATCCCTTAAAGATATTAACAAGTACAGACAGAGCCAAAAACGTGTACAACATACAATGTCCCCGGTTAAAACTGCATCACATGCATAAGTCAAAAGAAGAAACCAGTTCCATTACTTGAATTTCCACAATTATATGGACCTCACTACCTTTTGTAAACAGTGTGTCGCCATTTATTCACAGTTTAAGTATATATTTTCTATTATACAGTGTAATCGTTAAAACTAATTGCCTCACGAACGAGTAGGGAAGCATTTATTGCCATCTATTTTGCATTATTCCAACCTTGCTCGTAGGCATGATGCACAGAGTCGTGCACGCAGGGTTTGCTGGCAATGGTATTTACTGATTTACATATTAATCGTTTTATTCAAAGCTTCGGGGTGCATTGGCCACTTCAAAGCCTAGTGCTTCAGACCACTTCAGGGCACCAGGTCCTCCTCAATGTTTTGTTGCACAGGACATCTGATCTCACCCCCTGCCACTGCCTGCTTGAGTTAACAAATGCATGAAGCATACAAAATTCCACCACTCACCTATAATCCATCCATTCCTGCCTCGAATAGATTAGTCTATACAATACTTTATCCCTAGTGAAAAGAATGCACTCATCAAATATGCGAGGAAAGAGCTCTGCCCCTGGCAATAGAGTAAATTATTGACAAACTCTTCCAACATACACAAATTAAAAACGTATTGACAGAGGAAACATCTCACAGGACAGTCTGAAACTGAAAATGCCAAAGGCCTAGCTCTGGTTCATTATAAAGAGTTTTTACCAGCCCAAATAATCAGATCTCAGGAGATGATATGCAAAGACTTTTTCCAAACAGTTACATTTAGTGTAAGTGGAGTGGAGGAATAGATACAGAGCAAATACAACAGCACTGGGAGGAAGCTGCTCCAGAAAAGAACATTCTTGGCATTTCTCGTTCGACTCAACCCACTGGAATTCGTGGAACAATCTGCACTTTCTCCATATTTGTCCACACTCACTGGACTCCCAGAGGTCAACTTACTGCCATGTGCATAGGCCTTATTTGTTGCCATCTCAGTGGCATTATGTGCGGCCGCGGTCCGTGCAGGTAACAGCGGTGGGGTGGTGTTGGCAGGTAAGGGGGTATTTCGAGGGACAATGCAGAGGGAAAATAAATTATTTATTTAATTTTCCCTCTGCATTTTCCCTCCAAATCCCCCCTTAAGCGGCCCACCGCTGTTACCTGCACGGACCGCGGCTGATTATGTGCTCTCAATTGTAAATACAGATACAGACAAGCCCCCTGATGGCTTGTTTGTTTTAAATACTTTTATCATTCATATTAAATTATTTTTATATCAGTAAATGACACCATTGATAACACCCCTTACATAAAGCATTAACTTCTCAATCTTAACACGATATACCATGAAGAAATAGAAGACAAAGTACTACATAAATACAGAGTTCACAACACAGGGCCTATTTAAGGTTTCTTGCAGTGGCCTTTTAATCCACTATAGACGAAGGGTTCACCATATTTGAAGATGGCTAACATCGTGGCAGGTGCATTTACGCAAGACAACTGCTGTAATCATAGTGGAAGCCACCCCAGGGTGAAACGTCTATGGCCGCAATTCCACGATGAGCGTGTGACATTATTTCATTGCTTTTACAACAAGGGCCTTCTTAGAATTTGGGTTGTTGGTTGAGTGGGGTGAAAACCCTGCTCAAGCAACAGCTACAATCCCTGTCAGGGTGACTCGCTATGTTATATTATTGTATGTTATGTTGATTTGTATAGCGCACTAATCACCCGAGAGGGTATCCAAGAGCTTGGGCAAAGTGTGTAGGTGTGTGTTCCCAATGTGCTTATATGAAGAGACAGGTTTTCAGCATCTTGCGGAACTCAAGAAGTGAGGAGAATGCACTGATGTGCTGAAGCAGGTTGTTCCATATCTTGGGTGCAATGTAGGAGAATACATAACCTCCAGTTTTGCTTTTGCAGATGCGGGGAGTGTGTGCGAGTGAGATTTAGGCAAGCAGTCAGGCTCCACTTAGAGGAAGAGTGTAAATTATTTATGCATCACACAAATAATAATAAAGTGAAAACACAACACAAGAAAAATCCTAATCCAATTCAGAAAAATAGAGAAAAGTTTAATAAATAAAAATATACCAGAATGACAAACACCCATTCAATAGAACCGGAGATATTCAATTTCAAAGTTTTAGTCAAGTATAGCACCTAAAAGCATAAAGCGCCACTCGCGGTCATCCGGTCATGCTAAATCGGGAAAAAGTCTCAATTTCAGGATGACCACGATGGAGCACTGGCCAGATACAGGTACCAGGTTAGTCCAGCTGAAAAAGTTACCTTCTCAAAGTCTAATGCAAAGAGTTCCATTTGTGATGGAGGAGGCCGCGAGGAGCAGGAAGGGCGTCATGGATGGTCGTCTCTGTAGCACAAAGAGCAGGTCTGGTGTTTTGGACGTTCATCACTGTAGTACAAAGATCGGGTTGGGCGTCACAGACGGGTGTTGCTGGAGCTTCACTTTGGCAGTCAACACGGACTGTTGTTGCTGTAGTGCAAAGTGCAGCTCTCGCATTGCCGGTCATTGCTGGTGGTCGCAGGAGCAATGAGTCAGGTTCACCGGAGCCTCGTGCTGGTGGTCATCATGGGCAGCAGAGTCTTGGTGCAAATGGGCCAATTCACAGTCATGAAGCAACATGTAACGTCAGAATTTCAGCTTTCCTCACAGGAGAAGCTCAACTTATGCCAGTCAAGGGTTCAGGACCTCGGGAGGCAGCTGTTGGGAATCAGGAATTCACTTCAGCAGAGGCCAGCAGGGATTCTGGCAGGTTCAGTGCAGCAGGTGAGCTGGGTAGTTGCAGGGAGGCCTCTGGAGCTTGTTGTGTAGTTCAGACAGGAGGCTCTTGGCCTCATCAGGTAGTCTGGGATGAAGGTAGCAGGTCCAGTCTTCCTTCTCAGAGAGCAGGGCTAGCCTCACGCAGCAAAGCAGCCATCTTGGATTAAAGGCAGTCCTCAAGCAGCAGGGCAGTCCTCTGGGGATCAAGGCAGTCCTTCTTTAGTAATGTCCATGGGTCCAAGACTGTAGTGAAGAGTTGTTCTGAGGGTCCAATATTTATACCTTGTGCCAACTTTTGATGTAGGGGGCTTCCCTGTGTTAACCCACATCTGGTTCAGGAAAGTTCCTTTCTTCCCCTGCCAAGGCTCCTAGAAGTCTGAGGTGACAAAATGCTAATGTCAGGTGCCTTTGTATGTGCTGGAGGTAAGCCCTTTAAAGTGTTTGTGTGGCAGGGAACACCTCTACCCTAATCATCCTGACAGGATGGCCCATCCTTCCAACACCTAGTGCCCATTTGTCTCACTGTCTGGGAGGAATACACAAAGCCAACTTTTCAAAAGTGGCATTTTCAGAACTGTTAAATTTTGACTTTACCACTAAAGAGGATTTTAAATTACAATTCATTTGAGTTTAAAGATGACATTCCCACCTGTTCCCAATAAAACATTAGGACGTTTTTAGTGCAATAAGGTAACCCAATGTTACCTAAAGGGAGATATAGGCCTTACAGTAGAGGTAAAAGAATTTAGGAGTGTTTCACTACCAGAACATGTAAAACATAAGAACAGTCCTAATTTTTAAATAGAATGAACCCTATGGGCCTTTAGGACCTACCTTAGGGCTGACTTATATGTATTAAAAAGGAAGGTTTAGGCATGACAAATGTTTATTTTGCCAGGTCGAAATGGCAGTGCCCTATAGGCTGCAATGGCAGGCCTGGAACATGATTTAAAGTGCTATTTAAGTGGGTGGCACAATACGTGCTGCAGGTCCACTAGTAGCATTTAATTTACAGACCCAGAGTACTTGTAGTGCTCTATACTAGGGACTAGTAGATACATTAAATGTGTCAATTAGGTGTAGGCCAATTTTACCATGATTTAGGAGAGAGAGACTATGCACTTTAGTACTGGTTAGCTATAGCAAAGTTCACAGAGTCCTAATGCCACCCCAAAAAAAATTCAGAAAACAGGAGGGATGAAGGGAAAAATGTTTCAGGGTGATCCTGCAGACAGGGCAAGTTCCAACAACAAACAACTGTTATTTAATGCACATATAAATTATAGAAATGCAGTACGACTCAATATGCAATATACATTGTTCTAAATATCTGAACCTGGGGAACAAACGCTACAGAAAACCACAGCTGTTTCCTCCTCTATAGTCAAATGTGATCAAATTGGTATAGCTGTTATGGTATGAATTTGTATAGTGCATTGCAGCTATTTTCATGGTCCACAAGCGCTGGATAATGTCTTTGAGATTTATTTAATATGTGCTGATTTTTTTCATATGGTTGCCGCAGCTGTCTTTCTTTCTGGAGCTTCTGCTTGTGTAAATGTTTGTGTGACTTTGTCCTTTTATTAATATGAGATTGTGAACTCCTGCTAATAGAGGAAAGAGTAGGGCTTAATGTGCTCAAGGTGTCGTAGGTGATGGATACCGGCATCTTTTCATGGAACTGGTTATTATTTTCCATGATTAGATTTTGTCAAAGAGCAAGAGTAGGATAAGGGAAAAATAAGAAGAAAAAGAAAGAAAGAAAAATGAAGACAAAGTTAGAAAGCACAGACGAAAAACAAATCCAGCTAGGGTTCAAAGAAGAGACTGTGAGTGTATTGTAGTGGGAGAAAGAGGCATGGGTTGGTATAAAATCTATTAATTAAGCATCAACAGATCGATGTGACAAACAAATGTGTTCTGTTGATTAAGCATCAACAGAATCGATTTGACAGTCAAAAGGGTTCGTCTGCATGAATGCGTATAACATTTACAGAACATACACTGCGATAAGGAGCTGTACATAGAAAAGGTACTGACACCCACAGTAATGTTGTTGCAAGAAATAGTACAATTTAAGGTCGTGCATAAATATAAGGGATGACAGGGATATAAAACGAGGGATTCTTGTTAAGGGGCTAAGGGTTGGAGGAGGGCACATCATAATTCTTGTCTAAGAGCACTGGGTGTTCCAGGAAGAACAGAATATTTCCAAATTTAGGCAGGAGTGATGGTGAAAGCCTGATGTGCGGAGGGATGCTACTCAAAGTCTTGGTACACATTCAGTCAATCAATCAATCATTTCTAAAGCGCGGCAAATCACCCGTGAAGGTATTGAGGTGCTGGAGATCTTTTTTGATGTGTGGTGGTTTGATCATTCAAACATCTAGGTCTTTAGTTCTTTCCTGAATTGCTGAGGTGCAGGGGGAGGTTGTTCCTTGCCTTAGCTGCCAGGTGTGAGAAGGAGCGTCCTCTGCGGTCGACTCAGGTGGCCCGTAGGGTGTCTGCGAGGGAGAGGGAAGCGGATCAAAGGTGTCTGGTCGAAGGTCAGGCGTTTGTTGATGTACGCTGGTCCTTCGCTGTGCAAATCCTTGTAAGCGTGGGTCAGCATTTTGAACCGGCATCTCTCTTCTGAATTGGGAGTCAGTGTAGCTTCTTGAGATGTGATGTGGGTCCCTCTGGGGAGGACAAGTATGAGTTGTGCTGCTGAGTTTTGAATTGTCTGGAGTCTCTTCAGGAGGTGTGCAGTGATTCCTACGTAGAGTGTGTTTCCATATTCCAGTCTGCTGGTGATGAGGACCTGCGTGATTGTTCTTCTGGTGTTTACTGGACACTGGTTTGGATACTGGACAAAGCCACCACAGAATCGGCCATTGCAGCTCACGCATTTACCTTCACCAACCTCACGCAGTATAAAAATAATATCAAATGTGTGAAATCTCCACGCTTTAAGAGATGCTAGTGGGCAGCTATCCTGTATAACAAAAATATTTTAATACATCTTTTTACTTAAAAATATTCTCATTCGTGACACTTAACATATCAGGAGTCTCTTTCACACTAAGGGCTCTTACAGTGTACTGCTGACATTAAACTTGCTTGGTAGACTGAACATTAACACGCGGCGAATGCGCGCGGCGGGTGGTCAGATTGTCAATGGTAACGCACCTCAGGGAGCTCAGAAACTCTTCAATTATTTAAGTACATAATTCTTATTCGTTTTAATTAGAAAACATCACCGAGTAAAAATATCACTAATAGGAAATGTCTGTAACTTCAGTCCTGACAGTCTAGGGAGCATCTTGTAAATGATAACCATTTTCGTTATAATCATATGCTTATGCACAACCTATTCCCCAGCAAGTTTTATAACTTATTCTTTTCCTTTGTACAGTGGCAAAAGAACTAATAGCGATGCAATACATTCAAAGTGGAATTAATTACGGCTACGCACATAAAAGAAAACAACCTGAGAAAAAATAGACTTAAAGAAGCCAAAGAATGTATTTGGTTTAATAAAGTAATTACTACTGTATTGTTACTTTAAAGCTAATTCGACCATTCTATAAGGGGTGATGTGCAGTTCGGCGGATTGCGAAAAAGGGCATTGTTATATCTTACTCGCACTGCCGAAACAAAAGTCATAGGCTGTTGTTAAACGCATTTGCAGACCTTTTCTTAAAGTAACTACAGACTTATAGGAATTTGCCACGTGTTAATGCTCTTACGGAACTAGTGCCACCTGTTTTAGGACGGTCTTAACTTTGGACCACAGATAATTGTTGCCTATGCCTCATTGCCCGCCATATTGTCTACCCGTGAGCACTGCTACCACCGGCCCCATATCCTCTGGCATCTTATGAATTACATTTCAATAATCGAAGGTGTCGTGGAGAGAGAGATTTACTGGACCAGCTGCATAAAAGGTAGATGACAACAGGTAAGTAAGGTATACCAACCGGGTTGAACACTCACTGTAAGGAATTGGGTTGTTGGTTGGGGGCGGGGGGAGGGGTGGGGGGGGGGGAGGTGAACCCAAATCAAGCAACAGCCATAATCCATTATCAGGGTGAACCACAAAAGTCACCAACTAAACTGTGCTTAGCCCTTGGGTAGCTTGGCACAAAAGCAGTCAGGTTTATCTTAGAGCCAATATGTCAAATATATATGCAGCACACAAACAATAATAAAGTGAAAACATAACAGAGGAAAAATCCCATGCCAATATCGAAAAATAAAGTAAAATCTAATAAAGTATTTGTCACCAAAATGATAACAATCAAATAAGTAGAAACAGATACTTACAATTTCAAAGATTAAGATCAGTGCAGAGACTAAAAGCACATGGCACCACTAACGTGTATCTGGTCATGTGAAACCAAGTGAAAGTCACAAGTTCAGGCCAACCGCAATGAGCGCGGGCCGGATACAGGCAGCAGGTTAGTCTTGCTGAAACAGTTTCCTCCTAAAGTCCAGGGCGGAGAGTTCCATTCATGGTGGAAGAGGCTGCGAGGAGCAGGGGGAGAGTCACGGATGGCCGTCAATGTAGCACGAAGAGCAGGCCAGGCGCCATGGACTGTCATTGTTGTAGTGCAAAGATCATGCCAGGGGTGGCAGATGGTCGTAGCTGGAAATTTGTGTTAGTGGTGACCGCAGGCTGTAGATGCTGTAGGACAAAGTGCAGATCTTGCATTGGCGGTCATCGCTGGTGGTTGCTGCAGTGCGAAGAGTCAGGTTCAACGGTGCTTTGCATTGGCGGGTGGGATGGGTTGCAAGATCTTGGTGCAAATGGGCCCGTTCGGGGTCGGGAAGACCCCAAAACCTCAGGATTCTTCCTTTTCTTCAAGGAGAAGCTCAAATGATGCCATACCAAGGGCCCAACAACAAGGAGGCATCTCTTGGGGATCAGGAACTCACTGCAGCAGAGGACAGCAGAGCTCAGGCAAGTCCAGTTGCAGGTCCAGGCAAACCCAGTTGCAGCAGGTCAGCTGGACAATTGCAGAGGAACCTCCATAGCTTATTGTGTCCCTGTAGCTCAGAACAGGAGGTCAGCTAGCTGACCCTTGGAGTACTTCAGCCTGGGATGAAGGGTGCAAGTCCAGTCATCCTTCTGAGCAAGAAAGGCTTGTCTCCAAGTTATGAGTAAAACAAGCAGGGCAGCGTGGAAATCCTTCTTCTGTAGTATCAAAAGGTCTAGGAGTGAACTGAACAGTGGGTCAGGGAGTTCGCTTTTTATTCCTGGTGCCTACTTTGAAGTGGAAGAAACGTCTGGAGCTTTCCCCCTATAGAAGTGTATTTCTTCCCTGCCTTGGTCCCAATCTGCCTGAGGACATGAGAGGCTAGTGTGAAGTGCTTTGTGTGTGAGCTAGGGCAGTGCCTTTGAAGGGCAAGTGTTGTAGGTGACAGCTCCACCCCTCCATCAAGGCGGGGTGGCCGAGCCTGCCAACACATAAACACCCTATTGTGATACTGTTTGGGAGGAATACTGAAATGACAATTACACTTAGTAATGTGACCTAGGAGCAGGCTGGAGACCCAAATGGCTAGGGCGAGAAAATGCCGACTTTCTAAAAGTGGCATTTTCAGAATTGTGAGTTAAAATCCGACTTTACCATTAAAGAGGGTTTTTAAATTATAATTCCTTAGACACATAACATGACATTCCCACACAAAGGTTTCACTTATTAAATGTAATAATGTAACCCAATGTTATCCTATGGAAGAGGTAGGCCTTGCAGTAGTGAAAAGCACATTTAGGAGTTTCTCACTACCAGGACATGTAAAACTTAAATGTCTAACCTTTTCAATACAGCACACCTTGTCCTGTGGGCTGTTTAGGACCTACCCTAGGGGTGATCTATATGTATTCAAAAGTAAAGTTTAGGCCTGGCAAAAGGTTTACTTTGCCAGGTCAAAATGGTAGTTTAAAACTGTGCATAGAGGCTACAATGGCAGGCCTGGGACATGCTAAAAAAAGGCTACGTAAGTGGGTTATACAATAAATGCAGCAGGCCCACTTGTAGCATTTTATTTACAGGCCCTGGGTACACAGTACATTTAGTAACACTTTACTAGGAGCCGACAAGTAAATTAAATGAACTAATTGTGTGTAAGGCAATGTACCATGTTTAAAGAAGAGATCACAAGCACTTTTGCATTGGTTAGCAATGGTAAAGTGCACCAAGTCCTAAGGTCAACAAAAACAAATTCAGGAGGAGAGGAGGGGTTAAGGCAAAACGTTTGGAGTATTATCATTCAAGAATGCCGGGTCTAACACTCACAAATACAGGGGAATTTGTAAGGCCTACCACGTGCAGTAGCAGACATTGGCTTGACTAGCATTAAGCAACCCTGGATTCTAGCGGAGAGCCACAAGATGCCACAGAAACTTCTACAGACATAAGCTAGAAGGCAAGTGAGAGAGGAAGTACACAAATACAGCAACACAGAGCCATGAGTTTAAAGAGAACAACCAAGGATAACCAAAAAGCACACTAACAAACCTGAGAGAGAGGAAATGAGTATGAACTCCTGACACGTTGCCAGGCAAAGGCTGTATCCATGGAAAGTCTTAAATACTGCTATGCCACTAGTCATCTGGAAGTGCTCCAAAATCAGGCGTACATAACTGAACTTTCTGGTGACTTGCGATCTAGTGTTCCCACTCTCTTTAGTTCCTGTGACCTGTCTTCCACAGTCTCCAACCCCTGCACACTGTATGCCTGATTGTGTGTGTTGTGCTTTGCCTGACTCCCCTCTGGTGACTCCCCCTCCCCCCGGAAGTATTACTGGGTCAAGATTTCAGGAATTATATTTATGGAACCTCTTCAGTAATTGGGGGAAAGCTGCAGGCTCCCATGGCATTTCAGTCTTATCGTACCGCTTCCAGACCACCAGATATTGCAATTGGCATTGATTGATAAGTAAGGTAATGATCTTCTCCATCTCATACCTGTAGATCCATCTATTTGAACTGATGGGGTTTACTGCCTACATCTGAAATGGCATTGCCGATACAAAATATGTGTAATACTGGCTGTATGTCCCAATGTGTGGGTAGTGACAATTGTTTGACTGAATTTCTCACCCTTTTGTGAAAGGGCATATAAATAAGCGTGTTAATTTGGAGTGTTAGCCGGGAATGGTTGGATAATACCAAACCTTACCCCTTTGCTGAGGGTTAGATCCCTTTCTTTGAGGTTTATTTGCAAAGAATGTATATGCATATTTAGCCAGCAGGTGTTGATCAGCAGTTTTTTGGATGATTTGAAGTATTTGCAGGAAAGTAGTCACCAAGGTAACAGTGGATATAGTGATCTTCTGCACACACTTGGATAACATCCATATGATCTTCCTAGTGATGATTATAACTAGCTGTGGCATAGAAACTCTTGAAAAGGCACCCACCTGTACCAGGCAGTTTGATGATCCTAAGAAAGTATCATAGATATTGTTGAAGGGACTGATTTAGCCTTTCTCTTTGTCAATCTGTCTGCCGGTGGTAATTGGTAGATTTAAAATGGCTTATATTCACTCTCTCTGCTGGCCACCTGGAGTTTCAAATGTTTCCCCACACAATAGAGGCATTTGCCAGTGCCTGTTACTGGGAAACAAAAGACTGGGGACCGAATCTGTATGTGATTATTACTTTTTTTACACTGCACCAGGTCTAGGAAGGCCCATCCCAGGAGAAAAGACTAGACCACTGGTGCCAATCACAGTAGGGACACCCCTTTGTAATTTTGGAGGTGAGGGAGGAGGCAGTTGTGGCAGTTAGGGGTTGGGCTTAGGCTCTCAGGGACGGTATAAAAAGGGACCACTTCAAGTTGCCATCTTGAAATGTCTGCAAATGCAGTGCAGGAGGGTTGGCACAGGGGTGGAGTCATGATGTGTAATTCCAGGATTGGATAGACATGGCTACATTCTTGAACTTTTTTTTAACAACCTCTGCAAGGGCGTGAGAAAGAGAAAGACAAGATGAATTTATTTGAACACGAAGAAGACCAGACCCCAATCTGGTGTGCTGGAGCAGCCTAGACTTAGACTGGAAGGGACCATGTGGTTTCACCTCTCCAGGGTTAGTGGCACTGGCCCCTTACACACTCTGAGGGGATGGAGCTGGTGGGGATTCTGGTTGAGAAGGTGTCCCCTGGGATTTCTTTGTGTGGGTACCCCTCCTCAGGGAATATCCCCCTTACTTCTTCTTACACATTGGTGTTGTTTAAGAGGCTAAAAAGGCTATGACAGTGTTTCCCAAACTGGGGTCCGGGTACCCCCAGGGGTCCGTGGCACATTCCCAAGGGGTCCGCAGGCAGCAGTTTTAAAAGCACTGCAAAGTTCCTTGTAAAATTAGCAGTTTTTGAGCAACTATAAAAGTGTCAAAAAAATGCCAGTGATTATTGTACCTGCTGGAGAGAGATGAGAGTTTTGTCAAGTGGCAGCTTTGACTTATCTAATGTGACACAGAGGGTTAATATGCCTACTGCAAAGAACGTGTACAATGCATTTTAAAAAACAGTATTTTATGTGCATAGGTCAGTGGGTTACTGATTGTGTCACAGAGATTCTTTTCACTGTGCAATTCATAAGGGGCAATCGTAATCTAGCACAGTGTCCTATAAACTGTCAAAGAGCTGCTTGCAAACTGCATGGTAAAAGTTAGCAACATATGTTTATTCCCAGTCTATCATTATCCTGATGCTGCTATGTTCCCACTTCCTGCACATGAACAATTTTGTAATGCCTTTTTGTCACTTTATGTGTTCTGCCTAATGCAGCACACATGGAAGTTACAAAACGTCATTTTTATTAAAGATTGTTTGTGTGCAGGAAGGGTCACCTTCCTGAATATAAACAACTAAAGGCATTTTGCTTTTTCCATTGGAAAAAGCAAAAACAAGGAGAAATAAGGCATTTCTCCTCATTTCACCAAGTTAAGACCAGGTTTTTCATGGTCTTAATTTTGGTGCTGTCTCCTATTTAGGCTGACCTTGTAAATAGAGGGCAGCGTCAAAATCAATGGGTGTTGGAGTGAAACGTCCACTGCAACTCCCACTGCCCACCTTTTTCACGCTAAGCATTGCGTGAAAGGGGGCCTTATTTCCAAGGCAGCGTTAAGCCACAATAAGTGGCTTAACGCTGCCTTGTAAATAAGGCAAAGGCCCTATTGCAACAGGAACATCGCAAAAAGTGACGTTCCCATGGCGATAGGGACTTGGAAATATGCCCCTAAAATCCTTAGTAATTTGAGTATTTGTTTTGTGTGCACATGTGTGTTTATTTTTATTGAATTACTGTTTTAATGTTTGAAATTTAAATCCTACAAATTGCTTGGGGGTCCCCGGCTTCTAGTGGTGACTCAATGGGGGTCCTCAGGAGTCAAAAGTTTGGGAATCACTGGGCTATGAAGTTTAGAGTGTGCAGGTTAATCTGCCTTAGGGACTGTGGGGTGCTACAGCAGGTAGACCTAGGCTGAGGAGAAAACCAGGCACTTGGCAGAAGAAAGGTTTTTGGTAGGGAGCTAGAGGGCAGGAGAGCTGGCCCTGAGCTTTTGTTAATCGAAAGGAAAGCAGTGAGGAGAACAAGATCCAGGGGGAAAAAATGTAAATTTAGAGGCAAGGAGACTTGAGGAAATCACTTCTGGTCGCTATAACCTGCCACCAGGAGTGAAATGAGACAAGACTCATCCAAATCAGCCTAACATTGCCAGAGAAAACAGAATAGGAAGTGCAAACTCCCCAGGCACTTATTCCAGAGGGATCTCAGTTCCTGGGAACCAATCCCGATGAAAACAAAAAAACAATGAGTATGGCTTCACTCTTTTTCTGAAATGTCCCCAGGGAGCCCCATCTTCTGGAGACTGAAATAGAAGGTCTTGATGCTCCCAGGGAAGGCCAGTACCTTTGGAACAGGGTCACCTATTTGCCAGTGTAGAGGGGGGGCATGCGCCCTCATCTGCTGTTACTTTAGGAAAGGAGAGACTTCTGCACCTAACCTGTTGAGTCAGGCTGGGCTGATTGAAGCCAACAGGGGCCATGAGGGCTTAGGGCTCCCATTGCAGCCTCCAACAAAAATAAAGGATGTGGCGCCCCAACTGGAACCTAGGCACCCATTTAAAAAACAAATAGAGAAACAAAAGGGATTCAGATTATCCTGCAGTGGCCACATCAAAGGGCAGCCATGGCACCACTCAGCTGTAGCACCCCATAAGTCCTTCCAGAATGTGGAATGTGTTATGGGGGCTGCCAGGTCTTCAGCAACTTCAACAGGAGTGGCCCTCAAAGTTCCTAAAAAAATCAGCCTGCCATGGGGCCGAATAATTAACCTTGCAAAAGGTTTTGCTTAGTGTCACTTAGTGTCAAGCTCTCTTGGAGCTGCGCTTTTCAGCACAAAAGCTCTGGAAGGTGGGGACCCCTGTAGGTCGATCAAAAGGCTGCATTGCAGCATGTATAAAAGTAAAAGAAAGCCTATTACACACAGTTAATCAAAAATTGAAATGCTTAATGAGTTAACACTAACTTTTCTGAATTTATATAGGTCATTGAAATGCTTTATTGACAATGACAAGTTAACATTGACTCACTGTACCTATTAATGAAGATCATTTAAATGCTTTATTTGCAATGATATGGTTAACAGTGACTTATTATATTGTTGTGCAAACTAAGTCTATAAGTTTCTACAAGGTCCGTCTTTCCCGCCCACGACTGCATGATACCAACTCTTGAGTGTGAAACTCCTGGGGCCGTATTACAGAAAATGCCCAGGGGCGCAATGGGTATGTGCTCCAATTTGTGCACCCCTGGGGCACTTTGGCATTACAGCACGGGGCACATACACTTATTCAACCCATTCTGTAAGAAATTGAGTGGAGACAAATCTTTTGAGAAGTAAGTCAACCTCATTATTCTGTGCTTCGCATAGACGATTAATAATTAGCAGCATAATTTTGGTTTCATGACTGATGGCGCCAAGCCCTGTTTTTCAGGTTGCCATTTGCCCGTTCTCTGCCTTAGGAGCTCACAGCCTCACCTTAACTATTTTGACCACCCAGTCGATGGTGGTTCATGGTAATTCAGTTGTTTGTTTGTTACATTCAGTGTTAAAATGGAAATCGCAATAGATTCTAAAGCTTTTCCTTAATTCCTGAGGAAGACCCCTTTGTAAGGATCAAGGTCACCTACGTATTGTTGGGGTCGAAACGTCGACATTGTAATGTTTCCATGCCAGTGTGGTCAACAGTGTTTTTTGACTGTGCCTACTTAATACACACAATGGCAGATAATTTTTTGACACTCAACTGTCAGGCTGGACAAGCCTTTCTTTTGTAAATAATATTGTTGATGTATGTATTGTCACTACCTTTCCTTTTCCATTTAACACTCACTTTACGCACACAATCCCCTTTCCCTCCTTCCGATTTGGGGCACTTTTGTTGTACATAATCTCCAGATGTCTGCTGGATTTTGAACATTTAATGATGTTCAATATGAATAAATAATATTGAGCAGAAGTGTACAGATCAAGTAATTTAATGCATGCTGGCGCATAAATATTTGTGTTCTTTGAAGTTGTTCTACTGGGACTGCTTTCTTCTTTTGTACTGTCAATCACTCAGGTCCCAGTGGCCTTTCTGGGTTATACCCTTCGCTTGTAACTACAAATGAGGCATCAGCACTATCTAAAGAGGGCATTCCATCATTTGCATGGAGGCGTGACCCTATGCACACGGGGGTAGAGGCAAACATGTCTTTAGGATGCTCACTGAAAGTTGGCCACAAAAAGGTGGCACACTTTCAGTGCACCTCCTAAAGGCAGCCCTCTTGAAGGCAGAAAGGGGGTTTCATAGACCCCATAGGCATTCCTTTACAGGTGGGTGCAGTCACTCTCTGCACCCCTGCATGGGCATTACTAATCCTTCTTTAAAATGCAGGCGGCTGCCCCCTGCGCAATGAAACACAGAGCTGCTTTGAATCAGCTGCTGCATGTTTCACTTGAATGCGCTGCCCCTAGTGGACTGTGATTTCACAGCTGCCCTTGGGGCAGCACATTCACCACGATTGGGTGAATTGTTCTTGTTTGAGCCTGACGCACCTGTTTTAAGGTGCCCCATGGTGAAAACAGGAAACGTTCGCCTGTATTTTATTGACACTTTATTGTTAAAATGTGTTTATTTTAATGTTCTAATTCTGCTGTCTAGCACATGCAAAGTAACAGCAAAGAATATGATTAAAACAGCAGGGAGGCACATGACAAAAAACTGGACTATTAGGGATATTTCTAACATAGTAAGAAACAAATTTTCATCTTAGCAACCTAACAGCCTAATACCTACCTCCGTCTGCTACACTATGAGAGCATGGAGTAGATTAACTTGCATCTAGAGTTTCTTGAGAGACAATGTACTGCCTACCTGTTTACAGCAAACTGCAGTGGATATCAGATGTGTTGAAAGTGAGTGTTCTCATGAAAGAAAACACCCAACAGCTCTTCTCCTCTTGGCGCATTATCAGCATTCAGCACGGGACTGGAGGGAGGCTGCAGCAACACATTGATCTGGAAGGTTCTAGCAGGAGAATGTCTGACAGCATTTTGTGCAATAATCTGGGGTGAAGAATTCTCCAATTTGATTGTTATTTCAGATGGTTCTTATAGTAAATCGATCCCTCTTATCTTTCTTAAGGAATGTATTGACATAATCATTTACATCAGATATGTGTACCAATAAGCTAAAAATAGGTCAATACAGACTACACAGTTTGGGTTATAGCTGTTATTTGGCCAAGTCCCTGTCTGCTGTTGCATGAGGAACTTTTATATTTGCCTCTCCTGGAAGGATATGCCATCTTTAGTATTTTACTACTCTGAGGATATGACATCTTTCATATGCCACTACTGCGGGGTATACCAACTTTGCACATTAGGGTCAGAAGATATGACCCATTTACAAGTCAAAGGGCTGTCACATATATGTTTTCCCCAGGAAAGAAAAGACCACCATATTTTAGAATCTAGGAAGTAAAAGGTCGCCATTTTGCCAAGTAGCTCCAAGGCAAAATGGAGCCCTAGTTTGGACAAAATTGAGTCAGGTCATAGAGTCTACACTTCAAAACGCCTTAGTGAATGTACTTGTAAATGGTACCACCATTAGGGCCTGACTCACAAAGAGCCTCTACACTCATGGCAGAGGCCTCGAAGAGGTGGGGGAGTTGGGACATAATCTCAACAATGAGAATTCTCATGGAAGAGATCCTGCCCTGAGTGGGGAGACTCCCCCACGACTTTGGGGCCTCTGCCACGAGTGCGGAGGCCCTTTGTGACTCAAGCCCTTAGTGTATTTAATTATGTTGTATTTGTTTATGATATATTTCTGCTATATTACTGGGGTTACACTCTGACAAATCCAATATGTCTGCACTCCATTGTGTCTACTATATATGGCGTGTGTAGTGGTTATAATATTCAGGGCTTGCTGTGGGGTGAACTGTAAGAGGGTGTCATCATTACTTCCAACTGATATATATTATATTTATATTTATACTTTAGTGCATAGTATTGGGCAGTAGTTGTTAGTGGATAAGCACTATTCCTTTTTATCAGTAAATGCACTGGCAAAACAATGAATTATTGGTTGTTATTTATTGTGTGCCTAAAAACTGGTGAAATTTATTGGTAATCCTAACATGTTATTTTGGATCCTTATTGTCCTGTGCGATGAGGTCAAGTGATCAGGTTTTTATAGAGGTGCTCCAATCATTTTCTGTATGGTCGGGAGAATGAGATCTTGTATTTGGTATTTCTGTGAAGTAGCATACCATTACCCTCTGTGTTTCTTGGCAAAGGTGGCTGTATACTCCTCTAATGGGAAACAGCATTGTGAGGCGTAAAAAGTTGAAGACCTTGCACTTGTGTTCAAAGGACAACACGTAAAATGCATGTACTAAAGCTGCATCTGGAGACATAAGCATATGTGGTGAAGGCAGAAGCATCTTTTTTTTAAGAGGTTTTTTATTTATGTTTGGTTTTCATTCAATCGTTTATAATCATATGGGTAAAGCTTTTCTTTTTATAATTGTTTCTACTAAACAAGTGGGAATCAACATCACAAGGTACATCGCAATATGAAATTCGCTTGATATATTACAGTTACTGTCAGGTAGTTACATAAGTCATGGTTGTTAGTTGGTAACTTATTTACGGCGATGGTGGGTCATCGTGAGTCACAACAGTCGGGGGTACAGATGTTACCTCGTCGAAATACATTCCAGTCATTCCAGATATGGGACCATTTTTGGGGACATCCTCTCGCCACATGCACTATCTTTTCCCGAAACATACACCAATCCATATCCCTCTTCCAGGCTGCTATGGTTTGTGCATATGCGGCCACCCACAGCTGGGTGATATTCCTCTTTGCCACCATTAGGTCCAGGGTAACCCATATAATGCGTTTGTTGTTGAGGTCGGTGGGCTCCCACACATTCAGGAGACATTGTTTGGCTTCTGGGCAAATAGCAAGTGTGAGTACCTCACTAAGAATGTCATGTATTTTCTGCCAGTATTGTTGGATATGTACACACTCCCACAGTATATGCAGGAAAGTTCCCTCACTCCCACGATGTCTCCTGCAGTCTCCGTCTTCCGCCTTCCCCATTTTCACTAGGCATGGCCCTGTTATGTATATTCGGTGTAAGATATAGCTACCTCCCGCAGGGAGGCCACTGCCACCACCCAGTCCTCATCGTCTAGTATTATGCCATCCCTTTCCCATTTGACTCTTGTGCGTTGGAGCGGGTCACTAGAATTGTTAACCAGCTTTTTATAAGTTAGTGAAATGGCTTTCGTCTGTAGATAGCCTAGCCATCTAATATCCTGTCCTCGAGAGGCAGGGAGTCAGAGGGGGTGTCCCCTTTCTGGAGGTGTGCCTGCAGTGCATGACGAACCTGCATGTATCTATAGTGTTCTGTGGTGGCCATGTCATACTCTTGCTGCAAGGAGAAAAAACTTTTAACTTCTCCTTTTACCCCGAGGTCACCTACCTCAGCGATACCTATGAGGTCCCACTTGTCAAAGCCCTTTGACTTCCACAAATTCCCAAGTATTTCTGAGTCCCACAGGGGGGTTGCCAATGTTACTTTGTGTTCCCACCCCAGGCTTCTATTGGCAGCATGTCAGACTTGCACGGAGTGCTTAGTCGGTCCCGTCAGATGACGTTTCCCATTCTTTGAGTATAGAGCTCTATGATAGTTCCCTACCGGCAGCAACCGCCTATCCATTGCGTAGCTAAGGTCATCTGCAAGCCGATATGTTCAGTGGTTGATGGCGGCCAAATGAGCTGCCCAGTAATAATTTTTAAGGTCAGGAAGGCCAATTCCCCCATCATACCAGCTGAGGTTAAGTTTAGTGAGTGCTATGCGCGGTTTCCCACTCCACAACAAGCTTCTCTGCAGGCTTTTGATTTCTCTAAAATAGCTTGCAGGGACTAGGTCTGAGGAATTCTGCAATACGTATAGAAAGCGAGGTAAGGACATCATTTCAAATAGTGACGCCCTGCCTAGCAGGCAGAGTGGAAGCGCTTTCTAGCGGACCGTATCCCACTTCAGTATCTGTAGGGGTGGGAGGAGATTGTGAGCAAATCTGCGCACGGGATCAGCTGTAATATAGATGTCTAGGTACTTAAAGCCTATTGTGGTGACTTGAACTGGACATCCTGAGGGAGATCAAGCTGGGGACCATTAAGTACGTATAGTATAGATTTACTAGTTAATCGAGTAACCGGAGAATCTGTCAAAGTTTGCAAATATGCCTAGTACCGACACGAGGGATGCCTTTGGGGAGGCCAAAAATATGAGAATGTCATCCGCATACAGTGAAATGCGGTCTTCCCAGGTTTCCGCCCATCGCAGCCCACGTATCACTGGATCCCTACGCACCCAGGATGCAAAGGGCTCCAAGGCCAGCGCTAATAGGAGGGGGAGAGAGGGCAGCCCTGACGAGTCCCTCTACCTAGAGCAAATACTACCGACTTTTTGTTGTTTACAACCACTTGGGCTAAAGGCTCAGAGTAGAGGAGCTGTACCCATTGGATGAATCGGGGAGCGAATATGGGGAAAGTTTTTGACTGATAACTGTAAGTATAGAGCTTAAAGCATTGAGAGTTTCTTCTGAAACCTCAGAGAATCCACAAGTAGAAAACTTACAACCAATCATTCTCTGGGATTGCCCAGAGAATTTGCAACAAATTGCCTCCTGGAGTCAGAATGAATCCCTCAACTGTATTGTTAAAAAAACAAAGTCAAAGTACTCCTTATGAACACATTTCTTCCCTAGATACTATGATTTGGTTTCCTCAATCACACTTATGACCACTTCTCACTGGCTACCTTAGTGTTTTCGACTTATCAGTCCTGGCATTACCCTCCCTTTTCTCGTCACCACCTGAGCCTGCAGTTTATTGGACTATGATATTTCTTTTGTTATTGGGTTATCTCCTCAGCTCCCAGAACATTGTAAAATGTACCCTCCCTTTTTTGGTACTTCCCTATCAAATATGCTATTATTGTTATCATTTCTCTGTAAATTTGTAAACACGCTCTGATATTCCCTATGACTAACTTGGATTCTTCAGCCAGTGAAAAGAACACATGTCTTCTGTCTTTATGTAGTCAGGTTCAATTGGTCTAGCTTCAGAAACAGAACATCGATCAGTTTTTTAAAAGTGCCTTTGTGGGTATTGACCGTTCTTTATTGGAACTAGGCCCGCAGGAACTTGATGGTTTTCTGATTGGCAACATGGAAAATGACAGAAGGTAAATGAGTTAGATATAAGACTGTAAGGGTATTATGAGTTGTTAGTTTTAAACACTATTAGAACATTAGAATGTTGAGTACTCCATTGCAGACAATGGAGTGCTCTGGGCTTCTACGGGCCGGTAGAAGCCTGCAGAACAACATTCTAATGTTGTTTTTCTTTCACTGCTGCTGCTGTGAACAACGCCTCTCGGGGCCTGGGGGGACATAAATACCCTTGAGCTTCAAGAGGCATTTGTTTTACCAATTAGAACATTCTGCCCTCTAGGGTGGACTCTTCTAATAGCCTTAGAGCCCTCCTAGCGGGTTCTATCGGCCACTAAAGGCCCGCTCCCTTGTTAAACGCCCTCGCATTCGGCTCAGGCCTTTAGCGCTGGAGCGGGCCTTTAATGGCCGGTAAAGCCCGCTAGGTCGGGTTGTAAGGCTATAGGCTGGTCAAATGGAAGTTCACAAAACATAACTTACTGCTTGTATAAAGTAAGAGAGAAGCCAGTCAAAAATGTAAATGGTCACTGGGGATTTCAGATGAATTATTTCCTTAGCTCAGTGGACCATATGGATCTAGCTGATTGGGTGTTTTAAAGTACCTATTATGTATAAGACTAACATACCACATGGGTGCTTTTGAGTGTTCATGGAGGGGAGAGTGGAAAAAAGGATTGGGAGAGCATTTAGAAGACTCACATGGAGGAAGTTTATATGCTGGGCAGAAGACGTATGTCTTCAGATTTTTTCCAGGATCTTTAGATGGCTTCATCGAGTCAAAGAGAAATAAGTGAAGTATTCTAAATGTTTGGGCGTTGTCAATATCAGTCTTTCCCCCAAAAAGCCTGTCTCTCATCAGCAGGGACAAAAGGTTCTGAGATGCTCACTTTGGACTTCTGATTGGGTGAATGTGAATAAATAGTTGGAAAGAAATTGCAAAGCATTGTTCTCAAGGGCCTAAAACACAAGACCACAGTCTAAGCGACTGCAAATATTAAAATAACTGTAAAGGCGATTGTGTTTGTAGCCTATCTGCTATCTGCAAAATGTCAGTCTCGCCTTTTGTTTCTGCGACCTAATAAAGGATCCTAACCTAATGTTATTGCTCTTAGAATCTGAAAAATTCTCTTTAAAATAGACAATTCCTGGTATATTTTCATGCTGCAAGGATGAGGGTCTGAAATCCAGAAACCCCGCCACAGTGCAAAAATAATCTCAATTTATATGAAACCTGAAGAAGTGTCAACATGCTGTTTTAAACCAGTACTAGAAATGATATGGTGGATTTTTCCACAGATACACTTGTCTTTTGATATCTTAGACTGCCACTAGAAAAACACGCTAAAATGATTCAATATAAAAAAGTCACAGCACAACTCACAATCCTGTTGGTACCATTTGCAATACATTATTTTAAAGTAAATAGTTGTATTTTAAAACTTACAGTGTTAAACATTTGCAAGCTGTTGTAATATTTACTAAGCATTTTTCTTTCTGAAAATTCTGGTCCTGAACCATGCATTCTATTGTTAAAGGCTAGGCTTTTGTGCTGTCACAGTTGTGTCTCGAAACATTAGCAGCCTCCTTGAATGCATGCTGCAAGCAACTACCACCACAGGACAACTCAATTCTGGGGCCTGAGACAGAATTGGACTGATGCTATGATTTGTTTTTACATGACAAGATTCATCTTTGTGCCTCAACAACAAATGAAGAATATGAATCCAGGAATAAGATGAAGACACCATTTCATTTTTTGCTTTTTATTAAATCAGTTTCATAAATGAATACCAACTGTCAGGTAGGAACATGTACATTATCTTTAATGTTCCATTGCCCTCTGAAACCAGACTAAATCCTTCTGTTGCATCGTTTTAAAAAAAAGTCAAAGTCTTCTCATGGCTAAATTTACTTGAGCCAGGCTTATATGTGGCTATACGACCCTGGGTTTTTATGGAACTTGATGCATGTTACAATTTGCTTATATACCTATACAACCCTGGATTTGTATGGAACTCTATGGTAGTTACAATTTGCCTATGTATTTCCTATATTTACTTTGTAAAGCGCTCTGATACCCGCAAGGGTCTTGTTCGCGCTATATAAAACCTTCAAAATAAAAAAAATAAAAAAAATACATATTACACTTATATCAAACATGTAATTAGGCAATATTACCTTAGTGATCTACATATGAATCAATGATTATGCATGCCAGTAAGACATAGATATTGGACTAGGGCGAAACAGAGAGGAGGGAGGGAAAAGGATGAATAGTTAAGAGTATGCATGTTTCAATTATTAAGCATGCAAATCACTAAATGCATTCTATAGTGTTTAATACTTTTCTTCGTAATCTCATTTCATGAACTCATATCTCAACAGTAGCAGAAGCTCATCAATTAAATTTCCCCACTAATGGCACCCGTCTACTCTTCTAACCTCCTGCAAAAAGTTTTGTAGCCACCATCCGATGTCAGGTTTCGGTATTTGGACACCCTGGAAACCCCTGCCATCCCTTGATATGCATGTTGGTAAACAAGATGGAATGTATCACCAGACACAGAAACCAGGGGCTTGTAGCAGAGAAGGGAGTGAGAGAGAGAATTTTGGAACTGGAGCCCCTCTCCGAGATCTCATCTGTTTGAAGGGATGGCACCACTCTGTCTGGATGATACAATAGGTAGTAGTGCTGACCAGCTGTAACACAGCGGGCATATGATAGATAAAATATACCAACTGGCTTGCAAGTACAAGTAATTTATATAAGGTTTATGGGTTTCAGCAGCAGGTGATATGATGATGCTATGATGAGCCACAGCCACAGCCGACCTGGAATTAAGCCCAAGTTCCTTGATACTTTTGAACATGCATAGGTAAGAGTCTACAAGAAATGGGACTAGAGACAGCATGACCAGCTTTTCAAGATGGGGATGAAACTAAGGGAACCATAAAGAAAAAAAGAACTAACAATGAAGGGATGCCAAAATGGGCGCGACAAAGCAAGAATGGGAAAGTTAATGACACCACACAACATATTGTCAGCCACATGGTTCCTGAGTTCCTAAGATGAATAAAAAGGGTTCTATCCCCAATGACTCGGATATGACCCAACCCAGAAACTGAGAGTATTAGAGTTACTAACCATTAAAGGTCTAGTGTTCCTTTCGCAGCCTACATCGGCCAATTTTCCAGCACCTCCAGCAGTTGTGGGTCTATCATCTCACCTGAATTTAGACATCAGGGCTCGATAGATCCATTTCTGAGGACCACGACGTAGATCCATATTTGAAGGCAAAGATGAAATAGCATAATCATAGGTAATCTTCACAACACAGTGCCCATAACTAGATCAATTCTATTCAAAACATCATGCCTGAAATCTTTAGCTTTATTGCATGACCACATCATATGATCCAGTGTAACTATTTCTTGATTACAAGCCCAGCAGATATCTGAGGATGATAAATTCAAGTTCCACACATTCTGTCAGGCATCCAGTAAAGTGGAAATGTTGGTTTCTGCTGAATTAACTTTAAATTGAGATAAACATTAACGTAATTAATCATTTTACAGATCTTTGGCCATTAAGCAAGGCTAAACATGGGTCAAAGTATTGTCTGCAAGCTCTGCAAAGATTTTTTCACTGAAATTATGACCAATCTAGTCTTAGTAATATAGAAATTATGCTTGCCAGTTTGCCAAAATGTGCTTACAGAACTCATTAGTGTTTGACTGAATATAGGTCACTACAACACAAACCAGCACCACTGAAGAGATTACCACACATGCAAAACAACGGTTACTCTCCCTACACATTTATTTACAATCCACTACATGTACCATTATGACACACACCACAACCATTAATTTACATCCATAAAGGTATATATATATATATATATATATATATATATATATATATATATATATATTACCTACTGGCGGTCGCCAGTAGGTAGTTATAGTTAGGACCCCTTTTCCATAGGAAATCCGCAACATTCTATTTTGAATAACTTTGGCGCCGGTCGACGAATCCTCGCGAATTTTTCAAAATAGGTGGGGCGCTACGCTCCGCTCCTACCCTGAAAGTCTCGGGGGGATTCGTCAAGCGGGGGCTGAGATAAAAGGGGGGTCCCAAAACGCGTTTTTCCCATGCATTTTTCCATAGGACCTTTAGACAGGGCTACAGCCCGAACGGCTGAACAGATTTACTTGAAATTTGGCAGAGAGGTAGTCCTCAGGTCAAGGAAGTGCCTTTTGTAGGTTTGGTGTAAATCTGTTCAGTATTTCCTGAGAAAATAGCATTTAAAAGCATATATATATGTGGGCGGAGCCTAACCACACATCTCATCCTGAGATCTGATTGGCTGTCAGCACTTCATCCAAGAAGTGTTGGCAGCCATCTTGGGACCAATATACATAATAGCACCTCATTAAAAAGCATTGCAGTTAATAGAAGGTTTTAAGACTTTAGTTACATTATAAATCATTTGTTGATGGTACCATACTCATTTTAGGAATTGTGGTATGTTCTAAGGTGATTTCACCATGTGAAAAAGCCTTCTGCTGGGATATCATGATTGAGAGAAAAATATTTTCTCATGCTTTTACCACAGAGGTTTGGAAGGTGATCTATAAGCTAAACTGAGAGCTTATTTTCTGTAAATTCACATTATCTTTCTCAGTCATGTGAGAATGAAGTCTGACATTCTCAGTAAAACATGTACATCAAACAAGGGCAGAGACTGTCAGTTGATTCTTTTGTGTTCTACTGCAGCTTCCCAGAGTGTTCCAAAGAACTACTAGAGCGCTAACAGTCCTACCTATGATAAACGTATGGCACACCTGAAGCCATCTTGCTTGGAATAAAGTGGTAACTCTTAAAACATTTAATTTCAAAAGGAACAAAATGAGGGGGTTCATTTTTCCATAAAAAGTATGATTAGTGCTGCAGAAAGAAAAATTAGGGCACATTTTGAGTGACTTCTCAAATCCTCTTCTATTTCATTAAAAAATTCTGACATGCAGACTGAAACATGAACTTTCAATACCAGCAGCAGTTTTCCCTGGTGAGCAGTAGCTTTACTACAGTGATCTAATGAGCAAAAAGAGTGCTAACATTCTGAATTTATGGCAAATGTGTGACACATCTGAATGCCTTCTTGATGGAATCAAAGTAAAAAACTGAAAGTATTTCCTACTGAGGAGACTGCAGTAAATGAGGAAATTAGGAAACTTCATAACAAATAAGTCTCCCAAGATGGCCACCAGAGACAAAAGAGCCCAAATGTAGCCCAAATATCACCCAGATGTAGCCCAAGTATAGCCCAATGACAGAATGTCCCAGAATGTTCTTAAAAACAACTAGAGCGCTTACTGTCTTCATTATGACAAAAGTATGGCACACCTGAAGCCATCTTGATTGGAATAAACTGGTAACACTTAAAACATTTAATTTAAAAAGGAACACAATGAGGGGGTTCATTTTGCCATAGAAATTATCATTAATGCTGAAGAAAGAAAATGAGAGCACATTTTGAGTGACTTCTCAAATCCTCTTCTATTTCATTAAAAAATTCTGACATGCAGACTGAAACATGCACTTTTAATACCAGGAGCAGACTTCCATGGTGAACAGTAGTTTTACTACAGTGATCTAATGAGCAACTAGAGTGCTAACATTCAGAATTTATGGCAAATGTGTGACATATCTGAATACCTTCATGATGGAATCAACGTAAAAAACTGAAAGCATTTCCTACTGAGGAGACTGCAGTACATGAGGAAATTAGGAAACTTCATAACAAATAAATCTCCCAAGATGGCCACCGGAGCTAAAAGAGCCCAAATGTAGCCCAAAATCACCCAGATGTAGCCCAAATATAGCCCAATGACAGAAGTGTGCAAAACACTTATTATTTAGTGTTTTTGCAGTGTTATATAGTGCAGACTTGTCAGGTATTGGAGTGCTTTACATGAGCATTGGTTACATCACACAAGCACATATTCATTTTGGTTGTAGACATGGGGAGACTAAGTGATTTGACCAGAATCACAGAATGTCGAGCTGAAGCAGAAACTTCAACCTGGTTCCCCAGTTGCAAAGTCTGCAGTTCTGGAAGTAACACCAAATCCTCTCCCCTAAGTGCAACATTTAATCAAGTGGTCAACTGGATAAAAAAACATAAAGATAACAAATAATTTAAAAGTGCTTTGTCGCTATTTGAAAACTCAGACAAAATGTCCTTATTTTAGTCTTTTAGAGCACTAACCATAATTTTGATGCCAATAAGACCCTCTCATATATGTAATTTCTAAAGGAAATGCTCTAGGTATTACAGTTTTGATTACATCAAGATGATGTCAGGCGTTCCACACTTTTGTAATAAATATAGAATGTTAGCAATCTAGTTGTTCATTGGGATACTGTTGAGAGGCAAAGGCCAGGGGCACGGACTCTGAAAATTGAAGGCAGGTAGGAGAGTGCAAAGGCAACAATTTAACCACACTGAGCAGGCAGGAAGGGCCGTGGAAGCACAACAGACTATGGAGGGCAGTGGAAAGGGGGGCAGGGGCAACAAACCAACAATACAGGACTTGCAAGAGAGGCTGTTGGAGGGAAGATCTATTATGGGTCAAGGAAGCTAGAGGCGGTCCCCAGAGCCCCGGGAGCCACCACAGAACTGAGCAGGAGAGTGAGTCAGGGACAAAAGGGGCACCTTAATTTGAGCCGGGGTGCCTAGGAACGCTTGCTCCAAAAATGAAGAAAACAGACATATGAGACATGGAATTGATGGCAGAATACAATGGCAGTTTAATGAGAAGATACAACTTCAAAGAAACCGCAGAATAGAGACATAAAGTACAAAATACAGAATCCAGATAATCATACAGCTGTCATGATATTCTCTGTATCTCAATTAATGTACTGACAGAGAGAGAGAGAAAACACATCTATAAATGCATCATGAGAAACAAGTTACACCAAGGAAAATGTTACCTAGGAACACTCACGTTTACTCTTAGAGCAAGCATTCCTGCAATTACAATACAAAATCTTTTAAATGCAAAAGTAAAGAGAACAATGGTTAAACATAACATGACATTTCATATAGGTAAAATAGAATAAGATACTTCAAGCAAAGCAGAGCAAGACATTTTAAGCAAAGGAAGACAAGAGCTCCCAGCTCTTGGGGAAAACCTGCACAGCCTGTTAACCTACATACAGACGGCGAGGTAGTCCGTCGATATCTGTGGGTGCTCCCTTTTTATATCATTTTGTGGGCTCCTGTGCACGCTACATCTACCTACGTATGCTACCCAAAAGCTTCGTCTGCAGATTTTACCAGACATTTCGTCATTTACCCACTTAATGCTGACAATGGACTGGGTGAAAAGGTCAGTCTCTCAGGCCAATCGCTTATCGTAAGTTCCATAGAGCAAGCAGAAAATAATGGGTATTGTACGGGAATTCAATATATTCATGTACAAAATCTCCTCAGTTCTCCTAACTTGACGCTCTGCGGTTGCCACTTCCTTAAAAGCGGGAAACCTGCCCAGGAAGCAAGTACCAGTCCAGGATGCAGCCTACTGTATGTCGACAGCTTCAGTGGGATGTTGAACTTTGATACCGAGCACGGAGCACTCGGGTAGGGTGGGGGCTACTAGTTTGGAGCAGAAGGCCTCGCAGACCTGCCTTCAGACTGCTATACACTAAAATTGCAGAGCTATGGTCAATTTAACAAAGAGGCCTACATATTGAACAGAAGGGCCTACACAGGGGTTTTATGCTGGCTGAGTGGTAAGGATGTCTCAGGATAATTATATAGCAACACAGGACCCGCTGGTCAATTTAATACGGCCTACAAATGCGGCTGGCAGGGCAAGGACAAGGGTCTCATACTTCAGGTGTGGACAGAACGGGCCAGGGGGCCCCTGTGATACAAAATCTACCCTCCTTCAAGGCTGTGGCAATGTAATAGACCATTGTGGGCAGAAGGAAGAGGCAATGGTAGTACAACCATACATGCCAACAGACCCGATTCAGCCAGGAAACGTCCAATGTTTTTAAGCTCAAATGGGCTTTATTTGATCTGTCTCCTGTCTACAATATCCTCTTTTTCAATGTAACTCAAAGGGGAAAATCAATACCCCAGTTTTTTTTCAAAATCTCCCTCTTACCAAGTTCAAAATGTTCGCAAGTATGGTACATTGGATCATGGAAGGAAATGGGATAGGGACATGGACTTGGATAACAGAGGACAAGAGGGACATGGAGAGGTGCACCAAACTGACCCTGCAGGGCAGGCATCAGGGTTTGCAGCAGCACAATACACCACACAGGGCATGCAGGACGGGAGTGCAGCACAACAATCCATAGAAAGCAAGAGGGAGGGGACAGGACCATGCACATGGACAACAGAGAACAGAGGGGCAAGAGGCAATGGTAGCTAGCTGACCATAATGGACAGACAGGAGAGAAAGCTGCAGCATTACAGACCATAAAGGGCAGTAGGGACGGATCAGGGGCATTACAATGGAACAGACAAGCCAGGAGGGAGGGAGTAGGGGTCTTCACATGTAAACAGAGGGCTGGGGGCAAGGGGGCAGGGCAGGAGCAGCAAGATAGCCATGGAGGTCAGGCAGGATGGGCACTAGAAGCAAGACACACCATGAAGAGCAACAGTGAGACTGTGATGGCATACACACAGACCATGGAGGGAAGGTGGGAGGGGGTCAGGGGCAGCTAACTGACCACACAGGGAAGGTGGGAGGGGCCATGGCAGCACAGAAGACCAATGGCTATGATGGGCAAGAAGGAGGGTGCAGGGGCATGCACAAAGGACGATGGAGGATAGAAGGGAGGGTCAGGACCTGTGCACAGACAAGAAAGTTCAGGGGAAGGGACCTCACAACAGACCACACGGGGCAGGCAGGAGGAGCAGTTGCAGCACAACAGACCAGGGAGGGCAGAAGGGTGTGGCAGTACAATGGACCATGTAGGACAGGAGGAAGAGGATAGGGGCATGGCATGTGGACAGGCAGGGTGGAGGTGGCAGGGACAGGTTACAGTCATCTGACAATGCTAGGCAGGTGGGAGGGGAGTGGCAGCTCAACAGAACACTCAGAGTAGATAGGAGTGGCAGGTCCATGGGACATGGTGGGCAAAAAGGATGGAGCAGGGGCATGCACAAAGACATCGGAGGGCAGGGGGAAGGAGAATAGGGGCAGCAAGCTAAGCACAGAGTTTAAGCAGGAGGTCAATGATGGGGCATAGAATTGGGCAATGGAGGGCAGGAGGAGTGGACTGGTACATCATACTAAATTGAGGGCAGTGGCAGCACATCAGACCATGCATGGCAGGAGGGAGGAGGCTATTCCATGGATTCACACAACAGAGGATAGGGAGGAGGGGGATGGGGCAGCAAGCTAACTGTTCAGAGAAGGCGGGTATTAGGAACTTTATTGTTTTTAAAACATTGAGTCTGTGCGAACTACTTAAAATATGAACAAGTATGCAGCATAATCTCACTTTTATTCAGGAAGAAGAGGACGTTTGTGACTGTGACTCCGGGCTCACTTGGCAGAAACACCCCTGACCCTCCACCCCCTATCGCAAAATGTAATGCCCGTGAAAAGGGTAGGTGAACACAGTGTTATATAGAACATAGTCCTGAGAGCACGATTGAAAATGAAAACTAGATATAGTGTATGGTATAAACTATGCACCAAAAAGTGTGATATAAGATGAACCGGGCGTGAAATATAATATGCAATACATTGTGCGCAATGACAGATTCATTGGAGAGCGCGAGATAGCACAGGCACTAGCGCGTGCTATGCAATATGCGCCTTGGAGTGTAATATGCACAGGGCAGTGTTGTGTAACCTAACTAGTCTCTAAAGTTGTAATATAAAATATGTGCTGGGGAGTGTAACGTTGCATATGCACTGTGACACAGATATGGATCGCAGATTGTAATATGTATGGCATAGCACTGTGCGTTATAACATAGGCATCGAGGAAGGCACGTTAGATGGGGCAATATAACCCGTGCGAAGACAAGTGTGGCATGACATATTCACGGGGTGGTGTTACAGTGCACATGGGCTAGAGAGTGTCATAGCATATGCACTAGCTAGTGGAATACAACACAGAGGTGTGTGGCACTCGGCAGGCAATGGTGGGTGTAACACAGCATTGGGCTCTGTCAGGAGCGCGCTGTGACTCTCAAGTGATGTTCGTCCCCTTTCCAGAGAGTAAAATAAAAAGTATTACACATCCGGCAGTGGATGTGTGTTTTATTAACCGTGAGGGGGGTTTCTTGCATAGTTTTGGTCGAATTTTTGTCGAATCCCCTTTGAATGGCTTGGTGTGCATGTGTATTAAATGTGCCCGTCAATAGCTACCCATGTTTGTATAAATAAACGACAAGGGTGTCTACCGGGATTAGGCACGGTAGGGCATCAGACATGTCAGAGCTTCACTAGTAGTGTAAATACATTCCACGTGGATTCATTGCATGCATAGTCGCCTTTTAATGAATATCCCGCAAATCGTCATGGTGATAGGTACGTACGGTTTGTCCAGCATGTCCTAGGTGTGTCTATAAATAAATATTTTTTTAAAATAATAAAAAACAGTGGTCGGCCCTAGGGATTGGGGTCAAAAAAATATAATTAGGAGACAGGCCCTGGGGGATGGGGTCATCAGGGCCAATAAATTAGAATAAGAAGGGGAACCACACAGCCCCCCTTCTTAAAAAATTAAAATAAATAAAAGACTGGCATCGTGCCGGAGGCCATGCCCCCTCCGTGCAGCACTCTGCAAACGCGCCCCCAACAGGCATCTCCAGTATGCGCCAGGGAGCTGCGCTGCAGACAGGTGTTCTGAGGCCAAGCCCTTTTTTACACCTCTCTGCAACGCAGCTCTGTGGCGCTTACTGGAGGTACCTAGTGGTCTAGTTTGACCCTAGGGACCCTTAGGATTCAAGGGGACTTAATCTCTCAACTTAGAACAGCCACAGGGCACGTTTACACAGTGGTGAAGGGAGGGGACGGGGCCTGAGGTGACGTGTGCAAACACGCACTATGGCACGTTTTAAATTGGGGATATAATTTCCCTTCAATACTGAGGGCCCCTGGGGGCTAACTAGCCCACCAAGTGCTTCCAGTAAGCGCCACTGAGCTGCATTGCAAGGAGGTGGTCCAGGCCGTGCCACTTTTTACACCTCTCTGCAACACAGCTCTGTGGCATTTACTGGAGGTACCTAGTGGGCTAGTTGGACCCTAGGGACCCTCAGGATTCAAATGAACTTAATCTCCCAACTAAAAATGGACACAGGGCGTGTTTACACAGTGGTGAAGGGAGGGGACGGGGCCTGAGTTAACGTGTGCAAAAACGCCCTGTGGCCTGTTTTAAGAGGTAGTTTTAATCCCCATGCCCTATTATGTACTAGGGGCTTACAGAGGAGGTCATGCTAATCACAGGGGGACCCCAACGCATAATGTTCCCTAGTGTATGTAGGTGTTTTCACTGTATTCTAAGTGTCTTTTAACATAGCACTGGCTCTAGGACTGGCTAGTCAGACTCAGTTACCACCAGTATCCGTCTGAAAAAGTTGAGGGTACAGGATGATTTTGCAACAAGGCTTCTTTCTGCTCTTCTTTTTGTTCTTTCTGCACGTTATCCTTCTTCCTGCACTTATCTTCGTATTTGAGGACTTCTGTTGGTCCTTTCTGCACTTCTTTTGTTTCTTTCTGTGCATTTTTTCTTCTTTCTTCACATGTCCTATCTCTGTAGGCATAGTTAGAAATTAGCATTTAAAAAACCTTTGAAATTCACAGAAAAAACCATAGGTTTCAGGCACGTTATAGTTAGGAATTAGCATTTAAAAAACCTCAGAAATTCACTGAAAAAACCATAGGTTTCAGGGGTGTTATAGTTAGCTGGACTTTTCACTTGTACAAAACCATTGAAATTCCCCCGTTATAGTTAGTTCAGCTAACTATAACTCGCGCGCCCGCAATGCACTGCTGATGACGTCACATATTACATCACTCATGACATGGTCAGTGACATCACTCATGACATCACTGATGACATCTCAAATGACATCACTGATGACATCACTGATGACATCATCCTTGTGATAGAGTGGCAGACCTCCTCTCACCCTAATATAACCTTTGATACACACATTCAAAAATAGAGACTAAAATTTTCAAAACAATGGACATACCAATACCAGTTACAACAACCTCTTCAGTAATTCTAAGATCCACATACACATCCACTCATTCACCAACAGTCCTATACAGTCACTCATACATGTACTCACTCATCATATGTACTCATGCACCTATACATCCTGTTACACAATGCCACTCATCCATAGAGTTACTCACACACATAGTCACTCATGCTAATAAAGAATCAAACATACATTTACTTGCATATACAGTTATACACACACCACCACACTTACTTCTACGGAAACTTACACATACTTAGTCTTTTAAACAATCACTTATAGAAACACATACTTATTCATACAGGGACTCTTTCAATCTCTCACTCTCACATATACTCACATATATACACCAATAGTCACATATACTAGTTTAAAACATATGTAGTTACTCATAAAGACACTATTGAGACAGTCATTCACTCACTAACACACCCATACACACACTCATCCACCCATACAGTCCTGCACACATGCTGTGTTCAACACATACAAACAGTGAGTCACTCATTCATGCACCTATGCACTACGTAATACCCCCCACCGAACCATGCAGACACTCAGACTGATACTCAAAAAACCAACTAATAACCTATATAGACACCCATGTAGCTACTCACCAACCCATGCAGCCACTTATACACAGTGAGAGACTGATACAGATATTTACATATTTAAACATTACTCACTAAGCCATGTATTCACTATGATACACTTAATCAGTCAGTTACACAATCAATTTTTCAAAAACAAATCATCCATTTAGACACTTATATACCCATTTATTCTTCCATCGACCTTGAGATATACATATATAAAACATATTTAATTTTCAGAAAAACACACATTCACTGGATGATGTCATCAGTGATGTCATCAGTGATGTCATTTGAGATGTCATCAGTGATGTCATGAGTGATGTCACTGACCATGTCATGAGTGATGTAATATGTGACGTCATCAGCAGTGCATTGCGGGCGCGCGAGTTATAGTTAGCTGAACTAACTATAACGGGGGAATTTCAATGGTTTTGTACAAGTGAAAAGTCCAGCTAACTATAACACCCCTGAAACCTATGGTTTTTTCAGTGAATATATATATATATATATATATTTATATGTGTGTGGGGGGGGAGGCGCTAGGGGGCGCACACGCAAAATGGCTAAATGGCTGCACTGACGCGAGGCTCCGGTGCCCCAGGCTGCAAAACATAAAATTATCCTTTCCGGTGAAATGCCACACAACTTTTGGACTAGAACTGTTCAGTGCTCTCGCCGAGCTCACGAAAGGCAGTGTCTGCAGAGAACGCCAGCAGAAGTTGAGAGCGGAGGTGCAGTGGAATGGCCAGTGATGGCACTGCAGGCCCCGACAGCGTTGGCTCCCTGTATCTGAGCGGGGGCAACGAGAAAGAACCACAGCGGCGCCAAAAGGCACTGTGTACCGATGCCGGGCCCCCGCAGAGGAGCGAAGGTCATGTGCAGCCCGAAGGAGCAATGTACACCCAGAGCAGCAGGCGGGGACCAAATCAGGTCCATATTCCAAAAGTGAGGTGAGGAGGAACGTGGAAGACCCCATCCTTTAATCACTGAGAAAACACACCCTCGCTGAGAGATTTGGGATATGGGCAGGGATATAAATATTAAGTCCTTCGCTCTTATGTACAATTCCCCGATATCCCGACCAATGTGGCTGCCAGTATAATTAGGAGCAATTTAACGATCCTATCGTCTGAGAAAAGGGGACATTGGGAAATATCCCAAATAAGCAGTACAGACGAACTGTTCTTGTTAAAAGGCCACACGCTCCCTGCCAACCAATCTCTTGTCGCGGAAAAGACGGGATAGAATACAAATTAGGAGCATAGGCCACACTTGCATACCCTCTGTGGGCAATATCCACCACAACAGGGGCTGATTGATAAATTTAGCATGCAACAGCTAAGCCTCTAATCCCGCTAGACTGGACTGGGCCATCACCCTATCAATGCACAGTAACGATCTGAAGCGCTGAAAAGGAGCACATAACACACTTCAGCCAGCAACACAACAGAAAGGGGCGGAACTGAAGGCAAACTATCTAAACTGCCCTTTGAGCCGTGCTTCACGTCCACAATAAGACGACCCTGGTCAGACATTGGACAGATATCCCCTCGGACGGCCCCGATGAAGACTTGAAATCCCTCCTCCTTACCATGAAATGCAGTCTTACGTCCACCGACTCGGTGATGGACTCTATGTCGGCTCGTAAGGACACTGTCGCTCAATAAAAAATGAAAAACATGAGAGCCGAATCACAGTAATTGAGAACAGGATATCGGAATAGGAAGACACATCCGAGGGCAGGAAGGAAAAACTACTACAAATGGACCGCTTATTGAAAGTCATTGCAGCCTAAAATAAAGACTTAGAAGTGCGCTCAAGGCATAATAATATACGCATACTAGGCATACTGTTGGACTTGGCCCTTTTTGCAGGGTTATCCCTAAACTTTTTGCCTTTCTCCTAGCCTTTTTTCTGACATGGTGTTGGGGGTTTTAGGACTCTGGGAACTTTAGCACTGCTCTCCAGTGTAAAGTGCATGTGCTCTCTGTGATAAACATGGTAAGATTGGCCTACACCTGTTTGGCCTATTTAGTTTACCTGTCAGTCCCTTGTAAAGTGGTATCTCATATACCCAGGGCTGGTAAATTAAATGCTACTGGTGGGCTTGCAGCGCTGATTGCGCCACCCACCAAAGTAGCCTTGCAAGGGGCATGGCCGAGCCAAGCAGCAAGATGGACGCTTAGTTAAGGGGCTCTGCTGGCCGAGCACGATAGCCGCCAAATATCCTGCAGTAAATTACCTCATCCTGGCTCCAAAGTACAGAGCATAAACGCGGAAGACGGAGCAACACACATTGCTGTGACCGGTGTCCCGAAATTCAATCGCCAACTGCTGGGATCGCCGCAGCAACTTTGCGGCCTGGATCTGGTGGCGCGAGGCCGAAACTCTGGCTGGGACGGCACCTGGGCCGGGACGCGCGGACTGCTAGGACCGAGTGCAAGCTCTCCGACTAACGGTTGTGGAGGGCACGTCGGAGCGGAGCATGCCAGCGAGAGGGCCAGTGAAACAGTGTGGGGGGGCCCGGGGCCTGTACCGCTTCAGACAACGAAACTGAAACAACAGGACCTGAGGGACGAAGCCGCGGCTGCAAACAGGCCACGAACAGAAGCCGCATCGAGAGCTGGCTCGGGCTCGCTGCGGGGACAGACAGCGCCCACTAACGAATGGTCCTTTGAGGCGCTTCCCCCCCCCTGCTGGGAACAATCGACTGAGCCGATCCACAGCGCTGAAGCGGGGGACTGCGGACGCGGTTCCCTGCAAGTAGCGACAGACTGGGGAGACTGATAAAACACCACCGGAGCTGCGGGAAGGCCTGGGAGGACAACAACACATACTGCATGGGCCTACTCCCACGGCGCTGAGGTATGAGACTGCATTCCATGAAGGGAGGAGTCGCAGGGATCAGCGTTCGGCCTTTTAATGCTACTGCTGCAAGCTGCCATTGAACTAGGCCTGGGCCCATTGACTAAGACAGAATTCGGCTCAAAGGTCGTTGCGCATTAACCAGACCCAGTTGCTGACGAACCAAGTGGGTGGTGAGAGAGACCTTGCACAGTAAGTACAGATATGCGAGGTGCGAGGAACTGGCGCTTCACTGATTTGAGACATTGGGTCGTGGGGCAGTGCCGGCCCGTAAGGCAAAACGCGCCCCGGGGTCGGTCCTGTCCTCGATTGAAGATCTGAGAGGCCATCCTTATCAGCCATGTCTCACAATATATGCCTTGAGGTTACGGCTGTCGCGCTGCGGGACAGGCCCTGACTGGAGTTTTAGGAGCGAAACAGGAAGTAAGCAGCCACACGACAGCCCAGACTGAAGCTCAGCAATGTTCAAAAAGGTCACCGGAGGGGACTGTCTGGCAGGGTGAGTGGGCGGCATAGAAGAGAAGAGAGAAGGCCTTACCGCGAGGGAGTGGAGGATTGGTGATATCCCGGGCGTGATATAGCGGAGGGGTGTCGTTGCCGTCCTGTGGTGTGGTTCCGGGTGTGAGTCAGATCCCCCCACCCATACAGAGGGCTGATTCAAGGTACTGTGGAAGTGCTCTCCTCGTGCTTCTCCTGGTGGACGGCCCAATTGCGCCTGCGAGACACCATTGGGAAGTAGTGCTTAAAAGACATCAATGCTGACGATTTCTTAGCCTTGCCCCTCGGACAAGGACGAAGTGCTTTTACCCCCTAGATGGTATTGCCACAACGCAAAAGTAAAATGGGTAAGACAGATAACAAACAATCGAAAATATCTTTTGACAAACGTACCACTAGGCAAGCTGACAGTGAGCTGATGTCACAGTCGATTGTGCCTGAAACGCAGCTGGAACCGGAACAGGAGGAAGACATAATGACAATGCTGCATGATGTAAAATTCTACCTCAAAGAAATAGACAGGATGGATAGTTAGATCCAGTCAAGAAAGCTATGGGGCATTCCCATGGGTTTCAGCGTTCCCAGGAGATAGTCCCATTCTCCTGAGTTGGACGCCTTCGTGTCGTCCGGAAATACCGCCACTGCTGCTATTTTGGAGTCTATGTCATGCATTATTGAGAATAGCGTGCAGAGGCCATGGGATGTAGCACGTCCCAGGATGAACCCTGCTTGGTCTGGAAGTACAAGGGACTCCATTATGAGACTTAGTCTGTTAGATAATACTTTACCTAAAACTTTAGCATCACTATTAATTAATGAGACTGGTCGATATGACTCACACTGCTTTGCTGGCTTACCAGGTTTAAGTAAATAAGTTATAACTGCTTCCCTCATGATCAGTGGTAGCATACCTATTTAACTAGCTCCTTCATACACTTTTTTTAGTATAGGGACTAGGCATTCTGAATATGTTTTGTATAGTTCGAACTGCCAGTTGCAAGCACTTGTCTCAGGTGAGAGGTGTTGACTCGCTCCTTCTCACAAGGGGGATTTGAAGCCCCTGCTCTGGAATTATGCTATTACTGTGCACAGACACACTTTGCTACATACTGGTTTCACCGCCTGACGTACATGCCACACCTAGCTGTGGACCCCACTGACAGGACACATAGAGGTACACCCCAAAATTTGAGATGCAGACCCTAGCACTGTAACATGCACCACTTTGGCATGGCGGCACTTAGCAGAGATGCTGGACACTCTGATGCTATACTCGCCCGATTACCCTTTGCATACCACCCAGAAATAAAAGTGACTCAGGAATTTGGTTGTAGACAACTACTTAGTAAAGCTCAGTTACAAACATGTAGTCACCTATATGATAAAGGGAAATTCGGGACGAAAGAGCAATTTCCGCAATTACCCCTTCATTTCCGCAGAAACAGCCGGTCCTGCCTTTACTGCATGTGATACTACAATCTGACACGCCAACACATGTGACATCCCTTCTCTACCATACCACACAAACATCCCGTAAGGTAGACCAGACGAGATCACAAGTAAAGTGGGAGACTGACCTAGGCAGTGCCCTAGTAGACAAGCAGTGGGAATACTGCTATAGACAGACAGGATACATCACTGCTAATAGTCGACTACATATGATACACTATAAATTTCTTCATAGACTTTATTACACACCAGTAAAGATGTATAAATTTCACTTGAGGGATAGCGATAAATGCAATCGCTGCGGTGAGGAAGCTGCAGACTTCCTTCACCTGGTATAGGAATGTGCAGAAATCAATTGATTCTGGCATCAGGTATTTTATGCATTGACCCAAATGATCAGATCTCCCCTGCAGACATCGCCGGTCACAGCCTTACTAGGGTATACAGAGGATGTGGAGGCCACATACATTAAGTACACAGCACTGCGGTTGTTATTAGCCAAAAGCATGGTTGCTTGCAGATGGGGCACGGGAAGGGCATCCAAATTCAAGGAGTGGATTTGAGATCTCATTTTCTGGCATGAGCAGTCACTTACATACGTGGAGCTGCTTCCGCTACCTTCTAGACTAAAGGATATCTCGGATCCTTTGAACATGTATATACTGGCCAATCCAATATAACTTACAGGGATAGGCAATCAGAAAAGCCATAAGAAATAGTAATGTGGCAGCAACAAAAATTGTGTATATGTAATCATATATACCCCTCCACATAGATGTGGTGAGTCACAGGGAAGGGAGAGATCTCACAGTTCAAATAAATACAAGCCAAGGAAAATGTTATAGTATGATGATACGAAGTTGACAGAATTTAAAATGGCAAAATCTGATAGTATTTGGTAGCTCAGTTCAACAATGTATCTGCAAACTCTAAAACTGTAATTGTGGCTCTATTAACTGGTAAACTGTATTGAATACATGCTGCTGATTTGGTTATATTTGAAATGTAAATAAACAAATTAAAGGAAAGATATATGTGTGTGTGTGTGTGTAATATAGATAGATAGATAGATAGATAGATAGATAGATAGATAGATAGATAGATAGATAGATAGATAGATAGATAGATAGATAGATAGATGGATAGATGGATAGATGGATAGATGGATAGATGGATAGATGGATAGATGGATAGATGGATAGATGGATAGATGGATAGATAGATAGATAGATAGATAGATAGATAGATAGATAGATAGATAGATAGATAGATAGATAGATAGATAGATAGATAGATAGATAGATAGATAGATAGATAGATAGATAGATAGATAGATAGATAGATAGATAGATAGATAGATAGATAGATAGATAGATAGATAGATAGATAGATGTGTGTAAGGTTAGAGTGACGTTATAGTTAGGCTCAGATTTCACTCATACAAAACTAGTGAAATTTAGCAGTTCTAGTTACCGGGTGCTAACTATAATTTATGCCCCCACAAGGCACTGCTTATGACCTCACATATTACATTACTCATGACATGGTCAGCGACATCACTGATGACATCTCAAATGACATCCGTGATGACATCTTTCACAGAACCTCTCAAACACCCACTCACACCCCTCTGCAATCGCGTATACACCCACTCACACACCCACACAAGCACTCACATATCTATTCACAGATCCATACAAGTACCCACACAACCACTCAATCATCCATACAGTTGCTCACACACCCACTCACTCACTCATACAGCCACTCACAAAACTACTCACTTACCCATACAGCTACTCATACAACCAGTTACTCATCATTGCACCGACTCATGCACCCACTCACTGCCGAGACATCAGTGATGTCATTTGAGATGTCATCAGTGATGTTATTGACCACGTCATGAGTGATGTAATATGTGGGTCATAAGCAGTGCATTGTGGGGGCAGAAGTTATAATAAGCTCAGTTAATTGTAACTGCTGAATTTTACTGGTTTTGTACAAGTAAAATCTGAGCCTAACTGTAACGTCCTTTAACCTTTGTTTTTTTCAGGGAATTTCAAGGTTTTTTTAAATTCTAATTCCAATATATAACATCAGTGTAACATTTGTTTTTTTCAGCGAATGCTTAAAAAAAATTGTATTTCCTAACTGTAACCTTTGAGAGTGGGCGTGGAGTGCCTGTGTGGGTCTGTGAGTGGGTGTGTGAGTATCTGTGTGGGTCCCTTAGTGGGTGTGTGAGTATCTGAGTGGGTCTGTGAATGCCTGTGTGGGTCTGTGAGTAGGTGTGTGAGTGTCTGTGTGGGTCTGTTAGTGGTTGTGTGATTGCCTGTGTGAGTCTGTGGCTAGGTATGTGAGTGGCACTGTGGGTCTGTGAGTGGGTGTGCATGGCTCTGCAGGTCTGTGAGTGCCTGTGTGTCTGTAGGTGGTTGTGTGAGTGGTGCTATGGGTTCCGGGCATTACTTAAGAAATTTAAAAGGCAGAACCATGGACTCTGCTCTCAGCAGAAGATAACAAGAAAGAACTAACCCTGGGTGTAGTTCGCGTAGTAGCGCACGCGTAGCAACGCGAAGTGCACTTTGCACTATGCGAGATACGCGTAGCACTACGCGATCTGCGTAGTGCGCTGTTTGCGATGATTGCACAGTGCCGGATGTTTGTCCGCACTGTGCAATCATTGAAAACGGCATCTTGCACAGTGCGAGCTGTCGTTTTCTGCCGCTCGAGTAGATTTTTACTCGAGCGGCAGCCTTCTCAAGGCGGACTAGTAGTTTCTCATAGTGAGCGGTCGCGAGCATACGCGACCATTCGCAATGAGAAACCTGACCTCCCCGCGTTGAGAATCTCGCCGGGAGGTTTATTTTCCACGCTCGCGATCGGCAACTTGATGTTGCTGATCGCGAATGAGGAAAAAGTCTTGCCGGGATATCATTTTGCTCGCTCGCGGTCGCCAACTTGACATTGAGGACCGCGAGCGAGCAAAAAATGCCAACTACGCTACGCGATTTTGCACTGTGCTACGTGCAATTCGCATAACGCGAAGTAGCACAAACAACGCAAACTTCACGAGCGTAGCGTAGTTGTCCTCCCAGGGTTAGAAAGAACCCCCTCATCACAGTCACTACATGAGATGTTGCAATTAGAAAAAGCAAGCATGCAAACACCCCTATCAGGAATTACTTTCTTAAATTTTCTTTCATTAAACACCTTCAGTTATATACAAATTAACACAAATTTATCCATAGAAGGAAGCTTGCAGAAGCAAACCGGAACACAGGGAGTTCCAAATGGATAGATCTTGAATGAAAGAATAATAAAGAAGATTATAGCACAGTTTACAGGCATATACACATTAGGACATTTAAAACAAAACAAACAATGAGTTCACTCAAGTGGATTTAGCTCATTGAGTTGTACCGAGAGTGAGCTCCTCTCTTATTTTCCAATCTATAACAGGAGCCCAAATAATGTTCCCTAGTTTCCTTGCCTTCCATCCTTTCTTCTCATACAGTCCCTTTTCCAAGTTGTTACATAGCTAAGAGTCTTGAAAGCGATTGTTGAAATGAGGAGGGGTTAGGGTCCACCCAAGCAGAAGAAATACTTATTCTGACCACCGCCATGGCACGAAATATAAATTCACGATGATCTAAGACTGAACCCCGTCAAGCCACACCAAGCACCATCAGCTCTGCAGTGAGTTTTATTTGGATCCTCAGAGTTCACCCCAAAAATTGTTCTATAGCTTTTTTAAGGGGTTCCAGCGCTGGGCAAGAGGCAAACATATGGACTAAATCTATGTCATCACCCTGGCAACGGGGGCAAAGAATACCATCCGTCCCCCCCATGGAGCAATCTTAGCCGGGGTTTGATAAAGAGAAAAAAATTGTTTTAAAATATTGGGCTTGAAGACTCGCAACTCTTAAAACCATATTGCCAAGCTTAAGTGACCCCATAAACTCCTCCCCTTCAACATTCAGCGTCCGCTGCAATTTCTTAAAGTGTTTGTCTAAATCAACGCCCTGTAGTTGTGTCAGCTCCCTATAAATCCGGGTGATAGAGCACCCATCTGAGTTTTGAACGGCGTCCATTACTGGATCTCTAGCAAAAGCTTTGTCTCCTCCCTTTTTCCGTAAGATAGATGAACGAATCTGGAGGAATTAAAAAAATTCCCTGCGAACAAGGTTATAAAGAGCTTGGGCTCTTTCAAATGTAATTATTCCATCAGAGTCAAAGATCCCCCATCTTCTTCACCCCCAGAGTGTCCCAATGCCGCATAATTCCATCCTGAAATATATTGGGGAGGGATGGGTTCCCAAACAGAACAGTATAATAATTCATTCTCTCTAACCCCAGCTTTTTTCTAACACCAGTCCAAACCACAGCTGCTGCGCCAAGGGTCTTACATTTTACTTTTTTTATAGTAGGTGGCCTTGGTGAATCTCAAAAGCCAATTGTGGGCCTCTTTTTCAAGCAGTAGTTCGTATACGTCCGGAGGAGCGTCATTCCTTGATCGATCAGTGACCTTCCCCCCAATAACCCTCAGATGTATTGGATCACCGCCTCCCAATAATATGTTTATAGATCCGGGACTGCTCAGCCCCCCCTTTCCCTGCTTAAAGTCATGTATCTGAGTGCTCTTCTTGTTTTACCTTGAGCCCCAAAAAAGCGATTAAACAACCTGTCCATTTTTTTAAACTAGTAGTTCTCAAATTTTAGGGGTATCGTTCTAAATAAATACAAGACTTTTTGCAGAAACAGCATCTTGATAATATTACAACGTCCCACAATCGAGAGATGTAAATTATTAAGTCTATCAAAGTCTTTCTTAGCTTTTTGAATCACAGGGGCAAGATTTTTTCAACAACTTTGCTCGAATTGGGTGTTATGGTAACCCCAAGATAGGTGGCAGACTCAATCACCCGTAGATCGGGTATAGAAATTCTGCCATTTACAACAATTTGTGTCTTTTCCCTGTTGAGATTATAGCCTGAAATCATTCCAAAGCATTCTGCCTCCTGCTCCATCAAGGCCCTAGACGGATTTGCAGTGGTTATTGCCAGATCATCTGTGTAACCCAAAATCTTAGTATCAAATCCATTGAATTGCCTTATTTGCCTCAATTCTCCTGATCAGGGGATTGATATAAAATGCAAATAGGAGGGGAGAGCATGGACACCCCTGTATTATCCCCCATGTGATATCAATTGGGTCACTCTGCCCTCCCATCAGCCAGAGTCGAATCTTGGTGCTCCTATAAAGTGTTTGGATTGCTTTAATTCACCTCTTTCCAACCCCCACATTCTCAAGAGCGACCAAAAGATAGCCCCAAAAGACCCTATCGAACGCCTTCTCTGCGTCTAGCAAGATAAGCGCCATAGGGTCTTGTGTAACAGAGGTACCATAAAACAGGGTAACAACCCTGCAAATATGTTCAGCAGTGCCTCTTCCTGGGATAAACCCGTGCTGGTGGGGCGAGATCACCTTCCCAATCATGGAACTTAAACGATTCACAAAAAAAGTTTTTAAAGTTTTTGCGCCGCTATTAATCAAACTAATCGGTCTGTAAGAGCCAGGTTCGTCAGAGGGCTTTCCTTTCTTTGAAAAAATAATCATGCTAGCCTCCGCCCATGACTCTGGAGGTGTTTCCCCTTTCTGTGCCTGGCGCATTACAAAACTTAAATCCTCCCTCAAAAGTGAATTTTTAAAAAATAAAATTCCAATGAGATTTGGTCTGGACCGACTGCTTTTCCTGATGGCAGTTCCATGAGGGCTTTTTGAATTTCTACATCTGTGAATGTGTCCTCTAGCGCCTTTGAGTCTTCTTGTGATAGTGTCTCAAAAGTGAGAGATGATACATAATCTATAATATTCTTGGGCTCGCAATGCCCATCTTCACTATATAACGTCCCATAATAATTTTGAAAAACAGTGCGTATCTCACTGGGTATTATAACTACTTCCCCCTTTGAACTTTTAATCTCTAAGATATCTCCTGCAGTTATTTTCTGTCTTGTCCTTGCTGCTAACATATGCCCAACTTGTTTACTATATTCATAGCAAGATTGCCTCCAGGCTAGGTCGTTTCCTGCTACTCTGACTGCCATGTATTCACCTATTGCAGCCTTTGCTAGCGCCAATTTCTGCAGGATCTCGTCTGTATTTGAGCCATTGGCGATAGCCCTAACCAGCTCTTCTTCTAGGTCTGATATATTACTATACATGGACCTTATGTCTTGTTTAATTTTTTTATTCCGGTTCAACGAGAAGCTCAGAGTTTCCCATGTTATTCCAGCCTTTAAAGCGTCCCAAACTATTCCATACCCAGCGCTACCCCCTTTTGCTCTCTAGGAACTCCCCAAGCCATTTACCCATATGTAGTGCGTATTTTGGATCATGCAGCAGGGCTTGCTCAAAAGCCCAAGTGTGTTGAGGTATCCCCCCACAGTGCTTTGAACTCCTAGCACAAGGGGATTGTGATCGGAGATAACCCGGGGAAATTTTCTGATGGTGCAGGTGGGAAGGAGAGAGGGCGAGACCAAAAAATAGTCTAGTCGGGCTAGGGCTTTGTGTGGAGTCGAATAATATGTGCTGCCCCCCTCCTGTGGCTTTAGTTGCTCCCAGGCATCCACCAGCCCATTATCCTCCATCATTTGAATAAGGACCTTATGCACTTTTTTTTCTCGGCCTGTATAATTACTTGGGTTTGTCTTCCAAAGCCCCCCATACCATTAATGTTAAGATCCCCACATACGATGAGCGGCAAGGGCCATTTAGCCAGTTCCACTTTGAGAAATTCAAATATCTCCGGATCATCCCCTGTTGACCCATAAATTGAGCAAAGCGTAAAGCTCATTCCCTGCTCTTGGCCTTCAACAATTGCCCATCTGCCTAGCCTATCTGACAAACATGTTTTGCACACAAACCCCTCCTTCCGTGCCACGATTGCCCTCGCGTCCTAGTCCCCTGTGTGGTGTGAGTTATCAGGTGAAATCCCAACTGTTCTAAAAGAAACTTGCGCGTCCCTTCGATGTGCGTCACTTGTAAACAGATTTTGTCAGCATGTAGTTCTTTAAGTTGTTCCTTAACCATCCTGCGTTTAGCAGCATCGTTCAGCTCGCATATATTGATCATTGATTTACGCATAAAACAAATGGGTTACCAGCCTGTCCCCTCAATCCTTCCTTTCCCTTTTCTGTTTGTTGCAACCCCTCCCTAGCTTCCTCATTTGATGGTGTTTGTTTTAATTTTACACCCCCAGTCTCCCTACCGACAAGCTGTCGCTAGACACCCTCTTACCCTCCCTGCCCTAAGGCCCTGCTCCCTGCTCCCCCACCCCCCACCTGCAATGTGAGACAAGCAGACCGAAGGTCTCTGTGATGGAGCCTGATGCCCTTTGATGTCTACCTATTATGTGTCCCTTTACCCAATCCACCCCTATTTTTTCAGTATATCATTGCTTAATATTACCCCCTTTTTTTTATTCTCCCTTTTCCCCCTTCTTTTCTTTTCTTTTTTTTTCCATCCCTATGTGCTCCCCCCTGCCATGAAGGCTATCCCCCAGAGGAGAATAGAAGACAATTAAGCATAGAGAAAAATGATAGATGAATTAAAGAGCCGGAAAATACATCCCCTTCCTTAGTTCAGTCTAGCTAGCTAAAAGCGAAAATTATAGATCCTTGCCATTAAGTTTTTAGTTCCTCAATATAGTCTTTAGCTCGGATCTCAGACGTAAAGACTCTTGTAGCATTCTTATGGATAATCTTCAGTCGGGCAGGGTTCATCAAGTACGCTTGTGCTCCTATGGCTTGACAGGGCTGAATCAATTCTCTTAGTTTCCATCGTCACTCTATGGTCACATGGCAATAGTCTGGTTTTACAAAGAAGGACTGATTTTCATAGGTCCATCTAGCGTTCAGGCGAGCCTTTGTATATACCTCCTCTCTCAGCAAAAAGTTCCCAAAATAAATTCGCATTGCCCTTGGCATTGTTGTTCCTTCTCTGCCAGGCTACTGTGATTTTTTTCAGGGTCAAAGGGAAACGGTGAACACGCTGCAACTCTGTCTCCCAATTCCAGTGTTGGAGCACTGGAAAGGATCCCTTCATTAGTTTCAGCATATAGGCCCGTATGTCATTCCGTTTTACTCCTTCTTCTATGCCAAGAATCTGTAGATTATTCCGTCTTTGTCTGTTCTCAAAATCTTCCATCTTCCATTGGAGATCCGTGAACTGCGTTGTGTAAGATTCAGTTTGTGCTTGAGTTCTGACCAAGCCATCTTCAAGAGTGCTAATCAGTTCTTCAACCAACGCCAGTCTCAAATTCATCTCTGTGCAAGCTTTGGCCATTTTCCTCACAGCAACCTGAAGATTTTTGTTGCCAGTCGGTTTTTCTTCCCATCCATTTAGGTTTCCTCTTGCAATTGTTTGATAGATTCATCAATCAACTTCAGGGAGGGCTCTCCGGTTGTGTCAACATATCACAGACAACGTCCTCCTCCCATCCCAAGAGATCTGGATAAGCACTCCGGGTCGCGGAATAATCCCATTTTAAATCGGGTCTATATTGCCCCTGGAGTTCTCTTTTGCATCCTTTTCCAATGGGTGGGAATTTCTCTGCCTCTTCACCAGATTCTTTCTCCTTAGCACCGTATCCTTCTGATGGGCACTAAAGCTAGAACTGGAGAGCTGCGCATTGCTACTGTCTCCTATGTCAGAGGAGCTAATTTCGGAACCATCTGTCCCTGGGAAAAATGTATCCACAACAGAGTCCTCCAGCCCCTTTCTTAGTCCCGTCTGGTGCCTGTCTCCCCTTTTGTGATGTCCTAGGGATTGAATTCAGGCTGCCTCCCAACTTTATTCCCTTAGGGCGAAGTCCCTGGTTGCTAGAATTTAGCTCCATGCCTGCCTGCCCTTCGTGGTTCTTCAGACGTGCAACAAGGCTGGGTTTGGGAGGCATCCTTGCTTCCACCGAATTTTTGGTGCGGCTCCGCGTCGTAAGCCACCTGGGCCTTGTGGGCCCACTGGACGGTCCTGCCCCTCCCTTCCAGACTGCGGTAGCTGCAGAGCGGAGCATTCTCCGAGTCTCCCGGGAAGCAGAAACAATCACCGCAACCAGCGCTTCAAGGGAGCGGAAAGACTGAAGAATGCCAGCTGCAAGTTGGTAAGTCATGGTGGGCGCAGATATTACTTCGATTTGAGGTAGATTCAAGGTAGATTAAGTCATTATCTTTTAAACTTGTTCTGGCAGCAAAGGACGACCAGCGGGGCCACCTCACTCAGACGCCATATTTGTCTCCCCCTATCAGGAATTACAGATAACTTTTAATGGTGGAAATGCACAAAAAAACAATTGCTTTGCCTTGGGCATGCTCAGGGAGTTAGAGTGATTAGTCATTTACAGAAGTAGAGCTTCAATGTGGGTTCCTGCTTTGTTTATATCTGTAAGTACTTCTAGTTTAGGTTTTGTTTCTGTGGAATGAGAATCATGCCAGAATCAATTCTGCCCTGCGTATTTATCCAAGGAGAGGCCACCGTTTTGTGCAACCCCTCTACCCAGTGGAATACTTTCTACTGGCTAATTAGATAGTCCTGTCTTGTTTGGTAAATGTATAGTGTGTCTCCTATACTACAGCTGCAAAAAGGACGCCAAGGAAATATCTCCAGTGACCTTGTGTGTTTGTAACTTTTTAGCCGATTAGATTGTTCTTCAAGCGTCATCACCAGAAAACACACTTGGATGATTTGTACTTTACAGAAGTAAGTGCTTCTTTGTTTGATGCAGATGTGATCTTATTCCTATGCATCAAGACCTCATCCCCAAAATTGGCAGGAAAGGCGCTCCAGGGAGCCTTTTAGTAAGCGGTCCATCATTCTAGGAAAAGAGCAGGAAGACGCAGCATACTGCTAATATATATGAGGTGGGGCCAAACGTGCTGGATTTCGAAGGCAATTTTACATACTTCTAGCTTTAAAAAGTTTAGAATACCATCTCTAGTCTCAGCAGCAGATGGCAAGAAAGAGCCCCCTTGGCCCCCTCCCTAGGCTGTTTCGGCCCCGGGGATCCCCATCGCCCAGGGCCCGGCCTTAAAAAATATATAGTCAAAACGGGAGGGGGCTGCTGACCCCCTTCAGAGGCCGATTTTGTCCCCGGAACCCCATCCCTGTGGGCCTGGCCATGGTTTCCTGGGTGCACTGGGACTGCGGCAGGAGCCTGAATGCCCCCATGGTCCCTGTTGGCTTCGCACCTCCTGCGGGAGCCAGCATTGCTTTCACACACAGGGAGCTGCTAAACATACAGCTCCCTGTGTGTGACAGCAATTTGTCTGTTTCCCTGCTTGCTTGACAGCAGGCATGGAAAGAAATGAATGCCCCACTTCCCGCAAACGAGAACATTTTCACTGCTCTTGCTTGCTGAAAGCAGAGTGTTTGCTGTGGCTTGGTGAGAGTGGTTAAAGCTCCCTCCAAACCACAGCAAACAGATACTGGCACCCCAGGACATAGCAGGACCCAGGCCTGGGGGAGTGTCCGTCCCCAGGGCGAACTATGGCTTGAGAAGGTTCACAGCATTGCCCCTTCCTATGATTAAGTAGGGCCTGCCCTGGGGAGGTGGCGAACCCCAGGGCTGAGAAAGGCCCGATAAGGGGCCCCCCTCCTATTAAAAAACAGCATTAGGTCCCAGGGAGGTGGTGGTCCCTGGGTCCCAGGGGGATCTGTGAGGCCCCCATAGCAAAAAAGTAGCCCCGGGGAGGTGGTGGTCCCTGGAGCATGGGGGGTCCGTGAGGCCCCCATTTCTTTTCAATTATCCCCAGGGAGGTGTCAGCCCTGGGTCACCAGAAGAGGGGCCCATGCACTCCCTCCTTACATTCTAAGTATGGCTGCATGCACCTGGGACCTGGCCCACCCAGGGGCTTAATAATAGAGAAGCACAGGAGCCCAAATTGCTTTTCGGCAGGAGCCACAGCTCCAGTGTGGCTCCTGCTGGAAATGTTAAAAAAAATTAAAAAAATTGACCCTCCAAGAGGCCTGGGTGGTCAGAGTAGTCCTACCCTGCCCCCTTTTCTTTTTTTAAAAACTTTTTTTTTAGGACTCGCCTCTAGCAGAGTCCAAAGATGGCTTTCAGCACATCCTGGTTTGAAGTTTTGGCAGCCAATGAGATCTCAGCACGAGATCTGGATTGTTGCCAGAGCGTTTGCGTCCCTATATATACAAATTTGAATTTCTTTTAATAACTCCACAAACATTGAATGGATGGATTTACACCAAATAAGAAAAAGGAGCTTCTCTGGACAAATATCTACCTTTCTGCCAAATGTGGTTTATTACGTTCAGCGGTTCGGGCTGTAACTGTGCCTAAAGGCCCCATAGGAATTAACATAGGGAGAATGTGTTTTGGGACCCCCTCTTTTTCTCAGCCCATGCTTGATGGATCACCACAAAGCATTCAAGACAGCAGCTGAAGTGAGCGTCATACTAGTTTTGAAAATTTTGCGATGATTTGTCAAACTGCGCCAAAGTTATTGGCAAATAAAAAAAGCTCTTACTATGGAAACTAGGTCCTAACTATAACTATATACCGGCGACCGCCAGTATTTTCATTGAAAAAAAACAAAGGTTACAGGCACATTATAGTTAAGAAATATAATTTTTTTAAACCTTAGAAATTCACTGGGAAAAAAACAAAGGTTACAGGGAAGTTATAGTTAAGCACAGATTTCACTCATGCAAAACCATAGGAATTCCTCAGTTATAGTTACCTGATCTAACTATAACTTACGCTCCTGCAATGCACTGCTTAGCTCCTCACATACTATATCACTCATGACATGGGGTGACATCACTCATGACATCTCAAATTAATTCACTTATGACATCATCCCATGAATGTGTTTCATAAAAGATTCTATGAATTAAAGATATATACTAAGCTACAGCATACATTAAATTACTATTCTTTCTTTACTAGTAATTAATCATACTATTTCTAACATAGATCATCCGAGTGGCTGAGTGACTGTCTGTATCAGTGTGTGACAGGATGTCTGAGTGGCTGTATGGGTGTACGAGTAGGTGTGTGAGTGGCTGTATGGATGTGTTGTTGGGTATGTGAGTAGCTGTATAGGTGAGTGAGTGGCTATGTCAGTGGGTGTATTGAAGAATGACTGGGTGTGTGAGAGGCTGTATGGGTGCGTTTGTGGCTGTGTGAGTGGCTCCATAGGTGTGTGAGTGGATGTGTGGAGCTGTATGGGTGACAGTAATTGTGTGAAGGGCTGTATGGATGAGGGAGTGGGTGTGTGTGGCTGTATGGGTAAGTGAGCAGCTCTTTGAGAGTGTGTATAGGTAAGTGAGTGTGTGAGCAGTTTATTGATGTGTGAATGGGTATCTAAATGGTTCTGTGGGTGTGTGAGTGTGTATGTGTGAGTGTTGTATGGGTGAGTGAATGGCTGTGTAGGTACATAGTAGCTGTATAGGTAAGTGAGTGGGTGTGTGAGTAGCTGCATTGGTGAGCCAGTGGCAGTTTGAGTGGCTGTATGGGTGAGTGTGTGAGTGTGAGTACCAATATGGGTGACTAAGTGGCTGTATGATACTCTGTATGGGTAATTGACTGGGCGTGTGAGTGACTGTAAGGGTGTATGAGTGGGTGTGTATGTGTCTGTATGACTAGATGTGTGAGTGGCTTTATTGGTGAGTGAGTGGGTACATGAGTGCTTGTATATGTTAGTAGATGTGTGAGTGGCTGTATGAGTGAGTAGATGTGTGAGTGGCTCTATGGATGAGTGATTGGTTGTGTGAGTACTGGTATGGGTCTGTGAATGTGTATGTGAGGGCTTGCATGGCAGTGAGAGTGGGTATATGATAGGTTCTATGGGGTGTGAGTGGGTGTCTCAGTGGTTCTGTTGATGATATCATTAGTGATGTAATTTGAGATGTCATCAGTGATGTAATATGGGAATTCATAAGCAGTGCATTGTGGGTGCATAAGTTATAGTTAGCTCAGATATCTATAACCGCTGAATTTCTATGGTTTTGATTGTTTGAAATCTGAGCCTAACTATAACATCTCTGTAACCTCTGTTTTTTTCTGTAAATTGTTAATGTTTTTTTTAACTCTATTTCCTTACTACAAAGTCCCTGTAAGATTTGTTTTTTTCAGTGAAAATCTAAGGTTTTTTCAATTATTTTTCCTAACTACAACATCCTTGTGACCTTTGGTTTTTTAAGTGAAAATGTAAGGTTTATAAATTTTGATTTCCTAAATATTATGTCCCTGTAACCTTTGTTTTTTTTAATAGGCCTGGGTGTAAATTTTTGCTCCACTCACAGAGTTTGCTGAATTCAGTAACTCCGCACTCTTCAATGAAGAGGGTTTTTTTTGTAATGTAGGCAAGCACCAGCGACTTCAACCTGTAGTGTGTCAGGAGGTCTCTTTAAAAAGTGTTTGAGAAAGGAGGCAGGTCTTCCAATGATGTCTCAGCAATACCGACTTACTTATGGCAACAATAGGGTTTCTTAAGCCCCCAGTGACCCTCATCAGCCAAGGGGACTTCATACCCCAAACAATAGTGCACAAGGAGGTCCCTTTGCAAAAGTGGCTAGGAAAGGGGGTGGGCCTCCAACAACATGTCACCAGTCCCACTGTGGGGGACTTACTTGTGGCAACAATAGGGGCTCTTGGCCCCTAACAACCCCAAGCAGCCAAGGAGACTTCCTTCACCAAACAGTTGTGTGCCAGTAGGCCCCTTTGCAGAGTGGTTGAGAAAGAGGGCGGGGCGGCCGACGAGGTTTCAGAAATCTGGCGGTGGGGGACTTGTGGCAATAATGGGAGTTCTTGGCCCCCAACGACTGTCAGCAGTCAGGGGACTTCATCCCCCAACCAGTGGTGTGCCAGGAGGCCCCTATGCTGAGTGGTTGAGAAAGGGGGGGACCTCCAAGAACGTCTTAGCAGTCCCACTGTGGGGGACTTACTTGTCCCAACAATAGGGGTTCTTGGCCCAAATGACCCTCAGCAGCCAGGAGGGCTTCATTTATATGTGGGTGGTAAATTCTGCTCCGCTGGCAGAGTTCACCAAGTTTTGCCCACTCCGTGCTCCACCTTGAGTGCGGAGTTGGGCAAAAAATCCACTAAATTCACCGCCAGACGGAGTTTACCATAGCATCAATTCATTCACAAAGGAGCGGAAAGACTGAAGAATGCCAGCTGCAAGTTGGTAAGTCATGGTGGGCGCAGATATTACTTCGATTTGAGGTAGATTCAAGGTAGATTAAGTCATTATCTTTTAAACTTGTTCTAGCAGCAAAGGACGACCAGCGGGGCCACCTCACTCAGACGCCATATTTGTCTCCCCCTATCAGGAATTACAGATAACTTTTAATGGTGGAAATGCACAAAAAAACAATTGCTTTGCCTTGGGCATGCTCAGGGAGTTAGAGTGATTAGTCATTTACAGAAGTAGAGCTTCAATGTGGGTTCCTGCTTTGTTTATATCTGTAAGTACTTCTAGTTTAGGTTTTGTTTCTGTGGAATGAGAATCATGCCAGAATCAATTCTGCCCTGCGTATTTATCCAAGGAGAGGCCACCGTTTTGTGCAACCCCTCTACCCAGTGGAATACTTTCTACTGGCTAATTAGATAGTCCTGTCTTGTTTGGTAAATGTATAGTGTGTCTCCTATACTACAGCTGCAAAAAGGACGCCAAGGAAATATCTCCAGTGACCTTGTGTGTTTGTAACTTTTTAGCCGATTAGATTGTTCTTCAAGCGTCATCACCAGAAAACACACTTGGATGATTTGTACTTTACAGAAGTAAGTGCTTCTTTGTTTGATGCAGATGTGATCTTATTCCTATGCATCAAGACCTCATCCCCAAAATTGGCAGGAAAGGCGCTCCAGGGAGCCTTTTAGTAAGCGGTCCATCATTCTAGGAAAAGAGCAGGAAGACGCAGCATACTGCTAATATATATGAGGTGGGGCCAAACGTGCTGGATTTCGAAGGCAATTTTACATACTTCTAGCTTTAAAAAGTTTAGAATACCATCTCTAGTCTCAGCAGCAGATGGCAAGAAAGAGCCCCCTTGGCCCCCTCCCTAGGCTGTTTCGGCCCCGGGGATCCCCATCGCCCAGGGCCCGGCCTTAAAAAATATATAGTCAAAACGGGAGGGGGGCTGCATGACCCCCTTCAGAGGCCGATTTTGTCCCCGGAACCCCATCCCTGTGGGCCTGGCCATGGTTTCCTGGGTGCACTGGGACTGCGGCAGGAGCCTGAATGCCCCCATGGTCCCTGTTGGCTTCGCACCTCCTGCGGGAGCCAGCATTGCTTTCACACACAGGGAGCTGCTAAACATACAGCTCCCTGTGTGTGACAGCAATTTGTCTGTTTCCCTGCTTGCTTGACAGCAGGCATGGAAAGAAATGAATGCCCCACTTCCCGCAAACGAGAACATTTTCACTGCTCTTGCTTGCTGAAAGCAGAGTGTTTGCTCAATTCATCACAAAGGAGTTATCCACTCCCACATACAATTGAAAATGTTACTCCAGTCCTTCCAATTATTAAAAGTGACGCTGGGAATGCAAGCATGACAAGCTCATCAAAGTTAACTTGTACTTGCTGAACCAATCAGCACAAATTGAAATTATAGTTCATACATGATTGGCTGAGCAAGGCCAAGTTAGGTACTTTGATCATAGTCTCACACTTGCATTCATGGCATTGCTTCATCACATAGGGAACTGTGGGGATTGTAGTCAGTCACCCCAACCATGTCCTGTGAGGAAGGGTGCAGTCATGCGCAGGCATTGTGCTGGGACTGAGACGGGAGCCCTGGCTGCCTCCCGCCTGTACAAACTTTTGAAAAACCCATGAGAAGAGCTGGCAGGAGCAGTTGCTGGTTTCACAGCCCCCCTTGCTTTCCCGGAAGACAGTAGACTACCAGCAGTGCCTGGTGCCTGCTACCTGGTCACCAGTGGGTCCAGCTTCACAGGAATCCCTCCTTGGATGAAGTGAGTACTCTGGCTCTTCTACCCCTGCCTGGAAGTGTTCACCTATGCCCCCCACCTGGTCCTGCTGAAGCCGAGTTGGGTGGGACAAATGGATGGAAGAGAAAGAAACCTCGCAATCTGGAATCTGCCACCCGTGGATGCTGCAAGATAGAGGTAAGGATGGGATTCTTATTTCCGCTCATGCGTGTCTGCACTGCGGTAGGTGCATAGAGGGCTGTGGATTAAATTATCTGCACTGCTCTGCCAGTGTGCAGAACTCTGCGGGATCCCCAGAGATTTTAAATGACTACGCGGAATACCACGAAGTTCAACTTCGCAAACTCCACCCAGCCCTAGCTTTATTGCCTAACCAGTAGTGCGGCTGGAGACCCCTTTGCAGAGTGGTTGAGAAAGAGGGTGGGCCCCTGACAATGTCTGAGCAGTCAGGCTGTAGGGGACTTACTTGTGGCAACAATAAGGGTTCTCTGCTCCCAACAACCCTCAGCATCCAAGAGGACTTCAACCTCCAACCAGTAGCGCATTAAGAGGCCCCTTTGCAGAATGGTTGAGAAAGGGGTTTGGGCCTCAGACAACATATCAGCAATCTGGCTGTGGTAGATTTTCTTGTCCCAGCAATATGGATTCTTGGCCCCCAACAACCTGAAAAGATCAGTTGATGGACAAAATGCAGAACAATGTCATACATTCACCCCAGTGCAGAAATCTGGGCCTAAATCCATTGTTTTTTTTGCTCCCCATACCATTCCAGTTTGAACCCAGCCATATGCAAATCAGTCTTGACCCTGCGCCCAATGGGAACAGTCCAGCAGAAACTGCCAGGCCAAGTCCTCCCTGGACTGGAAACAAGCATCCTAGGACCGGTTTCAGGGTTTCACCCCTCATCAGCCAGGATAGCTTGACTCCAGTGGCATGGAGAGCAGGGGACCTATGCCTGGGCATACCCGTCCCACTCGGGGTGACGATGCAAAAAGAACAGTTGATGGACAAAATGCAGAACAATGTCATACATTCACCCCAGTGCAGAAATCTGGGCCTAAATCCATTGTTTTTTGTGCTCCCCATACCATTCCAGTTTGAACCCAGCCATATGCAAATCCGTCTTGACCCTGCGCCCAATGGGAACAGTCCAGCAGAAACTGCCAAGCCAAGTCCTCCCTGGACTGGAAACAAGCATCCTAGGACCGGTTTCAGGGTTTCACCCCTCATCAGCCAGGAGACCTTGACTCCAGTGGCATGGAGAGCACAGAACCCACGTCTGCCATACCCGTCCCACTCGGGGTGACAATGCAAAGACAACAGTCATGAGCAATGCACTGCTTATGACCTCACAAATGACATCACTCATGACATGGTCAGTGACATTACTGATGACATCATAAATGGCATCACTGATGACATTACTGATTACATCATCCAGTGACTGTGAGTGTTTTTAAAATGTTTATGAGTGTTAAATATATATACCAAGGTGTATTAATGAATCAGTGGGTGTATGAGTGCCTGTTTTGATGATTCAGTAGGTGAGTGATTGACTGAGAAAGTGATTAGGTGTCTCGTGAATGTATGGGTCACTGACTAGTTTGTCTGAATGTCTGTATCAGTCTGTCAGTTGGTGTTGAAGTGGCTGTATGGGTTGGTGAATGAGTACATGTCTGGGTATATGGGTGATTGATCAGTTGTCTTAGTATCTCTATGGGTGTATGAGTGTCTATCTGGGTAGGTGAGAAGGTATGTGACTGCCTGCATGGATGAGTGAGTGTGTGAGTCAGTGGGTGTATGGGTTAGTGAGTATAAGAGAAGGGTTGTATAAGTCACTGAGTATGTCTATGGCTGTGTCAGTGAGTGAATGGATGTGTCAATGGTATATGGGTGAGTAAGTTGATATGTGAAAGGCAGGATAGGTGAGTGTTGGAGTATATCAGTGGCTATATGTGTGAATCAGGGATTGTGATAGTGGCTGTCTTGGTTAGTGAGTGTGTGTGTGAGGGTATGTATGGTGAAGTGATTATATGTTAGTATCTGTATGAATAAGTGAGTGGGTGTGTATATAACTATAGGTTAATAAGTGGCTGTCTGATTGACTCTATAGGTGACTGAGTAGGTGTGTGAGTATCTCTATGAGTGACTGGCAATGTGTGAGTGGCTGTATGGCTGTATGAGTGGATATATCAGTGGCTGTATTAGTTAGTGAGTTGGTGTACGAGTGGCTGTATGGATGACTGAGTGGGTTTGTATGGAAACCTATGAATCAGTGAGTGGGTATGTAAGTACTGGTATGTGTGTGACAATGGCTTCGAGAATGATAGAGTAGAAGTTGCAGTGGGTGTATGAAAGGTTACATGGGGGTGTGAGTGGGTGCATCAGAGATTATGTGGATGATGTCATCAGTGATGTCATCAGTGATGTCATTTGAGATGTCATCAGTGATGTAATCAGTAATGTCACTGACCATGTCAGGAGTGATGTAATATGTGAGGTCATAAGCAGTACATTGCGGGGGGCGCAAGCTATAGTTAGCTCAGCTAACTGTAACTGCTGAATTTCTCTGGTTTTGTACAAGTGAAATGTCAGCCTAACTATAACGTCCCTGTAACCTTTAGTTTTTTTCAGTGACTTTCTAAGATTTTTTTTGTTCTATTTCCTAACTACAACGTCTCTGTAACCTTTGTTTTTTTCAGTGATTTTCTAAGGTTTTTTAAAATGCTAATTGTTAACTATAACGTTCATGTATCCTTTGTTTTTTTTCAATTTCTAAGTTTAAAAAAAAAATCTATTTCTTAATTGTTTAAAGTAAATTTTTTTGTAAGTGAACCTCTAAGATTTTCATACTTTCTTTCTATAATTAGATATTGTGTATTAGATTTATATATTACACCACTAATTTTTTGATTTCATATGTGTTTATCAGAAAATACATTAATAACTGGTTTTATTTTCAACAATTTTGTAAGTCGGCATAACATTGTTGCATTTACAGTGGAGATTCTGTCATCATTAAATGTATTTCACATACTAAAAAATACACTTAAATATTTTTTTTAAAGGAAGTTTAACTCTAAATATTTAGTAGAATATTGCTTTAACTTTTCTTTCTATGTCAATTTAGAAGAAAGCTAGCAGTACAAAAAAAATATTTTATTCACGACTACCGAAGTCACCGCGATGACGTCAGTAGTCGCGAAAAGCGCATGGTTTATACAAAGTATAAAAGATAAATAGACATATTCCACAGTATATTTAAATGTAGAGCTTTATTAGTGTAATTTTCAAACTCATATTTTTCTAGTTAGTTTCCAGAACAATCACCTTCAAACATCACAAATAAGGGAGTCCAAAACCTATATCTAGCTTCATTTAAAAAAAAAAAAAATGTAAATACTACACAACCTTTTATTATATAGTCCTAAGTTGGAAAATAAAGCTTGCCATTACTTAGATTGTTCATCACTTCTCAGCTTTTTAAAAACATTTCTGTCTCTTTAACCCCCTTCCCCCTATACACTCCTAGCTCAGTGAACCCAACAACCCAGTGGAACCAGTAAGTAACAAGTTCACAGCACATTCTAGAAGGAGCATGCTACTTACAAATGAGATACAGCAGGTGTGGTTTACTCCACAGATTCAAAAGCATATCAATGTCTGTATTACATTTTATTTTTTAAACAACAGCCAATAATAAGACTTCTTCCTGAACCATCCAACACACTAACTAATTGTATTCACTTTCATGCTGACAGCATCCAATGAAATATATATATATTATATACTATGATAGAGATAAACATATTGCATGCATGCAGTAATGTGATTATATGGCATAGTATGTTGTTTATGTCCATTACTTGGGTGGTTAGCACTGCCACTTTAAATTGAGGTAACACTGTCTTGTGATCAGAGCCGAGTGTCGGCCGAAACGCGTCATGGCGGACTGAATGTGTGAAAAATAAAAAATTCTACTTGCACGAAAGCTGTGTCCACGCTCGTTCTTCATGGAGGAGATTGTTAACCAACGAGGGTTTGGATATTTGCCATATTGACTTTCTCCAGCTTGTGGACCCCCTCCCTGCAAGCAGGCTCCGTAGCAGGAAAGTCAAGCTCCCGGCGGTTTGGGTCAGTGGCATTGCGGGCTTGCGGAGCTGTTTTGGCTGGGAGCCCCGGGGCACCAGGTAATTCTCCGGCAACAGAAAGGACGGAGCTCCCTGCGGACAAGGAAGGTGTGCCACATTGCGGAGAACAGCGCGGGGCAGCGCATGACTCAAGGGTACTGTTCGGAGGAACAGACACCAGGAAAATAGCAGCGCAGTTAACTGTCACAAGCAGGTGGGGAGGTGTGCATCCTAGGAACTCCCATACCCATTGGCCAACTTGAACAATTACGGCTTATGGTCTTTTTCCAGTGTACATAATGGGTAGCAAAAAGGAGAACAGTGATATCACTTTTTATAATAGGCGTAGGCACTATTTGGGGAAATCAACTCAAGTTACAATGGACATTGGCAAGTTAAGGTGCATTAGGCATTGAAGCAATAAAAGTACGCTTTGTGGCATTGACAGGTATTATACCCAGCACACAATGCGACAACATGCTATCCATAGTAGGATATTATTTATGTATATTTACAGGTTATCGTGTCTATGATAGAGATAAACATATTGCATGCATGCAGTAATGTGATTCTATGGCATAGTATGTTGTTTATGTCAATTACTTGGGTGGTTAGCACCGGCACCTTAAATTGAGATAACACTGTTTTAGCGATGTCATGTGATCAAGGCTGAGTGTCGGCTGAAACGCGTCATGGCGAACTGAATATGTGAAAAATAAAAAATTCTACTTGCACGAAAGCTGGGTCCACGCTCATTCTTCATGGAGGAGATTATTAACCAACGAGGGTTTGGATGGACATATATATATATATATATATATATATATATATATATATATATATTGCTCCAGCTCTCTCCAACGAAAGAAAATAGGTCGCACTCCGGCAAGTCAATTTCAAAGCTTGAATCAATGTTTATTTCGTCATTTCAGCCATAGTAGGAAACAAAAACCAACGCGTTTCGATCTTCCCTCAGATCTTGATCACGGTTCCGCCGTGTCATCATTTCAAATCAAAAGTTTTTAGTCTTGATTTGAAATGATGACTTTTTCTTTTGAGCCTTTCTTGTATATAAAGTAAACTGAATCAATAACAAATTTATAATTTGCCATAGGGCAATTATTTGAGATTATAACTTTTTGATGGGGTAATTTTGTATGGGAGATCAATAGCCACCAGAGGCATTAATTTTTTGAATGAGGTGAGACAAAATAAGATCACCCTGAATATCTCCAATACATACTCATTTAGTATCAAAAATGAGTAAAAGTAACATTTAACCTTTGATTTCAACTCGTTAATTATTATTTAAAATGAAACATTGTAAAAAATATAAACTACATGTTCCACAATGCACCTCTTTATTTGAAACAGGAAATGAGGTAAACACTGGTGTTTAAATATGTGATACGTTCATGAGGGGCGGAACCGTGATCAAGATCTGAGGGAAGATCGAAACGCGTTGGTTTTTGTTTCCTACTATGGCTGAAATGACGAAATAAACATTGATTCAAGCTTTGAAATTGACTTGCCGGAGTGCGACCTATTTTCTTTCGTTGGAGAGAGCTGGAGCAATATTTGGGCGGTTTTGGTTCAACCGCAAGGTACCGCACAGCTGCAAAGAGCGCCACAAGCAGCGAAGAGAGCCAAGGAGGTTAAAGGATATATATATATATATATATATATATATATATATATATATATATATATATATTCATTTTTTCACTGAAAAAAACACATGTTTCAGGGACGTTATAGTTAGTTGGACATTTTACTCGTACAAAACCAGAGAAATTCCCCCGTTATAGTTAGTTCAGCTAATTATAACTCGCGTCCCCGCAATGCACTGCTGATGATGTCACATATTACATCATTCATGACATGGTCAGTGACATCAGTGATGACATCACTGATGACATCTCAAATGAAGACACCGGTGTCGGCAGGTGAGCATTGAGGTCTGGGTGCATAGGGTCGGGCAGTCTTCGCTGGGCGGCAGACTGGTCTGGGGACCAGGGCTGGGATGCTTGCGAAAGATGTAAGAATCATGCCCACTGCCTGAGAAGTTTGCGACAACATTAGTGTACAGGCCCCGGTGGTCCGGTTTTGCCTGCACATTGTTGTAATGCATGTGGTTTCTGTTGCGGTGATTTGGTGCAGTATCGGCAGGGGGCACAAATAGTACATGTGCAGTTGCCCCAACTCGTACGGGAAAGCTGCTATGGCGTGGTTCTCTTGCTTGGTCTCCAGTTGTTTCTGTGCAGTTTAGGTGAAGTGAACATGCATGTGTATCAAGCTGAAATGAACCCTGATGCTTACAAGTGTGATAAATCCTGCACAATGAGACTGTAACAGAAGTTCGTGTGGTTGTAACGTTCCTTTTCTTTCCTATGAAGGTTACGACCACACAAGCTTCTGTTACGGTCATTCGGGTTTGTCCAAGTGCAATACATTGTACCATATTATGTTTGTGACCATACTAACGCTTAATCTTCATTTATCCAACAGGTTTCTGAATACGGACTTTTGGGATTTCCAGGACGATCTACAGTTATTTCGATCCACAAGTTGATGTTTCCCGTTGGCAATGTCACTCGTTGTTGGATGTTTTTGTGTTGTTAATTTATGCTTTTCTAATAAAGTGCTGTTTTTCCATTACTGTTGACTACTAGACTTCATGACCTGGCGCACCCCCATGTCAGTAACTACAATCTTGGATCTGGAGCACAGAGGCGTCAAGCAACGGCTGGGGTTGGGGTTGGTTGTGCAAGAATACTACAAATTGGGACGAGCAGGTGGTGCGGATGCAGGGGCCCTAAGTTGCTTTTGTAGACATGCATCCAAGACCTGTGAGGAAGTTTAATAGGGCTGGCTGTGAGACTCCTCCGACTCTCACAGTTGTTAGTTGGAAGATACCAGAGGCGATAATTCTTTCACCACTTTTGCTGTGCTAAACTGCCGATAACTCGGCGATAAGTCCCAACTTTTGGGTTATAGGGTGACTCTAAAACAAGCCCTTGTGTTTATTAGGACTTAGTTGTAGCTACTTGCGAATCACAAGAAAAAAGATGAAAAAACAAGAAAAGTGGGCAGGGTACAAACACCCTGATCCCCTAGAACTGCACAGGGGATCCCACAAAAATCCCCAGGGCAAAAAAATTATTACTATTTTTTTTTTTAAAAAGCGGCTGGATACACGAATCCGGACCAAAAAAAATAAAAAATGATGGGGTGTATTCTCAAGAACTTATCGCTGAGTTATTGGCACTTTACCGCGGCAAAAGAATTATCATCCCATTCTCAACCTGGTGAAAACTGCCAATATCGCCAGTTTTCCAACAATAGCTTCCTCAAAAAACACATCGCCACCAATGAGAGCGACAACTAACGCTAATGATATGCAGAATAGGTGTTCCCGTGCAAAAAAAACCCATGAAAACACCACTTCACGATATTTTCAACAACCAGCGAAATCTGCAATGTGATCAAAAAACAGGCGATAAGCCACGTTAGCAGTAGGAATTTAATATCTGCCTTTTACCGGTGAAAAGCAGGACAACTACCTACAGTATGAAAGGGAGCCCAGCCCAGAACCACATCTGAAGACCAACACATGTCATAGAGCTACTGACCATGCAGCTCCGACACCCAAGAATGTCACAACACCCACTGCCACCACCCCCAGGACCTCCCCCTCGGACCACCCCCCTCCTACTACCACTGAGACAGCACAGAACAGAACAGCGGACCTTCCCAAAACAGCATGGCCCCTGAGCCACACAATAACTGAATGTTGGGAGACGTGGGAACCAAGTATGTGTGAAGGAGGCAAGTCACCCATCAATAACAATACACACAATGCCAAGTGTAGCGGTAATGTGCTGGACAGACCTCACTATGCGGAGTACAGACCTCTCCATGTGTACATATACTGCTGGTGCTTGTACTGTTGTGGAAAGTGGACGCAACCATGTCACCTCAGGCAGTGGGGAAGATCTCGGTCATGTAGCTGTGTCCCCCCCCTGTCAGCGGAACCAGAAGTGGAGTGGGCTGGTCCAACGTACGCCACTCCAGCGCAGGAGTGTGAATAAATAGGCTGGGGCTCTGGGCATGGTTCACTTCTGTGATGGCCAACGCATCTGCTAGAGCAGTGGCCCTCACCCTGCCACGAGGCCCCCGCCGTGACCGCGGGCCTCCGTGACACAGGCCCCCTGCGAACCCAGCGGCACAGCACCACAGAGTTATGTCTGTACAGACTACTGCCTTTGATGTACACTGCAGACAGCAGGGCTCACAATTCAGATCGAGTCGCGATTGCAGATGACGCAGTCCAATAGGCAAGAGACATTGCTCACAGTGCGGGCCACCCAGACCACGCATCATCGCAGGCTGCGCACATGCTAAATGGTTCAGGTGCCACTAACTCAGTGCACCACAAGTCACCGCCACATGGCCTTATTGATGCAGAATTCATTAGACAAAAGACATTGATACCAGTGCGGCCTGCCCGGACCACGCATCATCGCTGGCTGTGTACACGCTGAGTGCTTCAGGTACCACTAACTCTGTGCAGCTCAAGTGAACGCCACGTGGCTGTTGGCCCTTGCTGACTGCTGCCTCCGGCCTACACTTCGGTAAGCAGGGCTGACAATTCAGATAGAGTCACGATTGCAGATGACGCAGTCCAGTAGGCAGCAGACATTGCATCCAGTGCAGCCCGTCCAGACCACGCATCATCGCTGTCTGCGCACACACTGAGTGCTTCAGGTACCACTAACTTTGTGTCGCTCAAGTCAATGCCACATGGCTGTTGGCCATTGCTGACCGCTGCCTCTGGCCTACACTGCGCTCAGCAGGGCTAACAATTCAAGATTAGTGCCAATGCAAATTGTGCAAGACAATATAATCGGTTAAGAAGACCAAATGCTCTCAATCTGTGCAGCTCAAGTCAACGTCACATGGCTATGGGCCCTTGCTGACCGCTGCCTCCGGCCTACACTGCTGTCAGCAGGGCTCACAATTCAAATTCAGTCTTGGTTAATTAATTTCAGAGCCCAGTAGGCAACTAACTATAACGTCCCTGAAACCTACACATTTCGACAATGTATTCCATACATATTTCCTCTTCTGTTCCATACGCCTACACTGCGGTCAGCCGAGCTCACAATTTGAATTGAGTTTTGATTTATTAATTGCAGAGAGAATTTTACTCTGTGTCCTCAGATTTTGTCAAGAGGAAGTGACAAAAAGCATTCCTCGATGTTTGTGCTGACTACTTCCTTCCATCTTCACTGCGGACAGCAGGGCTCACAATTCAGATTGAGTCGCGATTGCAGATGACGCAGTCCAGTAGGCAACAGACATAGCTCCCAGTGCTGCCTGCCCGCACTACATATCATCGCTGGCTGCACACACGCTGAATGCTTCTGATGCCTCTAACTCAGTGAACCACAAGTCACCGCCACTTGGCCTTATTGACGCAGAATTCATTACATATCATCACTGTCTGCGCACACGCCGACCGCCACTGTTGCCACTAACTCAGTGTACCACAAGTCAACATCACATGGTTGTAGGCCCTTGCTGACCCCTGCCTCCAGCCTACAATGCGGTAAGCAGGTCTCACACATATACAATACAATCCTGTCCTGCAAGGGCATGCCACCATCGCTGGCTGTGCACACACTGAGCTCTTCAGGTGCCACTAACTCACAACTCATGGACCCTTTATGATTGACTTTCGTGCTGTAGACACTGGACGCAACAATGTCACCTCATGCAGCAGGAATATCCCAAAGGGACATTAACAATTTCTTCACATCAGCACGCTCATCTCTGCTTCCCCTACCTCAGTGCACCACAAGTCATGGACCCTATACGATACAGTTATTTCTATGTGATTTAAGATCTGATACCCCTACCTTAGTGCACCACAAGTCATGGACCCTTTATGATTGAATCTCTGTGTGTGATCCGATTATCACTGCTGTAGTTGTTGCTAGCACCAACCATTCCCTGAGGGCTGGCTTATACTCACCCCACACGCATCCAGCACAGACTTCACTGGACATGTGACCCTGGTAATAAAAAGGGGCCAAGCGCACGTGCCCGTAGCCAGTTTCACTATCTATCTAACTGTGTCCGTTTGTTCATTATGTATGCATGATGGCTCTTGTCCCTACCACATTACATTGAGCTGTTGACTGCACGCAACCATGTTAGTGGGGAAGACCTCGGTTATGTAACTTTGTCTGGGTCATTCTATGAGTACCTGGGTAGAGACTGGATGATTAGAGTAATGCAAGGAGAGTGTATAGTGAATTTATAAGTGCTTGGGGATTTGCGGCGTGATTGGAAAAGTACATATGTTGGCAGAGCCCAACCCCCGAGTACGAGCTTGGCTCTAATTGGCTGCCAACCAGTGGCAACCCCGGCGGAGCGTCAGGATTGCAGACCAAGCCTCGGGAAAGGCCCAGAATCCTGTCTGCAAGATATTCCCAGCCCCACAGCTGGATCATTGACATACGGCGGATAGAATCTAGGGAATTCTGTCAGCGTAAGTGGAGTGGGCAGAGCCGGCGTACGCCAGTCAGGGGCGCAACTAGCACCAAATTTCGGGGGAGGCTGATAAAAATTTCAGGGGGGGGGGCTAATTCTTCCAGTCATAGGCAGAGTGGAGATGCAGGGGCTCTAAGAAGAGGTGAAATCAACACAAAGCCTAATTTACAGGTAAATGGTCTTTCTAAGACCTGTGAATTACTCGGGTGTCACGCTGAGAGCCACGCACCCAGCGCTTTCACACTAGGGGGCTGTGCTGAGCGCCGTGTTAGGATCGCCACTCCAAACGTTTCTAAAAAAAAAACAGTCCACTTCCATTAATTTATATTCGCCCCGAGGACCGCATCCCCTGGGGTATGCCCAATTCTTGAATGTATTTATTAATCATTAGGCCGCGTGGTCCCCCTTCCCGTCTCCACTTCTGGCCCTGGGGACCCCGTCCCCCGGGGCCCGGCCTCTTCGTGGGGGACCGTGGGGGGAGCCCGAATGCCCCCACGGTTCCAGCTGGCTGCCCGCCTCCTGCGGGAGCCGGCATTGTTTTTGGGCATGAGGAGCTGCTCATATATAGCTCCCCTTGCCCAAAAGCAATCCCGCAATATAATTATAGGATTGCCCACGGAACCTAGCCCACCCGGGGGCTCATTTTAACGAAGTGGTGGAGCCCCTGCCTTATTTATAAAAAAAAAGAAAATTGTCTGGATTCACGCACCCAGCGTGCATTCTGATGTTAAAATTTTTTTTTACAAAAATTGTGCCTGGGGGTCCTTGTGGGACCCCCTGGGCAGGCCTAAGGGGTCAAGATATTTCTACCCTGCCCCCTTTTCTTCTTTTATGACTTTGTTTGACTGTTTTCTTGTGACTCGGTTCTACCGAGTCACAAGATGGCTGCCAACACTTCTTGGTTTGGAGTGTTGGCAGCCAATCACAGTGAAGCTCGTGGTCGTGGCAGCCAATCACAACGAAGCGCGTGGCGGGAGGGTGCGCGAACCCACCGCTGCCCCATATATTGAAAGTTTTATTTTTTCAATTTCTCAGCAACTACTGAACGGATTTACACCATTTAAAATAAAGTCGCTTTCTGAATCAAGCACTACCTTTTTGCCAAATTTGGTGTAATTCCGTTCAGCAGTTCGGGCTGTAGCCTGCAATAAAATTTCCTAAGGAAATTAACATGGGGAAGCACTTTTTGGGACCCCCCTTTTTTCTCAGCCCCCACTTGATGAATCACCCCCAACTTTCAGGATAGGAGAAGACCTGGATAGACCTTTTTTGAGAGAATTTCACGAACATTCGTCAAACGACTCCAAAGTTATTAGCAAATCAAAAAATGCTTTTCCTATGTAAACTAGGTTCTAACTATAACTACCTACTGGCGACCGCCAGAAGATTATATATATATAGATATATTATATATATATTTATATATTCACTAAAAAAACATAGGTTTCAGGGACATGGTAAGTTGGACATTTCACTCGTACAAAACCAGAGAAATTCGAATGTTATAGTTAGTAGAGCTAACTATAACTCGTGCACCTGCAATGCACTGCTGATGACGTCACATATTACATCACTCATGACATGGTCAGTGACATCACTGATGACATCACTGATGACATCTCAAATGACATCACTGATGACATACGCCACTCCAGCGTAGAAGTGTGAATAAATAGGCCGGGGCTCTGGGCGTGGTTCACCCTGCCACGTGGCTGCTGCCATGACTGCGGGCCTCCTCGACACAGGCCCCCTGCGAACACAGCGACACAGCACCACAGAGTTATGTCTGTACACACTACTGCCTTCTATCTACACTGCAGACAGCAGGGCTCACAATTCAGATGGAGGCGCGATTGCAGATGACGCAGTCCAGTAGGCAAGACACATTGATCTCAGTGTGGCCCACCTAGACCATGCATCATCGCAGGCTGCATACATGCTGAGCGCCAGAGGTACCACTAACTCAGTGCACCACAAGTTAAAGCCACGTGTCCTTATTAAGGCATAATTCATTAGACACAAGACATTGCTACCAGTGCAGCCCACCCGGACCACGCATCATCGCAGGGTGCGCACACGCTGAGTGCTTCAGGTGCCACTAACTCAGTGCACCACAAGTCGCTGCCACATGGCCTTAATGAGGCAGAATTTATTAGACAAAAGACATTGCTACCAGTGCGGTCCGCCCGGACCACGCATCATTGCAGGGTGCGCACACGCTGGTTGCTTCAGGTGCCACTAACTCACTGCACCACAAGTCAATGCCACGTAGCCTTATTAAGGCAGAATTCATTAGACAAAAGACATTGCTACCAGTGCGGCCCGCCAGGTCCATGTATCATCGCAGCCTCCGCACACTCTGAATACTTCTGATGCCACTAACTGTGCAGCTCAACTCAACGCCACATGGCTGTGGGCCCTTGCTGACCACTGCCTCTTGCCTACACTGCGGTCAGCATGGCTCACAATTAAAATTGAGCCTTGCTTCATTAATTCAGTAGGCAACTAACGTCCCTGAAACCTACACAATATCCTTTTAGTATCCTTGCTTCAAGAACTTTTTTGATATCAATTATAGCTTTAGTACAATGATCAAATTCATCTTGCAAGTCCAAAGGAACACTGAATGGCAGTCTACACTGCGGCCAGCAGAGCTCACAGTTCGAATTCAGTCTTGATTCATTAATTTCAGAATCCAGTAGGCAACTAACTATAACGTCCCCGAAACCTACACATTTCGACAATGTATTCCATATATATTTCATCTTTTGTTACCTACACTGCAGTCAGCAGAGCTCACAATTTACATTGAGGCATGATTTATTAATTGCAGACAGAATTGTACTCTATGTCCTTGGATTTTGTCAAGAGGAAGTGACAAAAAGCATTGCTTGATATCTGTGCTCACTACTGCCTTCCATCTACATTGTGGACTGCAGGGCTCACATTTCAGATCGAGTTGCGATTGCTGATGACGCAGTCCAGTAGGCAACAGACATTGCTACCAGTGCTGCCCTCCTTGAACACGCATCATCACTAGCTGTGTACACGCGGAATGCTTCTGATGCCCCTACCTCAGTGCACCACAACTCATGGCCCCTTTATGATAGAATCTTTTGTGTATGATTTCAGATCTGCTGCCCCTACCTCAGTGTACCACAAGTCATGAACCCTTTACGATAGAATCTTTTGTGTATTATTTCACATCTGGTGCCCCTAACTTAGTGCAGCACAAGTCATGGACCCTTTGTGATTGAATCTCTGTGTGTGATCCGATGATTACTGTTGTACTTGTTGCCAGCACCAACCATTCCCTGAGGGCTGGTTTACCACTCACCCCACACGCATCCGGCAGAGACGTCACTGGACATGTGACCCTGGTAATAAAAAGGGTCCGAGCACACGTGCCCGTACCCAGTTCCACTATCTATCTAACTGTGTCCGTGTGTTCATTATGTATGCATGATGCTGCCCCTGGGCCCTACCACATTACATTCTGCTGTGGACAGCGCTCGTAACCACGTTACCTCTAGCAGTGCGGAAAACTTTGGTTATGCAACTTTGTCTCTGTCATTGTATAAGTACATAGGTAGAGACTGGCTCATTAGAGTGCTGCAAGGAGAGTGTATAATGAATTTATAAGTGCTTCGGAATTGACGGAGTGATTGGATAAGTACATATGTTGGTGGAGCCTAACCCACGAGCACGAGCTTGGCTCTAATTGGATGCCCTCCATGTGCCAAAAATGGAAATTTGGGCTTTGCATGGCCCTGTATTGCTACAGCTGCAACACTCCACGGAATGTGCAATAAACATTCATATCCACACAGATATGTCATGTGCACGATCTTTCATGTGTGGAAATATGGATGAATGTAGGGTCAGTGATTCCCCCTGCCTTCCATGTTGGCCATGTTTTAGGACTTGGGTCACAGGGTGACACATTGGCGCTTGCGACCCGGGTGGCAGCAGCACTACAACAGGGACACCCGCATCAGTTGATTCCTCATACAGCCCAGGACGGAACCATGCCCAGAGCTCCGGAGTCATTGTTCACAGCTTCACACAGGACTGGCATACGCCAGGCCAGCCCAATCCGCTCATGCATACAGGAAGGGACAACAACGCTACATGGCCCAGATTTTCATTGTAGTGATCTGCTGCTCTCAGGTCTAGTTGTCAGTACGCCACAGCCACTCGCTGATGGCTGGTTTACACCCACACTACACCCATCAAGCACAGGCATCACAGGACACGTGACCCTGGCAATAAAAAGGACCGGGTGCACGTGCTCCACGCCATTTCCATTTCAGACTTGGTGCACCAGACACACTGCGGCCGGCCTAGGCACACCGCCACGGGGCGGTGACTTTCGGTGCGCTGAGGTAGGGGCACTAGAAGTACTGAGCAGCTGTGCAGCCTGCGATGATGTCCCGTCCCGGTGGTCCGGACAGGTCAGGGTTTATGTGCCCTGCTGGACCACATTGTAGGCCTGAGCCATCGACCAGCGGGGGCCTACCGCCACGTGGCATGGCCTCACTGGCCACAGAGTTAGTGGCACCGCAAGGGCTGAGCGGGTGTGCCACCAGCAATGAGGGAGCATGCACTGGTATGTCCTCTGCCATGGTAAAATCAAGACACAGTAGCAAATGTGAGACCTGGTGGCCTGCGGAGCGGGGCTGCATGATGTGGAGGGTGCCCTGTCCACAGAAAGGTGAGCAGTGAGGCCTGGGTGTGCAGGGTTGGGCAGACACCTTTGGGCAGAGGGAGTGGATGGGGTGTAGCAGCCTGGGTGTGCAGCGGTGGGCAGACGCCTCTGGGCAGTGGAAGTGGATGGGGTGCAGCAGCCTGTATGCACAAAGGCGGGACAGCGATTCAGGCATGCGCAGTCGTATGTACTCTGCCATTACTGATTCTGTACTATGTTTCAGATGAGTGCACTTGAGGGCTCCACTATGTCCCGGCATGTTTTTGGAGACACATCGGTGGCGGAAAGGTGAGCTGAGGGTTTTGTCTACAGTGTGGGCACTCACTAGCCCTCTCCATCTCTTCCTTTCTTTCCCTCACACTCTTTCTCTCACACACTGTTTCTCTCTTTCTCTCTCTCTTCCTCTCTCTCACTCTGTCTCTATATCTTTCTCTATCTCTCACTCTTCCTCTGTTTCTCTCTTCCTCTTTCTCACATTGTTTCTCTCTTTCTCTCTCTCTTCCTCTCTCTCACTGTTTCTCTCTCTCTTCTTCTTTCTCACACTGTTTCTCTCTTTCTCTCCCTCTTCCTCTCTCTCACTGTTTTTCTCTCTCTTCCTCTCTCTCTCATTCTTTCTCTCTGTCTTCATCTCACTCTCTCTCTCCTTTGATGGACTCATGACGCACAATCTTATCTTGCTTTTTGTGTAGCAGGCCTGCGATGATGGGTGGCCATCCTGACAATCAACACCCACCCTGAATTGGGAGCTCGGCTTGACCGTGTGTACGCAACGGCTGAGAAGGTTGCTTCGGCACGTGGTGGACTCTCTTACACAAAAGCCGGTGGCAGAAGGTGAGCAGAGAGGCTTGTTTCTGCAGCAGCAGACAGTCACCTCTGGGAGGTGGGAGTGGATGGTATACAGCAGCCTGGGTGCACACGAGCGGGCAGACACCTCTGAGCAGTGGGAGTGGATGGGGTGCAGCAGTCTGGGTGCACAGGAGCGGGCAGACACCTCTCGCCAGTGTGAGTGGATGGGGTGTAGCAGCCTGGGTGCGCAGGAATGGGCAGTCACCTCCGGAGCACTGGGAGTGGATGAGGTGCAGCAGCCTGGGTGCACAGCAGCGGGAAGACACCTCTGAGAAGTGGGAGTGGATGGGGTGCAGCAGCCTGAGTGCGCAGGGCGGACAGACACCTCTGGGCAGCAGGAGTCGATGGGGTGCAGCAGCCTGGGTGCGCAGGGGCGAAACAGAGAATTACGCATGTGCAGTTGTATGTACTCTGCCATTACTGATTCTATACTATGTTTCAGATGACTAAACTTGAGGGCTGCACTATGTCTCGGCATGTGGTTGGAGACACACCGGTGGCAGAGAGGTGAGCTGTGAGGATTTTCTCCACAGTGTCAACACTCACTCTCCCTCTCCATCTCTTCCTTTCTGTCATTCACAATCTTTCTCTCTCTCTCTCTGTCTATCTCTTCCTTTCTCTCTCTCTCACACTCTTTCTCTCTTTCTCTGTCTCTTCCTCTCTCTCTCTCATTCTTTCTTTCTCTCTCTCTTCCTCTCTGTCTCACTCTTTCTCTCTCTCTTCCTCTCTCTTACCCTGTCTCTCCCTTTCTCTCTCTCTTCCTTGTATCTCACTCTTTCTCTCTTTCTCTCTCTCTTTCTCTCTCTCTTCCTCTCTCTCTCACTCTTTCTCTCTTTCTCTGTCTTCCTCTCTCTCTCACTCTTTTTCTTTCTCTCTCTCTTCCTCTCTCTCACTCTTTCTCTCTTTCTCTCCTGTGGACGCATGATGCACAATCTTATCTTTCTTTTTGTCTTGCAGTCTGTGATTCCCAAATTGTCGAGGGATGACACGCCATGCCTGTACCTACTTTTGTTTTGCTATTTTGCTTAAATAAAATGTTTTATGTGTAAATCCATAGATGACTGAGATTCTCATTTGTCCAACCTCACGTGCATGTTCTTAATTCTAACTGTGCAACATAATCCAATTTGTTATGTTCCAGATTTCCTATGGTTGCTCTCACATTTGTTTGTGGGAGGTGGCAGTGAGGGGGGATGGCGGTCAAGGGGCTGGTGGCAGGGGGTGGTGGAGCAGTGTTGAGTGGCCGAGCTGCATGATCGTTGGCTCCATTGCATCTGTTGTCATTCAGGTTTGGCTCTGGGCTGGGCTCCCTTTCATGTTGCAGGTTGTAGTCCGACTTCACACCAGCTCAGAGCAGGTGTAAACTTCCTACTACTAACACACCTTATCGCCTGTTTTGTACTCTCTTCGACTATCTTGCTGGTGGTTGGAAAACTTGCGAAGTGATGTGTTTGCTGCTTTTTGCACGGGTACGCCTACTCTACATCTGATTCGCAATATTTGCCGGGGTCATCCGCGACGATGCTTTTTGAGGCTGCTATCGCTGGTAAACTGGTGATATGGGCGGTTTGCTCCAGCTTGTGAATGGTGCGTTAAATTTATCAGCATTTTGGTTGTGATACAGTGCTGTTGACTCGGCGATGTGTCCTTCAGAATATACCCCTCGGTGTTTCAAAGACCTAAGAAATACTCGAGCGCCGTTCAAATTACAAACGAGAAGAGAGCCGCGTCAGCCCCCCTCCCGTGGCCAATTCCGGCCCAAGGACCCCATCCCCCGGGGCTAGGCCTCACCATTGGGGACTGTGGGGGGAGCCCCAATGCCCCCACGGTCCCGCCGGCGCCCTGCGTCCTGCGGGAGCCGGTATTGCTTTTCCACATGGGGAGCTGCTGGCATGCAGCTCCCCGTGTGGAAAAGCAATCAGCTTTGGATTTTGGAAACCTGCTCTCGCTTCCAAAATCCAAAGCAATTTTGCTATGACAGGGCAGGAGCTGTGCAGCTCCCGCCCTGTCATACCAAACATCAGTGTCCCGGGAGTGGGCACCCCGGGACACTGCAGGAGTCGGCCCTGGGGGGGTGGCAGTCCCCAGTGCCATCACGGGCTCCAGGAGGAGGTCCGCGCGCCCCACCCTCCCAACATGAGTGAAGCCCCGGGGAGGTGGGGGTCCCTGGGGCTGTGGGGGCCCCAGTGGCCCCCGCTATTATTTTTTAAGAAATGCCTCCGGGACCTAGCCCACCCGCATGCCTCCTTAAAATAAAACGCGGGAACCCGCGCTTCATTGTTTTTTAAACAATTTAGGCGGAATTCGCGACCCCAGCGTGTATTGCGCCAATTGTTGTTTTTTTTTAATGCATTTGTCGGCCCTGGGGGTCCTTTTGGGACCCCCTGAGCAGGCCTAGGGGGGCAGGGTGTTTCTATCCTGCCCCCTTCTCTTGTTTTATATCTTTATTTCTCTGTTTTCTGGTGACTCGCTTCTATCAGAGTCATCTTCACAAGATAGCTGCCAACACTTCCTGGTTTGGAGTGTTGACAGCCAATTAGAATGAAGCTCGTGGTCGTGGCAGCCAATTAGAATGAAGGTCGTGGTTGGGAGGGTTTGCGACTCCACCGCTGCCCTAGATATCGAAACCTTTATTTTTGTAATTTCTCAGCAACTACTGATCAGATTTACACCATTTTAAAAAAAGGTCGCTCTCTGAGTCAAGTACTACCTTTTTGCCAAATTCGGGGTAATTCCGTTCAGCAGTTTTGACTGTAGCCTTGCCCAAAGTTTCCTATGGGAAATACATTTTTTGACTCCTATTTTTTGAATTTCTCAAAAACTACTGAACGAATTTACCCCATTTAAAAAAAAGGTCACTTTCTGAGCCAAGCTCTACCTTTTTGTCAAATTTGGGGTAATTCCGTTCAGCAGTTTGGGCTGTAGCCCGTCTCAAAATTTCCTATCGAAATTAACATGGAGAAAATGCGTTTTGGGACCCCCCTTTTTTCTCAGCCCCTGCTTGACGAGTCACCCCCAAACTTTCAGGATAGGAGCTGACCTGGATAGACTTTTTTTTTGAGAATTTTGCGAAGATTCGTCAAACGACGCCAAAGTTATTAGCAAATCAAAAAATGCTTTTCCTATGGAAACTAGGTTCTAACTATAACTACCTACTGGTGACCGCCAGTAGGTAATAAATAAATAAATATATATATATATTATCTACTGGCGGTCGCCAGTAGATAGTTATAGTTAGGACCGTGTTTCCATAGGAAATCCGCAACATTCTATTTTGAATAACTCTGGCTCCGATTGACGAATCCTTGCGAAATTTTCAAAATAGGTGGGGCGCTCCGCTCCGCTCCTTCCCTGAACGTCTCGGGGGGATTCGTCAAGCAGGGGCTGAGAAAAAGGGGGGGTCCCAAAATGCATTTTCCCCATGCATTTTTCCATAGGACCTTTAGTCCAAGCTGCAGCCCGAACGGCTGAACAGAATTACTTGAAATTTGGCAGAGAGGTTGTCCTCAGGTCAGGGATGTGCCTTTTGCAGGTCTGGTGTAAATCTGTTCAGTATTTCCTGAGAAAATAGCATTTAAATCAATATATATATCTATAGGCGCGTACCGTAAGCTTACCGTACGCGCACGCTGCCGTGCGCGAGCGCGATTCTGATTGGTTGTTAGATCTTAGTAAACATTCGAATCGGTCGAAACCAGGAAGTGTCGGCCGCCATTTTGTCTCTCGCAGTCTGAGGGGGTGAAAAACAAAGGTGGAAAACGTGAAAAGGGGGCAGGCTGGACAGTTCCTGACCCCTTAGCCTTGGTCAGGGGGTCCCAGAAGGACCCCCAAGGGCAAAAATGTATTTTAATTTTTTTACGAAAAATCTCGGAGTGCGCGTAGCGTACGCGCATGGTAGAAACGGAAAAATTCCGCGAACTACGTAACGCGAAGCGCACCGTGCGCGCACGGTACGCGCACGGTGAAAAAACTTTAAAAAAATAAATAAATACATAAATTAGCATTTAAAAAACCGTACAAATTCACTGAAAAAACCATAGGTTTCACACACGTTATAGTTAGGAATTAGCATTTAAAAAACCTTGCAAATTCACTTAAAAAACCATAGGTTTCACACATGTTATAGTTAGCTGGGCATTTCACTCGTGAAAAACCAATGAAATTCCCCCGTTATAGTTAGGTCAGATAACTATAACTCGCGCGCCCGCAATCCAGTGCTCATGACGTCACATATTACATCACTCATGACATGGTCAGTGGCATTACTCATGACATCACCGATGACATCATCCTTGTGATAGAATGGCGGTCGCGCGAGTTATAGTTATCTGACCTAACTATAACGGGGGAATTTCATTGGTTTTTCACGAGTGAAATGCCCAGCTAACTATAACATGTGTGAAACCTATGGTTTTTTAAGTGAATATATATATATATATATATATATATATATATATATATTACCTACTGGCGGTCGCCAGTAGGTAGTTATAGTTAGGACCCTGTTTCCATAGGAAATCCGCAACATTCTATTTTGAATAACTTTGGCGCCGGTCGACGAATCCTCGCGAAATTTTCAAAACTAATGGGGCGCTACGCTCCGCTCCTACCCTGAAAGTCTCGGGGGGATTCGTCAAGCGGGGGCTGAGATAAAAGGGGAGTCCCAAAACGCGTTTTTCCCATGCATTTTTCCATAGGACCTTTAGACACAGCTACAGCCCGAACGGCTGAACAGAGTTCCTTGAAATTTGGCAGAGAGGTAGTCTACAGGTCAAGGAAGTGCCTTTTGTAGGTTTGGTGTAAATCTGTTCAGTAGATTCTGAGAAAATAGCCTTTAAATCAATATATATATCTGAGCCAGCTTACGGTGCGCTTACCGTGCGCTTACCGTACGTGTACGGTGACGTGCGCGAGCGCGATTCTGATTGGCTGTTAGATCTTAGTAAACATTCGAATCGATCGAAACCAGGAAGCGGCGGCCGCCATTTTCTCTCTCGCACTCTGAGAGGGGGTTGAAAAACAAAGGGCAAAAACATGTAAAGGGGCTGTTTAGACAGCTCCCAAGCACCTAGCCATGTTGAGGGAGTCCCCAAAGATCCCCCATGGCCAAAAAGGGAATTTTAATTTTTTCGAAAATTTCACCGATTACGCTTACCGTACGCGTACGGTAAAAAATATAATCAAAAAAAAAAATTATCCACACTCTCCCCACCCCATGTGCAAATGCAGCCCGAAGGGCACCATTTGTGCATGGCATATAAATTAAAAGAAAAACTAATATATTACCTTTCACAACGATGCTCATCATATGTCCTCCATGTGCGCACGGTGCGCGAAGCGCATCGTGCGTTCATGGCCCATCTAGCGTAACGTGGGCACGGCACTAACTGCGTAAAGTGGGCGTGCGGTGCGCAAAGCGCACCGCGTGCTCACTGTGCGTGCACGGTGCACGAAGCGCACCGTGCGCGCACGGAACGAACTGCGTTAAGTGGGCGCGCACGCCACGAATGGCGTAAAGTAACTTAGCATTTAAAAAACCGTACAAATTCACTGAAAAAACCATAGGTTTCACACACGTTATAGTTAGGAATTAGCATTTAAAAAACCTTGCAAATTCACTGAAAAAACCATAGGTTTCACACATGTTATAGTTAGCTGGACATTTTACTGATAAAAAACCAATGAAATTCCCCCGTTATAGTTAGTGCAGGCAACTATAACTCACGCGACCGCAATCCTCTGCTGATGACATATGTGTCTTTATGAAAAAAAAATATTTGTAATATATGTATAGCTAAAATTTAATGGAAGAAGACATGGGCAAATAAGTGTCTAAATACAGTATTAGCATCAGCAGAGGATTGCGGTCGCGTGAGTTATAGTTGCCTGCACTAACTATAACGGGGGAATTTCATTGGTTTTTTATCAGTAAAATGTCCAGCTAACTATAACATGTGTGAAACCTATGTTTTTTTCAGTGAATATATATATATATATATATATATATATATATGTAATTTTAACTGTTTTTCCTTTCGATAACTACTTCATTCAGCTCCAGCCTTATCCTGACTACTATTGCTTTTTCACTTCAAAATGCTTAGAGTATGAATTGTAGAACAACCACAGCTATATCTATTGGGCTTACAAGGCTAAAAAAGAGAGATATTGGCAGGGAGTTGGATTTGCCAAATGTCAGAATATTTGGTTTGGCCGGTGAGGGTTAAAGTTTCATCTGTTGCTGCCTTTGGATATATCCATTGTGGATTCCCAAACTCCTGACCTCATGATTATGTACTGTGGTGACAATGTGGTGGCAATGAAATAGGCACATTGATTGGGGTAGTGCTCAAAATCATAATGAAGGAAACCTTTTTAGAACCAATGTTGCTTTTCCCTCACACTGTCATGGTGTACTCTAATATATACCAAACACAGAAATGGAAGTGGTCAAATCAATTCTGTCCACAGATTGACAAAGCCAGGAAACATGTTAATAAAACAGATTCTGCAATCCTCAGAGACCCTCTATAGCTGTATCTATAACAACAATCTGTATTTTGACATTAATGGAATTTATATAAATGATGAAGTGCACTTTACAGTTGAAGGCAACAGGGTGTTTCTAAGTAACCTGAAACTCTGCATCCGTTCTTATGTCTAGCAGCCATATACACACAACCAACACAACGGCTCTGGTCAGAGCCACCCTAGTCCCGAAATATTGCTCATTTTCTTTTAAAAAATCCTTTTGTAAAATTTTGGGCGGATTTTCGGGACGATGACGCGATCCCTGTGAAAACATCGCAAGAACTGAAAACAAAAGCAGACATTCAATGACCACCAACACATCCAAAAATAATATGTAATAAATTCATTCTGAACATTGTCATACACATATTACTATGTACATACTTCTTTCAAAGCATGTTTAAACTCATATTTTTGTACTAAGGGGCAAACTACGATATCGGGCGGACAGCCTCCTCCCGACAGTCATAATCTCCTCGACCGGGTCGGAGCCCTTCCGATCGACTCAGTCAGTTTACATTACGACCGCCCCATTACGATGTTCGCGGTCGGAAAGTTAAAACATGCGGTTATTCTGAATCGGTTTTGACCGACTCGTGGAGTATTCCTGTTGGTCAGAACAGTATCCTACAACTCTATGAACAGTGTTTCTGCCCTCTGGATTACGATGTTGATTTCCAACAGCAGTTCCACGTCGGCCTGCCCAACATGGAAAGGCTGTTGGAAAGTGACATTGGGGGCCTCTGACAGGGCCCCTAGCCTCTGCGGCCTACGGTTGATGGCCGAGGGGGTACTTATGGGACACCCCTGTAAAACCCTGCACTGCGTGGCAGGCACCATGGGGTGCCTGCGACAGGGTGCAGGGTTTTCCACACACACCCCATTTACCCCTATGGAGCTTGTGTTACGGCTGATTGTCGGGCGCTTTACACGAGCTCTCATAGGAAACAGTGGGAATCCGATGAACAGTGTTCGGTCGCATTGTAATCCGGTGGCCGGAACCGCCAACTGCAAGTGTCAGGTGGAGCCTTTCCACCCGACATCGTAATCGGCCCCTATGTTTCTTTATAAACAATCTTTCAGACCTATTTTCGGTTTTCGTGGTTGTTCAGGATATTGTGATGATGTTGTTAACCGTGCCGATCGCGAATTTTCCATAAAGTGAAAACACATATATGCAAACACATTACAGTATTTTACACAGTAGAGGTTTATTATTGTACACTTCAAACTCTTGTTTTTCTAGTGCATTTCTAGAACAACCATCTCTAAAACCTATTTTCCGTTTTAGCGGTGCGGCTAGAGATCGCGATGACTAACGTCCCCAAGGTTAGATCACGAAAGCAGAAAGCCAAATCAGGAATTCAATAGCCACCACCACATAAAAAAATGATAACTTTATAAATAATTCCAACCATCACAGTAGATCACTCACTATACAAATAACTCTATAAAAACATTTATCAATATCTCGACAGTTCTATAGCAATGCATATTAATGATTCATTGAGATATTTTTTATATTTCCACCAATATTCGCGAAAATGTTTATAGTCACGATGTCCCTGCGATGGTACATGGGGGACTGTGCTGGTGGTCGTGGCCTTGTCATGAATTTCGCAAACAACTAAAAAAATTAATTTTAGACATATAACATGTCATTAACACCTCCATTTCTCAACCATGGAGTCAGAGTATCTCCACCCTGACCCCTTATGTGGGCTTTAACACAGATTTTCAGCCCCGGGAACCATTCCCGATAGATGAAATAGTGGCCACAACTTTCTTCTCGGGTTGCGTCCAGCCAACCAAAGCATTCCCGTTGGCTCGTGCATCTGCGATTCATCGCAAAACCTTAACGAAATATCCGCTGCCAGAGCTATCACTGTAATTTTAAACTTACATTTCTCAAACACTACTTTACAGATTTACACCAAATAAGCAAAAGGCACTTCCTTGAACAGACATCTACCTCCCGGACAAATTTGGTGTCAGTCTGTTCAGCGGTTCAGGCTGTAGAGGTGGCTAAAGGTTCCTATAGTAATTAACATTACAAACGCAACCTTATTTTGCGCTCCAAATTTTCAGTCCCCACTGCACAGATCACCCCCAAACTTTCCATTACAATAATACCCACCGTGACACTTTTTTGGCAAAGTTTCATGCAGATTGGTCAAATGACGCCAAAGTAATAGCCAAGTAAAAAAAAATGCTTTTCCTAAGGAAACTAGATCCTAACTAGAACTACCTACTGGCCACCACCAGCAGAGCAAGATATATATATAAATATATATAACCGTCCTGCTTCGTTTTCCAGCACAGTGCGTCTTGATGTAAAGTGCTTGCTCCCATCACATCCAGATCCTACCAAGGATGACTCTCTGAAATCTGTACGCATTGGAGCCTACTATAGGTGTTTAATGAAAGCTTGATGTGACCACACATCCCGGCATGCTGTATGAATAAATCTAGTACACAGTTGAACCCATGACGGGTTTTTCAACCAATCTGCATGCTGTATAAGGAGCGCTCCAATGCGTACAGGAGAAATGCCTCTTATGAAGTGGTACGTTGGCCTGACCACAGAAATGCGTCAGGCAATACAATAAACTTGGATGGCTGGGGCGGGCGTAACCGTGATGCCGAATGGCTAGCCAAGAGGGAATTAACGAGACAATGGAAAGCAGGGCAGGGACCCAGTTTAGAGCATTGGAGGGCGGAGTTCGCTGCTTGGGCGGCTAGTGAGAGTGTGGTTCGGTTCCAGCAAGCTAGAAGAGCTAATAACGAAAAGGCACTGGAGACTGCAAAAGCGTGGGAAGCATTTGTCGCGTTGCTAACGTTGCCTGATTTGGACTTGGATACCGAATCAGTGGATGGACGGCAGGGAACCCCCTAAATAGACGGCCTATGACGGGGCACCTATAGGCCTGGGGGATAAGGTTGTGGATTTATGAATGATCCAGATTATACCGCCATGGTAGTAAAGTGAGAGAGCCACGACCTTGACAGCCAATGACAGTTGATAATCCTTTATTCATAATAAGTAGAACACACCGGTGGAGGGGGTTAGGGAGGTGAGAGGGAGGGGGGCGGCAAGTAATCTGGGGAGCGCAGGTCTTGGGTAGTGCAGCGATACATAGTACCACAGCACGAAGGTTAGCTGAGGTTATCCCACGTTAGATGGCCCTGAAAGCATGGCGTGATAGAAAATGTGACAAGGACAAAATCAAGTTGGTGGGTGTGATCAGATGCAAATGTATCAAGATGTGTGCCCCGTTAACAATGTGCGATAACTGAGGGGGTTGTGATTGTGTTGTAAAACCAATAAAATATATTTCCCAAAAAAATGGAGGCTTGTAATTATGGATCTTCAAGTAGGCTTTTCAATGTGTCTCAATTGGACCTGGCCCTCTCTGTAGGGTAACCTTCAAACTCTCTGCCCACACCCCTCCTATTTTTTTGCTGTATTTGTTTATGTTGGCATTGCGACTTCACCACTGCTAACCAGTGCTAAAGTACGTGTGCTCTTCTTTAAACATAGTAACATTGGCTTACACCTAATTGGGTTTTTCTCATTTACTTATAAGTCCCTTGTAGACTGGTATACCCCGTACCCAGTCCGGTAAATTAAATGCTACTAGTAGGGTTGCCGCACTTAGTATGGCAACCACATAAGTAGTCCCTTAAAATATGTCCCAGGCCTACCATTGCAGCCTGAATGAGGTTTAAACTGCCAATTCGATTTGGCAAAATGCCCCACTTGCCAGCCTTAAACATTGCCTTTATTACAAGTAAGTCACTCCTAAGGTAGGCCCTAGCCAGCCCATAGGGCAGGATGCATTGGGTATTTAGAAAGAATATCGAAAAAAATATTGAGCATAAAATATCGTGATTAGGAAATATCGACTATAAGGTTAGTTAAATTGATTTTTAAAGTATAGAAGTCATTAATATCGTTTGCAATATATACTTGTTTAAAATGTCATTTTTTAATTAGTTTTATGTATTTTAGTATATATTTTAAATGTGTGTGATGTAATTTTTTTGTATAATTATTGTTTATGTTTTTTGATAAATGTGTTACATTTTTAGTAGTTATTAAATTTAATTTAATTAAATGTGTTTTTTTAGTTCCGTAGCGGGTTGTGGGTCTATAGGGGAATAGGGCGGGAAGTAATTTAATTATAATAAATGAATGATTATGTTTTATTTAATATTATTTATTTATGTGATATTTAATTGTGCTAATTGTGCTTTTATTTTTTTTTGTTATGTGTGTTTCTGTGGGGTTTATAGGGGTAAAGGGTGGAAATTAATTTATTTGTAACTACTTAATTGGTTGTTACTTAATGTTAATTGATAATTAATTATGTTAATCGTGTAATTTCTTTTAGGTGTGGGTTATGGGGTTATAGGGGTATGTGTGAGATGTAATTTATGTTTAATTAATTAATAATTGCGGACCGATTACGATGCGGGCAGGAAGGGCTTCGACCGTCGGTCAGAGCCCTCCTGCCCGCATCGTAATCATAGATTCAGATTCCCTTCCGACAGAGCAATTTTAAAGGATTGGGCGGAAGGGAATCCAAATCAGTCTTACGAATGGCTTATGACGGGCTCAGAGAGCCCACAGTAATCCCCCAGCCGGCTCTTTCCAGCCAAGGGATTACGATAGCAGTTTCCCACTGCCTTTTTGTGCCAGAAAGGCTGGCACAAAAAGGCATTGGGAAACAGCTTTGGGGGCCCCAAGGGGTGCAGGCTGCCAAATGGCAGCCTAGGGGGCACCAGAGGTGCCCCTCTGTTGACCCCTGCACCTGGTGGCAGGCACCTTGAGGTGCCTGCCTCAGGATTCAGGGATGAACTGCACCATAGCATTTTGCTATGAGAGCATGCATTCCATTCGTAATAGCAAAGTATAGGATTACGACCGAACAGGGTTCGGTGCATCATAATTCCTGGAATAGAACCGACGACAGGGGGTCGCAATGTTCCAGCTCCAGAACGATGAAGAGTCCATCCGGCATCGTAATTGGCCCCTTTGTTGTCAAGTAATATTTAATTAATTGATAATTTAATGTGTTTATTGTGTCGTAATTTTTTTTAAGGTGCCTGTTGTGGGGTTTATAGGGGTAAAGGGTGGGAAGTAATTTATTTGTAATTAATTAATAATTAGTTAATCATTATTATTAATTAATTAATTGATCATTCATTTTGTTAATTGTTTAATACATTGTTTTTAGGTGTGGGTTTTGGGTTTATAGGAGAAAAGGTGGGGAGTAAATACATTTTAATTAATTTAGAATTTGTTGGTAAATTCTATAAGTTATTTAATTGAAAATTAATTTTAATTGTGGCATTCATATTTTTTAAGTTTAATTTTATGGGTGGGTTGTGGGGATTATAGGGGTAAAGGGTGGCAAGTTAATTAATTTTAATGGATTATAATTTGGTTTTTAATTATTATTTGTTTAATTGATAATTAATTATGTTTATTGTGCAATGATTTTTTAAATATATTTTAGATGTGGGTTGTGGGGGTATGGGGTGTAAAGTGCCTGATTATGATGGCAGTGGGATCGCCACCATCAGCCCGTCAGTGGTGGTCCCACTGCAATCAGCCGGTGAAAGTCCACCCACCACAGTACAATGGCGGGCAGATGGTTGGCGTTCCGAGATACCCACTGCCACGTATCTGACGGGCTCAAAGCCTGTCGGTGCGTTGGAGGGACTTGTATCCCTACAACTCTGGGGGTGCCTGCTCAGTCATGAAAAGGCAGGCAGAAAGGGACTTTGGGGACCCTCTTGCTCTTAGTCTTGCTCTAGGGGGGAACCATCCTATGGTGCCTGCCACATAGTGCAGGAGTATGCAAAATGTTTATTTTCTGTACTGCGGCGTGTGCTTGCAGCCCGCAGCACATGTTATAATACAAAACATGCACATTGCGACCACCTTGAAGGTTTTAATGAATATTCATTTTTAATTTAATAGTTAATTATATTAATTGTGTGAATATTTTTTGGGTAAATGTTACGATTGTGTTGTGTGTTTTGTGGGGGCATATTGTGGTAAGTACATTAATTATAATGTTTTTGTTAATAAATAATTTCTAAATAAAAATATTTATTTGTATGAAAATTATTTTTGTATTTTATTTATAATAATATTAGTAGGTATTTGTGATATGTATTTAACATTGTAATATGTTGATATTTTAAATTTTTTATATTAAATATATTTTTATTTTATTTTTCAACATATTTATAAAAACATTTTATTTACTTTGTTTTTAAAATAATTTTATTTTGTTGAAGATATTTTGTTTGTTTTAAATGTTGAACTGACTGGAGTGGGAATAGTAAATGTTCTCCCTCTGCTATCCAAAGCTTGCCCTACTGTTGCATTTTTTGGAGTGGGAATAGTAAATGTTACCACTCAGCAATCCAACTCTTTCCCTACTATTGTACTGACTGGAGTGGGAATAGTAAATTTTACCCCTCCACTATCCAACACTTTCCCTACTGTTGCACTTATTGGAGTGGAAATAGTAAATTTGACCACTTCGCAATCCAACACTTTCCCTACTGTGCACTGACTGGAGTGGGAATAGTAAATGTTACTCTCTCACTATCCAGCACTTTCCCTACTGTTATACTCATTGGGGTGGAAATAGTCAATGTTATCCCTCCGCAATATAACACTTTCCCTAATGTTGTAGTGATTGGAGCAGGAATAGTACATTTTATCCCTTCACACTCCAACAGTTTTCTTACTGTTGTACTAGCTGGCATGGGTACAGTAAATATTACCTATCCACAATCCAATGATTTTACTACTTTTGCATTAATTGAAGGGAGATTTGTTAACTTAAATCGGTTGTATTGCTTTTGCATTGTGTGACATGGAAGTAGTAAATGGTTTACATATTTATTTCAATAGTTTGCGTAGTTTGGTATACATTGTAGTGGGAATAGTATATGTATTACATTTTATAATTTATTTTATGCTGTTATAATTTATATTATTATGTTTTTGTTTATTTACAATTCTAATATTTTTAATTATTAATATATTTGATGTGTAAAATAATTGTTACTAAATGTTAAGGATTTTAAGTTAGTTCATGTTTTTTATTTAATTTTAATGGATTGTTTTTTAAAGATTTTATCTTAATGGCATATATATATACATTAAAATTATTATATTAGTTTAATAGCTTTTTTGTAAGTAGATTATCTGTAAATATATATAATAATTCTTATATATGTGTGTTCAACTTTTTCAATTAAATTTATTTGTTATATTTGTAAAGCTCTACATAAATTTTTTTTTCTTTTTTTAAATTAATGTTATTTAATATATTTAATATTTATTATTTCATTTTATATATATATTCAAAAATCGATATTTAATACAACTAAATTAATGACATCAATATTTTTTTTATATTTTTGTACTTGCCATTAGCAAGATATGATGAAGATATTTTTATCATCGATGTTTTGGTCCCGATATTTTTGTGTCTCGATATATGCAGGGCTGATATTCTGTCAGTGAACCGATGCATCGTAATTAAAAGGTAGGCCATGTACTTTCAAGTTTTACATGTCCTGTTAGTGAAAAAAGCCTAAATTTGTGTTTTACTACTGTCAAGCCTAACTCTTTGATAGGATAACATTGGATTGTCTTATTACATTTAAAAAGTGCTAACTTCTGATTAGGAGCAGGTAAGGATGTCATGTTTGGTGCCTGGGAAAATATAATCTAAAATCCTTTTTAATGGTAAAGTCAGATGTAAAGTAGCAATTTTGAAAATATCCCTTTTAGAATGTTGGCATTTTCCTGCCCCAGCCATTTGGTGCCTGCAGCCTGTTCATAGGTCACATGAATGGGTTTAGTTGTCAGTTGGACTTTGTTTATTCCTCTCAGACAGCCAAACAATGGCGGGATTAGGTGTGCCTGGATGAGCCATCACTGGCAGGATGGCATGTGGGGTTGGGATTAGCCCCATTTGCAAATCAATAGGCTGTGCCATGCCTTTACACAAAGGACCTGACACCACTGCAATATGCCTGCAGACAGGTTGGAGGCAGGGCAGGGAAGACAGAATTTTCCAAAGACTTCAAAGAGAACCTCTAGAAATGTCTCCATACTCCAAAGAAGGCACTAGGTATAAAAATAGGACCCTCAGACCCACTTTTCAGTTCATTTTCTAGACCTGCGGTAGGAGTCTCACTCAACCCGTGCTTAACCCTCTGGCAGCTTGGCACAAAAGCAGGCTTAGTTTAGAGACACTGTGTAAAGTCTTTATGTAGCACATAAATGGTAATAAAGTGACAACATAACACAAGAAAAATCCGACACCAGTTTGGAAAAATCGAGTAAATATTTTGAACTATTTGACACCAAAACTACACAAATCCAGACAGAGAAATCAGAGATACGTAATCTCAAAGTTTTAAGGTAAATTTAGTGCCTAAAATCACAAAGCGCTACTCGCGGGTATCTGGTCATGCGAGACCAGGTGAAAGTCACAAGTTTAGGATTGCCACAAAAGAGTGTGGGTCTACTACAGGGACCAGGTTAGTCCTACTGAAAAAGTTACCTTCTAAAGTCCAGTTGCTGTAGCGAGCCAACGTGAGTTCACTAGAGTTTAACATTGCCCGTCAACATGGACGGCATAATCTTGGCATGAATGGGCCCTCTCAAGGATAGGTAGAGCCCATAACTTCATGATTTCTCCTTTCTTCAAAGAGGAGCTCAACCAATGCCACACCAGTGGTCAAGGCACTGAGGGGCACCTTTAGGGGATCAGGAACTCACTCTAGCAAAAGGCAGCAGGGCTCAGGCAGTTCCAGTTGCAAGTCCAGGCAGCAGGCCAGGAATCTGAAAGTTGGGAGAACTATCCAACCTCCTGGGAGTTCTCATCACAAAGGTAGAAGAACCTGGAGAGACCATCGGCATTGGTGTGGTCTGTCCCAGGCCTGTGTTCCATCATAATGTCCATTCCATGTATGGAGATGGACCACCTCAACAGTTTCGGATTTTGTCACCCCTCATGAGCCACCTGAGGGGCCTGTAGTTTGTCTAAACCCATAAGTGAGTCCCAAACAGGTATTGGTTCAGCTTTTTCAGTGTCCAGACCACACGAAGGCGTCCCTCTAAATAGCACTCAAACTCTGTTTCCGGGGAAGGGACCTGCTACAGATGAAGGCTGCAGTTTGGTCTAGGCCCTCCTCACTCAACTGTGCTAAGACAGCCCCTATGACATACTCTGAAGTGACTGTCTGCACATTAAATTGCCTGGAGAAGTGAGGAGCCTTGAGTACTGGTACTGTACACATGGCATCCTTTAAGGTGTCAAAGGCTTTCTGACAGGCCCCTGTCCAGATCACCTTTTTTGGGCTGCTTCTTGGAAGTAAATTCAGTTAAATGTGCAACAATGGTGCCATATCCCTTGACAAACCTGCTGTAATACCCTAAAAGGCCTTCACCTCCATGTGAGTTTTGGAGGGTTGCCAGGCCAGGGTTTTCTCAATCTTGGCCTGGAGAGGTTGCACCTTGCTCTTGCCCAATATGTAGCCCAGATATACCACAGTTCCCTGCCATATCTGGCATTTACTGGCCTTGATAGTCAGGCCAGCCTGATGCAGGGCCTGACACATCTCCTGGAGGTGGTACAGGTGTTCCTCCCAGCTGGAACTGAAGCTAGCTATGTCATCTAGGTAAGCAGCACTGAATGACTCCTTTCCAGCCAGGACCCCATTCCCCAGCTTATAGAAGGTGGTCGGAGCATTCCTGAAGCCAAAAATCATCACCCAAAAATTGAAGTGGACTTCTGGGGGTCAAGGGCAATCTGCCAGTACACTGATATAAGATCATAGGTACTGAGGAAACTAGCAGCGCCCAGACAGTCTATGAGCTCATCAGCTTGGGGATGGGGTAAAGTCAGTCTTTGTGGCTGAACTGAGTATTCTGTAATCCAAGCAGGACCTAAGTTCTAGTGTGGAGCCCGGTGGGGTGGTGTTGGGCACCAGCACAAATGGGCAGGACCATGCTGGAGGGCTCAATCACCCCTAATGCCAGCATCTTGGAGACTTCCTCCTGGATACCAGCTCTCACAACAAAAGACTTGGTGAACGCCCCATTTAGTCTATATTGGACTTCGGCCATTGTCCTTTCATATAACCTAGCCAGCATAGAGATTATAACTGTTGGGCACAAGAGATTTCATTGTTTCCCATAATTTAAAATGATAAACAAGATCAAAAGCACTACTCAGATCCATGAAGCAAAGGTGCAAATGTCCCAGCTTCGCTTAACATATTTACCAATGAGCATGTTTAAGTTTATAAACTGTTCCATGGTGCCTATTCCCCTCCTGAACCCATACTGTGCATCTGTAATGATAAAATTGTCTTCCAGCCACATTTCCAGCTTATCCAAAATACCCTGCAAGAAAAACTTTACGGATTAATCCGACAGAGATATGGGCCGTAAGATTTAGGATCCTACTACCCTTTTTAAAAAAATCAACACGCTAATTGATTCTGTCCTGGTTATCGGCAATTTCATTTTACAGCAGCAATAAATTCTACTGTCAAAACTAGTGCCAATAAATCTAATAGATGCATACATGCATTGAATGGCACCCCATATAGTTCTTGTGCCTTTCCCTGTCTAGATTCATTTAGGGCTTTCCTTCCTTCCTGGATGGTAATTATGACTGACTCAATATATAGCTGAGTGTATGTTAACCTCATGCTTTTTGGTAGTCATTCCATCACTAGTGTTAAAACGTTGCCCAAAGTGTGTAGTCCAGCTATCTGGGAATATCACTACATCAAGTTGGGGATATCTATCTTCTCTAAAGAAAGATAGATTGACAGTTTTCCAGAACAAGGCATTATCATGGGGAACAACCTTTACAACGCAACTTTTACAACGCACTACACTTACAACGCATTTTTTACAACGCACAATCCATTACAACGCATGACATTACAACGCATGACACTACAACGCATTTTTAAAAACTACCTTTACAACGCATTCCATTACAACGCATACTACCATTACAACGCATAACATTACAACGCATAATATTACACTACACTATCCAACACTTACCCTACTGTTGCACCCCCTGGAGTTAGAATAGTAATTTTTACCCCTATACTATCCAACACTTACCCTACTGTTGCACCCCCTGGAGTTAGAATAGTAATTTTTACCCCTATACTATCCAACACTTACCCTACTGTTGCACCCCCTGGAGTTAGAATAGTAATTTTTACCCCTATACTATCCAACACTTATCCTACTGTTGCACCCCCTGGAGTTAGAATAGTAATTTTTACCCCTATACTATCCAACAATTACCCTACTGTTGCACCCCCTGGAGTTAGAATAGTAATTTTTACCCCTATACTATCCAACACTTACCCTACTGTTGCACCCCCTGGAGTTAGAATAGTAATTTTAACCCCTATACTATCCAACACTTACCCTACTGTTGCACCCCCTGGAGTTAGAATAGTAATTTTAACCCCTATACTATCCAACACTTTCCCTACTGTTGCACCCCCTGGAGTTAGAATAGTAATTTTTACCCCTATACTATCCAACACTTACCCTACTGTTGCACCCCCTGGAGTTAGAAAAGTAATTTTAACCCCTATACTATCTAATACTTACCTTAAATGCAATTTAATATTATGCGTTGTAATGGTATGCGTTGTAATGGTAGTATGCGTTGTAATGGAATGCGTTGTAAAGGTAGTTTTTAAAAATGCGTTGTAGTGTCATGCATTGTAATGTCATGCGTTGTAATGGATTGTGCGTTGTAAAAAATGCGTTGTAAGTGCATGCGTTGTAAAAGTGTGCGTTGTAACGACATACATCCCATTATCATTGGTGTTGCTTGCCTGACTTTTTTGCTGCTCTTCTCCTCCCAGGGCCTGGCAGCTGCCCTTCTATTGCCATTCCTGGCAGCAGAGCAGCCTGCCAATCTCCTCAGACTGCCACCTTCATTCCTGGTGGGGCTCTGCCCCCTACACTCATATTGATGGCCACCCTATCATGTGTGCTCCAGAAACTAGCAACATTTTGAAATGAGAATCATGTAGACATTCTAAAGAGGCAATGTATGAAGGACCCACTGTTTTGTTCACGGACCACGAATAAACATGCTGCCACAAATCATTTGTTCCTCATATTAAGCACAGATAAATACAGACAGTCCTTGCCAATTTTCAAAGGCCGAGCACATAACAGGCACAATTTCCATCTCACCTGTCTCTTTTCTTGGCCAATTATGATTTCCTCCTTCAAAAATATCCCACGGAAATATGAAATGAAAAGCAATTCCCTTTGATGCTATTAGAGTGTTTCATCTGCTTGTCTGTCAGACATAATGAGCGCATTAGAAAATCAGATTTGGTTCCCACTGTGTATCTAAAAGTGTTCGTTTGGCATTTCGCGTGTTCTTTAACAGAAGTGATCTAAACTGTACTCATTCACTTAAAGCGTGTGATTATTAAGATTATTTAACCTATGAAGAGGGTTCCTTCCTCTCATTTCTAGGCAAGGTTGTATCGCCTGCATTCTGTTTTTGTGCAGGGTAAGAAGGGTTAATGAGAAAGGAATCATGTCAATGAAACCTCTGAGAGCCTATTGAGAGAAGGCTTTTTATTTTACGGTAATGTGTCCTGTATAAAGATGTCTGTTGCAGAAAGCCATCTAGTGCAGTATGGGCACACCTGAAACTGCACACATGCAGCATGTTAGGTGCATAGCATCTCTCTACAGGTGTGCGGGCTGATGATTAAATATAGCCTGTTGACATTTCACAGCAGCGCCTGCCTAAGGGTGAACAAAATCGTTTGTGAACACCCATAGATGTGTGTCTTTGTGGGTCTTTACCAGAACCTCCAATTCCAATACAGGGTACTATCATAAATCTACACATGTACGAACCGATTGCTGTGACTTATTCTTTGTGTCCTTCTGGATTACTCCTGAAATTCAGGGGTACACCACGAATCATACCTACTCACCGCAAAAACCTTCTGAATCAGGTCCATAGTGTATACTCTGGTCCAAATGTAATAACAATTTGTACCAGGTTTGGGGTCACAAAAGTAACAGAAACCCAGCACAAAGTTTTGTGATGGAATTTACTTACACATGCGAAGCAGGATTGCATTGGAAGGTTTCCTAATGTAATGCAATGTATTGCTAGTTTGCATCAAAGAGGCATGCCATGGGTGGTACATGGGGGTTTCCCTATAGCCAACCCTGGATTTTGGCACAATTTCTATCTGCAAACATTTGTAGACAAGGATTTGTGCCACAATGTTATGCCTCCTTAAGGCAGGGGAGACAGTGGAGCAACATTTAAAAGCGCCACATTTTCTGAATTTGCATGTATTCTACACTGTTTAGCACACATGCAAAGTGGGAAAAGTATTAAAAGAAATTTTTGAGCCCTGAAACGTTCGCTTAAAGTTTAAAACCTATGCTTGACAACATACAAACCCTTACACTATTGTGCAAGCATGTGTGTGTTGGCTCAAGGCAGCCACATGTTCACCAGGAGTTTTCACCAGATAAACACCAAGAGGTTTGACCTGGTGATATTTATTTTATATTTTATTCATTTTTTGAGTTTTATTTGAAGCAAAAAGCCACAGTTCAATGGTGAAGTTGAACATTTCACAAATATACCTAAATGTGAATTTTAGAAAGTTAGATGATTACCACCTGAAGCTCCCATTGAAATTAGCCTGTCTGCAGTTGCCCTCTTTGTTAGTGCTTTACCCCGTGAACACAAGTACATGACTCATCTTCTCTCCAAAGGTCAGTTCGTTAGGGAGAGTTCAGGAACTTAATTGACTTAAAAAGGATCAGGGTGGATCCTGGCCATTCATAGTTAAGTGCAAATTAAGACCTAGGGAAAGGGGTCCTTTTGATCCCTGGGCAATCCTGATTCCATTGCAGTAGAAGTGGAGCTGATCCCAGACCAGTTCAGAAGGAGGTGACTGTTAATTTCCCTAGACACACCGCTAGCCATCATAATTTTCCCTGAGAATGTTGCACCTTGGCATAGTTTGTAGTAAGACAAGCATGATGTGCTGCAAAAGGGGGAAGATGTGCTCTTGGGAACTGTTTGCTGATTGGTTAGCGAGTGTCCAGGAGTTAATCCCACCTACTACGTAATGAATTAAACAAAAGTGGCACCGTATCCTCCAATCCTCATAACACAACTGAATCTATGGATAAAGAGAGGAAAGCTGGACCTGCTGTTGGTGATTTGTGTGGAGACTTGAAGGGCTGGACCAGCTCCCACTTGTGCACAAGACTAAGGGGCTCATTAGGATGGCGGGCAGAGGCACGACCTCCGTGCTGACGGGTGCGGAAAATGCCTTTTTCCGCACTTCATCGGTGGTCATTGCGACCGACGTATTATGATGGGCATAGATAGCCCATTTCCTGTCCGCTGTGGTGTTTATGGTTCAGACAGAAATCTCTGTCCGCACCAGTAGCTAACTAAGCCAATAGAGAGTTACCGCTGTGCGGAATGCGGTGAAGACAGCCGGTCATATCATGATGCCTCAAACAGCCCATCACACCGCTGCGGAGAATCCAGCTATACGGGGATGGCTGAGGCAATACTGCAGCTAGCTCCATGTGTTCGGGACTGCTGGATTAAAGGCGTTCTTCTGCCTTTCTGCAGCGAATCCGCCTGCCGCAGACGGATTTTCAACTTTTCCGCCAGTGAAACCTGGAATCTGACTGCCGCGGTAGGGTGTTTCAGACAGGGAATTCTAATCTGACCGCCACCACGGCAGTCGGGGTGGTTTTCCGACTGCCATCCTAATCAGGCCCTAAGAAGGGAAATTAAAGGGTCTGTTGGCTGGCCTCCTGTGGGGCTACAGGGACATCTAAAGTTTCAAGTGGCACCTGGACTGGTATGTGCTGGTGAACTCTGTTGTATTGAGTCCTGGCCCCTGACAACCTGGGAGCCTTTTAAATACAGAAGTTGAGCTATTCCAGAAATTTTAGAAAAGTGGGTCTTAGAAAATATTTTTACTTCCAGGACATCTGGGGATTCCGAGGGACCTCCTAGCAAAGGTATTTGAATTGAACATGGCCCCCCTGAATGCAAACTGCAGCCTTGCCATGCTGAAGGATTTTGAGCTCCAAAAAAGGGACTAAAGGCCTGATTATGAGTTTGGCAGTCTTACCGCCATACCACCGCATCAGCAGTCCCAAGAAGGCAGCTGAGCCAGTTGTCTTTCGCCCACCATAATATGATGCATGCAGCTTGAACCGCTGACCGCTTTTGGTGGAATGTGTCCTGCTCAGTGGACTGCCGAGCCAATTACGAAAACATAGTTGTACTGGCAGTCCCCTCGTGGCTGTTCGCTGATAACAGTAGGCCACTGCGGTATACTCTTAGTAAAGCACCAGAACAGTGCCCATAGGATGGATACAAAAAAAGCACAGCTGATAACCATTGGCCAATTGGGCACACCTGAAAATCACACTATAAAACACAGCCCATCCCAAACCATGATCCTTTGCCTCTCCACTGCAGCACAGCAAGACAGAGCGGCAATTCTGGTCACATAAGGCTTCCCTTTCTTACCCTATCCCAGGTAACACTCTCCTTACGCTTTGTTTGGTTGATGTATTTTTTACTAATATCTCTTGGTGTTTTTTGTTAGTCATTGTCACCCACTTTAATTTACACTTAAGTTCCATCAAAAGAATCCACGTTTGTCAGAGTCTGAGTTGTCAGTCTTGGTGGATGAAATCATAAGAGTAGAGCTACATTGTTTGGAGCCCAAGTCCAACATACTCCTCTCAGTAGGAAACTTTAAATGTGGTCCAGGATAGTTGGCAAAGTGAATGTTGTAGGTATCACCCTGCGCACAAAGGGGGAAATTAGGAAGAGGTGGCACAACCTAAGGGGGAAGGTGCGTTTGCTGGCCTCCTAGCAACACCTGGAGGCCTAGAAGACTGGTGGTGGTTCTCCAAGTACCCCATTACAACTCTTTACCTGGGAGGAGAAGGTCTTGGCCATCTTGCATTCTGAAGGCTTGACAGGAGTATCTGGGGCAGTGGAGTCTGGTAAGTTACCCTTCACTACACTCCAATGTCGGATTTGCTCTTATCTCAGTTTTTACTATTGTGTTCTGTAACTACTTTCCTAACATGCAGTACTCAAAGTATCAGAGATGTTTGATTGTCAGTTTAATGTGTATTGTTGAAAAAAAGATCACATGTATCAATCTCCATTACATGCCACATATTGTAATGGTGTCAATAAGTGTATTGCTATGAAATTATCATCCCATGACCCACTATATGTGTCAATATGTATATTTATGGTCCATCACAGCTGCATTTGGGCAACGGGTATGTAACATTAACCATTTTTTAATTGTTGTGAAGAAGAGATTGAAATTACTACAACCACCATGAGGCCCTGTTTCTGTAACTCAAAACAAGATGCAATAGTTAGTTTGTCTATTCTCACTTGTCTCACATGCTACAGCTGATTTACACTTCTCATGAACTTCGTCATTTGTCAAGTATTGGCAAGTAGAGATTGAAATTACTACAACTGCCAGGAGGCCCTGTTTCTGTAACTCAAAACAAGATGCAATAGTGAGTTTGACCATTTTCACTTGTCTCACATGTTACAACTGCTGTTCAATTCTCACGGACTGAGAGATCTACATAGAATGCTCAACTCAGAGACATTTCTGCCTACTTATCTTGATATTGTCCTGGTTTCCTCAGCTTAAACTATTGATGACATGAGTGACACCATACCAAGTGTGTACCTCAAATAAAGTCATGTGTTAACTTGTACACAACTAGGCCCTGGAATGGTCAAATGTTCCTTCTCCAATGTGTTTCTTTTAAATGTTTAGTAGATGTCATGATCATTCCCTAATCCAAAATGCAACATGTCAGCACATCTAATGAGCTGCTCAATTCTAGTACATGTATTGAATGTCTCCAAATGTCTTCTTAACAAGTTCTATACCACGGAAATACATCCCCATAGTCATCTCTACCTATTTTGTTTTTCCCAGGTCTCTACTTACTGTGACACAAAACATTTGAATGTAGATACCACACTTCCATCAATAACAATGTTCTCTATTTGACAACAAGTCGATTTGGCACTGCACCTGCCCAGAGCTTGGCCACCGAACAGACTCCCACTCCACCCCTGGATTAAGCCCTCAGTGATGACAGCACTCCTGGAGATATGGACATGGATGACCTTCCTGGCACATCTGGTCAGCCTGGGCAGACGGCAACAGTGAGACTCACTGTGCCCACAAAAACACCTCCCACCCGAGCTGCAACACCTCAGACAAACCCTGTCCCCCCAACCTGTGTGCATAGCACACTCACTAACATCTTGTGCAATCAGTCCTGGATCCTGAGGTGGCAATCACCAACCCAGTCACAGAGGAACCAGGAACCAGTGGGAGGGTGCATCTTTGGCAAAGGGCACAGGCCCATGGGGTAGGGTTTGTTGGAAGTTAACTGTGGGCCCGATGAGTGATGCCACTGGGGCCACTCACACCCAGGCCACCATCGACCAAGTCTTGGGAGCCTATCAAGAGCCCCAAGGCATGATGGGCCCGGGTTTGATGAAATTCTTGGAGATGAAGCAGCTGCATAGGGACATACACCAGGAGCTGCCCACCCAAAACATCAATATGAGCCAGCTCATTGGGCATGCTGCAGGACACCAACACCGCCCTCTGCAGGGCTTTTCCACCACCATCTACCTCTTCCTGTGGTCAAATTACATCCCGCCCATCTACATCTGCAACAGCAACAGGAAGGCAGGCCCTGTCAGAGGAAGACATGCCTGCTGACACACCTGTCTCAGCAGCAGTGGATCCCACCCACCCCTGCAGAATGGGACATCCATGCAGAAATCCAGGAGGTGTGGATGGCAAAACACCCACCACCACAAGTAAGAAACATCACTCCTAATTTCCTCCAGTGTGTGCAACACATTCACTTTGTTGATTATTTCTGGACACTTATCCCTTTCTGATGGAAGTAGTATTTTGCACTTTGTACTTTCAACAATTTGGCATCTACAACTATGGTTTCACTCACCATGACAGACTTTTTCACTTTTGTCTTTCCCTGTTTGGTTTTGCACAATGTTTATTTTCACCTTGTTCACTGCAATAAATACAAAAGTAAGAAACTCATTGTCTGCTGTATTATCTCTCACATCTAGCAATGTATATATGTACTCCCATGTGAACTTTACAATGCCAAAATAATCTACTTGTGTAAACATGGATATGTTGCATGTACACAATGGTTAACTCAGGATCACAACCATTACACACAAACGCATACAAACAGGTGTCTTGTCTTATACCATCTAGATTACATTGTTCCAATCATAGGCGGACATGATGTCAGAAACAGCAAATCACACAACTCAAACATTCTGTATCAGTAATCACATTTTCAGCAGCAGACCTTAACAACATGGAAGGGGGGATACATCAGACACTTTTCTGTTGAATAGGCTAAATTACATTGGCCTATGTCATGAGCTGGAGCCAACACCTACCTCACAAACTGAATCCCACGCCATTTAAAACAATGAACAGACACATGGCACTACAACAGTTTCTGATCACAGGCTCATTCCAATCCAGTGTTGCACCATCTGGTGGAATGCCACAAACAAATGTCAGTGAAGTGCCACATACATGTTGGCCTACAATGAGGCGACACATCACAGGTACAAACAGCTTCTATACAATGAGGACGTAGCCAATGTGAAGGGAGACTAGCATGATTTGGCCCCACAACAACATTCTGTTGGAGCACATGATGATACACATATTGCATTAGAACCATTAGAATGAGGAATCCATTGGAACAAGTCAAGTGGATTCCTCATTACTGCCATCCTATCACTGTGCAAGTTGTCTTGGTACAGGTTTGTACACCCAAAGTCTGTGGCAGTCATTCCCAAGAACAATCCATGTGCACTTTGTATGTCCAAACAGCATCATACACCTGCTAATGTCACAGCTCTGAAATGTCCAAATGAAGATGACATGGTGAAGGAACCTAAAACAGACCAAAACAAAGAGATCAGCTATGATACCATATGTTTGACACAATTCACATAGTCAACTTCTGGAGTACATAGTGCATAACACAAATCTAAGCTAAACAAAGCAACATCAACAAAATGAGTAAGTATTCAAACCTTCCTCCACAAACATCTTTCACCAGATTTTGCCAGAGCTTTTGCTTCCTAATATTTTCCCTAAACATAATCCTCAAATCATCACAACAAGAGTTGCTTTAACAGTCAAAGCCGTGACATCTCACAACATACTTACACTCATGAGAAGAAGTTGTAGATGAGATCTTGGCGCAAGTCAGCTCCTTCCTCTTCACCACTATCATCATAATTTGGCATTTCAGGATCCTAAACCGGTGGCACTTGCTGGTCTCCATCCTCAGCAATATAAGGCATGTTCAGTTGCAGGGCGATTGTGTGTAGCTTGCAGCAGGCCACAGTGATTTGGCACACCTTCCTGGGTGAGTAGAGAAGGGTTCATCCATTCTTATCCTGACATTTGAATCTTCGCTTTCAGGAAGCCAAAGGCTCACTCCCCAGCCTCCATGTTCTTCCATGGGCCTCATTAAAGTGGACTTCTTCTGGCGTAGGTGGTTCCTCAACCATAGATGGTTGGGATATACTGAGTCTCCTAGGTTAAAGATAGACATAGGCACAACAATAAGCTACATACTTTGTGATCATACGACCTGATATCACCCATACAAAGTTAGGACAAATCATACTTACCAACAAGCCAAGCCCTCTCTGGTAGTATTTGTGACATCAGCTGGGGTATGGTGTCATTTCGCAGAATGAAGGAATCATGGGCTGATCTTTGGAACCAGACCCAGATGTTCAAGATATACAAATCCTATAAGAAGACAACTTGTATGTTGAAAGAATGGAAGTGCTTTCTGTAACGGTAAATTTGTTCCCTGCCATGCGGTGGTACTAAGGCAATATGGGTGCTATCAATGGCTCCAACCACATGTGGGATGCGACCAGATCCATAGAAATCCCTCTTCACATTGGCTAAATCCTCACTTCTAGAGAACTGGATGTAGCTGTCAATGAGTTTCATCATTGCTGATAGCATGTCGTCTAGTACACTACTGACCACAGGTTGTCACATGCCACCGATAAAGCCACAGTGTAATGAAAGGAACCTGAGGCCTGAGAATGCAACACTGCCAAAAGTCTCCTAATAGGTGGGATATATGTAGGATTAGTGTTTTGAGCAAGGAGATCAAGCTCCAACTGATGACATAAATCCTGTATTGTTTACCTATTTGAGTGAAACCTCTTGATGAGTTGCCTTTCTTCCATGGTCTGAAGGTCTGGAAATGGGTGGTACACTAGAGGCTATCATCTGCTCCCTCTCCCAGGGTACCTATGTGTGAAGTAGAAACAATTTTGAACATTAATCACAGTGTCCAAAGTAACATATATGAAAGGTAAGCCAAAAGTAATGTTACAAAACATAACTCATTGTAGTCTTCACATGTGGCTGTCACAGAAATGTAAACATTATGCCACACATGTATCATGAGCACCCTAAGATTGTAAATTTTGAATTGCACTCGCAAAATACAGTCACCAATGGTGTACAGTGCACCGCGGTAATATAGCGTATTTTGCACAGTAATGCAGTACACTGATGATTGTGTAAAGCAAATTATACAGCAATGGAGTACAACATCACCTAAACACGTTACAACACATTTGTAGTGGTGGTGACACACTTAACAGTCACCAATACTGTAGCTCCAACCACTAAAATGGCGGATGCATGACCTCGCATATTGGACATTCTCAACCTGCCTCCGCTGGTGAAAGTCAACCGCGTGGCTCGTGGTTTCATCCACAGAGGACACAGTCATAGTATAACGTTGGTGATTGTGATGGTGGTAGCTTAATGGCTGTGTCCATCTACGCTGATGACCGCATACGCTGCATACACGTACGCCATTATTTGAAAAATAACTCACTTCCCTCCTGGCACTGCTGCTATCAACACCTCCTCCATTTTAGCTGCTGGTTGTCACCTGTGGGAGCAATCATGCCAGGCGAAGCAGATGTGAAGGCCCCAGCCTTCTCTTCTGAGGAGCTGGAGAAATTGGCAGAAGAAGTGCTTACCCTGTATAGCCAGCTGCATGGCTCAACAGAGGAGCAAGTAACTGTCTCACATACATATTGTATTCTGTGCAACTCCGTCATTTCCATTCCCACAGACTACAAAGTGCCTCTGAGTCCCAGAGTGAAATCAGATTACTGTTGTAACATTCTTTGGTCCCTACATCGGACTATCATATCATGGATTGTGTATCTAGTGTACTTTGTGTACGTAACATCACCATTGTGATGTGTGTTGTGTGTTAAGCCCTAGATCCTATTTGTATTGTATGTACATATCTGTGCATGCATACTTTTCATGGTGCCTATGATATATTTGGTAAACAGATCATGGTAAATGTGCCCAAAAATGTATAGGCTTTACAGCATGAGCTGTGTATGTATACTGAGAGAACATTTGAGCATGATGTTGGTACAGTCCCACATATCACTCAGCCCAGATCAGGGCTCGCCAAACTGTTGTCTGGGAGCTACCTATACGTCACAGACCCCTTCAGAGTGCCACACTACCTTGAGGTTACTTATTGGATGGCCACAAGATGTACATTTATGTATGGAAGTGCTGGAAATGTGATGTTCATGTGGGATCAGTATGCTCAGCATGCGGAGATCAAGTCCTGACAATGAGTTGTGCCCAGTCTGGGCCATGGCCCAGGCTGGGGCAGAGTTATTGTTGCAATATAACTGATGCACAGAGTAATCTTTCTGTTGACATGCAGATACTTGGATGTTCCCAGAATTAGTTTTCAGAACCAATAGTAGCCCTGATTACTTTTACCTGGACTACATTTGGAATGCTGACTGAAGTCCCCCCTGACCTGATACTTCTTTCCGTTGACCCACATTGTCAATGTGTGCCATTTACATATGACAAGTCCCTTACTCCCACAGTTCTTTTGTCAATTTTACATATGTAATGCGTGTATTGTATAAGCCTATTGCATATGTGGCACATTAACAGTGCAGATAGCTGGTTACATCTGAAGTGATTTTGATATGTGAATCACCAGCTTTGTTACAATCAACCAATCAAGCTAGACATACAATGGTATGTTCAATGTCATCCCTTTAACAGTGCCACATATGGCAAAAGGTTTGTCCTGTAATGGCAGTACATACCACACAAACTCAATCAGACGTAGTATGATATACCATTAAGTAGTCCACATGTGCACACAATCCTAGAGTGGAAGCTCTCACTGACACACATACCAGCACTTTCTTTGTGACCTAACTCTAAGGATGTAATCTATACTATGGTGCCAGCCTGCATGGACCTTATGCATCAAGTCAATGGGCCAGGCTGTAAAGGTGTTAAGGGTCCTATAGCAATGACACAGGGTGAATCCTGGCCAGAGTCATACATGTTACATTGCCAACTTTGTGTTTTGCAGGCAAGAATTTCCCCATCATTATTGGGGGAGGGGCCATGTGCGACACACAAGAAGAGTTATTGGTTGTGTAGGTCTGGTAGGAGGTGCCTGCTGATGTGCTTTGCCCATTATATTTCTGACCAGGAACACAGCAGAGTCCAGTCCACTACCAAATTACTGTCTTGCGCACACACATGGCTGAATATAGTGATTTAACAGCTCATGTTGCTTGATGTTGTGGGTGACAATTGTACCAAAGAGCCACTTGTTTTCAGTGTGTCAGGAGTGATGCTGCCTTACTACTGTGTCTCATGGGATGGTGGCCCTCTTACACGTGACATAGCATACAGTGCACTTCAGATGCAGTGACTGAGCAATACTTCCCCTTGGTAAGTGTGGAATGTACAGTAAAATGAGTTAGTAAACCATCACTGGTCCCATCAGTATTAGTGCCTACATGTTGGCATATGTACCTTTCCCCGTTGTAGTATCATCTGCACTACTGATTCATACATGATCTAAGTTTCTTCATAGGTTGATGTCTAATTCCACAACAAATGTGTGTGTAGGCAAATCTGTCTTTTAAATAGTTAATTGTGATCGGTATACAGTTCATGTGTTACCACAGACTGGAGTGTGTAGACATTGGTGGGTGGGTAACACATACCCTAAGCCAGTACTCAATGTCATTAGTCAGGTCCAATTGATGAAGCAATGAATGAAATGACAGGTAGACTACGACTTACAATAATTTCCATGTCATTGATGTTGGTGTATTCAGTTATCTGAATTGCACATGTTGTTTTGTCAAGGCTCACTCAGTGACAGGTGACATGCATCAGGGAGGGACATGCAGAAATGAGGGGATCATATATGAGTGTTTACACTCAGCAATACAATGGAATTTGTGTTTGTGAGACACAAAGGTACAGTGATGTGCCTTCCCAGCAGGGCACAGGTTAAACCACCTCTTCATTTAATGGAGATTCCCTGAGCCTCAACAGCCTTCAATGGTCTGTTGCCTTACAGGTATGCAATATAAGAATGTTGTTTTCACCAGTACCAATCTGGTCTGGGGATGTCCCTAGGCCTAGCTGATTCATTATGCTGTGGACATTTGCAGACAAATCTGCCAGATATTTGGGCAGATTGCCTCCAGTCTACATTTCTTTTGCTAAATGTGATGCATAGTGCAGCTATTTAAGTACAGCTTTCATGAGACTATTTTCTGACAGTTGACATATAAGGATGTTTCTATTAGGAAGTGTCAAAAGTGTGAAATTAGCATTTCCATGTCACCTGCTACTGTACATATTGGTGCAACGAAGCTGTATTAGTTGACCATCATTTTATCATGATGTGGTATTAGGTATATGACCTATTGCTGATTGCAAGGCCTTGTGTGAAATATATAGGAATGAATTTGTCATTGCCATCCTAGTTGATGACATCAGGTTACTAAGTTATACTTCAAGAACGAACACATACAAGTTGATCAAGTATCCTATTAGATACAGGAGGATGGATTTGAGAGAACTACACTCATGCAATTGGAGGTGCGTGTGGTTATGCCTTCACTGTTTACACGTCATGTAGCATGCATGCATGTGCTCATGCTAATGCTGAAACCATTATAGTGGACCTTGTAGCTCGGCACACTTTATTATTGTTCTGTGATCAAAGCTGTTAGTAAAGTGTATCATGGAACATGCAATAAACCTATTTTCAATTTCATTTCAGCATCATCCTAGGCAAGCGGAGTAGACAGGGCCAAAATCATTGGGGAAGCAGTTGGTCATGACGGTTCCGGTCATGAGAGTACAGACACGGAGGGACCCATCGAAAAGGTGTGAGGAGTGCCAAGGAGGACGGAAGCTCGACTTTGTCATCATCAGAGTCAACCTTCTGTGGACACTCCCAAGTGGTGGTGGACCCCTCAGGACCTGTATCCAAACCCTCCTTGTCTGCCACCCCCAGTACCATCTCCACCCTACCTGTTGCTCCCCACCCAGTTGGCCGGGCCACTCCCCTAAGAGGGGAGCCGCCTCCTTCGCTCCAGGCCCCTCAGTCCCTGCCCCTGTTACCCCCGCTGCCCTGATCAAGGAAGCTATTGACCTCCTGCGAAACATGTCTGTCGGTCAGACGGCACTACTGAATGCCATCCAGGTCCAAGGCAGCCAACTGCAACAGATGGTGGCCTAACTGGAAGGCATCCACAGTGCTATGTGTGTCCTAAAGAGATCTTTTCAGGCTATGGCCTCCTCCCTCACGGCAGCCTTCCACCTATCTCACACTTCCACCCCACCTCCTGCCTCTTCCCCATCCAAATTTCTTATTCCCATGCCTGTCCCAAGCATACTCACACATATGCACGCACTTATTTCAACATCCCCAAGCAGCACACGCCAACAGAAACACCAAAAAACACAGAAGCATGCATCGACTCACATGACACTTACCCTCTCACCACCATACCCAAACTAACAAAATCCCATCCACCACACTGGCACCCACAGACTCATCCACAACACCTTGCTTTCCAACAGACACCACACCCATACCCATAGAACCATCCACTTTCCAGCTTTACAACAGACACGTGCCCGCCCCTAAAGACCATCCACAACACCCAGCATACCCAGCACATCCCTATCACACCCTCCTACAAAATGCAAATCCCCACACTCACCCACACAACAGACACCTACAAAACATGAACAAGAAACATCACACACACAGACATGTGCACCAACAACAAACCCCTTGACACCTGACACTTCCACTCCCTCTACCTTCCAACCCCTACTCCCTCCCGAACATCCTGCCCATTTTCCCCCTGAAAGTGTGTTATTTGCCCTTGCCCTTACCCCTATCAAACCAGACCCCCCAAAGCCAAAAGGACCTCTACACCCCAACCCATTCTTTCAACATCCCATCAAACCCTGACAATTCTTATACCCCACCACTAAATCCAGCCATACCCCTAAGAAAACCAAAACCACTCCCAAAGGCAGGACCAACGTGCCCAAAACCAAACACCCCCCTCCCAAGACGGACCCCACCCCTCCCAAATAACATCTTTGAGATGCCTGCCATGCCCAATGGATGCCCCTTTGTGAGCAGGGTCCTAGGCAGTGCCATGAATGGCAAGTTTAGTGGCACAGCAGTGTGCTGGACAACGCAATATGAAAATGGATTGGCCATTAGCCTTTGGTTTAATACATGGTTGTTGGTTGGTTGTCCCTGATATACTACAATCCACTGGTCCTGCACACATATAGGTTTTGAGGCATGTGCAAAGTGGACTGGCAGGGGCATGCCTATTCTGCAGAGAGTCTTTACATTGTACCATTTGAATGCTCCTCACACTGAATATTTGGAATACAGAGAGGGTGTGTTTCAGTTTCATGGCGCTTCCATAAATATGTATCTTTGATATCACAACAGGCCCTACCATGTGAGCAATGTGATGGCGTCACAGAGATTAATAGGCGTGAAATTGTTGAGGTGGTGCTGTTGTATGACACAATTTAATGTACACATCACTATCCCTGATGATGAGATGTAAACCAGTTGAGTTTGGTAGAGTGTGCCTGTGCAGTGTCAGTGACGTGGCCAAAGAGGGCATAATTGAGCTGTAATTGGATCATACATTGTGATCAATTCCGAACAGGGCCCCACAGAGTATGTTTGGCCCAGGAACCCCAAATCCCTTTCCAGGTCCATGGGGGGGCAGCTATTTGCTGAGGAGTCTATGGAAACGTATATTAGTATAGCTTACCATTGGTTGTGTCCACGGTGGTGTGGATTTTGGACTTCATCAAGCAGTAGCAGCAGTTGCAGTATGTGCACGATCGACTCCATGGCAGTACAGGACAAGTGAAGCTGAGTACAGGTGAGTTTCAGCCTTATATCCCTCCCATCTAATTGAGTGATCGGACTGCCAATGGTGAAGCGGTGAACCCATGCTGATGTGACGTGGTCCGTAGACCGCCAAAGTTGTAATCAGGCCCTGATTAAGAATATTAAAATCTTGACCAGGTGAAGGCATGAAAAATTATCTGGCCAATAAGAGGGCCTCGCCAGACTCAAACTCAGAATATTACCACTTCATGCGTTTCCTGCCTAAACAAACAGCTTCTGTGGAATCTTGTCCAATGGTTATCCAACTTCAAGAATACTTTGTCAGATACAGCCTGCAACCTTGTATCACTGGAGGATTTTGACTAATAAATGAAAAAGACTGAGTCAGAAGGTAAAAACGTTGACTAGGATGAACTGCTTGGTATATTCAACCTTAACTCCATCGCATGTTGGCTGGAAATCACTCCTAAGTCCTGGTCACTAGCAAACAGTGAGTTTTGATTGTTGCTTTACTTTTTTCTTGCCACATTGTGTCCTAAAATTTGGCTAATTCATAAACCTACTTCCATGATTGGATTTTATACTTTTTTGAATGATTTTTTTCAATGACAGTTTTTGAGATTTCTAGAAATTGTTTGTGAGATTTTTAAAGTGTTCTGTTTTGCCTTTCGGTCAACCTAAGTACTGGAAACATTTTACCTACTTTAGCCTGTCTACTCTGTTCCATAGCTAAGAGGGGATGAGCAAAGGTTTATTTTATTGAACTTGTGTTTTATGTGACAATAGTTTAGCTGTGTTACTTGGGAAGGACTCACATCTTCCCCAAATAGTAGCCTATTTTCTTACAGCAACGAAACATCAAATTCAATAAAAAAAAGTTAAGTAATGGAATATCACATTTGAAAAAATAGAGAGCTAAAGAAAGCATTGCTTAAAATGAGAGTCATGGGTATATCAACATGTCAAATTATCCAGAGAAAGATGAGTTCCAAGGAGAAATGAAACACATTCCCATGCTTACATTATATGTGCTAGTCAATTAATCTAAATGCTGAATAAGTATGATGCATATGACACACGTTTGGTTTATATTGTGATATTCTGCAAGGCCTATATGAATATACTTACAGTGTGTAATCTAAAGTTATGACTGCTTGATTTTACATTAGCGTGTTATTGATTTCTAAGGGTTTCTATAAGGTTGACATTACATGTCTCATTGTTTGCTGTTATTAAAAAGAACACAATAAAGCAGAGTGAAAATGACTGAAAGAGTATCCGTCCACTTTCTGTAATTGTTCATGCTAAGATTTTTTAACAACAATGAGATTATGTTTTAAAAGTCAAGCATAGAAGGTGAAGGGAAGAGAGGAGTCTTCACTCCAGGTGACATTGGGACAGGCCATACAGAATCATATCTCTGGTTTCAATTGGAGGCTTCTGGGGTTTAAGGCGTTAGCCTTCGCTCGCTGACTTATTCAGTCCACCTGGCCTCATGAGACTAGAATAGCAGCCTTTGCTATTTTATTGAACATAGAACTTCATCAACAGACATGTATGCAGAAGTAAACCATCTCTGAAACTTGAAATAGGTTTTATTTACTGCTTTGCTAGAATTGGAAAAGCCCTTAGAAGTAGCAGAATGGTGGTAGTATTGCAGTAGATTAGTAAGTGCAGTCATGGTGGAGTGCCATATTATTTGCCTTCATCGTAATTACAATTCATATCATGTGCACTAGATGAGGATTTTGATTTCAAAATATATAGTTAAAATTTACCCTTTGTGTTCTAGTGTTCCTGATTGTGGTATTCCTTAATGAAAGAGGTTTTGGGGTTCCAGTGATTGTCCCTGTAACATCCCATGTGATTGATCATTACCTAGAACACATCTCACTCGAAAAATGCTCAGTGTATTATAGAAAGTTTGCAGTACAACTGTTTTCAGTTGCTATATTTACTAGGTCCCTTGTGCCAAGAGCTCTAGAAAACCGATCTCTATTTTTCATTTGAAAATCTATAGAAATATCACCAATGGAGCAGTGTGGGGCAGGATCAGAATGATCAGTCTAGCAAGACCTAGATAGAAGAGGGTTCCAGAGTTCAGCACCTTCTCAAGTGGAAAATGTAAGACACAGAAAATATAAAATATGTGCACCTACCTTGAAAGAACCAGTGACTGGTCACAGGTATGGAAGTCAAAAAGTATTACCTTTTATTTTTCTGTAATCAGTGAGTACAAGAAATTATCTGTCTGAAAATGTGTTCCTGGACAGGAAAAAAATAATTCATAGGACATTCTAAAAAGCAGTAAGGTTATTGGACTAGGCACCGGTAAAAACATTTTCTGTAATTAACCTAGGCTTTCAAGTCATTAATAAATTACCTATAGTTCAAACATATTTCCAGATTCTTAATGCATGAGTTACTGACATGTTGAAAGTTATTCATCTAAATTCTCCTAAATTGATCACAATTGTAGTACAGTAACTTGCTGGAATGATGTTCAGTAGGGTAAAGTGGGTTCCAGAATCAGTGTACACATGATCACTATTAAATTTATCAAAGAGAGATTTTTGTTCAAACCATGCTTTACTGCACAAAATAGCTCCCTTCAAAAAGTAACTGTCTACAGCATTCGAAATAATAAATGCATTTTATATAATATTTGGACACCTTAGATCAGATTATATTCCTTGTACCAATGTAGGCACATTTTACAACCACAGTGCTATTTTGCAGTCATTTGCGCTATAAAAAAGTGGGGTATTAGTTGGTGCAGATGTTAGTCAACCACAACTAATAATGTCACTATTTTGTTACATCCAACAAAGGTTTCAGTAATTTAAATCTGAGCTCAATCTCTGGTAGTTATGGCTCATAGCAGACAGGCTTAACTTCAGAAACTGTGTAAAGCATTTACCAAAAGGATTTCAAAAGTTGAAAACTTAACACTATCAAAATCCCATTCAAATTTATAAAACCAAAGAAAAATGCAATAATCAAAACGATACCAAAATGACAAAAATCCAATAAGGGAAACTGGACATACAAATTTTAAAAGTTTTAAATTAAAATAGCTCCAAGAAGCATTAAGCACAAATAACAGTCATCAGGTTGTGCTTAACTTGAACCTAGGCACAATTTAGGTCCGACCGTGATGGAGCGTGGGTCGGACACAGAAACCAGGTTCAACCGGGTCAAAAACTTTGTCTTCTGACTGTAGGCCTGATTTAGATGTTGACAGATCTGGTCCTGCTGTCGCTTTTTCAATGGTCTTTAAGCCCGCCAACTTGACGGTCTGTGCGCTGTATGAAAATGTTGGCTGGTGGAGGGAAGATTGTCAGAGTCCTACCATCTCCGCCAGGATATTGTTCCTGCAAGTACTTCGTCAGAGGCATAGGCGGCTGTTGGAGGGAGTCCCACCAAGAATATCACCAAGAAGATTGTGATGCGCCTTTTCCATTGAAGCAACTGTGGTGAGAAAACCTCCAAACTCGGGTTGGCAGAAACAAAGAAAAAGAGGTGAAATTGTACCTTATTTAGGTTCACACTTCAGATTCTGTCTTGAACCCCATTGTCCACCTCCTTCCTGTGCTGCTGCTACCTCATCACAATGGTCAGCAACCCTGTTGCAGCCAGAATCTAAGGGAGGCTTCTGTATCACTTGCCTCACTGTCAATCATGTGTTAACATTTGCTAATGCCACGTCTATTTTATTATTGCTCTCACAAGTAATTTCTTATGTATCATGCATAAGTGTTCACCTTACAACTTATCGTGATAAAGTGACAGTCAACAAACCTGTGTTGACACATATAAATAATTGTTCTGGTGGTGGAGGGTGTGAGTGTTGTGCTTGTGGTGCCTGTGAGTGGACATACAATAGTGTGTTTATGTTATTGGTGTGCAATGCAATATTTATAAAAAAAATGACATTACACATTACCTACATATACATATTGACAGATTCACAACATATATGTGTAGTAAGATAATGATGAATAGTACTTACCTATCTCCACACCACCATAGCCTCACTCCCGCAGGGCTCCACCGCCAGGACATCACCAACACAACGGGAACATCTAAATAGGCTAAGCGCAAACCCGCCGGCTTGATGATGATGGAGTACTGCTAGCCAGCTGAGAAGGCAATGGCGGGACCCTGTATATTGCCGCAACATCTAAATACTGCGGGCAGACCACTGTCGGCACGACGGAGTACTTGGAACAGACACTGCAGCAGTATGACTGTAGTACCGCCAACATCTAATTCAGGCCCTTAGTCTCTGAAATGAAAGTCAGATATCCTCAGCAGGCCAAGGCAACAGGCTGTGGCTCAGAAAGGCTCGACAAGGCCATATAGCTATCGGACAAGGTCCCAGTGAAGATGTTGACTTTTGGCAGGAAAGGTCAGAGGGTGAGAAATTCAAGCTTTGTGCCCAAAGAAGGTCCCTCACTGGCTGGATACTTTTGGCTTTTTTGACCGAGGAAGATTTCTACATTCAGACATAGTCACATTTTTGTGGATCTCAGATTCCTCAAGTGGGGCAAACCTGCAAGCTGTGGCCGAACAGGGCTCCACGATGTCAGGTACCCTTCTGCCACATCCTGCTGATATTAATTTGCTGCTGATGAAAAGCTCAGAGTGGGAGCAACCAGAATCTTTGGCCCAGCGGCAATGCACCTTCATTGGATTGACTTTGCAGGTTTGTCCTGGTCCTCAAGAGGTCTTTGGAGCCAAAAGGTGTCTCAGGTTCTTCAGAATGTTAGGAGGAGTACACTTTGACACAGCCATGGGTCTCAGGACCTCAGGAACAGCACTTGGGTGGCAAGAATCACTCCAACAGAAGGCACTAGCACAGTCCAAGGCAGGACCAGTTGGAACTGGTCAGCTGGGCTCTTAGGAAAAGAGGCTTTTTGCAGCTTTTTCTTTTAGCCCTGTAGCATAACAGAAAGTTCATCAACTGACCTTTGGCGTCCACTTCTTTTGTCTGGGTACAAGTGGAGGTGCGTCCAGCCCTTATGGTTTCCTCAAATGTCCCAACAGCAGGTGTAGTCCTTCTTCTGTCTTCCACAGGTCCAGTAGTGTTCTGAAGATGGTACCCAGGGTGACACATTTAGCACTAGTTTGTAGGTGGGGGAGACCCCTGGCCCCTCCCTGAACAATATGGGGGAAAGTTTCTAGGGGTACCGCTGCCCTCTTTGCATACAGACACATTCCCATAGTGCACCTGTCTACCTAACTCCAACATGGGAGAACCCTTCTCCCTCTGTGCAGAGCCTGTGTCCCCAACCAAGAGGTGTGGACAGGGAAATGATCAACCCCTTCTCTATGGTCACTTCAATCCAATTCTGAGGAAAGCTCTTCTCATGCTGGGATTTGTGCCTGCCTGATTGGGGGAAAAACGATGGGTCCTGCCCTGGTGTCAGATAACATTTGCAGGTGACAGGGTATGCCTCTTTGAGCTTTCTTCTGACTCACTCTCATCGCGTTGTAGCCAATACTGCGAAACAGCACTAGCGCGCGGCAGTTTAGTTACCTGTTCTTCGTTGTAGAATCCTGTCTCATTACTGTATTTCTGAGGATTTACGCTCTGTGGAAAAGGCGGTTTTGGCGCCTGATTCTGTTGGGCAGCAACCTGCTGCTGTCGTTGCGGTTGACAACTCACCTCATTCTGCACCTGTGGACTCAATGATGCATTATTACCATTAGCACTTGGGGGAAATTTACACTCGGATTTCCAATGCCCTATCCTTCCGCAATTATGACATGGCCATTTCTTTTTGGCTTCATCTATATTAAATTGTCCTTTCCCTTTTCCAATATTAAGTTTTGGTTTCATACCTGTACCATTTGCCTGTTCAATTAATTGAGCTTCCTGTCTTTCTGCCACTTTTACTTGAGCCCACATGGCTTTTTCTTTTAATTTACGCTGCTTTGCTTCAATTTCATCACTAAAATATTTTGCATGTCTTAGTACTTCATCTATCTTTTTATTTTGCCAATCTACTGTATGTTGTTTAATCATTTCACTTATTTCAGGTCGTAACCCATACACAAATCGATATACAAAATGACTCAGATCTTTCTCACTCAAATTTTGAAGGCAAGAATCAACCTTTCGTAATAAGCATGTACGGATTCCTTCGCTTCTTGATGAGTTCTATCAATCTTTACCCAATCAGTTTCTTTAGGAGGTACTTTATTTTTCAAAAAGGTAATCACTTGTTCATATTTTCTCATTACTTCTGGATCAGGGGCACCTGTTTTTGGATCTCTGGGGTATTCTTGTGTAGGCCATCTTCTCATTATTTTACATTCTGCCCATAAATCTGCTAGTACAATTATGTCAAATAGGCTATTCAAATCAATCCATAGAACTTTTGATAACTTTACAAACCTGTATACCTGCCTATTCCACTCGACTGGCTTTTCGCGCAGTCGTGGAAAATCATTGGTAAATGACAAAATATCTTGTCTGGTCCAGGGGACATGTACATAGCCTCCACCTGGAATCTCTCTCATGGGACATTCAGTTACTACCTTTTCCTTTTCTCTAACTCGGTAAGCTGCAAACGTTTTATCCGTTGCATTGTCTCGTTTTCGAAACCATCTACTTTTCCATTTGTCTACATCGCCCCATTTTCTCAGTAATATGATTAAATCTTTAATCGGTGTTGTTCGTCCTGTCGTATTTAAATTTTCAATGTCTTTTTCAGAAAAATCTAGTCTATATGGTTTTTGTAATGACTTTACCTTTTCAAAGTCAATACCCATTTCATTTGCTACTTCTTCTAGTCTTTCATGTACATTTTTGGCTCTCCATGTTATACTTTTGCATAGAAACATTAATTCTTCATCTTGATAGTTTTTTTACGTTTCCGTAGGAATAGTCCCCACTATTAATTTCTCTAATACTATTTTTAATTTGGACACATCTAAAGGTCTAGGCTCAGCATCTTTTTGTTGTAAACTTCTTAGCCATTCACTTAATTCATCAGAAGTAGGACCTACAGGAATCATTTCATTTTGTGTCTGTTCTAACCCTTTTGGTGATCCTGGTACTGACTCTGTCGTCATTATTGTTCTATTTACTAGACTCTGATTTACTATAAATTTTTAGGAGTACTTTGTTCGGTAATCCCTACCGTTTGTCCCCATGAATTTTCTCTTGTATCTATTCTTTGTATTTCACTTTCTCTGTTACCGTTGTAAGGAATCGTCAGACAATGCTCACTATCCTTTTGTTTGTCAAAAATCGGCATTACAGGTCCTATTGTTACTGGAACAGTCACAGCTTCCATATTTTTAATTCTCTAATCTTCTCAGTTAATTCTAAAGTAGTTCTAGCTAATTCAGCTGAATTTTCATTTGCCATTTTACTAGGTTGAGTATTTTCTGTTTCTCTGAAGGGATTATTTCTTCCTACCTCATGTGGTACTGTTTCAAATTTTATATTCTGTGGTGATTCTTTTACTGGGGTACTTGGTGTCAATGTGGAATTTGGTTGATACGATGGTGGATTTTTATAAAACATGTCCTCAAGAACATCATCTTCCGATTCATGCATACCATACTTATAACCTTCTGACCCTGTATTATTTCTCTTTTCTGTACATGTTCTACTAGTAGTCTCTTCAACATTTCTCATAGGAAACAACCCATCAGTCATATTTGCACTTCGCCATCTCTTCATTCTATCATCATGATTCTCTTGTCCATATGATCTACCAAACATATATCTATACCTTCCGCCACTCCGTTGCCGTTCTCTGTCATACATCTCATCTTCCCATTCTGTCAATGCTTCAAACTGTGTAGGTCTAGGTCTCAGTTCTAATTTCATCATTCTTTCTCTCAAATTTATCAAAACCGCTAAATTAAATGAACCATGTTCTGGAAATGCCAAAACTCCATCATCTTCTGTATACTTTGCCCAAATGTCTAACCAAATACATGTATGATAACCCTATTTTGTAATCATAAAAGATGCAGGTGATTTCGCTGGAGGAAGCAATTGTCCCTCTCTAGTCACAATCGGTTTGCCCTTTTTAAATAAGTTCTTGATTTTAACAAACCAGGACTTTTTCTCCTTCTCTGGTGGATCGTAATACATCATTTTCTCTTTTCTGTATCGCTAGTTTTCTTCTATGACTATTTTTGTTTGTTTTATCGAAACGCAGCGCGACTAACACTAACGCACCAATCCTGTGCGTCTATGTCACTTTTGTAATTTTCCAATCCCAGCGCGACTCTCACTAACGCACCAATCCAGAGCGTCTGCGTCACCCTGTAATTCTCCACTCCTAGCACGGCGCACACTAACACCCAATCCGGAGTGTCTACGTCTCATACAGACTGTCCAATCCCAGCGCGGTTTTTCTGACATCAGCTTTTCTCGCTACTCCTGTTTCTGCTGACCCCTCCTTTACAAAATTTATCGGCAAACTTTTTACATTCACCTTTTACTAAAATTCTGTTAGTAACGACATAAAAATTGCCACCATTGTCTGTTTCGCCAACAAAAGGATAGTCTTGACATTTTTTACAAGAATTCCGTCTTTCCCAAGAGCAGCGCTTACCTCTGCCCTACTACGGAATCATTACATCCATTGATAAAGTAGCACTTCCCTCTACTTTACCCTTCTAGCAAGCATTAGCTAACCGTTTCTCTGGAAATAAAACACCTGTTGGAGACCCGATGCTCCTGAGAATTAAAACCAGAGTTTTCACAATTAACCTGAATGCTATTTCATTTACACACCTTCATACGAAAAATGTAGTTCATTCACACAGAATCCTGTCTTTCCCGAGAACAGCGAACAGTCTGTTCTACTATTGAATTATTTCATTCGTTAATAAAGTAGGACATCCCTCTACTTTACCCTTCTAACAAGCTTAGGTAACACCTATTACCTTTCCAGTGATAAGTGTAATCAGAGCGCCTTTTGGACTCCTGGTACTTAAGACCAATATTTCACAGGTGGCCTTCGCTACCATACACTTCTCTCATACAGAAAATGTCCCTAATGGCAACACACAACGATGTTACCAACTTCAATCGTCACACGTTTTCCCCGTATACCTACAGGGCAACAACAATTGCGTCTTTCCCGAGAGCAGCGCTTACCTCTACCCTACTATGGAATCGTTACAAACTTCTGACTTCCTACATCCCAGAAGTCTTCAAACAACATGGAACGCAACGCAACTCAACATAGAGTGTTAATACATAAACCAATACTTATCCAATATCCACAATCAATAATCAAATAGGAATATCAATAAGCAATAATCAATCTATAAGCAATAATCACCAAACAAATACAATAAAACCATCTTCTGCTACCAGAAAAACTGATCCAGCGCGAAGCCGGAAAAAGAGAGAGAGAGAAAGCAAATTTACAACTATCCCTCCTCCGTCACAGACTCAACATCACACAAGCTCATTCAAACACACATTCATTGGTGGGGCCCATAACACCAACACTCACACGTCCCTGACACACGAGTCTGCACACAGGAGGGATGACGGTGTCGCGCTGGACATGTGGGGGGGTACCTTATAACCTATAGGGAAAGAAAAGTTATTTTACAGAATATTCATTAACATTCATTACCTATAGATTCCTAATCCCAAACATCAAGGCACTCCACCCACTTGGTCGACGGACCAATTAGTTAGATTGGTTGATGGTGATTTAGAACCAGCTAAAACACATTTTAAGACTCAGAATCCTTTATTCTCTTTAACGAAAGACCACAAACTCATAATTCTGTTAATCAATATTTGTTTATCTAAAATTTAATTGCAAATAATATCAGCATATTTTTCATCACATTTTTTAGAATTTTCTAGATCAATTTATTTAAATCACAGGATATTATATTTACTTATTCTGGCTTTCTGGATTTTTCTAACTCTTTGGCTCTGCATAACCGAATTAGCCGTTAAATTGTCCAAATAAGCAGGCCAAAGCTTAAGGTCAAAAGTTCTTTGCTCAGCACGTCACAGTCCCAAAGATCGCCAAAGCACAACAAGTCGTGCAAGCATCAGTCATCGCATGTGGGGATAAAGAGGGTATCCAGTCATGGTAACCGCCGAATGCCAACCCCTTCCTATTCTACTACTCTTTTTATAATAAATTTCGGGATAACATGAAACAATTTCTAACGTTTCTAAGTGACAATGTAGATAACTCAAGTTTCCCTTTTGTGTCTACTTGATGTCATTCCGAACCCCTCTGTAAAAACACCCCTCTTAACCACCACACACAAAGAAAGGCATAACAAGCCTAATAAATGCATGCATGTGTATTTAAAAAAAGGAATAACTGCAACAAGCAACCTCAATGCAACATGTGTGCACTACGCATGAGTCCATAAGATGAAATTGTGTGTATATCATAGACAGCTGAATTTTAAGTAAACTGTTGTATCAGGAACAAAGGAGACATGGGAATGGTATGCAAGGGCAAAACTCTTCAAATGTACTCACTCACACCATTAAATCTTAATTTTGTAAGAGAAGTCACAGTACCTTTGCAACACGTTTCTAGTTAGCTTAGCCCCTCGTAAGTCTGATGTGGAAATTGTTGGAGTGAGTGACCATATGTGGGTGAATTGTGTGGAAGCCCATTTCCCATGTTGGGTGGGGGAAGAGAAGGTGTGTTGTAGGAAAAATGTTATTAGTCATGGAAGACATTTATTTGTTTTTCAAGTCATTTTCATGTTTTGGATGAATACCTTTTACACCTTTTACAGTTCTCTTGTCAGTCAATCTTATGATGTGCTTCGTTTGCTCGCCTTGTTCTTGGATGACAAGGTGAATACTTTTTTTATCAGATTTAAGCGTAAGGGATAACTGTCATAATTTACATCACTATCTTTATTCTTCTCTTAGATCCCATAATTGTGTTCACAATGGAAGATCCACTTCTTTGAAGCTGTCACTCGACCGGTGTGCCACCACTTCATCAACTCTGCTGTGTCGTTGTCTCACTACTTTGTCAACACTATATCATGGTGCCCACTACATCAGACACTGTACTGTTATAGTTTAAAATAATACAGAAGAAAATGTTAAAGGTTGACTTAGTAACTTATAATTTGTATACCTTGATTATTAAAATCGTTGCAAAACTACACAATAAATGCACTTAAGAAAAAAACACATATGCATAAATCAGGTACGGTTGCTGCACTATAGCTTGAACTGAGTCGCAATAAAGTACACAATAAATATGTTTCAAAGAAACACGTATGCAGAAAACAGGCACGTTCCTGCAATATAGCTTGATCTAAGTCAGCCCAGGCGGGCAACGCCAATTGGGCTCAAAAGGCTTCAGCCCCCCGTTGTGTGTGGCAGCCCAGGCTAAGGCAGCTTCCTGGGCACACACACAGCTTCACCCGAGTACTTCACAGGTCTTTAAAAGACCATTTGCTTGTTAACGAGGATTGGTTGTTTTTCACCCCTTCTTAGAGCCTGTGTAACTCAACTCTGCCTATTGCTGGAAGAGTTATCCCCCCTGAAAAATGTTCTTAGCCCCCCCAAAATTTGACTCTAGTTGCGCCTCTCTGTCAGCCCACAAGCAATGTGTGGTGGGTATCCTGACTGCTGCGATATGTATAAATAAGGCACGACAAAAGAGGATAGCTGATTCCAAGCATATTAAAATCAATACAACCATAAAAACTGCAGGAGTGGCAAGTAAAGTACAGTAAACCTTGTTAGTGTTCCGTCTAGTGATCAACATAAATTAAAACAGCGTCCAAGTGCAAGGTGAATAAGGTGCCAAGAATGTTGTTGAAGCAATCAAGGCATGTACAAGCTCTATTCGGCCAGTGATCCATCATGCACGAAGTGAAGGAGGTTCTGAGTCCATGTTGGAACTCCAAGTAATGAACGGTAAAAGTGACGAGAGTTAGGAAGCAGCGGCTAAGGACAGGGTACGTAGAGTGCACTGGCAACTAGATACTTTCCCTAGCTTACGATGAGGGCATATTCGAAAAGAGTCAGGTGTGGGATTTTAGCTGAATAGCAAGCAATATATTATCTAGTCGCCCCGCTCATCTTACACTACTTTAGCCTTGTCCTCAACCTTTTTTGTGAGTCTCTGGAGGAATTTCATCAACGCACAGTTTAGCCTGATGTCAGATGGTTCAAAATAGGCCTTCACTGCCTCCCGGCAAGACCTGATGCCACGTTCCGTCCATATTCTTTGAAGAAGATCTCGCCGATCCCCCATAAGTGTGGGGCACAAAGTAGATGAACAATATCTTTGTGACCCTGTATGCATAGCCAACAAGACTACTGCGCCTTCCCTCTTTTGTATTCGAGCCAGTGATTTAAGATTGGTAATAACCCTATCCTCGATTTCATGAATAGTACCTTAGTCCAGACACTGAAGGTTTCACTTAGGTACCTCTGTGGTTTCAGCCTTGTGTAGCTTTGGAGTGTCATCCAGCCATGTCTTCATAGATACAAGCAGTCCTTATCCTCAAGTAGAGAAGAAGATGTGTGCTTGCTTTTGCCAGGCTGCTGATAGGAAGGTTTCAGGTGCTTGCTAATCCATGGGTGCTCAGGGCCTGCGATAGGTAGGTCCTGGCCGGGGAGCTATAGTTTGTTCCCAGTTTGGTCCAAAGAAATTGACCCAGTGAGCATTCCTTTGCCAACTTGAGTTTATGCTGCACACGGCTTTTGCCTAACCTTTTTTCCTGTGTATTGAATGAAACAATCACATGATTGAATGAGTAATATGAATGGGTGTGTGTGGGTATGAATGTTGAAGAGTTGAATGTTGTTTTGCCAAGTATTGCATTTTTAGAAGGTGTTAAAATCTTATAAAATTGTTGTATGCAAATTGTAAAATAAGGGTATTGTTCAAATCACGGTGCAGTTTATGATTAAGAAATATCAGATGTTGAAAAATGAAAATGTGATGTAATTGAGTTACTTCCTTTCGATTAAATCTGACCGTAAAAGCAGTCAATCATGTGATTGTTTCATTCAATACACAGGAAAAAAGGTTAGGCAAAAGCCGTGTGCAGCATTGGCACTCATTTTGGTACTTATTAGTAGACTTGGCCTTGCTGCCATCAAGTCAAAACCCTGTACTGTTCTTCCAACTTGAGTTTATGACAGCACATTGTGAAGGCCGCTTTCCATGCAAGTGACTGCTTAACAATGCCAAATTATAACCTCATCTAGGCTGGAGCTTAGTGGGAGGGTAGCTTGTCAAATTAATCTATAAACCTTAAGCAACATTTTGTCCAGTATATTGCTGTCCCATCCCCTGAGAGCCTCACTTCCATAGACTAAGGTTTGGAGAACCTTTGCTTGGGCCACCTGCAGGATCGGCATGAGCCTAGGGCCTTTCAATTTTGTGTAGAGAGACCTCAACCCATAGGCCAAGGCATTGCCCTTCTCTCTAATTTCTTCTAATTGATCACTTTATCTCCTGTTCTTGTTAAAAGAAACTCCAAAGTACTTAAAACATTTCATTAACCCCAACTTTTCTTTATCCAGAAACCACATGTCTTGATGTGTTTGAATTACGAACATTTTCTTTTTCTTCCTGTTGATTGTCAATCCATTCCTTGCAGAGTTAGCTGAAGTTGCATCAAGAAGGCACTACAGACCAACCTCAGTTCTACTAATCAGGACTAAATTGTCCGCATATAGCAGATTCGACAGATGAAAACCCCCAGTTTGGGCAGATGCGAGTTCCCTGCATTTAGTGTATGGGTGAGATCAGATAAAATCAGATTGGAGCAAGGACACAGCCCTGCTTGAGTCCTTGTGTGGTTTTAATTGGCTTGGACAAGCAAGAGCCAACTCATATTTTAATTCTAACCCATGTGTCTTTATGTAGTAATTCCAGAGCCCTTAATAGGCCACCTGGTATGCTAAGATTGGCCAATTTCCGCCAGAGCTTCCCCCTGTCGACCCTATAGAATGCAGGCTTTTAGTTGATGAAACCCTATTATACTGGTTGTTTGTTGTGCTTTGCCAGATCAGTTAATATGGAGAGTGCCATGATGTTAACTGAAGTCCCTGAATGCTTGGTGAACCCAATCTGATTTGGTGGAATGATGGTGTTAGTCTCAGCCCAATGTTGTAGCTATTCTAGTGGCATCCCAGGGAAACATTTGGCATCGTTGTCAATTGGGGCTACCAGGTGGTAGTTCCCAGGGGCCCTTTGTCTCCACCCTTAAAAAGTGGAGTTAGGATCAAACCACGCCATGACGGGGTAATACAATTTAGCTGCAGGATGTTGGAAAAAAGAGGTGTTAATTGTGCAGCCCAGAATATTGGGTCATCCTTATAGATGGTGGGTGGAATTCTACCTGTGCCTGGTTCACCCTCTCTGCGGCCCAATTTGGTTCTGCACTAAGCTTGTGGTAACAGTGGCCCAGGATAAATTTCAGTCACTACTCCCAGGTAGAGATTTGTTAGGCTCCAAGTCATCTCTGTGTGTATGAGGCTGGTTTGGCTGTGCCAATTAATTGAAGTGGTCAAGCAGGAAATGATACCAAGTTGACTCTGAGATGTAGGAGGAGGCCGCTTTTGGAAGAAATCTGCCAACTCCATTACAGTCCATCAAAAGTTCACGGAGTTGTTTGACTTAATGTAGTACAGTAATCTTGAGCAAAAGGTGTTCCATCTCTCCCTTTGACTGTTCTCTTTCTCCTATTATAATTTTATTCTCGTCTCTCTTAAATGATGCTGCCATATTAAAGGGTCCATTGGTGATTTTTTAATAGCTCTCCACAATGAATGTACCCTCCTTTTGGCCATCATTATCAAATGAGTCGTCTTTTGTGCTTGGTCATCTTTTTGGATGGGATTGGCATGCAGGCTTTCAAATTTTTCAGTGAACCTTTCTCAACCAGACAGAGGGTCTTCTGCCAATGTGCAAATGGATGCAATTAGTTGTTCAACTTCTGAGGTCAGCGCCGGGAAGGAGTCAAAGGTGTACTTTATATGTTTGAAAGTGATTGTGTGCCCTCTGATGTGCAGCGCATGCATGGTCATCCATGCCTATATCAAGGATCATCTCATATGCTGGGTGATCGCTATCCATTTTCTCCCCTAAGCTAAAGGAGGAGATTTTGTTCAGCAGGGGGGACTGACAAATGTGTAATCAATTAGGGATTCCCCAGATTAGGTCAAGTAGAAAAAGCCAAGCAGTTTATCAGGGAGTCTGCATCCGTTTAACGCTCTAAGGCAAAGGTGTTCAAGATTGCCTTGTAAGGACCGTCCTCTCTTGTCATCTTTGTGCCATCCTTGCATCGGTTTATCTTGAGGATGGGTCATCCGATAACTGTCTTGCACCTCTACGATCTCATTAGCAGGTAGTGTGCTCATTAACCACATGTTAAGATTGCCTGATATAATGAAGTCATTACTAAGCCTCTCCGACCTGAGGACTGTTGTGATCTCAAACAGCATTTCTCATACCTCTTTTCTTGTTCTAACAATTGGCTGGATGTAGACATTTACCAGGATAATTATCTTGGTTTTGTCGTTTGATGTTTGGAGTGATAGACCAACTACTTGCAATCCCACATCATTGCGTTCTTGGTCCCAGGACTCAATTGTGCAGGTGGCAGATACATACATGGCAAGACCGCCCTTACAGCTCAGTTGATGTTTTCTCATCTTAGAAGTCTGGTCAAGTTTAAAGCTCCCGACAGCCAACCCCAATTAGCTGCTATTAAAGGCTAAACATGTATCTTATACAGGTTAATGAAAACAATAAATAAATGATAAACTATTAAAACTTGAATATGCATTTAATTCATATTTGGAAAAAAGAGGGTGTTATACTCCCCAGATAGCAATGTTTAAAATAGATTATTATTATTATTATTATTGATATTAATAATAATATAAGAAGAGAAAAAGAAAGAAGAAATGTAATAAGAGTAGTTTAAATTCATATAGTAGTTTTTATTAATTTTATTAAAAACAATAGTTTTTTGTATTTTTAAAAATCTGTTTGAATTATATCATTATTATCAATCCAAATAAAACCAATATACAACACATATAAATAATTTTAAAAAACAAGGTTAGCTAAGGGTAATGGAAAAGGGAAATAAAATATCAAAAATAACTATTCATAGTAATAAAGGAATTAGTAATAAAGGAAATATCTGAAAAGGAAAAGGATAGAACAATTACATTTAAGAGAACTAACATTAAAATGTTATACTAACACTAAAAATGTTATATGCACACTAACAGAAAAACAATTATCAACAGAATTAAATATCAAAAGGTTATGTTAATTTAGGGAGAATGTAGTGGGTTCGACAAGTGGCAAGTTATATTGAATCCTTACCATTGCAATGTGGTGAGCCATGATTTACTGCGGGAGGCATAGTGTCCCAAAATGTCATTGGAAACCATATAATAACAAACATCGCTTTGCATCTAGTGAAATCTCTCTGGAAGAATTGTCGGCCAACTGGATCTTCTGTTTTTAATCATCATAGGTGGAGCAGTGAAGTGATAATCTACCTGTAAGTAAACTGTGAGCACAAATAATTACAGTTGTGCTAAATTCACTTGACCAGTTTCTTAAAATACCCTGGCTATTTACAGTTCTAAGCATCCTAGCCTCTGTTTGTCTGAACATGATACTAGTTACAGTTGCAGATTAGAGAGAGCAATCTCTAGTCAATGGATATGGCTCCAGTGAGATAGAAAAATCTAACTGCTAACAATACTTTAAACAATACCGTGAAGAAAGACAAAGAAGTGATTCTGGAAATCAGTAATGAGGGAATCACGGTGAAGTTGGAGACTACAATCAAAGGGGCAAATAGGTGGAAAAAAGGAGAAGCTAGAGAAAACACCGTTGGGTACTCTGACCAGCATTTTATTTGGCAAGACATCTCCCAGAGGAAAAATGCCTGATTCATAAACCTATTTGAGTATGTAAATATGTGTGTAACTTTAGGATGCACACACAAGTAGCCTTATTATGAGTGTAAGATCACTTTTGCAACCCCTAAAATTCTGCATGATGAAAGACTTACTCACATTAGGATTTTTTCAGAAAATCTACTCTTAAGGAAATTGGGCTAGGAGTGTCTCACATTTTGTAGACTCCCACAAACTGATATAGCTGTGTGCTTTTGCAAACTTCATTACCAAACTAATTCAACCTTATAAAATGCTGCAGGTTTACTGTAACGATTTCAGGAATAAATCCCTTTCTGATAAGGGAATATGGATTGAATTTTGCCAAAATCGCTGGGGTAAATTTTGGCCACACAAAAAGGAATTTTGCACATGGAGAACAAAAAAAAAAGAAAAATTATGTTAGCACACTTGGGAAGTACAGTTTTGTACATAGAAAAACCTCTGCATACGAGAAAATACAGTATTTCCCCAAAACTTTCCAAGTGCTTATTTTTGACTTTCCATATGAATTGATAGCAATGTTTGCCCTGTTGCTTAATTTAGATGACTTAGTATTGATATTTTATAAACCATAATTCAACAGATCTTAGGTATATCATGATGAGTTAATAAGGTTAGCATTTCTCAAAACAAAGGGACCAATTTTGTTTCTCCTATAGTAAATCTAAGAGTGGATGTGATAATGTAACTAAAGGTAAAATAACCTTTTTCCCCATTGACGTACAAGAGTCATTACAAAGTCCATTTTTTCACAGGAGTCATTACAAAGCCCCTTTTTATCACAAGAGTCATTGCAAAGCCCCTTTCGATCAATCTCGTTCTCTACCCAAGACAGCTTTTTTTCTGACTTGTGCTGATTTATTTACATAACTGCGTAGCCAGGAACGAGCGCAAACATTCATTTTAACTGCCTGCAAATCCATACTCTGGACTATCTCGTTCCAATTTCAGCTCCTATATTACTTTTTATAAATAACTATTATTTCAAAAGCTGTTTCACTGGTTCCCTTTTTCAATCTGTTTTGCAGTTATAATAGCAGGGAAAGATAAGTGTTGAAATAATATTTAATATTGCGGAAGAGTTATTTAAAGCATGTTTAAACAAGAACACTAAAAATTAATGCACCTCCCTAGTGAATAGAAATTCTTCCTGCATATGTTCTTCTGAATCATCATTTTATTTTATATTAATATTTATACTCTCCCAGTGTTATTTCTTCATCAAGTTGTCGAGCACAGTGTGCTTATATTAAAGCCATGGTTAACGATGAACTCCTTCAGTGCTTAATTTGTAAAATTAGATGTGCCATGGCCCAAAGTTTTGTTCAGATGCCAGCAGCGGCGCTATCTAAGTTAAGGGTGCCGAACACCAAGGCTGCATACTCTTCAGTGGCGTAACGAAAATTGAGGCCCCCGCCAGGTACACAGAGGGGCCCCTACTCTGGATTTAATCCGGAGCTCTCAGGCCAGAGCACTGTGCTGAGGAGGTCCCTGTTATGCCCCTGATACTCTTGACTCCATCTTGTTTCTTTAATCCACCAGCAGACACTCCCTGCCCCTTTATCTCACACTTTTCATTCCTGGTTTCTCCCATGTCACAGTTTTCCCATTTTTTAACTCCTCCCCCCCCCCCCCTTGCGTGTTTTTCTCTCCTTTGCTCTGGATCAAAGTCTGTCAAGGAAAAGTACGTTTCTTTGCCCCCCAAAATGAGTGCTGGTGAGCCCCATCTGTAACCACCAGCTTAAAAAGTACTATATTTTTCCTCTGTAAAAAGGGACTGAACTACTGCCTCATCAATGAAATATAGCTAGTGCCTGATACTGAATGTAGGGGTAACAGAAGTATGTCCACCTTGTGCTCACAGTGAGCTTCCCCTATTACTGTACTCTAGTGGAATGCAGTGCTTAATTTGCAATAATGATTAAGTACCGGGGTGCAAAGATTACTTTTAAGGAGGCTGTACTGAATCTGCTGAATAGCAGGGCTGCCCAATACCAAGGGTGATTTGTTATGATTCCACTTCCTGCCTCTTTTTTACCATGCCTCACTTCCTGTGTCTTTATCTCACTCATGCAGGATGATCTTCAAACCTGCTTTCTGCCTTTGTCACTTTTTTCTTATCTTTCTCTTCATACTTCTTTCTCACTTTTCTACCTTTTTAGTCTCTTGCTATGGGTTAAAGTCTGATGATTAAAAATTAATCCTCTCCCCAAAATGCAGCAATTTTACTATTCGACCGTCGTACTACTACTTGTCAAAGGGAGTTTTTGACCGGAGCATGCGTCTCGATGTGTTCAGCGCTTGTACACCAGGACCCTGATTAAGAGGTGAATGGCCAATCAGGTGTGGTAAAATCACACCTTAGTTTACCATTATTGGGCAGTAAAATTGCTTGTGGGATGGATAAAATTGCTCAGTTCTGGCTATTATACATGTCTGGCAAAATAGATTTTAGGGTGTGCGATTTTACCGCCCCCAGTTTTATCACATGCTGTTTGCCTTTACACGAATTGTCCGTCCTGTAAAATTGCACGAAAACTGGTCAGGCACAGAAACACAAGGTTGCCAGGAAATGACATATGGATACAAGAAATATGTCAGTGCCCAGCATGGATCCCAAGAGAATCTGAAAATTCTTGCTCAATGTTGCAGAATTACAAGTGATTACAGAGGAGGTGGTTAAAGGGGAGACACACCTAATGGAACATTTGCTGTACAAGACCAGTTCTAAAAATAGATTTAATTTATGGCACCAAATTAGGGATAAAGCCCATATGTCTGCACACCCCAACTGTGGATGAATGGAAAAAATGCTTTTAAGATCTCAAGTATGAAGTTCATGACCTGCTTTCCAGCACAGATGGAAGAGCCCGACCACTGGTGGGATACCTGCTCCTGAACTGAAAATAATTCCCTGAGAGGAAAAGAAGTGTAGTGTAATTAAATTTACCAGCATTGAGGGGATTGAAGGAGGAGGATCAAAAGATGGAGGTGTACAGGACCAGATGAGTGGAATACAATGCAATATCATATATGTATATGCAGCAATACTTAACATAAGCCTACATGTCACGTCGAACTGTAAAGATTCATGTTTGCATGCCTGTCAAAACCTTTTCACTTGGATGTTTGTAAAATATTGGCGACTAGTTGTGGTGGCTGTGAGTCCACCTCAAGTAATAAATCCTATAAACTTAACATACTAAAATCACTGTTTCAATAATTTAAACCTGTGCTTAACCCCTAGCAGCTATGGCTCATGTCAGGAAAAGTGTGTAATTGTTTTTTCAGTTGACTGGGGGTGAGTGTTTGCAATGTTCAACACTCCGTCCATCATTTCCTTTGGTTTTTGCTTTGTTCGCCATAAGTTGGCAGGGTATGCTCAGACGTGAGTCCCTTGCTCACTTTGCCACTGGATTCAAGCAAGCCTGCCTGAAGACGGCTGAAATGCCAGAAACCGGTCCTAGGAAGCTTGTTTCCGGTCCAGGGAAGACATGGCTTGGCAGTTCGGGCTGGACTGTTCCCATGAGGCACAGGGTCAGACTGATTTGCATATGGCCATGTCTGAACTGGGGAGGCAGAGTGGGCTAAAGAACAGTGATGGATTAAACCCAGATCAGTTGACTGGGGGTGAGTGTTTGCAATGTTCAACACTCCGTCCATCATTTCCTTTGGTTTTTGCTTTGTTCGCCATAAGTTGGCAGCGTATGCTCAGACGTGAGTCCCTTGCTCACTTTGCCACTGGATTCAAGCAAGCCTGCCTGAAGACGGCTGAAATGCCAGAAACCGGTCCTAGGAAGCTTGTTTCCGGTCCAGGGAAGACATGGCTTGGCAGTTCGGGCTGGACTGTTCCCATGAGGCACAGGGTCAGACTGATTTGCAAATGGCCATGTCTGAACTGGGGTGGCAGAGTGGGCTAAAGAACAGTGATGGATTAAACCCAGATCAGTTGACTGGGGGTGAGTGTTTGCAATGTTCAACACTCCGTCCATCATTTCCTTTGGTTTTTGCTTTGTTTGCCATAAGTTGGCAGGGTATGCTCAGACGTGAGTCCCTTGCTCACTTTGCCACTGGATTCAAGCAAGCCTGCCTGAAGACGGCTGAAATGCCAGAAACCGGTCCTAGGAAGCTTGTTTCCGGTCCAGGGAAGACATGGCTTGGCAGTTCGGGCTGGACTGTTCCCATGAGGCACAGGGTCAGACTGATTTGCATATGGCCATGTCTGAACTGGGGTGGCAGAGTGGGCTAAAGAACAGTGATGGATTAAACCCAGATCAGTTGACTGGGGGTGAGTGTTTGCAATGTTCAACACTCCGTCCATCATTTCCTTTGGTTTTTGCATTGTTTTATCAGTAACATTACAATTCAAAAGTGAAAACAATACATAATCAAAAGCCCACAACCAATTTTTAAGAAATAATACGGGGAAACAAAGATATAGAATGTTTAAAGTACTAGTGTAAAAAGCACCAAGAAAATTAAACCACAGATCACAAGTCACTGTTCATGGTGCACTTTCAGGCTGACTGCAAAGGAGCGGAGGTCTGATACACCAAGCAGGTTATGCTGGTCAAAGCTTTTACTTCTGGCTTACTCTACTTTTTGGAAGTTGAAGTCCTCCAACAGTGCAAGTTTCCAGGCTATATCTGACAAGGTTCCCTCGAAATTAGATACTCATTGAATGAGGTCTCACTGAAGCCTCCGTTTTTGTTGAGAAAAGCTTAGAGAGTGAAAATTCATATTTTGCACCCATCAGTCCTCTTGCCAGTCAAATTCTTTTTGTGCCTTCCCCCAGTCAGGATTTCTACCTTCATACTTATGGGTTGATTTAGACTTTGGTGAGTGACACACCCATCGTTCAGACTGACAGAGGGTATTAAGTTCACAACCCAGGTGGACTACCGACTGCCAAATTTAGAGATCATTTCTGGCCCAGAGGTGATCTCTGTACCTTCAGCAGAATTGCATTACATCCATTTTCCTGAATGCACTACAAGTTTGGTGAACTGGCCCATCAGTTACGGGCAGTTCATCAAATTTGGGGGTTTTCAAAAAATACAAATAAACAAATGTTGTCTCCCAGGGTGTGGGGATAATTGGGTTTTTTTTGTCCCTTATCACCAGGTTTTTCCTGGTGGTGCCAGTCCAAAAAATATATCAGATTGTCTGCTCTAAATTATTAAGATACAATAAGTAAATCAAACATTTTTGATTTATTACGTTTCAGAGCAAAAAGCACCAAGAAAAAGTCAACTGCCTAATCGAAAGTTATTGTTCGTGGTGGACTAGGATCTAGGTGCAATTTTGGGATGATTGCAATGGAGCAGAGGTTGGATACACTAAATGGGTCATCCTGGTCAAAGTTTTTGCCTTCTGCCTTTGCTTATTTTTTGGCACTCTAAATACTTCTCCGGGGCAGGGTTGCAGGCTATATCCGACAAAGTTCACTAAAAATGAAATACACTTTTGCTAAGGTTCAACTAAAGACTTCGGTTTTGGTAGGAAAAGGCACTAAAGGTTTGGTGGACAGCAGCCCCGTCTGTTAAGGGGGCATTTACTATTTTTTTTGTTTGGAGACACAAACCCCCAGAAAACAAAAGTAGAGATCATTATTTCTTTCAGTCTCTAATCGCCAGGCTTATTCTGGCTGTGACAGGCAGAAAAAATAATTCAGACTATCTGCTCTAAATAGGGTGAGTTGCCAGATGTTCTTACTCTGACAGCCCCTACTCCTTCAGGCCATTGTAGACAATGTTCCAACGGTAGAGCCAGTAGGGGGGTACCATAAAAAACTGGTGGCATGCCTAACTGGGTTGACATATTCTGTACACTCTTCACCAATCTCTAAATCAGACCGTCAATCTCTTTAATGGAACTCAAAATCGACAAGCGAATGCATTTTGGAAGCTACATCTAATGAATTCCTCTTCAAATGTGATACCTTTGCTGCAAGGTCCCACTGAACCTCCAGAGGTTTTGGAAGGACAACATTTTCCTCAGTCCTGTTTCAACCAACTTTGGGGAGCAGCTTCTCTTGGCACTTCAAGCTCCCAGAACCTCAGGGACAGCTCTTAGTGGCCAGGACTCCACCGAGCAGAGTCCACCAGAAGGTTCCAGTTCAGATCCAGTTTCAATTGGTCACATGATTTTTCCAGGAAAGGGCCTCTTGCTGATTATTTTGTACCTGTAGTCACACAGGAGGTCAGCCAACTTACCCTTGGAGTCCACATCCTAGTCCTGTGTACCAGTGGCAGCAGGTCCAACCCTTTAAGTCTCTACACAGGATGCAGACAGCAGGCCCAGTCTTGTTCTACTTCAGGTCCAGACCAGATGTGTTTTGAGGAGTTGGAGGTGAGATGCCACTTTTGTACAATTCACTAGCCAGTGGGTGTGGTCACTCCCTAACCAAAATCAAAAAGCTTTTCTAAGGCAAACCTTCCCCTTTTTTTTATCTCATTCTCTTTGCCTTTCTACAAAGTATCCTACAATACACTACTATTAGGGAACTCCAACATGGCAAACCAATTCTGCCAAGAATGTATCTAGTGTTATATTTCATATCGGTAACCTAATATAGGTTCAGGGAACATCGTACTCTTTCCCTACATCATCTCCTCTTCATTTCATATGAACAAGTCTTATAAGGACATAACTCCTAATAAGAACAGACTGCCTTATAGGGACATAACGCCTTATAAAGACTGACACCTTTTATGGACTAAACCTTTCACCTAGTTCCATGCAGAGAGAGGGTTTTTCCCAATCGATATTGCTAAGTCGTCATCCTTAGCACATATGAATAATTTATGAGAACACTACCCAGGGGGTATACTTCACCTCTCCTATCTACGCACAAGGTTTAATCCCCAACGTCATCCTCATACTGAACAATGGCTAACACACGCACAAGGACTGTATAAATACAGCACATCTTGCTATCAGTAGGCAGCAGGGAACCGAGACTTCAAGGCCAACACACTGACCAGAGTTGCTGAGACTCCTGCATGAAGTCGCTCCAGCTGACAGTGGCCTGAACATCCCTTGCGGGGTCTCCAACACGAGACCAGGACGAGGTCCCACACTCTCATTATTCAGGTAATGGGGTTCAACTAAAGCCTAGCCGGATTCTTTGCTCTTAGGCTTATTAGCTCTTTCACACCTACTCACATGCTAGGTACACTTAGGTACATCTAGACAGGAATCTTAGGAGTATGCGCTTTATTTTATAAATGCATTTTATATTCATGTAAATGTATGTGTTCATGACTATTGCAAAATTATAGAAATTATAGAACTGTACTATTCCTTTTTATTCACTGTACTGCTGATCCTATATCTCTGCTACTGTGTAACAGTTGTAGCAGCGCATATATTTTACACTAGAGCAACGGTACAATAAATTATTATTGTAAACACGCTCGACTGTTTCTTCCGTGTATCTCTCAAAATGAGCAAGCACGTGTGACTGGGTGAAAAGTAGTATATTGTTTCCACAAGTCTGAGGAATCAGGATTTGTTGTGTTCTGAGGTTGCCAAAAACTAATCTCTCTGATAAAAGGAGATTCTAGTGGCACTGTGAGCTAGCTAATGAAAAACTAGGCTAACATACGGTGTGGGGGTGCACAAAGTCAGTCTACCACCCGAACCACAGTGTATGTTATCCAAAAGCGCAGGTCTTGCATAGGGATACTATAGGAACTACACTACACTAGGTAAATGAGCTGTCCCCTCTGCCTTGTAAGCCACGTCAAACTGGTTCTGAGAAAAGCACCCCCTCCCACTGGGATGGTTCCTTAGGATCTAAAGGCCTCTCACCCCCAGGTCTCACATTATACTTCACTATGAATGGGCAGACATCACCCTGGTCCCTTTCAAATTAAAGAAATTATTTAACCCTCCCTTACTGAGAGAAGAATGAGCCCAATACCTCACACCTAGTCCTTATTATTAAAATGCCTAAGCCACTGTTTCTGCTGTGGGAGCAACTTTCTAACCTCATTAAAAGTAAAGCACTGACAAGGGGCAACTGCTGACAGGATAATGCTAATCAGCTTTCTAGTGCTTCAGACAGACAAAGTCTACATTTCTAAAAGTTAGTTTTCCTGTATAGCTATCAAAAATCCAACTTCAAACAGTGGTTGATTGATTTCTGTATTTAAAAATAAGGTTTCTTTCTGTCAAAAATGGATTAAACGCTGCAGCAGTCTCGGCAGTGGGATGGAGTAAATTAAGTCCACACACCCTCCTGCGAGAAGTGAGATCCGGAGGGCTGGCTCCTAATCTGCAGGCACTCGAGGACGCAGTACACTGCTGGCAGCCGGCGCATATAGAGACCCCTGTCAGACCAGTGGAGGCGGGGCTGAATAAGACCCAATAGACACCTAGTGGGGTGAGTGAATAATACGGGCTTTATCCTTTGTGGTCGTCGTGGAGTTGGCGTGCCTGCCCAAATGAAGCCCATGGGCCACGCATGGGTGCAAACTAATAAAATGGACAAATATGCAGTATCGTTACCGGCGACAATGTCCCAGACTGTTCTATCTGAGGAACAGGCGGAACCCTCACTGAGTGCCATCATGGCAGCAATTGTGGACCTTAAAGGGACAATAGATCCTAAAACTGACGCTGTCAAACTAGACATGGACCTCCTGCGTGCAGACTTCCGAAAGATGTCAGACAAAGTCGCGGCCACTGAAGGTCAGGTAACGCAGCTGGAAACTAGTACAAAGAGTTTGGAGGAGAGAGTTCAGGCCCTTACGAAACAACAGGACCTTATGGTGGCCAAGCTGGAGGACCAAGAAGGGCGGGTGAGAAGAAATAATATCCGTGTGGTGGGAGTACTGGAGGGAATGGAGGGGCCTAGCATGGACCTCTTCCTGGAAGACTTGATATTGAAACACCTCAAACCCAAACGCCTCTCCATTCATTTCACCATTGAGCGAGCGCACAGAGCTCCCATCCGTAAACCCAAACCAGGAGCTTTGCCGCAAACAACTATCGCTCGGATTCTTAATTATCGAGACAGGGATGCCATCTTGCAACACCGCATCAGCATGGTGACCTGTTACACGAGAATGCTGTCATCAGAAGTTTCCCAGACTTCACACTCAATGTGCAACGTCAGAGGTGCGCTTTTGATGCTGTTAAAAAGGAATTGCGGGCCAAGGAAATCAAGTATTCCATGATGTACCCAGCCAAACTGAGGGTTGAAGCTGACGGAAAGACGTGGTTCTTCGGAACCCCAGAAGATGCCATGGACTGGCTGGAAGGATGGCGCACTGTTGGCCCCAACTCGAAAAGAGGGAAGTGGCGAGAAAGACACAGGATGGCAGGAGAAGAATCGGACTGATCGGCGCACTGGAGTCGGGAAGTATAGAGGATCTGGAACTTGCGGAAGCTGCCTCAGGATGAACCATGAACTGTAAAGTTGAGGTCATATTGGGTGAACATTGTTTGGGGGTGGTTGCAATGTATATATAGATGGCCACTTAACCGATGTGGTTAGCTGCTCTCAAAATTGTCATTGTAGCCACTAAGAGACTGGAGCGTTTGGTTGCTATTGTACAGAGGATGGGGACCTGGCGTAGGAGCCTTAGGAGCTCGGCACCGACCAACCCCACTGTTGATGGTTACGTTCAGGGCGACGGGCACTCTGCGAGTTGGGATGGTGGGAGTTGTTGTACCCACCAGCAGGGTAGCAGGGAGGGGGGTGGGGAGAGGGGAGGGGAGGGACTGTTAAGTGTTATAGGGTTTTTTGTTGCAAGGTCAGCTACTTTATCATGTGCGAGCATGTTCACAGGATGGTACAATTCGAGAGGACTAGAGGAATGTTAAGTTTTATAGGAATTGCTAGATTAGAGTCAGTTTCACTACACTGCACACTCAGGAAGATGAGAAGATACACCCAACTAGGGATAGAGGGTCACTTACTACTCAAATGGGGACACCCACAAGAGGACCAAGACCGGAACTGAATCAGACTTCTATAGGAAATTCTGAGGGGGGCCAGCAGGGACATAACAGCCTCAAACTTCTGTCATGGAACGTTAACGGTCTGGGGTGCCATATTAAACGAAGCATAGTTTTACAATACCTGCACAGACATTCCCCGGGAGTTGTACTTATACAGGAAACACACCTCAAGGGCCACAGATATTGTGCACTGGATAGGTATGGCTATAAAATGGTTGCACATGCAGGTTATATGACTGGCTCATGAGGTGTTGGGATCCTAATGAAAACGGGTCTCCCTTCGCAGTGGGGAAAGTTTGGCACGACCCCGTGGGTAGATACGTGGCAATCATGGGGACATGGGAAGGCCAAACGATTAACGTAGTCATGTGCTACATACCACAAGCTATGCGATCTGAGGCATTGGATGCTCTGGGGACATTGTTGGTTGACCTTCCGCGGGGGCTCTTAATGTTGGGAGGCGATATGAACTCTAAAATTTACCCGGGGATTGATGAGGAATCCATGGCGACCAGAGAGAGGGGGATTGAACCATTGGGGGCATTCGTCGATGCGATGGGCCTAACAGACTTTTGGCGATTACATAACCCCCTCACCCGCCAATACACTTTTTAATCAGCTGCACATGGCAGTTACTCCAGACTTGACTACATACTAACACACAGAGGGGAGGAGGTGTGGTTCTCACACACTCATATCGGCCCACGGGGTATTTCGAATCATTCGCCTGTGGATATTACGGAGAGGGGTCCGACTCGAACCCATATCCTTCCCCCTAGATTGAACTCTTGTTTTTTTTAAAATAAGGACAATTCCCAGAAGGTTCGGGACCGGGCACAACTCTACTTTCAAGAAAATGAAGGGACGGTGGCGGAGGCATGTACTCTGTGGGAGGCCTTCAAGCCAGTTATGAGGGGCTATGTTCAAGCATGCATAGGGGGCGCTTTTTAGGAGAAGAAGTCACAGTGGGATAAACTAGAAGCGACAGTGTTGGAACTGGAGGCAACATACCTGGAGGGGGGGGAACAGATCACGAATTAGCACATCGGATAGCACCTTGGAAGCAAGAACTCCAGGATCTGGCACACAATGCGGCCAGATCGGCTACGATCGCAACTTAGAAATGTATTTACGACCTAGGGGTTAAAGCCAACAAAATGATCGCCTGGCTCGAAAAGAGGGACAGGGACAGGAGCTGGGTAGCGGAAATACGCGACAGCCAGGGACGGGTACATAATACTGGGGAGGATATGTCGCGGGCCTTCGCAGATTACTATGAGGAGCTATATGAGTCCCGTCCCACCAGGACAGCCGTTGACTGTCGAGAATAATTGGAAGAAATGCAACTACCGAAACTGGCTGAGGAAGATAGGGAAGGATTAGATAGGGACATAACTACCGAAGAAATAGCAGGAGCTATACAGGATTTACAAGCTGGCAAGGCCCCGGGTCCAAATGGTCTGCACATCGAGCTCTTTAAATGTATGGCAAGTGTGGTTGCCCCATATTTATTAGACATGTTCAATGAGGCGCAGAAACGGGGACAATTACCGATTGACCAGCGAACAGCTACCATTGTGGTAATTCTCAAACCCGGCAAGTCGGCAGACCAATGCAATTCTTACAGATCAATATCCCTGTTGAACGCAGAAATTAGAATTTTGGCTAAGGTCTTAGTTAATCGTTTGCTGGTCCCCATTACAACCCTGATACACCCTGGCCAATCTGGCTTTATGCCTCACAGAAGCACCACACTCAATCTTCGACGCCTTAGTGGGGTGATGCACCTAGTGAAGACAAACTGGGGATGGAGGCAGCGCTCCTTTCACTTGACGCCTGTATGACATTCGATAGTATAGAATGGCATTACTTGTTTGAGGTCCTAGGGCGGTTTGGGTTTGGTCCACACTTCCAGTCTTGGGTAAAGCTACTATACTCACATCCTCTGGCCAGAGTTCGGGTAAATGGAACGGTCTCACATGCTTTTGCGCTCCACAATGGGACACGGCAGTGATGCCCTCTGTCACTGATTTTATTTGCGTTGGCACTCGAGCCACTTGCGGCCTGGGTGAGACGTGACCCGGTGATTGCTGGTATTCCGGGGGGGTGCTGATGGGAGGAACAAATATCACTCTACGCTGACGATGTCCTTCTCTATGTGATGCGACCACGGTTTACAATAAGCCGATTGCTGCAGATCTTTAAACTCTTTGAAGGGTATTCTAGGTACCAAATTAATTGGGATAAGTCCCTCTTGTTTATGCTGTCAGATGGATCACCTCCACGGCTTGGTGCCGACACACAGTTGATGGTTAAAGACAGTTTAAAGTATTTGGGGATATGGATAACAAAAACTGACGCAGCCTTCCTGACGGAGAACCTACAGCCACAGCTGGAGCGCCTAAGAAGGGACATTACTCATTGGAGAAAGCTGCTGCTGTCCCTGATGGGGAGGGTGGTGCTATATAAGATGATGTCATTACCCCGTATGCTCTATGTAGTACAAAACACCCCGTGCCCAATCCATGACAAATTCTTTAGGGAAGTGGATAGCGAACTTAGGATGCTGCTGTGGGATGGGGGGGGGGGGTTTAGGGGGGTACGAGAATTACGCAAGCCAAACTACAGAAGGGTATCTACGAGGGTGGGCTGGCTATTCCGGTCATACAAAAATATTTTTGGGCCTCACAACTAATGGTAATTAATGACTGGGTGTTCGCAGATATGAATGACCCACCGTATTTGGTGGACCACTGGGCAAATGGGACATAATTCTTGGCAATTATATAACTCTCTTACGACCCGTGCGGAGACACTGCAGTGCTTTGTTGACGGGCAGCGTGGTACTCAGGAGAACACAAACAGGCTGTCTGCGAACTGGCTCAAACATTATTGGAACAATATGAAACCATATCTAAAGCTCTCGAGCACCGTCCACAACTCCAGCCACCTTCACCCACTCCTGCTTACCTGCTGCCCTATGATCCCTTTCTAAGACCCAACCACCGACCAACAGAAATCCAGCACATCTTTATAATGGAATTTACAAGTACAGGTACAATCCTTCTGGGAATGGCTTACTTTGGCGCAACACCAACACCTGTATGTTTTTAAAGAGTCGGCGGACTCTGTGTGTGATCTTGAGCATTCACTGGAAACATTGTAAAATGTATGTGCCAAGAATGAAATTCCACGACCTGTGTGTTTAAGATAGTGTTCAACCACTGGACTCGTCATAAAGATATTTACTTAGCATAATAGAGTGAAGTTGCTGGATTCTTAAAGCACAAAGTGTGGCAATATTTCTCCCTTTTACATATTTACCTTCTCCAATGGCGCACTAGCCGTAACATCAACCTCCCCCTTCTCCTCCCATGGCCAAGGTACGTTCCTGTAAAATATCTTTCTAAAGATGCCCCATGGACACTGACCAACAATTCCAGCGCATTGAGCGTGAAGAGTAATACGCCTGGCCTGCCTAACTAACTTGGCATCAACCCTTCCCACGTATTTTACATTCAGGTGGTGACATATTGTGCCAACATGGCTCTTTATGATAACTTTTAGGTGCTTCTTGGACGCTATAAAATAATAACGTATAACAAATAAAAAGGGTAGATATAGAGGGGTCTTCTGTAGTGCACCACCGAAACCCCTCCCAGGAGGCGAGTAGTCCCCCCTCCCCTGCTTTTAAACTGTGTCCATCTTTCATTCAAATCACACCAATAACAGCGTACTTTGTTGCCATAAAAGGTCGCAGTTTATTTAACATAACATGGCTACACATTTTTAAAAACTCATGGTCATTCTGATTGTCATTTTAATATCCATGTTAACACATTTCATTGTCCTTGCAATTCCTTCATGCGTTTTGTTCATTATGTGGTCCCAGCCAACTCAATATCTAGGGAGGGGGGCCCACCTGTCTGGGCCTCCACCTCACAGGTTTAGGCTTCAACTTTCTACCAACTTGGAGGGTCTCCGTCAGGACCTGCCCGGGCTGCAAGTGCTTTCCTGCCTGCCCTGGACCCCTTCATGGGTCCTCCCTGCTCCCAGGGGTCCCTGCCCTGTGGCATCCCAAGGACCTTGTTTGAGCATCTACTCTGAGGCTGAGTCCTTCCATCTCGCTCCCTCGGTACCCCTGCCTTAAGGCATTCTAAGGGTCATGCGGAAGCACCACATCTACTCTTCCTATGGCGGTATGCCGCCCTTCGCTCCCTCAGTGCCCCTGCCGTGAGGCATCCCAAGAAAACTGTGTAAGCCTTCCCTCTACCTTTAGTGATTTCTCTCTTTTTTCTACCTTTCTTGTGTTCCTTCCGCCACACTACCTACGGTTTCACGATCGGAGGGAGCTCCCCCCTGCCCTACCCACCCTTGGTCTCTTTTTACTCGAAACCCATCTGCTCTAGCACCCCTACGATGTTCAGCATGAACATGTCCATTCCCATCCCAGTAAGGTGTACCCCGTCCTCCAAGTGATAACCCAGGGACCTCAGATTTATGAAACCGTGTCTTACAAAACCCCATCCATTGGCCATACATATCTTTGCCATGGTGATAATGAGTTTTCGTCTAGATTTCTCCACCGTCTCCAGGTCCATGGCCCCACGCCATGCCCTCTGCAAAATTATTTCTGAAAAAATTACTTCGGCTGGACTTATCAGTCGAGCCATGGCTGCAAGGCCTTCCTGCATATTTTCTAGGAGGACCCTCCTCCTTAGCACTGCCAAGTCGTTGCCTCCCAGGTGGACCACCACCGCATCCGGTCTGCCACCTTGCCCCATCACTTCCCGCACCATGGGGAGCAGTTGGTCCCATTTCATACCAAAAAGCCCCATGCCACACTACGTCGGTGTCCCGCAGCCAAATCCCACCAAATTTGCATCTGGCCACCTCCCAGTGTTGAGCCAGCGTCACGTAGGAGTGACCCAAGATCCATATCTTCTTCCGTAGCGCAGTTGGACCTAGACGGGGGGAGAAACCGGACTTAGTACATTGTAGGGCATATGTAACGCTTAAATGCGCTGGATGCCCAACGCCCAATTCCTTTGATTTGCTCGGTGCCCAACCCTAGCCCTGAGGCCATGGTGGCTGCCCCTATTCTGAAAGAGTGAGACCCAAACGCTCTAGCAGGAGGCCCAACTGCCTCTAGTGTCTTTCTCATCACCGCTATGAATTGAAAACGGCTGAGGAAAGACCGGTCCCCATGCCTGAAAAGTGGCCAGTGGCTGTGGTCCCCGGGTCCCAAGTATTTTCGCAGTAGGCACACTCGGCAGCAGGATTTGTCCCAAATGCAGTTTAGTCTAGTCCACTTCCCTCTGCCTGCCTGGTCTGTTTTAGACCGTCGCAGCAGGATGTCCATGTGCCCTTACCATATCTCCACATCACCCTTGTTTATGCATGTTGTCCCTGGGTCACCAACCGCTGGGGCTACCAACTCGCTGATCCTGTAAGCCCCACAGAATGCCAGCGCGAACGCTGCCCAAAAGAGTATGGTTTCTTGCTCCGAGCTGCAGACCCCTATAGGATCCCATTCATACGCTGTAGTATGTTAAAATGGATGGGACGCCTTGTATCTTTCTTTGCTTGCTGCAACCTGCCCCAGCCTCTCAATGCCATCCTACATTGGAAGGCCCTAGTTGGGTCCTCCCCTGTTGATATTTTTGCGTAATATGCTACTGTGTTCAAGTGTGTCTGGGCCCACTGTTTAGTTTTGCCCGACACGAAAGCCCACTCCATGAACTTTAAGACTTCTGCCTGACCTGCCTGCCGCTTATTAGCCCTGTCCTGGCCACGAACGTCTCCCTGCACTTACGGTAACGTGTCTCTGTTTTTGGGGCCAGTGCGTTGTCCAGCATCGTCTTCAACCCAGGTCTACCCATTCCCAAGCCTCTTCTGGTACTGGGATCATCCCTCAGTCTGCGTCCGGGGCAAGCTTTCAGAATTTCACCCACCGAAAATGAGAAATGGCATCGGCAACTGAATTTTCTACCCCTTGGATGTGTCTTGCCCTAAGCACGATATTTGCTCTCAGCTGGCAGTCGACTAACTTTCGCAGCAGGTTGACCACTGCTGGGCATTTGGCTGACGCTGTGTTAATTGCTTGCACCACCGCGTGTTTGTCAGACCATAGGATATCCGCCTATTGGCGAGCCGCTTGGCCCAAATGTGGAAAGCCACCACAATTGGGAACAACTCCAACAAGGATATGTTGGCAGTGATCCCTGCATCCTGCCAGGATGCTGGCAAGGCCCCTTCTGGCAATGCCTTTCCTAGGATGGCTCCAAAGCCGAACCTCCCAGCTGAGTCCGTGTAGAGCTCCAGTTGGTTTGCTTGCACCCAACATGAGGGTGCTGTTGAAATCTGTCAGAAAGCTTTCCTACTGCCCCAAGTCTTCCTTCACCCCTTGTGTTATACGAACCCTGTGCTGCTTCTGTGTCATGCCCCTGGTCATCCAAGCCAGGCATGTAGCAAAGGCGCGCCCTGCGGGAATTACCCTTGTGGTAAAGTTCAACTTTCCCAGCAGCTGTTGCACTTCGCCTAACATCGCCTTCTTTTGCAGTCTCATTCTGCCAATGATTCCCTTTAGCTCCGTCACCTTATCGGGCGGCAGTCTGCATGTCGCAGCCACCAAGTCCAGCTCTATCCTGAGGAAGGGCAGCTTAGTGGTCGGGGGCCCTCTGTCTTGTCCTGAGCTAGGAGGATACCCAATTCCTGTGCCAGAAACATGAAGCTGTGCAGTAGGTTAGCGCACTCCCCTGTGCCTGCCCTGCCGATGTAAAGGAAGTAATCTATGTAGTGGACTTGGCCCCCCTTTGTAGCGCGTTTCCCTCGCTCCCATTCCAGGATCCCACTGAAAATCTCAAAGTATGCGCATGATATCGAGCAACCCATAGGTAAGCATTTGTTGTAATAGTATTATCCGTCCAACTGGAAACCTAGCAAATGGTAGCTGTCTGGGTGTACTGGCAAGAGGCGGAAAGCTGACTATGTCTGTCTTCACCAGCAGGGCCCCCCCTCCCTTTTTGCCTTATCAGATCCAATGCATCATCCACTGATGCGTAGGCTACTGCGCATGCCCTCTGGTCCAACTAGTCGTTGATGGAATTGCCCTGGGGATGGGACAAGTGATGTATCAACCTAAATTTACATGCCTCTTTTTTGGGCACCACGCCGAGCGGTGATACCACCAGGTCCTTCATTAGGGGAGAGGTGAAAGGGCAGGCCATCCTGCCCAGTTAAACTTCTTTTATTACCTTCTGCCTTGCCACCCCCGGGTTGCCTCTTACTGATTTCAGGTTACGGCTTTCCCGGGCGCCCCTGGGACCTTTGTACGGTATTGGAAACCTTGTGTGAACTCTTCTGCTAACCGTTGTTTGTCTGGCGCCGTGGGATATTGTCTCAACAAATGTAACAGCCTGCTTGCTTGTATGGCGGCTGCCCCCCGCCCGTGACCCCGCTGCCCCTGCCTCAGGGAGCCTGCTCATTACTTCTTTGTGCCTGCTTTATCTTTGTTGGCCCCTCTCCCTTGAACCCATTTGCAGCATATGGTGGGGTGACTTCCCCCCATGACCCTCATGCATGCTTAAACCTGCATGTGGCCCCCACTTACATTTGTCCTTGTCGAACTTCCAGCATGATTTACCTGATTTGTTACTGCCTTGGTTTTTCCTTTTGAAACCTTGTCCTTGCCCGTCATATTTACCTTTACTCCCATAGGGATGAATATTGTGCTCTTTTATGGAGACCCCCTCCCTGGCCACCACCATTTGCGTCGTGAACCCTTCCATGTCCTGACAGTCCCACTCCATTATTGTCCATACCTGTATCTTTTCCCTCAAACCCTCATTGTATCACAACCATGCATCACCTTGATACTGCTGCTGCGCCTCATGCACTTTTTGCTCATACAAAATCAGTGTGGCTGCACTGTGGGGGAACCTTTCTATGAAAACGCAAGCCATGGTCCTGAATGCTTTCAGCCAATTTTCTACTGATCTCTCAATTCTGGGCTTGCGTTGGTCCCTCCTGCCATCATCCTTCTTGTCTTCTGTTGTTAGGTCTAAACCTACCAGGCGCACTTCCAGCAGTGAGAACATTTCTATAAACTCTTTCTTCCATATTCTCTCCTTCACTGCCAGTAGGATGAGATTGGCCAGCCCTAAGAGTTTTGAGGTTGTGGGGGAATCCCCCAGGGAGGGGCGCAGGTACTCACTGGCCGGTTTCCCCTTAGGGTCCTGGCCCTCCCCCGCCCCGCTTGTACTCGTATTATTAACCCCGGGGGCCGCTGTACCCTTATGTGTGGACACCTCGGGTCCCTCCTTCTCGCTTTGTTGTGCCTGGTTGGAGTACCCTTTTCCTTTGCTTGTGGCCCCTTTAGCTCTGCCCCTCCGATCCACCCTCTGTTCTTGCTTCTGGCTACCCCCCTGCCCTTCCGAGGCCCATGGGAGGCCACCCCCGAAGTGGCCATTGCCACCAGGGTATCCAAGCAGCTGGGTGAACAGCCCCTGGACCCCATGATTCCCCTTGGAAATCCTGTTGTTCCCGGCCAAGCCCTGTCTGCCATGGGGGTTGCATGGATCATGGCCCCTGCATTGCTACATTGCTCACTCCCAGCTGTGTGCCCTTGTTCAAGTTTTGCCCTGGTCTGCCTTCTCCTGGACCAACGCGCTGCACCCTCAATTGCCCTCCCTTGCTGCTTTGTGTGTGATGCTTACCACTCATCCTGTTGACCGCATCGGATCTCCTTCTGCGTGTCTCCTGCGGTGCTGGCTACAGACCCCTCGTCATCGCTGCTCCCGTCAGTCTCTGAGCTGGACACCAGTTCTGGGGTTGTGGTCTTCCTGTTCCTGGCTTATGGGGACTTCCTCCCACGTCGCTCCACTCCCTTGGCAAGGGTGTTTTGTGCGCCTGCCTTGTTGGCCTTTGTGGAGGCCGCCATTTTGGCTGCATGCCCCTACCCCTGAATTTCCTGGGGGGCGGCACTGGAGGGGATGCTTGCCACGGCTTCTTCCCTTTTGCGTGGGCTCCTTCCTTGATCTGCTGGTCCATCCAGGTCTTTCCCTTAAGGCCTACAAGTGCCCTGGCCTTCTCCAACATTGCCTGCAAATTGTCATCCAGATCAGGCCCTTTGTCTCCTCTATACCTCTTTTGGCCCTTTTGGGGGTGCTCCTGCTGCTCCTGGGGCTCCCTGAAGCGAGCTGGGAGCAGTGTCTTCCTCCTGGATGGCCCATGCTTGCTTGCCATCACCTGCAGGACCTTTTGGTGCTCCTATCTCTTTGTGACTGTGAGCTGAACAGAAGGGTGCAAAGATCCTTGGGCACTGGTGACCTTCAGTGTCCCAAAATATATTCCACTGTTGCAGATTGTGCTCAAATATTTTTCACTGTTGCAGATTGTGCCCAAATATTTTCCATTGTTGCTTATGGTGCCCCAAACAGCCTCCCTATTGCCCCTCCTGGGTTGCTGTGGCCCTCAGGGGCTTGCCTGCTCCTGTATAAGACTGCTTTCTGACCAGAGGCCCATCACCGGTCTCCTTTCAGGGCTCTGGCCCTTGCTGCTGTTCCCGGGCAAATACAAAAAAGGCCCTGACGCTGTTCGTGCCCGTTCTAGGCAACCTGAAACCTCCTGCTGGTCTCAGGCTGCCTTCCTGTCTCTACTGCCGGGGAAAAGTGAGGCCGATGGGTGCAGGCTCCGATTACAATGGCCCGCGCTCAACTTGCAGGGACCGGATCACTTGTAAGCTTGCTCCTGAAGGAGCACGGGCAAGCAAAAAAGGCTGTGTCCCTTTAGGAGGGCACCTCGCATTTAAGCAAGCCACGCCCGCCCCAAGACGCGTGTTCTTCTTCGCTCTCAGCGCTGGTTGCTATGGAGCCGATTCCACGCCGCTCCATCACTGAAATTCGCTTCCTGGCCCCAAGCGCTGCCACAGAAATCGGCTGCTTCAATGTGCCCCGGAGGGGGGACGCAAAGACCCGTCCGCTGCTCCTTCCATCCCGCTTACTTCCTCTGCTGTACGCTGGGGATCCGGGCCAATTCTTGAGGCTACTTGCTCCCGCTCCGACTTCTGGGAGGCCCCCAACACGGGATACGGTCCATGCTGGTTCTCGCTGCCTCAGACCGGCGATCCGCTGTGCAGCTCCTTCCTTCCTTCACCGGCGATATTCTATTTGTCTTTCTGTGAGGGGGGATTTGTGCCTTCCTCGGGCCTCGTGGCCCCACTTATCCCCCCTCGCTGCTCGTCCGCTTGCCCCTGGATTGGAGGGGGTCCGAGCTTGCACTGGGGTGACCAATCCTGGTTCCCGCCCTTGGCAGGCTATGCAAATGGGCGGGGGGCGTCTGGACGTTGTTTGTCCTGGGCCCCTATTGAGTCCGGCTTTGCCTTACCTGGCCCGGGTTCCGATTTCGGTTGCCTCTAAGCACCTGCAGGCTGAAGAGACTGGGTCGATGTTGTCGTACAAAGCTTAACACTTGTGTTCAGCTCTCCTCTGAGCCCTTCTAATTGTAAGCAAGAGGCTACAGGGCGGGTAACAAATAAAGCCATATGCCCAGGATCACACTGCTTTCTTCAAGCGTCAAATGGTAATATTGTGACTGAAATGGGGCAACGGCCACCTGGCCTTCCTTTACACCTGGAAACAGGTAGGGAAATGTGGCAAAGTGAATCCTATGCCACACCGCCCCAATGCATGTCTCAAATGTTCGGATTAATGGCGTTAGGAACAGATAAACGGCACCGCCGCATCTGCCCCTCACCCGGTCACCGAACCTCTGCGTGAAACATGTTTAGATAAACAGAAAACTACCCTCTCTGGGAAACACTTGCAGCTGCAAAATCTCTGCATACATATCCACACTACTCCCAACTCACAGAAGAAGCTTGCATGCACACGAAGACGGGTAAATCATGACTCTTTAATGCGTTGGGCCTATTTCAACCGGGCAATACAGAGAAACGCACTGCGGCTGTATCACCCAACCTTTATCAATCTGGTAAACTCCATTTTGTTAGGCAAAATATATACTTCCTCTGAAAAACATAGACATAAAAGAATTATCCATTTCAGTTGTTCCACATTGCATAAACGTAGGATTTTTAAACCTTTTGAAAACTTAAAACAGTTTTTGAATAATTCAATCCTGAATTGTACAATAACTGCCAGTTCAAAATCCAAACTGAAGTGCTCAATTAGTTAAAAGGTGCATGCAGGAAACAAATTATCGACATCTGAAAAGTATTTGGAGCAGAGAAAACCCTCTCAAAATGTCAGTTCCAAGCATCCTTTCAATCTAGGTCCAAAGGTCATAGCTATTAAATAAAACATTTTAGAGACTCTTCAGTGTCTAAGACAATACCTCCTGACATATTTACGGGTCTCACTGCAAGCTTATAAAAATATTTGCAATGTAATAGGTCTCGCATTTAAATACGAGACCTATGGCATTCCAAAGAAGCGTTCTGGCTGCCAAGGAAGTGTCCCGGCTGCTTGAAAAAAGAAAGCAAGCATGGCGCTCTGAATGTAAGCAAAGCACGTCGTGCCTGCAGTAAAAGACACTCAATAAAGAAAATAGTGCTTACAAGACTAAATAACAGGTATCGTGTAACAACCGAAGTAAAAGGGCCAGTAGCCATGAGAGGTTATGAATGAAGACAAGGCGGTACTAAGGAGGGACTACCATGCCTATTTATGATTCAGAAGCCAGCATTTACAAAGGACAAAGACACAAGCCAATGACAAATATGGGCGGAGAGTAGGTGGGGCTTCTAATCCATACTCCAGTATAACAAGTCTCGCAGATCAGGGCATGTGCGCTGACTCTAGGCTCAACCTAAAAATAGACGCAAGAAATCCCCTTGCACCAATTGCCGAACTGCATTACAGAGTTTTAGACATATTTAAACATTCACTTCTCTGCACAATGTTGTTGACACTTAAAATGATACTATGTTTCAAATAACAGTACATTAAGTATCTAATTAAATTTTGCAACACTCAATTATCATGCAAATCAGTCCAAAAGGGGAAATGTTTGAATATGCATGTCTTTTGCAGCCTCGTGCACTCTCGCATCTGTTTGGTGCAATGTTTCCTGAGGCTCATCAGTGTCTGAGGCATATATATGTATTTTTTTATGTTTTCTGAAATACGAGGATCTGCTCATGAATTCACAAGGGGGGGGCACCTGAGCCCCACAGGTAGGTCCGCAGATCTTGGAAAGCATCCCCAAAAAATTGTAACACACATTTCACATAACAATGTGACCTTTTAGTACACTTATATTCCCCCAATGGGATCAGGGAATCTCTACCCTGACTCCTTCATAAACATCTCAGCCAATATTTCAGACCCGGGGACTGTTTCCCAAGAAAAGTAAATGGAGGCTTCAACTTAACTTTCAGGTTGCAGCCAGCCAATCACAATCTTGCTGTGGCTCACGGATCAGCGCATCTGCTGCAGGAATCCCCGTCCTTATATATCTATATTTTTTGCCCTTTAATACCTCTAAAATGACTTAACAGATTAACACCAAATCTCATAAAGCACACTTTCTGGACCAACATCTAGCTTTCTGCCAAATTCTGTACAGTGGTTCGGGCTGTAGTCATGTTCAAAAGCCCTATGGGAAAATGCTTGGATAAAATGCTTACCAGTTTGACAGATCACCCTGAAACTTTGAATTCAGCTTCTAAACCAACTAAAGTATATGTGTTGAAATTTTTTTGAAAACTCATCAAGTGCAGCTAAAGTTATTGCCAAAAAAAACCAAATGTTACATGGATGTTATAGTTAGGAATAAGAATTTAAAGAAACCTTAGAAATAGAATTAAAAAATCGTAGAAATTTACTGAAAAAAGCATGAGCTAAATATAACATACGACCCTGCAATGAACTGATGACCTCTCAAATGACCTCACTGATGACATCACTGATAATGTCCTGTCATGACTGTAAGTGTTTTGTAAACATTTCTGAGACTTAAAGCTATATACTAAGCTACAGCATAAGTTAAATTACTATTCTTTCTGTACTAGTAACTACTCATACTATTTCCAACATATCTCATCTGTTTGGTTGCCTGTCTGTATCAGTGTGTGAGTGGATGTCTGAGTGGCTGTATGGGTGACTGAGTGGGTCTGTAAGTGGCTGTATGGATGTTTTAGTGGATATGTAAGTAACTGTATGGGTGAGTGAGTGGCTGTGTGAGTGGTTGTATTGGAGAGTAAGTATGTGTGTGAGTGGCTGTATGGGTGACTGAGTGGCTGCATGGATGTGTCAGGAACTGTATGGGTGAGTGTTTGGCTGTGTGAGTGGCTGAATGGGTAAGTGAGTGGATGTGTAAGTGGCTGTATAGGTGAGTGAGTGGCTCTTTAAGTAGGTGTTTGGTTAACTTAGTGGGTGTGTGAATGGCTGTATTGAGAGTACATATCTGTGTGAGTGGCTTTATGGGTGAGTGAGTAGTCCTCTAACTGCTTGTGTCAATAGGCCAGTTGAGATGCTGTATGGGTGAGTGACTGGCTGTCTGAGTGGTTGTATGACTGATTAAGTATTTATTGGTGTTTTGTATAGCGCGAACATGACCCGGAGTAGGGTGTCAGAGCGCTTTACATTTTCATTTCCAAAACAGTTATGTTACCAAGTCATCAGTTGTTGTACAATGATTTAGAGCAAATAATTAAGCTTAATATACAATATACAAACCACACAAATGTTAATGTTCAAAGAAAGGTAGTGTGTAACTGATCAGGAAAGATCCATGATGCTGGCGAGTCCGTTGAGATTATGGGAGGCATTTACTAATATAAAAGGATTTTGCTTCATTTTTTAATGCAGAGATGGAAGGGATTTTTCTAATGTTGGGAGGGAGAGCGTTCCAGATTCTAGGAGCTGCGCCAGAGAACGCTCGGTCATAAGTTCTTTTCGTAAGAAAATGGGCCGGTTCCATGGCTCCTAGAGATACGGCATCCTTCAGATAGAGTCATTTTCTGGGCTAGGTACACAGGTGTTTGAAAATGTACCGCATTGTGAGTGATGCATGCCAACTTAAATTGTACTCTTGCTTCATAGGGCAGCCAGTTGAAAGCTTTCAAATGAGTGATGATGTGGCCGCATTAAGACAAGCTTTCAGTGGGGCCATGGGAAGACCGGCCAGCGTTGTGCAACCATATTCTATCCTTGATATGACAAGTGCCTGAACTGCTGTTTTGAGGTCTGACTTATTTAAAAATGGTTTCAGTTTTCTGAGCTAGCTTAAATGGAACCTGGCGTTTTTTGCCATTGTGTTAATATGTGATAGCATGTTCAAGTTCTTGTCCAGAATAATTTCCAAGGAGTTAGTGGAATCAACAATCTTCGGAGTACAGTTTAATGCCGTGATCAGATTGGTCCATTCTATAATGTTCGTGGAGCTTTTCTTGGGGGGGGAAATCAGCAGGAATTCGGTTTTATGTGGGTTAAGCTTCAGATGGTTACTGGTTAGCTATTGATTGGTTCTCTTTAGTGCCTGGTTTATGATACCTATCTCTTCTGTCGATGTGACTTTGATGTACAGCTGAGTGTCATCAGCGTACATGTGGAAAGAAATGTTTGCTCATTGTAGTGTTTCCGTGAGTGGTTCTACGTACAGATTGCATAACGCCAGGGATAGTGTGAAGCCCTGGGGAACTCCGATTGTATTTCTAGATGAAACTGATAAAGTTTGGTTGACTATGAATTTTTGCGATCTTTTTTCTAGGAAAGAGCTGAACCATTTTAGGACTGTAGCCTCTACTCCCATTCTATTTTTCATGCAATCTAGTATTTTGGCATGGTTTACCATGTCGAACGCCGATGAGAGGTCAAGCAGGATTAGGAGACATGTTTAGTTATGGTCGAGGGCAAGTAGAGCGTCGTCCACGATGTGCAGTGGGTGTGTGAGAAGCTGTATGGATGACTGTATGGCTGTGTGAGTTGTATGGGTGAGTAAATGGTTGTATGAGTAGCTGTATGGGTGAGTGAGTGAGTGGGTGGGTATATGAGTGTTTACATGGATGAGTGAGTGGGTATCAGACAAGTTATATGGATATGTGAATAGGTATGTGAATTGTTCTGTGGGTGGGTGAGTGAGTGTATGAGAGACTGCATGGGGATGTGAGTGGTTCTGTGGATGATGTCATGAGTGATGGCATTTGAGATGTCATTAGTGATGTCATCAGTGATGTCACTGACCATGTCATGGGTGATGAATATGTGAGGTCATAAGCAGTGCATTGCGGGGGTGTTATAGTTAGCTCAGGTAACTATAACTGCTGAATATCTATGGCTTTGTACGAGTGAAATCAGAGCTTAACAATAATGTGCCGAGGAGGATCTGCATCCGTATATACACACATTTGAATTTCTTTTAATAATTTAACTACTCAATGTATTTACACCAAATAAGTAAAAGGCACTTCTCTGGACCAATATCTACCTGTCTGCCAAATTTGGTGTAAATCCGTTCAGCAGGTCGGGCTGTAGCTGTTTTTAAAGTCCCTATGACAATTAACATGTGAAAAACATGTTCTATAAACATATATGTTAATATGTATATGTTGAATAATTAACATATTTTCTTTTTAGCAATGTTTTGAATCTTATTGTACATGTTGATGAATAATAACACCGTATATGTATGATTGTACATTATTCTATAAATGGTGTAATTAACGCAGCTGCAAGAACCATGTTATGGTTTAGGTATTTCTGGAATATCCTAGCATAAGTGTCAGGGAGGTGGTTGTTTGCCAGAGTGACTGCAGAAAGTGGAAAATGTCATTCCAACACTGCATCATGGGAGGGTGGGACCAATACAGGTATAATCAAGCCCCTTTATTTTGACTAAACACCAGGACCACTTTTCTAACATACGATTCAACTTGTTTGTTTTAACTGGTGCATCATATAATTAAAAGAATGAATACTATTACATTGGGCCTAAAATTCACACTCTAGGACAGGAATGCATAATTTTATTTATATTCTATCAATCCATTTATGAGAATTACTTTGTGGATGCAAATTTTGTTTATGTATTCAGAGTATGATGCACTGTTTTGCTGGCCTGTTTCTTATTTTGCTAATGTTATCTCCACCTCTTCAAAGCATTGCCAACATCGCTGGAGGCAACGGAGGCCGTAAATGTGGCGTACGAGATTGGTTTTGGAAAAGCACCTTTCAAGCAAGGTAGGCTCCATACATCGTGCCAAGTCACATGAATGGCTAAGAAATGGCCACAAACAACATTGCCAGTTCTAGGTGGTATTTCATTTTCCAGGTTTTGCCAAGCCAAGAAAGGAATCCCGGGTTCCTAAAAGGAGCCCTCACAAAACCAATGTGCATGTTATCGTGGATTCTTATTTCTATAGCTCCAGGCAGTCATTGATTTCTTCAGCTCCCAGATTCCAACCACCCGCCTCTAGACACTGCAGTCAACCTACTTAGGTTGCAGCCCAAGTGATCCCAGAAGACACCTCAAAGTGAAGGATTATAACAGACTATTGTTACAGCAATTGACACGCGGGGGAAATGTGTTGTGCAGTCTACATCCATGTTGTTCCATGAATAGTTTTGTACTACCTTTGACTGAGGCTCACTTGGCATGTTTTGCTGATTCAGTGATCGTAGTAGCCCTGGATATCATCTGATGTTTTCAATACTGTAGAGATGTGTTTGAGAAGGTTCTTTCATCATCTAATAATGTGCAGGAAGATGAAGTGTTAGCGACTTTCCCATCAGACATGGTTTTCACCTCAAAGTGAAGGATTATAACAGACTATTGTTACAGCAATTGACACGCGGGGGAAATGTGTTGTACAGTCTACATTCATGGAGTTCCATGAATAGTTTTGTACTACCTTTGACTGAGGCTCACTTGGCATGTTTTGCTGATTCAGTGATCGTAGTAGCCCTGGATATCACCTGATGTTTTCCATACTGTAGAGATGTGTTTGAGAAGGTTCTTTCATCATCTAATAATGTGCAGGAAGATGAAGTGTTAGCGACTTTCCCATCAGACATGGTTTTGTCAGTAAGATGCAATGAGGTGTTTCTATCGTCTTTCAATAGCCAGTGATAATGAAATAAATTTCCAAATTCATTGTTTTTATTTCTGATGTCCCCCAAGGGAACCACACATCACTGTTACGTTTGAGCATCACCTGCCACAATAATACAAGGTAGAAATCAGGTTGGAATATGCCTTCATTGAACTGAGTCCTAAAACATTTCAAATGCAATGAGCGGAACATTTCTTCACTTTGAAGTGTTGAAAATCCCCCTATTAATTTCTTCGAAGTAAAATTCTCTAGATAATTTTATCAGGTATTTAATATAAAAAAACATGGTGAGGGTTCATTTCTTGAAGTCAATTCCCAGGTACGAAAACTTGGCAGTTAATATCCTTTCTATCCAAACCACCCTACCAAGAAGCATAGGCTGAGATCAGGCAACCATCTTTGGTGTTGAGTTGACTCTTTTTTGCCCTGAAAATTTAAGTCTGTAATATCTATTGGTGTTGGAAATGGCCCTTTCAAGGGTCCTGTCTCTCAACTTTTTGCGTTTGTCCCTACTGGTTTTCTTGACACTGCTGCTCAGTGCCAAAGCGCTGTGCTTGTCATAATAAATCCTGGTGACTGGTGTACACTTGACTGGCTGATTTGAGTTAGCTGTAAGTCCCTTGTCTAGGGGTAAGACATATACCTAGGGCATGTACATCAAATGCTCCTCCGTGGACCTGCAGCACTGGTTCTGCCACCCACAGTGGAAAGGCTATTAAGCAGTATTTCCTATGTGCAGAAGAGTAGCAGTACAGTGATTGATATTGATGAGTTAGTAATAGCAAATCCTCTCTAGTCATGCAAGTGGATTTTACAGTACTAATGTAAAAATGCCACTTTGAGAAAGTGGGCATTTCTGTGCTCATGGCTCTGTGTGCCTGTCAGCCTGTCTCCAATCCTCATCTGGGTGCAAGCGGTAAAGCTAAATCTGTGCATTCCTTATAGAAGGCCTAAAACTAGGGGCTCAAGGTAAACTGCAGACCTCTGACTCTGGGGGGCTTACTGGGATGGTAACGTGGGGGTGGAATTGGCACCTGCATTCCATGGGGCAGGGTTCTGGGCCCACTAAAGATATTGATCAAGCCTTCCAGTGTAGGATGGCAGACAGGACAATACTTTTTGAACTGATCTTATCTTCAAAGGCCATTGTGGGTATAAGTAGTGGGGCTCTGCCCTCAGGAGTAAGAGATGCTTTTGAGACTGGAACCATATTAGGCTGGTTCGACGCGGGGAGATTGACAAGAGGAACCATTAGGGCAGGAGGGACAGCAACTGGATTATCTGGAGACTTGTGGTGGTCTGGGGCTTGTCACGCTTTAGAAAGGGAACTATCACTTGGTGGATTTTGCCTGGATGTTGCTTGGCTGCAGCGACTTGCCAACTGTCGTGGCCCGGGTCCCTAAGCACTCTCCAAAACCTGATTGGCTGGCTTCCTATCCATGAGATCCTAGGCATAGAAAGAATCTCCCCATTTCCACAAGATTGTAAGGACTGAGGAGGGTGCAGCAGAAACAGATGGAAGTGGAAGTGATTGTCAGTTGGGACAAGGACCGTTCTGACATATGCCATAATTACAGTGGGCAAGGAGTACACTCATGAAGATCAGCAGCCTACCTGGGGTGCCAGATCATGAGGAGTTTGAATGCTGGGGAAGTTTACAGAATCTGAGGGACCCATGCTTGCAACTGGAAACCTCTCTTAGCTTGCACTCCATAGCGTGTGGTGTCTGAGGGGTGTTGGGGGACATTTGCCTAGTCCGTCTCTGACCTCCAGATTGGGAGGACAACAGTGGCTAACATTGCAGCCTTCATCCAATGTCGCTCGCCCCAAGCCACAAGGTACTCTGTTGTTGAGACTATTGTGACTGGACCCAAGGGGTCTTGTTGTGCCTTGTGTGCACCCACGGCTGGCTGCCTGGAACAACTGTAGCTTGCACCTCCATCTGAGGGGAAACATTTCTCAAATTTGTAAGCACGCCAGCTTCTGGAGTCGCAGACTTTTGTCTACAGGGGGGATAGTGATCCTGCACTCGTGACGGTGCAGCTGGGTGGCTGAAAGCCATCTGGGGGGACAAAGCCAAGTAACTGTTTCCTTCTGCTTTAGGTGGTCCTGACAATGTAATCATAGCGGGTGCAACGTATAACATTGGGTGGAGGAGATTGAGTGGCTGACGGTGCTGGGTCACAAAGCATACAAAAAAAAATGATTTCTTGAACATTACAACTGTACGGAGTATGTGATATTGAGGATGTTGTGTTTTATGCTAATGTATTAACAGGAAAGCAGAATACCTCAGAACAGCCTGCATATATGTTTCTGGCGCATTTGATGTGGGAGGGATTGCTTGGATCGTGAACACCTTAGGGAAGTATGCACCTGGGTTTATGTTGCTTAAGAGGCTGAGAGATAACCGCTCAAGTGAACACCTATAACTAGTTCATATATTTCATGCTGCTCTGCTGCAAATGGGAGAGTTTGACAATTGCATATAACTGTAAAATATATATTTAATCTGTATGTAGTTTTGATTTCAGTGCAGTGGTGTAACGAACGTTCAGGGGGCCCTCCTGCAAGGTACATGGAGGGGCCCCCGCTCTGGATTTAATCCAGATCTCTCAGGCCTGAGTACTGTGCTAAGGGGCCCCCTGCAGCTCGGGGGCTGCAGGGGCCTGTGTTACGCCCCTGTTTCAGTGTGTGTGTGTAATACATACCCCAGTGTTTTATAAATACATTGAAGAGTCTTTTTCTAGTGTACTCAGTGTGTTGCGAGGGTGGTGTTGTGCCAATACTTTACACTTTGACTCTAAGGATCAGACTGACTTCTCTGTGCCAGCTACCCAAGGGTGAATACAGGTTATCGGACAATTGTATCATACTCATCCTATCTAGGACGTTGGATTCTGTCTGTCTTCGATGCGTCCCAGCCAGCCAGAAACCGCTAGGTCTAACCATTGGTAGCACCTATTTTGAAACTACCACTCTGTCCCTTTTCTCTGTGTGTTTCCTCTCCTAACATTTTTTACCATGAAGATAGCATTATTTATTAATTAATGTAAAACACAGTCAAACTCTTTGTGGCCCCAAGGTAACGCTATGATACTTTTCAAAAGTTAATGAAGGCAAACAGCTTCGAAAAAATTCACGTTTCATATGGCAGTGCCACAGTGTAAAGTGACCTAAAAAGATAGGGGAGGAGCATGACATCAAACCACAGCGCAGTAAGAATGTTGTCTAAGAGTGCACATCCATAACTGGCCTGACCGTGAAAGAAATAACTTGGATTCCCCTTGGATGTATGGTCGCAAAGCGCAATATTGCAAGGTCATGGAGGGGTATAAACGGACCTAGATACCGAGACTGGGTGACAGACATGGATTGGTGTGTGCAAGCTGAAAGAGTGGTTTATGAAGGTAGAGGCTGCCTGCAAAAATGGTCCAAGGTCTGGGGGGGATGGAACAAAAGTAGAGGGATGATATGTATTCCAGTGGCTGACCCCGCCAATCAATGGGAATAAAGGTAAAAGAAGATATGTTGTCCTGGTCTACTCGAAACTGTAAACATGCACTGTACAATATTGATGTTAAATGTTTATATTCTGCAATTATTTTCAATAAAAAGATTTTCACAAAAAAAAGAGTGCACATCCTTCTGTGAAACCACAAAAGTGGAAAATAAAAGCTAGAAGTTAGATGAGCGCAGACAGCCTACACAAAAAATATAACATGTGCAAAATGAGATCCGGAGTCGTATGTTGTTCAGTGCACAGCGTTGATGCCGAACGAACCCGTGCATTAGTTTTTCCCAACAGTGCACTGCCACCTGTCCACATTACTCTCATGGTGGAAAATGAGCTCCTTACTCACCTAGATGTCCATCCCAAATACCAATGATCAAAACACCACCCAGAGCAGAAAAAGAATGGAATATCACCCTGCCTAACGAACCACAACAAAAAGAAAAAAAAAGCATAGGAAAAATGTAGGAGGCTTAGAAACATGTGCCTTCTGTGCTGCCCTGAAGTTTAATGGAGCTACACAAAGACTGCAAGTTTAAAATCTCCAGACCCAGGAGGAATGAGATCTATTCATCAAAATTACCGAAAGACAGACTGTGAAACAGTTGGATGGATGCAGGTGATACAAAGCCATTCAACCTAGCAAATTGAACAGTTGAAGACTGAGGCCAGCAGTGAGATAGATCGTGAGGCACTTGCAACTAATAATCGTTTCCTTTGTTACAGAATGTAACGGAAATTCTAATCTCACACTGACCATTGTTGAAATTTATAAGCCAAAGTGTGCAGGCAGTACCTTATATCCAGGACGCTGCTTGGCTGTGAAAGAGTCCCATGCTCCTATAGCGCGTCAGTCAATCCGACCAAAGAGTGGAAGATGAGGAACAGAAGACAGAAAAAGGAAGGACCATGCAGGTACCTCTGCCAAGTGATGTTGACAAGCACCACAACCATCTAACAAGGAGCCACCAAGTTGCCAGAAGGCCAGAATAGTGTTAGCATCTTCACTCACCAACAGAATATCTATCTTAAAACAACAAAGATAAATAAATCGCATTGCCAGCTGTGGAAAACTCCACTAGCCTTGGGCAACCATAATGTTGAAAAAAGGAGACACATCTGACGATCATGAGCACTTTCAGTTTGTGAAAAGCACTCACCAGTATCTCAGCAAATGACAGAAGTAGTTTTGAAATAAATTAGATAGCACAATTTCCACATATAGAAAGAGAGAGGAAAGCGGGTAATAGACTGAAGTCTGGATGCCATCTGTCTGGTCCTCTATGTATAGCAGCACTGGATAAACTATAAAAATACCACAACCACTGAATATATCATTACAGTAGCTTCTTCTTTTAAAAAAACGTGATACTATTGAATTGATATAAGCCCAGCAGCACCTATGATTGTCATGAAAGGCACCAATAACAACCTCCAGGCTGCATCCACGAGCATCACAAAATTGGTCAAAACCCAAACATGTCAGGGCCAAGCAAATGACTTGGGAATTGGGAATGGACAATAGTGAACCTGATGGTTCTGATCCTTGTGCAAAATCAAGAAACCTTCCCCCACCCACTCCTGATAATAAAATGGCTGACCACCACTTCCACTAGAACTGAAATTACATCACCTGAAGGTAGAAAGATTCCATAATCATGGAAAACATCATAACCTAGTGGTCCAGACACAATTAAATGTGACATCTGGTTTGAATAGCCCACAGTTCTGAAAAACATTAAACATGAACAATAATTCACAATTCAGCCTTTGAGCACAATATTGAAGGAGGTGCCTCACCCATATCATATTTAGCAGTTATGCTTTAACAGGCTGATACACTCCCTTACCTTGGTATGCATCAAAACTATCCGAGATTCCAAAGCCTGGAGAGGAAGAAACAGAGAGTGCAAAAAAAGAAATAAACAGACTCACCCCAAAAAAGTTGCAGGATTCTATCCAAATTTACTATTATGGAGACATGGTGCCAGAAGTAGAATTTTCATTCTGAAGCCTCATTTAAAGTAAAATAGGATTCCTACCTGACTCTCCACTTCTTTCCTAAAAAGCTGAAGATGCAGACAGCACAAAATGGCCCCTAACAGGACCATATAGTTGAGAAATGGATACGGTAGTGTGATTAAAGCCATACTAAGAAAATCTGGTATTACATTCCAATTTCAGGCTGGAATTGCCCAATGGAAAGGCTTATATCGATCAGTGATACTCTGTTTTACTGAAATACGTATATACAGAGTGAGGGTATAATATCAACATGCACCTCCCACAAGGAAACTCACTGTTTTCCTGCTGTGTGGAAAACAACTGTGTTAACCAGTTCCAAAGGCACACCTCACATAGGATAAGACCAGTGGGTATCACCTATGCTAAGCCAATCACAACGTTACCATTGATCAATTCATGTGCACCAGGAAACATAATAACACTCCTATTTTCTGGCAGTATTCGTAGGAGCACATTGTTACAGTGTGGGTTAATGTTAGTTCCAGCTTGTGTAGCTACTGTGACCATGATCTGACAGTGACTGCATCATGGAGTGTTGGGAAAGGCGGGAAAGGTGGCAGCTGATGGAGAGCAGGCAAGGGAGAGGTTCATGCTGTATCTTGCTAGGGAATGAATGTAATGAAATACTGTTGAGTCTTCTTCAGTTCGGTGACGAACACCTGTGCTGCAGACCAGATACAGCTATGTGAACCTGTTGTTATGTCCCCAGGTTAGGTCCATGTAGCAACAATGCACCTTTCCTTACATTGTCCTAATTTCAGCACAATAACATTATTGCTGTGACCTTTTGCACATATTCACATGTGTGACTATATTGGATTAGTTTCTCTGAAACTACTTCTGTTTACAGTTCTGGCTTCGCATAATATTATCACGATGCCTCGAACACTGAGTACAAGGCCATTACACACGATGTACAAATGTTGTTCTATCTTTATCTATGGGGCAACAGGGCTATCTACATATCCATAACATTGCTAATCTATGCATACATCGCAAGGATGTCTTTTACTATAAATAAAAAGCATCTCAGAGAATTAACATAGGAGGCACTTCAACTGATACTGAGGGGCCCTGCATGCTGAGGCTTCACCACGCAATGGTGTGACATCCGCTTGAGGGATATCCAGTTTGTGATCAGTACAGGTCCTACATTCTCTCCAACCAGGTAATGGGTTGGATCATCTCGAGGGGCATTCTTGGCTCTACAGCTACGTACACTCTAGACATACATACAGTAGGGCTTGCATAGTAGGAGTATGCCTGATTTCTGGCTTTTATTATATGCCTGCATATATACACTGTATTAGCACAATGGTGGTACTGTATCTGCTATTTACTCCTTTGGTGCTTCTAATCACCTTCATCTGTTTCTGTCTACTAATTATTGCAGCACATGTATTCTATACAAGAATAATGTTGGGTAAATAAATATATTGAAAACGTCCCACTGTGTATTCTCTGTATATTTGCAAAGAGGAGGCGATATAAAGTGAATGGAGGAAAGGTCTGTGTGAGGAGCAGGGGAACAAAGAATATGTCAGGCTTCCGCGAAGTTCCAAGGTTTTGTATTTAATTGAGAGTTTCTCTTCACTGTAGGAATGAACCGTGATGTTTGCAAAAGGATAAACAAAGAGGTGTGCTCTTGTTGATATTAAGGGGAATATTTAGCTGGGTTAGGACTTATTATGATGTTCTGTAAATATTATGTGTGGTAGGACATTTGTGATTTTATGTCAATGTAATATAGTATCAGTGGTAGGATATTGGTAATATTTAAATATGTAGAAATGCAAATGGTTATGTAAGCAGCAAACATAGTAAGGTTTTTAGACATATATGTTCAATAACTTATTTATGTAGGCACTCCTTTTTACCATTGGTTGCTAATGTCATTTAAATGCTTTTATAGAATCTGTCTGCAACAAGGGTTGTGTTGTAACTTATTTGTGCAACTCAATCAATCAGGGATTTGTAAAGCACGCTACTCGCCCAAGATGGTCTCAAGGCGCTGGGGGGGGGGTGGGGGAGCAGCTCCGGATCAGGCCTTGTGGTCCTTCCTGAACGTGTGCAGGGCTGGGAAGCGTCTGATGTTCACAGTCAGCTCGTTCCAGGTCTTGGCTGCGATGTAGGAGAAAGCTCTCCCACCTGCTCTGTTTCTGCGGATGCAGGGGACTTCTGCCAGGGTGAGGTCAGTGGAGTGGGGGTTCCTCTTGGGTACATGGAAGCAGACTCTCTCGTTGAGGTATTTGGGTCCGATGTTGTTGAGCGAATTGTAGGCGTGGGTGAGGAGTCTGAAAGTGACCCTCTTCTCGACGGGGAGCAGTAGACCTCTGACCCTCGGTCTAGGTCCATTCTCTCCCCACAGCTCTGCTGTGCCATCTCTTGCCTCCAGACCCCAATCTCCTCCTTGGGAGGGTCAAGGCTGCTGTCCGCTCCTGTGCCCATCTGTGTCTTGCTCTAATTCCACCACTGTTTTTATTTTCTCGTGCCTGCCTGCTCCTTTTGCCACTGCTGCCCTTGCGGTCCCTCCCCCCAGAATTCCCCCACTCCCGCCTCCCAGCCTCTCCTTCCTTCCACCTCCCCTACTTAATGGCAGTCACGCAGCGGACGAGCGCAGCGGGCGTGTCGCCAGCGCACTGAAGACTCATCAAAAGGCAAGCCTGTCTGCGTCTGTCCGCGACCCGACCGCGGCCAGCGCCAGGAACCCTGGACCTCCCACTACCCATCGCTATGACACCACCACCCTCCTCGCACTCAACCCTGGATGACTTAGAGAATGCCAACAGGCCTCGCCTAACACGACCCATGGCCAGTTCTCGTGCCTCTAATGCTGCCAGACCCTCACCGCCACCCCGGCCTCCAACACCGCCGATGCCAGCACTGCGACACCCTAAAATGCATCCTCCTCAACTTATGCTCCATACACAAACACGCCATGGAAATCTGGAACCTACAGCCACAGACACTGCTCCTGGTCGGGGACAGTTTGTTCTTGTCTCTATTGCACCACCATCTTTTAATCCTTGCCAAACGTGTAATGTGCGAATTGTGTCAAAGGGGCTCTTGAATTTTAAACGCATTTCACATTGTTTTAAAATATTTTGTATTGTTACTGTGTGTGTATATCGGTAAAATATTTGGGCCAGAAATCCATTACCTGCTGCTCCCGCTCTTTTGCACACCTGCCTCTACTTGCACCGGCCGGTCCCCGTTCCGCCACGGCTTGTGCCGATTGACGCGGAGGGACGAAAGGCCATCTTTGTTTGTCCAGGGTGGTCGTGTAACCCTGGTCTAATTAGGCTAACGTTGTAGTTGTTACTTCACTGTACGCCCCACCCTCTTTGCCTATTTAACGCGGCCCAGGGCGCGGACGCGCGCAGTGGCGCACCGGCGGCGCGCCGAAGGCGCGCCAAAGGCAAGCCCGTCTGCGCCCGTCCGCGCCCGACCGCCGCCTGACGCCCCGACTCTCCGGAGAAATCAGTGAGTAAAGATCGCCATTATGTTGTGCTATTCGAGCTTGGAGCTCCATCTCTTAAATCCCAGTAGATTCTCCTTGCCCAGCCCCCATCAACCTCTCCGAGTGACTAATAGTAGAGAGACGTCCCGCACCTCTCCCTTGGTGCCAGAAACTCTTCCCTTCAAGACTACTAAAACTGCCTTGAACCCTCTGTCAGCCCTATATGTAAACGCTCGGTCCATCCCTAAGCACGCATTTGAGCTCTGGAGCCTTCTAGATGAAGAAAAACCCGAAATCTGCTTTATCACCGAGACTTGGCTCCACGACCTGTCATCAGCATGCGTAGCTTTAGCTTTTCCCCAACAATATTGTTTGACACGGCTTGACAGAGAGTCAGGAAGAGGTGGTGGTATCGCAATAGCAGCGACAGCCCCGGTCACAATCCGAGTATTAGATTCACTCTCCTCTATACAATTGGAGATCCTAATCTTTGCCTTAGACTTGTCTGGCTCAGAATCATGGAATGGGGCATTGATATATAGACCTCCAGGCTCGAAGTCACACTTTGTCAACCAACTGTTAGAATTTATTGCACCCCACATACTTGCGGCAGATAATTTCATCTTACTTGGCGATTTTAACTATCATGCCGAACAGTTGCTTGACCCCGAGACTGACCACCTCATTGGGGCAATGTTAACATTGGGTTTGACGCAGAAGGTGATCGGACCGACGCACTCTGCGGGTCCCACCTTAGACTTAATATTCTCCAATTCCCCTAAACTAACCATCAATTCTCCTCGCCCGACAATATGGACTGATCATTTCATTCTTAACTTCAGTATATCCTCAATTATGCCAACCAATGATAGTTTAAAGAAAAACACCTGGATACGGCCCTGGCGCAAACTCTCAACCGATACTTTTTTCTCTCACTTTGGGCCTCTCTCACAAGGTTCAAAAGTTGACGCGGTTGACTCTGCAGTCAGTAATTTAGAATCTTCTATCACTAAGACCCTTGATAAAGTCCTCCCCCTTACAAGGGTCCAAATAAAAAATAGTGCTTCACCATGGTTCACTGCGGTATTAAAAGTCGACAAACAAAAATGTCGGGCTGCCGAACGTCAGTGGAGAAAATTTAAGACCGATGAGCACCGCAGAATTTATATAAATTTCCATTCCATTTATATGAATAAGATTAAATCTGCAAAAAGGGACTATCTTACTCAGCGTATTAACAAAGCAGCCCATTCGAGTAAAGAGCTGTATAAAATACTGAAGGAATTCACCGCTCCCCAGGTTGAGCAACCTTCCTTTGCTCCAACCCAAGACTGGGTCGACTCTATTGCCTTGTTTTTTTACAACAAAATTAAGACCATCTATGCCTCGTTTTCCCCTCGGGTAACTGATGACGGCTGCCACAACACCGCTATGAGCCAAACTAGTCCCCCTCCACAACTAAAAAACATTCCTCTATTAACTGAGTTCGATCCCATAACAAGCACCGAAGTCAGTGAGAGCCTAGGAAGAATTAAGTCTGGCTCCCCCGCCGATCCCTTCCCCCCCCGATCCTGCGCCAAAATCTTACCACTATTTGTGGATATCTTAACTTTTGTTTTTAACTTGTCTTTTAATCAAGCCACGTTCCCCCGAAGTTGGAAACTGGCTCAGGTTAAGCCCATTCTTAAAAAACCCTCAGCTGACCCCAGTGTGCCAGCCAACTATCGCCCTATCTCCTTGCTCCCCTACTTTGGGAAGGTCCTGGAGCTCTTGGTTAATAAACGTCTTACGGTCCATCTCGAAACCCATAGGCTCCTCGATCCCTCCCTGTCCGGCTTCCGCGCGGCTCACAGCACGGAGACCGCAGTTATTGAGGTAGTGGACAATATCAGATTAGCCTTGGATCGTCGATCCTTCTCCTCTTGGACCTATCGGCAGCATTTGACACCATCTCCCACAGCATTCTTAAACATCGTCTGTGGGAGAGTGGTGTCAGAGGGAGGGCACTGGACTGGTTTGTGAGCTATCTGGCAGATCGTTTTACTATGATTTCTATGGATGGACTCACCTCCTGTTCATACCCAGTGACGGTCGGGGTCCCGCAGGGCTCCATCCTCAGTCCAATGCTGTTTAATGTTTCTTTAGCCCCGTTGGCTGACATCAGGTCTTATGGTTTTGACACACTATCATATGCCGATGATACTCAGCTGCTTGTGACTTGTGACCCCGACCAGCCTGATGTTCAAACTCGTTTTAAGAGCTGTTTGATTAAGATCAATGATTGGATGCACTTAAATAGGCTTCAGCTTAACGGTGGGAAGACTGAGGTCATCTTATTCGGGAAGGCTGAACAGCTCTGGACTCGTGATTGGTGGCCTCCAGAGCTGGGTACCTGTCCCTCGCCCAAGCTTGCAGTCCGCAACCTGGGTATTATAATTGATAATTCTTTGTCCCTGAAGTCCCACATTAATCAAGTACTTGGCACCTGTTTCGGCATCATGCGTCTGCTACGCAAGATTTTTAAATGGCTACCCATAGAAGCCAGGAAACCTTTGGTCCAGGGCCTAATCATTAGCCGATTAGACTATGGTAATGCTTTGTTTACTGCACTCAACCAGGACCTACTTTCCAAACTTCAGATTCTTCAGAACACGGCCGCGAGGCTAGTTCTGGACCTCCCCCCGCGTACTCCTTCTGCCCCCACTCTAAATACCCTTCATTGGTTGTCAATCCGCCAAAGAGGGCGTTTTAAAATCCTCTGTCTTACACACAAGCTAATGCAAGGCACAGGTCCACTATATTTGGCGAAAAAACTTCATAGGTATGTCCCAGGACGCTCATTGCGGTCTAGTTCTAGACCCCTTCTTGTTCAACCTCGCGTCCGGACTGCCCGCAACGGAGGTCGCTCTTTCTCATACCTGGCCCCCACGCTGTGGAACAAACTCCCTTTGGAGCTACTTTCCGTAACTGACCATCTACTCTTTCGCAGAAAGTTAAAGACCTGGATCTTCTCTCAAAATGCCTAGGGACTCGAACATCCTGTTACCACACGGTCTCTTTGTCTTGGTTGCTAGCGCCCTGCGACCTTTGGTGATTTGTGCGCTATATAAAAATCTTTGACATTTGACATTTGACATGCTGCCAGACCCTCACCGCCACCCCGGCCTCCAACACCGCCGATGCCTGCACTGCGACACCCTAAAATGCATCCTCCTCAACTTATGCTCCATACACAAACACGCCATGGAAATCTGGAACCTACTCGACTCTCTCTCGTCTGATGTTGCCTTCTTCACAGAGACCTGGACCAACGCATCCTACGCCCCCTACATCAGCACTGCCATCCCAGACGGATACAAGATCCAGAGGAAAGACCGCCCCAACCACCCAGGAGGGGGCTTCACCATCTCCCACAAGAGCACCTTCTGCCTCACTACCTCCAGCGAAACCTTCCCCTTCGCCGAAAACCTGCACTTCCAGATCCAGACCACCCCCAAAGCCACACTCCGAGGAACCCTTGTCTACAGACACCCTTCGCCACCACCATCACCGACTTCATCGCACCCCACGCCATCACCTCAACAGACTACATACTCATTGGAGACCTGAACTTTCACCTCAACAACCCCTGCGACCCCAACTCCACTATCCTTCGTGTCAACCTCGCTAGCATCGGACTTAAACAACTCGTCAACACACCGACCCACAGAGTAGGACACACCCTCGACCCCATCTTTGCGGCAGGAAACAGCATCCAATTCAGCCACACAACGCAGCCACCATGGACTGAAAACCACTGCGTACACTTTACCATCAACAAACCCAAGGCACCCAAACCAGCCCCACGCCCACCACGAAGGAACTGGAGCAAGGTTACCAACGAGCTACTTAACTCCACCCTCACCCGAGACAACCACACCTGGGCACCCGACGCAAACAATGCAGCCAGAGAACTCCACACCTGGATCTCTGACTGCGCAGACGAGCTCACCCCACTACGCAACCCCGACAGACAACACCCCAAGAAAGCCGCCAGGTTCACCATCGCTCTTCAAGAAGTCAGACGCACCAGCAGACGCCTGGAGAAGAACTGGAGAAACACAAAGACAACCGAAAACCACACCACCTAAAAGGACGCCATGACGGACTACCCCAACCAGATCGGAGCCACCAAGAGGAACTTCATCCACAACAAAATCCTGGCCAACTCCACCAACTCCAAGGAACTTGTCAGTGTCAGTCAAGAATTCACCAACCCACGCAGCGAAGCCACAGACATCAGCCCATCCCAAGACCTCTGCGACAAGCTTGGAACCTATTTCCACCTCAAGATCAAAAACCTCTATGACAACTTCATTGAACATCCACCAGGTGCCACAGACGGCCCCCACCCCCCAGAAACACCAGCCAGCCCACCATCTCCAACTGGACACCGATCATGGCCGAAGACACCGCCTCGACCATGAAAAGCATCCACTTGGGGCCCCCACTGACCCCTGCCCCCTCATATCTACCACACAGCCACAGCTGCCATCGCACCCGAAATACAACGCACCATCAACACCACCTTCAGAACAGGCACCATCCCAGATATGCCTGTTCTGAATTTTTAATTTTAATTAGGAGAAGGGCCATACTCATTAAAATTGTTATGATTGGACCCCTACCTCCTATTTTAGCCTAATTTTCTTACACATCTACACACCCCTAGGCCCCTTACATGCACTGCACCCTACAGCAAGAAATAAAAGAATAAAAGATCTCCGTCAAAGAGCCCCTTCATGGGTGCCCATCGGGTATTGCAGTGCCGACCCGACGAGGAGCAGACTCAATGATGAAGCATGATACCTAGCTGGCAGGCTGTGTGTGGTCCTAATTCCGAAAAGAGGGATTCCCCCTCCGTCCCCCTCGGTGTCTAGACACACAACCTGTTATATCCCTTCAGGAACTGCATGCCCTTTTTGTATTTATCAAGAACAAAAGCCAATGACTAATGTTTATAGAAATTGACACCAAAAAATAACCTCCCACAAACATGAGCAATATGGAATATGGTGTCCAAAACCTCAGGAAGTAAGGTACAGAAAATAAACATGAATTCTGGTATCTAGAAACCAGAGTGCAAAGTAGGAAGGAAGGTAGTCAACAATATGAACCTAGTGCAAGCTATAGAGAAGTTCTAATTGCTCAAAAACAAGCACCTCACAGCCTAACGCTGCTCTCAGTAGTGCAGCTTTAACTGTTTATCGTTTGTGTTCATATCCTTCCAGATGATCTTACAAACTAATTTTACATACTTTTAAATTCTAAAACTTAAAATTGCACAACTACACATACAAATATTTAAGAATGCATCATATTCGATTTTAAAAACAGTACCAAAAACAATTTAGAAAATGAAGAGCAACAATGAGGATTGTTCAAGAGATTGAGTGGTGATATTACAAGTAATCCATAATGTGTAAAATAAAGGTTTTATAATTTATTTAACAAATCACGAATTTTTGGTCAAACAAGTTGTACATGCTGTAAATCGGACACGTAAAGTTTAGATTAATCAACTTAGAGAATTTACCCACACATTATTCTGACGATTTAATATATGTGGCGAATTTATGGGATCTTAGCCCATCCGTCTAGTATTGCACTAAAGTTATTGTTAGCAAGTCTGAGATTCAAAATGAACCTCCTCAAATGCGCATTCACCAGAATCACATATGGCTGTGTAGCATTTCCTTCTGTGGAGTCGAAGAATTAAAATAATATCCCCAGGGCCTTAGCCACAGAGGAGAAGGGCAGGGCCCAGCAACCCCAAATTGATGCTTGAACTCTCTGCAGGTCAATTGATTACTTTCAAAATACAAGTTTATCTCATGTTAAAACATCCTTCACATCTGAATGCGTTCTGTATGCAAGGCACATTTAAAGACCTACAATACATTATTACATGTTCTAATGATCTGTGAAACTGCTCCTGCGTGGTCATCTTTATAAATTAGAGTAATATTGGGGATAATCATAACGCTGCAAGAATCACAGTAAAGTGTGCTTTAGCGAAACGCGTCTTGTACCTGTCAAATCTATTTTTTAAGTGGGCATCTCTCTTTGACAAAAATATGATTTTAAACCTTGTTTTAAATTAGCCTTCCTGAATCACTACTGATTAGTGGTTTGGCTCCCCAGATCACTCATCCATCTTTACCCTCAGCCACCAGGCCTCTTCCCTCTCCTTAGTGCTTCGAACGAAACATAGGCTGGAATTACTGGTTTATAGGCAAACCAATACATCATGTGATACACTGAGAATTGTGCACTTCCACAGGGGGAGCCACACTTACATTAGGATGCTGATACAGGGACACCAACTCTCTTAATGCACACTGCCACGGAAGCATCAACACCAACATGATGGTATAGACAATATAGTGTTGCAGCTCCTTTACTACTCTAACTATACTAGGCCTTTTGACGAATAGACATTATGCTGCACATCCATGTGCCACAGAGGCAATGATCGTATGAGGAATCTTTCTCCGCCAATAGGAGAGGTGGACATTTGGGTAAGCAAACACCACTTTAGTTGTCCAATGAGGACCATTAATTGACAGCCACCTCACAAATGTGAGACCAGATTTAGGTACACCACTTTTAAAGCCATGCTGTAAAAATAAAGGATAGCAACAGGAAGACCCAACCTCCTAAAGAAGTTAAGACGAGTTAGGATTATGTAGCGCAAAAGCTCTGCAACAGCAATGCAAAACAGAAAAAGTAACACTTGATGTTCTGTCAGAGCTTGCTGATTCTCCTTGCAACACATTTAAATCATTAGTAAACAGCACAGTTTAAATGGAAGAACCAACAGGACTTAACGATAGACCCAGACACATTTTTGATTAATTTGGTGATTGTATTAAAGAAACAAAGTTCATTACCACAAGCAATTTTTTAGGACGTTCAGTTAAGAATATCACAGTCCTTATAACAGCGCCAAACATTTAAGCAGGCTTTTTCAGATGATTATAATCGGAATCCGTTACAGAGTCCTGCCACCATTAAGGCAGAAAGATATTTCGTCGTCTAACAGCTCAAGTCCTACGAAGATAGGGAAAGGGTTCACATTTGAAGTCCATTAAGGGCGAGTCCAACAGCCTAAACAAAGAAATAAAAAGGAATGAAAAATGGAAATGGTTTGACAAAGAAGGTTCCATCCATCATATACTAACTGTAGCGTCAGCAAGGCAGTCGAAAAGTAAGAGAAAAGTTAATCAAAAATCAGCCAGTTTGTCATCCTATCACATGCGTAAAAAAGGAAAGTATGGCATTGCCCCTCCTTTGGGATTTCTTTTTTTATAAAGTTTAATTCAAGTATTCTACTTATTTCAGGTATGAAGTTGTAGTGCAACTGTTTAACTCCGCAGGAATAAAGAACTAGGGCCAGATGTACTAACATTAGGAATACCGATTTCCTAATTGCAATTCTCTCTGAATCGCAATGAGGAAATTGAAATTCCTAATGTATGAAACTCTTGGGTTTCATTAGCGATTCCTAGTGAGTCGCAAATAGACCTACCTCATACATATTAATGAGGTAGGTCGCAATTTGCAGCCCATTAGGAATCCCAGGCAGGGCCGGACAGGGAACAGCAACCGGCCCTAGGAGCGGGGGGTAGGGGGAGCGGGTGCTAGTAATAGGAAGCACTGCTGCAAAACCAGCCCCCGTGACAAAACCAGCCCCCGTGGCCACAAAACCAGCCCTCGGCCCACTGGGGTAGCTACGGCTAGTACGGCCCTGATCGCAGCCATCACAGGGATGGTGGCCTGCTGAGGTCAGCAGACCATCATGTCTGTGATTGCTTAATTAATAAAGCAATCTATTTTTTTTAATGCATCCTGTTTTTCTTAAAGGAAAACGGGATGCATTTAAAAAGAAAAAATGAAACTTAGCATTTCCATTTTTTAAGAGTGGGCAGTGGTGATGGGACCACTGCCTGCTCTTAAAAAATATGTGTTTTCCATTCTCAAAGAGGAAGGGGTTCGCTGGGGACCCCTACCTATTTGCGAATGGGTTACCACCTCCTTCAAGGAGTCGGTAAAATATGAATGTTTTGCAACCGTAATTCAGTCGCGGTACATTCATACATCCCATTCAGATTCGGTGTTTAGAAGGGATGCCCTAAACACGCCCTTTCTAAATACCGAATCGCAAACACAAATTGCAATTAGGACACGTGTAACCGAATCGTAATTTGTGTTTTGTATATATGTAAAAGCATTTTGCTGGTCATAAATGGCCCGATCGATTGTTTCCGACCACAAAAATGCTTTGTGCAGGTGGCCCTAGATTCACACATAGCAGAAGGCAAAACGTATGCCTAAAATGCAAAAAAATCCACAGTTTAGAAGCATTACATGCAACATTATAACATGTGACAGGATGTACTCTCTCAAATTTCCCTTTACAGCATAGGCCCATATATCTAGAAACCACAGCTGCTGGAAAAAACCTTTGCTATGATATTCCAATGAATATGCCAACAACTACAGCAACCTCACTTAGGGCCAGATGTACGTAGGTAATCGTTTGCAATTACCAAATAGCAAATGTTTGCGATTCGCTATTTGGAAATCACAAACACCAATGTACAAATGTGTCTTTGACAAATTTTGCGATTCCCATTGGGTTGCAAATTGGCCTACCTCATTAATATTCATGAGGTAGGTCTTAGCTTGCGACCCATTGGGCATTGGGAATCACAAAAATCACAGGGATGGTGGCCTGCTAGGGTCAGCAGGCCACCATGTCTGTAGTTGCTTTCAATAAAGCATTTTTTTGTTGCATTTCAAAAAGAAAAATGGAAAGTTTTTTTTCATTTTTTAAGAGTAAGCAGTGGTCTGCCTGCTCCTAAAAATGATTTTACAAGCATTCACTAAGGGGAAAGAGTCGCTTGGGGACCTGACCTCTTCCCATTTGAAGGTGGGTTACCCCCTACTTAAAGTAGGTGGTAAAATGCTAATGTTTTGCAACCACATTTTGGTTGCAAAACATTCACACATACCACTGTGATTAGGTATTAGAAAGGGACGCCCTAAACACGCCCCTTCCTAATATTACATTGCAAACTCAATTTGTTATTTGGTAATAGAATACCGTAATGCAAGTTGGGCTTTTTACATTTAAAAATGCCTTTTTTCGTTCGCAAGTGATTTTGTGATTCGGGCCATTTGGGAATGAAAAAAGCTTTGTACGTCTGGCCTATAGTCTCTTGTGGTTGTGTTAGTGAGATAAAGGTATGTCATGTGTTCTGTAAACACTGGCTACAATACCAATTTTTGTTCATGCCTTAATAAAAACCAGGTAAGTGCACATGAAATCAACTTGATAACATAATATTTATACATTTCAGAACCAGGTAACATTATGTTTAACCAGGTACACCTTTTAAAGCATGTAAATTACTCACTAAATTTCAAAATAGTTCATTGAACGTAAATATTAAATGTTTACATCTGACTGTTAGGAATGCCCACATAAACAAATATTTTATTAAGGAGTCTTATTTTCCTAAATAGTATTTGTATTTTTTCCTTCTTTTGAGAAGGGTGTATGAAATGATGAAAATAAATGTCTGCTTTTGATTGAAATGAAAGATCTGTTTAACAGCAGAGTTGAATCTGAGAACCATAACTTTTTTTTATTTTTTTTTTTAGAGTTATATAGCGCGAACTAGACCCTGAGACATCGGGAATCAGAGCGCTTTACATGAGCACCAGTTTCGTTACATGAGGACACATTCATTTTTTTTTTTTTTTTTTATTTAGGCACGGGGAGATTAAGTGATTTGCCTAGCATCACAGGATGTTGAGCGTCGTTGCCGAGACTCGAATCCGGTTCTCCAGGTTCGAGGTCGACCGCTCTAGCCGTAAGGCTACATCCTCTCCCCAGAAATACCTCTATAAATCCACTATTTTTTTAAATGAAATAGAAAGTTAGAACCAGGTATGTATAGACTAGGAATAGCAATTTCCAAATAGCGACTCCATTCGAATTTCTTAAATATGAAACATTTTGTTTCATACTTGCGATTCCCAGTGGATCGCAAATCAACTTACTTCATGAATATTAATGAGGACGGTCGCAGTTTGCGACCCATTAGGAATCGCAGCTATCACTGGAATGGTTGCCTGCTGAGGTCTGTGGTTGCGTTTTACAAAAGTTTTTTTTTTTGTTGCCATAATACAACCCATTTTCCTTAAAGGAAAGCAGGATGCGTATCAACAACGTAAAATAAAACGTTTTGCTTAATTTTCTTTTAAGATTAACAGTAGTCCGTGGGACTCCTGCCTGCTCCTATAAAATGTTTTCCCAACATTCACTAAGGGGAATGGGACCCCTTCTAATTTCCGAATGCATTACCACTAACTTTGAGTAGGTGGTAATGTGCAAATGATTTGCAACCGCATTTCGGTCAGAAAACATTCATACATGCTAATGCGATTCAGTATTTGGAAGGGACGCCCTAAACATGCCCCTTCCAAATACCGAATTGCAAAATACGAATCGCAATTTGGGCATTGTACATTCCCAAAAGCATTTTTCTGGTCACAAATGGACTGATTCTGCGATTTGACCGGTTTGCAACCAGAAATTTGCTTCGTTCATATGTCCCTTAGAGATTAAAAATAAAACAGTGAAAAAATAAAGAAACATGCCTAGTTCAGTGAAAAAATGAGTATAACAGAACAGTGTACCTATCACGAAGAATTTTGACTTGAGTTGGACAAAAACTGCCTGACTGAGACTTTACTGCCATCAGGGTGTTCATATCTATTAGGGTATCCCTGAAAGTGAACCTGAGTGAGTGCCAGTGTCCGTGAACTTGGACCTGGCTTATAAAACAACAGCCTGACTATATCTTTTTCAACATTGTAGTGTTCATTACTCTAACAGAACCTCTGACTGTGTAACTAAGTGTGTAGTGGAGCTTGTGACCTGTGACAGGCATCCACTGCCTGAGTGTGCATTTCCCATCTTTCCAAAAGAGTGACGGAGACAGAGAATAGAGTTACAGAGGTGGAGGATGCATTGGGGACCTCAAAACAGGGATACTGGAGCTTTGCAGCACCAACAGCGATGTAATGTAGCGCCTTGAGGATGCGGATAACAGAGCACGCAGAAACAATCTCCACTTTGTGGTGTTCCCGGATAGAGTAGAGGGGGCCAATATACCTGGGTCACTTGCAACGTGGCTTAAAAACATTCCACCACCTGAACTTTTCTTCATCTGTTTCATAATCAAAAGGGAACACAGGGCACTGAGTGCGAGGCAGCCGCTCGGAGCTCCACCCAGCCCAATAGTAGCGAGGCTTGTCAATTTCCTCAAGAGACATGATCCTGTGAGAAACACGCCATAAGGGTGAAAGCAGACATGAAAACTCGAAAATTATGATTTTCCCTAATTACAGCCGAGAAGTTCAACGCCAATGGAGGACCTTTGACTCGGTCAAGGCGAAACTTAGCACCTGATTACGATGTCGGCCGGAAAGTTTTCCGACTGACTCCTTGTCGGAAATGGTACCGATCGACTGGCGGTCGAAGGTTCCGACCGACCGATTACGATGCTTCCAAACACTGTTCAGAAAGTCTCCCATTGACTTCAATGGGAGCCCCTGTTCCAACTTACAACACAGGCTCCCATTGTAAAAAGGGGTGGTTTCGGAAAACCTTGCACCCTGTGGTAGGCACCCCATGGTGCCTGTCACACTGTGCATGGTTCTACAGGGGGGTCCCTTGGGTACCCCCACGGCCCCCAAACTGAGACCTCTGGGTGAAGGGGGCCTAATAGTGGCCCCAAAAGTCAGTTTCTGACATCCTTTTCATGTCAGACAGACCGAGTCATAAAGGCTGTCGGAATCCAACATCGTAATCGGTCAGTCGGGAACGCTGTCCATTGAGATGCATGAATCGGCTCCGACCGGCTCGGAGTTTCCACATGCCAATCAGAACCGAGTCAGAATGACCGAACGGTTACCTTTCCATCAGAAATCGGTCAGTCAGAAATGTTTCCGACAAGGTTTAGGAAAATCCGAATGCCATTCGGAGCCTTTCTGACCGACATCGTAATCAGGCCCTTGGTGCGCTTCAAATACAATATATGCTACTCTTCCCCGCAAAGCTGAAAGTCATCTTTATGGGCAAGACAACCTTCTACCAGACACCAGAGGAGGCGTGGGCATGGATTGAGGAGAGGCCAGACCTGCGCCCACCAAGAGACTTGAACTCGGAGCGCCACTTGTCCCAGTGCTCGGACATTGGGACCCAGGATATATCACGGAGAAAAAAGAAAACTGAGCGCAGATGGAAGCGAAGGGGAAGTAGGTCCCCATATTCACTGCGGAGGGCCGGGCAGGGGAGTGATCACCTCACTGATACAACTGCATCCCCAGCCATGGGAAAAACACAAGGCCACTGATGGGTCCAGCATGCAAGATTCCCACACGGATTCTGAGGACGAGGACATGTTCTCTGGAGTTAAAAGCCAACATTGTCTGGCCGCATGAATATCTGCCCTTGAAAGGGATAAGGACACGGTCCGACAACCGCCGCAGGGGGACCTGGCCGATCAGGAACATGTAAACATGTCAACAGGCATCACTATACCGGCCGATGCAGAGGAGGCCATAAGACCAACGCGCCGGACATTTCTAGCAATTGGTTGGGACTTTTTTCCAGCTGGGTTAATCTGGTACCAGGCCCCCAAGAACCTTAACATGGGTATTATTTGTTCTCAAGTAGTAAGAGTCAATTGTATTACTGCATAAGGGGGGTGGGCAACAGACCTCTCCTTCCCTTCTTACACATGTTTGTTTTATGATAATGGGGGTTTGTGATGTGAGAAGGTTGCTGGGATGGGTGGGGGTTGGTTGGGAAAGGAAAGGTTTCATTATTGTTTACGGTACTGTTGGTCGTACAGTTAGAACTAGTTTGGTACAACAAAAACACAAAAGCTTCCTCATGAGTTTGATGCATACAGTAGTGGAATTCTCTAGAATTAACATATGCACATGCCAACCCCCATAAAACATCAGGCCCTATCGGTCCTGATGTGGAATGTTAATGGTCTCCAAGGCAGGATAAAAAGGGGACTGGTCACACAATACATTAGAAGATTACACTCAGACGTGGTAATGCTCCAGGAGACCCACCTATAGGGTACCCAATGTGGAATTCTGGGGAGGGGAGCCTATGTAGTACTGGCCCACGCGGGGTACACTTCTGGGTCATGGGGTGTGGCAATACTAATGATAAAATCTCCCCCATTTGAAACTATTTGTAGGTAGACAGACCCCCATGGACGATATATAGGAGTGAGAGGAAAATGGGGCAGACAAGAGTTAACACTTATTTGTGTTTTTGCACCACCCAGGCTGCAATACCCTGCATTGACCAAAGTGACAGATATTCTTCTAGAGACCCCCACATCCATCCACATGATAGGAGGCGATTTCAATGACGTAATGTGTGCATCCCTGGATCACCCTGGAGGTCACGGACCACCACCAAGTGCCTCCCATTAGCACGATTTGCTGAGGTACTGGGACTAACTGACTAATGGGGACACCAACACCCGCACAATAGGCAATACTCCTATTTCTCCAGAGAGCATGAAGTCTCTTCCAGACTAGACTATATTTTTGTCCCCTCGGGTGAACTGGGTGTGTTAAATCAGACCAACTATCTCGCACAGGGACTGTCCGATCACTCTCAATTATGGGTGTGTCTCGGCACTCGGACCAGAGATCTGCTCACGCAGTGGCGATTTAATGCTTGGGATATCCACAATGAGACCATTATAAGTGGCTTCCGAGCGGACACAGAAATCTTCTTTACGGAAAATAAAGGTACGGTCTCCTCGGGGTAATGTTGTGGGAGGCATAGAAAACAGTATTACGGGATAGGCCCCAAAACCGCATAGCCTGGGAAAGGTAAAGGGAGCTGGAGAAACTGGAGCGGATAGAACGCAAGTTACTTACCCTGGGGGATACACCAGACCCATTGACTACCTGACTGCTAGAAGCTCTTAGGCTGGAATACAGAGACTTAGCCCAAGATGCAGCTAAAAAAACACAGATTAGCTACACTCCACCGACTCTATGGCGTGGGAGATAAAGCTGGAAACTACTGGCCTGGCTGAGAAAAAGAGAAATAGAGCATTGGTGGGTTGGGTGTATCGTGGATGAACTGGGCACTACACACAATACTGACGACCAAATAGTGACTGCATTCGCTTCTTACTACAGAACGTTCTATGAGACACAACAACTTAGTGACTCCCCCGCCTTAGAGGACTATTTAAAAGAAATTCAAACCGCCAAATTAGATGAAGATGAGGTGAAAGGTCTAGACAGGGAACTCTCGCTCACAGAAGTGAAGGAGGCCATGGCTAAACTGTGGGTCAGCAAAACTCTGGGTCCAAATGGTATAGCCGCCGAGCTCTGTAAAAAGTGTACGGATTTACTGAGCCCCCACCTGCTATCCCTCTACCAAGATGTGCTTAAGGAGGGCATCCTCCCTTTGGACATCCGGACAGCCACGATATTTACCATACACAAGGAAGGCAAGCCCAGAGATAGGTGTGACTCAAACCGCCCCATCTTCTAGTTGAACACTGAGGTCAAAATATTTGCTACCATCCCAGCAACATGCCTCCTCCGAATTATACCAACCCTAATTCACAGTGATCAATTGGGGTTTATGCCCAGGTGTGCTATCCAATGGAACCTCCATAGAACACATAACTGGTAGATTGCAGTAATGGACCGAGACGCTACGCATGTCTTTTTATCTTTAGACACTTAAAAAGCGTTTGATGCTGTACATTGGCCCTTTCTAGACTCTACATTGGTTAAATCTGGATTTGGTCCGAACTTCAGGAAATGGGTAGTGTTGTTGTACACGGCCCCTAGAGCGTCCGTACAAGTAAATGGTAGGCTTTTTCAGTGTTACCCAATTGGACTTGGGACCAGACAAGGATGCCCCTTGTCCCCCCTCCCATTTGCCATAAAAGTGGAATCCTTAGCATGTGATATGCATGTGATAGAAGATATTCTTCTATGCGGACGATATTCTCTTGTATATAACGGAGCCTGAAATGACAATCCCAACCCTATTCCAAATAATTGATGACTACGGATGACACTCGAGATACAAGATCAACTGGCATAAATCAATTGTATATAGCACCAGACAGATACTGGAATGGCCGCCTCTGCCAGGTGACTTAAAGGGTGTTTTGGAGGGCTTTAAATATCTTGCAATATTCCTTACTCCACATACTGAGGTATGCCGCTCTCACAACATCAGGCGAGTAATGATCAAATGTGAGGCAGATGTAAAGAGATGGAAAAACTTGCCCCTTACTATAATGGGCCGAGCGGCCATGTTCACAATGATTACCTTGCCCCAGTTCCTCTATGTCCTCCAGAACATCTATCATCCACTCCCCAGATCGATATTTAGAGAAATAGACTCGGAACTGCGATCCCTATTGTGGTTAGGGAAGCACTCAAGGATTGCACTGAAGACATGGCAACATAACTCATACAATGGTGGACTGGCACTGCCAGATATTGAAGCCTATTACTGAGCGGCACACTTGAACCCTATAAATGATTGGATACACACAGCCTGGTCTCACCCCACAAACAAATTAGAGCAGGAAACACTGACACCACACACATTCTTTCACTACCTATACTGGGGAAAGGGAATACGCAGGCTACTCCCCGCAATGTGGGTCTCCCTAGAGTTATGGGTCAGAGCAACTTGAACCCTAGGATGGGACTGAAGGATTAACAGGGCGACGCCACTGTGGAAAGGGAAATGACTCAGGGAACTGGGGAGATTCCAGGGCTTTGATTCCTGGGACTTACTGTGTATCAGCAATGTTGGAGATATTGTCGAAAAGGGAGGACTTTCATCTTTCTCCGCCCTCTACACCACATATCAACTCCTTAGCTTACAATTTATTAATGAGGCACAATTACGTCATGCATGGTTAGCTGAAGGGCAGTACACACCCCCTCAAAGGATGATTGATACAAGAGGAACTGGTGACCAAAGCAGTACCATTACATATAAGACACTGAACAACAACATGCCCGATAACCTTGGTATACGTAGAGAGACCCGGGAGGACAAGCTGGGTAATATGGAGGACACTGCCTGGTAGGCGGCTATGATGCACCCCAAAGATGTGGCAATCAAGGCAAGACTACGTCTCATACAATACAAAATTCTTCATAGGGTGCAATATGATAGAGCAAGACTACACAGTATGGAGCCGAGACTCCATACTGTCAGTGCCGCGGTATTGCAGTGGGAGATTTCCTTCATACCCTGTGGGGTTGCCCGAACATACAAAACTACTGGGATGAAATATTAAGTGAATTAAACATCTTATTGGGGGTATCCATTCCAGCAGACCCAAAGTTTGTGTTTTTGAGCATCCCTTGTGATGTGGACATTACAAGGCCACATTTGCTCTTCAGTTCACTAGGCTTAGTGGTGGCGAAATGAGATGGAGCAAGATACTGGCGCACGTCAGACATGCTGACACTTCACAAGTGGAAAAGGTAGATGTACTTCTACATGGTGGCTGAAAGAGTACAAAAGCAGGGTGTGCCCCAGAAGGTTCCATATGATATGGGGTGGTTGGAGAGATCACTACGGTTTGGATTTCCTAGACGAGACCACACAGACCACGGTGAGCGGGGACCAACCTTAGTAGTGGTACCTGAACCTGGAAAGGGACCGATTGAGAGATACAGGAAACAGGTTTTGGATTTCTCTATATCTGGGGAAGGGGTAGAACTACTGTAATACCCAATGAGATTTTTGATTTTTTCGTTATTGCTGTATGTATTCATTGAGGATATAATAACTGGATATCTTATGATTGCTATATGTGTGACCATTATTATGGTTTTGTAAGCTGTATGTTTCTCAGTAGAAATGAAATAAAATAAAATAAAAATAATTATTAAAAACAAAAGAGTGTGAAGTTACCACCATCAATGTTGTTTATATCCTTGAGAGTACCCCTTAGTATGCATCTGAATATTGGTGTCCGTGAACTTGGAGCTGACTTGGTCAACCAATGCTTGACTGTGCCTTTTCCACCATTGGTGTGTTCCTATCCCTAGAGTGCCCTGAATGTGTACCTGGTTGAGTGCTGTGTGCATGAAGTTGGCCAAGTATTGGACATTCACTGCCTCAGTGTGCCTTTCTCACAATCGTGGTTTTTTTCTCTGACAGGATCCCTGAGTATATACCTGAGTGAGCAGCGGAGATCATGACTTGGGGCAAATGTTGGACATCCACTGCTTAAGTGTTCCCTTCCCACCATACGTGTGTTGATTTCCCTGATACTACCCCTGAGTGTGTTACCTGAGTGACTGCTGGTGACTGTGCAGTTAGAGCTGGCTTGGACAGCGAATGCTTGAATGTGCTTTTCCAACCAATGGTATGTTCATATGTCTGAGAGTACACCTGAGTGTATAACTAAATGAGTACCGGTGTCTGTGAACCTGGACTTGTGTTGGACACCCACTGCTTGAGTGTGTCTTTCTCCCCCTCGTATTGTTCATTTGGCCTGTATCTGAATGTGTAGCATGATCTGTGACCAGGGTTCTGTGTTGGGAACTCACTGTCTGAGTATGTTACAGAGTAAATGGTAAAATGGTAATATCTTTACTTGAGTGATTAATTAACACCATTGCAATAAGTAGAGCAATTAGCATTCAATTTCTCAGTGTAATCGACCATAATTTAAATTCAAAATTTACGGTACAATCTTAAATCATTATACAAGTACATGAGTGCTATGAGTGCAAAGGTCATGCAGTTAAAACATAAAAATAAAATATCCAGAATTTTAAAAAAGCCTACTTTTAGCAGCTAAACTTATTAGAATTAATAACCATAGGCATACAAAATACTGTATGGGCAGCAGGAACCGATGTGCAAAGTAAGCAGCATGTGAACTAAATATACAGATAGCAGCAGCAGAACAGTTGATTTATCAAAAATAATTAAAACTACCATTAGCAGCTAAAATAATTTGAGTTTAAGAGTCTGTGAGGCCATGGGATTCTGTGTTGCTTCAAAATACAATGTGCAAAGTCATCAGCATTTAGACTCTTACCACAATATACTGTATGGGTAGCAAGAACCAGTGTGCAAAAGCAGAAACTGGTAAAGGAGATTTATCAGAAGTGCAACTTGCAGTTATCAGCTAAATTATTTGAGGTTGAGAGTCCCTAAGTCCATTAGATTTTATGTAGGTTGCAGAAACCAATGAGCAAATTCACCAGCATTTAGGGCCAGTTGTACAAAAAGTCAGTTTGTGATTTCCTTATTGCGAATGTTTGCGAGTCGCAATAGGGAAATCGCAAACACCCATGGACATGTCTTAGACACATTTCGCGATTTCCAGTGGGTCCCAAACAGATCTACCTCATTAATATTCAAGAGGTAGGTATCGCTTTGTGACCCATTGGGAATGGCCTGCACTCACAGGGATTGGTGGCCTGCAGGGGTCAGCAGACCACCATGTCTGTGATAGATTTTTAAATAAAGCATTTTTTTTGTAATGCAGCCCTTTTTCTGTAAAGGAAAACGGGATGCATTTCAAAAATATAAATGAAAAGCTATCTTTTCATTTTTTAAGAGCAGGTAGTGGTCCGTGGGACCGTCACCACTGCCTACTCTTACCAAATGTTGGCTCCCACATTCACAAAGGAAAAGGGGTCCCTTAGGAACAACTTCTCATTTGCGAAGATGGTGGTAACTGAAAATGGTTTGCAACCGCATTCTCAGTCGCAAAACATTCCTACATACCAGTGTGACTTGCTATTAGGAAGGGACGCACTTAACACGCCCCTTCCTAATGTAGCAGTGATCTGCATTTATGTATAAGTATATGCGCAGCAGGTGAATCATATCCTCTTTTACTGCCCCACATAAACAGCAACTAAAGGTTGTCTGTGGGCACTTCCAGGGTGGTAAGTGGAGCAGAGATGGAAGGATGCCAAGTCAGTGCTGTAGATATTATTCTATAGTTGCTTTGGTGAACGCTTGGCCTAGATAAGATTGTGGGACTGCCCTCAGGTAACTGTGCAAAGTTACATAGTGAATGGTGTATTGGGTTAAACAGGACCAACACCAAAGATGGTGTTCCGCACTGTATTTGTGTCTTTTTCAAAGCCTTCATATCCATGAACTTAGTCTGAGAGCATATCTGAGTGAGTGGTGGTGTGCATAAAGGAGGACCCATGTTAGACAACCACTGCCTCACTCTATGTTTAACTAATTTGGTGTGTCCATATCTCTGAGTGTAGTCCAGGGTGCATATCTGAATGAGTGGTGGTGTGCCTAAACCTGGACCTGCACTGGTTACACTATTGCCTCACTGTACTTCAGCTTTCATTGCAAGGCTCAAATTCCTGATTGTGGTTAGGATTGTGGCACTGAGTGCTTATGTGGGTGAATGGAAGTGTGCATAAACCTGGACCCACATGAAATACCCCCTGCTTCACTGTACGTTGGCTTCCATCCCAGCACTTGAATTGCTGAGTATGGCCCTAAGGGCTTATGGGGGTGAGGGGCGTATGCATAAACCTGGATCTGAGTGGAACACACTCCTAACCTCCACCTTACTGTACCTTTGGTCACATCGATGTGCTCAAATCCCTGAGTACGTCCCTGAGAGCTTATGTGAGTGAGTGGGGGGCATGAGTAAACCTGGAACTGCGTGGAACACCCTCTGCCTCTCTATGAACCTTTACTTCTATTGGAACACTCATATTTTATGTGAGTGGGGGCGAACACAAAACATCAAAGTCAGGCACACACTCTCATGTCTGGCTATGCTAGTATCCTTTTTTGACGTATTGCATGAAACTCACCACTTGGAGACAAAAAGTGGTTGTTAGACCTGGCTTTTCCAGTGGGTTTATCCCCAGACCTTTTGCTTTTTTGGCCTCCTGTTTCTGCCCTGTTTTTGTTGGTTTTCTGACTCTGGGCACTTTACCACTGCTGATCAGTGCTAAGGTGCATATGCTCTCCATGTAAATTATGTTTATGTGTTGATGTTTCCATGATTGGCTTATTTAACTTACTACTAAGTCCCAAGTACAGTGCACTGTATGTGTCCAGGGCATGTAAGTCAAATGCTGCTAGTGGGCCTGCAGCACTGATTGTGCCACCCACACAAGCAGCCTTTCAAAGGGTTCTCATACATGCCACTGTAATGTCTGCGTTCAATCTCTACTGCCATCTCAACCTGGCAAGTGCACCCACTTGCCAGGCCCTAACCTTCCCTTTTATTAAATGTTAGTCACTCCTAAGGTGGGCCCAAGGTACCCCTGTGGGCAGGGTGCACTGTATGTGAAAGGTAGGACATGTAATGATGTGTGTGACATGTCCTGATGTGAAATACAGTGTATGTTGTTTTTTACTATTGAAAGGCTATCTGTCCCATAGGATAGAATAGGAGTTTATTTATAACATCTTATAAGTATAACTTCCCATAGGTGAATAAGAAACTTTATTGCATGATTTGTTAAGATCCATGCAACACTTGACAAAAACTAAAAGTCATTATAATATATAAAGTTGATAATTTGATCCTAAAACTTTTAGCCAGCACTCAGTTTGCCCCGATGCATCATAATAATAAATGCAGTGCATGATAGCACTTTTTTCGGTGTCAGGCTTTAGTTTTTCACCCTTGTTCACCCTTGTTGGTGCAGCCAGTGCTGACGAGCTCTGGTTGATGCACCTGCGCCCAACGAGTGGTACGACACCTGAGAAGACTTTGGGCAGCATTTCCAGCACCCCCAAAAAGAACGTGTTGCTCTCTACTGAAGAAGGACAACAATCCTGAAATACGTGTCTAGAGATACACAGCACTGGCTGCACCAACAAGGGTGAAAAACTACAGCCTTACACCGAATTAATCGTGATCTTGCACTGCATTTACTATGATGTATCGGGGCAAACTGAGTGCTGGAATGTGAGGCAGTGTGCACCCACCCACCTCCTGTTTGAAAAGGCTCTCTTGAGCTAATGAGCTGACGAGCTCTGGTTAATGCACCTGTGCCCAGCGAGTGGTACAGACACCTGAGAAGACTTTGGGCAGCATTTCCAGCACCCCCAAAAAGAACGTGTTGCTCTCTACTGAAGAAGGACAACTATCCTGAAACACATGTCTAGAGATACACAGCACTGGCTGCACCAACAAGGGTGAAAAACTAAAGCCTCACACCAAATTAAGCGTGATAATGCACTGCATTTACTATGATGCATCGAGGCAAACTGAGTGCTGGGATGTGAGGCAGTGTGCGCCCTCCCTCTCCCTACTTATAAAAACACGCATACAACTCAAGGACAAATCATCAATTAACGGTCAATTAGGCCTATAGGGCTGCTGAAGTGCCAGGTCATCAGGCTACAGCATAAATCTGTTGGGGAATGGAATGGAAAGTCTGCAGAGAAACGAAAACCCAATCCCATTTAAGCTGTGAAAGTGTTTAGCAACTCGCAAAGGTGAGGTGGGTGATATAAACAGAGAGTTTCCATCCAAACTACTGGTGGTCGTTGAAAGGTATCAAAGAGAAAAGTACTTAAGAACTTCGTGTTGGGAGGCACAACAAACAAGGGATTTTTCTTTTTTGTGAAAAATAAACTTTGCACAAGTACAAGCTCACAGGACATACTGCTGCATTTTTGTATTTTGGAGCTGGTGAGGATAAAGTGCTCTCAATGTTTCTGATTTTATTTTCAAGTGTGGAGATTGCAGGCAGGAGAGTGATAAATGGATGGCATTTGTCACCTAGCATGTTCGTTGGAGCATTGACAGACATGACGGTCACTTGTCCTGCACACAATTACTGCACCACAGCGACCATTGTAAAAGGACTTTGAGGTTATGCAGTTAGGGGCATCTGGTTTATCATAGAAACTACATCTTCGTATCTGAAGAGACTATGTTACATTTTGTTAAATGCAATATCTAATTTATGTTCTATTTTTGAAGATGTAATTATATTTGTAATAAAGATGCACACACTTTAGTTGAAAAATAAATGCAAGTTAAACTAACCAAAAGGAAAGATACTCTTTTACCTTATGAAACCTCCGTTAGCTAACGTGATCACTGCAGATGTCTTTGTGTGTGACGACTAGGTCACATAATTAAATCCTGATTGGTGCAGTGATGAATAGTGGCTTGTTTATAGTGCTACAATGTCCCAGTCTGTAACAGAAAGCACTGTGAATGTCATTGTTTTAAAATTGTATTACAATATAAAAAACAGACTGCAGCAAAATACCGTTTAAGATAAAAACAAGTGCTTTAAAAATATACATTTTAGTGATAAGAATCCAGACTATACCTAATGTAAATATTTTTAAAAAGGTGCACTCCTTTTAATGGACACATATATTACCTCTCATAAAGAATAAATATTTGTCACCATGAAACTGAGTTACTCTATTAGTTAGCCTGCACGGGCTCCAACCATTGCACACATTGGCATTAATTCCAGGTTGCGGGTACCTTGGTGAGAAGGCATGTTCCTTCTTTAGTTCTAAATCTGTTTTGCAGCACGGGAGCCCTCCCCCTCCACACAAACTCTGTGTGTGGACAATATGAAAAAAGAACATGCAGTGCATTTTCCTTGCTAGCATTAGGGCCCAGGACACCATTGTTCCGCACGGAACAAGGCCCAAGCAGGGGGGCTAATTTTGCTATTCGTGTGGTTATTTTTTGCAGAAATTCTGCTTTGGGCATCTGACCTATAAGTAATAGTCCAGCTGAGTGGGCTGAGTAGACAGCCTGCTTTGCAGAGCTGTAGGCATCTTTGATGCTGCAGCTGCATAAGAGGTCTAGAGCACACTTCCTGTGCCAGTTTTTCTTTGAGACTTGGAGCAATGACCCAAGGGAGGGGGGAAATTAAACAGAGGCGACACCTTGATTTGGGCATCAGAGAAATGAGAGAGGGAGGAGTGATGGGAAGGAGAGGGTGGGTATAAGATGGGATCCCATGTTGGGAAAGGTCAGAGGCGACAGCAAGGCAGCAGCTAATATTAGTGAAGTAAGTACAGTGACACTTTTGCCAAGGGGCCCACTGCATCGCAATTATGAATGTTTTACAATAGAATTTGGGCATGGGAGCTCATTGTCCTTGCTAGCATTAGGGCAGATCATGCCATTGGCACAAAACAACTGGGGAAGCATGCAGTAGCTAATTTTCTTTCAGACAGAGACTGAACTTGTTTTGAGATTGAAATGATGGTCAGACATGGTGGAGAAGGAATAAAAGAAGAGGAAATAGCTTGTTTCTCAGGGCTTCAGCCATCATTAGTGCAGCAGGTGGAGTGCATTGGGGCCAACGGCACCCCAATCATGGGCAGCAGTGTTTGTGGTCAATTCTGTTCTTGCTCTGTTCGGCATATTTAGTGTAGATTACAAGCTACAGAAAAGCATCCCTGCAATGGACTTATGATCCCTGCCCCCTGTGATCATCCCGCCCACTCCCCCAATCCTTGCCATAAAGTTTTGGAGGGTGGCCCAACTTCAAAACATTTAGCTTAAGGGGGGCTCAGACCAAAATAGTTTGAAGACCTCTGCTCTAAGAGGTTAGGGCACAAGCATAGCACGTGCATTATATCTTCCCTATGATGGCCACAGAGCCGGCACGTTTCCAGGGCGCAGTCTCTTTTCCATTTGGGAAGATAACAGCTCGTTGGGATGACCCCCATTCTCAGTTTAAAAAAACTTCCCATAGGGACAAGGTAGAAAGATGGAGTACACCTTAAATCAGAATATGAAAATGCATCTTTTAGTAAAGATGATTTTTATATTGTGTGTTTGAAAATACAAGTTTGATAAAGTGGGTATTTTCTTGCTTAGGTATCCTGTGTGCCTCTGCTTGTTTGCGGATTGACTGTCCGGCATTGGAGTGACATGGGATGGGCATATGCATTCACTGTAGACAGCCACGGGGGGGTGTTGAGGTGTGTCCGGCCTTTCCTGAATGACTCAGAGCTAGGCTGAATAGACCTGGCCGGCCTTTAGAGTAGGGGGAGGAGATTTCCTTGCACCTGAATAGGCCTGGTCTGCCTTACACAATGCTGTCTCCACCTCCGGCCACGACGCTGGGCTAGAGAGGACAGAACTGGCTTGGACTGAGAACAGGGCCTCTCTGCCACAAGAGAACAAAGAGAAATTGAGTATAAATATTGGGGCTCAGACCCCAGAACTTTAGAATAATTTTGGACTCAAAAGGAACATCTGCCAAGGAGAAGAGCTGGGAAAGCTGCAGGAGCAGTACTTCCCACTTTGCTGTGTGTTGTCTGGGGTTGGCCTGCAGTGGCTGTTTCTGCCAAGGAGAGGAACTGTGTGTGTATTCTGCTCGAATAAATCATCAAGGGCTTGATGTATCCAGTGCTGAATTTGTAACATATGAAGTGCAGGTGCTGAAATGTTTGTGGGAGGCCACACGTACTTTTCGCTGGCTCCAGCCACTTCCTCCATTGGCTCCACCCACTTACTATATTAGCTCCACCCACATCTTTAACTGGCACTGCTAAAAGTCAGATGTAATACGTGAGCTGAAATTCAGCAAGGGAGCCTTCCTCATAGTAAGGTTTTGATAGGAGGTTCCCCTGCCCTATGAAAATTTTGAAAAAGATTAAAACGAAAGTGCATTTAAAGCACAATTTTGGAATGAAGTAGCTAAAATCACTAATGCATTCAAAAGGGACAATTTCAGTGCTGCTCTATGTGCTGATTATGGGAAAGGACAATACTGGGGTAGGGTATGCCATTTTAATCAGAGTGTGAGAGTTCAAAGATACAACTTTTACATAGCTTATATGGCAAAATAAACCAAAATGTTGTGAAAACTCTAAACAGATGAACTGAATAAAATCATGCAATACACTCCTTTATCAGAGCACGTTAATAATGCATTGTGGAGGGAGCTGCACCCACAATTCAGCAGGGCATCTAAAAAGTCCCAAACTTGAGACATCTTTCTTAGTGACACACACAGTACTACCATGGCAGTACTGTACGATGGTGCACAGCACCGAGTGGAGAATCTCTTGCCGCTCCATCAATGGCAGTTCGTTGTGTGAATGATGATGGTATGGCCAATGCATACATTACACAGTAACATCAGCATGCCCTTACGTAGAATCAACAGCAATTCATGGGTGCCATGCGATGTGTATAGCGTCTGCGCTACTGCCGTAGTGTTATAGATAACATGGGACTCTTGCAGTCCTTTCAGCATGGACCTGAACAGCTGTATAGACCCCGAGGAAAGCTATCGTCAGTAGCATCAGCAGTCTCGGCACATAGCAAGCTGGGGTTCCAGTTCCAGCACATTTTCACGCAAAAAAAAAAACCTGTGTACACTGCAGTGTGCCTGTGTATGGCCAAGGGGGCTAGTACTAGGCGGCCGCCGGTCAGTGCTTCTCATCATCATGCTACTACCACCCCACGGTGAGGTGGCCTGCTGCGACCGTCGTCACGCCACCACCACACTGCACATTAATCCTTCGAAAAGGTTACTTCGCTAGTTCGCTTCATTTCATACTAAAATAAACAACACACAAATTCACAATCTGTTCTCTTCAGTTATCAGCAAAGTTATTTCTTATGACCTTCAAGATAACTAAGGACGCGTTGATTCCAGGCAGTCAGTCAGGTGGGAACAGGAATGGTGTTCAGCCAAGCTGAGCTGCACAAGGTGGACCTCACCATTCCCACATACAGGAGTCCACCATTTTGTGTGGCACACAAGTAGGGGTCCGAATGAAGCCAACTATTCACGTGTGAATCACAACATACAAAACACAAACACACATGATGCATCTTACATCGATGTCCCATATAACATGTAAGTAAATGACACCAGTTATGGGGAGTGACAGAGCTTTTACTGAAAAGAGCTAGTGAGCAGTCTGTCCACAGGGCACAGATAAAATGGCCTGCACTCCTGCACGAGAAACTCACCGCCACCATCGTCAGTCACTGGGTAGCCCGGATTTAGAGGTAGCCACTCGGAATGACTGCACACTTTGGGTTTCATGACAGTCAGTCTCACTGGAGGCAAAACGCAGAGATGTCCTATAAATGTACAAAGGCAAAGCAGCACCCCTTCCCAAGCCATGCAATGGTTGCTTATGCCAGTGGATTCAAGCTAGCCTGGCTGACGAGGGGTCCCTGAACCGGTCCCACGATGCTTGTTTCCAGTCCAGGCCTGGCAGTTCGGGCTGGACTATTCCCTTGGGGAGCAGGGTCAATACTGATTTATATAAGCCTGGTTCCAAACTGGGGTGCCACAGTGAGCAAAAGATCAATGGATTAAACCCAGATTTGTGTCTGGGGGTAAATGATTGAAAAGTTTCAGCGCTCTGTCCATCATCTCCTTGTGTTTGCTTTGTTCCAGTTCTCCTTCACCAGAGTAAAACATACAACGAACCACAAACTACATTTTGAGGTTATACAGAACACCGATTATATGCATATATGCACATTTTTGCTTCGATTTTTTTATAATGTTTTTTAGGATGCCTGGCACTCCTTTAAATCCATGTCTAGATTCAGTTAATGATAACGTAATATTTATTTAGGTGTATAAAGACTGCTCAGGCATAATGTACGCCCGGTTCCTGAGTGATCCACAGAAGAGCATCTTTTCTCTGAACCAGTTTCTTTCTGAGCTTCTCAGCTCCTGGGTGATGCACGCCCACAGATCTCAGCATCTTGTTTAGAAACAAAAGCACAGTTCTTCATCTATCAGTCGGTACTTTGAGGCCAGAATAGGTTGTTTTTCATGTATTCTGCCAAGATCAAAGACTTTGTACTGAGAAATGCACGGAGGCCCACGCCGTCTTTTCAACTAGTTAATGCAAAGTGTCCAGACAGCAGGACAGTGCACCGGCAGTTCTCGCTGTACCGCACAGACCGCATATTTGCGCCTAAATCGACTCCAGGCGCATGGTTGAATTTAGAGTGGGCTGTAAGAGCCTAGGTCCCAACTTCCTATTTCCAAACAGGGAGTCAGCTCTTCATGTGAAGCACTCAAGGCCATGGCACGTGATTCTCACTGTGGCTTAAAAGTTGCTGCCTCTGTGCATAAGTAGTACAATGTATTGAGGAGTGTTTTGTTTTACAGTCTGAGTTTATTTAGCGTAACAAAACCCTACACACATAAAAGTGTGTGCGTACATTTATACGGTAAATAAATGTGGAAATATACTAATTGTACTTTTTTTTCAACAATCAAAAAACATATTGGATATATTCCAACAAAAGGAGAAAAACAAAATAGCTTATTTACAAGCCCCTGGCCCTTGCCCCGCTGGTGCCGCAGTGCTGGACCACCCAACAGACTCTTTGTGTCGGCCAGCCACAGTAACTCATGCTCACCCCTTACTACGCCACAGTCCAAGATTGAGCACACGGGCATCTGAGCCCCAGGCCAATGGAATTACTTAGTAGATAGATTTATTTGAGTCGGGCACGGCAGCCTGCAGGGGAGGGCCCCCCACTTCTAGTGTTCGTAATGAGGGCCAGAGTTAGTAATTTTTACAAGGCCTTGCTCAAGAGACCGGTTGCTTCAGGACAGTTTGGGTGCGCTGGATAAATTACCAGTGAAAGTTTCCCCCAAACAGAGATCCCTGCACTACAGGAGCAGGAAAGCTGGAGCTGGTGGGATACCGTAGGACTTTGCAAACTTTCACCACAATAAAACCACGGTGTTGTCAGGTCTGGGCAGTAACCACACTGGCTCCCAAAAGGCACCGCCACCTCCAGCACCGGCACTCGATTTTGTCTATTACAGACCTCACCATTGGAGCCGGTTTTCGGCATGTACCTACCCATCCTGCCATGTTGCCCACTGACACACACAGTCAGTGGGAATTGAAGACCCAGAACGGGACTCCACTGCCACACACCCAAACAAAAATCAGCGTTGGTTGGTTTGGCATGGATCATAGCCCCATGCAGACTCCTCAAACATGCACGCTCTCACTGCGCTGCTATATTAGGGGTTTGCCTATACATGTGGGTGCAGCTTACTATATTTCAAAAGGCCTTCTTTGGGACGGTGGGCCTAGTGTGTAAAGTTAGTTCAAGCATCCATAAATTAATGAGTGGTTGTGGTTCAAACATGCCCACGCCACCGCCACCCACGGGGCGGCATATTCATGATCATGGCAGCTACACACGTTAGAGAAAGATGCGTGCACCTACCACACTGGCTCCCAAAAGGCACTGCCACATCCAGCACCGGCACCCGATTACGTCTTTATTACAGACCTTAGCATTGGAGCCGGTTTTCGGCAGATATGTACCTACCTAACATGCCATGTTGCCCTGCCCACTTACACATGCAGTCAGTGAGAATTGACGACCCAGAACGCTTTATTTAACTGATTAGGCCTACCAGGCTGTGAATCACCTGGTGGCTGCTGGTGCTGTTACTGGCCAGTAGGCGTAGCAGTACTCACTGCTGGCAGTGGCTAGTCAAGTCCTCAACAACGTCGTCTGTCTGGCCTGGCCGGTCGCGCTTGCTGCTGGCGGCCTTTGAACCAAGATGACTCGGCAGGGTGCGGCCGTGCGGGTATGCTGGGGCTTGGCAATGCAGTGAATCACGTGCAATTTTAAAAAATTCACGCACGCTGCCTGCTGCAGCGCTCTGCGCACCGCCCCCAACGCCCAACCCCCGCATTAGACCAAAATCCAGCCCTGCCCAACTCAGTGTCCCGCCCATGCCCCACACCCACTGGACGGCCGGCAACACTGAGCCGCGGCCGCAGCGCCGCGCAACATTTATTGAGAAGAACAGAACTTAAGAAGAACTTGAAGAATCAGAGTCAGAAACAAACAGGTTCATCATCAAACAGTAACACTCTGTGCCACTGCCAAGTGCCGTAGTGAGGTAAATCTTTCAAATCAATTACGTCCACTAAACTAAATCCCTGTAGACCCGGCCCTGCTAATTAAGTGCCGGTGCTAAGCACCGGTAAGCACCGGCACAAATTAAGCCCTGGATGTATCGCTGCCTTGCCGCTGCAGGAACCGACACAACACCTGCCCGCGGCTGGGGAAATCGGTGCACGCTAAATCCCGTGCACTGATCTCCAAAGTCTGAGATCACTGCACTGATTCCTATGTAGGCCCTGCTGTGCAACTGCAAGAACCGATGCATCGTGGTACCGCAGCTGGAGAGATCAACGCAGTGCCGTGTCGCCGCTGCCATATAGAGAAACAATGCATCCCGAATCCCCCGCATCGCACCGGGGCACCAAGTCTACATCAATGCCAAGGCCGGAGTAAAAAACCGATGCATGTCCTCCCCGCACAGTAAGAAACGACGCATCTCCTCCCCTTCAGTAAAGAGCCCACTCATTACCTCCCCTGCTTGGCAGTGAGGTTCCTACCTTCCCTGGAGTAGGGAACCGGCGCATCACTTTTGCTGGGCATAAGGAACTGACGCATCACTTTCCTTGTGGCTGTTTTTGTTTATGATTTTGATGCATCCAAGGTACTTTGTGTTGAAAGTGTCACATCTATTGTTTGTATGGACAGAACCATTTTTACCTTCTAAAATTCATATCTTGATAACAGTTTTGTAGATTTTTTAAATTTTTGTCTTGTTTGGTTTAGATAAAGATTACTTATTTTTCTAAACTGGTGTGGTGTCCATTTGTAGTGTTTTCACTGTATTACTGTATATGTTCACAAATGCTTTACTTACTGCCTCTGAGAGAAGCCTGTCTGCTCGTGCCAAGCTACCAAGGGGGTGAGCAGGGTTTATTTTTAGAAATGTATCCCCCTTTCCCTGACTAGGAAGAAGGGTTCCTACTTGGACAAAGGTGTAAACCATTGCCATCTACAGACCCCCATTTCTAACAGTGGTCATATCCAGCTCTTAAAGTGGCAGCTAGCTAGCTCGCAGTTCAGCTCTGACTCGATAACTGAACAGCAAAAGCAAAATGTTTTTCCCAAGAGTACCTTATTTTCCATTCATCTAGCTATCCCTGAACATTGCCCTCTGGTTTTAGTTGCAGCGCCCTCCCACCCCACCCCGACTGTGGCTGTAGATTTTTTTTTCACAGTGCAATATTCAAGTTAGTGCTGGCTCACGAGTTTCAAGATGGCCGGAAAAAATATTTTCAACTCAAATCCATCCCATCACATTATGTAAATAATTTCAAAATATGATAGGCGCCCCAGTTTTAATAGATTTATACACAAGTGGTGTTAGATCTGGCATCATTGGCGTGGGTTTCCCCTGTATTTTTGCCTTTGCCTCCTATGTTTTTTCTGTGTGTTGGACTTCATTTTTGCTGGTCTAGATGCTTTGGGCACTTTGCCACTGCTTTTCAGTGTCAAAGCGCAAGTGCTCCCTTTGTCAATTTTTGTTATGGATTGGTGATTCCATGATAGTCAGTCCCTAGTACAGTGCACTATATGTACCCATGGCCTGTTAGTCAAATGCTGCTATTGGACCTGCAGCACGGATTGTGCCACCCACATAAGCAGCCTGTAAATGTAACTCAGGCCTGTAATTGCAGTGCCTGTGTGGAGTCTAGTACTGCCATGTCAACCTGGAATGTGCACCCACTTGCCTGGCCCTAACCTTCCCTTTTCGTACATGTTTGTCACCCCTAATGTAGGCGCAAGGTACCCCTGTGTATGTGAAAGGTAGGACATGCCCTGATGTGTGTGGCATGTCCTGATAGTGAAATACTGCCAATTTTGTTTTTCACTATTGTGTAAGGCTATCTGTCCCCATAGGAAAGGATGGGGAGTTTGCTCATAACATCTTATGAGCATTACTGTCCATGGGAACAAGATAGGAAAATAAAGTTTGATATGCCTGAACTCAGTATGTTAAGATGCATCTTTTGGTGAGGGTGATTTTTACATTCTGAGTTGTATATATCACTTTTAGAAAGAATGTATTTTCTTGCTTAACCATCCAGTGTGCCTCTGCTAGGTTGTGTATTGACGGTCTAACTTTGGATGGGGCAGGGGCTGGGGATGTGCATTCTGTTTAGAGAGCCACTTGGGGGGTTGAGGTCTGTCCTGCCTTTCCAGGGTGAGTCGGGGCTGGGCTGAATAGACCTGCGCTGCATTCAGAATAGGGGGAGGAGATTTCTTTCACCCCTAAATGGGCCTGGTCTGCCAAGGACAATGCTGTCTCCACCTCCTGCCAGGAAGCTACACCAGTGAGGACAGAACTGGTTTTGGCTGGGCACAGACACTCTCTGCCGTCAGAGAACAAAGAGATGTAATGTATAAAAAGAGGGGCCCAGAACCCAGACTCTTAGATCACTTCTGGGAATCAAGAGGAACCTTTGCCAAGGAGAAGAGCTGGAGAAACTGAGGAGGAATACTCCCCCCCCCCCCGGTGCTGTATGCTGTCTGGGGTTGGCCTGCAGTGGCTACTTTCTGCTAAGGAAAGGGAAAAAGACTTTGCTGTTTGCTCTGTCGCCTGCTTGAGGAAGATCTCCAAGGGCTTGAAGAAGAGCTTGCCTCCTGTTCGGAAGTTTCAGGGACACAAAGACTTCTTCCCCAGTTCCCCTGAACTTCCTTTCTGGGAGCTCTGACATGCCAAGAGGTGCCTATAGCTGTTCTGGGCCACTGGAGGATGTTCTGGCTGTTGGGAGCTGGAAATGCAATGCAACAACGAGAAGCGTGGCGCATCTGTGCCTGTTTCCAACGCATCGGCAAAGAAACCGGCACAGTGCCTACCTGCAGCTCGAGAAATCACTGCACGCCACATCAAGTGCACCAGTCTCTGAACTCCAAGATCACTGCACCAATTCCGACACAAGCCCTGATGTGGGAATGCAAGAATCCCTGCATCGTCCTGGATTGTCGCATCGAATCGAGGCTCCAGGTCTGTCGCATCGTTGGGGGACGCAGTAAGAAACCGACACATCACCTCCCCATGGGGTAAGAAACTGATGCATCACCTCCTCTCCGGTAAGGAACCGATGCATCACCTTCCCTGGAGCAAGCAACTAACGCATCACCATCCCTGAGTGTAAGGAACCGATACATCACCGTCACTGCGACCCTTTTGTTTGTGGGCGCAACGCATCCAAGGTACTTTGTATAAAAAGTGTTGCATCTGCAATTTGGTTTGAACAGAACTATGTCTACCATTCTAAAGTCATTTTTGGATTACTGTATGGTGGATTTTTTGGGTTTAGATAAAGATGACCTATTTTTCTAAACTAGTGTGGTGTCCATTTCTAGTGTTTTCACTGCATTACTTTATATGTTTACAAATACTTTACACACTGCCTCTGAGATAAGCCGGTCTGCTCATGCCAAGCTACCAAGGGGGTGAGTAGGGGTTATTTTAGAAGTGTATTCCCCCTTACCCTTACTAGGAAGGAGGGTCCCTACTTGGACAAAGGTGCGAACCCTTGCAAACTAGAGACCCACCGTTTTTAACAAGTGATAACCATTTAAAACCCACTTCTCATCTTTTTAAATGCAAATATCTCAAAAACTACTGAATGAATTTACACATTCAACAAAATTCCAATGGGACTTAAAATAGCAAATGCTACATTTTTCCACACCCCCTTAACTTTTTTTTCCATGGATCAATTTTCACGCACCTTGCCATGCTTAAACTTAGCTCACTGAGTGGATCAAGTGGCAAATTTTGTGCAAATCCGTCTAAGAGGTAAAAAGGTATAAGCAAACCCAAAAAACAATTTCAATGGAAAATGCAGCTTAACCTTTACTGCACAGTGGCAACTGTAATATAAATATAATATTCCTTCTAGAGTTTGTATTCACTAGTGGCTTTATCACCTAACCCCTGTTTGTAACTTTTGGAACCTCTACTACCATTCCTATACATATTGAACACAGGCGAGGCCCTACGCATATTAGTAGAAGCAATAGTAAAAAAAAAAAAAAAACAATTAGCACCAATCCCAGGTCTAAAATTCACTTTTCACAACTCATATCTTTCTCCAAAATCCTGTTATGCCCATCTCATGATCTCTGAAATCTTGTGGCCACAAATATAATATCCTGTATATTCTGTTTATTGTCTGGGACCTTATGTTCTTTTTATTTATTGCAACTAAACAGAAGGCTTGATTACCTGCTTTCACATATAGATATCAGTAAGATGAATGTTTGGGCCTCCTTTTGAAGGGAGCTAATTGAGTACATACTGTTAAGGTTATTATGTTACATACAGTTATTATATTATATACAGTTTAATGATGTTAATATATGATGATGTGGCATGTGACATATTTTTTGTATCAATAAATAGGCCCAGTACCCCACAGAAGCATTCTTGTACATAGTATATTGTAACTGCTTGCCAGCATCAACTCAATTAAGGTGGCTTACTTTATAGAAAGAGTACATGTCATATTAAAATTAAATTATCATGTTTTATGTCTTGGAATTCAATGAAATGCCACCTTAATTTGTTTTTACATTACGAAAACTGTTCCTTTTGGTCTATTGAGATACCATTATTACAGTCTTGCAAGCTGCAACTTGTTGACATTCTGATGTGTGAAGCAAAGGTATTACATTTAGGAACAAACGGCTGCCACAAAACTTGATCTTATCCTTTGCAAGTTGACAGAATAGTAATGATCTGATTCGAGCAAGGTTCTGACTTTTATGCAGTCCAGTTGATTGATGTATATAGAAGAGCATGTGGAATTTGCAGGTTTGGTTCATAGACGGTTTGTCTACTAGCCGAGTTGTGTAAAGAAAGGATAATTCTGACTTCTCTGCTGCACTTTTAGGGCCACATGTATGTACTTTTCAAGGTCACAAATTACCCATTTCACAGAATCGGCCCGTTTGCGACTAGAAAAAATGTTTTTTCTATGTACCAAACCCTATTTTATGATTCGGTAAACGAATTGCAAAATGGGTTAGTGATTCTGTATTAGAAAGGGGTGCGTTTAGGGCGTCATTTCCTAATACTGAAATGCAGGGGTATGTAAGAATGTTTTGTGACCTAAATGCGGTCGCAAAACATTGGCAGTTTACCACCTGTTTCAAGTAGGTGGTAACCCATTTGCAAATGGGAAGAGGTCCCGAAGGGACGCCTTCCCTTTTGGGAATGGTAGCGAAAATGTTTTTCTAGAGCACGCAGTGGTCCCACGGACTACTGCCTCCTCTTAAAAAATGTAAAGATGACTTTTAATTTTTCTTTTTGACACACGTGCTGTTTTCCTTTAAGGAAAAATGGCTGCATTTAAGAAAAAAAAATTGCTTTATTTAAAAGCGATCACGGACATGGTGGTCTGCTGCCACCATCCCCGTGAGTTTAGTGATTCCCAATAAGCCGCGAATTGCGACCTACCTCATTAATATCAAGAGAGAGGTAGATTTGCCACCAACTAGGAATCGCTATGTGAAACTCATGAGGTTTCATTCATTAGGAATAGTGATAACCTAATTGCGATTCACAGAGCATCGTAATTAGGTAATCGCTGTTTCCAAAACTGATACATGTGGCCCTTAGTTTCCTGCTAACATAACTGTAAAATGCCTGTACTACATTGTATGAGTATCACGGCAGCCTGTGTGGAAAAAAGGCATGCAAAGACGAGAAACTGTTCAAACCTAAATAAAACACATTTATTTACTGATCACTTGACAAGGTTTACTAAATAAAAGAATGTTGTATTTTGATAGTCTGATTAATCTCTATATGTTTAATTCTGATTCCAATGTAAACAGGGTTTTGAGCAAGGATCAAAAATTTGACTCTCACTTATAAGTAGGGCCTAATTGCAAATGTCACTGAAAATGTAGATTTCAGAATGTGCTCATGGTTCAGTAGTCATTCCCTATGGGACTTTCCCTGTGGCCAATGATTGCCTGGAGAATGTAGTGCTCAAAACGTTGATTGCAAATTTTGTGGAGAGACCCTGCCCTTATGCATCTTACTATATACAGGATTTATGAGTGTTCATTAACATGCAGCACATACTCCCTTGTCCTGCTTTCAGTCATAAAAAATTTACTTGAGCACTCAAACTGCTTGTCATGCAGTCTTACCAGTAAGTCAGATGGTGCCGTGCTTTGAGTGGACAGTTCCGTGGTGTCACATTGAGATTGGAGTTAGTGTAGTTGAGTATAGCTTTGTGGAGAACTGCTGGTTATTTCGATTGGAATTATTACATTTTGTGTTGTGCCACCCATAGAAACAATATGATATTTTAAACAAAATTGAGAGCCTTGCTTAGAGATGATGTGGGAATACTGGTCCGTAAAGGCAAGGAAGACCCTCCTGGGGGTACGCCTGTGCATTACATGACAACCCAGGTAGGTTTACATGCAGGTATCTGGCTTAAACTATGGAATATGATCACTGCAAATGAAGGTGCCTTGCAGTCTCTTCTATATGGTTTCTTATATTTAAACATTGTTGAGAGCTTGAGGAGAGTGTTGCATGAGATGAAACCCTGACCGAGACCAGCACGAATATGAAGCCTTGAATCCCTGGTAGCAGACAGAACATGTAAAAGAGAAGGAAAAACATAATACAAAGGCTAAAACGATAGTTCATGGTTGGGTGGATGTGAAGTCGGATGCAGAACAGCAGGTGTGGAAGAGAGATATGATTGGGGGAGTTTGGATGTGACCTTCACTTGCCAGTGGAAGAACAAGGGGAAAGTAGGCACAAGAGGGGGTGAGGCTGAAACAAAGAAAGGTGAGAATAGTGACACTGATTCTAGTAATGAATTCTTAGAGGACTTGTCATCCTCTCAACCACTTCAATATAACTTAGTTTAAAAAGCTGGAGGAAATCAACCACCTGTGGGACTACCATCACTTGCAGATACAGGCCCTAGTGCGCCTGTTGATCAGGGTCTCCTTGATGGGGAAGTGCTTGGTACCTTCCACCTCCACAGTTAGCCCCTGTTTTACTTCCAAGTCCACAATTAGCACCTATTCCACTCCGACTTCACAGATAATGCCACTCATTCCACTCCCTGCTCCTCAGCTAGGACAACCGATTCCATTGCCAGCTCCACCAATAGTGTCCCCAAATAATGCCACTGTTGCTGCAACACCTTCCACACCTGTGGCAACATTATCCACTGTCTTATCTGGGATTGATATTGCGGGGATGGGAGCGAGACCCCCAACAGAGGCAACTCCTATTGTGAGCGTGCCCACTGTAGAGATTGATAACCCTGAGTCACAATGACTAGAGATTGACACCCCTTTAAGAGTGCTAGATGTGGTAAGGGTGAAGGTAGAGTTGGAGGAAATTATCAAAGGAACTCTTGAGTTGGGGTAGATGGGTACAATGAAGAATAATTTTTGCTTCTTTGCAAGGAAGCGACTAAGCATGCCTGTTTGACATATGCCACATAATTTGGGATTGATCTCTCTAAAAGTGTGACCTTAAGAAAGAAATTTAGGATGTTCAAGACTGAAGTTACACTTAAGAACATGCAAACACCAGAGTAAATACTGCATTTAAAGGCATTAGTTAGAACAATTCAATAGTGGAGCAATGCACAGTTGTTTAGAGATAGATGGGCTCAGAAAAAAAGAAAAAGAAAGATGACAAAAAAGGGAAAAGTGGAGATGGGAGTAGGAGTGATTCCAAGTTAAAGGCCTACCCATTGAGAGAGGTGCATGGAGGAGCATTTGTGCATGTGCCTTAGATCCATGGTGATCTTTTCAAATTTACAAATCAATTTCCAAAGATAGGAGAGAACCCTAATCTCTAGTATACACAGGTTGGTAGATTTATGAAGAATTCAAAGGTATTTTGGGCAGATTTGACACTTCCTTTGACAATGTGGTCCCCAATGATTTGTGGGCAGTGTGTCAAGTGCCTGGTCAGAGTAGAGGCCTAATGTAGAACCACAGTGAGAGGCCCAAAATCATGCCCTGTCCACTATGGTAATTGAAAAGTATCATGGGTGAGAAACTTTTTAAAAATGAAGGTTCCCCAGAAAGAGATTGATTGTTTGAAAATCTCGAGAACTACTCAAGAGTCCAAAGAGTCAGTGAATGCCTATTATGAAAAACTGATGCAAGTCTTTCATCAGCATAGTGGCATTGATAACCCGAAGCAAGGAAATCTTAGTAATTTGCTGTCTCAGTTTTGTCTTGGTACGCATCTTGAGATAAGTTCACACATTGAGCAGAATGTGATTTGTTAGCATTTAAAGTAATTAGATGAGATCTTGCAATATGAAAAGTATTGCAGTGATGACTTACAAGCTAGACAGAAGAAAATCAAAGAGAAATTCATGTTTGCCCAGACAAGGTAAGCCCAGAAAGGATGTCAGAATGGTCCCTACATTGCGAATCCTGGTTATGGTTTTTGTGTTGGTGCTGGAATGCAGGGAGTTGGATATCAAGGTGGCAGTCAGGTGATGCAGGGTAGGAATAGTGTCCCACAAGGTAGCGAACAGGGAGTGCCCGTTGTCTGGAATTCTGGGATAGATATAGCCATGTTAAAGAAAACAATGCTGTGTCCCTACTGTAAAAAGTTGGGCCATTCAAAGCAAGAATGTCAATAAAATCCAAATTGAATACAATTGGATGGGCATATGCCTAATGTGAATGTTATGCCAGCTCCAAAAGTGCAAATACCAAGACCTCTAAATCCGAACATGCCCAAACCCCCTTAATGCAGCATAATCTAAATACCCAGAGGTTAAATGTGAAAGGAAACCCTGTTACATCGTACTTCAGCTCTTGAGCGGGATTCTAGGTATGCTTCTGGGCTAGTTACGGATGACCTGCCTTCTACACCAGGTAAGTCCAGATCCTATTCTTGAAATAACTTTATTTGTCTCCCTTTAAAGTATTCTCTTTTCACTGATTTGTGCTATCTTTCCTTTCAGAGCAGAATTGCAGACCCCTTGATGTTTGGTCAAAGACATTATACAGAAGGATTAGGACTGCGCACACAAACAGGTGTGGTATTGATCCAGTTGTAGCGTGCTTCTGGGGTATCCCCCTCTGATCAGAGGGTATGAGAATGAACAAAAGGCTAGCATCACCTAAATAGGGGACGTCCCCCTGAGCACTGCGAAGGTCCACAAAGAATGGATGATAAATAATAAAGCAAACACTTATGTGTCAATCACTGAATACTGAATCCCCGTTGTGAATTTGCAAAGTTTTTTTCAATAAACATTGGTCATTGATATTCCATAATTCATATCAATCCATTAATGGTGCATGTGACGAAATTCATCAAAGCATTTCAAGCTCCCGATGCATTTCGGGCTATAAAAGCCCTTCGTCAGGGGCCAAATGATTGTGATACAATCGCATGCAACGTCAAAGCGGGCGGAAAAGTGTGTCCGGGCACACTTTATAGCCCGAAATGCATCGGGCCTTGAAATGCTTTGATGAATTTCGTCACATGCACCCTTAATGGATTGACATGATTTATGGAGATCAATGCCTAATGTTCCTTAAATAAAGCTTTGCAAATTCACAACGGGGGATTCAATATTCAGTGATTGACACATAAGTGTTTGCTTTATTATTTATCATCCATTCTCTGTGGACCTTTGCAGTGCTGAGGGGGACGTCCCCTATTTAGGTGACGCTAGCCTTTTGTCAAAGACATTATGCCATGACCATCCGGTTCAGGTTTTCCAACAACCAACCTGGATAAATGTCTCTTTCTTTCTCCCTCCCCTTTAACCCTTTCCTCTTACACTGCTGGTACTCTTCACAGACCTTTAGATAACTTCAGGGGTAAGCTAAGCCATGGGGAGAGCGATTGGCCTTGATATCCTCAATGTTACCCCAGTCCTGGTGGTGACACCCAGATGCAGCTGTGGTTTATCCGTAAAGTCTCTTAATCACACAGGGAAAGTAAAGAGGCTATAAGGACACTGTGTCTGCCTCTAGGGATACATCAGAACATACATTGGTGTGGTAGTCTCCTGAGTAGGCAGCCATATGTTTCTTGTGACTTTGTATGATTCTGTCTACCTGTCCTACTTCCTGGCTATAAGTCTGGGCATTTCTTGGATATTGGATGAGGTAGTCTCACTCACGAAATGTGACATGCTTCATCACAGCCCACCTCACCCTACCCTGGTAATATTGTACCATCAGGACTCAAGCTCAAGTGGGGCTATCTTGAAGGTGATCTCAGAAAGTATTCATTCTGGAATATTTTCTGGGTATCCATTTTATTTCTGCTAAAAAATACCTCAGGGTAAACCACTAAGGATACTTTATTAGGTGGTACCCAAGAGGGTATATCTAAAAATACATAAAAAGTATCCTCAGAGGATGTCGTTGGGTACTATGACCATTATGTTCCTCTGTTTTGCCAACATGCTTCTGCTCATTGGTAGCCTAACCTGGTCTCGGGAATTTGTCAGAGCTGTTGTAGAGATTCCTATTCCAGGTAATAACATGTACAGACATTAAGGAGAGGACCTACCTCCCCTCGAGCGTCTCAAGGTAATTTTACCTGGTAGAGGGTAAAAACACTAGGAAATTAAGGTAGACATATGTTTTTAAAAGTCGCGTAGTCTGTTGCGGAAAACATTGAAAAAGAATGTCATAAAGTAGTGACACACGTGAAAAAGTATTTTATTGTGAAACTCTTTTAAACATATATACTGTAGTGTGTGACTACAGGAATCATCCACTCCTGAACAGACCATGCCGCACAGGGTTATACTCCATTAGGTAAGATAGCTGAAGCAGCACTGAAAGAAAGCATGTGTTTATTGGCACTTGTGCATTCACACTCATCTCAGCATGTGGTTTGTGGTTTTGTGTGCAGTGTCACTTCCTTACTACATTCTTTTTTAATGTTTACTGCTACAGACCAAGTGAGACACTTGAGAGGAGTAAGTCTTCTCCTTTATTTCTGTATATGTTATCACATAGCATAGACAAGGGATCTCTATACCAGACCTGAAAAATGCCCACAACCAGGTTAGGCTACCTATGGGCAGAAACATGTTGGCATAACAGAGGTACGTAATGGTCATAGTATCCAACAACGTCCTTTGAGGATACTTTTAAAGTATTTTTAAGTATACCCTGGGTACCACCTAATAAAGTATCCTTTGTGGTTTGCCCTGAGGTATTTTTAGAAGAAATAAATTGGATCCCTAGACAGTTTTACAGAATAGATAATTTCTAAGAAATACCTCATGATAGACCCACTTGAAGTCGAGTCTTCCCTGGTAATACTATCTTTCACCCTGGTAATACTATCTTACCAAGGTGGGCTGAGGTGGCTGATGATTAGCACGCTCCATTACGTGGGTGAGACCAGCTCATCTAATTTCTAAAAATGCTCCTACCTAAAGCCAGGAAGTAAGACAAGTAGACAGAATCATTCAAAAGCATGAGAAACTTATGGTTGCCTACTTATGAGACTACTGTGTCAATCTGTGTTATGATTAGCCGTAATGTCTCGATGTAAGCTTCATACTACTTCAGGGAAGTACTGGATGCCCCCCCCCCCCCCCCCTCAGTATGGTCAAGATGTCTGGTGCGCCACTTGAGAATGCTAAAAGTGCACTCAATGATGGTTTGAGTATGTGTTCTGGTGTACCTCTGCTAAAACTTCGTGGATGATGTCATAAGGGGGTCACAAGATTGGAAGAGTGGGCACAGCCAACATCACCTAACAAAGACATATGGTACCTTTTTAAAAAGTAGGTTCGCTGTCTTCATTTTTTGCATTCTATATTTGCATGCTTAGAATGTTAATGTCAGGGTCTGGTGTTGTGACACACTATATTAGTGGTGCCTTTCACAAGTAATCTATGCAGTGCCAGTGTGGGTCAATTGCACTTTTCTAGTAGTCACATGTCACCAAATTCCACAGAAACTAACTAGCATGTAAGAAGTATTGTTGGAAAATGTAACTTTTGAGTGGGCAATTGAGAAAGGCAGCATACACATCAGTGAAGCAGTCTGTGAGACTGCAGATTTCTTGTATGTTGATTGAGTGCCAATGGTGTCTATTGTGGAAATAGTGTTCCCAGTGGTGATGAATGTGTTTCATGGGTACAATTGATTGCACCTATAACAGACAGTAGTGGGCAATGGAACTGAATTTTCTTCCCACACATTGTCCTTCTCTGCCAGTGACTGGGGCATGGTAATACACGTGTGCACTGGGATGGTAATACATCTCAGTACCTGATGCATGCACCATAAGTGGCTAGCTTGAGAAATGCCCACTTTGTGCCTACTGACTCTCTTAAAATGTGCAGTGGCCAGACAACAGAGTGCAACCAGTATTTTTTCATGTGTAGAGAAGGCCTGGGAGAGGGTTGTAAGTAAATTGGACTCCTGCTTCTAGCCTACAATATCATATCAAGGATCACATCAGGTGGGAAGTTGTAGCTAGGAATTTATGCTTCCCTGGACACACCAAAAATGCTGACCGTCTGCCTGCATATTCTCTGTTTCCTCATGAAATTATCCCTGAAGATCAAGTGCAAGTCAACAAAGATATTTATAGACAACACATAATGATTAAAGTGTGTGAAACATAGAAAGATGTTACGATTGAAAAAGAGTTAAAAAAAAATCTTTAAAAGTTTGTAATTTGTGTGAAAAAAAAAATAGGTTTACAAATAAAATTTGTCAGAATGTACATCACATTTTATAAAGAAAACATTTCCGGGAGTTACATCACATATTATAAACAAAACAGTGTGCATTCATTGCCAAAACAAGCATATACATACAAAGCTTAAAAAACGGGTGTCCTTCCACTATATCCACTACATCAGCCCAGCCAAGATCTACTCAATATGGCTGCTATTCTGAAACGTAACGTAAAAATCTATATTTTACACACCACATAATAAATACACATTCTGTCATGTACAGAATCACCCGGAAAAATTGCTTGAAAAACATATTTTCTTTTACATTTTCGTTAACTCTTAACAAACGTATACATTTAGCCGACTACCACTTTGTGCTCAGTGGTACACTGATTTTTCTGATGACCACATGCATCTGGAGTAGGAGGAAAATTGTGAGAGTTTCGACAGAAAACACTGCAATCTATTGAACGAAGTAAGTGTAAGTTTTAAACAAAACACATTTAGGGTCCGATTCCGATCGGTGTCGGAAGGGCACCGAACGCGATCCGGCCGGAAAAACTACGAGCCGTACGCGTGTTTTCCACCTGACTCGTACAGCTGTACGAGCAAGCAAGTACGATGCGAGCTACATGAAATTCACCGACCGAGTCGTTTCTGAGTCCGAACCGCTCCGTACGTCTCGGTCGTAAGCTAACCGTGGCTTGCAATGGATGCGATTCACGACCGAGCCGGTGCGATGCACGTGTTGGACAGCCTGTGCGAGCCGGAGTGTCCGGCTCACAAATCTTCCGGGTTGTTGCCTTTATGGGTCCGCCTCGGACCCACTGTCACCCGCAGCCCTACGAATCAGACACAGGGGGAGACCCAAGGCTCCCCCCAACACAGGCATGTACGGTGCGGATGGCACCGACGCGTACCCACTGTAGGGGGTGCCCTTGCACGAGACGTACCCATTCAGTCAATGGGAGCCCATGTACGCGTCGTACGACCGGCTCCCATTGACTTGTATGGGAGTCCGACTGAACCGAGTCCGGCAGCATACAGCCGCATCGTACTCGCTCGGTTGGACTGCAGGACTCCGGCTCAGTCGGAAAACACTCCGGATCCGGCTCGGTCGGAGTGCTTTCCGACCCGGATCGGAATCGGCACCAAAGTTAGAAAACAATTATTTGTAAACTGCAAATAATATTTTAAGTTCTATTAAATAAGCAGATCTTGATCACACAGGTACAGTAAAACGGTACTCATCTTCTATCAAAAGTAAGTGAATGTTTAACATAATTCAGATTTAATTTTTATTTTATTTTTCAAATTCATTTACAGACTTTAAAGAGGGACATACAACTACCAAATTTGATTTAAATCTTTGAACAAATCCATAAGTAAGTTTATGTTAAAGTATTTTTATAACCTCATTTTTTTTTATATATTTAGATTTTGAAATACATAATACATCTTGAGAAGGCTACTGGCCAGTAGTCTGAGGCAAAATTACTATTCTAACTCTGCAGGGTGCTTACCTCAGCGAAGGTGCTGGTCAGTGGTTGGGGGCAAAATTACCATTGTAACTCCACCAAGTGTTTGCCTCAGGGAAGGTGCTGGTCAATGGTGGGGGGCAAAGTTACTATTCTAACTCCCCTGGATGTTTGCCTCAGGGAAGGTGCTGGTCAGTGGTGGGGGGGGCATAATACCTATTCTAACTCTGCCGGGTGTTTGCCTCAGGGAAGGTGCTGGTCAAGGTTGGGGGGGTAAAATTACTATTCTAACTCCACCAAGTGTTTTTCTCAGGGAAGGTGTTGGTCAGTGGTGGGGGGGAATTACTAATCTAACTCCGCCGGATGCTTACCTCAGGGAAGGTACTGGACAGTGGTGGGGAGCCAAATTACTATTGTAACACCACTTGGTGTTTGCCTTAGGGAAGGTGATGGACAGTGGTGGGGAGCAAAATTACTTTTCAATAAAATAAATATTGAAACAAATCTAATCAAAAGCATCAACTGGACCGCAAACCATCATCACAAGCAGTTGTTCAACATCCAGAAGGCGTTTCACAGGTAAAAAAATAAAAATCGTAATGTTGCAACCAAAACTAGTCAAAAGATTTCTTATTTTAAAGCAAAAAGCAATACAAACAACAATCCGTAAAAATCCACTTTTTCTTTTAGACCAATCCAATATCACCCAGAAGGAAGAACCCCAAAACAGCAAAAAACACTTTAACAGTACAATCTATACCAGCAAAAGGGAAAAGAAGCAAACAAAGGAACCTAACTAAGGTGAGTCAAACTACTGTAACTATTTGAAATTCCTATTTTTTCTTTTCATATGAATCAACTATCTGTATGTGTATTTTTAAAGTGCAAACTAATCACCCCTAGGGGTCTCAAGGCACTGGGGGCCATTGGGAGATTAAGTAAGCTATTGTCCAGAGTCACAGGTTGCTGAGCTGAGCTGCTGCAGGCGATCGAACTATGAGCACCTTGCTCCAGAGTCAGCTACTCTGGCCGCTGCACCACACCTCTCCACTAGAAACCATAGTAGAAAATCCTAGGTGACAAAATCAAACAGTTTATTAAACAACATGGTCTTAGAAAAGTCAATAGACAAACAAATAACTATTAACCAGTTTTTTTACAGGGTACAGTCATTAAAAATATCAAATGACAAAAGCACATGACAACATGATTAAACGTGAAAAACATGTTTTTAGAAATGTCAATAGTGAAACATGTGAAAATAACAACATTTTCATTAGATTAAAAGCTCATTAAAAAACATAACACAAAAACTCTTTTTCTCTCCCCTTTTACAGACATATACATAATGGCATCAAGAAGACAATCCAACTATGTGAAATCCCAAAGAGGAAATTGACTCCTAAATCACAGATACTACCTTTATTGTAAGGAGAGGTTAACTGACCCCCAAGAGTCATTGGAGGTGTGTGCAGTATTTCTCGTCCCATTGCAAAGGCAGAGCGGTTACTCTTGGTGACACTGTTGAAAGGACCTTAAAGCATAGCCACTCTGCCTCTGCAACGGGGATCGAAGTTAGAGAAAGAATAGACCAATTGAAAGAACTTGCATCCACCTCCAATGAAACCCGTGGTGCAGTTTTGAGGGACGTATCCCAAGACATGAAGCAAGTTGAAAGCCTACAATTCCAAATTAACGCAGAATTATCCAGAAGAAAAAACAGGCAAGTAACCCCCAACGTATAACACCCCAAACATACTCTGATATTACCATTCCTCCTGAACTGTTACCGTTACTGATGAAACCTTTCTTGCATGACAGAAAAAACCCTAAGAAAAGGATATTAATCTTCAGTGCAGCCCATAACCTTATTAAATTGAAGACTAGTGATATTTGGATGATGGGTGGGACGTTTAAATCCACACCCCATTCATTCACTCAAATATACACTATTAACACCTACATTAATAAAACTGTAGTACCCTGAGGAGCCGATTCCGAAAGCCGGTCGGACAGCTGTCCGTAGCCTTAGCGTGCGACCGACACGTACCCGGAACCGGTCCGTCCTGTAGAGTAAGTACGATGAGCATTACTGCCAAAAACCCGACCGACACGTAGGCTGTGATTGAAGCTCCATTCTCTGTCCGAGCTGTAACTCCTAACGCTGAACCGAGTCGCCCGGAAGCAGTATCCATAGCAGTTTCCGGCATGACAAGTACGATACGTACTTCCTATGCGCCGGACGGGTCGCCACGTACGGCACGTCACAGCATCCGGAAAACAAGCATATCCGCTACGATTCGCGCCACAAATCAATAGACGGCTACGAGACGGACCAGCTTGCAGCGGGTACGAGACGGAGCAACAAGCAGCGTGTACGACACAAACACATCATGAATCCCATCGCGCAGGTCATACCAGTACTCTAAATCTATGTTCGGCTCAGGAACCGACGCCAACTGCGCAGGTGGTAAGTCAGACACCTACCACATAAACAAACGACACAAAATGGCACACACACACAGGGGATCCACATCCTGGCCACAAACAACAGGCCACCATAGGGGTTGCATGGCCAGCACCACTAACACCCCCACCCATAGGGCTTATGTTGCCCAGCAATACTGCCACCCCCACCCATAGGGACTATGTTGCCCATCACTACTGCCACCCCCACCCATAGGGCTTATGTTGCCCATCACTCCTGCCAACCCCACCCATAGGGGACCTGTTGCCCATCACTACTGCCACCCCCACCCATAGGACTATGTTGCCCAGCACTCCTGCCACCCCCACCCATAGGGGACCTGTTGCCCATCACTACTGCCACCCCCACCCATAGGGGACCTGTTGCCCATCACTACTACCACCCCCACCCATAGGGACTATGTTGCCCAGCACTCCTGCCACCCCCACCCATAGGGGACCGGTTGCCCACCACCCCTGCCAACCCCAGCCATAGGGGACCTGTTGCCCATCACTACTGCCACCCCCAGCCATAGGGCTTATGTTGCCCATCACTCCTGCCACCCCCACCCATAGGGGACCTGTTGCCCATCACTACTGCCACCTCCACCCATAGGGACTATGTTGCCCAGCACTACTGCCACCCCCACCCATAGGGACTATGTTGACCATCACTACTGCCACCCCCACCCATAGGGCTTATGTTGCCCATCACTCCTGCCACCCCCACCCATAGGGGACCTGTTGCCCTTCACTACTGCCACCCCCACCCATAGGGACTATGTTGCCCAGCACTACTGCCACCCCCACCCACAGGGCTTATGTTGTCCAGCACTCCTGCCACCCCCACCCATAGGGGACCTGTTGCCCATCACTACTGCCACCCCCACCCATAGGGACTATGTTGCCCAGAACTAATGCCACCCCCACCCATAGGGACTATGTTGCCCAGCACTAATGCCACACCCACCCATAGGGACTATTTTGCCCAGCACTCCTGCCACCCCCACCCATAGGGGACCGGTTGCCCATCACTCCTGCCACCCCCAGCCATAGGGGACCTGTTGCCCATCACTACTGCCACCCCCAGCCGTAGGGCAATGTTGCCCATCACCCCTGCCACCCACACCCATAGGGGACCTGTTGCCCATCACTACTGCCACCCCCAGCCATAGGGCTTATGTTGCCCAGCACTACTGCCACCCACAGCCATAGGATGGGTGATGTGCAACATATCCAGCATACTCGAACATCAGGTATGTCAGCAAAATGCATCCCCCCTAACATCATGTCAACAGTGTGTAGTCTGTGACAAATGCCCACAACAGTGATTATGGCTACGAACATACAATGTAAGTAACAGCACATGTGTGACCAACACATAAGTGTGATATACACAAGGCAAGCATCATGATAGCACTGTGGCAATGTAAAAAGAACACCCCCTCACTGTGTAGAACAGAAGTTAAGTGTGGGCTTCCAAAATGCAGCAGATGTTGAGCATTGTGGTGATGGGGACTAAACCCCCCCTCATCACAGTGACCAAAAGGTAAGTGTCATCATGGTCAAAGCTGCAAATAACAAACAGCATGTATGATCCCTGCTCCCACCACATTAAACACTTCTGGGGCAAACTAGTGGTGTTGTCTCCCATTCACATAGAGATGTGGTGAGGATAACAGTGCTGTGAAAACATAACACACTCTCGGACAAGCACCACACATGGGGGCTGGCAATCCATACAGAGTACACTAAGAGAAGAAGTGACCATCACCAAGCATGCACACATCTCGAAAATAGACACACCAATCAAAACAACCTTTGTAGACTAGGTGTCAGCTCACAAACTCACATTCCATGCCAGCAATGGCACCTAACAACCAGGATGAATGTGCACAATGATGTGATATGACTCACAGGGACAGCAGGCAAAATCACAGAAACAGCATCCAGACAAAGGCCCACAACAGCAATACCAATGCACTGGTGCAGATGCACAAACAGGCAAACTCACACTGCACATCTGACACAGCATGTGTGTGTGTGTGTCACAGTACCCCCAGGCAACTACACAACACATGAGGGGGGCTGAACCACAGTTACACAGATGTGGACACAGTGCCATACAAAAGTAAACCATCATTGGGACAACCTCAGTGGGCAATCAGGCATTGGGAGATGAGAGGGAGCACAACAGACACATGTGACACAATCTGGAATGTAAACCAAATAACACAGCAAGAGACTGACACACAACAGCACTACCCCCAGGGACCAGACATTGGGGTGACACAAGCATGCATGACACCTCCACTGTGATGACAAAGGCAGATGTCGTACAAACTGGGAAACCCAGACATCTATCCTGTGCCACAAACGTACATCACACATACACAAACACAAATCACTCAGCATGGCCCCTCATCCATGGACAAACGGGAGCTAGGTGACCATCCATGCAAGCATTCACATCAGTCCACTCTCAACACCACACACCCTGAACTGCAACAATGTGCATCTGTGAAGCCCACATGGACAGGTGACATTGCACATGCACCCATGATAAACACAGGAATGTTGGGAGGAACTAAGGTGCACAGACACATCACACAAGGACAGTTTACATCCCTGGGGAATGACAGACATACTTCACAGTATGCGGTACATGGCCATGACCTCAAGGCTCACGTAACCTTCAGAATCCCTGCCACAGTGCCAGGACAATGCAGAAGCCAAGGAGAACTACAAGGCACACATGCTGACACCTGCCAGCATCGCAGCCATGAACCCGACAAGTGGGAGCAGTCACACACACACATACAAATGTCTCAATCGCTGAAAACTACCACCTAGGGACAACCACATGATTTAGCAGATAAACAGGTGCCTTGAGGAACCCTGACTGTGTCCCATCTGTGTCTGACAACATCATCACCACTCAGAACTGACAAATCCCAATGATGATACACCAATTAACAGTAGTGTGTCATGCACCCACACATCTGGTAGCCCATTGGAAAAGTAGTGGGATGAACTCAGTATCACTCAGCAAGAATCAACAACAGGAACATATCAAGGGAACACTGTCTGTGTATGAAAAGGGATGTGGACACACACACATGCTCATATAACACACACCATGGGCCCAGGCCATGTCACTGGACAACACACTTACTCGAGGGGACCCAACTCCTGTGGAAGCCCAGCTGTGCCAAACATATTCACCGCAAGTCTCACTCATGTCTGCAGAACACTTGGTCAGTCAGCCATCAGTTACCACACAATGAAGGCTCTGGTCACAACAGCCTGGGTGCGTGAGTTTACCCTAAGTCATCTGCACATACCCAAAACATTTGTCTAGCAAGTTGCACAGAGGACTCAGTTGCTTCTATACCAATGATGCCCACACCTGTAGGTCCAGTGTTGATGAGCACAAAGTCTGTGAAAGTGACAAATTGGACAATGGGAAGCACATCATATGTGCATGGGTGCAAGCCAGAGATGTGACCATGCAAATGAAATGCTCACAGAGAGATGTCCACAAATAGTTGATCCTGACACACCCAGGTAGCTGCAAAGGATGACATGGATGCCCACCAGAATAGGACACATATCTCATGGACCACTGGGAGTACCTCACAGCAACACGTCAGTATTCAACATTGTAAACAAAGCATCACAGGTGCAAGGGCATGTTAAACATCATCAACATAATGTACAGCTAAATCTAGTTCACAGGGATAAAGAAAAAAGCTTTATTCAGCATATGAAAAGTTAAACGTCTGTTCAAACAAAAGGCCAATGGCCAGTCCATGTCCAAATGCCAAGGAGTGAAGTAGAGTGACAAATGTCACACCTTGCTTGCCTGCACTGCTAAGGATCGGGGTCATCCCTTCGGAGGGGCATACATGGGGGCAGGCCAGGCACCGCAGGGACAGAATCAGGGCGCAGCAGAAGGAGGCAGTGAAGAGGTGGTGGATGCAGGCGAGAAACTTGCAACTGCATTGGAGCTGACTGAAGTGGTGGGTGCTGTCACAACTGTGGGGCACAAGTCAGATGGGGTGGGTGCCGGAAGAACTCCAGTGGGCAGGTCAGATGGAGTGGATTGGCTCACCACTGCAGTGCCCAAGTCAGACGGGGTGGTCGTGGACTCCAATGCAGTGCCTACATCCATGGGAGCGGAATGGGGGCAGGTGAGGTCGGCAGGGCAGGGGGGGACACGATCCCCACATCAGTGGCACTAACCGTCTGAGCAGGTGTGGAGGAGCAAGTGCTAGGGGGATGGCCTTAGCTTTTTGGGGATGGTGTATCTGTGGGTGGGGGAACCCGGGGCAGGGAGAGGCGGGGAACCTCTGGAGTGGTGGCCTGGGGGATGGAAGACGGAGACTTTGCCTTGGAGCTGCGTGGTGGCGTGGGGGTCTTGCTCTTCTGGCGCCGGGGGGACTTGCGGGTGGGGGTCTCTGTCTGACTGCGCCTGGGGGAGGGTGTCCGGGTGTGAGGGGCACTCCCCTCTGTGTGTGGGGACTTCCTCTTCCCCTTGTAATCAGGATCTGCTGGGTCGGTGGGGAAGAGGCCAAGGTCACAGAGGAAGAGCTTCTGTGGAGATGGGGTTGCAGGTGAGGCAAGGGAAGGGGCTGGGAGGGAGAGGTCTCGGAGGACTGCGGAGTGGTTGTGGATGACTGTGTGTGTGTCTGCAAACCAGCCCCTGTGAGTGTGGTATCAGTCCCCTGCGCTTGCTTGTGTGCACATCTAGACCTTGGTTCGGGGGTTTCTGTGCTTGGGACAGGTAGGGTGCTAGAAATCATGGGTGGTGCAGGGGTAGGAGGGGTGAGGGACTGTTGGAGGAGGGACACTGCTGCCGTCAGGGATGAGGCCGCGGACTGATTGGTCCTCTGTAGGGCAGACATGCCAGAGGAAATTCCCTCCATGAATGACAGCAGTTGTGTCAACAGACCCGTGTGTGCATGGAGGACCTTCAGCATCGATATCTGCCCTACATGGATCTGTCTAAGTAAGTCCACAGACTCCTCAGGGCAGCAGGGGACACAGGGGCAGGGGGTGCAGTGCCTGGCACAAAGGAGACATGCTCCCGAACACGGGAGCCCACAGGGACCTCTGGGATGGGAACCGATGGGAGGGTGGTGGTGGTGGCGGTGGCGAGGACAACCTCACTAGCTGGAGTTTGGTGGCTGCTGACACCCGCCTCCACAAGGGAGTCATCCTCAGAGCTGCTGTGGCCCTCAGCTGGGGATGGTGGTGCTGACGACTCCTCTGTGTGGCTCCACTCGCCCTACCTTCCACTGGGTCCACCCGACTCCTCTTCTTCTGTCCCTGTAAGGCTCTGTGGCTCCTCCTGGTCTGTGGAGCTGTCCCCTCCTGTGGCCATGGATGTATCTGGATAGGAATAGGAAGTAAGAGAACAACATCAGTCACCTGCACCGACTGCACATACCACAGTGAGTACATCACATCACAGGGCAAGCCCTGGCATCATCAGCTGAACACAGCTCAAAGTGCCAACACTGTTTAGAATAAGACAATTGTCATTCTCAACATCAACCATGGCACACATATCCCTCCTTGACTTTCACACATATGTCCGTTGCATGTTGGATGCTAACACCCCAATGTGCCATCATGCACCACCCACACATTAGTTGTACATGCAAGTGAACATGTAGGAGTATGTCACTATACAAACAGCACATCTCTTGCTACTCACTCAGTACAGGTGTCCGGATGAAGGGATGGGCAGAGACTCATTTCACATGCTTGTGATGGATGCCAGCAACATACACTATGATGTACTAATGTCCTGATAGGCAATGCCAAAATGGGGTGCATGGTGCACACTTGAACACAATGCAGGATCACTCATAGCAAGTTCAATGCCATGGCACTGGGATGCCCTGAAAGTCAGCCAACACTGTCTCCTGTCACAGGGGCAGGGCATCCAGACAACAACAATATGCACTGACTCACATTCCTAGCTCAGGGGTAAAGCTAACTCTGCAGATGACCGGTGCACTTGCCCATCCCATGCAAACAACATATCCATGACCCAGAATACCCCACATCATGCAAATCATACATATGAGTCTCTGCAAACACAAATCCCTGTACATTAACACATCCCAGTCTGCCATGCATGTAACCCAGCTGCCTGAAGGACACAGTTGCATACACCATTGTGCGCTGTCAGATGATCACACACCTATATGTCACACAGGTTTTGTCTCTCACTGTCACACATCAGATGTCATGCTAACCCTCTGAATCATGGACACCCCAGTTGTACCGAACAACAAGCAACACCCTAATGACACAGAGGCAGACACCCGAGGGCACATGTCACTAAGCACAACCTGCAATTTCATACACAGGAGTGGGATTACAGAGTGTTTCAAAATGGCCTTGAGGAGGCATGACTGGCCAGGTCTACGTGAAACAGTGTTTGGCCCTGGACAGTAGTCAGGTGGCTAAGCAAGTGTGACATACTTGATATACATACTCCTGAGGCCCACAAATTGGAGTCCCCTGCTGCATGGGTTTGTTTGTAATACCCCAGCCACATGTTGCGAGTCAGACCAGCAATTGGTACACATCTCAAGGGCACACACAGATCACATGTCAGATCTCAGGCATTGTGTAAATAATTGACCCACCCATGAAACACACAACAGAGTCACGGGAACAGATGCTGACCAGTAGCTGAAGCATAGCTGACTGCAGGGACACAGTGCCCTAGTGACACAAGCAACAGACTGTAGGGGCCACACCTGTGGAACAGATGAGGAGGGTACATCACACAATTGAGGGACCTGAGTATTGGACTACAAGACCTACGTAATGTAGAAGTGTGACCAGGCCAAAAGACTGCTATTAGCATGTCAGACAGAGTGCAGAGATCAGGCATGTACTTACCCCCTTCCTGCTGCTGTCTGGCCTTCAGCTGCCTATCCAGGTCCGGGAAGACCACCGCCAGTATCCGGAGCATGTGGGGAGTCAGGGTCCGGTGTCTGCCCCTCCTGCGTGGAGGTGACAGCTTCAGCTGGACTCTAGCTAACCTCCGGGTCCAGCCCCGAAGGTCCTGCCACCTCTCCTGGCAGTTGCTGATCCGGCGCTTGTAGACCCCCCCACAGAACGAACAGCCCGGGTGATGGTCAGCCAGATCTCCTGCTTCTGGTGGGCATCAACCTGTGAGGATGACAAAGTGAAAAGTACATTAACACACATGCCCCAGATTTGTGCAGCACACATTTGGATATACATGTCATCATCACGAAGGGAAATGAATTACACAGGTAGTGCAACCATGGGGAAGGAAAACTCACCTGCATGTCTGACATGTTAACAAGGCCTGGATAGTTTAAGCTTGCAATAATGCACTTTAGCAGCAGGAAACCTATTCATGGCATGTACCTACACACTTTGGGGGATTGTAACGCCCTGAACGTCTCAGGATCGTTTAACAGACACGACAATGAGGACGCAACCACTTGTGAAGGGTTAGTTCTTTTAATGAAGGCAAATAAAATACAAAGAACAAACAAAAGTTATAGTCACTGGAATCCTCCAGGCTAAGTACGTTACCAGCCCAGAGCACGGATGGTCCTAACCGTCCTCTGCATATACGCCGATCCCGGCGTATGCCAACAGAGGGCAGAAATGAAATGGCCGACAATGCCAATCGGTAGGCTGTGAGGGGCACGAAGAGTGTTGGGGAGAATCGAGGAGTCAGGGAAACACCCAGCCGGGGTCTCTACCTGAAGGGAGCAGCCGCTCAACCTCTTCCTCAGACTGCACCGGGACGCGGAGTCACCTCCTGGTGATGCGTCACCGATACCCCAATCACAAGCAAGAAGACTGAACCGAGAGCAGCCGCTCGATCGATCCTGTGGACTTCCGAGTCTGTAACGCGGCAAACACCTCCTGGTGTGCGTTACAGCTGGCAGTCCCTGTGTCTCTGGTCGGGCTGGGAGTTACGACTCCAACCAGCAAAAGCGCCACTGCGCTTGGACTCAGCCGAGTCAAAAAGCGAAGCTCAATGGTTGACCGGTAGAGCTTCCGGGTCCTTCACAGGTGACGATGGGGCAAGACACGGCCCAGGGAGTAACGACTCGACCTACCTCCGTTCTTGCCTTACTGGAGCACCACTCCGGAACACTGCTCTTCACGAAGCAGGTACGTCGGTGTAAACACAATATCCGACAGCCTTGTACCTCCCGGTTCCTCCCTTTATAGGGCGTGTTTTCCTTGAGTTATGTAACAGCTCTCCTGTTTACATAAGGGCGTGTTTCCCTTGAGTTATGTAACAGCTCTCCTGTTTACATAAGGGCGTGTTTCCCTTGAGTTATGTAACAGCTCTCCTGTTTAGATAAGGGCGTGTTTCCCTTGAGTTATGTAACAGCTCTCCTGTTTACATAAGGGCGTGTTTCCCTTGTATGACAGGAATTCTTGACAGTACATCCTCCCTCTCAGCGGCTCCCCACGGGTCCAGCGCTGGCAGGAAAACGCCGATGGAACAAGGAGACCAAGCGCGGAGCATGAACCCCTTCAGCCGGTTCCCATGAATGCTCCTCCGGGCCATAGCCTTTCCACGCAACCAGGTACCACAGCTTCCCCCTGCGCCATTTGGACGCCCGTATGCCCGACACTTCATACTCCACCTCCGACTCCACGCATACCGGCCTAGGTGTCCCAGACGGCTTGGAGGGTGCTGGTTTGAGCAATGATACATGAAAGACAGGGTGTATCCGCAATGACTGGGGCAAGCACACCTTCACGTTCACGGGACCCATACACTTGGTAATTCGATAGGGGCCCATGTACTTGGGATGGAACACACTGTTCTTTCGAAACCTCATGTTTCTTGTGGATATCCAGACGTAGTCTCCAGTGCGGTACAGTGGCCCGGGCCTTCGCTTCCTATCTGCCGCAGCCTTGTATCTTCTCTTGGCCTCTATTAGGACAGCCCTTGAGCGCATCAACGTGTCTTTTATGTGTGCCACCCTGTCCGCTGTGGCGGGAATCCTGTCCTCTCTGAACGGATGTAGAAATGGCAAGAACCTGGGATGTTGGCCATAGTTGCTATAGAACGGAGATGACTGTGTGGAGCTGTGAGTGGCGTTGTTATAGGCTATCTCTGCAACCCATAGCAAGTCGACCCATTCTTCCCTGCCCTGGTCCACAAAACATCGCAGATACTGTTTGAGCGTTTGGTTCAGGCGCTCGGTTTGGCCGTCCGTTTGAGGGTGGTAGCTGGTGGACAGGGCGGTCTTAACATGCAGCGCAGTGCACCAAGTCTTCCAGAATTGCGCAGTAAACTGCGACCCCCGGTCCGACACGATCACCCCAGGTAATCCATGCAGTCGTACCACATTCTTTAGGAGTAGTGACGCCAATTCCCCGGCCGTAGGGACTCTCTTGCAGGGGATGAAGTGCCCCATTTTCGTCAAGTAATCCACCACCACCAGTATTGCCGTCATCCCCTGGTCTACCGGTAGGCCCACCACGAAGTCCAGTGATATGCTATCCCATGGTCTATCCGGGGTCGGAAGTGGATGTAAGAGCCCTTGGGTTCGGCCATGGTCGGCCTTCATGGTAGCACACGTAGGACACTCCTGTCCCCACCTCCTGACATCCACTCTCATGGTTGGCCACCAGAAATGCCGTCCCATGCTAGCCACCGTTTTTTCAAAGCCCAAATGACCTGCGCCTGGCGAGTCATGGCACCAGATGAATGCTTGTTTCCTTAGCCTAGGCGTGGGTATCAATAGGCACCTGCCCTTCAGGGGTATCCCGTCCTTCAGCTGCCATTCTCTGTGACTGAGGAGCCACCTCCGCCATGCGAATGACCTGATCCCTCTCTTTATTCCCCTCAGGAAAGTATCCGGTTGGATAACCCCCAATACCATCCTCGGGGAAATGATGGAACGCTCGGTTGCAGGCAATGGTTCCTTAACTGCAGATTGACGGGACAGGGCGTCCGCCTTCCGGTTTTCCGTCCCCGGCCGATATGTGATGCGGAAGTTGAACCCCGCAAAGAAGATCATCCACCGCAGCTGCCTGGGAGAAAGGTGTCTAGTGGCCGTCATGAACTGTAGGTTCCGATGGTCCGTGTACACCGATACCACATGTCTTGCCCCCATCAACCAATGCCTCCATTCGGTGAAGGCGTCCTTGATTGCGAGAAGCTCCTTCTCCGCAATATGGTAGTTGCGTTCGGCGTCGTTGAGTTTGCGGGACATGTACGCAACGGGATGAAGCACCCCTGTGTCGTGGTTGCGTTGGGACAAGATAGCCCCCAGCGCCACATCCGACGCGTCCGCTTCCACCACGTAGGGGAGATCCGGATCGGGGTGAGCCAACACCGGCGCCTTACCAAAGGCGCTTTTCAGGGCCTCAAAGGCTTTGTTCGCTTCAGGGGACCAGACAAACTCCTTGGACTTCCTCAGTAGCTGTGTGATTGGGGCCACCACTCCTGAAAATCCATCTATAAACCGCCTGTAAAAGTTGGCGAAGCCAATGAAACTTTGGACGTCCTTCACGCTTTGGGGCACCGGCCATTCTTTCACCGCCTTGATCTTTCGTTCTGCCATCTCCTGTCCCTCTGGACTCAGCATCACTCCGAGGAATTCCACGGATGTGACGTGGAAGTCACACTTGCTGAGTTTACAAAACAGCATGTTTTCCCTCAGCTTTTGGAGCACAGCTTTGACGTGGTGTACGTGCTCCTCCACACTGGACGAATAGATGAGGATGTCGTCGATATATACGACCACGTAGATATCCAACTCCTCTCTGAATACCTCATTCAAAAAGTACTGAAAGGCTGCCGGGGCGTTGCACAGACCGAACGGCATGACGAGGTACTCAAAAAGGCCGAACCTGGTCTTAAAGGCGGTCTTCCACTCGTCTCCGTCCCTCATGCGCACCAGATGGTATGCCCCTTTCAAATCCAACTTGGTGTAGATACGAGCTTTCTTGACCTGTTCCAGAAGTACACTGATGAGAGGCAAGGGGTACCGATTTTTTATGGTTATCGCATTCAATGCCCTAAAGTCCACACAGGCTCTCAGCTCCCCATTAGCCTTCGGGATGAAGAAGAGTGGCGAGGCGGCCGGAGACTTGGACGGGCGGATGAATCCTAGCTTGAGGAGTTTATCCAGGTACCCCCGGAGATGCACGTTTTCAGGCTCCGTCAGGGCATACAGCCTGCCGCTGGGAACGCTGGCCCCTGGCACCAGGTCGATCTGGCAGTCAAACTGTCTATGTGGTGGTAGCACTTCCGCCTTCACCTCATCAAATACATCCTCAAAACTGTGATAAGCCTGGGGGAGAGCCACATCTTTTTCTGCCGCTGTAGCCACCGTCTGACTCCCGCTCTCATCTGCGTCAAGGGATTCCGTTCTTATTCCACAATGCAGGATGCAATACGGTGACGTCATTTCGATGCGATGTGTTGGCCAATCCACAAAGGGGTTGTGTTTCTGTAGCCACGGCAATCCCAATATGACGCCATATTGGGGCGCTCGGATGATGTTAAAATCGATTTGTTCCAAATGGTTCCTCCCATATCTCATCGGAAGGACCCCCGTGTGCTGTCCGATGGGCCCCGTCACCAATCGCCTTCCGTCTACCGCATAGACGTCTTCGGGTACTGCTTTGGGAAGAAGCACTAGCCCTAGCCTGCATGCCTCGTTGTGGTCCATAAACATGCCAGTGGCCCCTGAATCCACCATGGCCACAACGGGTATCCACTGGTCATGCACTCCCACGTGCACCGTGATAAACAGGTGTCGTTGTCCCTTAGTGACCGAGTTGGAAAGTGAAGGGATGGATGAGTGACTCCGAGATGCCCCTTCTCTGGTCTTGGAGTCCTCTAGTTTTCCGCCGGTATGTCCACCACGGCTGTTACTGACCGGTTGGCCCGATAACGTGACGTCTTCGGTTTGGCAGGGCATTCACGTACGTAGTGGCCTTTTTTGCCACAATATAGGCACAATCCTTGTTTACGGCGTGACTCTTTCTCCGTGGCTGTGAGGCTCGCTCGTATTGCGCTGATGTCCATGGGTTCTCCCTTGGATGCGGTGGAAGTTTCAGGACTTCCCACCGTCACATAGGATGGAAGGGATTTTCCTTTTCTCCCATGATCCCCCTTTCTTTCACTTAGCCTATGTTCCAGCCGTAATACCAGGTTGATAAGGCCCTCACATGTCTTGGGTTGAGGGTCAATATGAGCCACGGCGTCCTTGAGCTCATCGCACAGCCCTTGATGGAAGAGCGCCGTCTGTTTAGCAACAGGCCACTTGGTTTCCGCAACCAGCCTTCGGAACGCGTTGAGATACTGCACCAGGTCGTTGGATCCCTGTCTCAACTCAAGCATTTCACGGTCCGCCGTGTACGAGTCAGCCCTTCTGTCGAATACCTTCAGGAATTCCTCGCGAAAAGCACCCCAATCATATAAGAGGGGGTCGTCCCTGCTCACCAGAGGTACGGCCCATTGTGCCGCGTTTCCAGCCAAATAGGATATAAGGAAAGCCACACGAGCCTGACTCGTGGGGAACGCCTTTGGTTTGCACGATAAATGTAGCGCCACTTGTGTGAGGAATACCTGCACTGTGTTAGGATCCCCACTGTACCTCTCTGGTGTTGCCAAGGGGATGGCTACCGGCATTTCCACTACTACCGCAGGGGTCTGGTTCGTGAGGGAGGTGCTGGGCGTGAGCGGGTCCAATTGGATAGCATCCAGTCTGGCTTTTACATCGGCTGTTTCTTGCCTAGAGGCAGCCACTTCAACTTGCATGGCCGCTAAAGCAGCCAGCACATCATCAAGTGTTGCCATGTCTGTTATCGACCGGGAGACAGTTAGTGTTATTAAGGTCGGATATTTTGTAACGCCCTGAACGTCTCAGGATCGTTTAACAGACACGACAATGAGGACGCAACCACTTGTGAAGGGTTAGTTCTTTTAATGAAGGCAAATAAAATACAAAGAACAAACAAAAGTTATAGTCACTGGAATCCTCCAGGCTAAGTACGTTACCAGCCCAGAGCACGGATGGTCCTAACCGTCCTCTGCATATACGCCGATCCCGGCGTATGCCAACAGAGGGCAGAAATGAAATGGCCGACAATGCCAATCGGTAGGCTGTGAGGGGCACGAAGAGTGTTGGGGAGAATCGAGGAGTCAGGGAAACACCCAGCCGGGGTCTCTACCTGAAGGGAGCAGCCGCTCAACCTCTTCCTCAGACTGCACCGGGACGCGGAGTCACCTCCTGGTGATGCGTCACCGATACCCCAATCACAAGCAAGAAGACTGAACCGAGAGCAGCCGCTCGATCGATCCTGTGGACTTCCGAGTCTGTAACGCGGCAAACACCTCCTGGTGTGCGTTACAGCTGGCAGTCCCTGTGTCTCTGGTCGGGCTGGGAGTTACGACTCCAACCAGCAAAAGCGCCACTGCGCTTGGACTCAGCCGAGTCAAAAAGCGAAGCTCAATGGTTGACCGGTAGAGCTTCCGGGTCCTTCACAGGTGACGATGGGGCAAGACACGGCCCAGGGAGTAACGACTCGACCTACCTCCGTTCTTGCCTTACTGGAGCACCACTCCGGAACACTGCTCTTCACGAAGCAGGTACGTCGGTGTAAACACAATATCCGACAGCCTTGTACCTCCCGGTTCCTCCCTTTATAGGGCGTGTTTTCCTTGAGTTATGTAACAGCTCTCCTGTTTACATAAGGGCGTGTTTCCCTTGAGTTATGTAACAGCTCTCCTGTTTACATAAGGGCGTGTTTCCCTTGAGTTATGTAACAGCTCTCCTGTTTAGATAAGGGCGTGTTTCCCTTGAGTTATGTAACAGCTCTCCTGTTTACATAAGGGCGTGTTTCCCTTGTATGACAGGAATTCTTGACAGGGATTAAATAGTCAGTGAGAATGCTTGCTACTGGTGTACACACTGCTATGACTGCTAGTCAGACAACATGGATAATTAGGACGTCAGTGGACTGCACACTCACCTGCTCCCCTGGTTTCCCATAGAGCTTGCTGAACGGTGGAAGGAGCCCGTCCACCAGGGCCTGGTTCTCCTCCTCAGTGAAGGCTGGGGGCCTCTCCAGAGTACATGCCATAGCAGGAGCCAGAGGATGCAGAGACAGCAGCAGTGGTAGCAGGGATGTGGTCCAGTAGCATGTAGTGCAGGCAAGTGAGCTCCCTGGGGGCCAGCCAGCCTTATATATGTGCTGCAGAGGCAGAATCTGTGCCATGTGTCCCAAGTGATAGGTCCAACATAGTTGCATTCTATGAATCTGGCCAATCCATTTAAAAGTACGACTCGTACACGCCTTCCGCATCGTTCAAATCTTCACCTTCATGGAACACTTGAAATTGCAACATTGTTGTAGGCATCCAACTGAATTTCCAGTGCACAACTCGTACAAGTTTTGAATCCGCATCCGTCTCCATGACAGTCCGGAGTCAATGGGTGCGCCCGGCTCGTTCAACTGACTGTACAACGCGTATTTTGAATATGCACATGCACCCGTCTCCATACGATTCAATGGCCAAGGCGTACGCCTGTCTCGGACCATGCCTGCCTGATGCATATGCATGATAGTCACCCGCGTCGAACCTCATTGCAGGCAATGGCAAAGCGTACGCATGGCTCGGACATGACCCGTGCAATGCGTACGCATTGTCACCCGCGTCGAACCTCATTGCATTCAATGGCAAAGCGTACGCACGGCTCGGACATGACCCGTGCAATGCATACGCTTTGTCACCCATGTCGGACCTCATTGCATTCAATGGCAAAGCGTACGCACGGCTCGGACATGACCCATGCAATGCGTACGCATTGTCACCCGCGTTGAACCTCATTGCATTCAATGGCAAAGCGTACGCACGGCTCGAACATGACCGGTGCAATGCATATGCATTGTCACCCGCGTCGGACCTCATTGCATTCAATGACAAAGTGTACACACGGCTCGGACATGACCCGTGCAATGCGTACGCATTGTCACTCGCGTCAGACCTCATTAGTGTGACTATTATACGGATGCAACACACATATACTGGCCAGGGACACCTGTGCACACCTACCACACTACAGCATTGGCCACACAGTGTCCCATGGCATGTAAGGCTGCATTCCCTGGGTGTTTGGGGGGCCACATCTGTTTTTTTGGCTGGCACTTTGTGCAGCCACTCCCAGGCTGTGCACGTGTACATGGGGGCAGAATCCTTTGTGTGTTGTGCACATTATCACTGTGATGTGCAATTGTCCAGTAATGGGCATGAGTCACGGACACAGTGTCAGGTAGGATATATTTAGGACAGGTCACATACACCCTGAGTCCTGGGGGTGATGGCATGTACGTCACAGTACTTTTGTGCACCCACAATCTGTGTGCATGTTGTGTCTCTAATGTGTCTGATCAAATGTGCCCAATGGGTGACAGTCTCCACATCCATGTGGTATATGCATCACCCTGGATGGGGTGTGTGTCTAAGAGACGTACATGTAGGGCCGGCAGGAACAACAGTGGCACCTACCTGTGGGACTTACGCTTGCCGTGTGATGTGTACGTGCTACGCCATGTCCATTGCTGTGTTGATGTGGCAATACAGGGACCCTGGGTTATTGCATGGCAAAGATCTGTGATGCCTGGAGACATGAGGCCTCACTTGTCACTGTGGTGTGTGTTTGGAACGTTGCAGCAGCACACAGGTTGGGTGACACAGCCAGATGATTGGCCATTGCACTACATGGGACTCATGTGAACATGTGGAATTGAGATGTGAGGTGGTGGTCTTGTAGGTGACATATGTGTCCATGCCCAACAGCACACACCTCAGTACATTGTGGAATGTCATGATCTAGCATGTGATATTGATCGTGGTCATGGCCACATGGGTGGATGAACTGACAATCTTCCTTTGTGCATCTCTGTACTGCAGGGCACCAGCTGTCCATCGGTCATTCCCAGACCTTGCAACCATGCAGGAACGCGACTGCATCAGACGGTACCGCTTCACCAGGCCACTGATTGCGGAGTTGGCAGAGCAGTTGGCACCACATCTGCTACCTGGCAGGACATACCCTAACGCACTGACCCCAGAGGTGAAGGTGATGGCAGCCCTGCACTTCTTTGCTACTGGTACCTTCCAGTACACTGTGGCTACTGCTGGTGGGATGTTGCAAACGATGTTTAGTCGAATGCTACGCGATGTCTTGGAGGGGATGTTGCAATTCCTAGACCTGTATATCAAGTTCCCGAGCCCATCTGAACTCCCTGAAATAAAGGATGCCTTTTATACACTGGGAAGGATGTCGAACGTCATCAGTTCTATTGATGGGACACATGTTGCCCTGATACCACCACAGGCACATGAGCAGGCATACCGTAACAGGAAGCACTACCATTCGATCAATGCTCTGGTGGTCTGTCTTGCTGACATGTCGATCACACGTGTGTGCATGGTTCCCTGGTTCTGCGCACGATGCCTACATTATGAGGAGTAGTCACATTGCAACGCTGAAGTCACAGATGCCAGCTCAGCATGCCTGGATTGTCGGTGTGTACTGACTGTTTCTCATTGTGTGTGTTTGTCAATGTTGTATTCCGCACTCCTACAAAACTCAGCTACTTGTTCATTTTGTGTGTCTATAGGTGACTCCGGATACCCCAACATGCTGTGGTTGCTGACACCCCTCAGGAACCCTGTGACACCAGACGAGCTGCGCTACAATGAGGCACATGGTCAGAGCAGGAGGGTGATTGAGCGGACATTCGGCCTCCTGAAAAGCTGCTTTTGCTGCCTGGACAAGACTGGAGGGGCCCTCCCATATGAGCCTGCAAAGGTGTGCAAAATAATCCTTGTCTGTTGCATGCTACACAACATGGTGGTGCGGAAGGAGGTACCTCTCATCCAGGATGACGATGACCAACCTCTGGCACCTGTGGAGGATCCAGGCCTGGGCCAAGATGCCAGTGATGATGAAGATGATGGTGAGGTCCGCTCATAGCTCATCAACAACTTCTTCACCTGAATGTGAGTTTCCAAGGTTGTTATGTGAATGTATGGAGGTAGCCTGGAATGTGTTGTGCCAGTTCTGTTGCTGTCTGAGTGTGTCTGTGTGCCACTTGACTGGATGCGTGCTGTGATGTGTCCATTCAGGTGGTGTGTACTCCACAATAGGGTAGTACTGCTAACTAGTGTTTGCGTAGGTGTCTTGCAACATGTTTTGTGCATGTGTATTGCATTTCTCTGCTGTTCTTCTGTACTTTTGACTGTATCTTGTCTGTCCTTCCCTGGGTACTTTGCCTGTTGTGTGGTCAACACTGACCCCCAACACCCAGAAGCCAACACCAGTGTGGAAGTTGACAATTCCCATCAACTGATGTACCACACCTCCCTGTACTTCCATTCTCCAACACATTGAGAGCGTGTGTCCACTGTTACGTAGAATTACCATGCAACTATTGTGGAATAAACGTGTTGCTGATGTGTAATGAACCTGTGCTACGCTTTGTTATGTGCGTTGTCTATCTTCCCACATCTGAGTGACATCTGCTTACCTCACCTATGGACTTGTGACCACTGACTGGGGTTGGTGTTGTGTCTGTGCATGCCAATGTGTTTCAGGTCAACATCATTGTGTGTGATGAGTAACATAGCCATGGTGAGTATGTTTTGTGTTGCCATAGTGGTGTGTCTCCCTCACATGTGTCACATCACCATGACTCACCTTACTTTGGTCACATTGTTGCAGTAATTGGCATGCACTGTGTTGTGTAACAGATCGACATTTCCATGAACATGACAAGTTGGAATCACAACAGAGGCAAGTATGGTGTACTGGTGAGTTTATTTACAAACATGTGTGTGGGAAGTGCACAGGATGATGGGTGCTGTACATTGGTTTGGGAATCCAAAGTTCACATTGGAGTTGGAAGTGCTGGTGGATGAAATGTTCAGAGTAAAGTCCACAGTCATCTGCTACATTGGCCAAACATGAACCCTCCATGTCATGTGGGCGAGTTGTGTGCGATTGGACAAGGTGAACGGGTTGCGCACAAAGAACTATGTCCAGACCAGGTTTAGAGGCCCTGGGGGATGTGCTGGGACATCTGCCTCTCACATGTCCTTCTTCGGACGACCCCTCTTCTTCCGGGGGAAGGGATCCTCAGGTGCAGGCCTGTGCGGTGCAGGGGACTCTCCGCCAGAGTCCTCCTCCCTCCCTGTGGTGCTGGCAGATGGTGTTGCGACAGATGTTGTGGCCACACAGGGAGGTGTGGACAGGTTGGTTTTGATCTGGCAGAGGCATTGGAGTATGTCCCGATGCACCGCAGTAACGGCATCCCACTTGGTCTCCATGCGGGCATGGTGGGTAACCTGCTCGTGTTGCATGTCCTTGAGGATCCCCACTACCTGGCCAAATCCTCTGGTGCTATCCTGGTACGCATCTAAGATGCGTGCCAGGTGGGGGTCATCATGCAGTCCAGATCCCTCTGCTAGGCGCGCCCTCTGCCTCCCACCCCTCCCAGCACCCCTATCCACACGGGCAGGACCAGTGGCAGGACGCACAGGTGACACTGTGACCCCTTGGGTGGTATTGCTGGTGGCGTTTGCTGTAGCTTCCAGGGGGTCTTGTGTCCGGGTGCTGTGGGTGTTGATTGACCTTGGTCTGTCCGTGTTGGCGGGGGTGCCCTGTCGGTGTCCAGATGCTGGAGGCATGGGTACAGGGGGTGCAGATGTTGATGCTGCTGGTGCTGCATGATGGCTCACAACGGAGGGGCCAGGTTGGTCATCGTCATCCGAAGAGGACAGTGAGAGAGTCAGACAAGAGAGCTCAGTGTCCTCCAGAGTCTGGGACTGGGTATCCTCATCATTTGGTGCTGGGTGCCCAGCTCCACCTGTGTTTGGAAGAGACACACAATGTGAGTTATGTTTCTACATGCATCGATGGTTCACAAACATGACTTTTTCTACTTTTCGAACAGATGCCTACCTGTTCACTGCTTTTTCCCAGCTTGTCACGGACAGAGTTTGATATTGTTGTTGGCCATTTCCCAGCATAGCCTTGTGCTCCCCACAACAGAGCACAGTGTCAGACATCTTGACAGTCCCTTCCCACTCCCTGTGAGGCAAGTATGGTTCAGTTTGATCTTGCTGGGCCATGTGGGTGGGTGTAGATTGTCTGTGACTGCAAGTCCCATCATACTCTTGGCTACACCCCCTTCCCAGCATGCACATACTTCCTCCCTCTTGACTCTGCTTCCCTGTGAGGAGGTGTGACGGCTATGGCAAGATGGCTGACTGTGAAGTCCTGATGTTTGTTGTTGGCCATTTCCCAGCATGGCCTTGTGCTCCCCACAACAGAGCCCCGTGTCAGACATCTTGTCAGTCCCTTCCCACTCCCTGTGAGGCGAGTATGGTTCAGTTTGATCTTGCTAGGCCATGTGGGTGGGTGTAGATTGTCTGTGACTGCGAGTCCCATCATATTCTTAGCTACACCCCCTTCCCAGCATGCCCATACTTCCTCCCTCTTGACTCTGCTTCCCTGTGAGGGGGTGTGACAGCAGTGGCAAGATGGCTGACTGTGAAATCCTAATGTTTGTTTGGCTACAAGTTCAAAGTGAGCCCATGTGCTTCACAGAGCAGCACCCAGTACAGGGTCTCTTTTGCTGATATTTCAATGAGGTGTGTGTCAATGCATTGTACCTGGTGAGTTGTGTGGAGTTTGTGTTGAGGAGGGGTGTCTCCCCATGCTGGTAAGTATGGTCAGGGCTGTCAGTCCTCCTTCCCATCATGAAACGTGCTTCCATTGTAGGGCATGCAAGTTGTCTTTCAGGATGTCAGTCAGTGGTGTCCTGCTTCTGATTTGCACACAACCCCGAGCAGGGCCTTGTGCTCCCCACAGCAGGACCCAGTGTCAGCCATCTGTCAGTCATTTTCCACTCCCTGTGATATGGGTATGTTTCAGAGAGGTCTTGATGGGCCAATCAGGAAGGGGAGCATTATCTGTGAGTACAGGCCCCATCATGCTTTTGGATACACTCATTACACCTGCATCCCCACTATTCCTTCCTGACAGTCAGCTGCACTGTGAGGTGGTGTGTTTGTGGTGGCAAACTGTCTGGCAGGGTCTATTTTGCTTTGTGCCACTGGCTTGCTCTATTTGTTTGTAGGTTGGTGCATGTCATGACACAGTTCCCAGTCACTATGAGATGGCAGGTATTGTGTTTGTCTGACTGGCATACACATGTTGGGCTGATTATCTATTGGTTAGTGTAGCTTTGCTTGTGGTGCATGGTTTCACTGTCCCCTTGCCACACAATCTTGGGTATGTCATTTGTGTACTCACCAGGCTCTGGGATGTCTGTTAGGCCATGGACGCTCTCTGGTGGTAGGATGTCCCGCACCTTCTCCTCCCAGGTCCTCAAGTAGACTGGTTTGGCAGGAGGGCCACCGCCGGTGCACTGACTCAGGGCGTGATCTTTTTCGATGAGTTTCTTGACCCTCCTGCGCACGTCATACCACCTGTTCTGGATATCATCCTTTGTGCGCCTTGCTGGTGCTTGGGCGTTCATCTTGTCCACAATCCTCGCCCACATCTTGGTTTTCTGTGAGATGGGGGTCCTTTGGACCAATGTACCAAACAAATGTGGCTCTACTCTGATGATCTTGTCTACCAGCACTTCTAACTCACTATCTGTGAACTTTGGATTCTTCTTTGGGGGCATGGTGATGGGTGGTGGTGGTGAGGGATGTGTGTGTGAGGGTGCAAGTGAGGGTGGTTTGGTGTTGGTTTTATTGGGTGTATGTGTTTGTGCTTTTGTATGAGGGGCTGATGGTGTGTGAGTTGTGTCATGGGTGAGTTGTGAGTGTGTCTGTGGTTGCTGTGTACTGGTGTTTGCTGCTGGCTGTGTCTCCTGTTTGCAAGGGATGATGGTAGTGATTATAGTCCTTTATATAGTTGGAGTTGTGGGTGTGTCTTTGTCCCACGTTTTTTTCTTTGGTATTTATTGGCTTTGTTTGGTTCTTTTTTTGTCTTTTTTCCTTTGGGTTTTTTAGGCATGAAGGAGACGTTCATGTGACGGAAACGGATGCTGCTGTTGTCTCGTGCGGGCTTCTCCGCCTTGTTCACGCTGCCTATCTTCTGTGTTTGGTACGCGTCGGTCGCGGCGGTCTCTATTGCGTGTGTGCCGGGTTGTCTGTGTGTGTCGGTCGTGCGGCTTGGTCTCCGTGCGAGTCGGTCTGGTTTTGCACGCATTGCATCGTACTGCGCGAATCGTACATCATGGGTACGGGTTGGTCGGGTTCATTCCGGGTTTGTGTCGTTCGGTGATAATCACGTCGGTTTTCTGTCCGGATCACTATTTTCCCTATGGCTCGGTCGTACGGCTTGTATTCTGTACGTGTCGGTTGTAATTCACTCGCGTTGCATCGTACTACATGGGTCGTACGGCGCTGGTCTGTGTCGGTCGGTATTCAGTCCGGGTCCGTGTCAGTCGGTTCGTTTTGCGGCCGGAATCGGAATCGGCCCCTGAGTGTACAGTTTACTCCCTGATAAGCAAACTTCTACTTACACTGAATTTATAACAGTGGTAAAATCTAAAATACAGAATAAAAATCCTAAAATAGTGATAATTAATTTTGAATTACCCATGATTATCACCATAACCAAAATGTATCTTGATGCCCAAATTTCAATGATGTTTTTTCACTTTTCACAGAAGTATTGGAGAAAAATTAAAACAAAATCCTTAGTTGAGGATTACATATCAGATAGTGAACTGCAATTTGAATTAAAAAAACAAACTGCCTTATGCTTTGTTCCTCCTGACTGTCTGGATGTATACTACACATCAATTACTGAATTAGATTATTTTACTACAACTGAAGAAAAATTGGGCACCCTACTAAATTACCTTGAGGACAAATGGATTGGCCATCTAAGCAGGTTGGGTTGCAGGAAAAACCCAAGGTTGCCTGTGAAGTGGTGGAACTGTTACACAACCTGGTTAGAGGGATGAGCAAAGACTAATAATGCCATAGAGGGATGGCACAACTCCTTCAACATATCAGTCAGAAATCCTCACCCAAACTGTTATCATTTCTTGGAAATTTTGAAAAAGGAGCAAAGTTTCCAAGAAATTAGAAGCAATCATTGACTGGTAGTCTGAACCCACGAATTGCCTAAAGAACGAAAGAAATGTGTGAGCAAATATTGGGACAAATTCAACAATTTTCGTTGATAGTGGCTTCAGACTACCTAGATAATATTGCACACATACTACATTTCTAACTAACGCTACCACCTATTCTATCTTAATTGCCTGTTTTGCAATTCTTTTTTAAAAATTAGATTGCCATTTTTCAAATCATTTTTCCAAATGTTATAAATGTTGGGTTTTCTACCTTCAGGGAATCCAAATCCTGTGCAAAACTATCAAAAGAGACATAGATTGGCATGGCCATATTTTACAGCAAACACACTGCTGCAAAAAAATGCTGTGTATACTAAAAAAACGCATCCCCAAACAAATCCCAATTTTTTTTGCATTTTTGGCAAAAAACACAAAAAGAAATACATTGTTGCAATTCACAGTCCATATGCTTTAAACCCATCCATAGCCTTGCAAAAGTTTTACACAAACAAAAAATCCTAACTTTTACATGCAGTATAATTCCTGGAAAAAGTAAAAATCCTTAAGAAAAACTTCCAATTTGTCCAAAAACATCCATTCGGCCATCCATGCCTTCTGTGTTCTTCAAACTTCCACATAGTCGAACATCCACGAATACGCTATACTTTGTTTTAAAAATGCGATGCAGCAAAAACATAAAAAAAAAATATTGCTTTCTTTTCACTGTGGTTTAAAAGAAGTCTTAATCTTTCTTTGTACATATTTTTTTTTAAACCACATGTGTTAAAAAAGCAATCATCCCAATGTGGGCCTACAACCGCTACCGGCATAGGAATGAAAATGGTGGTTAAAACATTCAAAAACGACATCAAAATACAAAAATTTATCTCACTACCTCCCTCCTCTCCCTTTACAATAAACTATTCCATAAACAATCTCTCTTTAACAAATAAAATTTGTCTTACCTGAGCGCAGCTCTTCTTTGCTTACGATCTTGACCCTGACGCTTCACCGTCTGTAGATACAGATGCACAACTGAGAACGTCATCTCTAATTGACTGCAATGGAAAAGCGTGGGGAAAACAATTGAAAAATATGTAAATAAAAATGTAAATATACTTCTTTGAAAAAGTTTGTATTTTTAATAAATAATATATATTGAAACGTATTTATATAATTTTTTTAGTTTTTATTTCAGTTATATATATTTTTTAAATAAATAAATCTTTGTATTATTAACCTTTATGTGTCCTATTTAATTATTTCATTAAAATAAAATATTGTTAAATTCCTAATTCTTATATATTATTTACCACATTTTTTATAAATTTTTATTAGTGTAGATATATCCATGTTTATCTATTTTAAAATGTTTTATTAATTTACTTTATGTTTACCAAAATGTATAAATAAGATTTTTAAAATAGTACACACCCTTATACAAAACCCCTCTTTCTCTACCATCCCTTGCCAGATTGCAAGTGATAAACCCTCATTACTATTGATTTTGAATATTCGAAAATGTATTAATTGTATATTATTCAGTAAATGTAATTAATATTCAGGTATTGAAAGTAAGACCTGAGTATTAATACACTCCCCCACCCAAAACCTCTAATTCGCTTGCATCCCATGCCAGAGGATGGGTGTTACACATTCAGAAGCATTAATTTGAATTACTAAAAATTAACATTACATCAGTACAGATCAATGCCCAGGTACTAAAATTAATACCTGGATATTAATACACTCCCCCACCCAGAACCCCTAATTCCCATGCATTCCGTACCAGAGGTTAGGTGTTACATCCTAATAAGTATTAATTGTAATTATTTTTAAATTACTAAAATTATTATTAATATCAAAACTGGTACACCGGTATCAAAATTAATACCTGGGTATTAATACACTCCCCAGTTCAAAACCATGATTTCCCCTGCATTCTTTGCCAGAGAAAGGGTGCCACACCTCCATAAGTATTAATTTTAATTATTTTAAAATGACGAAAAATTTATATTAAAATCAATACTGCTTAATACCCAGGCATTACAATTAATGCCTGGGTATTAATACACTCCCTAACCCAAAACCCCTAATTGCCAAGCATCATGTTCCAGAGGATGAGTGTAACATCCCAATAAGTATTATTTTGAATTTACTAAAAATGTATATTAAAATCAATACTGATTAATACCCAGGTATGAAAATTAATACCTGGTTAGTAATACACTCTCCCACTAAACCCCCTAATCCCCTTGCATCCCGTGCCAGAGGATTAGTGTCACACTCTCATAAGAATTAATAACATATTTTTCATTTACTAAAAGTTAATGTTACAATCAATACTGCTTAATACACAGGTACTAAAATTTATACATGGGTATTAATCCACTCCCACATCCAAAGCCCCTAATTCCCAAGGAACCTGTGCCAGCGGATGGGTGTAACATCCCCATAAGAATTAATTGTAATTATTTATAATTTGCTAAAAATTTGATATTAAAATCAATACTGATTAATACCTAGGGGCCTATTAGGATGGCGGGCGGACACCCTAGCGGTGCTGGAACCGGCCGTCAGTGGTGCGGTGGTCCCGCACCTGCAATTAGGATGCCACAGCCACCATGGTGGTGGCATCATCTATTTTCAGCATTGTGGCGGGCGGTGCTCACAGCACCTCCCGCCACAATGCTGGGAATACACATCGTGCCTGCCACTTTGTCCGTGCCAATGCAGGGGGGTACCATAGGTACCCCCCATGTGCCCCCAAACCCCCCAACATCCTGGGGGCCCACAACAGGCCCCCATTTGTGAAATCCACATGCCGTTGCCACCACAGAAAGGCTTTTTCCTGCATGCATTGTAATATGGATGGCGGTGTCTAACAGACACCGCCACCATATTCAAGTCTTTTCCGCCCGGTCGACTCATCGACCCGGTGGAAAAGCGGCGGATGGTCTTCCCGTCTGCCGCGGTACCCCCCACCAATATAATCAGGCGGGGGTAAATTGCATGCGGGTGGAGAACTATGGCGGGCGGATCGTCACCGCCGTACGGGTGGTGGCGATCCGCCCACCATTATAATAGATCCCCAAGTTCTGAAAACTAAAACCTGGGTATTAATACACTCCCCCCCCACCCAAAACCCCTAATTCTCTTGTATCCCATGAGAGAGGACGAGTGATTTAAATCTCTGAAAACATTAAGATTCATTTAATTTTTTTGTTAACCTCTTCAGTGCCCCGCCCTTTCCACGCCCTGTGCCGGGCGTTGCATTAGCGGGCGGGGTTCATGACGAGATAGTCTCGTCATGGGCACAGCGCAACCGCGCTCCATGACGAGACTATCTCGTCATGGGCACTGAAGGGGTTAAATTGACAATATTAATAATACACAAAACTATTGTAAATAAAATTAAAACATATGAAACCCAGGGTACTTTAATTAATATAAGGGTGGTAATGCATTCCCCTACCCAAAACCCCCTTTAAATGTTTCTATTTTTTAATAAATTATTAATAAATAAATAAATAAAATAATGAAAACATACTTTACCTAAAGCATTTACCTACAGCACTTATCTTAATTCTCGTTGTAAAAGCATGTGTTTTAATGGCATATGCATTATAGTGGCATGCGTTGTAGTAGCATGCCATGTAAAGGCAAATTTGTTGTAATGGATGCGTTGTGAAGGCATTACGATGTAATGTCTGTGTTGTAATAGATGTTCCCCCAATATTTGTTCTCTACTAATTCTAGCTATGTGTCCTGATGTTTTTGAAAGAATTAAAAAATATAATAATTAATATAAATTAACATCATTTTTGATGCAGAAAACTATTTAGGACGCCACATGTAAGAGATTGGGGAGCCATAGGCAGAGATATCCACTCAGAGGTTAGTGAATAGAATTTTTGAGGTACATAAGGTAGTACTACTGGAGTACTACTTTACAAACTCAAAAATGCTTTGGTGAATATGCTCTTATATTTATTGTGAGCAAAACATGTGCAGCCTAAGCTAGTCATTCTACATCACACCAGCCTTCACTGTTCAACCAAACCACACCTTGAAAGTGCATCCTGCATTTCTAAGGACAGCAGCAACACTATCTTTGAATTACACAGGCTCGGGAGAACTGGCCTGACACCATTGCTGAATAACTTTCAGAAGATATTTTCAAGGAATGTTGATTCACAACACTGGATAACTAGATAACGTACGTACCACCGTCAACTTGAAAAAAAATGCCTTTTGCAGCCCTGGAAGTTCATCTAAGTTATGCATATTATATTTTCTTCTGGAACCACTGTTGTGCTTTCCTTTCTTTCAACGTATTGCTTTTTAGTTCTAGGCTAAAGACAACTTTGGCAGACCTATTTGTTTCCTGTACACAACATTCACTTGAAGTGATCTTTGGGTCACCCCTCCTCATTATTAGGTGGCATTGTTGCCTATCTCAGTTGTATTCAATGGTTGATTCAATGGTATTCCTCCATATTCTCAATTTCTGCCCAGGCATTTCATTGTCACACTGTTTTGATGGGAGGAGTTGTATCTTTTCGCCACATTCTTGTTGTGTAGTGAAGACAGGGTTTTGCCTGCACACATTGCTATGTTAGCATAAGCGTTTTAGATGTTAACGCCATCTTGTTAATTTGCTGCTTTTGCACACGACACTAAAGGTAGCTGTTATTATAATTAAAACTGCTTACTTGCTTTTTCTTCACATGCGAACGGTCTGTTTTTCACATCCCTAGACTTGCACCGCGACCTTAGTCTGAACACTGTGTGCAGAAACCGTCAAGGTCAAATAACAATGTATGCTGTTGAATTCAGGTTGATCGGCCCACGCTCTAGACACAACAAGCACACAGCTGCAAATACCTGCAACCCGGGTGCCTTTAATATTGCATTGCATGCATGATGTTGGCACTCTTGGAGAAAACCTTTCCAGACACAGAGAGCAGTGCTGATCCTGTGATGTGATTCACCTAAGCTGATCTTGGAGGTATGGGGTTCCCCATACAAACCTAGAGACCTTCTATTATTATTATAAAACTAGCTTATTAGCCAGGGGAGGGTGGTACACAAGGTATTATAGGACTTGTTTCCACTATCATTATAATATGATTTCTCCCTTTGTTTGCTATGGAATTGTAACAATGCTGATGGTATTATTTCTAATCATTTGTTTGCTTATGTTAGCCAAAATACTGCATCTTAGAGCCCGTAGTTAAAAATAAACGTTTTTAAACTTTGCCGTGTCTCTGATTACTCACGTTGCGGACTGATATGAGAATAAAAACGAAAAGGTGTTCTTGATTCCCACCATTCTTGAGAGTATTCTAAGTCGCTTGTTCTGGGTTGTCTAATCATTGGTAGCTTCGATATAGTACGGAGAATGAATGAGACACTGATGCTAGTCGGACAGGGGTTCTAGGTACTGAGGTGAGTTTTTTGGTACACCACAATTCACTGAGGTCCTGGTTTCCTGCGCATACTTCTGTGCATGATCGGAATCCCTGCAACAGTGGAAAGTCTTTTTTTTTTTACTTTATACTCTAAATGAGTGAATGTGTTTCCTTACTCTCACTGCTTTTTCTTCTTCCCTACCTCTCATATGCACTTATGCACTCCTTTAAGTCCCACCTCACTCACTTTCTGATGCTTCCCACCCTGCTCAATTTACCACTCCATGTGATTCATTTCCGTATTACATTATTTTTAATTGAATTTTTTACGAGAGCCTGAAAAGTGCTCAATGTGCTCCTTCACTTCCTTCCTTCCCGTTCTCATTGATGATCCCCATCACTGTTCCTCGTCCGCTCCCTGAACTTTTTTTACTTTTTTATTTCTTCAGTTTTTTATGAGGGTCCAGCCGCTACAAAGTGCTGTGAGGTCGCTTGGTTCCTTGTTTGCACTTTACATACACTTCTTTTTTCCTTTTGCATTGCACTTAATTTTACCGTTCAAACAGGGTTGTCTGCTATGTTAAAACCAGAAATAACAAGCATTTGCAATGCAATAGGTCTCGCATTTGAGAGAGTTTAAGCTATTGGCATTGTAAATTACAATGGGGCCTATGCATCAACAATGCCATTTGCGATTCCTTATTAGCGAAAAATAAGGAATCACTAATAAGGAATAGCAAAAGGCTATGCATGTAGGAATCGCTATTCAAATAGCGATTCCTTAAAATTCCTTATTACCGAATCGGTAATACCGAATCGGTAATAAGGAATACCTACCCATTCATTCCTATGGGCTTGGAGGCCCATAGGAATGAATGTAAAGCCATTCTGTATTAGCGATTCGGTATTACCGAATCGCTAATAGCGGGAGCACTTTCAAGGGTGCCAGGGTGTCAAAAGGACACCCTGTTGCACCCCTGAAAATGATATGTGCACATATGTTGCACACACACATGCTCTAACGGCATGTGTGTGCGCAACATGAAACTTTGAAAAATGCACAAAAGTGCATTTTTCAAAGTTTTTGCAAATTACCATGCAGTTCATCTTCATGGTAATTTGCTCCCCCTATTAGCGAAATCGCTAATTTTTTAACTTTGATGCATTGCATTTAAGGAATCTCACTTTGGGATTCCTTAAATGCAATCGCTACTTAAGGAATCGGTATTTAAGGAATCCCTATTTAAAGAATCGCTATTTAAGGATTCCTTAAATAGCGATTTCTGCTTTTGGGTTGATGCATTGGGATTGGGTATTTTTTACTTAATACCGGGAGCTATTACCGAATCGGTATTTTACCGACTGGATTTTGGGTTGATGCATGAGGCTGAATGCCTTTTATTTATCTGTTTTCACAACCAACACATAAATAATAGGCATTGTCATATACAATGCCAATAGCTCAAACTCTCACAAATGCAAGACCTATTGCATTGCAAATGCTTGTTTTGTGGCAGGCACTGGGAGATTAAGCGATTTACCCAGAATCACAGGATTGTTGAGCCGCCGCCGAGAGTCGGACTCCGTTTCCCAGGACCAAACTTGGCAGCTCTGGCGGTAGTGCCACATCTTCTATTAGTGCAATAAGTTGATTTTATAGCAGAGTAACTGTAACACACAGCTTCTTATAAGGGGAAGGAGAGCTCTAGGGAGAGTTCGATAAAAACCCAACCCTGTAGCGATCATTGTTGAGCACCCATTTTTTCCAAATTCCTCGCTATCCATATGGTCACGCACACTGATAACATATTAGAAGCCTCCACACCCTTGTAGCCCAATGCATCTTATCAAATGTCGTAATGTGTTACCTGGTACAGTCATTACACGTCTTCCCTATTCTACTGCAGGATTTGTGTAGCTCGTTGCTCGCTCCACAACTTCAAATCTTCCCCCAAACAGTAAATCTGTAAGCCCTGGAAAAGCTGCTCACGCTTGCTAGCCGGGGTTGTTTTGGTGGTACACCGGCTCTTACCATTGCAGTTGTAGGGGAGCTTTGCGTCATCTGCACAGTACAGCTCGTGGACAGAGTGGTCACTCTGCTCTCTCTCACACACTGTCTGTAGTACAGGATGTTAGCTAACTCTGGAGTGCAGAGGAAGGTTCACTATCCTCCGACTCTACCATCCTACTCTTTTTTTATGGTGCAGGATCCCCCGAGCCTCTCGGCAAATGGTTCAGACATGTGTAATGCAGTTATTATAACCCTGTCTATGGACCCATTGAAAGCAGATCTGGTGGTGACATTTTAGTGAGCAACATTTATATCCAGGAGCCTCCTACGAATGGGAAGGTAAAAATGGATGACTGTAAACGTTGCACGCAGGAACTCAAATGAAGTCAGTCTACCATAGCAAGGGAGATTTATCTCAGGGTTAAACAAAGACAGAGTCACCTTTTTTCATTTGTACACCTGCCACGGTGTTGGAGCGTGCATTCGACTCTCGCACAGCTTCATGGTTTATAGCGACGAGATGGTGATCGTCACATTTGAGGCTGTTAGTCACTGTGTTTTAAATCAAAATAACATAGCATGTTTTGATTACTAATACCTATATTGTTTACAAAGTGAATAATTGGGTATTTCAGATCTTACTGCAATTTCGGCAATACGAAGTATGCTCTGGCACTGTAAAATGCACACCGCGTTTCCTTTTTAGCCGAGGTGACTACAAGCAACAATCAGAACACATGGGGAAGGGTGTCTGATGGTCCGTTGCTCCGCAGTCTTCGCTTAACTTCATCTGCAGGGGACAGTGGGAGGCTTGGGGAGTGGAACACTTTCATTGTACATGGCATAGCGGTTAAAACAAGCAGCATGTGCACCGCTGCTCGCTCCTGCTGCAATACTCCATGGAAGTTAACTTTTTTTAAAAGGTGGGATATACACCCACCATTAGCCAGTTGGAGTCAACGATTTTCAAGCGGCACACACAAAAGCCAATCCGAAAGCGTGGGAGGTGTCAGACCCCACAAGTACATACAACAGATCGCTACAGCGCAAGCGCTGTAGGCTCGACCTAAAAAATGGCCCCTTGCATTACAAATACATGGCCACTCGTGCGTTATGATGCATGGATCGCAACATATGTGTTCGCATGAGTCATGACAAATGTGTGTGCATCAGCAGCTATCTTGAAATGAGTCTTCTTCAGCAAGAATGCCAGCTATACACGTCTTGATGAAGTGCATGCGTACAAATGGCAAAAGCGATGGCAAAACAGTTCGCTCAGTCTTTTAGAGCTGAAACATGTTGGCATTGCCAGTGCTTGTTTATTTACCTTGAGTATCTCTTTTTTTTTTTTTTTCAAAAAATTGCACAGCACAGTTACAAGATTCCACAGTTGCAAGGGATTAAGCACAACAGTACAATACAGCACAGCAAAGGCAATCTTAAAATTGTGACACTTGGGGACAATGTCAGGGAATATTAGCATGTAACCACAGAGGAGGTGAAACATAGGCACCATGAGTGGGGTGGAGAGGCAGAGGGAGCAGGGAGGTAGCAGGAGCAGAGAGGAAACAGCTCATGGACCTTCAACGGCGGCCACCGCAGGCGGGGCACTGGCGGGGAGTGCGGGAGAGGTCGCAGGGCGCTGTGAATCACGACTTGAGAAGTAGGTCACAAGTTGACCCCAAATGTAAATTGGGCGCGACCTGGCTGGTTGAAGGTCCCAGGCCAGAACTCAGACAGGAGGGTTTGGCAGCGGGATGCATCCTCAAGCCAGAGGGCAACCTTAGGTGCAGGCCTGCGACCCCAGCACATGGAGACCCTACGCCGCGTGAGGACCAGCAGCATGGCAGTCAGTCAAGCGACGGGTGGCAAAATGTAACAAAGCTTAAGAGGCAAAGCAGAGGGTTAGGTTGGATTAGTGACAAAGTGATTCGAGAAATAGCAGTGCAGACCACACGCCAGTATGTGGAGACCCGGGGGCACAGCCTGGCGAGGTGAGAGAAGTCAGTCGCGGGCGCAGAGCAGTGCAGGCATCTACCACTAGCAAATAGTCCTAACTTGTGAAGTTGGGCAGGAGTCCGATATAGCCGATGTATGTAGTTGAAGTGAATAAGAAGTAAACAATAATTTGGGGAGAGGCATTTGATCTGATTACAACAATACAACCAGTCGGCTTGAGAAATTCTGGCTCCCAGGTCTTCACCCCATGCAACGCGCGCCGGTCAGTAGAGATGAAAGACACTGATAGCATGTAAGCATAGATTTTAGTGACCAATTTTTTAGGAGAGGAGGATGCATAGAGAAGATCGAGAGTGGCCATTGAAGAGGGGGGCTGGGGAAATGTGGAGTGAAGCTTCCATGAGTTGAGAATATAACAGGGTGTCCATGGGGCCAGAATCGGCGGCAAGCGAGAAGAATGTGTCCCCAGGATAGAGGTCCGACACTGTGGGGAGGCCCAGACGAGTGGCATGCTTGACCATTCCGGAAGACTGGAGAGGAGGAAAAGCGGGGTGGTGAGCGATTGGCATAGTGTTCGCGGAAAGCATTTCAGAGCCAGAAAATTTGTGGAGCCCGTCCCAAGCCCAGTGCAGGGTCTCACCCAAGTCAATTTCAGTGAGGAGGAGTTTCGCCGGGGCGAATAGGGCACTCGTGAGCGGCCATGGGGCAGTGAGGTCAGCCTCTACCGTGACGTGAGGTTGGAAGGAGTGGGGTGAAGCCAGAAATGAAGAAAACTAGCCTGAGTGCTGAGGGCATAAAGCTTGAAATCTGGGGCGCCAAGCCCGCCACGCAACATCGGAAGAGTGAGGGTGCTGTAGGCGATCCGGGGTTGCCGACCGGCCCACATTAGGGTGATTAGCAGAGAGGGAACCTTGCGAAAGAAGTGAGAGGGATGGGAATATTGACAAATAAATATAAAAACTTCGGAAGTACCACCATTTTGGCGATGGCAATGCGCCCAGCTAAAGAAAGTGGCAGCCGGTTCCGAAGAGGGATCTTGGACTCGAACCAGTCCACTGCACGGCCAAAGTTAACTTTTCAAAGTTCATCCACATCCCTGCTAAACCAAATGCCCAAATATCTAGTGGGCTCCGAAGCCCAGTCAAAGGGATAGTCAGAAACAAAGGGTGTTGTGGCGTCTGTAAGGGGGAATAGTACCAATTTATTCCAGTTGACCTGAATACCGGAGTAGCCACCAAAACGTATCACCTCACGGACCAGTGGGCTGAGGTTCTCTTGGGGATTGTGGACATAAAGAGACCAGCAGAGCACGAGCTGCAAAACCAATGCCTTTCTGGGTATGATGTTGTCGGAGACGAGCCACGAGGGGTTCCATTGCCACAGCAAATAGCATGGGGGACAGCGGACAACTCTGCCGAGTACCGCGTCCGATGGGGATGGGCTCTGAGATCTGTCCATTTATACGGAGACGGGCAGTAGGAAGAGTGTAAAGGAGATGCACTTTGCATAAGAAGACCTGGCTAAAACCCAACCGGGGAGGAAATAAAACAGGAAGGGCCACTCCAAGGTATCAAAGGCCTTGGTGGCATCGAGCAGGGAGGCCACTGCAGGGAGCGCAGGAATAATTTAATGGAGAACGGACAAAATGGTCCAGAGGTTGTGAGAGGTCGCGCGGCAGGGAATAAAACCAGACTGGTCTGGGCGGCGATGAGAGGAAGGAGACGGGAAGCAAGCAATTTGGTAAAAATTTTATTGTATGTATTGATGAGGAATAGAGGACAATAGGAGTCTCACTGTTCGGGTGGTTTGTCCAGCTTTAGGAGTAGAGTTAACAATGCCTCGTGCAGCGATGGGGGGAACTGACCCGTTTCAAAAGACTTATTATACATGGAGGCAAGATGAGGAATCAAAAGCGGGGCAAAATCTTTATAGAAGGAGGCCGGCAGGCCATCCGAGCTGGGGGCCTTGTCACCGGGCATACTGTTAATTGCCGCTAGAATTTCTTCTTTAGAGAAGGGCTCAATAAGGAATTCCCGATGGGGATTGCCAAGCCAAAGGAGCTGAAGGGTGTCAAAATATTGGTCAGGTACCTCATGCGGTGGTACCGATCCGGCCGTGTAGAGTTGCGCGTAAAATGTAGCGAAGCACGCTTTAATCTCCTCAGGGGAGGTAGTACGGGCAGGGCCGCCGTCCTGAAGGGCGGTGATGTAGGATGCAGCCCGAGGCTGGCGGAGGAGGTTGGCAAGGGTTTTGCCAGGGCGATCACCCTCACTGAAGCTGCGCGCCCGTGCCTCCCTACCAAGAAATGCAAGTTCTCTGTTGGCCTCGTCAGCAAAGTCAGTGAGTTTCCCGCGTATCTGAGCAAGCGTGTCAGGGTGCGGATCCCGGGCGTGAGAAGCATCGAGTACCTTAATCTCCCCCTCCAGTTTGTCAAGAGTGCCGCGGATGGATCAGAGAACGCCAGACTGCTTGGAGATACATTCCCCACGAATGACAGTTTTAAACCCTTCCCAAAGCGTGGACAGGGAGTCCACAGAACCCTCGTTGAGCTCAAAATAATTTGCGATTGCGGTTTGTATTTTGTCACAAAAGACCGAGTCGTGTAGCACGTTAGGGGGAAGTTGCCAGGAGAAGGCCCGGCAGGGGGAATGTGGAAGACGGAGGCATAGGCGAACGGGAGCATGATCTGAGAGAGTGCGCGCCATATGATCAACGGAGGTAAGCCAGACCAAGGCATCCGGAGTAGTGATCCACAAATCTAAACGGGACCACCAGCCGCGGGTACCAGTGACACAGGTGCCCTCTCGCACAGCAGGGTGAGCATGTCGCCACGCGACGTACAGGGAGTTGTCCGAGAGAATGGAGCTAAGGAGTGAAGCCGCGCGCGGGTGAGAGGCATGAGTGCCAGACCGGTCTAAAGCGGCGGACAGTGTTACAATAAAATCACCCCCCCAGAGGAGCACAGCAGGGCCAAAGGATGAGATGTGGTGCCAGACTTGTGCAAAGAAGTCCGGGTAGTCACAATTTGGGCCATACAAAGCAGCAAGCGTCAGAGGCTGGGCCCGTAGGGTACCATGTAGAATCACGAATCGTCCCCCAGAGTCAATGAACACTAGCGAGGTCTGCCATGGGGGCCCTTTGCGCAGCAGTTTGGACACCCCCCGTGAATAGTTGGAGTAGAAGGAAGAGTGGATTTCACCCCAATGTCGGGAAAGAAGTCTGGAGGAGGTAGCCAGTAGCAGATGGGTCTCTTGTAAAAATCAAATGTCCACCTTATGCCGAATAAGGAGGGCATGGACCAGTTGTGCCTTGCGGTGGTTGTTAAGCCCACGGATATTCTAGGTCCAAAGTGTAGTGTCAGTCATGGCACTCTGTCAAGGGACGAAGTGCCGAAAAAGGGTGAAGGAGAAGGCAGAAACTGTGTACAAATGCATTGAGCGGTGCAGTGGATAACGAGGAAGAGTAGCAGTGCGATAACCATGGAATCACATTGAAATAGTACAATCAAAAATACAAGATCCTCATAAGGAGGCAACAAATCAGACAATACAATTCCCCCAACAGGAGTTTGGACAGCAGGAGATAGGAGACATGACATGAAAGGGATCGGTGTATGAGCCGGTGCTGAAGAGAACAGTATTGCCATATTGGGAGGTCGCAAATCCCAAGCCCCCAACACCCAACCACCTGAGCCCACCCCCAAAATAAAGAAACCCGGAAAACCCCACATCCCCGCTCCCACACCAACCCCCAATCAGGCTGAGGTACCACCCATTCCCACCCCAGGGACCCACAACTAGGAAGGGAAAGGACTGTGTCCGAGAAGGGAATTATCCTGTGGGGGCATGGCAGCACTCAGCATACACCCCTGCCAGAAAGACAGGGTGGCCAAGCCATAAGTTGTGGCAGACAACAAGGAATGCAAAAACAACAGCTGATGGACAGAATGCAGAACAATGTCATACATTCACCCCAGTACAGAGATCTGGGCCTAAATCCATCGTTCTTTTGCTCACCATGCCGTTCCAGTTTGAACCCAGCCATATGCAAATCAGGCTTGACCCTGTGCCTCATGGGAACAGTCCAGCCCGAACTGCCAAGCCAGGTCCTCCCTGGACTGGAAACAAGCATCCTAGGACCGGTTTCGGGGTTTCACCCCTCTTCAGCCAGGATAGCTTGATTCCAATGGCATGAAGAGCACGGGACCCACGGCTGGGCATACCCTTCCCACTCGGGGTGACAAATGCAAAAACAACAGTTGATGGACAGAATGTAGAACAATGTCATACATTTCACCCCAGTACAGAGATCTGGGCCTAAATCCATCGTTTTTTGGCTCACCATGCCGTTCCAGTTTGAACTCAGCCATATGCAAATCAGTCTTGACCCTGTGCCTCATGGGAAAAGTCCAGCCCGAACTGCCAAGCCAGGTCCTCCCTGGACTGGAAACAAGCATCCTAGGACCGGTTTCGGGGTTTCACCCCTCTTCAGCCAGGATAGCTTGATTCCAGTGGCATGGAGAGACAACAAGGAATGAGCATCAAGAAGTAGAGGACACCATGCCAACGGTAAAGATATGAACTGTGATGGCCTAGGAGACAATGTAGATTCAGTAGTCACCATTCAAACTAAGAGATTGAGTGACGAAAGGTCCCAAGGGAATAAAGAACAGAGCTTGCCAACAGGTCAGTCATTCTCACTAAGATTGTCATCAGCAGCAGCTTGAGAGGTGGCAGGCTAAGAACGATGTGACCTGTCCAGTTTTTTAGCAAATGCCAACGCCTCTCTGGGATCCGGAAAGATGAGCGTCTTGGAGCCTTGTTTGACACGCAATTTGGCAGAGTGTGTCAATGAGTAGGAGATCTCGTGCTTTTTGGAGGAGTCGTTTTGCCGGGAGGAACTCACGGCGAGCCGCCTGAACCGCAGGGGTGTAGTCAGGATAGAACGACAGTGAGTTGCCCTGGTGACGGATTTCCCCTTTCTCTCTGGCAGCCAGTAGAATGGCGTCCCGGTCCCTGAAGTTTAAAGTTTTGGCTATGATGGGGCGGGCGGGCAGGCCAGGGCAAGGGCGAGGGACGAGGGAGCGATGGGCCCGCTCGACAATGAAGACAGGTGAAAGGATGTCGCCAAAGAGCTCACAAACCAACTGCTCCAGATAGTCCTCCATACGGGAGATGTTGGTAGATTCGGGCACTCCTGTGATACGGAGGTTGCTCCTGCGGGAGCGTGCCTCCAAATCCTTGTCCTTGTTCAGGATGAGATCTAGTATTTTGCCCATCTGCAGCAGTTTCTGATGGTCTTGGGTGGCGGCATCCTCCGAGTCCGATACCCTGGTCTCTACGTGCAGGAGGCGGGCATCGTGGGAATCGACTCGGGCATTCACTATGTCCAGGCAGGCTGACAATTGATCCAGCTGAGCCGCTATGCTGGTGACAGTTGACTTGACATCCAGCATGATGGCTTTTAGGTCATCCTCACCTGTTGGAGCCATGTCGGATGGAGCCGGGGGTCCCCTCCGTCAGTGCCCGCGCCCTCCTGCCGCGTCTGGCGGCGCTGATCAAAGGTGATTTTAGGCTGCTTAGGGTCGGTTCTTCCCATGACTGGAAGAGCAGTCTGGCGGCGGAATAGAGGCTGCCAAGCGAGAAGAACATTGCGCCCGAGGGCGGTAGAGCAGCTCAGGAGAGGGCGGATACACAAGACCAGCAGGTTGTTGAGACGATGGGCAGAGGCATTTAACAATTAGGCCGGAGGTAAGTGTGGCACGAAAGCCGCTAGCGACAAACCCAACGCCAAGGGGTCGAAGTAGATGATCATCAGGCCCACCAGTCCGGGGGAGGAGCGGCAAGGCCTGGCGTGTAAAGTATGGGCCAGACCGGCGTGGCGGCAGGATTGATGATTTGTGTGCAGGGCCGCCAGAGAAACCGAGGGCGCAGTGGCGCCAGCACAGCTGCTGGTATCATCAGGAGGATGCAGGCCAGGAGCAGGTAATGGCGCAGTATAAGCCGGAGGTACTCTTCCACAGCACGATGCCCGGGTGAAGGGACCCCCAGGAAGGAGGCCGGCAGAGCAGTCCAGTCGCAGGCCAGAGGAGTGTGTAGTAATGGGCACCACAGGCACCGGGCATCTGCAGCAGCAAGGCCCAGCAGAGGGCGGAGGGCCAGCGCCACAGAAGAGACCCAGCGCAGGACCGTATCAAGAGGAGGTAACCAGGAGCTCCCAAATAATTACTTCGGCCGGCTCGGGCCAGGTGAAAGGGGCTGGTGGGCTGTGGATGTTGCCGGCGGCACCCAAAAGCAGCGGTAACGAGTGGCAGGCGTGTCACCCCATGGCGGATGCCCAGCACGCAAGCGACCGCAGGAAGTGCACCCCTGAAGAAGATCAGGCCTCTGTGATGACGGGGCAGAAGGGGCAGCGCAGCCGAATCAGCATCCGCAGCAGTAGGCCTCATGGAGCCGGTAGGCTGCAGCGGGAGGGGGGAAGCGCAGTGGAGAGCCGAGGGCAGTGCGCCGCTCGTGTCGCCCGGGCCGATGGGGAGAGGCCTGAGCGGCAAGTATGGGTGTATGGAGCGTGGCGCCTGCGTGTGAGCAGGCTGGGCCGGGCCGCGTGCTCCCAGTCCCACCACAGTGCGCCCCCACTGCAGCGGCACTTACCGGCTCCAACCGAAGAGTGGCAGAAGCGGGATGTAGGATACAGATCAGGTGCCTGGAAGTAGCCCGCAATCAGCTCCGGAGAGGCCAGGTCGACCGCGCCAGCCAGGGGGCCCACGCCCGGGACAATTGCAGCTGCCGATCTCAGCCCAGCAGCGTCACAGGAAGACGGGAGTGTGACCAATCTGAAGTTCCAGGGTCGGGTAAGTGGCGATGGCGTGGTGTCGAGCAGCGATGGGCGCTGTGTCTGCAGGATTTTAGTCGGATATTTGGCTTGGCCGGCAGAGCCCACTCAAAGTACGGCCATCTTGCAGCCTGCTAAGCCACGCCCCCCCTACCTTGAGTATCTCTTTTGCTCAATTTCTCATCAATAAGAATTCTTCCTAGTCCTACTTTACCATCACACCATGTCTCTAAAGCGGTCACAGTTTCACCATAAAAAAATAGGCATCTTTTGTAACCTTCCGATGAAGACGAGAAATATGTGTAAGTAAAGTGTAAACATACCAAAATGTCTCTTTTCCTGTCCAGGGAGTGAGTGCCTCTCTCTTAGATTCACATTAGCCACAACGTTCAATGAGAGGTGAGGTTTTCTTAAAAGTGCAATTCTACGTCCTGGTCACTGAGCTATTGAATACACTATGTTTCTGTTTCACCGTTTTTACACCATTATTTACTTCGTCTTTCAAGATAAATATAAAATTCAGCAAAACGGAATTGTTGGGAAATTCATTTGTCACAGGCAATAGCTCTTTGATGAACTTGCGATTATAAATGTACTGCGCGGTTTTGTTTACATGATTAAAATTACAGTTGCTATAACAACAGATCGGCCGTACAAATATAACACATTTTCAGCTCTATCTTGAACTGTAAAGGCTACAAGCTGTTGAGTTATTTTCCCTTGACTGAGCTGATAGATGAAAACTGAAGTTTATGGAACAGGGTGCGATTGCTCTTGCCGCTGACAAACGCATTCCGTTTAAGTAATCACACATGGAGCAGGGTTTAGGCTCGTTGGGCTATGGAAAATGTTTGTCTGAAATCGGTGATACATTTTATTGGACGCACTGTGGAGACCTCATTTCATCAGGGGCGTAATTTCGGATCTGGCTGGTAATCTGAGATACTGGCCCCTAGATTTCAGAAATGACAAGTACTGTTGGAAACCCAAGGCTAAGTTTCTCTTCTTTCAAACTTTTTACTTGCTAAAGGCAGGTAACGGGAGGCCTGTTGACAGGAAAAGGTGGGGATCGATATGCAAACGCCAATTCCACATTATGCCTTTAATCCACCTCCAGACTCTGCCTGCCCCTCTATTTCATTTAATGTATTTCCTCTCTCTTCGTTTTGGGTCAAAGTCCCCAAAAATAATGGGTGGGGAGCGGCACATGCAAACCACCGGCCTACCCTGCAGCGTGTACATATATTTCAGTGTTTTACCT